>NC_139388.1:32495000-33745000 GCF_054392235.1 Sus scrofa
TAAAACGGAGGCCAAGTTCATTGGTAAAATGCTGCCTGCCGTTCGCGGGTCTTGCATTTTGTGTATTGCAACACACCGCCTTCCCCGATTTAGATACTGGAAATGCCACGCGATTAGATGAAGACAATCGCTCTTTATCTCTATCTCTGTGATTGTTTTCTCTCTGCCAAATCCTCAGAAGCACTGAACTCTGCACGGAGCTGGCAAATGGGGCTTCTGATTGATTGAAACGTACAGGACGTTGCCAGAGGGCCGCATAGTTAAAATAAAATATACATACAGGGTACAAGAGACGGCCGCTATCAGCCACTGTTAGGCTAAGCAGGGCTTGTCATATGGAATTTCAAAATCAGAGCTCCTTTGGATCATGTAATAATCCGCTGCTAAGTGTGGAGTTGGAAGGCTTCTCCCCAGCCGCTGTCTGACTTCTGCAAAGCCATCGTACAATTTCTAGAAGGAACAACAGAGTTGTTCTGTGCAGCGCCTGATTTTGCCCTACAAGCATCCCCCTTGGTTGGACGCTAGTGATTTAATTAGCTACGCTTTGAGTCAAGGTGAGCCTTCTTTACCTGAAACAGGGCTTTTTCCTGAAACAACTGCCTCCTGATCTTTGCATGAAGCCAGAGCTGGCTCTTTGCTTCCGGGAACTTTGCAAACCTGTCAGGGGCTCCCATACGACTCCACCGTGCTCTTTCTATGAAATTATGAGACATTATCAGATCCGAGCTGTTCTTTTGCTGCAGTGAGATAATTTCTGGAGGCAAGACACCTGGCTGGCCTTGAGTGGTGATTAATTTTAGGTGTTTAGGGTGCAATCATCACTCAGAAAAGAGGTTGAGGGTTGGGATGATAGATGATGGGCAGAAAGGAGATGGCCCGTGGAACTGTTCTACATCATCAGTTCCTCTGATCGCTGGCAGAAGTTCAGAGATAACTTCTTTGCATCTGCCCAGAAGAAACACAGCTACCATAGGCTTTGCAGAGCTCCCTTCTAGAAATAGTTTGAGGACTCTGGCATCTGAGTAGCTGAAGCTGAGAAAGGTCTCTGCTGGCTTTTCAGAGGTGTCTTTGGAAATAACGTGTCTCAATCTTGATTGATTTTTGCATTTCAAGTACATTTACATGGACAAGGGTGTAGTGGGTGCTATGGGGTGTAGCCTGGGTGCCCCTTCAAGGTGGAGACCCTCATGCCTCACCCCTTCATTCCCATCTCACTTTGGAGAGCTGGCTGTTCATCGTGCGCAGCTGCTCCACTCTCGGGGATTAAGGAATAGCTTGGTCAAGGTTATTTCTCCCTCCCTGGCAGCTCAGATCCAAAACTGGACAGTGTTAAGGCACCAAAACCCAGCCTCCTTGTCCGGATTTGTACCATCTCTGAAGGGTCACCCCAGCAACCATGCTCCCCAACCCGCAGCATCAGCCGTGGTCTCTGTCACTGGCCACCATGTCCTCAATCTCCTTACCCCGCAACAGGTGTTGTTTCTGAGAACACGCTCTGCGTGCAAACCTCCATCTCCATTTCCAGAAAATCTCTGCAAACCTGTCAGGGTGTCCTTTAGCCAATATTCATCTCTACAAGAAAGAATATATGATTATGGTAGAGTGGTAGATAAATTTTTGTCCCCCAAATTAATATCTACATTTAAAAAACAGCCAGCCAGCAGCAGATACCCAGTGACGACAGTATCATATATATCAATGTCTCCAGCTTTGATGCCAAACCAGCCCTCTGGTTAAAGCCTACCCAGTGAGCAGGGACATTGCTGAACAACTACTAATCAGGAAAATGCTGTATGGATTAAAGTAAACACTCCAAAAGCATTTTTGCTCAATCAAAGAGATTTAAGGGAAGGGATGCTTATACCAACCCAAAGAGAAAAAATACCCCTTTTGTACTTCAATTAGCAGACAATAATTTGGATAATTGGAAGCAAATGTTTCTTCTTTTATCACATGAATTCCACAGTTCTTGGCCCAATGCTGTCCCCTGCAGGGTAGAAAAAAATCAAATCAGAAGACTGAACCAGTCCTCAGCCAAGAAGCCCTGCGATTACAGCCGAGGGGGAAGAAAGGTGATGTCCCGAAGGCCAGCATTCCCTATCCAGGCCTTCCTCCAGGAAGATGCTGCCATTTCTTGGAATCGCATTTCCTAGTCATGCTGCAAAGCATCACTCCCTGGAAATCCTTTCTGGAGCAAGCACTACCAGCTTCATGGATTTCCTTGGTTAAATGTCAAAAGAGTCAAGACAGGAGTTCCCGTCATGGCTCAGTGGTTAACGAACCCCACTGGCATCCATGAGGACATGGGTTCGATCCCTGGCCTCACTCAGCGGGTTAAGGATCTGGCGTTGCCGTGAGGTGTGGTGTGGGTGGCAGATGCGGTTTCAATCCAGCATTGCTGTGGCTGTGGTGTAGGCCGGCGACTTCAGCTCCAATTGGACCCCTAGCCTGGGAACCTGCAGGTGGGGCCCTAAAAAAAGACCAAGAAATAAATAAATAAATAAAAGAGTTAGACCATTTGCTTCTTCCCAGTGAAGGGCATGACATTGTTTCGAGAAATCGGCCAACCCAAGCTGGAGGCTGGCAAAGCAAACACCCTCTCAGCTGGGAAAGGACATTTTTTAAGAGGTAAGTAGCAAAGGACCAGAGGGAATGCTCTCAGCTTGGGTCAAGAAAGAAAACCGGTAGCTCTACGCTGTTGTTAGAAGCTGGCTGCTTTCTGAGAGCATGAGCAGGACAGTCAATATGCTGGGGGCTTGGGGGGGGACGAGAAAAGACGAGAAAGTCTCACTCTGGGTCCTCCCAAGATCAGAAGCAGCCTGGACTGTGCTCTCCCCTCACAGAGGATGGCGCTGGCAGCCAGGCGGTGGCCCTGGGGGATTCCGCTCCTATCCTGGCTCCGCTTTGTCACCACTGTCTTCCCAGGAGCCCGAGAAACACCCCTTGGGAAGGGAAGCGTCACCTCTATTTGCACAGAGGAGAGATGGATTTTACAAGTTTCCTGCATCCTGGGTGCAAAAGCTAAACACCACGCCCCATAGCTCTTTACATCTTCATCCTCAGTCTTCTCGCAGCATCCTGCCAGTTTCAGCTGATGGTCTGCCCCGTCTCTATACCCACGGGTGGTGATGGTGGACAAGGCAACAAAAATCCTTTCCCTTAAAATGGTCCATTGAATCCTCACAGCAACATCGCAGGGCGAGTGTTATTATTATCTTATTTATTTTAATTTTTTTGTCTTTTTTAAGGCCACACCCATGGCATATGGAAGTTTCCCGGCAAGGGGCCAAATCGGAGCTACAGCTGCCAGCCTACACCACAGCCACAGCAAGGCCAAATCCGAACCACGTCTGCAACCTGCACCCCAGCTCACGTAGAAGTTACCCTGTGTCAGTCCCGGGCTGGGGACACGAAGTTGACTGTGGCTCCAGTTTTAGAGGGACTTACAGTGTGGCTGGGAGAAGGGGGTCTCTGGTCTTGAGGGTCCTGCCTCCCTCCATCCCTCCACCCCACCCCCAGTTCCCGCTGTTGCTCCGAGGGGTCACTGGGCTGGCTGAGGCCCAGCTCTCAGAGAAGCCACTCAGTTGTAGAGTGAGCAGCTGGCAGCTGCCCTGATTTTCCTGCTAATGGGAACTTGCGCACGCATCTGTTCCATCCCTAACATCTCATCTTCAGTCATTTTCTGAGCCTCCTGTTTCTGAAGTTATGGAAATAAGCCTCATTCTTACCCTCCAAGCAGATATCCCAGGCCTCTGTTTTGGGCCCCCTCTAGTCTGTTTTGGGACCCAGGAGTCACACTGTTTCTAGAAGACAGAGCGTTTCACCACCTCCCAAGAGTATTGGCCGCTCCGGCCACCGCATGGTGTCACAGCACCTCAATGGGCTGGGGACCCCGTAGTGGAGGTGGAAGGTCACATTTCCGCTGGTCCCAGGCTCTCTGCCCTAACATCACCCCTGGGTCTCGGGCTCTGGGCAACTCAGCAGAGAGGAGGTGTTAAAGGCCCCACAAGGAGCTTATAGATTAGTCTAGAAGTCATGAGGCATGAAAACCCAGGACTCAAATGGAATTGTGGTCAGGCTTGGGAGGGACCTCTTACCATGTCCAATGCCAACAGTGCATTTAAATGTCCCACCTTAGGCGAAGGCTAAACAGGGACCAGGAAAATAAAGCTCTGGCATTGGCATCTTTATTCACTTACTTTTCCCACATGTATTCATTCAGGGATAGTTTATTAAGCTCCTGCCACACGTTGGAGACAGGCATTAAGCAAATAATTGGATAAATAAATGGCAGCCCTGGAGTTCCCATTGTGGCTCAGCAGAAACGAACCCAACTCATATGCAGAGGATACGAGTTCGATCCCTGATCCCTGGCCTCGCTCAGTGGTCTAAGGATCTGGCATTGCCATGAGCTGTGGTGTAGGCTGCAGAGCCTGCTGGGATCTCGTGTTGCTGTGGCTGTGGCTGTGGCCGGCAGCTACAACTCCAGTTTGATCCCTTGCTTGGGAACTTCCATATGCCACAGGTGCAATCCTAAAAAGAAAAGATAAATAAATAAATAAATAAATGGAAGCCCCAAGGCTCTCACCCTCACCCTTCTGGGCAGTCAAGCCCCTTCATGCCTCCCCTCCCCTGCCCAGAGTGGGTGGGTGGTCTCTGTGGGCAGCAGAAGTCCCAGGGGGGAAGCCCTGTCTGGCACTCTAGCTCCTTCCCCAAGCAGAATATCTTAGTTCCTGAGCATCTAACTACCCGCCCATTCCTGTAAGACCACTCCCATGTCCCCACAAGAATCCCTGGTTGAAAAACCAGTTGTCCTTATTTTGTCCATCTGTCCCCAATGTAAGCAGCCCAGGGTAGTTACAACAAACTGCCCTGCTCAACTGCCAGCAAAGCACACACACTTCTCTTCTAAGGGGGAGCCGTCGGACCTCAGGAACTTCAGTCTACAAGCATAGGCTGCTATGGAGCACAGGGTTTACAGGAGGAGAGCCAGATATAACACCTGCTTTACACAGACTTGCTGATAAGGTGTCATTTTAGTTACAGTGTCCCTTGAACCACACCCACAATCCTCAAGAACTTTCTGGAGTTAGATCGAAGTTGGAAACATGGATCTCCTGCATGAGAAGCTTTCCACCTTCCATCTGTTAGATGCTTTGACCCTTCCCAAACACCATCAAGAGATAAAAGTTAATCTACTCGAAGAGACGCACAATCTTTCGGAAGAGAATGGGGACCACTGTGTAGCCTCTTATTACTCAAGAGTTTTACCTTCAAGAGTCAGGCTTGATGGGTACCTGGGCAGGAGAATCGTGGAGAATAATATCCTGGCACAACCAGGAAGGTCTATATCCCAGCAGAAGTAGCTGGAAATTAGGCAAAATGAACTTTGAGGAATGGGGTCAGGTGACCTTGTCGAGACATGGCTCACATCCATGACCCATCAGCTTGAACACAGACTTTGGCCTGAAACTTGCTAGGAAGATACTGTTACCTAATGGTCACCCTTAGCCAGGTGACTAGGGTCCACTAGGATCCAGTGGACCCGAGTCCTCTCTCCATTCAGTTGTCAGTTTGACAATTATTTGTTGAGTGCTGTTATATACCAGTTACTTGTCTAGATATTGGGCACATTGCAATGAAAAAAATCAAAAGTCCCTGCCTTCAAGGAACCTGCTTTCTAGTTGAGAAGACAAACAATACATTAGACAGTGTGAACTAGAAACAGTATATACGTAAAATGCATGGTCAGTGAAATAACAAAGAACGCTAAAGAAAAAACAATATAGCAGGGCAAAGGGGCTGGAAGTATCTGAATGATAGAAAGTTGAAATTTTAAATGGAAGACCGGAGAAGGGTATTGGAATTTTTTAAATTATTATTATGCCTTTTGAGAAAGGCAGAAAGACCAAAAAAAAAAAAAAAAAATCCACAAAAACCCAAACTCCTGGCCAGGTTAGCTTATGGCTAATACCCACAAGCCAATCTCTTCTCCTCTTCATAGCTAGAGTCTTTATCATACAAATTTACATTTGGGATGAAGATGCTGACCAAGTTCTCCGAGATCAAGGAAAATGTCTCTTTTTTTGTAAGTGAACCAAGCGAATGGAAGCCCAGATTGTGGAGGGGTTTCTCTCAACCACCGACCAAGCTGAGTCACAAGTAGTCAGAATATATTTAAAAGCCAATACGTTTTCAAACATAACAAATAGAACCGTAGCATCCTATACATTATGCCTTAAAAACCTTAAACCTTAGAAAGATTTTATAAAGTTAGTGAGGACCCAGCAGTTCCTGATGGGCATAGGGGGTTAATGGTCTATGTGGAGGTTCCAGTTTGATCTCTGGCCCCGAGCTGTGGGTTAAGGATCCTGCATTGCTGCAAGTGTAGTGTAGGGTGCAGCTCCAACTTGGATTTGATCCCTGGCCTGGAATTTCCATATGTCAAGGGTGCTACCCAAAAAAGAAAAAAAATCAGTGAGGACCCAATGCATGGGTCCCCACGCCTTGGCTTATGAACGCTCACCCCTATTCCCACTTTTGCCCTGCCCTGGGCTATGCGGCAGGGGCTGACTAGTGCCCGGCCATCAGGGAGTCAGTGCCCAGGAACACAGCCATGGGCTGTGCTGTAGGTCACAGACACAGCTCAGATCTGATGTTGCTGTTGCTGTGGCATAGGCTGGCAGCTACAGCTATGATTCGAACCCCTAGCCTGGGAGCTTCCACATGCTGCAGGTGTGGCCCTGAAAAGAAAAGAAAAGAAAAGAAAAATAGCTCAGGGCTGAGCCTTAAGAGATCTGTGTATAAAAATCTCTGAGCTCCCTTATAAACCACAGAAAAAAAGTCATGAATCCATCTGGGGCCATGCCAGTGAATGAAAGCTCTATCAGTCCCCTGTACCTGCCCTCATGAATCCCTATCAACATTCTTCCATGAAGGACTCACCTTTGCTCCCTGACTACTGGACACAAGTCAGGCTGCTTACCTGCCTTTCTGAAGATGGTCCACCCCTTGACTCCTGGGCCCCAAACACTTGGAGCTATATTTGGGGGGCCTCCTTTTGAGATCAAGACTGAGGGCTCCCTTGCTAACAAGCCCCTCTGTTTTCTCATTTGATGTCACCACCTTCTTCACCAGCATCTCAAAGAGCTTCCAGAAATTTGCACCTTGTGAGGACCTTGGCAGCATTTTTAAAAAATGGGATAGATGTATGATGACACAAGAACCACAAGTGCCTGCATCCTCATGGGTACCAGTCAGATTCGTTTCCACTGCACCACAATGGGAACACCCTAAAACAGTAAAGCTTTAATAATAATATAAAAAATCAATGGACACACACATGTGCCAAAAAAAAAAAAAAAAAAAAAAAAAACCTTGGAAACCTACCATATACTTCCTAGATTTGATCATCTGAAAACATTTCCTTTCATATATTTCCAAAGGTATGAGGTTTTTTCTTTTTTTTTTTCTGTCTTTTGTCTTTTTTAGGGTCTTACTCATGGCATATGGAGGTTCCCAGGCTAGGGTTCAAATCGGAGCTACAGCTACCAGCCTACACCACAGCCACAGCAACACCAGATCCGAGCCACATCTGCAATCTACACTACAGCTCATGGCAACATCAGATCCTTAAGCCACTGAGTGAGGCCAGGGATCAAACCCACAACCTCATGGTTCCTAGTCGGATTCATTTCTGCTGCACCACAACGGGAACTCCCTTTTTTCTCTTCTCTATTTTTTAAATAAACATTAGCTGGAGGTCCACTTGGGAACTGGTTATCTGGAATAGTGGCACTTTTACCCAGGTTCATCTCCCACCCCAGCCATCCTTTGTCCTATATCGCTATCCGTGTCCAACCAGACTTTCTGCCACACCAAACTGTTGTCATTGCACGAATGCTGTGAGGAGCCACTAGGCACACCGTGGGCTCTCAATAAGTATTTGTTGAATCAAGAAACAAAAATCTCCCTTTTTTTGTGGCAGTTCCCAGGCCAGGGATCGAACCCGCGCCATAACAATAACCAGAGCCACTGCAGTGACAACACAGGATCCTTAACCCGCTGAGCCACTAGGGGACTTTGAGATCTCCCTTTTCGAACAAAATTCTTTCTCTGAGTAGAAAAACACTCCCATATCAACAACATGAAAATGCAACCCCCCAGCTCCGGTGGTGGGGGAGGGTCTTGTGGCAAAAAGCTGATTTCTGGTTCCAGCTGCCACTCTGAAGGGCATGGTTGGTGGTCTTCAGTGCCAGTCTCAAGAGTGAGAGCAGACGTGTAAAGCAAACACAGGATTTCAGAGCTATCAACTGCTTTTTGTTTGTTTGTTTGTTTCTGGGGCTGCAGGGGCAGCATATGGAAGTTCCCAGGCTAGGGGTCAAATGGGAGCTGCATCTGCGACCTACACCACAGCTCCCGGCAATGCTGGATCCTTAATCTACTGGGTGAGGCCAGGGATCAAACTTGCGTCCTCATGGGTACTAGTCAGATTTGTTACCACGGAGCCACAATGGGCACTCCAGGACTATCAGCTGTTTATTGTGTGCCAAGAAAGACTATTCATTGCCCAGGCAGACCCCTCAGTCCCTGTGGTTCCTTCCTTCCTCCTGGGCGTCATGCAGTTATTTTTTCTTGGTGGCGGTGTGAGTCATCGCTGGGTGGCAGGGCGTAGACTGGGCTGGGCAGTGATTGCCCCCAGGAGACGAGGCCAGCCAGGGCAGGGTGGATGCCTGCTGCCATTCATTTTTAGTGAATGAGCACCGGAATTCTACCCAACACCGAGGTTATGTGCCAGCCTGCCACCTCCTGGGCCAGACAGAGCTTCAAAGCGAGAAACTAAACATCAGGAGAATTCAAAGCTTTGTCTGCTGGGAGGAGAATTTTGGAGGGCTTGCCTGCCTAGATTGGTGCCACAGAAGGCCCCAAAGAAGCATCTTGGAATTAACTCATGCGGGTACCACAGAAGGACCGGGGTGCCTGGGACCCTGACTTCCAGGAAAGAGTAGCACGGAACACTTGTAAGGTGTGGATGCACAGATCTGAGACTTACAGATGTGGGTTGGAAGCCTGGCTCTACCACTTCCTGATTATGTGACGATAATCCCCTTAATGCCGCCCCCCTCTGGGTGTCTGTGTTCCCATCTCTAAAATGGGACAGTACTAGTCTTGAGCTCCTGAACTGTGTGGATTGAATGAGATCCCTGGCATAAAACCCTTAACATAGTAGATGCTCAATAAACAGAAGTTATGGTTGGTATCAGCATCCCTGCCTTCATGACTGGGGTGGCGGGGGTGGTGAGCAGGTTTCTCCAGACCCACAAGACACCCCCCACTTCCCGTCCCATCTGTCAAGGTTGCTCTGTTACTCTTGACCCTCTGACGAGGCAGACACAGATGCCATCTGGGAGGGGTAACGTATCTGATTTGCTCTGTCACCTTCTGGCTTGGGGCAGGTCTCTCCACCTTTTCATAGCTCCACTTCATCACCAGAAAACAGGGACAAGACTCCTTACGTTCTGGGGCTGTGGTGAGCATCACTTAATGTCGGGAGTCTGCATAGCAGCATGCCGTCAGGTTGTTTTAAGCATCTAGTAACCAACAGTTTGGTGGGCTATGAAGGTAGAGATTAATATTGACCATTGACAGCCAGCAGAGCCCTCAAACAATTTCTATCTGAAGGAAAGGCCTTGGCTATGGAGCACTGCCCGGCAAGGCCATAATCAATAGGCTTCTAAATCCTAATAGGACAGTGGGATGGACGGATTCTACATAGTCAAAATCTCATCCTATCCTCACAGAATCTTCTTCATGGAGGAAGACAATGAAGAGTTTCTTCTCTTTTACAGAGCAGATCCTAGGGACTCAAGCATATTGTGAGATCACACAGCTAATGCCTGACAAAGTGACCTTCCAAACCTGGATAAAACCAGGAAGGCCAGCGGAACTTCTACTGACCCAGTGGATCACAGCCCAGGACAATGTTGCTGGCCAGGGGACATCTGGCCAGGGGACAGCTGGCTATGCTTGGAGACATTTTTTGGTTGTCACAGCTGAGAAGGAGAGATGCTAAATATCTTCTAATGCGTAGGACAGCCTCCTTGCCCCCAGGAATGACCCAGCTAAAAATGTCACTCGTGCTGTGGGTGAGAAACCCTGCACTATCCTCTAGCTGCTTCCAATCGAGGTGTCCTGACCTTCAAGGTCAGAGAGCTATATGGAAGGAAGACAGAAAGCAAAGACAGAGGTGAAGAAGGGAGGCACAAATAACACATTTCACCTTCCCCAGCAAGGGAATGCAGCAGAGGAGATGCTGTGCCGTCTGAGCCCAGGTCTTAATGGGCCTAGGATGGTCCACCTCTGCTCTCTTGCAACAGAGCCAGTTTGACTATCTTGAGACTAGATCCACCTGCCCTACCCAAGCTGCCGCTCAGTGACACCAGGTGGAGCAGGGATGAGCTATCCAGCTGAGTCTAGCGAGAATAAATGGTTGTCATGGTTGTTTTAAGTGACTCTTTTTGGGAATCTCAATGACAAAAAAAAAAAAAAAAAAAAAAAAAAACAAAAACAAAATGTCAACAAGGCTTTTTGAGACAATTGCATTGGTGAGAACATACTGGTTTGCATCAAAAGCCATTTAAAATGAAACGGCCATTTAAAAAAAAATAAGTAAATAAAAAGAGGGCCTCTGGGCCGCCAACATTCTATAAGACATACTCAGCTACAAATATGAGCCAATTCTTATGACAATGGAAGAACCTCTCAGAGGACAGAGCCAAGAGCCAGAGAGTTGAGGCAAAAGCTGAAAAGAAAATGGAATTAGGGACCCTGTGCTAGGGAGAAGAACTGGGTTGTGATCAACTGATATTTCACGAGCCCTCTCTTCCCCAGAGGACAAGGCCCTGGCAACGTATGTCCAGTTGGATTTCAGAATTGCTATGGGCTAAGATGTGCTTTGTGTTTCTCATTCTTCTCCTTTTTGAGAGAAAGTATCTATCGCAGTTACCCTAATCCCGTTTCACCACTGTACATCAGGGGTAGGAGTGCAGCTAACTTGTCCTTTTACTTATTACTTTATAACTCTTGCAGGAACTTCTCCTGAGGAGTTTTATGTGCATCTGGACCCGATTTCAATGACTACCCTTGAATTTCTACCTAATGATGTAATGGTCTGTGATTTGTGCAGGAGGAAGGGTATTTTGCATGCGGGAGGAAAGTGATTGTTGTGACTACAAGGACGATTGTGGTAGATGGTTTTGAAAAATGACTGCAAAAATCCCTCTCATCCTCAACACCCTTTTATAGTGTGTGAGTCACTTTTCCCATCAAGAGAGGGGAGTCTCTTTCCCCTCCTCTTGCATCTGGATGGCCCTGTGTCTTCCTTTGACCCTTAGAACGTGGCAGAAGTGACGTTGTTCCACCTGTCAGGTCAGACCTCCAGAGCACTGGCACCTTCTCATCTCCTTCCTAGAACACTCTTGCCCCCATGGAAGGAGGCTCAGTCTAGGTTATTGAAGGTCAGGAGACCACATGGAGAGAAAAATCTCATGGAAGAGATCCAAGGTACCTATGCAACAGCTGGCATCACTGAGGCCATCTTGGATCCTCCAGCCCCAGTCAAGCCACTCCAGCCAACTCCACATGGAGCAGAAATGAGTCATTCCTGCTGAAGGGAAACCTGCCCAAATTGCCAACCCACAAAATCATGAGCAATAAAAAGGTTGTTTTGAACCCCTAAGTTTTGGGGGTGATTTGGTATGCAGCAATGGATAATGGAAACAAGTGGTTTGTTCAAATGCTTTCTTAACTGAATCTGATGACGTCGCTTCCAAGTCAATCCAAATCAAAGCTGAGCTATCAGAAATGACATATCTGAGCCCCACACTTCATCAGTAGCCTGACTTCCCGACAGGCCTTGAAACAGCTCCCAACACATGTGCTGGGAAGCTCAGTGGGGAACCAGAAGCTGCTACCAAGAGCAGTCCCTTTGCCAAGTTGACATCTTCCTTCTTTAACTTCCCAGGAAAAATGAGGAGTGGAGGACGAGAGAGGAAGAAATGGCACAGGTGCTCTCCTATTTCCAAATTCCAATGAGGATTTTGTGTGTGTGCTAATTTTCCTTTTTAGCTACCTCTGCTGACCAGCTGGGAGGCACCAAGCATGTTACACCAGCATTTAAGGAAAGTTCCCTTGAAATCTCTACTTAGCAGATGACCAAACTGGGACTCCCAGGTATTATGTGATTTTGTCGAAGTCATTCGACTAGAAGGAGGGGGACCTGGGATAGGAACCCAGTGTTTCTGGCTTCAGAAGCACGCCCTTAGCCTCTGTATTTTCAGGTAAGACATCTATAAGCATGCCATTCACCCTGCTGTGCACCCTTCACGGGTCCTGGCCACACCAAGCTCAGAACACAGAAATATAATTTGTAAAACCTGCATGCTTAGACAGCCAAAAGAACAGCAAGGAGTGGCTTGAGATGGTCATGAACCCAGGCTGGGGTGAGGTGCACTAAAGGCAGATGACAGAAAGAAGGGAGAGGGGAGCTTTGAACAGAAGAAGAGGCAAAATTTATTAAGGATTTGATTCTGGTTGACTCTACGCTAGGAAGTAGGTATATTTGTCCTACTTTATCAATAAGGATTCTGACACTCAAAGAAACTGAGGAACTCACCCAAGGTCACTTGGCCAGTAAATGGCAGAGAAAAAGTTCAAATCCAGGTGCTTCCAGTGCCAAAGTGTGTTCCTTTTCCACGAATTGGAATGGCTGTCAGAAGAATGGGGCCACCAAACACCTCTTCCAGGACTGGCTGGAGTGGAGTATCCTTCTGCACGAGCAAAGAGAATTTTCCTTTGGCTCCATCCCTATAAGGTTTGGCCATCAAAGCTCTAAGCAGCTATGTCTGACTCTCCAAATAAAGCTGGTTTGTAAACTAGCTTGAAGAAATCAAAGTGTATGACTCTAACAAATCACATAACCCCAAATGTCCTGGATAGGATGCCCAGGAATCTCACTCTATTTTGGAGTTTTCCTGATAAGCCCTTAGTTCATTCCTTTGACAGTTTTGATTAAACACACACCTCATCTCAGCGCTACTCTGCTTCCCCAAGATGCGTTAACAAGACAAAATCCCTGTCCTCATGAGATAGATCTGTGTTCCAGTGCAAGAGAAAGACCCCATCCAGCTTTCTTCCCAAATCTCCTTTCCCCCAAAATAGAAACCAGCCCAAGATGGGCTGAAGAAGAAGGGAAAGAGCAAACTCTTCGTCAGCCTCCTTTCTCCATTTAACAAAATCTAAACAAGTTAAATGTGGGTTGAAATCTCATCGTGGTATGATTTTGACCCACTGCCTCCCGCCCTCATCAGGAGGTCAAGTTGTGGTTCAAGCCTTCTTGGCACACCCTGACTAAGGAGCCCTTGACCCCCACCCCCACAGCCTGGCTGACCGCAGAAATCCTCGCTCAGAGCCTTCCTCCAGGGCTCAGCTCCGCAGTGTCTCTTAAAAATGCACCAAGAGAGCTCTGAGACATATTTTCCCCCTTACTGACAGCAATTAATGTGCCACAAGCCATTGCTGAAAGTAGTTGCTTACTTTAAAGCAACTCAAAGGGGCTATTTCATGTCCTAGGCCCATTCATTAGGATGTTGATTCACCCTTCACAGAAGCAATTGAAACCCTGTTTAGGACAGTGACCAGGGGGGCCAACTTTAGCTTCGTTCCTTGGACTTGGAGGTTATTTACTGCTTTGTCATCCTGAGGAGGGCAAGCAAGCATCTTATTTTGATATTTAATTCAAAGGCAGAGGAATGGAGAGAGTGGAGGGGAGTGAAATGAAAAGTTAGCGTTGGTATCATTGGCAAGAGTTTGTAAGGTCACCAGAGAGTCATCCACCCTCCCAGATGACAATCTCTCTTCTCCTGCCCACCCCAAAAAGTAGTAGTTATAAAAGGGAAAATACCAATTGTTGTCTTGTCAAACAAAAAAACGAAGCATTGTGTTTCGCATGAACACCCAGTAGCTTCCACCAATTTTGCAAAGCATGTTTCCCTTTGGGCGGGGATTGTCAAGTCTTCCCTGCTATTACATCCTTCCATTGACATGCTGGGGGCCCCAGGGGAGGGCAAATCCACCGATATTTGTAACTCTAAAAGTTCATTTGCGTCATTTGCGTCCAACCTGGGTCATTATTCTAGGCTGAAACCACATCCTGCAAAACGAAAACAACAAGGAGACCTTTGACCAAAAACTGGGGAGGAGGTGGGAGAAGAAGCAAAGGAGCTGGCACACTGTTAAGGTGTTAAAAGACACAGCTTGTGTTCCAGGGGTTTTTAGAAACAAACTCTCCCTGCAGTGCAATGTAATTACAACCTTTTCTTGGCTAAGTGTAGTACCCTGGAGATTACTATAAGTAACTTATAATAGAATTTTTATTAGCGGTAGTAATTTTTTATGATAATTAGAGTAATCTGCAGCCCATAAAATCAGAAGATATATAGTTATATCTTTGGTACAGGAAAAGTGTTTCTTCCCACTATGGAAACACCATAAATGGCAAATGCAGCTTTATGGCTACCGTTGGCTTTTATGCCTGGCTGTTTGGTGTCCCTTTCCTTATTAACACTCTTCATTACTTTGGCTGTAAACATTTGATGACAAACTCAAAGTGTGCTCAATGCCATCAAAAGGCGGCAGAGGCATCTATTTAGAAGCACCTGCTACCTTCCCCCTCCCCTGCTTTCTCTCCTCTGTTCGAACATTTCCCAAAGTCCAAAGTCAAGGCCATTTGTTAGCCAGCTCCCCCCCACCCCCGCCCCCCAACCCTAAGCTCAGCCCTCAGAACCTCTGTGTTTTGGGTCTGACACAGAACTATTACAAAAAGATCCAACTTGGCCATAATTTCAGGAGATCTAATGGGGCTACCTGAGTCTGCCCAGAGGAGGATGGAAAAAGACTTGAAAAGAATATTCATGTCTATACTGGCTATGCAATAGTAAATGGATGTTACGCTAGTTCCTGTAACAAATAAACCCCTGCATTTCAGTGGCTTAACATGATAGATGTTTATTTGAGGCTCACCTATTAAGTACAAATGAAGCTGGTCAGAGAGAATTTTTCCTCCTAGTGGTGATATAGAGACCAAAGCTCCTTCTATCTTAAAACTCTGCCATCCCTTGGGGTCCCATAGTAACCTGCATCCATTTGTCAAAAACAGAAGGAGAGATGGAAGAGGGCACTCACTCATTTAAAACCCCATCTCAGACGTGATGCTCTTGATTGGTAGGAACTCGTCACATGACCACAGCCAGGTGCAAGGGGTTCTGGGAACTTTAGTTCTGGGCGTGGCAGCTGCCCTACTTCAAGAACTCTATAAAAGAGGAAGCAAGACTTTTGTTGAGTAACTGGTCCATCCCTATCATACTGAAGAGGACACAGTCTGTATTTACACAGACTATAAGGGAAGATGAATGCAGATGCCAAGCTCTTCACAGAAACAGCATAAGGTGTGTAACGTTTAAGAACAAATTCTAAAGTCTAGCCAGCTGTGCTCAAAGCCAACCTTTTCCCTTTATTGTCATTACATTATTGTTCAGGTTGTTTAACCACTCTGAGCCTCAGCAGATTCAGCTGGAGTCTGGGAATAAAAACAGTGGCCTGAATAATAAGTTATTCTATACAGTGTTCTAAGCGTGCTATATGTGTTAATTCCTTTAATACACATTGCAACTCTATACAATGAGTTAAGTAAGTTGCTTATGGTCACACAGGTTATAGAGAAATCAGGATTCAATCCTAGACCTTGTAGTCATTAGCCACACAGCCTCCATAATGAGAATGTCTATCTCATAGAGTTGTTGTGAAGATTACATAGGATGATAAGTGGCATAAGATTTTGACAACAAATGAGCACTTAATTTGTTTACCTCATTATTTATTTATGCCACCAAATATCTCTTTCATCAGCTGGTTAGAAGGAATATCCACAATTATAACCTGTGTTTTGGGTTAAGATAGGTTTTTTTAAAGGCTATTCTGCCTAAGTCTATTATCAAAAGATACTCTTTTAAAAAGGACTCTATGGTCAAATAAAGGTGGAGATGCTGATTATCCTATTTTTGGAGATTCATAGGCATGTTGGCCAATGAAAGGCTCTGATAAGTTCTGCAATATAGAAACTTTTTTAATTTTGCAAATTTCCAATGTATTTGCTTTTGAACCTCCCAACGTATGTAGCCTGAGAAGCTAGTCTTCCATTTAATACACTTTATTACACCTTGGGTGATGTTATATTGTCTTCAGGAATTGTCACCTGAAAAGTGTGTGTCTGAAAGCTATGCCTACAAAACATATTTGCGGATGAGCCTTAGGAATTTGGATCAAGAGACTGATATTTTGTAAATGTGTCTGTTTCTACTTATCAAGGATTTTCTTTTGAGGAGGGGGTGGTATCTATTTACTGCCTTTCCCAGAAATTCCTGGTGATGTTTTTATTGACATCATCAAAAAGCGTTAATTATAGCTCTGTTGAGGTCTTAAGGCCTTCTATTTCCCTTATCTTCAAGCCTAAGGAATAACTCTGTGCACACTATGGAGGGATTGGCAATAGCCATTGCACAGGAAGGAGATAGGAAACCAGTTCGAATTCCCTTTTAGCTTCATTATTTCATTTGGAAATGAATATAACCTTATGACCATGTCCCCAAGTCAACCCCCCCCAGACCTTGATTGTTAAATCAACCAGAAGTCTTCTGATTAGAATTCTCAATTAACCAGAAATGCATCCCTTCACTATTCGTTGAAGAGGAAAAGCAGATAAATGACAAATTAATAACAGCAATTTTAGTACAAATAGGAAGATATTTTCCATAAGAATGACAAAGATAGTATCCTTAATGACTAAACAGGTCATAAAAATCAGTAAAAAAAGATTCATAGAAAATATAGTCAAAAGACAGGAACAGGTTAGGTACAGAGAATGCAAACATAAAAAGTCAACATAATAAGTCCTTCTGGTAATCCAAAGAAAAAAATAAACACTGTGAAAACCCAATTTTTCAGTTGGCAAATGAATAAGGATGAAAATATCCTCCATGTTTGTCAGGCATAAAAATACTGATGCCCACTGGCTTTGTTTAGCCACTTCTAGAAAGGGATCCTAAAAAAATCAGAGAATCAAATACACACATATTTGATTTATGTGCATACATGCATAAATCCAATCTACATATAGATTTATGTATAGAAGTATTTATTGCTGTGATATTTGTAATCTTGAATGAAAAAGATTAGCCTAAGTGCAGAGAAAGATCTGGGAATACCATGGCTCTCCACAGTGGAATGTTATAATTAGCGAGTATAAAATGATATTTCCCAAACAAATTAATGATAAAGGAAAATCTCCTATAATTCATCATAAGACAAATAACAAGATATGAAACTACATTTATGCTATTAACGCAATTCTGTAGATACAAGAAGGACAGAAGGAGAAAGAAAGGGAAGGAGAAAAAGGAAACAACTATAATTCAAATATTAACAGTGGCCGTTTCTGGCTTTAAAATTAGAAGTTAGTTCGCTGTGTAATTTCTACCTCTCTATGTTTTCCAGCATTTCTGTGATGACTGTGAATGATGTTTATAACCAGAAAAATGAAATAAAAATGACAAAAATCAAAGAAGCCATGTTCCGATCCCTGCCGATTCAGGTCAGCTCTCTCTCCCTTTCACACCCAAGCTGGTATATCGTGAAAACTGATGTTTATTCAGAAGAGCAACCCAGCAGCCCTGAGAGAGCCTCACTCACTGAGAAAATATTCACTGAATTTGCCACACTGAACTTCCTGAGGCAGGAATGTGAAACACCACATCTTGGAAAGATTTTCAGCAATAAGATTTGAAACCAAAAGACTTTTGGGCCAGCCTTCATTTAACCAAAATAGTCATGGTCACTGCAGTAACGCATTAACCAAGAATCCTGGTCAGCTGAGATTCTACCGTGTCAATGGTTTGTCTGCTACTCTGGCTAATTCATAATCTGCCTTTTTTAAAAGAACATGGAATTAAAGCCCAACTACATTTCTTAGTCCTGAAACACCTCTTCTACTCTCTCCTGTGGCACTTTGTGTCCATGAAATCCCATAGTTTTGAAGTTCCCATTATGGCTCAGCAGGTTAAGAACTTGACTCTTGCCCATGAGGATGTGGATTCACTCCCTGGCCTTGTTCAGTGGGTTAAAGATCTGGCATTGCCACAAGCTGCAGTGTAGATGACAGATGTGGCTTGGATCCAGGGTTGCTGTGGCTGTGGTGTAGGCCTCAGCTGCACCTCGATTCAACCCCTAGCCCCACGAACTTCCATACGCCTCAGGAGCGACCATAAAAAGAAAAAAAGAAAGAAAAAAAAAAAAAGAGTTCCCGCTGTGGCACAGTGGGTTAAGAGTCTGACTATAGCAACTTGGGTTGCTGCACAGGTGTGGGTTCAATCCCTAACCCTGAACATGGGCTAAGGATCTGGCACTGGAATTCCCGTGGTGGCTCAGTGGTTAGTGAACCCGACTAGTATCCATGAGAACGAGGGTTCAATCCCTGGCCTTGCTCAGTGGGTTAAGCATCTGGTGTTGCCGTGAGCTGTGGTGGAGCTTGCAGATATGGCTTGGATCCCGAATTGCCGTACCTGTGGCATAGGCCAGCGGCTACAGCTTCAATTCAACCCCTAGCCTGGGAACTTCCATATGTCTTGGGTGTGGCCCTAAAAAGACCAAAAAAAAAAAAAAAAAAAAAAAAACTGATGTACATCAGTGCCCCCTGCCATTCTGGACAAAGGGTCCACAGTCAAAACATAGGGGCTTCTTTTTCTCATACGAACAAGATCCATCCTAATGACTGCTTTTCTCAAAGAAAAATTAAACTCCACACCTTGAAAACAAAGAGATAGGTCCTGACTTTGAAAACAAACTTCTGGTTACCAAAGGGGAAACGTGGGGAGAGGGAGATGAAGCAGGAGTTTGGGATTAACAAAGACACACTCCTGTATACGAAAGAGACAACCCTACTCAATACTCTCTATGGAAAAGAATCTGAAAAAGGATGTATGTGTGTATATGTACAGCGGCGTCACTTTGCTGTGCACCTGAAGCTAACACACCATGTAAAGCAACTGTATTCCAGTATCAAATAAAAATTGCACAGGTCACAGCTGTGGCTCCAGTCTGACCCCTGGCCCAGGAACTCCATATGCTGCAGGGTGGCCATAAAAGAAAAAAAAAATTAAGCAAAAATTAAATTTAAAAAATAAAGTTACTAGGTGATGGAGAAAAAAGAGAGAAAGAGAGAGAAAGAAGTTCCTGAGGTCAACCTTCTAGATCCTCTTTCTTTTTCCAGGCACTGCCTGCAATTCCTCAGCTTCTAGAACCAAGCTCACACCAAAATGTGTCTGACAAACTGAAAGTAAGAGAATCAGGAATTCCTGTTGTGGCTCAGTGGATTAAGAACCCGACTAGTATCCATGAGGGTGCGGGTTCAATCCCTGGCCTTGCTCAAGTGGGTTAAGGATCCAGCTTTACTGTGAGCTGCTGGGGTAGGTTACAGACATGGCTCCGATCTGGCGTTGCTGTGACTGTGGTGTAGGGTGGCAGCTGCAGCTCCCATTCGATCCCTAGCCCGGGAATTTCCATGTGCTGCAGGTGTGACTGTAAAAAGAAAAATAAAAACAAAAGTAAGAAAATCAAATAGAGGACGTATCAGCAAAGGAGCCTAAATAACCATTGCTGTGTTTGAATGTGGCGGATATTAGTCCTGTGTCCTCGGAACAAAAGTCCTCTGGGATAGAGATGGTGGAATAAAGAGCCTTCAGGGATTCATTCATTCAAACACACATGCATATCTCTTGAGCATCAGCAGGCCTAGGAGTAGGTCCTGGGTGGTAACGACACAGGAAACTCGTTGTCCAGTGGGTGAGATACAGAAGCAAAGAGACCAAAAATCATAAGATCAAGGACTATGACCCCTCTATTAATCATTCAACAAATACCGAGCATTGAAATGCGTCAGCCACTCTAGGAGCCAAGGGCTTATTAGTAAACAAAACATAAAGAAAAAAGAGTGAGCTTTACATCTTAGGTAATGCACAACTGATCAAATAAAAAAGTAAAGCACATTGCACACTAGGTGGTGATCAGACCTATGGAGAAAAGTAAAGCCAGCAAGCGGAGTTGAGAGCAGCCAGCATGGAATGGGGATGAGGGGGTTGCTGTTTTAGGGTGTCAGAGCATCCACCACTGAGTGGGTGATATTTAAGCAGAGGCCTGAAGGAGGTGAGGGAAGGTCTTATATTCTCCAAGGGAGGAGTGTCCCCAGTAGTGACAGTAACCAAGGCAAAGTCACTGTGGCAGAAGCATGCTTGGTGGGATCACAGGGCAACAGGGAGACCAGTGTAGCCAGAGCAGAGTGAGCACCCAATTTGACCTGCTCCTTTTTGCCTATCGTCTTGCACTCGATGTTGGCCCTAGGGTGGGTGGGCTTCTGTCCTCCGGCAAGTGTGGGAGAGCTGCCGGCAAGAGGATGTGGGTACAGAAAGACAGGAGCTGGAGGACTGTGATGAAAGTGGATATGAAATTGGCAAAAGACAAGTATTCTCATGTTTGCTAAAATGATGACATGCCCTATCACTCCATCCTTATCCAGAGATAAGGAGATCACAGGGCGGGAGAGCGTGAAGCTCTGGCTATGGAAGCTCAAGGGCCATGCCAGAATCAAGCAGCACAGAGGCTGCACATGCCTCCGGAATCTGGAAGCCTTGCACCCTCACCCTGGGCTCCTACCTTTACTTTTCATACCCAGTTTTAATACAATTTTCTACTGTCTGAAGATGGTCAAGCCTGAGCTCAGAAATACAGTTTTTTTTGGAGTTCCCATCATGGTGCAGTGGTTAACGAATCCGACTAGGAACAATGAGGTTGCGGGTTCCATCCCTGGCCTTGCTCAGTGGGTTAAGGATCCAGCATTGCCGTGAGCTGTGGTGTAGGTCGCAGACGTGGCTTGGATCCCGTGTTGCTGTGGTGTAGGCCGGCGGCTACAGCTCCAATTCAACCCCTAGCCTGGGAACTTCCATATGCTGTGGGGGCGGCCCTAGAAAAGGCAAAAAGACAAAAAAAAAAAAAAAGAAGAAGAAAGGAAGAAAGAAATATGTTTTTTTTAAAAAAAAAAAAAATATATCGGCTGTATGCGTTGGTTGAATAGGCAAAACCTATTCTTATTGCCCCAAACCCCAAATATCACGCAGTGAAACTCTCCCTGTTGCACCACCCCTCAGCCACCCAAGGCCCTGCCCAACCCAACCACTGTCTTTAGTTTCTTGCACATCCATGGTCCAAACGAGATCACGGAGCTCCATCTCCATCTCTGCCTGCCCTTTAGGACAAATGATAGCATCTTGCTTTTTTCACTTAACAATAAATTATTACAGAAAGAGTCCACATATTCTTTTTTATGGCTGCATAGTCTTCCATGGAGTGGTTAGACCACGGGGTATTGAATGAATCTTCTCCTGGTGGATATTTGGTTTTGGAGTTTGCTGTTGGAAATCAACACATCGAAGAAGAAGAAACCCTAAGAGAAAAGGGCCCTAAAGAACTTTCAGCCATTTTCCTGGCACCAAAGTCCAGTTCCCTTTCCATTAGCCACCTGCCCTCGGGGTGGAGGTGCCAGTCTGACTTTTCCCCTTGGGGAAGTCCAAAATTTCATGTTTATCCACCATATCTGCTTTTCCTTTAAACCAGCATCTCCGGCCGCCACCATTAATTGAGAGCTTCTTCCTCACCTTCCTTTGAAGTTACATAAAGTCTGTGAAGTCTGTCAACTACTCCCCTGCTCATTAAACCCTCAGGGACTCTCATCTTCTCTCAAAACAAAGTTTAAACCCCAACCAACAAGGCCACTTGAAAGTTAATTGCATAGTTACTCACCAAGCCTCTATTATGTGTTATGTATCTATTATATATTATGTATTGGGCTTCGAGGAAACAATGATAAATAAGAGGTTTTTCTTCCTTTGAGGTCCTTATGATCTGAGGCTATGGGAGAGATCATAAACTGATAATGGATTTTAGTCATTTTGGGGATAAAAGCCTATTGGATCTTTGCAAGGTAATTAGTGACTCTGAAGCAGAAAAATCTCACAAACGGAACCCCAAAAAAATTTTTTTCTTTCAAAAATGTAATAGCACCACATTTCCTTGAAGTGAAGAAAGAACTGAATCCAGTTCATAAGGGGATGCTTGGAAATACTGGGTTCCAGGAAATACTGATAGAGATGACACTGACACAGACAGAGACACTCTCCGGTCAAGTTCTTAGACTTCAAGGGGAAAGAAATATTTCTTCAGGCACCTAGGAACCACATCAAGGCCCTGGCAGTTCAGAAAGCATCTCAATGAGGAATGTTTGCAGCCAAAAGATGACCGGGGAATGTCTACAGAGTTCTGAGGACAAGAACAGGTGACCCAAGTAAATTATACCAGTCAGACCATCGTGTAAGTATAAAAGTAACAGAGAGATGTTTTCAAACACAAAAGGGATTGTGAAATATAGCACCCCTTGTCCTTTTTAAATTTTGTAAATAATACAACTGCTCAATCATGAAATGCAGCCAACGAAGATGCAGGTGGTAAAGGACCAGTTGTGACCATTCGGTGTCAAAAGACAGTGGAACAATGTCTATGAAGTTCCAAAGGAGAGGGTGGATTTTATACCCAGCCAAGTGGTATTTCCATTGTAAAGGCAATGGAACCACAAACAGGAATGAATTCAACACAAACAACCCAATAGACCTGTCTTGATAAAAACAGTATGGTTGGTAAAATCTAGCCAAGGACTTCCTAATCCCCTTACAGCTTATGTAACTAACTTATAACCCCTGCCCAGACCCAATTCTCACATACAGATATTTTCAGACCTTATAGGCCCCCTGTTCCAAGGACATTCTCTTGCCCAGAACAAATGTGGTGGAACCTTCTCTCCCAAGGTGGGAATTCCTTTTCCTCTGAGCCTTCCACGGGTACCAACAGTCCCAAGGAGCCTCTCCTCGTGCAGAGTAGAAATAGCATTTCGACATTGCTGTGGGGCACGGGAAGAGGGCAGAGCTACACTGGAGAGCCTAGTTTCCATCTTCAGACTCAGTCAAGGACAGACAGCATCCCCAGCCACACGTCATCCCACCCTTCCAAGGAGACAGGCTCTTATTCGTAATCTTTCTACATCCCCCGGCCCTAATATTGCTGCTGCTGCAGGACTTCTGTGAATCCCAGATTTTTGCCTTGACATCGATAGGATGTTTTCTGCTTTACTGGGTTTTCCATGAGCCAAGGATAAGTGCCAGAGTGGCCAATGCCCATTCCTGCGGACTTCTGCACCACATCCTATTATTAGGGACTCATATAGGAAGCACTGAGCCAAACTGTATGTATCCTAAGAACTGACCTGTCTTCTTCCTCCCTTCCTCCCCCATGGGATGCACCACCTCCAAGCTGCCATGTTGACCAGCTCCCTTCCTTGCTTCAGCTCAGAAAGTTGTCTTTGTCCTTGGCAGGCTTGGGAAAAGGGAACCAGCGGGAGGCTTTGGTGGGTATCATTCATTTGTTTATTTGAGACTTAAGCTCAGAAAGCCAGATCCAATCTTCAGAAGCTTATCTTTATAGTTTCCATTTTATTGAATCTCATTGTGCTAATTCCTCGTGATTCCACACTTGCTATTAGCCATAATGGGTTCTTTATTGGTTTATCCCTAATAATATGTTAATTGATAACTCTTATTGCTTTAAAACCCAAGCTTTCCCACGTTGAGAAGCCCCAACAGTAGAGCCATCGCTAATGTGGGGAGAGTCGTGTGATTCCAAAGTTGACAGGGTACAAAAACGGTGTTCTGGGTGCACCAGTGTCCCAACACCAAGTTCCTTGGGGGGTGTATGAAGGTGCCGGTGGCGGGTCAGGGAGGCCGATGGGCAGCCTCCAAGCACCATGTGCCGCTGCCTGGAGAAGCCCCTTCCTGACAGGTGATGCTGTGTGCTGCCGGCACCCTGACAACGCACAGCATCAGGACCACATCATGTCTGGCTATTTGTAAACCAAGCAGGAGCCGAGGAAACATCCCGCTCACAAGGAAAACATTGATTTGAAGAGGCTTGGAGTGGGGCTCCAGCCTCAACGCGCACGGAAGGGCCTCCTTAAACTGACACAATAAATTAGTTCAAAGCCGATGACAGCCCTGCAGATTACCCGCCGCCCCACAAAGGAGGCAACGCTCTGGTCCCCTTCACGAAAACATAGATAAAAATTGTCTTCTTCTCCTCTAATGAGGCGAGCGCAGATATAAGTCAATAGAGCAATTCATTAACAAATCTAATGAAATCCCCCGGGGTTGCCAGCGAGATGGCATGAAAGTCTCCTTGGGCGGCTGGTCCATATGTCGAGGGTCAGATTGTGGAGTGGTTTTCCTCTGGCCTATTCACTGCCCACATATGGCAGTTAAGGTCACTGTTATCAGACACTTTCTCTGTACACAAAACAAAATTTCCATATGGCCCATGGAGATGGCCCGGCCGGGCCCCTGGGCAGCTTCCCACGGCTCTCTTTGTGCGGCGCTGGTTAGAAGTGGAAAAGAGCGTATGAGGGGTTACCTTGTCACTCAACTGCCCTCCCTGCTTTGTGCGTCAGTCCAATTTAAGGAAAATCTGCATCACTTTTTCCCCTGTCTTTCAGGCACAAATGCTCATGTCAGTCTATTAGGACGTGATGGAAGTACTGATCGCAGCCTCCGCATTTAAATCCTTTTGAAACCGTGGTGACCTGCTGAAGAGGGTTCTGAGGGGAAGGACCTTCTCAGGGCTCTTTCAAATTCACAGAAATAAAGGCCTTTCCTGGCTTAAAGTGGCCCCTCAGATTGAGCCCCACGGAGCCCCGAAAAAAAAAAAAAAAAAGCCCAACACGATTGTCATGGATATTACATGACAGTGACAAGAACAGGCCAGCAAAGACACGGCTCCGGGCGGCACAAAACTGGACGGGGCTTTCTTCCCCATTTGGGTCTGGGATTGTTGACAGCCCAGTAAATAGGCTGTTTAACCCTTTGAAAGTGAATAAAGAGGGTGTAGACAAATGCTTTCTGATGGAGTTTGTGCATGTAATAGGCAAGAGCATACACACACTCGGGCACTTGGGGGGACCTGGCGGGGGGAGGGGAGGGGCTGGCTGAGGACCACACGAGCCTTCCTTCTTTAAGCTGCGTGCAGAAGTCGAGATAGAATTTCTGATGAAATTGACGTGATGGGCAGGGGTTCCGGAGACCAGATCTGGACATGCAGGTGACCGGGACATTTGGGACAAGAGCAGTACCACCTGTTATGGTCTCGAGTGGCCCTCGGGAGAGGTTGGGGCGGTACCCCAGAGCGTCTGGGGCATGATCTCCAAGGCCCTCGTCCCCTCCTCTCTTCTGGTTTTCATTTACTCCATCCTGACATGAGGACTTTAAGAGCAATATTGAAAATGGACCATGGGCAGCAGGCATCCTGCTCAGCGTTGTATATACCTTATCTCACTTGATTGTGGTACCTCTTTAAGGTAGAAACAATGACGCCCATTTTGCAGGTGAGGAAACAGAGGCGCAGCATGGAAGAGCCCCTTGTAAGAAATGCACATCTGCTGAGTGGTGAAATGGGGCTTGGATCATTCTTTCTCCTTCTGCCAATCAGTCTCCAGAACTGGGCTCTCATTGTCTCAAAACAAGAAAGTTCCTTTGAGTTGTCTCTTTGCTTTTATTGTTGTTGATGTTGTTTGCTTTTTAGGGCCACAGCTCCTGCAGCCTATGGAAGCTCCCAGGGCTAGGGGAGGAACCGGCGCTGCAGCTGCCAGCCTATGCCACAGCCACAGCAACTCGGGATCCCAGCCAAGCCTGAGACCTACCCCACAGCTCACGGCAACGCCGGATCCCTAACCCACTGAGCAAGGGCAGGGATCGAACCCACATCCTCATGGACACTCATCGGGTTCGCTACCCCTGAACCACAATGGGAACTCTGAGTTATCCCATTGTTTTAATGAAAATAAAAATGCAGTCTCTCGCCTCCCCACCCATTTGCTTTTGGGTAAAAATATATTCCTATTGACCTCAGAAGCCAAAATAAAGAGGGGATTGAAACCTGCTGCCCAGAAATTTAAAATTATGCATATAGCCTCCAATTTCATAAGCTGTTTAGGCTCCCACAGAAATGCTTCTCTCATGAGCCACAATTCCTAAAGCTTGGCAGCCGCAGAGTTTCCATAAATCCAAATTCTACTCTTTCTAACCTCTGCCTGTACTTTAACGGGGAAGCGCCTTTTTAATTCATTTAACTCATTTTAATTGTCTTTAGGGGGACGAGAGCTTTCTTCGGCCAGCTCTGCTGACAGGGGGAGCTGATTACAGAACTCAGGCTGCCATTCACCAGGACCCTCATGAAAATGCATGTGGGCTCCGGCACCTTCGGTAATTGTAATATTTCTTCCTTACTGTTTATGTCAGAGAGTCATTACGGGGAGAGGCTGACACATCTGACATGTGTGGCATCGACACACATTAGGTGGTCCTTAGATAATTTTTAGACAAAGTTGAGTCGCTGTAGCAGGAGCCTGGCCCTGTTGTAAGCAACAGACATAAAAGGAAAAACAGCCTCTCATGTTGGCTTCCTGAACATTATCATTAGCCCGATTTGTGTGGCTCTCTTTCTCTCCACCTCGAGAGTGTAAAGTTCTCGGGGTCTGGGATCAAGTCCTAACCAGGTACCCGCCTTCCCTCCCTGGAGGCTGATACTTGTATCTTTAGTTCTCATGTCTCCAGCAGGACGTCGGCTGGTGTACTTCGAGTGTCTCCTTTAACATTCATGTCAAACTCATGAGGCAGATTCTGTTCCTATTTCAGAGAAAAAGTCCTTAAGCCCAGAGAGGTTAAGCAACTTGCGTGGAATTAAACAGCTTATGTGCCGGAATCCAAACCATGATGTGTTTTCCACCACGCTGCTTCCCTCAGTAGTGCCCAGCACAGCAAAAAAAAAAAAAAAAAAAAAAAAAAAAAAATCAGTAAGTGCTTGTCCATATTTCAGTGGGCATGCTGACGGATGCTCTGGCAGAGGCTCGATCCCTTCCAAAACCGTGGTCTTGCCCGCCCTTCTCCTCCCCACCGTCTCTGCTGCCCCTCGAGTCGCTTTTGACGCTCTGGGCTTTTGTTTGAGGCAAGATCAATCCACGTTAAGAAATGCCTCATCATTGCTTCTGTTTCCCTACTGAGAATAAATGAGCATTTTCTATCACCTGATCTGATGGCGCCGACTCCCACTGCAAGCGGAAGCAAATCAATGGCTGGCAAAGGAAACGGAGCATTTTTTTTTTTTTAAATAACTCACACTTTAGAAACGTGATCTCTAAGTTATTACAAATTATAAGGTTACGACCTCTTAGACGAATCCTAGCTGCTTAAAAATTTAAACCTCCAGGGTAAAGCTGTGAAGTACTAATGAGCTGGAGGCAACTAAATATCAGAATCGGGGGGAGAAGTCTTGTTTTATGTGAGAGCAGATGAGGTCGTAAGAGCCGCTCTGTGAAATCGTTCTATATTGAGTGGGGGAGAAGGCAGTGGATGTGGGGTGAGGATTCGGAGGGGTGGCTTAGAACATTCCAGATGAGGATGGCGGGTTCTCTGATTGGGAAACATGAGATTCCTTCAAACGCCTCCTTATGTCAGTGCAGAAATAGGTTTCTATAGCACATCCCTTCATTCTCCGAAGAGAAGAAAGAAAAGCATTTTATGAACGGCAGGGCCTTCATACCAAGGCTGGAGGGTGTGTGTGTATGTGTGTGTCTCTGTGTGTGTGTGTGTGTTGAAACCTTTCATCAGGAATAGGGATTAAAATCTCTAGGAAAATATTGCAGGCAGAAGTGACATGCAGTATTTATTTTCCCAATGGAAATGTAAACAGTGGCAAGAGAAGATGAAAATATTTAGAGAAGAAACTGACCAGACCCAACCAAACACCGGGAGAAAATGCCAAACTTAGGAGGCAGGGCCAGGGCTGGCGGGCTTCGTCGCGTGTGTGACAACATGTGTCACATGTACCTGACTGCCCCTCAGACGCCCCTCCAGCTCATCACCAAGCACCCTTTCCAGGGCAGCCCATGGCGCACAGAGACCAATAAGGACCCCATAGAGTTCGTACTCCAGTGCAAAGGTTTGGCTGGTATCTGAGGTGACACCTCGCGGGCTATTTCTGTCTCCCGCCCGCTTAGGTTGGAATCACTTTTGTTTCAGCCCAAATCGCTTCTTCTCCGCTTCACTCTCTCCCGATTGAGAAAAAACCCACAGTGACACTTCCCACATTGCCCCTTCGGATCATCCGCGTCCCAGACCGGGCTGGCATTCCGTCCCACAAAGGTCCTTGTTTTCATTACAGAGGCTAAAACGGGCCTTTTGGAGAGAACCCCTGTTTACTCAACACAAACCTCCCGCTCCCCGGCCAGCCTGGGTCCAAGTTCCACATTTAAAATGAAATTATGCTCTGGGATAATACGGTCTTGAGCCCGTGGTTGCTGCCATGGATATTGACAAAGACTTAGCGCCGTATTTTAATAAGAAAACAAAACGCCAGAAAAGGCGCCAGAGTTTCCAGGCGGATCATTAAGAAACTGCCTTGGAGGCCGGAGCCTGGCGCTGACTGCATCACAGTTCGTCATACAACTTAAACTTCTTTTGACATCTAGTTATGTCGAAATGTGACTGATCACCTAGGGGATGGAGCTCCTGAGAGGGAAAAGTTCACTGACAGACAGCCGTGCGCAGAGCAGTTCTTAAATGAGAATCAAGAGAAAGTAGCATCCGGGCGACCTGACACCCGGCAGCTGCTACCTGGATCCGTCTAACTAAGGCAGGCCTGTTCTGGTGAGTTCTATTAGCATGTGCATGCTTCTGTCTCATTATCACACATCTGCCCACCTTTATTCCATTGACGCCGCCTCTCATCTGACAGCTCCGGCGCTGTCAAGCGCTGGATATTAAGGGAGCAGGGTGCAGCGGGCTGGCCGTGTTCACTTTTATTTTCTAAAGGCTGGTGTTCGGTTTGACAGTACCATGCTGTGGAGGTAAAGGAGATAATTAACACAGTGGGCAGTTCCTAAACAAAGCCGAGGCGCGGACGCCAGGTGCCACCACCCCTGCCTGAGCGGGGTGGCCTGTGGGGGCCGGGAGATCAAAGCCATGGTCGGTAGACCCCTCGCTCTTGGCCTGGGCCCATCGCAGAGAGCCACAGGCCACTGATGGGCTTCACGTCTTGACATTTCCTGCCGAAATAACCAAACCAGAAACTCCCGGTTTGGTGCTGATGGGCTGAGCCGGCACCATCCCGGCTTGGGGACCTTCTATAGGAAGACGGCACCTCAGCTGGGACTGGCGCTTCCAGACGCAGATGCCCCTCTGATGAGTCGAGATGGGAGCCCCTGCTTGTCCTCTGTGGCCACCCTGCCTTAAGACAACAGGCCGATGCCACTGTGCCCCCCCAGAGCTACCTCAAAACTAGAACTCTCCCAGCACTCCCAGTGCAGGTGATGCCAGACAGGCCAGAAGGTCAGAGGGGAGCGCTCTCTGCTCAGTTCCAGTTGCCTAAGGAACTGGCTTTTCCCCTTCCCCACTGGCCTTTTCCTTGGGGAAAAGGAAGGCCCTCTGTGTTCAGAGAATCTTGGGTTCTGCAGGGCTGTCCGCATTTCCGAGTTGAGTTCTAGATGCAGACTGAGGTCCTTGGCACCAGAAAGGTAAAGGATAAAACACCTCCCTCTGAGGGGAGGGAAAGCCAGCTTCCCACATCCTGCTAACGCAGAGGGAACAATAGAAGTTGGCAGAGAGGATGAGAGATGCCCGCCGAGAGTCGCACCCCCAGGGACCCTGCAGCGAGACCCGAATGACATCCGCCACCAGCCCCGGCCAGCCCGAGAAGCTGGTGTGTGCAGATGCATTTAGAGCCATTTAGGAAACCCCCGGCTTCTCTCCCTGCGCTCACCGCTTTCATCCCTCTGATATTTCTTTGTTCTCCAGCTCGCTGAGGGTTTGTATGGGTTAATGGAAAAATTACTGTTATTTTGCAACAATGCAATCAAAGTCAGTTCAGCAAACCCTGATAAAGTGAGAATAGCTTATTCAGATGGAGCTGGCAGGCCTGAACTCACAATTGCAAAGTTTGAATACAAAATAAGATATTCCCCCTTTTTAAAAAAAAGAGAGAGAGACAGAATCCGTTGTCATTCATGCTAAAAAGGCATTACAGACTGTCGACACTGTACAGAAAAATAGGAGATGTTGACCTTTTTATTATAGACTTTTCTCTACTGTTGCCCTTCTTTCAGCGGCACATCGCTCCCCCCGCTCCCCCCCGCCCCCCTCTGCACTCACACACACTCTTTTCAGCTGTATGTTATCTCAAATAATTACCCTCGCTTCTGGCTGTCCCTGGTGACTTCTGCTGCTAAAAAAGCTACTCATTGTCGGAGACTGAAGAGGGATTTCAAACCTGCTTCTTGTGGCCGGGCAACGGCTCTTAATTAACCACTCAGGTATTGGGGAAGCTCCCAGCCCAGCTCGCTTCCATATGGCTGGAACATGTCCTCAGTGATAATCACGGAAGGAAATATTGTATCAAAAAAGAGCTCACACAACCGAAAGCTTGTGCAAATTATTTTTAATGATTCTTCTCTGGTGAGTCGGCTTATTTGTTATTTCAAGCCGAGAGAGAGAAAGAGAGGGGGGCGAGAGAGGAATGCATTTGTCCTTGACCCAGATCCCCCCCTCCCAGTACACGCCCCTTGTGCCCCACCCCCATCCCAAATCGGATCCAGGCCACTGTCACAAAGAGGGGACCCCTCCCAGCAGCGAAGCCCCTTCCAGACACCCTCGAACGCTTGTCTCACCGTGATTTCCATCAGCTTTTGTTTCTATTGGGGTCTGGCTCTTCTCAAACACGTACACATACACACACGCCGAATTCACAGAATTTCCAACCAGCAAGTGATTTTATGCAACTCGGGGCGTGAGCTGTTGGCCAGTGCTTCCCACATTCACGCCTCTGGTATTTCTTGCTTTAAATATAACAGGGGCGGGGGGTGGGAGGGGAAGAGGACACAGGGGGGTGTCCGGGAGCTGGCTGCAAGAGGAGGTGGTGAAGTTTACAAATCTAATTAAAAATGAAGTTGCATTTACATTTTCAAAAACCACCCATCCACCAGCCTACTGTGTCACTAGACATTATGTACGATTTTACTTTGCGACAGAAACCATTACATTTAAAAATTCATTACAGCAAGGTTAGTTAGACACATGATGGATGCAGCTTTAATCCTGCCATATATTATTACAGTTAAAATGTAAATGATGAAAAATATTTTGTGCTTATCAGCATTTATGTGGAAATGTGTTTTACAGTGATATATGGTGTTATATTTCTATTATTGTGGTGAAAAAGAAAGCAATACAAAAAGATGAAGTGTTTATTAAAACATGGTTACGTGTGATAACATATTTCTGTTGTACATGACTTTAAAAATACTCACTGAGGGCATTTGTCCAAAACAACTGTGAAATGTATTTGCTCTGCAAATCGGGCTAAGTTTTTTCTTCTGGTTACAGCTCTTTTTAATAGACTAATATTAATTCGAAATCTTGTAGAACGCTGTGAAGTTGGCAGCCCTGTTTTCTTTCTGATGTGGTTAAGAATGCACGTGTGTGTGTGTGTGTGTGTGTGTGTGTGTGTGTGTATTTACAGACACAGCTCTGGCTATAAAAAGAAGGCTGGCATGTTTATTTGGTACAGTCATCCAGAGGAAAGCGAGCCACCCAATTGAATGATGTTTCCAGAGTGATGTCATTGAGGGCATCGATAAAATCCTATTCAAGGTGTAATTAACATAGTGGAAAAGTAACATCAAACATCGCTTTCCAAGCAGGTGTGCAATGAAAAAATGAAAAGGCCACACTGGGTCTTTTGGTGGTTCCATCAGGGGACAGGGATGTTTAGTTGTGACCGTGGAAGAATTGATGGGACCAGGAGCACTGCAAGCCTCAGATACTGTGCCGGACGGGAAAGTTACCTCTCCTTCTGCCAAGTTCACTCACAATGTGGTTCCTGCCTCCTGCTCCCCTCCCCTTCTTTTCACCAGCTCCAGAACAATAGTATGTCCAACGGCAAAATGAAATTGCACACAAAAAGAAAATAAACCCTCCTCGGCAACCAAAAAAAAAAAAAAAAAAAAAGGAAAAGAAAATCTATTACCTAACCCTGCTTTTAAAAAGACACCTAAGACAAAAGGCCCTCCTAGAGACATTCTCTGCTATGTCTCAGTCATTTTAGGACAGGATACTTAATATTTCACCCAAGTATTCGCCCAGAACCTTCAGACTTAGAATATTGTAACAGTGATACTTAGGGGTCAGGTCATTATAGGTTGGCCCAGGCTACCAGCTTTGCTACAAAAATTGTAACTCTTATTGTAACTCTTTCTGGCATCTCTTGCTGAGGACAGATTTTGTAATAGACCTGGAATGGACCAGACTCAGAAATCAGTTCCACCCTCCCCTTCAATGTCCCAAGTGTCCCTAGGGGTGGGGGGCACGGTGAGGGCAACCTAGGCTTAATGCAAATTTCCATCAGGTTTGCGCCCGGGCTCCTTTTCCTTCTTCTAACATCTGCTCAAGGGAGGATGTCGTTGTGTACATTAGCACTGCAAAGTTTCGCACCCTTCGAGGCTACCTTTGGCACAGGAAGCCCGGACCGCCAACGATAATACAGACCTCGGCATTTCCTCTCTCGGCACTCTCCCTCACTCTGCTCCTCAGCCGCCCGGAGTTGTTATCTTTAGGAAGTCCAAGGTGGGGGAGAGGGAGCCCTTATCTGGCTCCCATCCTAGTTACAGACATGAAACTCCTCCCTGTACACCTTGGGAACATTGTCACAGAGGGGTCACATCCGCTCCGATCCAACGCTGGTGACTGAACAGACCCGTGACCTACACCGTCCTTCACCTCCCTTTGTTTGAGGCATAAAAACCGACTCAGCTGATTTCCTTCAAAGTGCAGGTTAAAGGATTTGTGCAAATGTCTTCCCATTGGATCAGGAAGGGAAAAGCCCCCACGCCCTTTGCAAGGCATGGTCTTTCCCTTGCATTTCTCCTTAATTTTTTTTTCCTTTTAAAATGGTTAGTTTTTTATTTTAAACATGCACGCATGCACACACACACACACACAAACACACACACATGCATGCACACATATGTGCACGTTCTCAAGGAAGCAGGAGCTCTGAAAACAACTCACCCAGAGCAAATCTCTTCAGTTCGTTTTCCTGCTTCACACATTTCCCCAAGCCAGGATCCCAGAAGCTGTGGGCTGACCTGGGGTTGCCCTATTAAATGTATTTATTTCTTAGAGCCGAAGAATATTTGCTGAAAGCTGGATTATCACTTGGTCGACCACCAGCAGCTGTTGAAAACCAGGGCATAAAAGCTTGTTTATGTCTTTAATGGCCCACTTAATGATGAAGCAAGTATGTTATTCATAATAAAATGCCAAGGAATAATCTTAATACCCAATGCATGGCGCTAGTGAATTAAGAAACATCTGCTATGTCATAAAAGGACATTTTATTTGGGGTCCACATTAAAAACATGATTCCATGGAGTTCTACTGATTTATATTGTACACAACAAATTATGATGTCTTGAAGTAATTATACTTTACAATTAAACCTACAAGGGCCACTCTTGGGAAAAAAAAAAAAAATCCTGCCTGGTCTTCTGCATTCAAGATCATTTCAGCAATACTGTGGTCTCGCCTTGACATATTTCACCAAAGCAAGGTTTAAAATATCTCTGGGCATTTGTGTCTCTCCAGGAAGATAACCAAGCTGAATGGTACTCCTGAAATCACCATTGCAGAATAAAATGACTATTTGGATTCAAGAAGAAAAGTGTTAAAAAAGAAAGTCTTTGCCACCTGTCTCTTGTCTGATTCCAACTTGGGAGCTTATTCTTTTTTTATTTTTTGCTTTTTAGGGCTGCATCTGAGGCATATGGAAGTTCTCAGGCTAGGGGTCGAATCAGAGCTATAGCCACTGGCCTATACCACAGTCATAGCAACACGGGATCTGAACCGAGTCTGTGACCTACAGCACAGCTTATGGCAATGCCGGATCCTTAACCCACTGACTGAGGCCAGGGATCGAACCTGCGTCCTCATGGATCCTAGTCCTGTTTGTTAACCGCTGAGCCACACAGGGAACTCCTGGGAACTTATTATTATTTTTTTTTTATGTTACCTGAGGGAGGAAGATCTGGAACGTGGGCTTAGTTGGGAGTGAAGAGGATGACCGCAAACCCCCGCTGGCTCTGTGTGTGTGTGTGTGTGTGTGTGTGTGTGTGTGTGTGTGTGTGGCGGGGGGGGGGGGGCAGGGAGGTACACCCCCAGAGGGAGAGATGCCAGGAGTCGGAGACAGATGGCCCTAGAGATGTCCCTGGAGGGAGGAAGGTGCTGAAGGGACAGGGTGTGGCCAGCCCGATCCCAGCCCCCACGCCCTCCGCTCCAGATGGCGTCTGTCTCCAACACACCCGCTATCACACCAGGAAGCCGCGTGTCACCACCTCCATGCCCAACACCACTCAGGAGTCCAGGGACAAGTCTATTGCTTCCTGGAGCTGGGTCCTCGGAAAGGCATATGTAGCAGAGGAAAGATGGGTTATTTTAAAAGCTGGCTGCTGGTTGTCCAAAGACAGCGGCTCTTGATCGGGGCTGCTTTGGGGTATAACCTGGGCAAATGAGCTTTGCCAGACTCTATCCCCTGGGGTTCCATTTCACTGGTCTGAACACACACACACACACACACACACACACACACGCACACACACACACACACACTTTCTCTCATATACACTGGTAGTTTTTTAAATGCTTCCCCTGCACCTCATTCTCATGGACTGCCAGGGTCAAAAACCCCTGCTTTAGGGAGATTTTTTTGGGGGGTGTGATGGGCAGCATTTTTGTGAGACCAGCACCTCCATAAAGTTTTTTTGGTTTTACAAAATGAGGCTGCCTGCTGTTAGGTGGAATATTAAACGTTAAATGGTTCTGTCACGGTAGGCAATAGTGCTATGGTTCCTCAAAAAAAATTAGATATAAGAGTTGCCTTCTAGCACAATGCGTTAAGGATCTGGCATGGTCACTGCCGCAGCTCGGGTTCGATCCCTGGCCCGGGAACTTCCATATGCTGTGGGTATGGCCGAAAAGAAAATGAAACCTAGAATTACCATAAGATCCAGTAATGTTTTGGGGTGGATTAAAAGCTGGGTCCTGAGAAGGTATCTGTACACAGATGTTCCCAGCAGCAGTATTCAAAGCAGCCAAGAGTGGAAGCAATGCAGTGCCTATCCTATCAGGGTCGGATGGGTAAACAAAACGTGGTCTATCCGTACAATGGAATATTCCTCAGCCTTAGGAAGGGAGGAACTGGTGACACATGTGACAACACGGATGAAACTTGAGGACATTATGCTGAATGAAAAAGGCCGGTCACGAGAAAACAAGATCCTGTGTGATTCCATGTGTACGAGGTACCTGGAGGAGCTAAGTTCACAGAGCCGGAGAGCAGAGTTGGTGGTTGCCGGGGCTCAGGGGAAGGGGGTTTTACTGTTCAATGCGGACCACTTTTCAGTGTGAGAAACTGGTGGAAAAGCTATGGAAATGGATGGTGATGCTGATGGCACAACAAGAAGGTATTTAATGCTGCTGAATTCTAGGCTTAAAAGTGGCCAGGATTTGGTTATGCTTATTTTACAACAATTTTACAAATTTTAAAAGCGAGGCTGCCGGGCTACCCAAGAGCTAAAGACTCCGCATAGTAAAGCAACACCAGTAACACAAACTTGGGTCTTGGTGAAGGGCCAGTTAGTGTTTCAGGCTTTGTCAACTGAAGATCTCTGCTGCACAGACTCACCTCTGCCGTGGAAGCACAGAAGCATCTAAAGATGATACATAAATAAGTGAGCCTGACTGGGTTCCAAGAAGACTTTGTTTACGGACACTGAAATGTGAATTTCATATCATTTTTGCAGGTCACAAAATATTTACTTTCGTGACTTTTTTTCTCAGTCATTTAAACACGTAACTGTAAAAACCATTTACTTAGCTTGGCAGGCTGTACCCAAACAGGACTGGATTTGCCCACAGGTCATACCAACCACTTGCCTGGACTCGATTCTTGGTACCCAAGGCCCTAGAACTTTCCATCCAGTTGCCCTAGCCTATTTCCAGGGCTGCTCAGACCTGCCCTCCAATGGTTGACGGTGCCAGGGCTGCTTGTGGGGAGTGTGGACAGAGACGACGGGAGGGGAGTCAACACACGTGCATGAAAACCCTTCCCCCGCACCCCCTCCCCCTTCCCCACTCGTGGGTGTGCAGGGGCTGAAGGAGGTGAGCAGCAGGTCTTTCCCAAGGAGCTAAGATTCTCTTCTAGAAGCTGCCATCTGGAAAAAAATAAAAAAGGAGTTCTCGTTGTGACTTAGGGGAAATGAAAGCAACTAGCATCAATGAGGATGCAGGTTCGATCCCTGGTCTTGCTTAATGGGTTAAGGATCCGGCGTTGCTGTGACCTGTGGTCACAGACTGGCTCGGATCTGGCATTGCTGTGGCTGTGGTGTAGGCCGGTAGCTGCAGCTCTGATTCAGCCCCTAGCCTGGGATCCTCCATATACCACAAGTGCAGCCCTAAAAAGACAAAAAAAAAAGCTACCTTCCAGGTGGTTACTAAGTTCTCTTTGTCAAGGTGGATAGATAGAATGTTTTCGAATATATTGATACTTAATCTGTATAAAACTTTTAAGTCATAGGACTTGCAGTAAGTGAGCCTCTCTCTGTTTGTGTTCCAGGCTGTAGAGAGGTTAAGAGCGGGTCTACCCCCTGTGATTCTGAAGCTTGCAGCCGGGTCCATTTCTCAGAGCAGACGAGGTGATGGCACTTTGGAGCATGATGGGAACAGTTCTGAGATGGGAGGGGGATGTGGTGGCAGGATCCAGCCTGGCACAGAATGACAGGCACAGAAAGAGGGGGCTGTCGGCAGGAGCCTCAGGCCTCCTGGTCAGAGGCTGGCCTTACCTCAGGGGTGGGCGCTTAGGTCTTTGGGTTTGGATATTGAAGAAAAGGGGTGCCGTGAAGGATGTGCACATGCTCAGGCCACCAGAAGACCCTCAGCATCTCAGCAGCCTTGTTGGAAGCTGCCCTGTCTGCATCTGGCCAGGCTGCAAGCCTGGTGAGACACAGTCAGAAGCTTCACTCCGCATTCCCAGAACCACCACAGGTCTCTCTCTGGGCCGCTTCCAGCCTTTTCTGCCTAGCTCATCTTTTAATTCTTTAAGTGCAGTGAAAGCTTCTGTCCAACTGCCAACCTTTGCCCAGGTGGAAGCTGGCAACCAAGAGGGAAGATGCATCAGTAAAACTGCTCCAGGGACAGGTCCCAGCTGCATGGAGCGAGGTGCTCGGGGGACCAGACAGGAGTGGAAACATCCCAGTGGTCCCTTTGGCCACCCTGCCACCAGAGCCAGCATATGGTAGAGGCCGAGGTGGGACAGTTCAAGCAGGCCACTGCAAAGGTGGCCTTGATATACACCCATGGAAGAGTGGCCCATCCGTGCTAAATACATTGCAGGCATCTGATGGTTACTGAAAAACAAAAGCAAGCAAACAAGCAAGCCAATAAACTCACCTCCCATGCTACTCAGGTCTTACAGAATCCAGTGCACACTTCTAGCCTGTACTTGAGGCCTCTGTGACCTGGCCCCAATCCTGCATCTCCAGCCTCATCTCCCAGGAGGTCTCCACACTCCTCCAGCAAGACTCATCCACTCAGTTTCACAACCCAACTGGGTGTAGCCCAGCCACTGTCCCTTGGTTCACGCTGTCCCAACCCCTTAGAATTCCTCCTCTTATTTTCAAGGTCACCTTTTAGAACATCTAGGCCCCAGCTTGTTCATCAAACAAGAATTTCATCTCTCCTTCCTTTGTTTGAACCTCAGGGTCAGCACTGTCTCATCTGCCTTGGATCTGGCTGTTAAGCCAGACGGTGAATTGTGGCTGTATGACCCCAGGGACTTGCACAACCAGTCAGAATCATTGCTTCCTCCTCTGTAAAATGGGAATGTTAATAGATGTGCTAGCATCACATATTGTCTGAGGTTTCAGTGAGAGGATACAGTAGGTCTGGCTCAGTCCATGGCGGCCACCATCATTAGTAGAGATATGTGGGTACATACCAGGATTCCCACTAGACTGCCGGTGATTTAGGGCAAGGACTGAGGCTCAGGCACCACATAGATGATTCACATGGATGGGCCCTTAAGAAAAGGTTGCTCCCTTGAATTCCACTCTATATTCTTGAATGGACCTTGCCAGGTTACAAAGCCTGGGTCCTTCCACGTATATGACTCCTCCTGCTTCTCCAGAAAGGGCTCTGCGGCTTTCCCATCCCTCTCCTTTCTCCTCACTTGTGCCTTCTAGGTCAGTACTTCCCAAATCCAGTTCTTTGCATCCTCTGCTATGATTTTTGCCATATTCAAGTGCATTACTTAGATTTAAATTTATCTGCACTCAACAGCTCCCAAATTACAGTGTTTTTTGTTTGTTTGTTTGTTTTGTTTTGTTTTTTAAAAAGGGAACAAACGTCTCCATCATTTCCAGAAGTATGGAAATAGTCAGTCCAGGGCATGGTGTGGTGATAGGAAGCCAGGCCCCTTCTATCCTGTGGCTCCACCATGTATGGCCACCACTCCACAATCATCATGGCCCCTGGAGTTCCTGTAGAATGTAGGAGGCACAGAAAACAGGGCCCCTTCCTAAAGGACACATTTCAGAACTTGTATATGCAACTACTGCTATTTGTAATTGGTTGCCCAGAACTTAGTCATAACGTATTTAGTTACAAGGGACCCAGGATGACCTAGTGATTATTCTAGAAGGGCAAATGTCCAGGGGAAAATGGGCGCTGTCTTTCAGAGAAAGAAAGAATGGTGACTGGGGACAATGAGAAGCGTCTACACTATTGTGAAATACCTATAGTGTTATCTCTTTTACTTTAAGCTTATTATAAGTTTATTAAAGTAATACAGGTGCATAACTGAAATAGTCAAATAACGCTAAAAGGTTTATAATGGAAAGATAACATTTTTCGCTACTCACCCCACTCCACCTTTCCAGAGGCATCAATTTTAATTCTTTTAGTGGTTTCTTCAGGCATTAACCTCCACATTTCTAACATAATATGATGATACAGCTATCTCTGGATTCATTAATTTTAGGCTTTTTGTATTGACTTTCTACTTTGGTAAATAAGGATTTGGCTTTCTTTCCCTCAAACACACACACCACACACACACACTCCTGGCCTGCATCCTCTCCTCCAGATCTTCCCAACAAGATGATTTAAAAATTTCCAGTTAAAGCAGCATCAATTTTTTTTTATTATTTTGACTGTGCAAATATCATTCATTGTGGAGCCTAATGGACTTTCATAATTATGTTTCTTTTTTGAAAAATGTATCTCTTCTTGGAATCAATAATAGATTTTTTTTCATTTTCTTAGTTAAAAAAACTATTTAAAATTCTTCCAATTTCCTCCATTAGCTGATTAATAGACTTATCTATGAATCACTATGTCAGATCATCTATTGTTTTCATTTTTCTTTCTTAGGGATCCTCCTTCTGGAGTCCTCTGTCTTCCTGCTCCAGTCTGGACCAGTTACACCATTCTGGTATATGGCTGTTAATATTACCTCATCCCAGAATTCTCTTTGCTTCTTGCATGTGTTACATTTGTTTGCTGGATCCTAAACTCCCTTCTTTGATGAGGTACATCTTCTAGATGTGGAAGTGACTAGAGGAGGTCACATGAGGTAAATGTTCTGTCTGTGAGAGGCCTTGATTCTACCTCAACACATGCTATTTGGGCTGGGTATAGAATCCCAGGTCGAAGATGCTGTTATTCAGTGTGTTGAAGACCATTTATTCTCTCTCCTGGTGTTAATATTCTGACTTCCTTATTCCTCCCAGTCTTTTGTGTATAACATGATTTCTTTTCTTCTCTCAGAAGGTCATAGGGTCTTTCTCATTGGTGTTCTGGGATACCATGCTGAGGAGCTTTTAAAAGGTGGACCTTTTCAAATTCACTGTGAACTCTGAGTGGGTCCTCTCAGTCCACACAAGAAAACTCATGTGCTTGAGTTCCACAGATGTCCCTTATGTTATTTCCTTGATAAATTTCACACCTCCATATTGTCTTCTCTCATTCTTTCTAGAAGATCAGATAGTCAGATGCTGGACCTCACAGTTAGAGCTCATAATTTAAAAAAATATTTTCTTTCCTTTTTTTTTACTGAAATATTTCTTCCATTGTACCTTCCAACCCATTAATTGTATTTATTATTTCTTCCACTATGCTTTGAGTTCATAAGAGTTCTTCTCTCTTCTTTGATTGAACCTTAAAAACAATAGTATCCTGTTCTTACGTCACAGGTACAATAAATTTTCATCTCTCTGTGAAAGTTAATTATAATATTGTGGCATTTTCTTTTATTCCTTGCATTATCTCTGATATTTCCAAATTTCTTTCCTTTTGGTTTCCGGTTTGGTGTCTGTCTTTCTTGGTGGGAGTTTTCTTTTACTATCTATGAATCTTTTGCAGCCAGTTTATATTTAAGGATACAGCACTAATATGGAGATCCCGTCATGGCACAGTGGTTAACAAATCTGACTAGGAACCATGAGGTTGTGGGTTCTATCCCACTCAGTGGGTTAACGATCCAGCATTGCCGTGAGCTGGGGTGTAGGTCACAGATGCAGCTCGGATCCTGCATTGCTGTGGCTCTGGCATAGGCCGGTGGCTACAGCTCCAATTAGACCCCTAGCCTGGGAACCTCCATATGCCACAGGAGCGTCCCTATAAAAGCCAAAAAAGACAAAAAAAAAAAAAAAAAAAAAGAAAGAAAGAAAGAAAAAAAAGAAAAAAGAATGCAGTACTAACTAATAAATTCAAACTAAAGGTTTCAAGTACCTAGAGAGCTTGTTGATTGGTAGTTGCTTAGAAAGCAAACCAGCTTTTTAGTGTCTTCCTATGTGTTTTTTCTGGTTCCAGGTTCTCCAGAGAGGAAATTGACCACCCCTTCGCCTCCAACTTTTACGTTATCAACCTGATGGTGCCTTCTGGGAGGTAGGTAAAGAAAATACACAGTGAAGATGCACTGCCTGGCTTTTACTTGATGCACGTATTTCTATTACAGCACCTCATTATCATTCTAACTTGGTTATCACTTCTCTATCAGATTTCTATTTTAACATATTGTGGTTAATCATCACAGACAGCTTTAAGTTTCAGCTGAGATGGAGGCTATTGGGTTTCTCCTTCTTATAGACATTGGGGAGTGAGTCGCAAGAAGAGGAGGAGAAGAAAAGTACACTGTTGTTTTCACTCTGAAAAGTCCTATGCTATTGTTTAATTTATATTTGTCTTTGATTCATTGTTTTTGCTTAAATGGGAAATATTTAAATAGGAAATTTAGATCACTATTGCAAAATGGCAGGCTGGAAAGAAATTATAAAAATAAAGAGCAGGAGTTCCTATTGTGGCTCAGTGGTAACAAATCCAACTAGTATCCATGAGGATATGGATTTGATCCTTGGCCTTGCTCAGTGGGTTAAGTATCTGACATTGCTGTGAGCTCTGGTGTAGATTGTAGACACAGCTCGGATCCTATATTGCTGTGGCTGTGGTGTAGGCCTGCAGCTGTACCTCCGATTTGACCCTTAGCCTAGGAACCTCCTTATGTTGCACGTGCGGCCCTAAAAAGCAAATAATAATAATAATAAAATAAAGAGCACATAATGTAATACTATTAATTCTAGCAAGGTACTATTGCTTGTGGAAAGTTTTGGGCTTGAGGTCTGCTCTCTCTTTGCTAAAGAGGCAGGCTAGCAAGTATTAGGAAAATGTCGCTAATAGAAAGACATATGAATTAGAAAGAGATGCTAATGCCATAAAAAGAATGAAATAATGCCATTTGGAGCAACATGGATGGACCTAGAGAGTATCATACTCTTCAGTGAAGTAGGTCAAAAAGGAAGACAGAGATCATATAATATCACACATGTGGAATCTAAAAAAATGATACGAATGAACTTATTGACAAAATAGAAATAAACCCACAGACAGAAAACAAACTTATGGTTACCAAAGGGGAAAAAAGGCAGGAGAGGGATGATTATGAATTGAGGATTAACATATGCACACTCTTATATGTAAAACAGGCAACTAACAAAGACCTACTTACAGCACAGGGAACCATATTCAACATCCTGCAATAACCTATGATATATACATATACGTAAAACTGAATCACTTTGCTGTACCCTGAAACTAACACAACATTGTAAGTCAACTATACTTCATTAAAAATAAATAAATAAATAAATAAATAAATAAGAAAAAGGTACTAATACCAAATGTAGAGATTATCTTTTGTTAACCAGACTAGAAAAAAAAAATGGGAATAACTGACCTAATCCATAATTCAGGGTTATTTAACCCTCTATCCCTTACCTCTTCCCTACAGACCTATATAGCTTTCTTGTCATTGTTTAAATTTCAGCTCCAACTTCTTCTGAAGGGTCTTTCCTGGCCGCTCTCACTAATATAACCCCTGGTCATAACTCACCACCCTGTTTTATTTGACTTATTAGCCCTTACTGCTATTTCAAAGGACTGTATTTGTTTCCTTGTCCATATTCTGTCCCTTCCACATCCCCGCTGGAGTTTAAGTGTGATGAGAGCAGAGACTTTGTCTGCCGCACTTAGTCCATATAGCCACACCTAAAATGAAGTTGGAGACATAGTAGAGGGTCAATAAATGTCTATGAATTGGATAAATGCATGACTGAAAAAAATAAGAACTGCATTTGCTATTCAGTCTCACGCTTCTGCACATCCCCAGTGCCCTGAGAGTCCCTGCTTTCTCTTCGTTCCTCTCTTATCAACTCTGGTCCTTCTCTGTCATCAGTTTCAACCACTAGGCTCACTCCCATGGGCTAGGAAGAAAAGCAATTTTTAAATGGTGGCTGAAACCAAGTTGAAATGTGCCCACAGCCCCTCACACTGCCTCTCATCATCTCTCATGAGGGCCAGCATCTCACAATGACAGATGCTGGTCAATTAGGCAGAAATACTTTCATCTTAAAAAAGAGAGCAAAAAAGGACTTTAAAGACCCAATGGTATTTTTGGCCAACATAAGTGTAATTCATTTTTTCACCAGACAAAATGGATAGAAAATGAATGCCATTAAGAGCTGAGCTTTTAGGCTGCCAAACCAACAAGTCAGTTTAGGGAAGACAGCAAACTCACAGTTTTTCTTCTTCTCTCGTAGTTTATGTTTTATTTAAATTAAGTTAACAATGACAAGCAGAGAGAGTTTGCATACAATTTTTGATTTCCAGTTAGTCTTCAAGCATGGGATGACCTAGCTACCCTGGGACAGATTCCCAGGTGGATATCACCATGGAAACCAAGCAGTGTCCACCCCTTTCGCAGGGGCATCAGACCTTGAGTTTGCCACAGTTCTCACCTGGCCTGCATCTGGGCAAGTGCTAAGTGCTAAGTCTTGCTCCTCTCTGTGCCCCTGGCTCCTAAGTGCCAGGGACACAGGCAGAGCTCAATAAATAATTATAGGATAGTTGGATAAAGTACCTTGTCTTTGTAGTCAATCTATTGACTCTTATGCATTGGTCTTTTTAAAAAATTGCCATTTTCTCAGCATAAGGATTTTCCCTTAATCAATAAGATATCTCTCTAAACTTATTTATAAACAGCATCTTCAACCAGAAATAAAATAGTCATTATTTTTTTAAAAAAGGAAGCATTTACTCTGTTTTTCCATAACCAGATTGACACACTGCCTTGGATGCCATTTCCAGTGCAAAAAGGACTTTGTTTCCTTCCTGATGAGTAAACATAGGAACATATTGTCTAATATAAGGTGTCTGTGTTCACCTGTAAACCACATTGCTAGAGCATCTGCATCTGGAGGTCAGAGGCCCTCCCAGGCCATGGAGAGCGCTGGACAAACAATGGCATTTCCATGGTGACGGCAGGGGGCTCTGGATTCTGTGTGTGCTTCCTCCACACAGGCCAACTCCTCTCTGAGTGATGGGTAGAAGGTTGGGTGGCCTTGAAGAGGTGGCTCAGAAGGAATAACTGCAGGGGATCCCAGGGCTTTTTTGAATATCACCCAGTAAGAACGTCAGCCGCCATCTTTCACCAGTAGAGTAAGTTCCAGCTATTGAGACACTGTACACATTCATTTAAGGTGACTTAAAAAAAACAATGACTTGGCAAACCTTAGAAGTGTCAGAGTCCTCTCTTTAATTAAGCGCCTTCTTGTAGAGGTGAACTTGCTCCCTATTCTTCTGAATATTGAGCTGGAATGGGGGAAGGCTTGTATCTACTTTGCAATTGTAGTATGTGGGATAAGGCATGACAATTAAACTAATAATAAACTAATAACAAACAATAATTAAACTAACGATAAGAAACAATTAAACTTGTGCCTGCTTTGCAATTGGGGTATGTGGAATAAGGCAGAATAAACTAATAAGTGCTAATAATAGCTTTGTGATTATAATATGTGGAATAAGGCATAACAAACTAATAATAAGTAATACATTTTGTAAGTGATTGACTCTTTTCTATATAAATAAGACTCAGTTCATAATAATCCATGGAACAGTCTCACTGTCTCATTTGCCTTTTTGAGCAGGAGAAAAAAGGATGTGGTTATGATATAAGAGGAATTGCCCACGACCCAAAGTCCAGCTTATCACTGCCAAAAAATGTACTGAGTAATTGTTCCCAAGGTACTATTATTAGTCTTGATCTGTTCCATTACTACAGAGATTAACTTCTCTGCCAATTTTTTTAAGGTTAGTCAAAACCCAGGTCCACCCGTGAAAACATGATATTCAAGAATGTCTTAACAGAAAACAATCCTAAATACCACTGCTCTTTTTCATAAATGGCAGAGTATTTGCCAGTTATCATTTTTGACATTATCCATTATGTTATTATGTCTCTTACGTAAAAATATATGCAAGAAATTTCTCCAAGAATTTAATGCCAAGAAAAAATGTTTCCCTCCAGATAAACATATAGCTCCTTCTGATCAGATCCTGAGATGAAATACAAAGTTCTTCTTGGCTGATCGAAGTTCAGAGAGGTGAGGAAATTTGCCCAAGGTCACTCAGCCAGCAAGCAGAGAACCAAGAGCTGTGTCATAGTTCGCAGACATGGCTCGGATCTAACATTGCTGTGGCTGTGGCTGTGGCTGTGGCTGTGGCCAGCAGCTACGGCTCCAATTCGAGCCTAGCTTGGGAACCTCCATGTGCTGTGGGTATGTCCCTAAAAAAAAAAAAAAAAAAAAAAAAAAAAAAAAAAAAAAACCTTGGTAGCTGGAAGCTGGAATTTGAAACAAGCTGGAATTTCAAATTTCATATCAACTTATAGCTGAATGTGGTGAAATGAACACAAAATGAGGAACCTAAACATGTGACTTCTAGACATAGTTTTATCACTTATAAATTGCATGCACCTAGAAAATCTTACTTAACCTGTCTGAGCCTCAGTTTCCATATCGGTCCAATGGTAATACTAATATCTGCCACCCTAGGGCAGCCTTATCCGCCATCCCCCATTTTTTTCTCTTGAAAGCAGAAGTTCAGCTCTGGAATCCTCTGAACATCTTGCTATAAACAATAGACGTCCTACACTCGTAAGCCATCAATAGTGGAGCATTCTACTTCCTGTCATCATAAGTTACCTTAACTCTTACTGTGAATAATTGAACATCAAAACACTTTGAAAACCTAGAACACCCTACGATAATTACTATGTTTATTCCCAATCCATCTATTTCTCCTTTTGTCTATAAGCATCTTGACTCCTAACTCTTTATTTCTGCTTCTCCTATACTGATTTAAGTGATTGTATAGAAATTCAGTGCTAGTAACTAGTACTATTATTGCTGTGGCTGTTGGTGTATACAGTATAGCTACTATTCATTGACAAGTCACTCTGAACTTAGCATCGTGCCAGTGCTTTATGTGCACGGTCTCCTTTCATCAACACAAGAACCCAACAAGGGAGACATCATTATCTCCATTTACCAATGAGTAGATTGAGGCTCAGAGAGGTGAGGAAACTTGCCCAAGGTCACTCAGCCAGCAAGCAGCAAAGAACCAGTCTGAATGGTGTTAGAGATCATTCTCTTAACCAACTTTTCAAATATCCCTCGTTTGGGAGCTGTAAATGACAAAGCAATCCATCTATCCTTAAGGAACCCCCATATTCAGCACCAAATCCTTTTAGAACACCAGACCGAAGTGTGATTCATCCAGGGGTTTTATGAAGGCTCAGCCTGTCCAACTTTGCACCTCTGCCACGTCAAACACTAGACATTCCTACCACTGTGTTTCCACCATTAAAACTTCGCAGCTGCAGAGTCCCCTTATCATGGCTCAGCAGTCAGTGAACCTGACTAGTATCCATAAGGATGCAGGTTCGATCCCTGGCCTCGCTTAGTCGGTTAAGGATCCGGCATTGACGTGAGCTGTGGCATAGGTCGCAGACACGGCTCGGATCCAACATTGCTGTGGCTGTTGGGTAGGCCAACAGCTACAGCTCCGATTCGACCCCTAGCTTGGGAACCTCCAAGTGCTGCGGGTATGTCTCTAAAAATAAAGCATAAAAAACCAAAAAGACTTGGCAGCTGACTGCACAGGTCAGATAGAACCTGTACTAGTCAGGAAGGTAGAAATCCAGACTTTTTCAACAAAGCAAAGAAAAAAAAAGAGAGGGGAAAAGGCAAATCAAGTTTGCTATTTTCTCACGAGCCCTAAACATTACAATACAAATCTCAGAATTGGTTATGGTTAGTTAGCAATGAACAAAATTCCCACTATGCTGACATCCCCGTGATCCTTGTCTTGCATAGCTGATGAAGCCATCCAGCATAGACAGTTGTCAACAACCACTAGCTCAGATACCTGCTGACTTGACCAGAAACCCTTATCCTAAGCAGAATGACACCGGGATCCTCAAGGAGATGCTAAGAGAGAAGTTTTCCATCAGATTCATTCTTCTTCCTTTTCAGCAGGTCAGACTCCATTTTTTTTTTCCTTCTCTTTTGGCCACCCCCTGGCATATGGAGTTCCCAGGCTTGGGATCAGATCTATGCACAGTTTCAACCCATGCCACTGCGGCAACGGTGGATCCTTTAACCAACTGTGCTTCGCCGGGGATCAAACCTAGATACTGGTTCCGCAGAGATGTAGCTGATCCAGTTGCGCCACAGCAGGAACTCCCAGACTCCATTTGACAGGCGAAAAGGCGAAAGAAATAATCCTACTCTGTGAGTCTGAAACTGTCTACTTAGATACACACTAAGATAATGTTCTCCTTTTATATATATAGATAGATAGATATATAAAATGAGGGGCTGCTGTCACTGAGTGTGTCATCAACTGCCTTCTGGCAGAATCACCAGCCTCGAAGCAGTAGGGAGTCGGAGATTGAGGGAGTTGAGATTCAGAAGCTCTAAACAGAGGCGATGGGAGAGATTAGGCTCCTATGTCAAAAACAAATGTCAGGATAGAGGTTCTGGAAGCTCAGTCCCAAAGGCATGGTCAAATGCCAAGAAGGCTTAAACACCAAAAAGAGACCAGTGGCCTCTTGAAATGGGGCTCAGGAGAGTGTGGCCAGGAGCCGGTGCTGATAATATAACCAAGGCTTCCAAGGGTGCAAGGGAGACAAGCAGGTTGCCCGGGGAAGAAGTTCCTGGTAACAGCCCTTGTTCTAGGCAATAGTGCTGGACATGCGTGCTCTTCTAGAATGATTTAGTACTACCCAGGGTCTGTGTGGAACCTCGCACTGGGTGCTGGAGAGCTGAGAATGCTCTGGACAGCTTATAGGGAGACAGCCTTGAAGGAGCCCCCCAAATAGATCTTTGCACCTATTCTTGTCACCAGGCATCTCTTTGTCCAGCCATCATCATTTTGTAAGAAAACTCTTCTTACTTTGAGATGCAAAGCTCCTACCCTGACCCCCTCCTCTGCCCAAGCGTTTGCAGACTGCCTACCCCAATCCTTCCTGTTCCTGCCACATCCAAGAGCTGGAGAAGGCTTTGGCCAGGCCATGCTGCACCGGGGCTGGCCAGGCACCGTCCTGGCTATGAACAAGGATGAGACACCAGGGGGACCCATGGGGCACTAGGCCCCATGATGTTCAAAGTCGCTTCTGTTATCCCCCAGTTTAGGTCAAGCAAAGGAGCTCTTGTGAGTAATTCACAGAACGCCTGTACTCGGAGGCATTGCACAATCTCATTACCATTAATTTTTGCATATTTAACTACAGTTTTTAATTAGATGGTATTTTATTATTCATGCACATAATTTGAGTCCAAGTCGGGCTGCTCTCTTGGAAGAAAGGGGAAAAAAAAAAAAGTGGGGGTGGGTGGGTGGAATTCTGGTGTATTGGAAGTTGATCCTGGCATTCCTTCCTGACTGGTGAGCGAGCATGGCAGACCGTACGTCTGTAATGGTTCCCTTTTAATTTTGCTAATAGCTATCATGTTATGTACCTTTATAAATTTGTTAAATTCAGAGGGCTGGGAGTTGTCTCTGTATGCGGTAACTGTAAATAGTTTACTCTGTTTGGTTTGCACAGACAAACTGTTTGCTCAGGCTCCTTGATGTATTATTAAAATGGGTAATGGGCCCCTGGGAAACCATCTAGTTATAGGCCTTCATTTGCAGAATAAACCATGCGTTGTTTTCATCTTTACTCATGATTGTTAATGGCACTGATGATGAGATGGGTGGATTTTTTTTTTTTTTTCCTCCACTGCCTTTATCAGCCCTGTTTTATTATGCAGGCAAAATGGCCAGGCTGCTGATTTTGTCTGAGGTTTTCAATTAGTCATTTGACTGAACACATCTGTGCTGGCATCCACCCAGAGCCGGACTGCAGCTATTACGGGTTTACACCTGCTGAACCATGGCCATAAACGCGGATGAGAATAAACCTACAGTGGCCTTTTAGATATGGTTGAAAAGTTGTAATGTTGCGGTGTTTTATAGCAGTGTCAGGACAGTGAGATCTTCTCCACCTTTCAGGCCCAAGAACCCACCACGAAATTCCACCCCACTCAGATGACTCACTTACGAGTTGGTTATTAATATCGGGTTGCTGTTTTTGCAGCCCCGATGACTTAATCGGCTGACGTGAAGGAGATAAGATTCTATTTGTCCTGCAGTTGGGCATGGTCGGGGTTTAATTGTGTTGGTAAATAGAGTCTGGTGGCTGCTTTGGGGTCTCTGCAGATGCCTCGGAATTATTCCTCAGCCGTTTGGCTCGTGACTCGTACGTCTCCCACCGAAATGAAAGTCGCTTCATGGCAGAGCTGAGGCCTTGGGGCTGAAACGGGAGGTGTGGTAGTACTTTGAATACTCCAAAGAATCGGTCGTTTTTCATGGCGGAGGAAGCCAGGGCAAAATTCTGCAAAATAAAAGGCAATCTCCTCCCTGCTAGGCGCCCATGTATTTTAGGTGAGACATTACTGATTGCTAAATATCTAGAAGGCCTCTTGGCTCGGGATCCCCAAGGATCAGTCAGCCAGGTTGCAGAGAGCAGTTACCAGGTCACTGAGAGAAGGTTCACGGGTGGCCACTGGAGTTCACGGACATCTGCGGAAGCAGCGGCTTTTCTGCTGGATCCCACAGATGCGCTGGGGGCTGGAATAAAACATTGCCCTCACAGTGGGAAAATCTGGAACAAGGTTTCAGACTTTCAGGATGACAAAAGATATTGGCTTGGTAGCCAGAATGGAAGTGCTGGCCATGACACCATCTCTGTCCCCGAGGGATTAAGCTTTTGTTAGTCTCACTGTGGCCATGTCAGTATGAGGCCACTACATTTTACCCCTCGTAAGCATCTGTGCCACTGGGCCGAACCCCTAACACCTGGTTGCTACGGAAAGATCCTGCTACTTTATGACCCATTCCTCTCTCTCACCGTTTTCCTGACTAGGACTTGGTTTCATACCAGCTAAGTTCATTTCTCTGAGGTTTATTCTTTATTGTGTGTTTGTTCTACTTTTCCGGTGAACTCTGAGCCATAGCTAATCACCATCATCTCATCCCATCCCAAACGTACTGAGACTTCATAGCAAATGCTGTGCCACAAACACTAGGTAACACATAGGATTCTAGGAGATTTCCTTGCATTCATACTTTAAACCTTCCTAACAGCCCTATGAGTGAGGTGCTATTATTGCCACTCCCATTTCAGAGATGGGGAAACTAAGGCACAAAGAGATCAAGAAGATTGCTGAACATTGCTCTGTGAGTAAAGGAAGGAGCCAAGAATTGGGGCAGGCAGTCTGGGCCAGAAGCTATGTTTCTTAATAGCCACTATGCTACACAGTCACTAAGCGTTAGAAAGGTTTCTCAAGCTATGGGTTTGAAATATCAAGCCTAGATCTTCTTGCTGGAAAAGTACCATGGGTGGTTCGAACTGCCTTTTTTCACCCATACCCCTTATTGGTAGATAGTTAGATTGTCCCAGTTTTTCCAGTGTTCTAGGAACGTCTTTTGCATCTCCTTGGGCACATACGGACAGATTTAGGAGTGCATTTGCTAGGTCATGCACACTTGAATTTTCACTAGACATTGCCAAATCACCCTCCATGATGGTTGAACCAACTGGCACACCTCCCCGCTGTGTGTGGGCAGAACTCTTTCCCCACACCCTTGCCGGCATTTTGATATTATCAAAGTCTTTTAGTTTTGTCAGTCCGAATGCACTTGCCAAGGCTGACATTCTCAGCTATTTGTGAAAACTGAACCTTTGGATTTGCTATTTGTGAAGTTAAGCCGTTTCTTAGCCCCTCTATCCTCACTCCCACCTTGGCATCCAAAAAAATCAAGATGCTCTATGTTCTTTCAAATACAAGACCCCAAGTTTTTTCTCCTCTGGTTGTATAGATGCAATATCTGAATAATTAGTTGTATAGCAGCATTTTTCAGCCTCAAAACTTCACCAGTAGCAATTTGAGTTGGGAAGCAGTGTGATAGTTAAATGTGTAGGCTCTGAGAGTTCCCTGCCTAGCTCAGAGGTTCATGAACCCGACTCGGAACCATGAGGATGCGGGTTTGATCCCTGGCCTCACTCAACGGGTCAAGGATCTGGTGTTGCTGTGAGCTGTGGTGTAGGTCACAGACACGACTCTGATCTCAAGTCATTGTGGCTGTGGTGTAGGCCTGCAACTGTAGCTCCAAGTCGACCCCTAGCCTGGGAACCTCTATATGCCATGGGTGTGGCCCCAACAAGAAAAAAAAAAAATGTGTAGGCTCTGGGCTTATGCCACCTGGGGTCAAATGACGTAATTTACTGCTTCCTACCTGTGGGATCTTGGTGAGTGATCCTTCCTACGTAAAATGGGAACGGTCATAACACCGCCCCCTAAAGTTGTTGCAAAGACTAAATTTAAATAAAATATGTGTAGTAAATGTTGTTTATAGTAAGTGTTGTTATGTCCATTATAAACTCTCTGCTTTATAGTAAGTGTTGTTGTGTCCATTATAAACTTTATACAACAAATGGACTTAATAGTCTAGTGAACAGAGAATGTATTTCTATCTCTATCTCTGGTTTGAGATCTTTATTTTTGGCTGCGCCCACAGTATGCAAAAGTTTCCAGGCCAGGGATCAAACCAGAACCACAGCAGCGACAACACTGAATCCTTAACTGCTAGGCCAGCAAGGAGCTCCCAAGCTATTTAAAACAGCATCTTTTTAAAGACTGCAGCATTTGAAATGGTAGGAACTGTTAGAGTTGTTGAACTCAACCCTTTGCAATAGCCACAGTGACTTGAAGACAGGCGCCATGACTTTTTCCAGTCCCCAGGGTCCAATCCAGTGCTTGGCACCTAGTGGGTATTCAGTAAATGCTGGCTAGATGGGTGGACAGACAGACACAACATGGCTCATTGGCCTCAGAAGGCAAAAATCTGTATTTGTTCAAAAAGCAAGTGCCCGGGCCCCATGCGTGACTCACTGGATCAGAATCTCTTGGGTAGAGCCCTGGACTCTGCATTTGACCAGCTTCCTCCATGATTTTGATAAAATCAAGTCTTGGGTTTAAGACTGGAGATAACCCTGGCTCTGCAGAAAATGATTTCCAGCATGATTCCTTCCCCGGCGTTGGTATTTGATAAACATTGTGGGTTGAGTGAATTAAACATCTCAGGTGGTAAATATAGGATTTTCACACTCACTGGTGATGGAGGCTCTTTAGATCCTTCCAGCTGCGGTTCCCGTGATGCAAGTCTCAGAGCCCATATCCCAATGCCAAGCTGGGCTCACCAGAGGGAAGGCCAAGGTCCCCTGTGGCAAGTTCACATCTCCTACTGTCCCTCCAGCCAGCCTCAGGCCATCTGCTATCACCCAAAGCTCTGAAATGACTTCCTGCCAATACCTGGGACCTCCAAATTTCACAGATACTGTTAAGCAGGCTCTAGAGTGAATTGTTTAGAGCTCAAGGTCAAGCTCATTTCAGCAGCTGTCCCATCACGTCCCCTGTCCTCACCAGACCCCCTAGATGGCAGACTGCAGTCTGTCTGAAGCTCAGGGTGGTTCCTCCCTCCTTGGCTGCATCCTTCTCTGCCCATCACTTTCTCCCTGGACTAAAGGCCCTGCCACCTCTGGCTTGGTTTGCATCCTTGGCATAACTCCTGCTCCTCCTTCTCCCTCTCCCCACCCTGAACCAATGCCCCTAGCTCCCCTCTGCAGACACTGCCATATCTTTGGGATTTTGAGTTCTTAAGAACTGCATCCCAGAGTAGGTCATTCCAATAAAAGGAGCAGAGTCCTCAGAAGTACAAGGCTCCACACACACTTAAGGGGTAATATTGGCCTAGCTGCCTTAATTTTTTTGAAATCACCATTTTGCTTAATACACATTTTCATTGTTGGAAGATCCAGTCCTTTCTTGAAGCTGTTTTTAAAATATTGAGGATTTCTGGATTGTGTTCAAATGAATATCAAATGCATGTTTCCAACAGTAGCTGGCAGTGGTAGAGCCCTTTCTAGCTCTAGGCAGAGCGGGGAGCGGTGGGTACATGCTAATGCCACTGGCTCTTCTACAAAAAAACAAAAAAAACCCCCAAAGGGTCCATACAGAGAGCAAACCCATTTTACAGAGGAAGAAAGTGAGGAAGAGAGTGATGCAATAATTGTTCAGTGTACGATAGCTAATAGGGAGCTGAGTTGGGTTCAAACCCACACGTCCTGGCTCCGTGCACCACAGGTGACAGTGGAAGGCACCAGCTGTCACATCCTCGCATGCCCTCGTGACCTTCTTTCCAAGGTAAACATGCCCAGAGCAGCAGAGACACAAACAGGGCCAGCCTTGCTGGGGAGGGAGGCCAGACCAGTTAGACTGGCCCAGGGAGAAAAATTCCCAGGCCAGTCACCACTGCAGTGACGGTGACTACAGGGACAGCAGATGGCCTCATGGAGAGGTCATTTTAGGCCCGCAGCCGCCCCTTCCTCCAGGTGTGGTCTGCGTCACGGCTCTCCATATGGCCTCGCAATACGCTCAGGTCCCCACATTGGGCTGCGAACACTGGGGTCCGGCGAGCCTTCTTCTCCCCGTGTGGCCATCCGGAGGTGCAGTCCTAGCACATGAAAGCAGGGGGCCCAACAAAGGGAAAGTGAAATTTCCCTTGAGCTATTTGCCCTGGCTGACTAACCCGAACCTTCCTTCTCAGGATGAAGAACAGCTCTGATGCTCTGATGTTGAAAGCATCAAAGGCTGATCCCCTCAGCTGAGCGGTGACACACAGTTGCTTGGCAGCGAGGCCTCTGGAGCTCCCACCCGCATGGTTTCCGAAGCCCAGACCTCCGACTCCACCCCTCGTCATTAGCTGCCAAGATGCCTCGATGTAGACAGCGGCTATCGGGGCTGCTTCCATCCGGCCCTCTGCCTCCCCTGCGGACCATGGTACCGCCCTCTGACCCTGTCACCTCTGACTAAAGAGGACACAGACTCTGGCCTTTCCTAACACCCCTGCACTAGCCATCAAGTTCAAAGCCCATGGAAGGAGAGCCTGGAGAAATACAGATCAGCTTCCAGAAGACTGGATTACATGGTTTCTTGAAAAAAAATTTTTTTCAACAGTTTCATCTTTTTTTTTTTTTCCTAAGGGCAAAAAATGATCCATGTTCACTGTTGACATTTCAACAATTCAGAAAAGTCTAAAGAAGAAGGGAGAGATGGCCGCAGAGCCACCATGAAAATAATCCCACTGTTACCTTCTGCTGACAATGGGCAGCTTAATGACCAAGAAGCCTGATGCGAACACTTAGCCTAACCTGCACCCCCTCTTTAGGTGGTCCCGTGATTTTCACCTTGCCCTCTCAGCGCCTTCCTAAGGCATCTCTCCTGATAAGCCATACATTCTGAACCTCTTCCAAAATTTCCCTTAAAATGCAAAGGGAAATGCCAAATGCATTTCAAGCTCTGCTTTTAAGCTAAATTGAATACTGAAAAGGTGGCTGGGAACCAACTTCGGACAGCCCCAAGCAGCTTTGTGGAACGAACGCCTACAGTTCGCCTAAAGCATAAGCATGACCACCACCACCACCCCCCCGCCTTCGTTTTTAGAAATTAATAAAGCTTTTCCAACACGCCCTTCGCCATTCCTAAGAGCGAAGAGTCAAATCACGGTTTTTATTCCCAGCTCACCACGTCAAGTAAATAGAAGCTTACAGGAGAGACCAGGAGACGATAAGCAATTCCCACTGCAGAGAATTCTTAATATATAAATTCATCCGGCAGCCGTTTAGTATCAACTGGCAAAACCAGGAACAATGGGAAGCAGCCAGGCCTGGCTCTGACGAGGTCAACCATCAAGGTTATCTATATTCAATTACTGGTATCTACAAACTTGCATAGCTGTCAGCTGGTCAGAGCCCCAATGAAAACTCACCATGCACTCAGAAAGCAAATATAGTTTCCGAGGAGAGCCTCAAATTAGCTCTGTGAATGACTTGGCTTCAAACGCGCAGAAGCCATCATCAGCCTTTGGGGACATTTCTGCCAGCAGCGCCTCAATGTCTAAATTTGGGCATCATCTTATAAATCTACGTTCCCGAGGTAGGAAGGGACTGGAATTGCTCCTTAACCCTGGGCAACAATAAATTATCTCACTTAACAATAGATAAACTTCAGACACTTTTCCTGTCCCTGGGACCTATTGTGAGGTAACTGCTAATCGCCAGCATCTCTTCTCCTCATCAGCCCCTGCTAAAGACCTGTTGGTGGTGAGGAGACGGAATAATTTGTTTTGCCACCCCTCCTCCGGAACTATATATCATGGGTGGAAACAAAGCTCCCCAACCACAGATAGGTATCTGTTTCCTTGATCTGAGTTCCTCTTCCCATCGAGGCGATGCCAGGGGAACGCACGTCCAGTGTGATGTGTCCACAGCCTGGAAGCAGGACCATCCCCCTCCCAGGGCTGCCTGGGATCAGGGCAAAGGTCTGCTTCTCTGGGAGGAGCATCAGCCACATCCTGCCATGGCTCCACTCACACCTCTGTTCTTCCTGGCAGGTGCCTTTCAAACTCAGGTCTCGTTTCAGGTCCCCATGGAGATTTCCTGACCAGGCAAGTCAGGGTTAATCAATGCCTAGGTCATTTCTAGATTAGCCTGTGGAGCCCATAAATTGTGAGCCTTTAAAAAAAAAAAAGAGATGTCTTTGATTTTATTCTTGGGCCAGGAACATTTGGGTGGTTACTCTTCCTCTCTCCATCCCATGCTTTGTCCAACATCTGCCGTCTTCCGGATGTGCATAGTCCCCCTTCCCTTAGCCCCATTCCCATTTCCTCCTAAGGCTGGAATGCCAGCCATGGGCTCACAAAGTCCCTTTAAGCTGCACAATTCAGGACTATACATTCATAAGCAGAATCTGTCTAGATGAATAAGACCAAGCTTTGAAACAGAGGTCAAAATATGATTCCTTTCATAAGAAACTATTTAACACTGGATCGTATAGGAAAGAAAAGCCTGGATGGAGCAACGTCAGTCTTGACTTTCAGTCAGACCGGGACATGATATGCTCCCCCCTCCAACTTGGGTGCCTGGGCTCAGTTACACAGAACTGGCACATGTCCAGCTGTGAAGGTTGCATACTGCACAAGAGCTCAGCTCTAAGGGGATGCCACTCACATACTCTTTGTAGAGTTCTGTATTCGTTATGACAGTTTTCTGGCAGATGACATAATGGATTTTGATCAAGCAAAATAAGTACAATATTTTGATAGATGGAAGTAAAGTATCTTAAGAAAGGGGACCTGTCTTTCACTGGCACAAAGGCACCAGTTGGGACAGTGGCCATTCTGCATCAAGGGACCCACTTCTTCCCCCTGAGGCTCACATGGCCCCTTATTTTGTGGCTCCCTTTCTACATGTCAGGGAGGAAATGTGTTATGATGAGTTGATCTGCTCATGGGTCTGTCTCCTCCCTGGGAATCTCCTTGTCTGTCCTTGTAACCCCAGCACAGAGCCCGGGTCCCAGGTTCATAAAAGCACCCAATACTCATTTGTTGAAAGAAAGAATGAATGAATGAATGGAATTCTGTATCCTTCTACTCATATCACAACGTCAGTGATACAGCAGAGGAAAAATAAAATTGTTTTCAAACCAAACTGATTTGAGCTATACCTCAGAAACCTCCAAGTTTGCCGAACAGAACCCGAGAATATTCAAAATGGAGGAACATCTTTTTCTTTCGTGAGCTGATGCTAGGAGGTTATCCGAAGGACATGTTTCATTCCATGTTGCAGGGGTCAGTAGGGAAGGGGGAGACAGACGCAACCCAGGGGACATGGACCTGTCAGAGTAGGGATGGCGGTGGTAAGCCTTCCTTTTTGATACTGGCACGCATTTTTCTTAAAGCATCGGGAGCAGGAACAACATTCTTTACAAGTGGTAACTTAGGGACGGTGCAGAAACTCCACACTGAGGAGCTTGAGATCCACTCCCCTCAGACAGTCGGCATGGAATGTGTGTGTGTGTGTGTGTGTGTGTGTGTGTGTGTAACCGAATAACTTTGTGAGTCTGTTTCTGTTCTGCCAATAAGTTCCCGGGCTGCTATACACCTGAAACTAACACAGCATTGAAATCTATACTTCAATAAAAAATAAATAATAAATAAATAAGACCCCAGGGAGCTCCCTTCCCCCTCCCACCATGCGAGGATACAGTGAGAAGACGGTCATCTGTAAACCAGCAAGCAGGCCCTCCCCATACCCTGAATCCTCCCTCTCCTTGACCTTGAACTTCCCAGCCTCCAGAGCTATGCAAAATGAATGTTGTTTAAGCTCCCAGTTTTTTGAATGAAATTGTACCTTTGTACTTTTATTACAGAAGCCTAAACAGACAAAGGCACCTCGTCTTCTTCGCCTTCTCCTTCTTCTTCTTTTGTCTTTTAGGGCCACACCCTCAGTATACGGAAGTTCCCAGGCTAGTGTTCGAATTAGAGCTGCAGTGAATGGCCTGCACCAACCACAGCCACAGCAATGCAGGATCCGAACCTCGTCTGGGACCTACTCCACAGCTCACAGCAACACCAGATTCTTAACCCACTGGGTGAGGCCAGGGATCCACCCACATCCTCATGGATACTAGTTAGGTTCCTTAACCATTGAGCCACAACGGGAACTCCCACACCTTGTTTTCTTTATTTGTTGTTTTTTCCTTGCACACAAGGGCTGTGATGAAATTCTTTTTTTTTTTTTTAATGACAGAGACAGGTGCTTTTATATCATCTTATTTTATTTCTTTATTTTTGACCAGGCACTGTAATGAAGATGCTGTGAGGGGGAAAACATGGAGTCCTGCCTCCAAGAACTCCCCACCTAGTTGGATCGAAAGGGAAGAAACCTCGCCTAGCGTGATCAGAACTGGAATGGGAACCATGTGACGCTCAGAGAGGAGGGTGGAAATTAATTCTGCTCCAGGGAGAAGGAACAAGCTGAGCCAGACCTGCCTGGACAAAATGGGTGAGAGTTTGCCAGGTCAATAAGGGAGGAGGTGAGAAAGGGATTTCCAGGAAGAGGACCAGCATTGGCCGCACTTGGAGTTCTGACACGGTGGCATGGGCGCTGGCGAAAACCTCGTGGGAAAGAATCAAACCACCTGTGTTTCAACAGCATCTTCGTAATTCATACCTGGAGGCCCTGACACTCATTACCTCACTTCTGAGAATTTTCATTTTCATGTGTACATTGGATGTAGGATGATGCCAGCCCACAAGGGACAGTGCGGCAGGCAGTGAAGGGCTCAGAGGTTGGTGCCAGACTGCCCTGCTGACATCCTGACAGCACCAGCTTCTGGCTGCGTGTCCTGGGACAATTTCCCTGGCGTCTTTTTGCCTCATGTTCTCATTTACAGATAGTGTCATCTTGATACTTACTCACTGCTGTTATGAAGATGAACCGGATTAATACATGTCAAGCATTTAGGGTAGTGTCTGACATGCTTCTTATTTTTGTAAGGTTAGAAAAAAGTGCTTATGAAATGCTTCCTCTGATCCAGATTCTAAGTTAAACGTTGCTAAGTCCATGATACCCAGATCTGATAAAGTCCCTGCCTTCCTGAGGCTTAAATTCTAATGAGAGAGGCAGATCCCCCCAAAGGGCAAAGACTCAACCATTGTGAGCTGTGGCAGTTCTTACAAAGGAAACAAATGAAGAGTTCAGACAGGCCAGGGGGACCCACTTGAGACAAGAGGGCAAGGAAGACCCCTCTAAGACCGGAAGGAGGTTGGCTATCAAAAGAGTGATGGTTGGGGAGGATGGAGAGAACTCAGAGCAGAAGGAGCAGCATGGACGTCATCCAGCGGCAGGTGACTGGGGTGGAGAAGTCGAGAGAAAGGTGTCCAGACAAGGCCAGTGACCCAGACAGAGGCCGGGCATTCCAGGCCTCTGAATAGGGTTCTATCCAACCACCCTGAAAGGTACTGAAGGATAATGTAATTCAGGAGAGAGGTATGATCTGGCTCATGTGTTAAGATTATGTTGAATGTTGGGGACAGTGTCTTAATTATCAGATGCTACCATATTGCTGTGCAACAAACTACCCTCCAAGTTAGTGCCTTAAAACAATGCTATTTTTATGGGCGATGAAATGTGATTTATCTAGCCTGTGCTTGACCATGTCATGCAATTGACTGGCAGGTTGGCTCGGCTCGGTCTAGGGTGGCTTTGGCTGCGATGACTCCTCTCTGGTCCATGGGATCCAAGGCAAAGAGCAGATAAAGGTAAAGCTTCTTAAGACTAGCATCAGAACCCCACATCATTCTACTGGTCAAAGTAAGTCACGAGGTCAGCCCAGATTCAGGAGATAAGGAAAAAGACTCCCCCTTCTATGAAAGAAGCTGCAGGGTGAACATAGGCAGGTATAAAAAATCAGGACCATTTTTTGCCTTCAACCTACCACAGTGGGGAGTGGCAAGTCTGGGAGGGGAGAGACCAGCAAGGAGCCCGTGGAAGGAATCCAGGCAACAGTCAATGGTCCCTACCCTAGGGAGGTGGACGTACTGATGGACGAGGGAAAACTATCAAAGAGGAAAATAGAATCCACACGGAATCCTTACACCTGTTGGACACACAGACATCTCAGTAAATGGTTGCCTCCCTGGCTTTGACGTCTGGAGAGCAGTAAGAGGTCTAAGGTCAGGTGCATGACTTGTTTGTGGTTTGTGGTGGGGCAGGACAGAATGGCTGCAGGGGAGAGGGGCGTGGGCTGAGAGTGAAGGTGAGATTGGGATAATGGCACTTTCAATGAACGAAAGGTTTTTATAAACAACTCGGTCATAGAACTGAGGCATCTAGAGGAAGAAAGGGAGAGAGGGAGGGAGAAAGAAGGAAAGCAGGAAGGAAGGAAGAAAGGGGGGAGGGAGGGAAGGAGGGAGAAAGAAGGGAAGAAAGGAAATAAGAAAGAAAGGAAGGAAATAAGGAAGAAGGACAGGGAGGGAAGTGGAGAGGGAGGAAGGGAGGAAGGTCAAAGCCTACAATCTCCCTTGATACAGAAAAAGGCATCAGGAACAACCAAAGCTAAGAATTTGCTGTATTTCATCAAAAGCATTGCACAGTATCTTCTGTTCACTGAATGCTTGCTGTGCCTGGAGTGCTTTGCAGACATGATCTCATTGTAACTCATTTGTACCACATCACAACCCTCTTGGTCATATGCTGATACCAATACGGAGAACACGGTTGAGGAGCAGGCGTTCAAACCCATGACTGTCAAACTCAAAAATCTACTCCATCCTTGTGGGTAGTGTGGTGGTGGTTGTGGTGTTAATGGTAGAGATATTAGTGGTGGTGGTGGTAGTTATTTTGGTGATAATGGTGGTTGTGGTGGTAGTGGTCAAAGCGGTACAGTGGTACCATGGTGGTGTTGGTCATGGGGGTGGTGGTGGTGGCCATGGGTGGCAGTGGCAATGGTTTTATAATAATGCTGATGATACTATTTTTGATGATGCCAGTGGCTATGTGAATGATGACAGAGTCATTGGTTTTGGTGATGGTGATGATGGTGGTGGAGGTGATGGTGGTGAAGGGGGATGGAGGTGAGACACGAATAAAATGCTAGAGGTTATCTCTACTAAAAGACATACCAGGAAACTGCCAGGAAACACAATCATTTGGAAGAGGGACACCAGTAGGAAACTTCCAGCTTATGCTGCATTTCTAAATAATGGTTAGGACCAGGGAAAGGCCAGAGAAAACACAAGAAAATCACACTGGCTCTGGGGCTGTGGCCAACATCGTCTTTGTTGATTGCTCTTTCTCCACTCTAAAGAAGAACCACCTCACTTTCTGCCCCACCCAATAAAATGGCTCGGTAAATATAATTACTTGCACATCTAATCGATAGCGGATTGCTCCTGGCCCCTGCCTGTTCAATATCAGTGTCTGGGATCACAGAATCTTGATACTTCCCTCAAGATGCCAATTTCTGCTTAATGTTAGATAAACCACATCTATCCACCCCACCTGCTAATGAGATTTTATTGTGTCATTAATAATACACATCTTTTTAGAAGTGTGTTCCCGACGCATATAACGTGAAATATGAGGTTGCAACTATTCTACGCTTCCCAGTCATAGAACTCCCAACTGCCAATTGAACAAGCCCAATCAATGTTGAATTAAGCAAGCTCAGAAAGTGATTATGGAATTCGAGAGACAACCAACAGCTAGGCCAAGAGAAGCTGTTTTTCCATTGATTTTTCTAAGAGAGAGAGAGAAAGAATTAAAGAGCCATCTCCATTCCTGTGAAGAGGCCTGTTAGCCTCTTGTAACAGCAGCACCCCCGGAGGAGGTTAGTTCTTTGCTCTGAGTTGGGTCATGAGGACCTAAGGCGCCCAGGGCTCTGAGGTCTTTGAGATGCTCTAACATATGAAAACCAGAGTTCAGACTTCTCAGTTCACCCTCCTCATCAGAAACACGTTGCTGACGGCCGGGGTGCCTGCTGGCAAAGTGCCTCTGGACACAGGACGTACACGTGTGAGCAGCCCGATGCTCAGGGCAACTGTCTCCATATCACATCCCAGGATGGAAAACACCAATTAAGTCCAACTGCACCACGAAGAAAAAACATCTGCAAGCGAAAGCAGGACACAGGGAGGGTATCACGGAGTGGTTAACAGTCCCAGTTTCCCTGATTCGGAAAATCACATTCATTTTAATGGCCTCGCTATTGTATTCATCGTAGCAAGAATTTGGCTCACTCTCCTGGGTTCCCTTGTTAGAAAAACTTTCACTTGGGGACAAGGCGATCATTAGTTCCATCTTCTCAGGATTTGGGGCTCTTCAGTGATTGACGGGCAGAGGCTTCATGAGGAGAGGTGGTCTGTAAATAGTCTGTAACTCACCCTGAACTCACCTATAGTTATTTCATTAGGAACATAATAACTAGCAAGTTTCTAGGCAGTTTGCAAAGCTGGGTGCCCCATATCCTAAGAGAGGTGGAGCATCCGTTCTGGGGTGGCGTGAATGGATTTGGGGTTCTCATGCACAGGACAATCTGGACTCTGGCAAGTACCTCTATGTGTTCTGATGTTGGAGCTGACTGTTCAGATCTTATCCTCAGAGAAAGGTCTAGGTGAATATACATATATAAATATGTATATATACACACACGTAGGCACACGAGGTGTTCCAGCCTCTTAGGTCCACAGCGAGATCAATGCCACTTTATACACAGCTACAGAATGAAGCGTGAGTGTCATTTCATGGGCCTCGGCTGAGTGTGACATAGGAGTGCATGTTCCCTGGTTTCCTGATTCAGTCTTTGCCAGACACTAAAGTCAGCTCTATACAGAGATCAAACAGCTGTTCAACTTCTCCACACTGGCCCCTCCAGGCAAGCCTCTCTTTCTAGGTCCATCTCTTTCTCGCTCTCCTCTCTTTCCCATCCCCTCTCTCCCTCTTTCTCTCAACAACAACAACAACAACAAAAAGACAGGCTATGTCTGCCCATTGACTGGCTCTCCAATTTCATGATCATTTTCTGAGATTGCTTAATATAACCTTGACTGGGGTCCAAGAGTCCCTCTACAGTTTGAGTTGCTATGGTTCAAGAATATTCTCTTTTTTATTTTGTTTTCCAATACATAGTCCCTTTTTTTAAATTCCCAATGGGTGAGCCATCCTCCATCTCTTTCTCCTAAATGACTATGGCCTTCTTTATTCTTTATCAAAGCCCTTTTTTTCGGCTATTTCGTTGGCCATAGAAACAACTGTGGGAGCCTGGTAGGTATCATTTCAAACAAAAGCCATTCTTCCCAAAATGTGCCAGGAAAGTGAACTGTGTGTGTGAGCTGCTACCTTTGTGTAACAAATGGGAGACACAAGGCCATGTATTTGTATTTGTATTTGTATTTGTATTTGTATTTGTATTTGTATTTGTATTTGCAGAGAGGAAGCCTTTGGGCTGGAATGATCATTGAACAGGGATGTAGAACAAGACGCTTCACTGAATATTCCCTGTGGTTGGATTTTTGAGTATGGGACTATTAAAAAAAAAAAAAACAACTAATGATCATAAATTTTAAAAACAAACAAAAATGTATTGACTTGGGTTGTTCCATTGGCCTTTGGGGGTTGTTATGACCATGTAGAATACTTTCAGTCAAAGATGGGCAAAAATTTTAAAAGTGGGTCAGTATGTTTCGTGTTCTGCTAAACCCACAAATTAACTGGGGGACTTTACAGTGACCGGTTGGCTGCCTTAGAGTTGGGCAGATGCAGCCTGGGAGAAACCCATGAGAAACACATCTGGGACAATATTTTGTGCCGGGGAGTGGGAGAAGGTAGGAGGTGTTAAGGAAGCCACAGGATGCTGATTTTTTTTTTTTTTTTTTTTTGTCTTTTTAGAGCCACACTTGTGGCATATGGAAGTTCCCGGGCTAGGGGTCGAATCAGAGCTGTAGCTGCTGGCCTACACCACAACCACAGCAACTCGGGATCCGAGCCGCATCTGTGACCTACACTACACTGGATCCTTAACCCACTGAGCGAGGCCAGGGATTGGACCCGTGTCCTCATGCATACTCATCGGGTTCGTTATGGCTGAGCTCCAGTGGGAACTCCGGATACCTGATTCTGAGAACAGCACTTTGGACTCAAATTTGGGGAAACTGAGTCAAGGGGCGTCGGTTTCCTCATTACTCTCAATGATGGCAAAATATTTCCAGAAGCGGGTGTGGGTCCCGAAGGCTCTCTTTCAGCCAGGAGTCAAAGGCAGTCTATTCCACTCGCACAGGGAGGGCGGGGCAGGGCACTGCTGCTGGTCTCCAGGAGAAGATACTCGCCAAAGGCATAATTTAGCTGAAATTATGGATCTCTCCAAACTCCGGCTGTAGACCAAGCAGCCATTAACCAAAGACCGCCATTCCCTCTGCTCATTTGCTTTCCGTCTAAATTTTTCCACACTTGTCCAAAACACTACCCCTCCAGTCTCCCATTTTATGTCAGGAATCCCACGTGGACAAGACACAGATTAGGAAAGGCATACAACTTGTGTTTTTCTTTCTTCCTTTCTTCTTTCTTAAGGCAAAGGTTCAAAAATGCATCTCGGTTGGTCTAAAAACAGCACCAGGATTGATCCACTTTGTTTCTGAGGGCTGCAATAAACACCTGCGTGAGGAAGGGGGAGGTGGAGAAAGTCAAAACAAAACAGCGGATTCAGCGGCCAGAGACGGTATTTATGTGTAAGTGATACTAAGACTAAGCCGGGTAACTCAATAGTAAAATGGGTAGGTTTTAGGGCTGTTGCCATTAAGAAAATAACACTAATATAAGACACATGTTGGTGCTGGCTGGGACACATCCCCAGAGCTCCTGCACAGCCCAAAGTGGGGATCAAGGCTAAGAGTTCAACTCCAGCTCACAGTCTCTGCTGTGATCCCAGGTCAGGATCTGGTAATGTAATTTTCTGCCAAAGCAGGGGAGCCCGTGGGTTCCCCATGACATACCGGGAGGTTTTGTTTTGATCTATTAGATCATGGAAGCACTGACTTCTAAGTCTGAGATTTTTAAAGTTTTGCCTGGTCCTTTTTTTACAAAGGTAGTCCAGAAAGGTTAAGTGACTTATCCAAGGTCACACAGTGAATCCATAGCAGAACCAAGACCAATCCCTAGATATTAAGAACTGTTTGGGAAAAAAAAAAAAAAAAAAGGAGCTGTCTTGCCATCAATGTGGCCAAAGAAATAAGGTAGACCATACACCATCTTAATTTAAGCGCCATACTTGATCTGGGTACCATTCTGATTCTGAGAGGTTCTTTTTTGAAGTCTTCTCTCTTTTTGTTTTGCTCATGTTTGGGGTCTCAGCTTGAAGGTCACCACTGAGAGGGACTCTCCCCAATCATCCAATCCCAAATCGCCCATCCTCCCCCACTCACCTTCTGTCATCTTCCTTGTTTGTTCCCCTCCCTGAAATTATCCTGTGTGTTCGTCTGTTTACTTATTGTCTTTCTCTCTTTCTAGAATGTAAGATCCATGAGGGCAGGGATCCTGGACCATTTTGCTCAATGCCTATTCCCAGTGCCTGGCACAGAGTAGGTGTTCCATATATTTGTGTGCAGGTGTGAATAAATTCCACTAAGTGGTTGCAACTTTTCCTTCCTTAAAACCTCCATGCCTCCTTTTTAATACATCTTATGGCACCCACCCCACCCCGTCTACCCCCCCAAAGTTTAGAAGGCCTTTGAAGACAGATATATTTATATCTGCAGAGGTGTTAGGACCGTGTCCCGCTCATGTTGGTTCTAAAATTTAATTGAGACAGGCACCTAGATCAAGCAGCTTTGGAGTCGGTCTGAAAACAAAAGTCAACTCACCATTTCTGGGCCGCTGAGCTAAAGGAAGGTGTGCATTTAAAGAGAGACTTTCCACTGCAACCAAGTAATATGTTTTGGTCTCTCCCTCTCTTCTGGACTTGAACCTGGGCTCAGCCAAAACAGTGTTGAACAAAGTTGTCTGGACCAAGTGCTTGTTTGTGTCTCCTAAACAGCTACTCCCAGCTGGCTTTATTTAAGGGATCACAGGATAAAATTTCATCACAACCTCCGGTGAACATGATGAAAGATTGCTTCATCTCTCGTCCCTGGGGCCTGGTGCTCAGAGGACCTTTAGCCCAAGAAGGGACATAGGACATCGGAGGAGCTGTCACCTCAGCAGAGAGCCCCACCCAGAGGCAGCATTGACTGAGGCTGCCAATAAAGAACAGTGAGCAGCATCCTTGGAATCAAATGGATCTGGCTTCTAACCTCAGCTCTTCTTTATAGGATGCCTGACCTTGGGGGCCACTGGGCCTCGGTTTCCTCATCTGGAAAATGGGAATAGTATATCACTTACAAGTGGGAACAAAAGGGTAAGTGTTGGCGGGGGGCACTGAAGAAAAATAGCCACTTAAAGGGCAGTCATCACTGTTCTTAAGGCCACTATTAGTTCCCCATACTGTCTTTTGTATTTAAAATACAAGTCCATTTCTATGCCTACAGCTTCATATAGCCTGAGCTTTTTCCTACCCCAGGGCCTTTGCACTTGCTGTTCCTTGGCCTAGGAAACCTGGTCCCACTTCCAACCCCCATGGCATGGCTGCTTCTTATTCCTTTATGCAGATCTCAGCTCAAACGGCACTTCTCCAAGATGCCTCCTCCAATGGCCTAATCTAACCCGTCTCTATAGCATTACCCTGCTTCCCCTCCGCATGCCTCCTTTTCCTCTGAAACTGCCCCATTTACTCCATTGTTGACCCTTTTCTGCGTCAGCACCTACGAGCTCCCTGAAAGTTGGGACTCCACCTGCTTTATTCACCTCTGCATAATAAGTCCTTGCTGAATGACAGCCTAGATAAACAAATGCATCATAGAACTGAGAGGCAGACAAGCTATATGATGTGCGGACCCCAGTGTGGAATGAAAAGAGGAGTCCCTTATTTGAAAGTATTAAGAATTTTCCTACTATATAGCACAGAGAACCATATCCAATTTCTGGCCATAGAACATGATGGAAGATAATATGAGAAAAAGAATGTATATACATGTATGACTGGGTCACTTTGCTGTACAGCAGAAATTGACACAATGCTGTAAATCCACTATATTTTAATTTTAAGAAAAATTAAAAAATTAGAGTTCCCGTTGTGAACAAAATGGAAACGAATCTGACTAGCATCCCTGAGGACACAGGTTCAATCCCTGGCCTTGCTCAGTGGGTTAAAGGATCTGGTGTTGCCATGAGCTGTGGTGTAGGTCACAGATGCGGCTCAGATCTGGTGTTGCTGTGGCTGTGGTGCAGGCCAGCAGCTGCAGCTCTGATTCCACCCCTAGCCTGGGAACCTCCATATGCCATGGTTGAGGCCCTAAAAATACCAAAAAAAAAAAAAAGGCAAAAATAAAACTAAATGAAATTATTAAGAGTTTCAAGACTGTGACGACAGAGTATTAAACCAGGCTCAAGAGCTTCCCAACCATGGCCCAGCTCACAAGCTCCTGAGGCCAGCCCTGCCCGGGAGGCCATGGCAGACAGCTGGAGGTCTTTACTGATGGGCACGGCCCCTGGAGAGTTCTCAGATCACACTGTAAAGCCAGGCCCAGCAGACACTCTCAGGTCTGACTTTCCCCACTCCTCCCCCAGCCCAACATCTTCCAGCTCTTCCTCCTTATTCCAGAAGGCTCGTTCCCAATAGGGCCTATCTCTGCTCCCAAGACCTTCAGTGGGATTCTCCCTATTTCCAGGGCCCCCTGTGGGAGTGTTGCTTCAGAGTAGACTCACATAATGAGGAGCTTTGGAAGGACAACCAGTGAGAAAAATCATCCCACCCAGAGGGACAACCGGTCCAAAACCTCTGGGATGGCAGAGAATGAGGGAGGGAGGCCCAGGTATGGCACTGCCATGTACAGCTGTGCAGGTTGCTCACTGCAAAAGTCCCTTCAGAGTGATGGTTGAGAACTGAAGCCCAGCCTGTGCTACTGTTACCCAGCCTGATGCAGGGCAGCACTTGCCCAGAGAGAAGCTCACCCCTTTCTTTACACAAAGACACTGCCCCCCGGACGAGCCACATGACCGCCTGCCTGGAGGGGGTGTCATTTTCAAGTGTGCTCCAAAGCCCTGTAAAGTTTTGCAACTGTGTGTCCCTGCCTATGACCAGACAAAGGCAGCTCTCTGACTTGCCGAGGGAGCTTAAGAGTGAACCAAAGGCCGAAACCAAAAACAACCCCCCTCCAAAACACCCTGAGATCCTCCTCCTCTACACCCAATTAGGCTTTCCCCAGACACAAACAGACACAGACACAAACATGAAGATCGTCAGCAAAATCCGCAAACGGTGGTTATGGAGCTATGACGTCAATATAGAAATGTAGCAGACAGAGACCTCCCGCCTGCTGGCCGGCAGGACACCATATGTGTTCCTGGGAACCTGGCAAGGTCTCCAGTAGTGCAAATTGATGCTCTGTGTTTGGAGGTGAGATTAGAAGGAAGAAGGCGTCAGAGAGCTTTGGTGCAGGTTGAGATGGAAAGCTGACTTTTGGGGCTGTTTGCAGAGAGGAAGCCAGCGTTCACTGCCACTTAGCTCTGTGTGGCTTCCTGAGGATTCTCTAACCCCTGAGGCACTTGCTGGAAGACTTCTGTGCTCTCTTTTTGGCTGCGACCCTCTCAGGATGAGAGGCACAGAGGAACAAACAAGTCCTCACTCTGTTCCCTTTTTTAAACCTGGCACAGGGGACTCTGCTGTCAGTATGGTGGCGGGAAGTCCAGCAGTGACTTCTCAGGGCCTTGCAGGATTCCAGCACCGAAGGGGCAGGTCTGCTTCCAGTAGAGACCTGCAGCCTCTGCGCCTCCCATTCAATTCTCTTGAGAAAATACTACACCCACCCTTTCTTTAGCTACCTTTTTAAAGTCCCTGCTTTTTATTTTTATTATTTATTTATTTATTTATTTTTAGGGCCTCACCTGCGGCATATGGAAGTTCCCAGGCTAGGGGTCGAATTTGAGCTACAGCTGCCAGCCTACACCACAGCCACAGCCACGCCAGGTATGAGCTGCATCAGTGACCTACACCACAGCTCACGGCAACACTGGATCCTTAACCCACTGAGCAGGGCCAGGAATGGGACCCACATCTTCAGGGATACTAGTCGGGCTCATTACCCCTGAGCTGCAATGGGAACTACATGGGACATGTGCTCAGATAGTCAGAGCTGCAAAAACAGCCAAGGGGGTTATTGTATCTGACTTGATTTTTAAGTGCCCTGTTCCACAGTTTACAGTTGAGCAGGGAGGTGACCGTGACCTTTAGTGTGTTTGCGTCAGGAACTCTGCATACATGGTATCAACTAGTTCTTAGAGCAGTATTGTCAGATGGAGAGTGAACCCATTTTACAGATGTGGAAACTGAGGCCAAGGAAAAGCCTACGTATCAAGGGCTAACTCCCCTCTGGGCAATGTAATAACTTGCATATTTCATGTGTCCACAAACTTGTGAGATACAATTATTAATTCCCATTTTATAGGGGAGGAAACTAGCGTTCTAAGCAGTTAGGAATAGACTCAAGATTCATATAACCAAGAAGTGGTATTTCTGAGATTCGAACCCAAGGACCAAACGCTTTTGGTTCTGCCTCCCTCTCAAAGTGAGGGTATTATAAAGAGACCATTCTGGGCTAATCCCCTGAGGTCCAGAGTCCGTGCTAAGGCAGGGAGACTCTTCCCCCCTGCTCTGATTAAGAATGGAAGTGAAAGGAAAGTTCTTTCACTTGCCTGTTTGAAAAGTCAAGTGGTGACACTTCACGCGCTGCCATCTGGGTGGGAAGAGCCTACCCTCCTGCCCCGTCCACAGCAACGGGCGCTGAACAAAGCCAACAAGCCGACGGCCAACATGCTCCCAGCCCCTTCTCAACCCACACACACCCTGAACCATGAGATTTACAACTGCCAAGGGCCTCGCCTTGGACAGCAACCAGCCCGGCATCATGATCCAGGCCTCAGAGGCTAAACCCTCAGATGGGAAAAACATGCTGTCCTTTACAAGTCCATCCCCTCGCTCGGTTTTATTAACCAGAAGGCTGAGATCTGACTATGGGTTTGCAATACCAGTTACCAGCTGGTGGAATCACAGAGCAAAGCCCTTTCTCCTAGAACCAGCCTGAAGACCACGCCAAGCCACCAGATGGGCAGTAAAATCTTTTAAACAGCTGCTGTCTACAGCGATGCTACTACTGGAGTTGTGAGTTTCTTTTGTAGGGATCACGGGCATGCAGAGCCCTGCAGACTGAAAATTAAAAATTCCAGGTTACAAAGGCCGGGTCATCTTCCCAGACTCTTGGGATCATGGCTGCTTCCTAGAGTTTGGCTGGGAGAACCCTAGGCTTTGCTATATTCAGGGGCCAGGACGTGTCACTCTTTCTGGTAAGAGAGGATACCTCGGCCACTCTGACATTCATCGGTGCAACACTTGCCCTGCCTCAGCAGGTGTTGGGGCCATTGCACAGATGGGTATCTTGAGGCTTTAGAGAGGTTCAGGATTTGCCCAGAATGACACAGCTGGAGAGCAGGACAGATGAAATTCAAAGCCTGGGCCCTTACCTTTGGGGAAACTCTCCCTGCTCAATGACTCCTTCCTGCCCTTGGAACAGGTGTGGGGTTGAGCCAGTCCGCTAGGAAAGAGGACCTGTGCCTCCTGGGTCATCTGCCTTCACAGTAAATAGGCTGTCAGTTTTCCCAGCTGCAGAACAAGAATGGTAAAGAAGATCCCTAGTGTTGTACTGAGAAGCAACAAGATAAGAAATGCAAAATACTCAACACAGGGCTTGGCATACAGTCCAGATCCAATCAATGTTCTCGAGGCTCTTGCATTGTCTTATGGTGATGAGATATAAACGGTTGACGGCAGCTCCCGGTTCTGTCCTTGGAAGAAAAATCCCTGGGAAAATTCTGCCTTGCTTTATTTTTAGAAGCCACACTAGTCCCCTCTCTCTTCCACCGTCATTTGTAGAAAGTTCTTAATATTCAAACCAGATCCTGTTTAACCTTTTGCCCAACGTAGCTTTACTTACTTCAAACCCCTTCGGCTCTCTGAGGCCTGGCTTCCTTCAGGCTCAGGCTGTAAATGTTTGACTTTGATTTGAGATACATGACAATAAATTAGGGGACATTTATCAAAGCTGCTTTTTGCATAAATTACTGCATTATACAAATACACTTAGCAGGATCCTGCTTCTTTGATGTTGGGAGCAGAGATTTATGTGCGATGGAGTTTTTATTTATCTGCCCTGTTCACCTCTTACAAGAGCTGGACATAGTCTTCAATTAGTTCCATACTTCGCGAAATGACACGTATCTCTCGCAACTTGAGTAGAGGGAACAAAGACGCTGAAGCCCCATCCAAGTGGCCTTTTTAAGGAGATGAGAAGCATTATCTGACCCAGAGTGTCTCTAAATTCTTTCTCCTGAGAGTAGATTGAACAGCATTTAAATCGGTTGCTCTGGAATCTTTCTCCACCCTTTAAAAAAAAAGGTGAATAGAAGGAAAGGCTTTCTTTATTGTCATTAATAATATTATTTTATTATAAGAGCCACAGAAACATGAATACCTAGCCTCCAGATTCAAGGGGATAAAAGGACACGTGCGTCCCCTTGTCTCGGGCTTCTGAATTTCTAAATGTAGCTCCACTGAGTGTCTCCCATAGGAAGAAAGATTCATGTGACCTGGTGGAGTGTAGCTCAAAATTTTAGATTTCACAGGTTATTCAAATTTTCTATGCATTCATTGAGGTGACCCTAAAGTGACCATTTTTGCCCCTTTGGACATAAGATTATTATTTTTTTTAATTATTTTTGTATTTTTGGCTGTGCCCATGGCATGTAGAAGTTCCTGGGTGAGGGGTCAAACCTGTGCCAAAACAGTGACCTGAGTCACAGCAGTGACCTGAGCCACAGCAGTGACAACACCTGATCCTTACCCTGCTGAACCACTGGGCAACTCCTGACATAAGAATATTTTAGGAGTTCCCATTGTAGCACAGTGGAAACGAACCTAACTAGTAACCATGAGGATGCAGATTCAATCCCTAGCCTTGCTAAGCAGGTCAGTGATCCGGCATTGCCGTGGGCTGTGGTGTAGGTCACAGACAGGGCTTGGATCCCATGTTGCTGTGGCTGTGGTGTAGGCCGGCAGCTGTAGCTCTGATTCAGCCCCTAGCCTGGGAACCTCTATATGCCGCAGATGTGGCCCTTAAAAAAAGAAAGAAAGAAAGAAAGAAAGAAAGAAAGAAAGAAAGAAAGAAAGAAAGAAAGAAAGAAAGAAAGAAAGAAAGAAAGAAAGAAAGAAAAACTACCACTCTTGTCACCATTCTTTCTTAAAAATGATGCACTAGTCAGAACTCAGGATTTGAAGTTGGGAGATGCTGGTGGAGTCATGACTCAGATGAGCAGCCAAGTCTGAAGGGAGCAGGACAACCCTTTGGAGTAGTTGTAGCTCATTTTTAGACAGAGGGCTTCGGGGCTCTTCCTAGCCCAATTCTGCAATATCGGGTAGGTAACCCTTTGCCCCCCCTCTGAGGCCAACGAAGGTGGGACAGACGTCTGGGGCGGGGCAGTTATGGGCGTGGCCCCACCCAGGCTGGGAGGAGCTCCCAACACAAGGAGGCGGGGCTGGCAGCAGCCAGGGGACGCTTCCAACAGCCACGGCACGAGTGTCCAAGGCCACCCCTTTCCACACACGGAAATTTTGGATTTGACTCCATTTTTTCACTGGGCTGTGGCAAAAATTCAAGGAGTTCATGGGGCAAAGGGTATCTAGCCTGGCAGCTGACGCCTAGTAGGTGCTCAAGTTCCACTCTTCCCAAGACTGTTCCACCTCCTAGGTATTGCTTTCTTATGATGATAATTTAAACAAATTTTAATTTTAGATTTACAGAGTTATTCCGAAGGTAGTTCAGAGTCCCACACCCTCTTTCCCTATTATTGTCTTCCATTATTAGCATGTCCATTTGTCATAGTAAATGAACTGATATGGATATGTTATTATTAACTAAAGTCCATTTTTTGTTCAGATTTTCTCATTTTCCTTGATGTCCTTTTTTCTATTCCAGGATCCCATTCCATACTATGCGACATGTACCTGTCACGTCTCCTTAGGCTCCTCGTGGTTGTGACAGGTTCTGTTTCCGTGACCTTGACAATTTCAAGCAGTACTGATCAAGTTTTTTTTTTTCTTCTTTTTAGGGCCACACCTGTGGCATATGGAAATTCCCAGGCTAGGGGAGCCAATTGGAGCTGCAACCACTGGTCTACGCCACAGCCACAGCAACACCAGATCCAGGCCACATTGGCCACCTACACCACAGCTCACGGCAATGCTGGATCCTTAACCCACTGTGCGAGGCCAGGGATCGAACCCACATCCTCATGGATAGTAGTCAGGTTCTTAACCTGCTGAGCCATGATGGAAACTCTCTGGTCAGGTGTTTTTGCAGAATGTCCCTCCATTGGGATTTGTGTGATGTTTTTCCTCGTGATTAGACTGAGGTAATGTGTTTGGGGGAAGAAGACCACAGAGGTAAATAGCCTTCTTGTCCCATCACATTAAGGGTATTTACTACCAGTTCGACTTAACATCATTGACGTTGACCTTGATCCCTGGGCTTGAAGGCGGTACTGGTGACGTCATTCTTTCTTGTCTCCTTTTCCATACTGTTCTCCCTGGAATAAAACTACTTAAGGATTGGGAGGCTATGCTTTACCTCCTTCAGGGCAGAGTATCTACGTAAATCATGTTTAATTCTTTTGCACAGAAGATTCTCCCCTTGTTTATTTACTTATTCAATCATTTATTTATATCAGCATGGACTCCCGGGTATTTATTTTATACTTTAGGTTATAATCCAATACAACTCGATTTTGTTGCTTAAATTGTTCCAGCTCTGGCCACTGGGAATTTTTTCACTTGGATCCTGAGTTTCCATCATGCCTCAGCAGGTTAAGAACCTGACTACTATCCATGAGGATGTGGGTTCGATCCCTGGCCTTGCTCAGTGGGTTAAGGATCCGGTGCTGCCATGAGCTGTGGTGTAGGTGGTACATGTGGCCCGGATCTGGTGTTGCTGTATTGAATACAGTCCCCTCATTGTGGGTTTGGTTTTCTGGTTGTCTTTTGTTTTTCAGGGTTTTCTTATTTTTGGTACTAGAGATGTTCCAGGTTCATGTGGTATATTTCATGCCCTGGTCCTGGTGTCTTAGAATCAGCCATTTCTCCACATTCTGGTACATTTTGTTGGAGAGTGATATTAAAAATCAAGATCTGGGCACCAGCTATACATACTACTTTTGGGATGGCATTACTCCTAAGCCCTCTTACTTGACAGAACAAGGAGATACACACACACACACACATACACACACACACACACACACACATCCTGAAAGCAACCAAAAGTTTTAATATATGTATTAAAACTTCTACATCTTATATTATACTTATCTATATTAAGCTAAACATGTGTTCATTCCAATGTCTCCAGCTCTAATCTATCACCCTATAGCTTATTCTAGTTCCTTCTAGATTCTTTATCTATAACCTACTCCAAAAATGAAAAGCCGGGCTCCTGCCATCTGTCAGCCAATTACTTCACTGTTCAGTTCTGACATACAATTCTGACATATAGGATTTCAGAAATCTTAACCCATGCCTTTGTGGGAAACAACTTTATCAGCTAGAGTTGAGTGCTCATATACACTTCCTCTGCCGGGAGCCTTTCAATTCTGCTAATTTCCAAAGTCATCATCTTATTCCCCTGTCCCCTTCAGTGAGATTGTTTCATACATTCATAATATTGTTAGATTGTAGTGTCATATTCTGCATTCCACTTCGAGATCCCTCAACCTCCTAAATTATTTTTTAAAGTATACATATGTTAAGGTTTCTCTGTGCTGCAAAGTTCTATGGGTTTTGACAAATGCATAATATTGTGTCTCGGCCATCACTACAGCTTTCAAAATTGTCTCATTGACCTAAAAAATCTACCATGCTTCATCTATTCAACCCGCCCTCTCCCATGCTCAAAACCCTGGCAACCCTGATCTTTTTAAATATCTTTTTTTGTTTTTCCAGAATGTCATATAATTGGAATCATATAGTATGCGGCTTTTTCAGGTTGGCTTCTTTCACTTAACAATACACTTAAGATTCATTCCTATCTTTTCTTGCCTGACTGTTCCTTTTTTTTTTTTTTTTTTTTGTCTTTTTTTGTCTTTTTAGAGCCGCACCCGCGACATAGGGAGGTTCCCAGGCTAGGGGTCAAATCAGAGCTGTAGCCGCCGGCCTACACCACAGCCACAGCAATGCCAGATCCGAGCCACCCACGTCTGCGACCTACACCACAGCTCACAGTAATACTGAATCCTTAACCCACTGAGCGAGGCTAGGGATTGAACCCACAACTTCATGGTTCCTAGTCGGATTCGTTTCCTCTGAGCCATGATGGGAACTATGATTGCTCATTTCTTTTTATTGCTGAATAATATTCCACTTATGGATGTACCACTGTCTGTGTATCCATTCACCTCTTGAAAAACACTTGGTGCTTTCAGGTTTTGGTGATTATGAATAGTTATTACCATGCGATAACATGTATTATAAAATAATTTTCTAGTTATTACAATGTAATAACATGTATTACAATGTAATTTTGTAAGAAGCTACCAACCCTCTTCCAAAGTGACTATAGCACTTTGCATTCCCACCAGAAATGAAAGAAAATTTCTATTGCTGTACATCAAGCTATTGGTACTGTCATTTTTTTGAATTTTAGTTAATCTAAGAAATACGTAGTGATATCTTACTGTTATTTTAATTTTCAAGCCCATGCCAACAAATCATGTTGAGTATTTTCATATGCGTATTTGCAATGAGCTTAGCTTCTTTGAAGTATCTGTTCAAATCTTTTGCTGATATTTAAATACGTGATTCATGTGTTCTCATTATTGAATTTTCAGAGTTCTTTTTTCTTTGTCATACTCTCTGGGCCAGCTCCATCTATGCTTCCCCCACTTCCCTGCATCTGCATCATCCTGAGTTCAGGACACATGGAATTTTCCATCCCCGCCCCCCAACTTTACTCACTCGACTCAGAAGAATAGGAAGGGACAGGGGCAGCTCTCCAACCATGACCAGCAGCCAGTCTGGGAGCCATGACTGAGTCTGAAAGAGTTCAGCCAGGCTGCATCCAAAACCCTCTTGATGTCCTTGGGTCCCTCACTGAACTTTGCCCGCCCCATTGCATGGGCACATGTTAGGAACACAGACTCTTGGGCTCCTCTCCAGACCTACAACCTGAATCAGATCCTCCATTTTAATGGGATCTTCCAAGTTGTTTGGAATGTTCATGAAGGTTGGAGAATACTGTCTTCACTCAGTGATTTCTCAAATCATGATGGAGCATCTACCATCTGGCAGGTGTGGTGCTGAGCGTTGATTCGTCACCAAACCGATCGTGCCTGCTCTCAGGAAGTTATTCTTGAGTGGCCACTCACATCATCAAGTGACTCCATTAATAATCGGTGGGTTGACTACTATCATGAGTTATACCATAAAGAAAGAGCGTATTTGGGAATCAGAGAGCTGAAGGGGAGGTAGGATGGAGCTAGGTTAGAGTCAACATGGATGATGAATCCATGTGCATGGTGGGTCGTGAGGAAGAGAAGATAGCTGGCAAAGATTCCCAAACTTGTGTGCTCTGAGCACCCTACGGAGCATGTCCAGGGGTAGATATTCTGTGTAAGACTCTGTCCTGGAAGCAACATGACAAACCCAAGACCCAAAAGGATGGCGAAGTGGGAGCCCAAACCCAGCTCTCCTGCCTGCCTCCCCAGTCTAAGCCCTTCCACCACTCAAGCCACCCCATCCTGGTCACCAGGAATCCCCCAAGATGACACAGAGAACCAGACCCTGGCCATCGGGCTGGCTGCCAGCCAGCCTGGACACACATGCAAGTTATTTTCATGGGGCAGCAAATTCTGGAAAATATGTGGTTTAGAAGCAACATAATTATCATCCTCTAAAATTAGGCTCATAGTCTAAACAACCCCCAGTCTTCCTTCTGCAAAAAAACAAACAATCGCAGGCAGGAAGCCTGCAGCGATGCGGGTCATGTTGGCCAAGAGGCCTGCTGGTCTCCCCACTGAGCTCAAAAGGCAAACAGCATGCAAAAATGTAAATATTATATTATTTTTACAAATACCACCTATTCCATTCTCGCCCCAGCTGGCTCTGTCTGTCCACCCTGGCGCCCTCTGGGTACCGCGCCCCGCTCCGGCTCCGCGCTTTGGCTGTGAAATACGTGGATGTGTTTTTTCAGAAGCCATTATCTAAACTGCTGATGTAATAAGGCCCTGGTATATGAAATTCACTTAATAACTCACGCTTCGTTATTTATTGTGAACCTGGGTGCCTTCTCCTCGATTCCATTTCCCAGCGAAATATAAGTGCAGCTTTCATCATGAGCGCCTGAATTTATGGCAAACAGACCAAGTGACATTAAGAAAGCCGCACAATCCCTTCATTCAGCCTTTAATAAGGAAGCCAAGGAAAAATTATCCTAGCTGGTTTGCGGGTGACAGCACAAGAACTTTCTGGAGTCCGAGAGTTAGCACCGCGCCTCCTTGTCAGCCCATTAAAAAGCAAAGCTGGCATGGCATGATATTAGAACCATGTGTGAGAAGGAATTTCTCCTCTGGTAAGACATTCCAAATACTGTCTCCGAGCCAAAGACTTTGGTGTTAGACTAATTTAAGCAGTATGTTGAAATCAGCGCTCCGAACTTTGATCATACGGAGATCGTTTGTTACAAATTGAACTAACCCAGTCTCTATTTCTGGCGGATCAGAACTCTGGATTTGTTGAATTAAATGCCTCATTTAGTGCCGTTTGCACATGAAAAGGAACACTGCGCTCAGGAATCTGATAGTGAATTTTTCACCTAACCAACAGGTCTACTTTTTTATTACTTTTAAACCTAATCCATACTCCGTCCACACTGTTCCTAATAACCCCAAGGCTGTTCAGAGTGAAGTTTTAAATCAACTCCCATGTCATTGGGGGCTGGAGGGGGTTGAGGGGTGGTGGCAGGGCAGCGGGGGTTGCTGAGCCATCCTTGAATTATCAAACCATGTAATAAAGAACATATTGGAAGCCGGTACCAAAATAAAAGGGAGAGGGGGGAAAGAAGGCAAAAGCAAAATAAATTAGTGTTCGGTTGTTATTTACTGTCTAAATAACCCAGTTTCCTTTCATGACAACTGTGGGCTAAAATAGCAAAATGATTTTGCAGACCTATGATTTTCGTACTGTCGCCCGTCTGGTCCAGCTGAAAACTGCAGGGACGGAGGTGAAAAGGTCACAAAATAGACCATTTCCACATATGGCTACACTTTCTTTTCATTTTTGAAGTTATAATATCTTTAACTGTAGATAATGATATTATAAACTGTCATTTAGTGCATTTTAAGTATATTACATACATGAAACAAAGATCTAGAAAGAACTGCAGCTGAAGTCTTAACAAAAACATTGTGACTCAAATCCGCCGCGCGGGAGGCAGGTATTGGGTTTGCTAAGAACATCAGGAGCGGATAATCACAAACCCAGACTGCGAGGGGGCTCCTGGGCGTCAGTCGTGATCCCCGCCAAGACTGGGCAACGAGGATTTAATAGCAATTAGCTGTTCATTGTTAACACTCGGGGGTCAACAAGATGCTTTGTAGTACGGTTTTATTTTTGCATCATGTGGTTCCTCCACAACCTGGTCTCTTAAAATGTCCCTCCTGTGGGTGGAAGGAGGGGAGAGTTTGCCATCTCTGCTTTGGCTATTAAAACAGCCCTGACATCTCAATGAGGGCTTAAAAAAAAAAAAAAAAAAACCTACATTTCGGAAGATGATTCTTTCCTAAGCCTGGTGGGCAGTTAATTCATACATACTCTCTCCTCTAGGCTTAAACATCCTCTTGAATGAGGATGGCCTTCATTTACAAGAAAAATAATGAAAAAAAAAAAAAAATCACGGCTCGTGTGTGCCAGAAAGATCAACAGATGCCTCCTTAGTTTTATTGGCATGAAGACGAAGTTGATTGGCCCACCCCTTCCCCTGCCCCCCAATTCTTTGGAGAAAGAAAATGGTTACGAAACAGATAACGATAATAAATGTTTTATTGGTGAAAAAAGAAAGATCAAATCTTTAATGAAATCAGGATGGGCTTTAGAGATGAACTCCGTCTGAACTCGCCAGGATTCATGGAACTTCAATTAAAACAATTTCAGAAGGGCAGCTGACAGCAAGGCGCTTGGAAGTGTAATTAAAATTGAGCAAGATTTTAGCACCGGGTTTTCCAGCAGGATCCTGAGGATGGGTGGTAGCCCAGGGGAGGAGGGTAGAGAGGATGAGAGGCTCCGTGAGGTGGGGTGAAGCGTCTCAGAAACACAGGTGAGAAATCCCACAGAGGCTAGAAGCCTAGGCATCAACTCACAACATGGAATTTTAATCTGCTATTTTCACCTTCATCCAGGTGGTTGTAGAAAACTGGCTTCTTCGGCTGGAGACTGACATTTTTTCAAGCTAAAAATAGCCTTTGATGGAGTTCCCTTTTGGTTCGTCGGGTTAAGGATCAGCCACTGTTGCAGCTTGGGTTGCTGCTGTGATGTGGGTTCAATTCCAGGCCGAAAAGAAAAAAATTAGTTAACTTTGGTGAACTCACATACAAAGACTCCAGTTAGAGGATCATTAAGACCACAATATATTGCAGTTAAAGCACAGAGTCTAGAGCTTTGGGTTCAAATTTTGCTTTTCCACATACCCCCTGGGTGACCTTAAGCAAGTTACTGAACCTCTCCAAGCCTCATTTTCCCAGCTGGGAAATGGGTTGGTGGTAGCATCCAGCTCTCGGAGTTGTTGAGAGGCTGTCCCATGTCAAGTGCTAATGCAGAGCCTGGTATCTAGTTACCACACAATAACGATGAGCAAATATTGTTATTTATTAGAGCTGAAAATTAGGGAGGTTAACTCCAGAAGTTCAGCCTCACCTTTTAAGAGGCAAAACCTTCCACCAGCTGTGGCACCAGCACAGCAGGGGCGAAATGAAAAGTCCAGGGGCTCCCATCATGGCACAGCAGAAACAAATCTGACTAGTATCCATGAGGACCCCCTGGCCTCCCTCAGTGGGTTAAGGATCCGGTGTTGTCTGTGTAGGTCGCAGACGCGGCTCGGATCTGGTGTGGCTGTGGTGTAGGCCAGCAGCTACAGGTCTGATTCGACCCCGAGCCTGGGAAGCTCCATATGCCCTAAGTGCAGGCCTAAAAAAGACAAAAAAAAAAAAAGGAGTTCCTGTCGTGGCGCAGTGGTTAACGAATCCAACTAGGAACCGTGAAGTTGCAGGTTCGATCCCTGGCCTTGCTCAGTGGGTTAAGAATCTGGCATTGCCACGAGTTGTGGTGTAGGTCGCAGACGCGGCTCGGATTCTGTGTTGCTGTGGCTGTAGTGTAGACTGGTAGCTGTAGCTCCGATTCGACCCCTAGCCTGGGAACATCCATGTGCCAAAGATGCGGCCCTAAAAAGACAAAAACAAACAAAAACAAAAAAACAAAAAAGGGAAAGTCCACGCAGTGAAATGTGGGGCCCCGAGATGCTTTGCACGTGGGACGTAGTGACTTGGAGGGAGACAGGAAGGGAGGACCAGAAGGAGGCAGGGAGGAGAGAGGGAAGAACGAGGGAGCTTTGGTCCAGGACACTCCGGCCCCAGCTCCTTTCTGTCGTCTTAGATGAGTGAGAATTCTCTTCAGACAACAAACCTTCCTCTGACCTGAGCTGGCACGAATGGGCTTCTCTTCCTTGACCACCCAGAGAGCTCTCCAATCACTCTCAAGAGTCTCATTAAACGTCAGGGAGCAGGTTCTCTGCCTGGCCATGGTCACAGATACCCAGTTCCATGTGGACCGTGGGAGCAGGGTTTGCATGTGGCACCCCCAGGGAGTCCTGAGAAGTGCCTAGAACAGACTAGCACTCACTAAAGCACCAAACCCAACAGGCAGCCCTTGGCCAAGGCTCCAATGTGTAAGGGATCCAGATAGCAGCTCTGCAAGGTGGGAAGAGATTCTCTATTTGCCCCTGAGTAGTGCGACCTGACTCAGCAGTTGCCCTAAGTTTTCTGTTTTGTTTTGCTTTTTAGGGCTGCACCTGCGGCATGTGGAAGTTCCCAGGCTAGGGGTCGAATTGGAGCTGCAGCTGCCCGCCTACACCACAGCCACAGCAAGTTCAGATCCTAAACCCACTGAGAGAGGCCAGAGATCGAACCTGTGTCCTCATGGATACTAGTCGGGTTGGTAACCGCTGAGCCACAATGGAAACTTCTGCCCTAAGTTTTATAACTCCCAGAGGCGGGAACTCCACGGTGGATTTGGGAAACTAGCTCTCAATTTTATGTTAAGTCATCTTTCTTAGTGGTATAGAGAATCCCAACCTGTGAGTAATAGAAAAAAAAATTTAATTACCTATCGTTTGGACTGTCTTCTGTGATTTTTTTTTTTTTAAATAGCTGCTGCAGCAGAATTACCCTCCAAATTATATTGAGCCCAGGTTATTAAAATGACTTTCGATTCCCTGAGAATGCACAGTGATAGACAGCCGGGCAGGATTGCAGAGGCGCTAAGATGCTTTCCCCTCCTTTTTCAAACTTCTTGCAGATAAGCCACATGCAGATAACTGAGAATTGACCATTTCCATCTCCAATTCATCCATGTCCTCTGGTGTCTGTAGTTCCTCCTAGACTTCCCCGGGTTTCCAGTACGAACCAACAGTCTTTTAATACTCCAAATCCATTAGTCGCTTTTCTTTTCCCCCATGAACAAAGGAGAAATGTTTTCGTGCAACTTTATGGAAGCCATCAATCTCCCTGAGAGGCTTGCTACGCTCAACAGAATCCACATTATAACTTATGCAAAGCAGGGGATGGAGGCGTGGGGGGGAAATCCCGCTTTCTTTGAGCAGTAGCAATGCATTAAAGAAAACATGCATTTCTGCTGAAATTCATATTGGTAAATGGATTTCCCATCTGAAACATTGTTTTTCACTAAGAGAAGCTTTTAATCCCCTTAAGTTCCTTTCTAATCTGCCTTGGAAGTGCTTGTCTCAGGAATATAACAGTGATGATATAACAGATTTAATTTATTAGAACGAGACAGCAGCCAGCCAGCAGAGTACACAAGAGTGCATGCCCGCAGCCGGCTGAGTGGAGCTGTCATTCCCGGATGGAGGAAGCTTGTCCCATCTCCCCTGAATCCAGCCCCCCTGCATGGCCACGCCCTAGTTCAGAACTCAGCTCCCACCCCCTTGTCCCCCGGCACCACACCCCCCGGCTGGCTCTCTCTAGAGCCAATAGCCATCTTAATGGGGCAAAGCCCTTTATTCTCCAAAGGCCAGAGGACGTTTGAAGACAAGCCCTTGCCTGCTTCTGCTGCCCAATCCTTGGGAGAGTAGGTGGTGGGGTGGGAGTGGGGATGACCCAGCCTGTAGGGTCAAGAGACTCAGGGAGATAGGCACCTCCCACTGCCTAGTCTGCTGGGTCTCCCCAGGGAGCACACAGCCCCAGTGAGCAAGAGACAGAAGGACAGGAAGTGCAAGGGCCACCATGACCACAACCCACCCCCCCTCCCAACCAAGACAGGGAAGAAAATAATACTAAAGTCAACTCTCTCTACTCAATCCCAATTCGGCTTGATCTAGGGAAGCAGCCGGGGATCCATGCTGGTGGCTTGGCCTGTGGCATTCTCCACCCGAGCCAGCTGAGCTGAGACAGCTGGAGACATGGGCTGGCTGAGCCCACTTGGCTGGGCTGGGTCCAAACCATTGTTCGTGATGGCCCCGGGTACATCCATACAAACCTCCATCTCCTCTTCCTCAGAACAGAAGGTGGTTGATTGACTCACTCAAGTTGTGCTTAATAACACCCTCCAGAGCCACCTTTGACATGGCGGTAACACTCTTTGAGCCCCATGAGAGTACAGGTAATTTCAGCACAGGGCCTCAGCGTCCCTTTCTAAGTGACACTCAGCTGTCACACACACAGTTTGACACCACAGTGGTCAAGAGTATGGCCTCTGGGAGGTCCCACTGTGACTCCGTGGTAACAAACCCGATTAGTATCCATGAGGACGCGGGTTCGATCCCTGGCCTCGCTCAGTGGGTTAAGGATCCGGCATTGCTGTGAGCTGTGGTGTAGGTCACAGATGCGGCTTGGATCCCGAGTTGCTGCAGCTGTGGCATAGGCTGGCAGCTGCAGCTTTCGATTCAACCCCTAGCCTGGGAACTTCTATATGCTGCAGGTGCAGCCCTAAAAATAAAAAATAAAAAACAAAAACAAAAACAAAAACGAAAAGAGTACAGCCTCTGTAATCAGAAAGCCCTATGTTCAAATCCCTGCTCTGGCACTCATATGGTGGGAGATGGCCCTTAAGTCATTCGACCTTGCTGAGCCTCTGTTTTCTCCTCTGTAAAATTGGAGCAGGACCACCTACCTCCAGTGAGAAGTAGATGACCTCATGCTGTGAAATGCCGAGCGGAGCGCTTCTACATATTGAGCGCTGATAAAGTGTAACTAGGATTATGTGTATAAGTTTATCTATTGGCCTGTTCACCTCCTCTGTTCATTCATGAGCTTCTCCAAACCTTTCCTGAGCACTTACGATGTGCCAGAGTCTGCTAGACACTCTGAATTTGGGAAGGAGAAGTAGCAGGGGATGGAGAGATACCCAATAAACGTAATCCTTGATGGAAGTGCATGTTGCATTCATTCTTCTGTTTACAAATCACATGCCCACATTGCTATTCACGGCAGATATAATCACTTCCTTTGCACAGATGCGCAGGCAGATCCAGGGAGGTGAGGGGCTTTGTCAAAATGCCCGAGCTGTACAGAGCCAGGATGGAAGGGTGGCGCTAGGCGGAGAGTCTCAGACAAGCCTCCTCCCATATAGTTCTTTGAATAGGATTTTCCAGAAAATAAGATCCTGAACCTAGTCCGTGTAGAAGGGGGTAACACAAAACCACATGCACAGGCCCCCCGTGGACTCAGGACATACCCCATCCCGTGGCGAGTGTGTGCTTAGGTAGGAAACTGTATCCCATGCTCCGTGGGGGCTGGGGTCTGCTGTCTTCAGGCGATAAGAAGGCGGCCGGGAAAGAGAAGAAAACAGGGAACTTGACGCTTATTAAAAGCACTTGCTCACAAGCTGTGCTCAGGCCCACATGGTGCCCAAAGCCGGGAACCCAGCCTCAGCAGGGGTCAGTGCCCCGTCCTGACAGGCGTGAGCTGGGGAGTCTGGACTGAAGATGGATGGGGGCGTGAAACACGCCCGTGACAGCGGTAATCCACACGACCTGAGAATGCGGGCTGGTATTTTGGCCACTTCCCCACGCTTTTTATGGGCCCAGAGTGGGGGGAGGGGATTTTCATCATTTCAGACATAAATAACTCCAGGAACAGTGTCGAGATCAGACACCTCAAAATTAACCACTCTGTACAACACAAAGCCTCCGGATTTACCTCTCAGTTGCAGAGCTGCCTGGAGTCAGGCCAGGCTCCAAGGCAGGAAAACCAACCTGGCACTTCCATCACAGCTCCCTCCCCGGAGAAGTGGGGTCCTGCTCAGCTGGATGAGCATAGCGTTTGTATCACTCCCTTTGCCCTCACCCTGGGCTGATGGCCCTGCCTCGTTCTTTCTTTCGGAGGCAACAGAAATGACCAGATCCACGCTCTCTCACGCCCCACCCCTCACCCCCACAAACGTGCCTACACTTGACCTCGACTCCCTTTCTTGCTTCGAGATGTAATGGAAGACGACTTTCCTCCCGCCAGGAGCCACCTCCTGAATCCTCGTGGCCTGAATCCCTTCCCATCTCAGAGTCTGCCCTTCTGGCTCCCCATACTCACAGCATCCTTCTCACCTACAGGGACACTTCCTCAGGGTCACCCATCCACAAAAACCAAATCGAACCAAACCAAACATCTACCTCCATCCCTCGTCTCCACCCATCTCTGTCCTGTTTTTCGAATTCCCATCTTGGCAGAATAGCCTACAATGCTGCCCCCAAACCCCATCTCTGCTTCTTCAACCACGTCCAAGTTGACTTGGCCGTCACTCCACCGAGGCTGACGTCAAGTTTATCCACAACCCCCTGCTCTCCAAGGTAAAGAGGACCCATCTTCTTCTCTTCCTTGACCTCAAGGTGGACCCCTCGCTCCCTCCGGAGGCACGCTCTCGTCTCTCGACAGCTTCTGTTTCCAATCGCACCTCTCCCTCCCTGTTGCTCCTCAGTCTTTTGTGGGCCCTCCTTTCCCACCAACCTCTGGAGGCAGGAGCCCTCAGTTCTGTCCTCAGTCTTCGCACTGCTTTGTTCACTCCGTCTTTAGGTGAGCTCACCCATTCCATGGTTTTAAATACCATCACCCTCGATGTACTACTGACTTTCAAAATGACAGCCCCAGCCCAGAAAGTTCCCCTGAGCTCTAACTTACACATCTGAGGCCATCTCCACGTGGCCATCTCATCAGCTTCTCAACATCCCGTGACTAGGCAGCCACAGGACAAGAAAGACAACAGATCTTTTAGACAATAGATGTTTTAGACATATCAAAGATGTTCATACTCATTGAGAGTTAAGAAAATGCACATTAAAACATATATTTTTCAGGAGTTCCTGTCGTGGCGGAGCGGAAACAAATCAACTAGGAACCATGAGGTTGTGGGTTCGATCCCTGGCCTCGCTCAGTGGGTTAAGGATCTGGCGTTGCTGTGGCTGTGGCTGTGGCCAGCAGCTGTAGCTCTCATTGGACCCCTAGCCTGGGAACCTCCATATGCCTCAGGTGTGGCCCTAAAAAGCCCAACAAAACAAATCAAACATATATTTCTCACAGGTCGTTTTGGCAAAGAGAGGTCAAACATTAAAAGGCACACAGTTGATAAGGATTCGAGGAAAACGGTATCTTTGTGAATCGGTGGGGGAATATAAATGGGTATAATTCCTTTGCAGGGCAAATTGTCAATATGACAATTTGAAAAACACAAAATCCAAATAAAAAACACACATCCTCTTTGACTGAGCAATTCTACCTCTAGAAATTTATCCAATAGATATAGTTAATTCATACAGTTAAGAAATGTATTTATTTCTAGTAATATTTATCCAACAAATAGAGATATGCTTGCAAATGGAAACCAGCTAATACCAGCAATAAGAGACAGGCCACATAAGTGAAGCTAAGTTCCACAGTGTGATACCACTTAACTGTTGCAAGAATGAAAGAAATCATTTTTTTGTTTTTTGTTTGTTTGTTTTGTCTTTTTAGGGTTGCACCCAAGACATGTGGAAGTTCCCAGCCTAGGGGTTGAATTGAAGCTACAGCTGCTGGCCACAGCCACAGCCACAGCAATGCCAGACCCAAGCCACGTCTGCGACCTACCTCACAGCTCATGGCAACACCAGATCCTTAACCCATGGAGCGAGGCTAGGGATTGAACCCTCGTCTTCGTGGGTACTAGTTGGGTTCATTACCACTGAGCCACAATGGTAACTCTGAAAAAAATCTTTATAAGGAAATACAGAAGATTTTTCAAGGTATAATTCCAAATTAAAAAAATTAAGATGTATAATATGCTATTAGATGGTATTTTTAAAAGGTGATGGAGACAAGGCTTTCATAAATGCTTACATAAATACAAAATATTCCTGGAAGGAGACACACAAAACTTATAACAGGATTGTCTTTGGGGCAGTGGAACACGAGGAGACTAGTTTTTAAGGCATTGGGATCTTCGCCTTGACACTTTCTGTGCTTTTTGAGTTTTTTTTGTTTTTTTTTTTAACCATGATCAATTATTTCATTTGCAATTTTAAAATCAAGTTATTTTTCCTAGCTTGGCTCCTTCTCTTTTTTCAGCTCTCCGATGAAATGTCGCCTCTTCAGCAAGCCCTTCCAGACCATCTGAGTCAGTCTCCCCTCAGAAAAGCAGCTCCACTTTTAACTTCTTGAAATATTGGAGTTCTAGGAGTTCCCTTTGTGGCTCAGTGGAAATGAACCTGACTAGTATCCATGAGGACTCGGGTTCAATCCCTGGCCCCGCTCAGTGGGTTAAGGACCACATGTGGCCATGAGTTGTGCTGTAGGTCTCAGATGTGGCTCAGATCCAGCATTGCTGTGGCTATGGTGTAGGCCGGCAGCTGCAGCTCCGATTTGACCCCTAGCCTTGAGAACTTCCATATGTACAGCCCCAAAAAGACAAAATATACATTATTTATATTATAGGAAGATTTCAATCAACAAAGATCTCTGCTCCCCTTGTTGAGCTATTTCCCTGCACACCCCCATCTGAAATGATGCCTGCAACACCATCACTCTCATCCTCTATCCTGCTTCTTTTTTTCATTTATCACCACCTGAAATATTATTCCATTGTTTTCTTGTTTGTTTATTGGTGGCTTTCTTTCATTAGAACGTCAGCTCTAGAAAAGCAGGAAATCTTGCCCATTTTGTTTATGGCTCTATCCCCAGGGGCTAAAACAATGCCTGGCATCTCACTGATGTTCAATAAGTCTTTGTGAAATTAATGGATGGTTCTACTGTTAGGAACAAAACACACAAATAAAAAGAGGTTTAAAGGTCATCGATCTAGGAAAAAAAAACGTCTTAGGCCGGGAGTTTAGTGCTGGGTCTAGAATCCAGTTAGGTCAGCACTAGCCTCCCCCCACTCCCCTCCCATCTGTACTGACGTCAATTTGTGAAGCAAAGGCCCTGGGACAGCATCATACAGCACCGAGCGGCAGGGAGAAAATGAAGATGTCAGGAGTCGGTGACCTTTCAGAAAAAGCCCAGGAGTGTGGAGCAGGGGGAGAAACAGCAAGAGGAAAAGGTGAAGGAGGAGAGGATGCTTAGCAAATCCCCAAGAGGAAGTGCTTTTCCTTGTCAAGGAACGGCCGGGCTGCAAGGAGAAGAGACATAAGAGAAACTGGAGGACATTTCTATCACCTGGATGGACCCGAATTCCTGCTTCTCGTGGATGATGCACAGGTGTCAGAGCGGACGGCAGCCAAGGGAAGAGATGCATGAATCATTACATTACTCCCCCCCCACCCTCTGCGGGCCCCCCCCCCGCCAATCCAGCTAAAGGCAGGAGAGCCATGAGTCAGCAAATCCCTAGAACTCAGCAAGTTAAGTGGACAAGCTTGCGTAGCAGGCTGCGAGCCAAGGAGACTGGGGTGTGCCAGGGATCTGTCCCCTCCCCAGATCGGCCTGCCCCTGGGAACCAGCTCCTCTGGAAGAGGCAGCCGGCCCTCTCTGACCCTCTGTGCTGGAGATGGGTTTGGGGTAACGCAATGGCCCAAGATTCTCATTGACTTCAGAAAACCGTGTTCTCAGCCGTGGTGCGTGAGGCCCTGCATCGATCCTGCCGGGGCCTCCCCAAACCTCAGGAAACCTCATGTTTTCTAAATTGTACTTTTATGCTCAGCAAGCCCTCAGGCTACCTGGTTAAAAGTTTACATTAAAAAATCCCTCGTAATTGGTTCGTTTGAATGGTGCCCTCTGCAGAGTCATCAAGGCAGGCCGCGTTCATTAGCAGCCGTTCACATAAAATCCAGGCAGGAAAACGTCAGTCATGCTGGAGCTTCAAAAACCATCTCCAGGCTTTCTTGAGACCCACCAAATGCCACCACACATAAATCCAGGCCAAGATGAACTTGTGGTGGCAGCTTCTAAGCAAAGGTCTCTCCACCTTGGCACTCGGGCTCTTGGGGCGGGCTCATCCTTTCCTTTTGGGGCTGTCCTGGGCTTTGTAAGATGTGTAACAGCATCCCTGGTACCCACTAGATGCCAGTAGTGGTCCCCTGTTTATGACAACCAGAAATGTCCCCCTGGGGTGGGGGTGGGGGCACCCACCTTACTCCTAAGCTTCTATCCATCTGGACCACTGAAATCTGGGAGGAAAACTCATCAATTCAGCAAAGATGTTTCTTAAGGGTCTTCTCTACACTTGGTGTGATGCTAGGCATTGGATATGATCAAAATTAAAGGGTGTACTCGGCTCTAAGCATCTCTCTTGAAAGAAGGATAGACCAAACCTTTAGTTCTTTCTCAAGGACCAGGAGCAAGTTTTCCAGGGCCAGGTTTTCTGACAGGAGGCGAGGGCGGGGTGAGGTCAGGCTGTTTTCTTAGGAGAGGATGGGTGGGTGAGGGCTTGGGAAACGCCTCCGAAGGGAGGCCTCCGACCTCCCTGTTTTTAGCTCCTCCTGTAAATGAATGTCGCCAGCCTTGAAAAGAGTACAATGGGTGTAGAGAGTGAATCATCTAAGTTAATTATAGAGATCACTGCGGAGCCGTGCAAAGCCCGACTGAGCTTAGCCTGCAACACCAGGCAGCAGAGCAACCACCAGTGATGATGTGCACGTTAATAATTGGCATTGACACAGCCGCAAAGCACTCCCTGCTCCGGGCCTATGCCAGGAAAAATAGAGACCCAGTCAAGAAAAACACAGTAGCATTTATCACACCCTGGAGTGAAAGGCAGCCACCATTTCCCCCCACTGTGGTCTTTGAGATTGACTGGAGGGCCCGGTGGGGCGTTGCTGAGAGGATAGATGGATTTGGGGTGGAGGCGTGTGGGTGGGGAGGGGGAAGCCCAGGCAGGTGCGGAGGGCAAAGTGGTGCACTGAGATGGAGGAACAGACAGACGCTCAGACATGTATCTTTTTATTGCATGAAGGGTTCATTCAAGTGACAGTATGTGGCTGCAATCAGGAGTTGGGAGCCAAATGGGTCAAAGGGAGCTCCGCTGTCTCCTGGCTGCATGGCCCTATTTGAATATTCCAGCCCTCAGTGCCTTCGTGGGAATGGGTAAAGTCCCTACAGGACAGAGACATTGTGAAAATTAAAGGAAGTGACACAAGTAAAGCATTTAGAAAATTGCCTGGTATATAGTATGCACACCACTGAACTATGCTTTATGCACTTAAAGTCATATTCCCTAAAATGAAACATCATCATTTAAATCAACTATCCTTGAATATTCAAGCTATCAAATAGTATAACACAACCCAAACGCTTGCTTTCAAAGACTTTATTTGCAACTCTCAAGCCTGCTAATGGCCTCCTAAAACCATCACCTGGTGACAGCCTACAGAGTGTTCAGTCAGAGACCCAAAAAGCCCTGCAGGGAGTTTTCAAGGGCTGTTCACTGTAGAGGGCAACCACAAGCACATATATCTGCATTTGTCAATGTGAGCTCAGCCAAAATCTTTCCATTTTAAAACATTTGGAATTCTGTGAAATCATATTTGGCATACACACTCTTTAAATAGTATACCTCACTGTACACATGCTACAGCCATACTCATAGCTGATTGCCCAGAGTTATTTAAAAATATTTTCAATGGTCATTTTTATATTTATTTAATTGACTTATTTATTGTCTTTTTGCCCTTTCTAGGGCTGCTTCCCAAGGCATATGGAGGTTCCCAGGCTAGGGGTCCAATCGGAGCTGTAGACACTGGCCTATGCCAGAGCCACAGCAACGTGGGATCTGAGCAGCGTCTGCATCTACACCACAGCTCATGGCAACGCCGGATCCTTAACCCACTGAGAAAGGCCAGGGATCGAACCCGCAACCCCATGGTTCCTAGTCAGATTCGTTAACCACTGAACCACAACGGGAACTCCTCAATAGCCATTTTTAAATGGACACAGTTCTTGCCTTACTTTCTTAATTAACTCTTTTTTTTTTTTCCTGCTGTACAGCATGGGGATCAAGTTACTCTTACATGTATACATTTTCTTTTCCCACCCTTTGTTCTGTTGCAATATGAGTATCTAGACATAGTTCTCAATGCTACTCAGCAGGATCTTCTTGTAAATCTACTCTAAATTGTAACTGATAACCCCAAGCTCCCAATCCCTCCCACTCCCTCCCTCTCTCTCCCATTGGGCACCACAAGTCCATTCTCCAAGTCCATGATTTTCTTTTCTGTGGAGATGTTCGTTTGTGTTGTATATTAGATTCCAGTTATAAGTGATATCATACGGTATTTGTCTTTGTCTTTCTGACTCATTTCACTTAGTATGAGAGTCTCTAGTTCCATCCATGTTGCTGCAAATGGCATTATGTCATTCTTTTTTATGGCTGAGTAGTACTCCATTGTGTATATATACCACATCTTCCTAATCCAATCATCTGTTGATGGACATTTGGGTTGTTTCCATGTCAGAACCTAATCTTCATTTAAGATGAAATCCACTGTGTCTCATTCTATTTTATCTTCCCAACAGCCCTAGGATATGGACATCATTGTCCCAGTTCATAGTCAAGGGCATTTTGTCTCAAGGAGATAAACTATCTGGTTCAAAGCTACACAGCTAATAAGTTACAGAAGTGGGATTCAGTTACTAGAGAAGTGCAAATCAAAATTGCATCTAGGTATCACCTCATACTGGTTGGAACGGCCATTATCAAAAAGTCTACAAATAATAAATACTGGAGAGGGTGTGGAGAAAAGGGAACACCCCTACACTGTTGGTGACATTGTGAATTGGTGCAGCCACTAAGGAAAACAGTATGGATGTTCCTTAAAAAACTGAAAATAAAACTACCACCTGATTCAGCAACCTCACTCCTGGGCATATACCTGAAAAAGATGAAAACTCTAATTTGAAAAGATACACGCACCCCAATATTCACAGAAACATTATTTACAGTAGCTAAGACATGGAAGCAACCCAAATGTCCACTGACAGATGAATGGATAAAGAAGATGTGGCATGTATACACAATGGAATATTACTCAGCCATAAAAAAGAGTGAAATAATGCCATTTGTAGCAACATGGATGGACCTAAAGATTATCGTACTAAGTGAAGTAAGTCGGATAGAGAAAGACAAATCTTATATCACTTATATGTTGAATCTAAAAATAGTACAATAAACTTATTTACAAAACAGAAAGAGACTCACAGACATAGAAAATAAACTTATGATTACCAAAGGGGCAAAGGTGGAGGAATAAAGTCTGGGACTGACGATACACAGAACCATATATAAAATAGACAAACAGTAAGGGTTTACTTATAATGCAGGGAGCAATATTCAACATCTTGTAATAACCTATAACAGAAAAGAATCAAAAAAGAGTCCCTCACTCACACATTTGTTGGACCAGGTCACTCATTCATTCTATATTGAGCATTCACTTTGTACTAAACAACCCAGGCTGGATTACAAGCTCCTTGGAGTGGCAAGCTTTACATTAACAGGAGCACAGTACCCTCCCTGAACCAAGAGCTCTACTCACGGAGTCATGTGTTAGCTGAAGATGACAGGTTGAGAGGGGAGAGAAAATGGTTTACTGGGTGGAGATAAAGGACTGAACAATGAAGCGAAAGTAGGATGTACCAAAGGCCAGTTCCAGGGCTGGCTGAAGGCTTAGGGATGGACGTTGGCCAGAGAAGAGCAAGGAACAGTAGGCTGAGGCCACTGTGAGGGTCATACTTATGGAGGATGGTATCTGCAGTGAGGAATACATTTTAGTTAAGATGCTAGGCTGAAAGAAACACACGAACTCAACTGAAGCTGACTTAAGTCAAAAAGACAATCTATTTGTTCTTGTAATTATAAAGTCTTCAGATATGGCTGGATCCAGAAGCTAAATGATGTCATTGGGCCTCAACCTTACTCTTTCTCCCTCTCAGCCCTGTTTTCTTATATATTAGCCCATCTCAAGCAGGCTTTTCTCTCACAGTGACAAGGTGGCCTATGGCACTCCACACTCCCCAATGGTATCCCAAGCCACCATGATGTCCTTCAGTAACCCCTATGGAAAGAGTGTATCTCTTTCCCCTAGATATTCCCACAGAGAGTTCTGGGATTGAATCTCTAAATTACCACTGGGTCCTGTGTCCATCTCTAAATAGTTACTGTGGCCAAGGGATTAAATATTCTGATTTGCCAGACCTCGGTCACATGGCCACTCCTTAACCAATCACTGAGCTGGATAGGGGCTACCCCTGAACCAATCACTATGAATAGCAGTCTTGATTGGTGGGCCCATGGGTCACATGTCCAGACCAGGAAGTAGAAAGTGTGGATTCAGCCCCTTGGACCCACGTGAACTGTGTGTGAAAGAGGGATAGGCAGATCTCTCCAAAAAAAAAAAAAAAAGCCTATAAACCTCACATGATGGGCAGCCATGGAAAGAAGACTCTGGAGCAGGTGCCAACATGCTGAAGGGAGCAATTTCCAAAGTCTCAATTAGCCAACCAGCCCCATGCTTCCATGTTCTCTAAAGAGAGGAAGCCCCCTCTGCCCAACCTGGAGCATGTGACTCCCACCTCAACAAGCTGCTGCCAGCTTTGACCACTGTTTGCCCAAGCAAGGTGATCCCACTAGCCTCTGGACCCCAGACCCCTTGGAAGCTCTGAGAGCCGAAACTGCCCAAGCCACCCTAGGGCCCTGACACCCTGGAAAGAATGCCCACTCACCCCCTAGAGCCGGGAGACCCAGGCAGGGCTGCCTACAGAGCTCCCACTGACCCCTGCCCCCACCCCCTCCAGCCCCACAGCCCCTCCAGCACAGCCTAATCTCTGGAACAGGTGGGAGGCCTGGGTCCCAGCTCTCAGTTTTCATGGCCAGGAGCACAGCAAGGGGAAACTCATTACATGGGTTTAACAGGGTTTAAAAGGCGTTAAAGAGTCCTGTGGGCCAAATTAAGGGGCCTCAACTTACAAGCCGAGTTATGAAGAGATCTAAGGTATGTTTAGGCCATGATCAGGAGCCCCAAGCTTGGTCTAGCAGAATTGCAGTGAGAAACATGTGCTCTCCAGGGGGTTCCCAAACAGAAGGGAAATAACAGGTGTTGGAAGCTGGGAGGCTGGCCTGGGGCCTGGGGGGTGGAGAAAGCAGAGGAGCAGCGCTTTCCCTTTCTTTTATGGTATGTAAAACCAGGCCTAGTCATCAAAGGGCAGCTGGTTAAATGAATTAAGGTATAATTAAGATCTGTCTTCAGTCTGGGATACTACACAACCATTAAAAAGAATGAGGTATAGGAGTTCCCTTGTGGTGCAGTGGGTTAAGGACCCAGCATTGACACCACTGCAGCTCGGGTCCCTGGACCGAAAATTTCCACGTGCCATAGGTGCAGCCAAAAAGAAAAAGGAAAAAGAAAAAAAAATTAGATAAGAATGCTATATGCCTGTAAGGATAGGCACAGAATAGTTTCCAAAAAAACATTATCAGGTTAAAAAAATAAAGAAGATGGAGACTAATGTATATAATAGGCTGTCATTGTTTACAGACACCATTCAGGTTGAACAGGATGACATTTTACTTTTGTAAATCAAAATCCTCATGTTATATGTGTAAAATACATTTAACTTCCTTGCTGGTATATACAGAGAGAGTATCTTTGGAACTTTACACAAGATACTGATAACCACAGATTCCTCTGGAGACACCCCATGGGACTAAGGTTCAAAAGTGGGAGAGAGAACCACTTCTCAGGGCATAACCTTTTCTAGTGCTAGAATCTAAGTTCTTTGCCTATTTTGTATGTGGGAAAAAATGTTCTCAGAAATATATCGAATGCTTGCGCAATGCAAAATATATGTACACTATGATCCAGGGCAGTCCCCACAACGCTCCTGGGAGGTAAGGACCATCAGCTGCCCCATGTTCCAGATGAGGAAGCTGAGACACAAAGGGTTGGAGACTTTCTAACGTGGCCAAGTGGAATGCAGAGTCAGGTGTGTTGGTTCCAAAGGCCAAGTCCTCGATCGCGAGGAATGCCAAGTTTCCTCCCGCATGATCAACACAGGCCAGAATCTCCTGGATTCTGCCCCAGTTCCCCTCCCTAAACAGCCTCTGCAAGCCCAACGATCAGCAAAGGGTTCTTCTCTCTTCCTCAGTGGTCAGTCTGCCTTTGGAAGAAAGGTCCCATCAGGGCCGAGGCCCTCCTGCAGCAGAGGCTCATTTGAGGACCTAGCATCAGGGGTCTACACAGAAAGCCATGGGGGTGCTGAATCGGGGTCTCCTGAGACAGCAAAGGCTCCAGGTGGGCCCCCCCACCCCCAGTGACTGCTCTCCTCACAGACCAAATCCCAAAGAATCTTCAGACCGCTTTCACCTGCCCCTTATATGGGGAAACTAATAAAAAGTGCTGTGGACCACAGGGTTTGTGTCACAAAGCCCCGCCTACTTCTGATGTAAGCATGGGAAGAATATTATTGTGGGCAGGCAGAACCTTTCACAAAGACTGCCTCATTTCAGCCATGCCGTGGGCCCATGATGTGCATTCCAATTAACAGATAAAGAAACCAGCCCAGAGAGGCTGAGCAGCTTGCCCTGTGGTGGCAGAGCTCTTTCCCACCATGGGCTACTCTCTGCCAAGGCCATTACTTTGGAAGGCCATCTCATCACAACAGCTTGATGTGGGGCCAAGATGCAGAGTCTGGAATCAGTCTCCAGCTCTCAACGGCATCATGGAAGCAATAAAGCGATCAGATACAAGAAATAAAGGCCAGTCTGTTAGTTCCCTAAACCACGTCCTCTCCACGTACTTACTCCAAGCTCCTCTCAAGGAAGACAGTGGCTGATGGGGAGGGTGGCCAGGGAGCCTTCTGGTGGTGGCTTGTCCGATTTCTCTTTGGGGTTTAGGGAAGCTTAGGAGAACATTTCCAAAGGTTTGAAGCTGAAAGGCAGGTCTAAGGGATCAGTGTAGTCTCTGCTCTTGACTCGAGGACCCATCGCCATCATTATGCAAGTCCAGAGTGGGTGGGAGCAGCTATCTGAAGTTCTAAAGAAAGCAGCAATGCTCTTAATCTTTGATAAACCCATCTACTCACTCTTCTCAAGGTCCTTGGATGGAACAGGTGTCCATGAACCAGCCTGTTAAACAAATTCTTTCCACCTATGGGGTCACCTAAGATGCAGAATAAACATGTACTCAGGGCACCAGTAAAGCAAGGCACTAACAAGCACCCTCGCTAAAAACTAAGGCTTTGCTATTTGATTTTTTTTTTTTACCTTTTTTAGGGGTGCACCCATGGCATATGGAGGTTCTCAGGCTAGGGGTCAAATCAGAGCTGTATGCCACAGCCACAGCAATGCCAGATCAGGCTTGCATCTGGACCTACAACCACAGCTAACGCAACACTGGATCCTCAACCCACTGAGCGAAGCCAGGGATCGAACATGCACTCTCATGGATACTAGTCAGATTCATTTCCTCTGAGCTGCAACAGGAACTCCCTGCTATAGGATTTTTCTAAGGGAAAATTGGATGTTCATTGGATGCGTCTAGTACTTATTTTATATATGGCAAAGGACACAAACTCTTGTCACTGTAGGACTGAACTGCAGTATTAACTACGGTCATATCAACTGCTGTAACAAATAAACCCCCACAATGTATGATGGGTTCAAACACAAGAGAAAATTTTTTCTCACTAGTAGAGTCTGAAATGGGTATTCCTGGTCAGTGCATAGCTCTCCTCCAAGTGGTGACTCAGGGATCCAGGCTTTTTGTACCGTGTGCTCTGCTGTCTTCAACACACGGCTCCCAAGGTTACCATGCCCACTGACGTCAAGCTGCAGAAGGGGAAATTGTGGAGGACTGCATATGGGAGGGGCTCAGAGGCTGGGCTGAAAGTGGTACACATCCATTCAAATTCTAGTGGCTCAAACTCAGTTACATGACACACCTAACTGCAAGTGAAACTGGGAAATATCATCTAGGAGAACACAGGTTTGGGAGACAGCTGGCCAGTCTCTAAAACAACCTCCAAAGGTCTTAATTTGAGTCTAATCGAGAAGCTGGTATAGCCTCATATCTAGGCAAGAAGGTAGATGGGGAGAAGGAGCCATATCTTCACCTCCCTTCATCTGGGAAAAGTAACTCTTCAATGAAGAACGAATAGGGAATTCCCACTATGGCTCAGCAGTAACAGACCTGACTAGTATCCATGAGGATGAAGGTTTGATCCCCAGCCTCGCTCAGTGGGTTAAGGATCTGCCGTTGCTGTGAACCGTGGTGTAGGCTGGCAGCTGCAGCTCCAACTGGACCCCTAGCCTTGGAACTTCCATAGGCCGTGGGTGTACCCTAAAAAAATAAAAATTTAAAAAATAAACAATGAATGATAAAAACTACTCTAAATGTAATATATTGACCTAAGAGGAGGACAAACTATCAAAATATAAATTTAACATTAGACGGAAAGGGATTTTCCACTTCAAAATCCTTTCCTTTAAGAAGTCTTAGCTTGATACCTACTCTAAGCTAAACTTTCAGCTAGTCTTTGGACAGAGAATGTTACGCAGTCAAGGAGCCCACATTTTCATGAGAGAGGCAGGCATTAGGCAAATAATTGCCTAGAGGTGTGGTCCCCTGTCTAGGTCTGGGTTCGTCCAGAAGCAGCTCTAGAGTCAAGTGTTCCAGAAAAGGTGATATGAGGAAGGCCATCCCAGGAAACACAGTTAGGGGAGTAGAAGGTAAGAAACAAGGCATGCATCTTCCAGACAGGTACCCCAGCGGCAGCCAGAGCTCAGTGCCATCTGCGGAGCTCTGGGCAGCCACAGAGAGCACACACCTGGAGTGTCCCCTCTAAAGGGGCAAGGGAGCTAGCGCATTGATACACCAGCCATCACCAGCCTTGGGGCACGCTAGCGTCTTGGAGCTTCCAGCCCATTGTGTCAATGGGCAGAGCAGACTCCCACAGCCCAAGGAAGGCGCCGGCAGTCAGAGGTTGGGCCACCCAGCATACCCTGACGTGGTCAGGGCCGAGAGCTCTGGGCGGGCACTGATGGCATCTGCTACGTCACCCAGGTGCCTGGAATAAGAAACACAAGTGCAACAAAATGAGAATAAGATGATCAGGCAGAGCTGCAGGGCTGGTGGGCTCTGGAGCCAGACCGTGTGGCTTTCCATCCCGGCTCTTGCACAGGGCAGCTCCGTGACCATGGGCAGGTCCACAACCCTCTGCCTCAGTGTCCTCATGGGTAACAGGGGCAAATGAGAGTACCTGCCTCCTAGGGTGGCTGGGCACGTGAAATGGGACAATCCCTTAGAGGGGCTTAGAAGAGCGCCCGACTCCACGCCCATCCATGCTCTGCCCAGCCCGCCGGCCTGGGCTCCCCTCAACCTCTCTCCCCAGCAGGGGGCTGCTTCTCTGAGTCGGTGGCCACACCACTGCAAATCAGGTGGCACTTTCAGCCTCTCCTCTGGAAACCAAACTTCCCATGACCCAGGGACTGGCAAAATCCCCAGCCTGGCCGCCCTCTGCGCTCAATTGATCCCGCCGGACACTCGATAGCCCATTTGAACGTGATGGCATTTACTTCTCTGTTTGTCGGATTCCAGTTTCAGGCCAGTTCTGAGCACCCGGCCAGGGGGAGAACAATGCCCCTCTGTTCCCCCCCACCCCACCCCCAACCATTCATGTCGACTTTTGTTTCAGCCTAAAATAACACCAAGCCAGAGGGTATTTTCTTAACACCACCAAGCCCTTGGAAAATGTGGCGGGTTGTGGCTGCTCGGGGTCCCCAGCTGATAAGGATGTCGTGATGTGTAGGTGAACTCCCGCTCCTTCAAGGGCCGGGGGTGACCCTGAGATGAGGGCCACGCTTATCTCCCAGGACATCTCGGAGTGACTGGGATTCCATTTCACGACAGAGGCCCTGGGGGCTGAAGTTATGTTATGTACTTATGAGCAAAGTGGACTATTCCTGGGTCGGGGCTGGAGTGGATTACGGCTGATCACTCGGCCTAAACCAGGGACATCTGAGAATGTTGAAGAAAGGAAAAGGATTCTGCAAACCCAAACAAACATGGACTTCAAGCAGTGGCTCAGGCACTCAACGTTTTAACAGGCCTGCCTGGGTGAACACAGGTCCTGTGAAAAGCGAGCTCCCCGAGTGGAAACCTCTTCAAAGTTTTTCGCCAACCTGCTGGGAATGGCTCTCAGCACAACCTCTTAGCAGCTCCATAAATCATAGACCAGCAGCTTGATGCCAAAAGGTGCTATTAAAAAAAATTAAAAATTGACTTGTCCAAAGGGCCTTTAAACAACGTCCCCAACCCGCCACTTTCTTTATTAAAGTTCACAGAAAATAAATATCAAATTTCTTTCAGCCTGAATTTTCTCTCCAACTAGAATCATAGAAGCTGGAGATGGAGGGAAAAAAAAAAAAAGAAAGAAAGAAAGAAAAAGGAGGTGGGGGAAAGGACCCTCTTGGGTTACTTTTTCCATAATTTGTGTAGTAAGAGGTGTTGCCATGGTCTTTGCAAATTCACTTTCCCATCTGCTCTACAGAAAGCAAGCAGAACCCTGCAGACGGACTATTGAGCGCAATCCCAATTCTAGAAATTTCTAAGAATGTTGCAGAACCGCCCAAAAATGAAAGAAAAGCTTCCCTTTAATTACAGACAAGCTTTCTATTTAAGTTCAGCCCAGTTGTGAAATGGAACTGAACTTCCTTTCTGATTCACTCTTCCAAAACCTCATGTTGACTTTATCAGAAACAGATCTGACACCCTCATGGTGCTCCCTGGGTCAGTCTCAATCCTGGACCTGCGTCTTCATTAAAGCTCATCTGTTTGGTTTGCTTAGGAAGAAATCATAACAGATCAGGTTCAATTGCCTCTCTGCTCATGGGGAAAAAAAATGTACTGACCTTTCTCTTGACTTATTAGGGCAACCAGAGGCGACAAAAGTCACAACACACAATATTTTCTTCAAAGGGTCCCAACCCTCCCGTGGAAAGTCACAGCGCTGAAAGTTGCCAGGCTTCCCTGTTTGCTGGATTCTCAGAGCCCTGGCCCCGGGGATGTGTAAGAGAGTCGCTGGTTCCCATCAAGGCTTGCTCCTTGCCGTTGAAGATGCTGGGTGACAGCAGATGTCCCCAAAACTGAAAGAAACAACTCAGGTCCCCCACCCCCACCCCCTGGACCTTGGCATTAATGCCTCCTTTTCTCACTAACCTTAACTAAGCCACTTAAAAAGAAAAGTGGAGGGGGGGCATGGGGAAATCTTTATAGATCGCCATCAAAACCTGACCACAAATGGTTCCAATTTGCCGCAGTGATTAAATCTATGTGAGTTTAAGGGTTTTCATTCAGGTCATTTGCTACTTTGGAATTTTGCTGCTTGCCTTGCTAAGAAAACGAACTTATGAGTCACCGGTAAAGGTAAAAAGAAGGCAGGCAGTTACTAAACAAACTCCAAGCAGAGCTTAAGTGGATACAGAAAATAAAGACTCCGAGTTCTAAATATGGATCTAAGACGAGTGTAGAGGGGATTAGAGCCGCCTTTGTGCCTGGTGGGGCGGCCCGAAGCCGGCTCGCCTTTTCAGAGCCAGCAGCCTGGGATCAAAGTAACAGCCACCAGTTTGTCAATATGCTAAGCTGGGTGTTTACACAAAAGTGTCAGCGCGCGCTTTCCACCACAAAGAGGCTCATACATTCGAAGATTAATTACTTCCAAAACAGAGATTGTGGGTAAATACCAGGGCCTGGCCTCCTCAGGGATATTTGCCTGGTCCCAAGCTGAGATGTGCTGCCAAAGGCAGGGAGCTGGGGGCCAGCACTGAGAAGCTGATGGGGGCCAGCTTTGAGAAGCTGATGAAGGCCCATCTTCACCCAAGTCCTTTTTCCCAGCACACATGGTTTCTTGGTATTTCACGTTCCCTGGAATACACAGACAGGACTCCAGGTGGTCGAAAGCCTCATACATGACACTTCTCTTCTCTGCATCTTTCTCTCCTTCTCGTACACCTCCATTCTAAGGTAAGTTTTCTGAGTTGCTCCCCTCCCACTCTCTCCTCCCTCCACTACCAGCACATCGTTCTATAGGCTACCATGAGTAGCGGAGAAACTAATGGGCTGCAGAGTCGTTGTGAAACACTTCCCACCAAGCCATTTAGGCTCAGCTTCAGTGTCCTCCTCTGTAAAATGAGCCCAAGAAATGTGCTTGCCCCATCTGCAACACGACCTGGTTAGAAGATTTAAAGGAAAAAAGCAATCATAATAGAAAGCAGTAAGGTCATTGTGATGATAGCATATTTCTTCATCAGCATTCTGATAGGACCGTGTTTTATCAGACATTGAAAACTGGCCTGGATCTGGACAGCACACACACGCATATGTGCACGTGCACATGCACATGAACACACACACAAACACACACACACACACACACACACGCGCGCGCGCGCGCGCACACACACACACACACACACACACACACACACACGGACACATCATTGATAACACCAAAAGCCAAGGCTGGGGTCCAGGATAGTGTCCTCAGAGTTTGGTTCTCAGACCACATACATTAAAATCACTGGAAATGCTTTTTCTAAAGGCAGGTTCTCAATTTCCAGTTTGATGTTTGCTAAATGAGATGCTTCCATCACTGGTGGGACAGGATGGCACTGGGTAGTGTGGGAGGGACTATCCATCATTTTTATAGCCGTCCATGTATTTTAAAGAGTATTATAGCAAACATGATAGCACAATAAGATTATGGGATTTCACAGTGTAAGTGAGTATAAAATTAGACCTATAAGAAGAAAACAGCAGTTGTTTTAAAGTATTGCCTAAGTAATTCAATTACAGGGAGAAGAAAATGATAAAAATCATGGATGTTTGAATCTGAAATCTCCAACTCTGGAGGTGAAAGAATCTGTATTTCTCAAATTTTCCTAGGCTAGGAGAACTCCCTTGATGTGAACTTCAGGGTCCATAAGCAGGTGGTTTCGTTATTAATTCATTTGTTAAAAGGGAAAATGACTTGGCAAGGGGCAGGGTGCCTTCCTGAGCTCCGATGATGTAGCTGATACACTGGGCCCTGGGTGGCTGCCCCCAGGACTGTGGGAGCTGCCAGCACCAAGAAGAACTTGCAAGGGAAGTATTTTTGAAGTAAAGGGGCAGGTGCAAAAGAAACCTTTCCCCAAACGCTCGCTGGGACCCCCAGAGCTCTGCTCTTCTGATCCCAGTGTGGACATTTGCGCCCTCCCCAGGGAAACCGAAGGTCTCCCAAGAAAGCCCACAGGGTCAGAAGACTGAGGAAAGGAAGGCTGTGTGCCTCTGAGTCCCACCCTGGGTCTCCAAATTCACTCATTCATTCATTCATTCATTCGTTCATTATTCAACAACAATTTACTGAGGACCCACTATTTGCCAGGCTCGGTTCCAAGCACAGAAGACTCTGTGAAGAACAAAACTGATGAGGTCCCTGCCTTCAGGAAGCTCCCAGGGTGAGACAATAGGTTGGCAGACAAACATATAAGCCTGCTAAGGAAAGATCATAACATCAACTACCAAGGAAATAAAAAGGGTAACCTGATAGGCAAGGGTCGCTGAGGATGGCTTTCTTCAGAAGGACAGCTGAAGAGCCAGACAGAGGGAACAGCAAGAGCAAAGGCCCAGAGGCGGGAAGAGCCAGGCTACAAGTGTGGCCACAGTGTAGCCAGGGAAGGAGCGGTGGAAGGAGATGGGGAGGATATTCCAAGTATGGTGAAAGCCATGGAGGGCTCTGGCTGGGGAAGGAAGGGTCCAGATTGACATTTAGGACATCTGTCCAGCTGGCTGGCTGGCTGGCTGGCAATTACACACTGGCCTTGCTTTGCCCCAAAGGCCAAAAACGAGTTCCTGCCTTTAAGCCTTGGCACTCCCTTTCCTCCTCTGGAAATTCTCTTGCCCCTGAGAGCCCCAGAGGGACCTCCTTCTGGTCTAGCCTCCAATGTCTCCCCATACCAGAGAGGCCATCGCTGACCACACGATCTATAAAAGCACGCCCCGTCCCCAGAGCTCCCTGTCCTCTCCCTATGCTGCTGTTTCTGTTTCTGTAGCATTTAGCCACACACAGCACACATATGCTGATATGTTTACCTTCCCCGGTCAAATGTAAACATGCCCAGAACATAGTCAGTATTCGATAAATATTGGCGGAAGGCATTGAGTGGCCAAGAGGATGGGGCTGAATAATTAACCGCTCAGCACCCTCGTTTCTCCTCTGTCTTCATAAGACCCACCCTAGGAGAGGTTCACATTCATTCATCAGCTTTCTTAGTTTCTTCATTCACTGAGAATGTAAGAGATATTTATTGAGCATCTTCTATATGCCAGGCACTGTGTTAAAATCAAATGAGTGTTGAACCCAAGTAGCTAAGGTAATTGATAATTTGTTAGGCTTCTTAGGTAATGGATTAAAAGAACTAAGCAAGCACCTACTCTGTGGTACCTGGAGTGATGCCCACAGAAAGAGGTAGCCAGCGGCATCATTCACAGAGCCAGTGGACTCTTCTGTCCCAAGGCCAAGCCGGATCTTGATTGTCAACTCCACTGTGCTTGATTGACGACTCTCTCCTCCCCCACATCCATTTCCTCCTTCTCTTCCCTGTCCTGGGTCTCGTGGTGCTGACCCCAGGTGTCCACGCTCTCTGGCTCCCAAATGGCCAATGGGAAGCACAACCAAAGGTCAAGAAGAGGACAGAACAACTCTTCCCTGCTCTCTTCTTGCTTAGGGCTGTGAGCTCGGGCCATAGCCCTGCCTCTCTGAGGTTGCATGCAGCTCCTGGTGGGCAGCTCCACCCCGTGGATCCTGCCCTGGCAGAGCTCCGATGTCTCCATGCCTCCCCTGCCCTTTACCCGACTCGTCTCTGGGGCTTGTCCTCCCTTAATCATGCCCTTAATGTCCCTGAACACAGGCCCTTCGCTGAAGACCCTTGAACAAACATCAGAGTTGGTACCTCTTTCCTACAGGGACTCTGACCAGTAGACCCACTATAGCAATGAACAGTTCAGAAAATGGTCTGTGTGTCGGTCTGTTCAAGCTGCTCTAACAAAACTACTACAGACTGCGTGGCTTATAAACAACAGGAATGTATTTCTCACAGTCTTGGAGGCTGGAAGTCTGAGAGTGAGATGCCAAGATGGTCAGGGAAGGCCCTCTGCTGGGTTGCAGACTTATTATATCCTCATATGGCAGGATGGGTGAAGGAGTCCTTGGTGGTAGCGGGGTGTCTCTTTTAAAAGGGCACTAATCTAATTCATGAGGGCTCCACCGTCACGATTATGCTCCTCCCCCAAGACCCTACCTCCTAATACCACGACATTGGGAGTTAGGATTTCAACAGCTGAATTTCAAGAGGGACACAACACTCCGAACACAGCGCTCACATATATTTTAAAATACAGTGTGGCAAGTATGGAGAGATAGATACATATATACAAACTTTATGTCTCCTCCTCATCCCTCCCTCCTAGTATTGAGAAATAGCCCACTGGCTGAACTTTGGACCTACCCTGAAGGGCTCCTCCCCTTACCCATGGCCCAGCCTCATAGTTGTGCCCCCTTCCCCTCCTACCCACACTGCTGCTGCCCCAGTGATTCCGTAGACTGGCCTTAAGTGCCCGGTGCCCCTACAGCTTCCTGGAGGCATCTACAGCCACCGGCATGCTTGGCTTCCTGTCCTCCACTCACGGCAACAGCTGTACCCATACCTCAGTATCAAACTCATCTGTCTCCTTCCAGCTTATAGATTGTATCTTGTCCTTAGGCCTGTGGGTAGAATAAAAAGTAATCTTGCAAATCAAACTGTCATTTCCCAGTTGGGGGAGCAGGTGCTGGGTGCATTCATTCTTCAGCATTTATGCATTCAATGTTGGTCTCAGGTCAGCAATAGGCCAGGTGGACACAGTGCCAGCCTCTGGAGACCCAGCCATGAACTGGCCAGGCAAGGACTAGGACCTTGAGAAGCTCTCTTGAGAGTAGAGGGAAAGAAAGGGAGAGAGAGAGAGGTACAGATGAAACCAGCAAACCTGTTGGCTGAGACCATATTTCTTGGCAGGCAGAACTGCCCGAAGGGGAACAGCAGGTTCCCTCCATTCCAGGATGGGCGAGCCAGCCAGGGGACATTCTGCAGAAGGGGGACGGCCCTGGGCTGGTATCTGAGGACCATCACCATCCAGCCAGATCTTCATCACCCACTTGGCTGCTCACTCCTGGGTGTTGCTCCTGAGGGAGCCAGGGAGCTGGGAGCAATGATACTTCCGAGAATTACATTTGCATGTTTAATTCCAGGAGGCGGGGCAAGCGGGGGGGATGGAGCTGCATGTTGTTCACCAAGAAAATGAGTTGGAAGTCCTCACTGGTGGCCGGGAGCTGGTTCAAGGTTGCCCCACACCCATTCTTTGATTTATCTCCCATTTCGTGTCCATGATTGCGAAACAGGGACGGTATTATCGTTTCCCGTCTGCCCACGACATCTGATTAGAGCTAGGGCTGAACAAATCAGTGTGCTCAAAACCAGCCCATGCCTGGAAGCGTGCTTCTGGGTACAGGGTGCCCTGTGGCAGGGCGTCACCCAAAAGACTCACCCGGGCAGCGATCAGGAGAGCAGATAAGATAGTTGGGTCCTGCAGTCACAGTCTGTTCAGAAACCCCCCTTTGACAAAAAAATATGAGAGGGGTGCTAGGGGAGCACCCCTGGGACACTGGAGGTTGAAACCTATGCAGAGAGACGAGACGGGCATCTGTGTGAGGCCGAAGCTCCGAGTCCTAAACAAAGAGTGAAACAGCAGCCTCGCCTAGAACTCGAGGCCTCTGTCATTTAATTCCTGTAGCAGGTGACATTTCAGAGGCCACGAGGTACCTAAAGAGAGACAGTCAGGTGGGTTTCATAAAGATGCTGGCTTTTTGAGCCAAGGAACGGAAAGAGGGAAAAAATGATATTGACTCAGCCCCTGGAGGTTAAAAGTAAATACTGTCAGTGTAAATAATTAGGCTTTTAAAGGGAGTATTTCACACCATTTCGGGGGCACCCACAGGAACTGGGAAGGAGGAGTTAGGATGGGCATCCATCACGGAAGGTGCCGCTTCCTTTTCCACTCCATCTTTAGGGGAATTAAAAAGAGAATGGAGAGAGGTGGCTAGGGGTTCAAAGGCCCCCTGACTTTCTGCAAATTTGGGGCACCTTATACATAGGTGCATATTTCTGATGTGGGCAGGGGGTTGTGACTCTCCCTCTGAGGGTTTAGAAGAGCCCGTCTCTAATGTAAAAACAAGTAATTCGGAATGGGGGGAGATGGGTATTTAAGTCCACATGGGCTAGAACTGCACCTATCTCAGTTGCCACTGAATTCTGGGTAACACGGAGCCTGGCACAGAGAAGATGCTCTGAAAATGGTGGAATGAAAACCAAGAAACCAAGTGACAAACAGGCACCCACATTGGTCCACCTATCGCCCCGCACCATCCGCCAGCATCTCTCGGGCAGCTCTAGGGAAAAAGTATCTTTTGTCCCTTAACCCATTCCATCCTCCCCACATCGCTGCAAAGTCGGAGCTGTTATCCCTCTTTACAGATAAGGAAACTGGCCTTTCCGGAGGTGATGGGACTTGCCCAGGCCACCCAGCTGGTCAGGAGCATCGGTAGGATTTGAACCCAGAGCCACCTGCACAAATGGTTGCAGTTCTCCAGAGCTGAGGTAGAGGGCAGCACCTGGTCCTGTTCCAGAAGAGGCCCCATGGATGGGCCCAGGCCCAGATACCCAAATTGTTTGGCAGCATGGTAGCCTCAAGCCAAGGCCTGGAGGAAAAGCCTATCCCTTCTCCATGGGACCAGCCGCTTTTGGGAGAAAATGAAACCGTTTCTCCAAGTCCACTCCACATGTGCTAAAGCAACACAGGGCCCAGCTAAGGGGATTGGAACAGGCCCTGCAGCTTTCCACAGAGCAGCCCAGCTCTCCCCGAAGATGCTCCAAGGTGATCAGGATGCCACGGATGGTGGTGTCACTTTCAATGAAAACCACACAACAGGCGCTACACTGCTGTGCCTGCTGCCAAGGCCCCCACTCTCCCACCCTGTGGGCAGCTCCGAAGCCCCACCTTGAACTTCCTATTTGCCAGCTTAACAGAGAAGTCCTCAGGAGCAAGCAAGGCTAGGTGCTGGATCTCGAACCAAACAGTAGAGAAGTGGCCGGGACAGAAATTGGTGCCTTTGCATCTCAACAGTAGGGAGCAACTTGCTACCCTTTGCAGGATTCTCCGACTTGGCAAATGGACCTCCGACTTGCCTCCCCCGTCCCCCAGTCCCTGCCCATCCAATGCACTCCCAGCAGATCTCCTTGGTGGCTTGGGAGGGGGCCACTGGGTATAAACATCTGTGCAGCTGATGGAGCCAAGGCGGGCAGGGTGTGTCAGGAAGATGGTGGTCTTGCTGGTCTCAGCATCCAGGGGGACGAGCTGTCCCAGGTCCAGCATTGACGGAGCACTGTCATCCCTCCCGGGCAGCGCTGTGTCTCCGTGGATGTCCACAAACTGGGGATTTGCAGAAAGAACCAACTCATATACAGATAAACATTTTCTATGTCGATCCATGTATACATTCTTGGAGATTTATCAATGTGACTTGGGGGTGGGGGGGAACCAGCCTGGCCCATATTTGGCTCCTGATTTGAGAGGGAGCCTGTTAGCATCACCTAGGGTGAATGACTTGACTTACCGCTCTGTGGTCCAGCATCCTTAGGTTGCAAATTGAGTGGGAGTGAAAACCGATGGATAGTACCTACGGCAGTATATTTAAGTGCTTCTAGCAGGGCTGGCGCATCCTTAAGTCTTCTCTAGTGATGCTTACAAAATTGAAGATATTATTGTTCCTAAAAATGCTAAATTTTCTTATGGTAAAAGAGCATTGGGAGATGTTCCTGTTTTCTGGTTCAGTCTTGGGAGATTGTACCTTTCTAAGCATTTGCTCATTTCTTCTAGGTTGTCCGTTTTACTGGCGTATCGTGGCTTGTAGTCATCTGTTATGACCCTTTGTATTTCTGAGGTGCGGCTTTTAACTTCTCCTTTTTCGGTTTCTGATGGTATCGATTTGCGCCCTCTCCCTTTTGTTTTTTTCTAGGTGAGTCTGGCTACAAGTTTATCAATTCTGTTTATCTTTTCCAAGAACCAGCTTTTAGTTTCATTGCTCTTTTCTATTTTAGTTTTTAGTCTCTACTTCATTTATTTCTGTTCTGACTCTTTAGGATTTCTTTCCTCCCACTAACTTTGGGTTTTGTTTGTTCTTTTTTGAACTCCTTTAGGTGGGAGGTTAGGGTATTTATTTGAGATGTTTTTCTTGTTTCCTGAGCTAAGATTATATCTATCGCTATACGCTTCCTCCTTAGACCTGCTTTTGCTGTGTGTCCCATAGGGTTGAGATGGCTGTGTTTTCATTTGTGTCTAGATATTCATGAATGTGTACGTGGTGTGTGTGTGTGTGTGTGTGTGTGTGTGTGTGTGTGTGTGTGTAGAAAATATTAAGACCCGGGCAGGGAATGAAGGATACAGGAAACCTGGGGAGGTGGTGTGAATGCCCGTAGCCTGGGAACAGCAAAGTCCTGGCTGATTCTGTCAGTCTGCCTTCCCGCAAAGATCCCAGCCTCTCCTCCAGTGCCGACGGGCCTGGTGACACACTGTACCCAAGGGGCCTTTATGAAACTTAGCCACGCTCTCCAAGGGGCCTCCCGGCTGCTTGGAGGCACACAGGGGAGGCGGGGGAGGGGAAAGGGCACCTACTGTTTCCCCAACACGCTCCCCCAGCTTATCTCTGCTCTCTCGGCCCAACATCTCTCTCCTGCCTCCCACCAGAAACCTAGAGGGAGCTCGCTGGTGGGCGTGACCCGACCCAGCTGACATGAGACAGCAAGAGATTCATGGAAACCTCAGCCCTTCCCACGCTGCCCACACTTCTGGCCCTAAGAAAGCAGCCTGAAGTGCCCAGATCCCGTGAGACGCTCAGCCAGGGGCTCAGCACAGCCCTGCAGGTGTCACAGAAAGTCCCCGGGGCCTCACACCTGCTCACCAGCCCTGCATTGATGGGTCTGAGCTCTGTTCCTTCTGTGTCCTCACACAGCCCCTGAGAGGTGGCCCCAGCGGCATTGCTACACCTTGTTTTTGGAAATTTGGGGGATACCCTATCACTGCCTCCAGCGTCCCCTCAGACCCAGCAAGGATTCAGTTTCGCATGTAGCACCAAATGTCCTTGGAGGGGATCCAAGATGAACTTGCCTTATCTTGAAGTCTGCATGACAATCAACTGGGCCGTGGCAAAGTTCCATCCCACGCAGAGAAGTCAAGCCACTCGGGGTGCTTACACCCCCCACCAGATCCTTCTGAGGCAGGGGTAGGGACTGACCACCTGGGGCTGGTGGGGGTGCTCAGGTCTGCCCCACTGGCCAAACATGGCCCGGGGCTTCCTCACCCACACCCGACTGAGACCCCCTTAGGAAAGGAGAGCTGGGATCATGACAGAGACCATGGGGAGCCCCAAATCTCTGGGAGCCGCTGAAAGGCTGACAAACAGAAAATAAGCCTGAGAAAGTCCCTGAACTTGGGATGGGTGAGGTCTTAGCTTTCGAAGTCAAAATGGTGTGGAAACTGGGCATAGGAAGGAGTGAACAAACGGACCAGGGGAACAGAAAAGAGCCCCCCCCCCAAGAGATGCCTTTATGCATCAGTACAGTTTCCAGTAGAGATATTTATCAACTGACTGTGGGAAAAAAAGGGCCTCTGCCATAAATGATGCTGGGAGAACCAGTAAACCATGTGTTGGGAGGAATAAAATTAAATTATTACCTACACACACACACACAGAGAAATTCCAGGTCAACTAAAAATATGGTCTAAAAAAATGATAAAACCAGAGCATCGTGTTACATGAAAGAAGCCAGTTACAACAAGACAACGACTGTATGATTCCACTCATGTGAGGTCCCTAGAACAGTCCAAGTTAGAGAGACAGAAAGTAGAACCGTGGTGGCCCGGGGTTGGGAGGAGGCAGGAATGGGGACTTACTCTTTCATGAGGACAGAGTTTCAGTTTGGGAACCAGAACGCGTTCTGGAGGGGCTGGTGGTGACGGTGTCCAGCTGTGTGTGCCTAACGCCACCGAACGGCACACTTCAAAATGGTGACGATGGCAAAGGGTGTGCTATGCGTATTTTACGACGCAACATAATACATTTTAAATGTCGTATTTTAAACATCGTCCGATCAGGCGAGCATATCATCTCGGTTTTCATAATCTTAGGGTGAGGACGTCCTCCCGGGTGTCTTAGCCAAGATGTGAAATCTAGAATCCAGAAAAAAGACCCTCAGAGTTAAATTTACAATTGCATTAAGATAGGTGAAGATAGCTAAGGAATTTTTTAATGGCAGTGAGGAGAAGAACCAGAGGATAATGAGAGGTCTCCCGCTGGGGCGGGGAGGGGGCGTGGGGGGAGTTCTGGTCCAGGTGCTCCTAACCCTTGGCCACCTTCACCCATTCGGCCTTTGCATACAAGCCCTATTTTACTGTTTGCCTCTTTATCCTTTAAATTCTTAATCAACTTAAGCGAGGAATGCTTTACATACAATAAAACGCCCACACTCAAGTGTCCGCTCCCAGGAGTTCTGACAAGCTGAACGACGCAGGGAACCATCTATAGGTCAGGATTTGAACCCTTTCCACCATCCGCAAAGACGTCTCGGGTCCCTTCTCATCCAGCCTTTCTCCCCCATCCCAGGGCTTCCGTGCTGGCTTACTATTGCAACAATTTGCCTTTTCTGAGAAAAATCACCGAAATGGAACCAGAGAGTATGCAGCCTTTTGTTTCTGATTTCTCACACGTACAATGCTTTTGAAGCTCATCACACTGTGTGCACCTCGATGCCTTGTCCCTTTTTTTTTTTTTTTTTTTTTTTGTCTTTTGTCTTTTTGTTGTTGTTGTTGTTGCTATTTCTTGGGCCGCTCCCTCGGCATATGGAGGTTCCCAGGCTAGGGGTCAAATCGGAGCTGTAGCCACGGGCCTACGCCAGAGCCACAGCAACGCGGGATCTGAGCCGAGTCTGCAACCTCTGCAACCTACACCACAGCTCACGGCAACACCGGATCGTTAACCCACTGAGCAAGGGCAGGGACCGAACCCGCAACCTCATGGTTCCTAGTCGGATTCGTTAACCACTGCGCCACGACGGGAACTCCCCTTTTCTTTTTTTTAACCAAGTAGGTCTCCATTTGTATGGCGTTGCTGCCATTCCTTTATCTGCTCACCTGTTGATGGACGTTTGGGCTGTTTCCACCTTGGAGCTATTATGAGCCATACTACCACGAACATCTGCATAGAACATATGCTCTCACTTCTCTTGGGTAAATACCTAGGAATGGAATTGCTGAGTCATATGGGAAACGTGTGTTTAAAACTCGTTTTTAACTTCAATTCTTTTTGAAAGAAAGCTCAACATCCCTCCTATTAATGAAAAGGCGGTATCCCTTGCCATAAAGCAAAACTTACCATAATAATAAACCCCTCAAGATTTAAATAGACACAAGGCTAATATGTTTTGTATGCAAAAGATGGGTCTGCAATCTTATGCAAAGCAAGGCTCTTCTTACCAGCCTAAGAGATCCTTTCTCCTCCAAAGGCTCTGGGCCTTAGGTTAGTCCTAGGCTAAGCTTAGGTTAACCTCAGGTTAGGTTAACCTCAAGTTAGGTTAACCTTAGGTTAGTCCTCTCTTTGATAAAGGAGGGAGCTAAAGCTGTTGAAGAGGTGTTAAAGATCAGGCCAGGTTACCTTTGAGGGAGGGAAGGACACGGATGCTACTTACTGTCACAGAGGTGTGCCATCTGTAATCACTACCTGAGCAGGAATGAAGGGAGAGCCAGTGATTTTGCTCACCCCTGTGTTCCAAGGAGAAAGCGCTTTAGCTACACATAGCTGTTTATTTAACAAAAAATTGTGAAGCATTTATGATGGGTCAGGCACTGTTGTGAACACTTTTTAAGTATTACCTCATGAATGAGAGAGAGGGATAGTAAATGCACTGATGAGTCCTGCAGTTAGTAAAGAAGGCTGCTTAGGAAGTTCTCGTCTTGGCGCAGTGGTTAACGAATCCAACTAGGAACCATGAGGTTCTGGGTTCAATCCCTGGCCTTGCTCCATGGGTTAAGGATCCAGCATTGCCGTGAGCTGTGGTGTAGGCCAGCAGCTGTAGCTCCGATTCAACCCCTAGCCTGGGAACCTCCATATGCCATGGGTGTGGCCCTAGAAAAGGCAAAAAGACAAAAAAAAAAAAAAAAAAAAAAAAAAAAAAGCTGCTTACATTTCTTTAACTTAGGATTTCCCAAATGTATTTGATCTTGGAAAACTTTTTGTACATAATACCAATGAACATGCCATGGAGCGCCATGCAGATCAAGGACTCAAGCTGGGTCGTCAAGGATGGTGGACTTGGGGTGGTTTTTGTCTAGGAGAGCATCGAAAACAGGTCACAGGCTTTTGTGAGGGGCCAGATAGAACAGATTTTAGGCTTTGTGGGCCACAGGATCTGTGTTGCAGCTACTCAGCTTTCCCACTGCAACACAAAAGCAGCCACGGACAAAATGTAAATTGTCTGTAAACGGGCACGGCTGCATTCCAGCAAAAGCGTATTTCCAAAATCAGGGAGCTGGCCAGCTGTGGCCGGTGGGCCCTAGGTTGTTGACGTCATCCCTTATCTGGGATAAGGAGATTTTAAGGCAAAAGGCAAGGGGAGGGGTGATCCAGTGTGGAGAACAGGACAGAACGGGGAGCAGGCAGAGGGTCTGCGGGGAAATGAGGCGTCCGTCTGGCTGGAGGAGGTCCCAGGATCCGGTTCTACAGGTAGAGCAACAGAAGCTTGGAGGTCAAGCAACTTACCCAACTGGGACCCCAGCCGGGATCACCTGATTCTGTGCAGGCTGCAAGATAACCTACCTACACGGGACAGGCGTGAGAAGACAGTCCTGCAGGCAGACTCCGCCCCCTCCGTGGACGGAACTTTATCCAGAGGCCTCTCCATCCTCTGCGGCCCACCCAGTTCCAGTGGCCCTCCTGGTCCATGCCAGGCTGCCAGCCTGTGCCGCCACCTTCCTCCTCGGCTCCGGGAGATGAAAGAAAACCTCGCCTCACCCAACAGGAAGATATGTGAATTAACAAATGCCAGTGCCTCGGGTGCCCACGATAGAAAAAAGAGATCCAGAGAAACACTGATATTTATTTATCTGGTGTTTTCTTTCAGATCTAGCAATGTGACAATAACACGTGTCACTGTCAGCCCAGGCCCTGCTGGCAACACCTTGAAAACTACGTGGAGGTTCAGAAAATAAACAGCAGTCGCTCTGATTCCAGTGATAAAATACCAGTGTAAGCAGAGCCTCCTGGGATCCATAATCTGGAATTGTCAGGGGATAAGAATTGTCTGTCTTTTTGATAAAAGATGTCAGCTACCCTTCTGGGTTTTAAACAGAGAGAAACACTTCTGATTATGAGACTGGTTGTATAGCGTGAAGTCTGTTGAAAGGATCCGTGAGTGCAAGGAAGGTGCTTCCTGGCCCATCAATGTCCTTAAAATTTCCTTACCAGAAGAAAATTCAGCCAAATCAGAGTTACAGAAAGTACACAACTCTTGTTTTGCCTTGTTTTGCTCTGAGCCCCTTGCCTCGTGAAGGCTGAAGTTTCCTGATTACTATTCAGTTCAAAACGCCTTCAAAGACTGCTCCAGAATCGGCAATTATTATTTTTTTTTTTAAGGCTTAGGACTAATTAGCTTCATGAAAGATTGTTTTGTTGTTTGCGGTTTGTGGTTGTTATATGGCTTGTTTTGCCTTGAAAAATGCTGCAATTGCTTTTTTCTTTCTCAATTGAAATTCAACAGGGGAAAAAATAGCCCAATTAGGAATCATCAGTGGACTGCCTCACACATAATAAGCCCGAATAAATAAATATTTATTGAATGAGTGAATGAGTGAATGAATATTAAACAGCCTCACATCCTGGGATGGACTAGGGATTCAAAATAAGAATTTAAATAGCCATCTGTACCTGTTGATCAAGGCAAGTGAGAGGATCAGTCTTATTAATACCGGTCAATACAGGACACTGTGAAAGGTCATTTATTCATTCAACAAACCTTCAAGGAGCATTCACTCTGCCCCAGACTTCTGCTAGCTGCAGAAGGGCGCCAGATGCCACAGTCCTTGGCTGCCTGGAGCTCATATTCTAATGGGCAAAGCACACAAACTAAGGAAAGAATTTAGGTTTAATGAAGTGCTGCATTGGAGCTTCACAAGCAGGTTAACTGCTGTGGTTAGGGCATCTGGGGAGCCCCAGTTCAGGAGATACCATTTAGTCTGGGCCATGAAGGATGAGAACGCACCAGCCATGTGAATCATGAATGTCTGTGGCATACGAAATAAATGTTACTCAGACTGTACTAGTTTTCAGTGGCTGCTGCAACAAATTGCCACAAAGTTGGTGGCTCCAAAATAACAGTCATTTCTCCTCGAATTTTAAAGGCCCCAAAGTCTAAAATCAGTACTGAAATTAATCTGAAAATTAAGCTGAAATATAAAAAAACTAGGCTGAAATTAAGGTGTGGGCAGGACCCTACTCCCTCTATTCTCTAGGGGAGAATCCTCGCTTGCCTCTTCCAGCTCTGCAGGCGGCCAGCATTTTTTGGCTTGTGGCTCCATTCCTCCAATCTCTGCCTCTGTCTTCGCATGACCTTCCCCTGTGTATGTCTCTCCCTTTTTAAACCCTCACCAGAAGGGACTTGCATGTCCATAGTTCTGCCAAGAGTCCAGTGAAAACGAGGTAGGCTTTTTCTCTCCTGTGCCTTTAACTCATGATTCAATGCCAAAGCCACTTCCACCTGTTCAGATCTCTGTCACAGGCAGACGCCACTTCCTTGCTGCTAGCTAAAATCCTCTTGAGTTAATCAACATGCTTGTGGTAGACTCAGGCTTGGCTCTCTGCTCAAAGACCAGGTCATGATGGAACGTTTTTTAGAGGTCATGTGATATATTCCTTTAGCACCAATTTCTTTTTTATTTTAACTTTAATCTCTTTCATTTTAACTGTAATTTCTTTCTTATTTTATTCGTAGTGGTGGGGGGAGAGAAAGGGGATACACCTGCAATGTATTATGTTGTTCATCATTTTCCAAACAAATAATACTCATTATAATTTTATCTTTTCAGGATGGCCCTGGAGTCATTAGGATGAATTTCTGTTGTTGCAAGAGAGCAAGGCTGTACCCTAAAGATTTTGAAGTGTTGTCTCGGAGTCCCCACACTAAATGTTCCCCATCTGCAAGAACAAAATTGCTTCGATCATTGATTCTTTTCCCACTCGGGACTCCTCCTCTGCTCCATGCACCCAGGGTCCCAGCCTTGTGACTTCCATATTGGAAACACCCAGCCCTTTCTGGAAACTTGGCCATGAAGAGATGAGTTTGGGCCCCTGTGATCTGTGCCAAACACAAATGGATGTGTCACTGCCCTCTCTCCACAGTCACCCCCCTCTCCTATCAGCGTGCTTAAAACCATCTAATAGTTTCGCTTTAGTTCTTAGCTAAAGACTAACCCCTTCCATGGCCTTAACAGCCCCAGCCCGGCCCAGCCTAGTGAGGCCCCTGCTGGCTTCCTCAGACCTACTTCCTCCCCAGCCTCTTCAGGCCCTTGTATCTGCCCCTGGGCCTTTGCACCTGAAGTTCCCTCTGCCAGGAATGTTCCTCCTTCCTTATCTCTCTCTCGGGCAGTGGGTTCTTCTCATAATCCAGATCTCAGTTCAGCACCAGTTCCTCTTCCTCGGAGAAGCTTCTCCTGATTTTTCCACCTACAGGGTCCCAAAGCACTGGTCGCTCTCCGCTGCAGCTCTCTTCCCAGATGAACAAGTTATTCCCTCTAGCTGAGGTCACTCGCTCCTCAGGGACTTGATCTGTTCTCATCACTGCTGTGTCCCCAGTGGTCACTGTAGATCTGTTGAATGAGGGAGAGAAGGAAAAAAGAAAAAAAGAAGGAAAGAAAGAGAGAAAGGAAGGAAGAAAGAAAGGAAGAAAGAGGAAGGAAGGAAGGAAAAGGGAGGAAGGAAGGAAGGGAGAGAGAAGGGAAAGAAGGAAGGAAGGAAGGGAGGGAGGGAGGAGTGAGCTGCTGCAGTTCTAGATCGCTAATGTCAGATGACCTCTGAGAGCACTGCCTCTACTGCCCATAAAAGAAGATGAATCACCTTTCCTCCTGAAGTCTGTCTGTTTCTAGGGAACATGGGGCCCCATCTTCTACCACGCTCACAGATCTGTCCCAGCCCAGGCAGGCTGGGCCCGCTGTTCTGCAAGAAAATGATGGAGTCTTGCTGTCCTGTGCACGCGGGGCACTAGCCCCAGCCCATGCTCAGAGGCCCTGCCCACTGGAGTCCCCAGTCCCAGGGGACAAACCCAACGCTGTATCTCCGTTGACCAGGTTCCTTGTCCCTCTAGTTCCACAGGCCCTCTGACAAGGTCAGGTCCTCCCAGCCATGCTCCGAAGCGGATGGGAACCAAAGAGCCATCTGGTTGGATAGTGCCTACAGAACCACACCACCGCCCCAGCTCACCCAGCAGAGGGAAAAGGAGGGGGCAGCGAAGTTGATGGCTAGAAGAGGGTTCCTCCCAAGGTGTTTGAGTCGCCATCCCAGAGTGCGGGGGCACAGCCTGATCGGGCCCGGAGGACCATCTCCCAGGAGCAAAAATGGGAGGGTCTGACCCAGTGCACAGGATGTGGACTCGAGACAGAGGCTGCCTGCATCCTATTGCAATGCTGTGACCTTTGGCATTTACTTAACCTCCAGAGCCTCAGAGTCCTCATCTGGAAAATGGGCTTTAAAAAAATAGCACCTATCTCATAAGGTTGATGTGAAGTTTAAATGCATTGACACAGGCAAAATACTAGGGCCCAACACATACCGAGGTGCTATAGGGGCTCTAAGAATAGCTATTATGGTTGTCATGAGCTATGACTGTTATTGGCAGAGTAGACGTGCTGCAAATTGCATTCTCCCCCTAAACATCAGAATGATCAAGGCATAAGGGGGGTTGATTCATCCAGTTTTCCAGGCTGGGAGACAATCTCTGTACATGCTAATTTTTAAACATTACGCTATTTATATTTTGTCAATATTTGCAAGCTGGCTCAACCCCTTTATGTGTCAAAAGGATGTTTCAGATCCTATAGGGTCTTTGAAGGGCCTGCCGTCTCCCATGACCCTGATGCAGGCAACACAGTGTGAAATGATCATTGCAGCTCAAGTTCCAGGCTCCCCAGGTTCAAGTCCCAGCCCCGCCCTTTGCCAGCCTCACTGTGGCCTCCCGTGGACCTTTCTCTGACCTCATTTGGAAAATGGGAATAATGTTAGCACCTTTGCCATGGAGCCATCATGAGGCTTTAATAAGATAATTGACTTGAAATCATTTAGCATTTGTCCCGGCAAGGAGAAAGGACGTGATAAATGTCTGCCATTTGTTAGAATTGGATAGACTTCGACTCGGCAAGGCACAGGGTCCACCCACAGCGGCTGAAGACGTAGAAGATGCAAACTGGATCTTTAGGGGTTTAAAACTAAAACCCCATGCCCTCTTGTCTTCCTACCCGTCACCTTGCTCATAAAAACCAAGAACTCGAAGAATACTGGGTGACAGGAGTCCGCTTGGCTGCCTGAGTTCTGGGTCAATGGGAGTTTGACAATATTGGAGCAACTCAACACTCGGGCTGTGGACAAAGCAGCCCTGCTTGGCCACAGTGAAGGAGATGTGTCATTTTGTTTGGAGTCAGAGGATGATATCCCCCTTTGCTTCTGGACCTGCATCGAATTCCGGCCAAAGCACACACCAGCTGCCCGCCCCCCGACTGGCCCAGCCATGCCTCTGTCCTGATGAGAGGCAATTTCATAAATTCAAACGGGGCACGTTTCCTCCGTCATCTATTTAGCTTAACAAGTTAATCAGAGCGCACGAGCCCAATTTGTCACCGTGCTGTTTTCTTTCGCTCGCCGCTCTAATTGTATAAATATGCCCAGAGGTTTGATGAAACTTCTAACATATCAAACAACAAATGGCCCACTTACGGAGCCTGCCGTGGCTGTTGTTGAAGCAGGACATTTCTCTCCTGAAGCTGGTGGCTCCTGCCCAACCTGACAGTCTGGGACAGCTGGGTTACCTGGTCCTTGGATTCAATCAGATCCTAGGGCCTGGACCACGGCAAGTGGGGGAGGGCGGGGCGGGGGAGGGGAAGGATGCTGCCGAGCGCACTGTCTCTGGCTCCTGGGCTAACTCCAAACAAGGACCAAGTCCTCTCCCAGATCTCCTCTCTCTTTGGGATTAGGCAGAAGGATGATGGCGAGACTCGGGGGCTTGAGAGCTTTTGATTCCTCTGGGGTCCAGGGCTTTCCTCTCAGTTTCTCATCTGAACCGCTTTCAGCGCCTGATTTATTAAGAGCCGGGTGGTGAAGCTGTTTGGCTGGTCCCTGGAAACTGATAATAAATCTGAGGCGTGGATCACAGGTGGTGGAACTCTTTGCGTTGGTTGGCGGAGAGAAGTCTGCTAAACCGACACGGGATGTGTCTGCCTTTGGTCCTGGAAGTGTGACTTTTCGGGATTTCCTTTTTTATTTATTTTGATTCCCTCCTCTTGGATTTAAACCTTCTGTCTCCTCTCCGTTCGTGTTAACATTTCAACCTATAAATTGAATTTTAATAAAGGAGGTGTCTAGCAAGGAGATAAAACTTTCTTGAAGACAGAAAACTGCTGCCCATTTCCCCCCCCCCCCCATCTTTCACACATTTTGTCTCCAGCCACAGATGTTTCCTCTGCCTTATCGGTGTGCTAAAAAGAAATCCAATACGCTGGGGCTTTCAAATTTTCTGCCACTGAAACAAAAGGCCACAGGAGGGGAGAAAGGCCTTGAGGGAAGTGGGGAAGGGCCAGGTGTCTGGGAGAGAAGCAGGGACTCCTCTTACCCTGGCTCACCCCCACCCCCAGCTGAAACCATTCAAATAATAAATGCTCCACCCACCTGTCGGGGTGAGGCTGCAAATGCCACCCTGATGTCACCTTCCTAATGTTCTTCCATGGCTCCGGTTACAGGCTGTGCTGGGACTGTGAACTTGGCCCCAGTGGAGAGCTGCCTTCCCGCGCTCCACTCCCCTGCCTTCCTCTCCAGCAATTTCCATTCTCCCCATGATGTTAACTGCACAGCCCTGGTCCAGGGCCCAGGGTCCTGAGCCATAGGCCTTCCTGCCACATCCAGGAAGTCCCCCAGAGACCAAGTGTTCTGTCCCCCCCATCCCACTATCTCTAATGTCACCGAACCCTCAAAGCGCTTTATTTAGGATGCTACTTTGAATGCAACCAGAACCTCTTGTGACGCTCAGACTCTCCTGTGTCACTAATCACATCATGAGTTACCCAGACCTCAGGCGTCTCGGAGGTGGCCCCGCCCCCATTCTAGCCACTCACTACATTGTCCTGTCACCAAAACTTCCTACATGTGTTCCCAAGGGCCCCCCTCCTTCTCTGGCTACTGCCACTACCTTCATTCACATGCTTGATTCTCTCATTAGACCCTGGCATGGGCCAATACTTTATTTTAACAGTCAGATGTGTATACGGTGTGTAGTAGAAAATAAATCACTTTTTCATTGATAATAGTCTTTTTTGAACAAAAGCATCAAAATACAGAAGTAAGTCCATCTGGATTTTGAAAATGTATATAGCAGAGACAGCCTACTCAGTGTGTGGATTGAGCAAACAGGTTAAGAGCACATGCCTGAGTCCAAAACCCAGCTCCTTGCTGTGTGACTTCAGGCAAGTTCCTTAACCTCTCTGTTCCTCCCAGGATTACAGTAGGATGAAGTGAATCGCTGCTAACCTTACACAAGGCGAGTGCCATACAGTGTTGCTGCATCACCAGTGGGAAAGTCGAGACTAGTGCCTGAGGCTCCTTGGTGCCTCCTGGAGTGATGCTTCTAAAAGCTGAGTCCCTTCCTGTTGCCTGCAGGATCCAGTCTGAACCTATCCCAGTGCCCCCCCACCCATCTTCCATGGCCTACCTCCCGCTGATCTCTGAGGCTCCTTCTCTGCTCTTTGTCATCTGTACTCAGAGATCTTGCAACGTCACACTCCTCACTGCCCCCAAACACAACTCATTCATTCATGCCTCAGTGCCTTTGCACTCAGTGCACCTTCTGCCAGCCATGCCTGTCTCTCATCCTGTCCCTTGGGCAAGCTTCTCCTCCTCATGTTTCGTTTCCTCAAGGGATCTTCCTTTCCACTTCTTCCCAGACAGGCTTAGACACTCCGAAACATCCGGGGGGCGGGGGGGGGAGCCAAAAGCAACTCCTTTTAAAATCACAAAGCTGGAGTTCCTGTCATGGCTCAGTGGTTAACGAACCTGACTGGCACCAATGAGGACGCAGGTTCAATCCCTGGCCTCGCTCAGTGGGTTAAGGATCCGGCGTTGCTGTGAGCTGTGGTGTAGGTTGCAGATGTGGCTTGGATCTGGCGTTGCTGTGGCAGTGGCATAGGCTGGTGGCAGCATAGGCTGGCGGCTACAGCACCCATTGGACCCCTAGCCTGGGAACTTCCATATGCCGCGGGCACAGCCCTAAAAAAAGAGAGAAAGACAAAAAAAAAAAAAAAAATCACAAAGCTAAAAATATTCACGGTTAAAACATCTAATTTTTAAAAAATCATAAACCAAATCATACGTTCATAACACAAAAGGGTTTGGTTTAGAATTTATCTTGGAAAAAAAAAAGAAAGGAGAACTATTTCCCATAAGTGTATCTGATGTTGAACCACAGGTAGGCTATCACTACAACTGCATGTCAGCTTTGAGAGCTCACACAAAGCAACTCATAGTTTGTAGTTTTCGTTCCTGTAAGATTGTGTGAGGAGTCAGTCCGAGAGTTTTCACTCCATTTTGCACTTCGCCAGCAGGATTACTTTCAAAAGCCATCTTTGAGACACATCAGAAGATTTCATTCATTTTCTCAAGAAATTCTCGATACCTTGCTATGCGACTCGGCCCTCTCGCCCAGCACGCACCCCGGCTTCATCTCTGTTCGTTTTCCTTTTTCTTTGGCCAACAGCTCTGCCTCTGCCGCCTGTCCTTTGAGAACCACGCCACGTGGCTCTCCAGGATCCTTCTCCTCAGCTTCCTGAGCCCCTGCGTCGTTTACGGGGCTGCTGGTTTCAGCGTGGGGTTCATTTGAGGGCTGTTAGGTTCTGTGTGTTAAGACGTTTACGACACAGGGTTACTTGAAAGTGAATACGCAAGATCGCTGTCTCTCTTCCATTTCTTAGCATCCACTGTGTTGTACCTGGACATTGGTACCTTGGATGTGCACCCACAATATGCCTCCAGAGCCCCGTATCCCCCTTTCCACATCGGCTCCTTTGACTCCTCTCTTCTTTCCTCCAAGCTCCCCATCAGCGCTGCTCCAACACTCCAGCTACCCACACCCTTCCCTCCTCCTGCTCCTCTCCATCTTCAAAGGCTTGCTCTCGAGGAAGGCGTTTCTCCCTGACAAGGTCAGGCAGGAGCGACACATATATATTTAATCATCATGCTAAGTCTTGTCAATTAATGTAGCTGCCCCAGGGCCCTGGGACAAACGGCTGGGATCAAGTAATGCCTCCATTATAGAGCCTACCGTTGTGGGTGACCTGCGTCTGCCCCGAGCCCAACCCAAGGGGGTGGAGAATGCGTGATGTGATTTCAGATCTGGTCCAGGATGGATTTCAGACACATGGGAGCTTTCCTCATCGTGTTCAATGGTCTAGAAACCATCCATGCAGCCTCTTCTATAAGCCAGGGCTTATCCTAGAGCCCTGATGAAGGAGGAGCTTGGGCCCCATAAAGGAACCTCGAATGGTGGAAGCGGGTAGGGCAGGGGTGGCGAAGCTTCTTTCTCTGTCAGAAATACCCACTGCCCCAGGATGCCTCCCTCTACAGTCCTGAAGAAGAGTATGAACCACAGTTCTGACAGAGCCCATGGAGCTTTCGGAAACACCAGACATGGGTCATCAAGGGACAGGTCTCTAGTTTAATAGATCCTGCCCTCTTTCAGTGGAACAGCCTTTCATTCACTCATTCATTCATGTATTCATTGAGTCAGACCATCAGTCAACACCGCCCATGATAGAGGGGGGCCAAAGTTGGCTGGGTCCATCCTTTTTGTTTTAATTTATTTTCTTAAAGTATAGTTGATTTATAATGTTGGGTTAGTTTCTGCAGTACAGCAAAGCAGTTCAGACATATATATATACACACACACACATTCTTTTTCATATCCTTTTCCATTATTCTCCATTCACAAATATAGAATATAGCTCCCTGTGCTCGACAGTAGGACCTTGGTGTTTATCTGGTGGGGTACATCTTAAAGACAGAGCTGGGCACATCAAATGGACCTCTTACAAGGAGCAATATTTCTGTAAGGTAATCACTTTTACGACATCAAATTTCCTTTTGTCCTTAAATTTTTATTATGGAGAATTAGGGCAACTACAAAGGTTGATAGAACATAACCAACCTTCACATAGCCTTCACCCAATCCCATCGATAAATCAACTTTTAGTGACATAATAGCTCATGAGCACATCCACTTGTCAAAATTATTTTCAGACAGTAGATGTTAAGCACGATACCTCCTAACCACGTCACTCTATCCCACACCCTTGGCCAGAGCTAACTACCATCCTTAGTTTGGTGGGTCCCCTTCCTGACCTTTTTCTTTTTTTTTTTTTCTATTTAAATTTTTTTTAGTAATGATTTTTATTTTTTCCATTATAGCTGGTTTACAGAGTTCTGCCAATTGTCTACTATACAGCAAGGTGACCCGGTCACACACACGTATACGTTCCTTTTCCTGACCTTTTTCTATAGATTTTTGTGCATCTATGTACCAATAGAAATACATCATATTGATTTGGGTCAGTTCTACAGTTTTGGTTGGTTGTTGTTGTTGTTGTTGTTGTTGTTGTTGTTTGGCTGTGCCCATATGTGAAGGTTCCCAGGCCATGGATTGAATCCACACCACAGCACTGACCTGAGTCCTGGCAGTGATCATGTTGGCTCCTTAACCTACGGAGCCACCAGGGAACTCCTATAGTTTTGTTTATTGGTGAAGTGTTGCTTTTATATAATTTATTTCATACTTTTGGATCTTTCTGCATCTTGGTGTTTTCACCAACAGAACATCTCAGAGAATTTTCTAAACCTGTGCAAAGTGTTCTACCCTTTGGCTATTACTGAGAGCTCATGCTGACCAGAGGCGACCAGGGACATCAAGGAAATCCTGGGCTGCCACAGTGAGTCATTTAACCATTGCCTTAGGATGAATGTTCAAATTGTTGCTAATTGCCTATTAAACAAGGCTGCCATGAACATCTTTGTGCAGTGTCTTCAGTTCATGTGCAAGTACTTTCCTAAGTAGATAGACACCCAGATTTTGAATTGCTGGGTCAAGGAGCAAGGCCATACAAAATTTCTTTTCTTTTTTTCTTTTTCTTTTTTAATGGTTGCATCTGCAGCCTATGGAAGTTTCCATGCTAGGTGTTGACTCAGAGCTGCCGGGGCCAGCCTGTGCCACAGCCACAGCAACATTAGACCTGAGCCTCATCTGTGACCTATGCCACAGCTTGCAGCAACACCAGATCATTAATCCACTGAGTGAGGCCAGGGATCAAACCCACGTCCTCACAGAGACAACGACAAGTCCTTAACCCCCTGAGCTACGATAAAAGCCCCTAATTTAATTTTAGTAAATCCTGCCAAATTTCCTCAACCAAGTTATGATCTCATTGGAATAAAAAAATGCAATACTGAAATTATTAAACTTAAACACTCTTTGTGGAGTTGTTGTGACTCAGCGATTTACAAACATGACTAGTATCTCTGAGGATGTGGGTTTGATCCTGGGCCTCAATCAGCGGGTTAAGGATCCAGTGTTGTTGTGAGCTGTGGTATAGGTCCCAGACTCAGCTCTGATCCAGCATAGCTGTGGCTGTGGTGTAGGCCAGCAGCTGCAGCTCTGATTCGACCTCTAGCCTGGGAATGTCCAAATGCCACAAGCCCTAAAAAAAAGCAAAAAAAAAAAACCCCACAAACAAACAAACAAAAAATCAACTTTTTGCAATCTAGTAGGTGAACAAATATATGTAGCTGAAATTTTAATATGTATTTCCCTGTTAACATATGAGTCTGCGATGTTTTCTTGCTTTCTTTCTTTTGGCCATTTGTATTTGCTCACATTATTCAATGACGATAAGAACGTTTGAGGGAAAGACACAGCCTGTGGCAGCCACTACCTCCCCAGGGTTCATTTTGTGCCTGCTGTCCTCTCTGCTTACCATAAATCCTCTGTGATCCCCAGTGGTCCCACTGATTGAGCATCGTGAGTTCTGTGGTTGAGAGTAAAAGCAGAAACACGGGACATGGGCCCTGACTCCTGGGATCTGAGGAGAGTCCAGGAACCTGAGCGACTGCTCTGCCATCTTTAATCAGGGACAGTTTCTTGAGAGGAGAAGCTAGACTGGCTGTGCTGAGGGCCCAGACCAAAGTCCGGACTCCCAGTCCTGGTTCCTCGCACCTGCAGGGCCCTGCACGGAGCTGCCGCGCCCACCCACAGCCTCCTGCATTAGGCGGCTGCCTGCGAGGACCCACTCATTCCCCCCCCCCGCCCCCCGAGAACTGGCACCAGCCCCAGGAGAGGGCACAGCTGTGAAAGAAGCTAATGTTACAGGTAATTTTGGCAATTAAGACGCATGTTCAATTAAATAGATTTATATCGTGTTACTTGGGAGGCCCAGCAATCTGGGGCAAGGCCCAAGTAGACTTAAGCACGGAGAACCCCAAGTTCCAAGCCCAACCCCTCCCCCACCTCTTCTGTCCAAAAATTACTCTCTCACTCCCTGCCCAAGAGCTGGCAGCCAAAAGAGCACTTGACCATGTGGCTTCCTGCCCGATGGCCCCATATGTCTGCACAGAGCTTGGCAACCCATCTGCTATGTGTCCTTTCCTTTGACACTTTAAACCACTTTTTGGGGTCCCCCCATTTTAGAGATGAGGAGACTGAGGCTCAGAGAGCTGGAGAATCTTACCCAAGAATGCACACGCGGTAACTCAAACACAGACGCGATGTTTTACCATCTACAGGTCTCTCCTATATACCAGTATTTAACATTTCTCATCCTATTTTTATTTTATTTTATTTTATTTTATTTTGTTTTATCTGTATGTCAACTGTACCATTAATTAATATTTTGCATCTACTCCCTTGGAAAAACATCTATACATTCCTCTAGGAGGACTATTCAGGAAATTGTGATTTGGATGTATCAGCTCTAAATGTTTGCTTATATGCCCCTGGTGGCTAAGCTCATACTGTGTGCCACCCAAAGTCTCCTGTGTAAGGCCAGGATGCCACCTTTGTGTCTCCTCTTGGACGCGCCTTCTGATACCGTGCTATTTTCTTGGGAAGGGCATCCCTCCTCCTCGGAGGCCGGCCTTCTGGTTGGGAGTTCGGGTGTAAGGGATGCATGAGGTCTGGTGTCAGGCAGATCTGAATTCAAATCCTGACCTTGCCACTTCACTAGCTTTCTGAACTTGGCCAGACTTCTTAGTCTCTCTGAGCCTCAGTTTCCATGTCTATAAAATGGGGCCAATCATCATTGTCTCCTGCAGGGCTGCTGGGGTAACTCAGTGAGATATCGCCCAAGATGAGCCCAGCACTTGGCAGCTCCCCTCGTGATCTGTGATCTTCTCTTCCTGCCTGTAAGAGGCGGGGGCAGAGTTCAAGTGCCTGATCATCTGCAAGGGCCAGGGTTCATAGCTTTGGGGTGATGGTCCCTCCAGGTTAAGCATGGGGAGTCTTTGGGCCATGCTGAGGCTTGGACTCTGACCTCTGCTTGGTTCAACTTTGAGCTCAATCCAGGCGGGAAAAGTAATGACCCAGCCCAGCTGCTTTGTCCACCTCCCCATAACCTGCCCAGTCTACAGGGCAGGCGAGACTGGGAGCTGTGGGTGAGCCCGAGAGAGACACAGGGTCACTGCCCTCCCTGTAGCACCCCACGCAAACAATCCAGAGCACAGCTACCCACTTTGGTGGTGGGCTCCATCTGGGGTTCTTAGGAAGCCAGCACCCCTACATATGCTTAAGAATAGAGTGTGCGGATAGGGCCACGTTATGCTGCTGTTTGTGTCTTTAGACTCTCTTGCCCTTGTGGGCCCCTCCCTACAGTCAATAAAAATATTAAAACTTTGGAGTTCCTGTTCTTAACCTCAGCAGGTTAAGACCCCGACTAGTATCCATGAGGATACAAGTTTGATCCCTGGACTTGCTTAATGGGTTAAGTTGTAGGTAGGTTACACACACAGGGCTCGGATCCGGTATTGCTGTGGCTGTGGCGTAGGCCAGCGGCTGTGGCTCTGATTCAACCCCTAGCCTGGAACTTTCCTATGCCACAAGTGTGGCCCTAAAAAGAAAAAAAAAAAAAAAACTTGAAACTTATTTTACAGCAAAGTTGCTATAAAGACAAATTGAAGTGGAGCTGGAGTAGTTATTGCCTGCTTATTACCACTATTTTCATTTTTTCCCCCTATGGAAAAAGAAACTAACCTGAAAATCTTTTCATGCACCCTTAGACGTAACCTGGACCTAGACATCCTGCCTACCTGAGGGATGAGCTGTCTCAGGGTGCCAGAGCATCAGGCTGACAGCATCCCGGAAGTGATCCCCTCAGGGTTGAGCCCAAAAGGCAAATGCCTGTGGAGAAGAGACTCCCAGCATTGCTCTCAGGTGCTCCTGGGTAACCCCGAGTTTCCCAAACAGTCTCCCCTAGATAGAGGGACCAGAAGGGGCAAATGCCCCACACTCAGTCTAGGGCACAGACCCCAGATTCTGGCTACATCCTCCCGTGTCAAGGATGGAAGGAGAAACCCAGCCAAGGGGAGGAGCTCAGGGGACACGCCAGCCCTAGGGACAAATCCCCTGCACCCAAAGCCAGGATGACCCTCAACAGATTTCCACCCAAGATATTTATATGGCCCCCCAAACCATACCCCCAATACAACTTCAGATGAGCCTTCCACCAGACTAGCTCTGTGCCAGGCTCTCGTGGGATTGCTTTATGCAGAGCTCTTTGTGGAAAAGCAAGTTGCTTCAGCCCAAAGGGGGGATTTGTGACAAGCTTCAGGGTGTTTCGGGGAAACCAAAGGAGGAAAGTATTGCTCCTTTGATACTGGAGCCAGAGAAACATCCAGAGGAGCATCTGTACTTCTATACATTTCATCCTGCTTCCTCTGCCATCTGGTCCAGTGGCAAAATACGGCCACCCCATGACTCCCAAGTCTATGAGTTGCTGTTTAGACACCCTCAGACACCTCTATGCTGTCTCTTTATCTCGAATTTCTCCAGGAGAGAGAAGCTGATTGGCCCGGTTTAGGTCTGGGGTCCTGCCAAGGAGTCAGGAACACCCAGGGTAAATAAACAGCACTTTTGAGTAAATTTGTCCTGTGGATGAAAGAGCAATTTCCATAGAAAGGGGCAGTAGGGGGTCACAATGAACTGGGAAGATGCCTCAGGAGTTCGATCAGGTTTAGTCCATCCATTTGAATCATTCAGTCCATGAGACGCAGAAGGAATGCAAGTTGAGTGGGTAACAAAAATGCATCCAGTGTGCTGGTTGAGTCCCTCTTGGCAAAGCCATTATCAGTGATGTTGCTTGCAATCCCTCAACCAGAGTGTGATATTTACCCCAGAGCTGCCCCTGGGGGCCCGGGCACAAACATGCAACCAGGACCAGCCCGCACATAGCCCTGGGGTGCGGGACCCTTTCCAAGCTGAGGTTGGCTGCCTTCCAGACACCCCTTCCCCGTGAGCCCCTAGGTGGGACGCAGCAAGAGGAGAGCAGATGACGGCTGGGTGGGCCTCAGGCACAGGCTGGAGGTGGTAAGTGCCATCCAGCACTGGGCAGTGGCTGAGCCTTCAAGCCAAGAGAGGCTGCAGCCAACATACCAGCATCCCAGACGCCGAGCAGATGACACCGCTCCTCTGCCATCTCTCCCAGGGAGGCTGCCAAGTCCCCAGGCCCAGCCAGTGCTGACATTTAAAGCAAAGTGTGTGTCAACCATATTAAACATTATACCAAGCTGTGGGTTATTAAGTACAGGGTAAATTGACCACAGCAATTAAACCGAGATTAGGGAGTGATAAAGCCAGAATCCCAGGCCACCAACACTGCAACATACGGAGGCCTGACTATGACAAAGTGTGAAAGCCACATCAGACACTTGGTGACACGGCCCTAGAAGAAAACTCACCCAATCGCCCCAATGCCGCCCTCCCCGTCTTGCCATCTTTGTTCGGGTCTTCTCTTTTCGACAGTCTGAATTGTCAGGAAGATGCAGCTTATACTCATCTTCCAGGAATGACGGGGGACTGCCAGGTAAGGCCAGGGGGACATGTCTTCAATGAGTGTCTGACCTGCTGTGGTTGGATGCTCTCTGCCTCCTCCCAGCCCCTCTGCAGTCTAAATGATACACAGATGTGGGGGTCCGCCCAGAGCACCAGAGGCAGGGAGGGTGGCCGTTCTCACCCCCACTGTAGGCTCCTGGCAGCCTCCGAGCAATACCTGGCGGACCCCACAGCAGGGCCAGCCAGGAAGGTCCAGGTAGGGCCAATCCTGTCCATTATCAAACAGGCAGATTGTAAGGGTGCAGAGAGGGTTTCCTGGCCCTGGGACCCAGACCGTATCTTGAAACAAGCATGCCCTGCCTTTTGAGTCACCCTCTGGGTGACAGAGCAGTGGGCTTGCCAACAGCCTCTTGGCCTGTTCTCCAAGCCTTTGGCCGGCCCCAGACATTTAGATGGTACTTGCCGTGTGTGCGTGTGTGTATGTGTGTGTGTGTGTACACATGTGTGTGCATGTGCGTGTGTGTCTTGGGGCGCGGGGGCGGGGGGGGTGCACAGTGCTGGGGGCAGAGGATCCAGGGAAGGCTTCTCCTCCAGGGCTGAGTCTGAGCCTGGAGCCCTCAGAGAGCTGCCTTTATCCCCCAAGGATTCTCCATGTCCCAGAGCAGACTTAGCTCCAGGAGCCTTGGTGGGTCAAGGCTCAGTGGTCAAGGCCATAGGACATGGAGTCAGACAGACTATAGTTCAAATTCTGGTCCAACCTCTTGCTTGACCTTGGACAAGTGAGTTATCTGCTTCCTCTCAGCCTCAGTTTCCTCATCCATAAAATGGCCCCAAACGGAATCTCTTTGGGTGAGGATGTAAAATACATATCCAAAGTGGGGGACGGATTCCACACCTAGAAGGGTCTCAGCTTGTGATGGTGGTGGATGATAATGACGATGGTTCCAGGAGAACTTGGCATTGAATTCTGTTATGACCCCTGACCACGAAGGTGTGTTTGTGTTCCAGGTTCTCATCTAAAAAAAAAAAAATGTTGCGGGGGGCGGGGGTGGTTCCTTTCATGGTCAGAAGCCTGCTTGGTAAACTCAAGGATCCTTTGCTCTTTGTCTGCTCTACTCTATAACAGAAAGCAGGGAGTGCTCACTGCAGGCTGTCTGTGGTCTCAGACTCCTATAAAAACCAGCTTTTTAAGGAGTCAGTTAGCTGCTAGGAGGCCCTGGGGGAGCCTTGGGGGGGGGGGGTGAAGAAAGGGAAAACCCAGAGCGCTCTCTTTCTGCCTCGGCCGGATTTCAGGAGAAACTGCATCTTCTCTGTGACTCGGGCTTCCTGCAGGCAGCCAGCCATGGCTGCCTCCACTGGGTGACCCTGGTCCCAGGGCTCCGGAAACTCAGCCTCTGCCCTTTATCCCTCCAGCCTGGAAGGATGAGAGTGGAAGCTGCATCCAGCACCTCCCGATCTCCAAGTTACCATGCCACCCCTTGCTTGGCATCTCTGCTCTTCCTCTGGCTGTAGCTGATTCCTTGCATTCATCCCCCGCTGTTGAAAACACGTGAGAAGTTCATGTCTTCCTGGATGGATCCATTCCCTTCTCTGAAGTGTATTTGTTGCACTCAGAGAGAAGAGGGGCCTGGAGACCGTCTCAGCATTTCGACTTTGAATGGATCTTGTACCAAAAAATATACACTCAAGCTCTAGCGGGGGATGACCTGGGACTATTTGGTGGACCCTGCCACCCCCAAAGCCCAGAGAGTGCTAACACATAGTAGGCATCTTATAAATATGCACTACGTGGAGAAACTAATGATCCAAAGAAAGAGCCTATAGGGAGGCAGCCCCTCCTGAGGGGGAGGGAGTGGCCTGATCCTTGTTGGTTGATGGAGGGAACAGCAAGACCTTTGTCTCAGCTGCTTCTTTCTTAGTAGAAATAACGATGCTGGTGGTTAGACAGTTAAAGAAGCAGATTCCATGGAAGCTCCCAGAAAGGCCAAAATCAACCCCTGGGTGGAGTCAGATAGAGTCAACTGTTTAACAAGCTTTCTGAATCGATGCACCGCACTTGGCAGCCTCAGTTCTTTTTTTTTTTTTTCGGTTTATTGATGTATTGATGAAATCATATCAGAAGGAATGAAAGAAAATAGAAAACACAAGGCCTGTGTGACTGATGCCACTTGCTTCAGACGGGGGCTTTTCAGTAACGTTTTAAATTGCATGGTGTGGCCTTCTGAGTTGCAAAAATAGAATATTACACAGTAGGTCATTTGTGATGTCCTTGTAACTCAACTCAGAAGAAATGCAGACTAATAGCATCCGGAAAATTGTTGCACAAGATTAAAGGAGAGATAACAGAGGCGAATAGGAGTGGATTGTAAGGTGTAGCCTCAGGTCTATGAAACTTCTACCCCGCCCTTGTTTCCTTCCTTCCTTTGCTCCTCGAAGTGGTGGGGGGGGGGGGAGTGGTGGGGACACCATCTTGTTTGATTTAATGTATCCCCATAAATTGCCCAAAGTCCTCTGCAGCTGGAGGCAGATCTAAACAAATGAATGTGATGATACCGTAACCCAGAGATACTGTGGGTTGGGGAAATGGTTGAACCCAGTGCACTGGGCCGGTTTGCAAATGGGCCCCTGTGGTTAAGATACCACTGGCCAAGCTTTCTGAGCATTTTTGGGTGCTGAGTGGTCAGGAAGGATGAGGAATCTCTGCCCCAAACTGAGCAGTTTCCAAATTATCAGAGCCTTGGCTCAACCATAAAGAGGTATATATTTGGTTTCCCCAGGAAGGGGGGAGGTGGGGCCCTCAGGCTCTGTCTGGCTCCCCAGCACCCCACTGCCAGGCACAGTGGAGGTGATTTAGAAGGGCTCCAGGTTGCATCTCTACCCTGAGTCACAATTTATCTGCCCTTTGACCTATCCAGAAGCTTCCCGCTCTCAGATAGTGATCATGCTGAAAATCTTCTGATAAACTAATTTATACTAAAGTGTGACTAGTCCCATATGAGCTTAAGGTATTTGCCTGTGAATATGAAAGTTGTCTTACAACCCGGGTCCTTTGAGTTGGACTCAGAGGACTCTAGAACACCACCAGTGGAGATGTAATCTGGGAGATTTCTAGAAAAGGGTTCTTCCCACTGATAGTCTGTTGACTTACCCTCCAAGATTTTTTCCTGATTACAGTTCAGCCACAGCAGGACCTTGAACAAGCTATATCTTCTTCCTGAGGCCCTGCTTTTCCTTCTGTTATTTGAGTGGGTTGAAGAAAATGGCCCTCCTAGGACTTTTGCCTCAAAAGTTGATTCCTTGAATCCAAATTTCTTAGCTCCACTTTTAAATCTTTCTGCCCCATGACCCTAAACTCAGCTTTAGTATCCATCACTCCTGGTACAGAAACCAGACAGGCCACATTAACAATGCTGTTAATAATCATATAGGAGTTCCCACTGTGGCACAGCGGAAACCAATCCATGAGGTTGCAGGTTGGATCCCTGGCTTCACTCAGAGAATTAAGGATCCACCGTTGCCATGAGCTGTGGTGTAGGTCACAGACTCGGCTCAGATCCCAAGTGGCTATGGATGTGCTATAGGCAGCTGCAGCTCTGATTCCACCCCTAGCCTGGGAACTTCCATATGACGTGGGTGTGGCCCTCAAAAGCAAATAATAATAATCATCACATAAAATAGCTGGTGTTTCTTGACTCCTTAAGAGCCAGACATCACTTTAAGTACTTTTTCCACTGGATCTTTACAACAACTGTAATAATATCATTCCCATTTTATAGATGAGGAAACAAGGGCTTAAGTCACTTGTTCACACACAGGAAGCAAGGGGTGGGGCTAGGGTTCAAAGCCAAGTGGTCCATGTCCTAAGCCAGGACATCACGCTGGGTAGATGAGTTCCCTGGACAAATCACAGGTACTCCTCTCACTGTACAGAAGTGAAAACTAGGTTCAGAGCCATTAAGTACCTCGATCAATGTCATACGAGCAGTAAGGGGCCTCGGAGCACTGCCCTTGGACTCGGTCCTGTTCCCACTTGATGCCAAAGGCTGCCCTTTGGCTTCTGCACAGCCCCTCCCCCATCACCCTGGAGGTGCCCCTCTCTCGTTCCCCCTCCCCCCCCTTCTCCCCCCCTACTTCCTCCTCTCCCCTCCCTCTCCCTCCCTGCCCCCATTAGTCTACCTGGCCTGCCTTCCCATCGCTGACCTGGAAAAGCATCCGAAATCCTGAATAAGAAGGGGGGGAAAGAGGGTCTGGGAGAGTCAGCAAAAGCAGCTAGTTGCTCCTTTTCCATGAAAATACAAATCGAGAAACCCAAAGTCTTTTCATCTGACCCAAAAAATAAACTTCCTTTCTTCTAGGCTGGGGTGGTAGATGCCAAGTTCCACCTCAGGCCTTTAGAAAACAAAACCAAACCAAACACAACTAAGCCTTAAACCTTCTGTGATTCCGTTTATAATAAAAACACCGACTTCCCCTGTCCCCCTGGTGGGGCGAATTGCTGTGGTTAAGAGAAGCTGTTTTCACAGTCCGCTAATTACCCCCTTAAAGATGGCTGGTGATCTAACTTCCTGCCCGCAGCGTGGCCTGAGAGGCCCCCGCGTGGCTCCAGGGGGCTAACTGGAGGAGAAGCAGGCCCTGGAGAGGTGAGAAGCGCAGGACAGAAGCTCCCGGGACCCCTACCTCACAGAGCCTAGAGCAAGAGCCCCAGAGGCAGAAAATCAGGCTTCTAAACCCCTTCTGCCAGCTCCTGTCTGCACAAGTGACATTATCCTTCTGAGGCTCAGTTTCCTCATCTGTAAAATGGGGGCACCAATGAGAGAGTCGAGTGAAAGCGTAGGATCTGGCACAGGATGCCTGCTTAGTTGGTGCCTGATTAGTCATCTCTTCCTGTCCTGCTTTCCTCACCTGTCTAGATGACCCAACACTGAAAAGCCTGACTGGGCAGTAACCATTGCCAGCTTGTTCTTCCTCAGTCATAACAGCCATAATGAACATTTCATGAGCACCACCTGCCAGAATCGGTGTCTTAGTGGTTTATCTTATTTAATCCAAGGAACGACCTTATGCGACGTCCTGTTATTATGCCCATTTTACAGATGAGGCAACTGAGGCTCAGAAAGGTTAACTTACTCAACAGGAAGTGCTGCAAAAGAATTAAAACACAGTCATTGGTTCCCACCAGTCCCATGGGCGGGGGGCGGGGGTCCCTGTAGAGGTCAGAAGAGTTTAACTTTTGGCCTCCCTGGTGGTTGGAAGACTGGCTTGAAGAGAAAAAAACAAGACTTACTTTTCCCAAGGTCCAGGGCTGACCATCCCAAGTTGCTGTGGCTCTGGCATAGGCCGGCGGCTGCAGCTCCAATTAGATGCCTAGCCTGGGAACCTCCATTTGCCTCGGGAGCGGCCCTAGAAATGACAAAAAGACCAAAAAAACCTGATAGCAAATATTCTAGGTTTTATGGACCTTATGGGTGTTGGTTACACCTATTCAATTCTGCTGTTGTAATGTGAATATAGCCATAGACAATAAATACCTCAGTAAGAAGACCGGGCTGTCTTCCAACAAAACTTTATCAAGACAGATGGTGGTCCTGACTTGGCTTTCAAGCTATAGTTTGCTGACGCTTAACCAGGAGAATACAGACTAATAAAATAAAGGAAACAAAATTACCTGGTATCCTATCACCCAAAGATAGCTGATGTTAGTATTCGGCTGTATATCTTTCTGATTTTTCTCCGTGCATATTGATTTCATTTTCAAAACAGAATCATTATCTCAATACAGTTCTAATCTTATTTACCCACTTAATAGTTACAAGAAACTTTCTGCCACTAAATAGTCTTCAACATTATTACTTTCAATAGCTGCGAAACATTCCATCACACAAATGTATAAGAGTTTATATAACTTTTTCTATTGCATGATTTTTCTTCCAATTTGCATCTTTTCTACAAAGAATCAGGGCTGATACTTAATTGCCTTGGCATGAGTCTTGCCACCCAATGCTCTCCAGGATACATCTGCTCTGATTAGCTGGTGCCCTTGTCCTGAGAGTCATTAAATACTTTGAATCTCAACCCTATAAACAATATGCAAGTGACTACCAACAGAACTAAGTCTTAGTACAATTTAATAATTATTTACTTAGAATAAATTCCTGGAAGAGCACTCGCTACTTACTAAGTATTAGAGCTTTGGACATTTTTGACAGCCTTGTGAAATCAACTCTGAGAAAGGCTATGATAATTTTTTTTTTTTTTTTTGTCTTTTTGCCATTTCTTGGGCCGCTCCCACAGCATATGGAGGTTCCCAGGCTAGGGGTCTAATCGGAGCTGTAGTTGCCGGCCTACGCCAGAGCCACAGCAACGTGGGATCCGAGCCGCGTCTGCAACCTCTGCAACCTACACCACAGCTCACGGCAACGCCAGATTGTTAACCCACTGAGCAAGGGCAGGGATCGAACCCGCAACCTCATGGTTCCTAGTCGGATTCGTTAACCACTGCGCCACGACGGGAACTCCCTACGATAATTTTTAATCCTACCAACAGACTCGGAGAGTTTCTCTTTCCTACAAAGGATCTTTTTTACAAGTGAATTTCACAACTGATCATGATTTCTTAAACTCTTAAGTGACATCCAAAACCAGGGTGATCTAGTCTCCCTCTTGCACATGGCACAGAATAAACTCTCGTAACACATGCCAGGCATGCAACTTTTGCCTCAGCCTTTCCTCCACGTGGGCTCCATGGACACTCAGAGCAGGAGGCATGCTTAGAAAAGAGAATTCTATGGTCAAATAAATGTAGGAGATGCCAGGATTGTCATCCCTTTTTTGGAGACTCCCAGAGGTCACCAATGCATTACGAGCATTGAGAACTGCAGTCCATTGAGAACCAGTTACTTCCTTAACCTAGAAGTTCCCCAGACAAAATCTGCTCTTCAAGTCATGTCTTTTAAAGGCTCAAACAACCAGTTCTTCAGAACAATTTGGGGCAATCTTGTCCAATGTGGGTCTCAAAAGCATAACCCTCATCACTGTAAACTAGCACAGTGTTCACACCCAATAATTCTGCCACTAAACAGCATATGGTAAACACAGCAGAATAAACAAGAAATTACAATTATTAGCAAGGAAGAGAAAAAATGTCAGATGAGGACAAGCTTTAAAAAGTGAAGACCCCTGGAGGTTCCTGTTGTGGTGCAGTGGGTTAAGAACCCAACATAGTGTCCGTGAGGATGCTGGTTTGATCTCTGGCCTCACTCATTGGGTTAAGGATCTGGCGTTGCTGTGGCTGTGGCATAGGCTGGCCATTCCATCCCAGGCTTGGGAACCTCCATATGCTGCAGGTGAGGCCCTAAAAAAAAAAAAAAAATTAGAAATTCTAGAAAGAGGGATGGTGACGGGGACACACCTGAATGGGAAAGCAGCTTCCATAATCTGAAAAAAGGGGGCGGTGGCTCATAGAGCGTGAGGGACATCATTTAAGCCTCCCGGGGGACCACAAAATTGAAGGACTCATTACCCCACCAATTCAAGGAACACTGAGGCAAATTAGTGGATGTCAGGTTCAAAGGGGATTGCTTCAGGGAAGCTCAGGAGTTGGGGCAAGAAAACAGCTCTGCCCTTTGGCAGCTGACATCAGAGAAGGAAATTACCGTGTTCATCCTTGAGTCCGCCCGTCATAACTGAGTACTTTCCCCGAAGGTCTCCAAGTCCTTGCATCCCTTAATGACCCAGCTCATGCGCTTCCATCACTAACTGCTCAGAAAGATCCTCCTCACGCCCATGGAAGCCCTTCCTCTTCGTTCCTGCCTTGAGCTTAAAAATAATCCTTTAGAATTCCTTGCTGCTTTTATTTATTAATATAAAAGGAGGGGAGAACAGCTAGACTGTGTGGAAGATCCCAGAAAATCACTTTTTTTTTTTTTTTTTAGGGCCGTACCTGTGGCATATGGAGATTTCTAGGCTAGGGGTCAAATCAGAACTATAGCTGGCGGGCCACACCGCAGCCTCAGCAACATGGGATCCAAGCCACATCTGCAACCTACACGGCAATGCTGGATCCTTAACCCACCGAGCAAGGCCAGGGATCAAACCCACATCCTCATGGATGCTAGTCAGGTTTGTTACCACCGAGCCATGATGGGCACTCTGGAAGATCCCTCTTGATACTGATTTTTCAGTGATCTTCCCAGAGTAGCTTTGAATTTTGAAATTTTCATAAATGGTGTTTAGCATTCACTTAAAAAAGGGCAAAGCTGGAGTTCCCGTCGTGGTACAGAGGAAACGAATCCGACTAGGAACCATGAGGTTGCGGGTTTGATCCCTGGCCTCGCTCAGTGGGTTAAGGATCTGGCATTGCCATGAGCTGTGGTGTAGGTTGCAGACCAGACTCAGATCCCGCATTGCTGGGGCTGTGATGTAGGCTAGAGGCTACAGCTTCGATTCGACCCTTAGCCTGGGAACATCCATAGGCCATGAGTGCGGCCCTAAAAGGTCAAAAGACAAAAAAAAAGAAAGAAAGAAAGAAAAGAAAGGCAAAGCTTCCCAAGACACCCCGGTACTTCGAATGGTTCCTGAGTAAGTAAGTTTTATTAAGATGATATTCATTCAAGCTCATAGGTCCTCTCTCCAGAGGCCCCTTCCATAACAGGGCAGCTCCCAAGAACACCAGCACTGAACGAAGTTTCCAGGCACTCTGGCCGCATAGTAGATACAGCCACAGACTTCTTTCCAGAGGTCAGCGTCTCAAGGCCCCCTCCTGAACTTGCGAGCTTTCTCTACCTCAGCAGAGAAGATGGAGCATTTCGAAAGTCCTGTCGTTTTTATCCCAGAGAAGATGTCTCTTATCCAATCCATGTTGCTTTATCATGCAAGAAATGAATCCAAGATAGGAAGGCATTCACCTCCACATTTCAAAGTTAACGAGGAGCATGGCTGGGATTAGAAGCCTACGTCTCCTTCAGCAGAGACCTCTCTCCGTTCCCTCCTCTTCCTCCTACACTCCTCACTTTCGTCACCTCTGTCGGGGCGGTGGATGGGCCAGAGGATCTACGAGGATTCTTCTTGTGAAGATGCAATCTCTGGACGCTCGTCTGTAGAAACAATGAAACTCCCCTTCTAGGATTTTTTTTTTTTGGGGGGGGGGGTCTTTTTGTCTTCGTTGTTGTTGTTGTTGTTGCTATTTCTTGGGCCCCTCCCACTGCACATGGAGGTTCCCAGGCTAGGGGTCCAATTGGAGCTGTAGCCACCGGCCTACGCCAGAGCCACAGCAACGCGGGATCCGAGCCGCGTCTGCAACCTACACCACAGCTCACGGCAACGCCAGATCGTTAACCCACTGAGCAAGGGCAGGGACCGAACCCGCAACCTCATGGTTCCTAGTCGGATTCGTTAACCACTGCACCACAACAGGAACTCCCCCTTCTAGGATTTTTTAATGGTCCTTGTCTTGGGTGTGTTAAACCCTTTGGCTGGATGTGGGCATTTCTAGAACACACTCTCCAAATGCCTAACAAGCCTCTTCCAAAGATGCCCTCCTTAATTATGCAGAAAGCATCTTTCTGGCTCGCTTGCCAGATAACATTGCAGGGACTAAAGCAAAACCCGGGCTTGTTTCTCCTCGCTTCCCTTCACGGCACACCCTTAGCCTGGTTTTCAATTTCTCCCATCTCCACTGGTATTGGCAACACTGGATTAGTAATGCTAAAAAATTTATCTTTACAACCTATTGTCTTAGGTAAGATTGTATCAACAGCTCCAGATGGACCAATCTCTAAGAATAATTTCACTTCCCCTTATCATTGACAGGAATCACATTTACATATTCTACTGGTGGGCGAGATAATGCGGCGATGATTAATGTTCCCTGATGTACAGATACCTGTAGACTGTTTGATCAATGTCTCCCCAAGAAAGTGTCTTTCATTCTGGAAGCTCAAAGTCCAAAAACCGCGCTGTGATTAATGCAACTAAATGTTTGGGGTCGCCAGAAGCTGCAGGCTCTGTTCCTGCGTCCCCGTTGTGCTAAAGAGAGGTCACAGGAAACTGGATTAGTCATGCGGAGAAAAAGTCTGTGGGGCGCTGGTGCGGGAGGGGGCTTCGAATGTCCCCTGAAAGAAAGAAGCAGAATCGCCCCGGAATTTCTCCTCCGGGGAACAAGGACACACTCAGTCTTTTCATGCAAATATCGCTCCCTTTTTGAAAACCAAGTGGGTCTCGATGCTGTGTGGTGACTGGAGCTGGGAATCTAGTCTGATTTCTTTCACGCATTTGTGAACCAGAAAGATCTGGCTTCTCCAAGGTACCCCTGAGAGAGGCAGGGGAACCAGCGGACAGGAGGCAGACGAAGCATGAAGAGAGGAGTTAGATATTGTACGTTGTTCTCTTAATCCTCCAGACTTACTTCAGCATTTGCTCTGCGAGGCCTGGGTAGAGGATTCACAGCTAGGGGGCCAAGGACTAGTGTCCGGAGAGCAGGCAGATTAAACAGGGACTCTGAGGCCAGCCTGCATGGCCCTACATCTCACCCCTTCCTTCAGCTGGAGGACCTGATGGCAAATCCAAATCCTCCCCTGCCTCAGTTTACTCATCTGGAAGCTGGGTAGTCATGGGCAGTCCCCTCCAGGTTGCTGGCAAGCTTCCCCAAGGAAAAATATTCATGTGCTTTGTTCGCTGCCGGGCACTTAGCAAGAATTCAATAGGTTCTGGCTATGGTTATTGTCATCATTAATTCTAAAAATGGCTTGTTGAAATGTTTCTTGCTCACGCCTGCCTCATGCATGCTCCGTGCAAACAATGAAGTGAGGTTTTCTTCAGGTACTGCCTGGCTAGGCTCCTCTTGCAAGGAGCGCTATTTTCCATTGGAAAATATTTTTAAGGAAATTATATTCAATCCAAGTACATTTACATAATAATATGCAGATCTAAAACCTGACTAAGCCAGGCTGCCCCTAGCTGTGGGAGCTGAGAAGGCCATATTTAAGAATACAAATGACTTGAAGAATAGGTTTCTGCGCCCTGGCCCGCTCCCAAGGAACACACGTGGGTTGGTGATTAAATGGCAAGACTGGAAGATTCCAGAGGAATTAAGAAAGAGAATCCAGAATGGCACACTCTAGTCAAATCCAGAAGATGGAGTCTGGGAAGAATGAGCCTGAGATGGGTGTGGTGGGAATTTCTCAAAGGAGCGGGTATATCGGGGAACCCCATTAGACTCATTCTTTCATTCAACAAACATTTACTAAATGCCAGGAACTGTTCTAGGTGTTGGAATGATGTAGTAAACAGGTCAGACCTGGTTTCTGCTTTCATGAAGTTCACATCCCAGCAAGAGAACAGACAGGACCAGCAAAATAAAATAAAACAAAACAAAATAAAATCGAATAAAATAAAATAAAAATAAATAAGGTCACTTTGGCCAGGCATGAATGTGAAGCCCGCCTTCCTCCTCCCTCTAAGAGCAATGAGATGCTTCACAGAGAGGCTGCTCTGGGGCATTTGAGGAACCTGGATGCTACTCTCCTTTTTTCTGCCCTACATGACTTCGGAAAAGGCACACCCTTGTGGGAGCCTTCTTGTCTTTGTAACGTGAGACCTATAACTCCAAGTTTCCAACACAGAATCCTTTGAAAGGCAGGTCATTCAACAGTTACAATAATCCAGCCCAAGTTTAGCAAAACCCTGATTTGTCTGCTGCCCAGGCCCCCATCCTAAGCCCAAGGCAGGCATCACCAATCCATCCTGTATCACCTCAGCTACAGTCTAACTCTAGGCAGACCCTATCAATCAATAAGAGTGGGCACTAGCGGGCTAGCCCTCCGCCTTTACCGAGGATGAAATTACAGAAGTCTAAGAAGATATACGCTTTCCTTGCTCCCTGACACAGTCAGAGGATGTAGTTATATAGTTGCTGCATTACCCAAGAAAGGGAGAGATCGTTATATGATGGGGCACATCGTTGCCTTACAATAGCCATATCCCCTTCCCATGAGCAACCCTGCCTACCAATGGCAGGACAGGTCTCCCCAGATGGAGCCCTCAGGGACTTGAAAGGCTGGATACTGTGACCCGGCCTTCTCCTCAGCACTGCACAAACTCCTGCTCTGAACTTTTACCTCATCCGCAGCATTGGTGAGCTTTGGCGTTAGACCAACCTGAGATTAAATACCAACTCCATCCTTTGCCAACCAAGTGATCTTAAGTTCTCTAAGCCTTAGTTTCATCATACGTAAAATGAGAGAAATGACAGAATTCAACTAACAGGGTCAGCATTAAGTGAGCCAGTGCTTTCAAGGCCTCGTGCAATAAGGTATTTATCACTATCCTTATGATTGTTGTTATCTGTTAAGAAGAAAGAAGGAAAGAAAGGAAGGAAGGAAGGAAGGAAGGAAGAAGGAAAGAAAGAAAGAAAGAAAGAAAGAAAGAAAGAAAGAAAGAAAGAAAGAAAGAAAGAAAGAAAGAAAGAGAGAAAGGAAGGAAGGAAGGAAGGAAGGATAGAAAGAAAGGGAAAGAAGGAAGGAAGAAAAGAAAGAAAGCAAGCTGCAAGAGAGCTTCACTGGGACAAAAATGCCTATTGCCTGCTAAATAATGCAGCGTGTTTGCCCTTTCAGACTGCAGAGGTTTAGAAGAAGGTTTATGTAATTTTGCATTTTTCTCCAACAGGGAGAGAGAGCCAGGAGGGAGGGTGGCAGCAGGGGGACATGTCTCTAGCAAAAAGAAAAAAAAAAGAAAAAAGAAAAAAAATCCATATCCAATAAATGGGAAAATTATTTAAATAAGCAATCCTGAGGAAAAAAATACAGAAGCCAATTTTATTCATAAAACAACGGATTTACAGCATTCTAGCTAAGAGCAGCTTTTAACTCAAGCCTCTGAGATCCTATTTATTATTCAGCAAAATATTCAAGATTAATAAAGGTATCTTTAATACTAATATAGCAGCAAGAGCTAATATATGTAAAATAATTATTATGAAAAGTATTATCAATATTTGGGGGAATAATGTACATGCATAATGAATGAATTTTGCCCCTGGGTTTAGGCTTATATCTTGGCCTGATTTTGCATGGAGAAATTCTGCATTATAATGAAAGGCAAAATGATCACACATTATAACTGCAAGTTTTTTATCACTGCTTAGAAGGATCCTAAAACTGTCACCTAACAGGAAATATATGTATATATTCCACATAAGCTTGTATATGATGAGATGTATCATTCTTTGAAAGGCAGGAAACACCCAAACACTCAACTGTTTTCAAAACGACAATTATCAGCCCTGAAGAAGTAAATAAGAAAATTTTTTTTTTGTCTTTTTGTTTTTTAGGGCCACACTGGTGGCTTATGGAGGTTCCCAGGCCAAGGGTCGAATTGGAGCTGTAGCCGCTGGCCTACACCACAGCCACAGCAACGCCAGATCCTCAACCCACTGAGTGAGACAGGGGATCGAACCCATGTATTCATGGACACTAGTCGGGTTCGTTAATCACTGAGCCACGACGAGAACTCCAAGAAATTTTATAATAGCCAAATATCACAAAAATCGACCAAATATTAAGCAAAGAAAGTGCTGTTTAGATTTCTTTTTTAGTCTAAACTTTCCTGAAGCTGAAATCCTCAAGTATTTATCAAACAGCACATACAAACTAAATCAAATGACACATTTATTTTCATCTTCATGAGCCATTGAGGACCTCTCAAAATTGAACAGAAGCTCTGCCTCCACCTCCACCCTCATCTCTAAAGCAAAAACAAATTTTATCCAACACGCATCTGGGCCTCCCTCTTGCACCAAACCCCGTGAAAATGCAAAGAAAAACCTGGAAGTGCTCTTTTCCCTCTAGAGCAGAGAATCATAAAATCAAATATGAAAGGGGATCTTAGCGATTAGCTGCCTAATCTACTCCCTTATTTTATAGAAAAGGAAACTGAGGCCTAAAAATGGCAAAATTATGCAAAGCTATGTTTCCTTAAGCAGGAAAATTTCCACCACGCCCCTCCCCCAGCAAGTTCACCAGGGCAACCAATGAAGCTGCAGTGTCCATTGATGACGTCAACTGTGTCCAAGGGGGATCTACACCTCCTCCGCTGAGGCAGGGCTGGGGTACCTTGGGGGCCAAGTCGACGTTACCCTTCACCACTCTCAGCACAAGACCCCAATTTGAACAACAGATCAACTGACCTTTACTCAGAACTTGGCACAAAGTACGATGTTGGTTTTACCCAACAGCCTCTGGTCTTCCATTGACATTTCAGTCGTGAAGGCTTCTACCCTAAATGATCCCTCAGTCGAGGCAGACATGTTCAGCCTCATCTAAAGAAAACAAGTTTCCAAACATTTGCTAACTCTGGAATTTATGTGTAAGAACTTACGTTTGAAAGGTTTTATTTTTTATGTTAAATGACTACGCTATAAATCTCACCAACTGCATAAATCAGACTTGACGCCAGCCCCATGAGTGAGGCTGGGACCGATTTATGACGAGGCATGAGAGAGGAACAGTGTGTTTTATTTGTTTTACCACCTGGCATTTACACGCAGAGGAGCCCTGGGGGAGCTGGCCTGTAAGGGCCAAGGAACAGTCCACAGGGCTACAATAAATCCACCTGTGACTGGCAACCCACCTTGGGTTAAGAACTTGGACTCAAAGAACCACAAAGGTAGGCGATCTGGTGGAAGATTCTTGATTCTGAGTAGAAACACGGTTGAACTGGGAGTCCAGTGTGACAGTTGTCTTGCCCAGCTTCAAACACTGCTAATTACTGTTGCTAATAGGGAGAGTTCTTTATCGGCTTTTTCCATCTTTGTTATTGGGAAATTCAAGATCAATAAGTAACATTTTAACAGACATATTATGAATTTCGAAATTATGAAAATTTGCCTTCAAGAGTCTCCAGTCTTGGAGTTCCGTCGTGGCTCAGTGGTTAATGAATCTAACTAGCAACTATGAGGTTTCGGGTTCGATCCCTGGCCTTGATCAGTAGGTTAAGGATCCAGTGTTGCCGTGAGCTGTGGTGTGGGTCGCAGACTCGGCTCGAATCTGGCATTGCTGTGACTGTGGTGTGGGCCGGCAGCTACAGCTCCGATTAGACCCCTAGCCTGGGAACCTCCATATGCCACTGCAGTGGCCCCCCCCCCCAAAAAATGGCAAAAAGACAAAGAAAAAAAAAAGAGTCTCGAGTCTTTAAAGGTCTCTCCGTGAACCCTGTCTCTGAGATAACAGCCATTTATGAAACAAATATTTAATGAACATCTACTATGTGACAAGCATATCTTCTTGTGGAGTTTACCTTCGAATGGGAGATGTGGAAAATAATAGAGTAATAAATCAGATGAGGAACTAAATTTTCCAGGGAAAAATAGAGAGTGAGGGGAGTGCTTTATGGAACAGGATGGTAAGTGGACATTTCATGAGAGACAGGAATGGAGTAAAGGAAAGAGCCGCAGAGATAACAGAGCTAAGAACATCCAGCCAGGGCAAAGGCGAGAGGGAGAAGCACAGGTGACATCTTCAAGGAACACCAGGGAGAGAGACCAGCGCGGCTGGCGAGGACCAGGTGAGAGCAGAGATTTCCTCCATATCTGTCTGAAAGTAGTTCATTCCCATGAAACTTTTCGTAAGTCAAAACAGCGTCTAAAGTGAAGAAGCAATTAGCTTAGGACACATCCTGCTAAGGGTTACGCTAAATAAACCAGGAAAAGCACAGATGTTTGATCAAAGCTCTGGCAGCTGGGTGCTGAGATGCCGAGTGTAGTTCTCAGGAAAGAAGCTTGGTGGCGCCACCCTCTCTCTGCTTTGGGTGAGTGCTTCCTTTACTACCGCTCCTGCAAAACAAATGCTGAAAGCAGTTTTCGCTTTTCTCATTTTTCCAAAAAATCCTCTTCAGATTTTCTTCACTTATCAAAACCAGTAACGAATGTAAAATCGAATGTAAAATCTTTTGTAAAATGGAAGTGGCATAAAGCAAACTTTCAAAAAGCAGGAGATGCTGGTAATACTACAAGAGATCCGAGGCCACTGGGGACCAAAAAAAAAAAAAAAAAAAAAAAAAAACCATGGAAGGATTTGGACTTTACCTAACAGTGAGATGGGAAACTTAACATGATGTGACCTATGTTTTCTGAACACACCACTCTCTTGCTGGAGGTCAGAGCATCAGGAGGCAAGGATAGAAACCAGGAGCCCAGATAGCATACTATTGCAACAGTCCAAGCCATAGGTGATGCAAGGGTGACAAATTCCCTTACTCTACTTTAATCAACTTGCACCTCATGCCTATTTCTCACTAACCATATAGACAAAGTTCCAGATAAACCCAGAGTCTGAGAGCTCTGGATAATTTGGTGGAAAGGTCAGTTTCTGAAAACCAAGTGTTAAGTCCTTTTCCTTCTGAGACATATTAAGGAGACTGCAGTTCCATTCATGGTAGGATTTCACTCGGTTCAGGATGCATCCTAGGATTGTAGCCTTCTTTCTGATGGTTTACCTGAGACCAAGTTCTTTGCCTGGTAGTTTCAGCTCTTGGGAGAAGTCTGCTCTAGACCTGTTTACCAATGTGTCAAGAGGATAGTACTAGAGACCTCACTGGACTTAATTAAAGCCAAACTAGACTTCATAGAAAGAGGAGAGAGAAAGAGCACTGAAGAAAGAGAGAGGGTGGGGCTCCTCTGCCACCTCCTCTTCCTGCAAATTGGTTTTTAGTCACGTGATCGTATTGGGAAGAACACTTAGGTGTGATTACTAAGGGGGGGGGGTGCACCGCCAAGACAGTGAAGGATGGGGCCAAATGGGAGGGAATGGGCAAATTAATGATTAAGGAAGATTTTTTTCTTCCAGGAGTCGTGTCCAGCCTGGCCTCCCAGATTTGAGCCATCGTTCACTGTCAAGAGAGGCTGGGAGATTGATTCAATTAAGATTAGCAGAGTCGAAAAAATGGCACGGGTTAGTTTTGATTAGTGATGTTTGTCTCTCATCTGGCGGTAGCTGGTGGCCGGAACACAGACGGAGTTCCGTTCTATCAGGTCACGGGGGAAGGCGAGGCAGGCTTCTGAAGTGGGGTGCATGGACCAGACCCTGGGGTGGCGAGGTGGCAGTTCTTTGTAATTTTCTTCTGAGGTCTCTTCCATTTGTCCTTGGGGATGATTTTCTTATAATTAGCTCTGTTTTCTAAAGGAACCCGATGGAGGCGGGAAAACTCTGAAATGTGGGGGTCATGGCAGGGTACCATTCCTGGGAGCAAATGAATGTAATTGGAGCTCTCATTAATTCTGAGGCGATGCCCAGGTGCCCTCTTCGCTCCATCAGGAGGGCGGTAGAACGCGCCAGGAGATGCGAGCATGTTTGAAACAAAGAGGGGCAGGCGGCTCCCGCTTCTGCTGGCAAAAAAAAAAAAAAAAACCTTCCCCGGGCTTGGGGGTCCCCGGGGTGAAGAGACGCAGGGGACACGTCATTCTCACCTCCTCCCACGGCCACACCAAGAAACCAAAATGCACCGGCGCTGTTGGTGTCTGCCCCTTGGGTCTCGGTGTGAGAGGAGCAGCCTGCAAATGCCTAAAAAAAAGTGCCTTGCAATTTACTGCTGCCTCTAGATTCATATTCAGACCCTGTTGCTGGATAAGTTTAATGAAAGTGGTACTTTCCATGAGGTCCCTGGTGGCATTAGTTCACATTACAAAATCATTATACATAATTTGACACTATTGTGCACCGTTAGCTTAGAAAAGGAGCTTGTTTTACAGCTCTGGGGACAGAGGTCCCTCCAGATAAGGTTGGGCTTATGAGAGAGGGAAGAGGCAAGAAGGGCCTCCCTCTGGTTAGTAATGAGGGCTTTGATGTTCAATGCAGCTACTCCCTTTATGCTCATCAAGACAGATATTTAGTCCAAGGAAAAAAAATAAATCCAAGTTACTCTCTTAAAAGGAAGCTGTAGACCATGCCCTAAACGCGACTCCTCTTAAAAGCAAATATTTAATCTGTGTTTTAAAGGCCTCTCCCAGGGCCATCAACCCCCAATGGATTTTGTGGTTGTGGTTGTTATTCAGAAAGCTCTGGTTCCTGGTGACTTGGCACAACTCCTCACACACTGTTCCACCCTGTTCCACGCAGCCACACAGGGCTGGCGTTCATCTGGTCTGTGCAGGTCAAGCCTTACCACTTGCTAAAAATATAGATGTTTCCAGGCCAGTAGGTAAATGGCCTCAGATGGAGTGCCTGTGTTCACGGCCTGGGGGACCCTAACCCTTCTCCTGGGTCTTCTAAGTGTCCTCAAGACCCTGCAAGGAATGGGCTAATGCCTGGGGACCTACCACGGGACATGCAGAATTATGCCCCCCATGCGTATGTTGATGTCCTAATTTCCAATGAGACTATGTTTGGAAATACCTTTAGGGAGGTAATTACAGTAAAATGGGGTCCTGAGGGTGTGACCCAAATCTCACAGCACCCGTGTCCTTATAAGAAGAGGAAGAGAGATGGCTCTCCAGTGAAAGGGCCGTGTGAAGCCCCAGTAAGAAGACAGCATCTACAAGCCAAGGAGAGCGGTTTCACCAGAAACCTGCCCTGCTGGCACCTTGATCTTGGACGTCCAGCCTCCAGACTGTGAGAAAGTAAATTTCTGTTTAAGAACAGCCTATGTTCTTTCTCTATGGCCGCTAGAGCAGACTAATGCACAGATTGTTCTGATGTGTTGTTCTCGTGCCTCCTACCATTTGGTTAATATTTTATCATCACATGCTAACACTCTTTCCTATATAAAGTCACCACTTTCCTTTAGCTAACTTCCAAAGGTGTCTGGTCCAGAATCAACGTTAGTTCACAACCCAACTGCCTGGAGGAAATTTTGGTCTCAGATATTATCTGGACTCTTCTCTCTTGTTTGAACGCCCTGGCTCATGGAGCTGGTCACCTTGTCCCCTGGAGCACCCCCTCTGATTGCTATTTATCCCCTGTCCCTTCTCCCCTCCTGAGCAGATGCACTCTGGCTTCTGAGAGCGGCCTCTCTTCCCCACCACCTCGTCTGACAGCCTCCTAAAGACTGGCCTTACTGCTCCTGGCTTTCTCCCTCCCACCCCGCCCTTTCCCTGCAGTCAGCGTGACTTTCTAAAACTCTGAGCGTTTCGAGGTCCTGCGTGAAACTCCGCAGTGGCTCTCCATCCGCCTCAGCTGGACTCTGACATCATGTGCAGGTCCCACAGGGTTGAGTTTCAGCTTTCCAGCTTCTGTGTATGCTTTTCCTTGTGCCTAAAGCACACTTCCATGCCCTTCCCCTGGCAGCTCTTCTCCAGCCTCCCAAGGAGGGAGCCCCTTGCACGAGTCTGCTGGGTTGTCCTTCCAGTGCCCTTGGACGCTTCCAGGGACATGGAACTCAGCCCCTCCCATGGACCCCTCTCGCTGGGATGGCTCCTCTGTGGAGAGGTCCAGCTTGTGATGGATCTGGAATCGCCTCCCCATCAACTCCCCTCACTGGTCCTCCTTCCTCATCTTCCTCATCTCCCAACAATCTTTCTAGCCTTTGAGGTTCTTTTAGTTCCATGGGGCTGAAACGTCACCCTCATTCGCTGCTGAATTCCTAGTGCTTAACATGCCTGACCAAGTAAACATATACTGAACAAATGAAAGAAGAGTTAGAATTGGATGGCAGAGCTAGAAGCAGCCTTAGGGAGGCTGGTGTTCCACTTCCTCATTTTACAAATGAGGACTCAGCCAAGGAAGGAGAATGGCCCAAGGTCTTAGGCCAAGAGAGTGGCCTGGCCAAGCTAGAATCTATAGGTCCAAAAGGACTAGGAGCAAACTGGCAAATTCCAGATGATTTTCAGATTATCTGAGTAGGGCGTGGATAGGTCCTTTCCCCAAAGTCATTCCCTGGGATCACGCAACCGTAAGACAAGGTCCATGCCTGGCCCACTGCCCTTTTTTCGAGGAACCAGGCTGTGAGATTAATGAGAGTTTAAATGGTGTCGTATCCTGGGCATTCATAACCTGGACTGGAGTGCAGGAAATCCTGCTTGTCTCACCCAGGGAGACAAATGTGCTCTGGAAAATTCCCGGAGGGGAGGAGGGCATCACAGGAATCTCCATCTCCACGGGCAAGTCTGGCCTAAAGCAGACAAGAGAAAGGGGTCCAGGGTGGTTCCTTCACATTCCAGAAATTTCCATCATGTGCTGGTGGAATGGGCATTTCTTTTTTCTTTTCTTTTCTTTTCTTCTTCTTTTTTTTTTTTAGGGCATCACCCATGACATAGGGAAGTTTCCAGGCTGGGGGTCTACAGCTGCCGGCCACTGCCACAGCCACAGCAATGCAGAATCCCAACCGTGTCTTTGACCCACACCAAGCTCGCGACAATGCTAGATCCTTAACCCACTGAACGAGGCCAGGGATCAAACCCACATTCTCGTGGAGACAAGTCAGTTTCTTTACTGCTGAGCCATGACGGGAACTCCCCAGAATGGGCATTTCAAAGGGCGGACAGAAGATGCTGCCGACTCTCACCCTCCAGAGAATGGCTTTGCCCCCAAATCTCTCTCCCCTGCCTGACTTTGAGGTACAGCTCCCTCCAACAGAGGCCAAGCCAAGGCTGCCTTTGGAGACTCAAAGAAAATCTCCTACTTCCCAACCGAGTGAGAGGGAGGGCGAGTCTCGGCGTAAGAGAGAGAGACCGCTGGATCCCAAGAGAGACAGATGGACAAAGAGAGTCTGATTAACACAAAGCAAAGGAGTAGAAAGGGAGACAGGCGCCCAAAGTCTTTGGACTACAAATAGAGAGGAAAAATTTATTCCACGAAAACCTTAAAAAAGGGAAAGGTCAGGAGTTCCTGTTGTGGCTCAGGGGAAATGAACCTGACTATGATCCATGAGGTTGCGGGTTTGATCCCTGGCCTCGCTCAGTGGGTTAAGGATCTGGTATTGCCACGAGCTGTGGTGTAGGTCACAGATGAAGCTCGGATCTGACATTGCTGTGGCTGCGGTGTAGGCCGGCAGATGTGTTTGGTGCCCTCCTGGGTTAGCAGTGCCTACGTGCTCTCCACCTCACCCCTTTTTGTGCTTCCATTTCCATATTGTCAATTCTCATAACAGGGGAATAAGCATAGTATCTGCTTGATTCTGACGTGAGAATTAACTGATACAGCAAATGCCTGGGATTTAGTAAGAACTCAACAAAATGTAACTTTTGATGCTGCTCTGATCTTTACTTAAGAAAAAGAACTCCCTTTCTTCTTTCATGTTTCTTTCCAAGACCCGTGATGTTGGGAAGCTTTACAAGAATGCCTTTTATGGGAGTTCCCTCTGTGGCACAATGGGATCAGCAGCATCTTGGGAGCACTGGGATGCAGGTTCAAGCCCCAGCGGGGCACAGTGGGTTAAGGATCCCCTGTTGCCAAAGCTGCAGCTCAGGTCGTGACTGTGGCTCAGATCTGATCCCTGGCCAGGTAACTCCATATGCTTCGGGCAGCCAAAAATGGAAAAAAAAAAAAAAAAAAAAAAAAGAATGCCTTCTGTAGTTGCAATAATATTCACCCATATCCTTGGGTTGGTGTGGGGCTGAATTAACACCTGTAAAGCACCTAGAACAGGTACTGGTATAAAGCAAACACTGGAGTTCCCGTCATGGCTCAGCGGAAACCAATCTAATTAGCATCCATGAGGACTCAGTTTCAATCCCTGGCCTTGCTCAGTGGGTTAAGGATCTGGCGTTGCCATGAGTCGTGGTATAGGTTGCAGACATGGCTCAGATCTGATGTTGCTGTGGCTGTGGCCTAGGCCATCAGCTACATCTCCGATTCAGCCCCTAGCCTAGGCACCTCCATATGCCACGGGTGCTGCCCTAAAAAGACACCCACACACATACAAAAAAATAAAAAAAGAAAGCAAACACTAAGAGCTGCCTCTTTCATTATAGAGAGCCAGGTCTAGACACATCTTGTATGCCGACTTTACTTCAATTAGCATTTATATATTTATAAATAACTTTTACCTCCGCATCCAAAGGCTTATCCCATCCCTCCAGGCTTCATTTCCTGCAGGGTTATTTGGGTGGTTGCTGCAAGTGAGTCATTTTTGAGAATGGAGGAGCCAGCGTTCTGGGAAGATGGCACCAGGAGAGCCATTTTTTTCTGGTGTCCCGGGGGAGAAACTTCTTAATGGAGACCTCGCTGACTTTTTCCCTCCCAGATCAGCTCAGAGCCCCTCTCCCTGAAGGCGGTGAAGGCAGGGCTCCCAGAGCCCTCTGGCTCCATTCAAAATCCCCTTTTCAGAGCCGTGGCAGTTTTATGGCCTTTAATGACCCCCTATTGTACCCTGATTGCCAATCAGGGCACACGTAATGACCAAGCAGCATCACTTAGCCCTTATTCCGATGACAATGGCCAGAGCGGCCAGCTCGCTGTTTTGACATGAGCGGGGTCACAGGGAAAGTTTGCGGGCGGGTGATTTAAGTTTGAGGCCGGACCAGCCAGCACCCTGGACTCCTCAGTTGCTGGGACTTGGACAAAAGAATGAACTCTGAACTTTTCCTTTGACGGATGGAGGTCATTAAAAGCATGATGGGGGCCCCTTCAAAGGCAGGTGTAGACCAGGCTGTCCCTCAAAGCGCCTAATAAAGAGAGAACAGGCGATTGTGTGGGATTCCGAGAAGGGGGACTTCTGAGAGATTCAGTCAAGTGGTTCAAAGAAATCAATGAGCCGCTCTGGCCGATTGACAGGGGCCAGAAGTGCCGCGACATTCCCTCTGCCACCCATTCAATGGGTGGCTGCCCCAATTGTTCCCAAACAGGGGCCCCCACAATAAATGCTTGGGGTCTTTTCACGGGTGCCCTGGGCTCTGGGGCCTTAGACCAGCCCAAGAATCCAGAGAAGTCTTCGCCACCCACTCCCATTTCAAATTCCATCCATTTTTTTTCTTTCTTTTCTTTCCTTTTAAACAGGAGTGTTCAGAGGACTCCTTATTTTATTTTTTATTTTTATTTTGTATTACTTGTTATGGCCACACCCACAGCAGGCATATGAAAGTTCCCAGGCCAGGGATTGAACCCTCACCTCTGCAGCGACCCGAGCTGCTACAGTCGGATTCTTAACCCACTGCGCCACCATGGGAATGCCAAATTCCATCCATTTTAATAAAGTATCGTGAGACCTCCAAACAGCTTAAAATATGAAAGGCTTCTTTTAAACATCTGGAAGATAACATCTAATTACTAGATGGTGCTCTAAGTTATTAACATGGAATCAGAGCTAATCCCACCAACACAAATAAACAGCAAACAAAAGCACTGCATCTAGAAGTATCATCTCCACAGAACCCAGAAAAGCCCCCAACACAGCTTCCCAACCACACTGCACCCCCCCCCATCCCCATTCCCACCAGGGCACAACCAGCTGGGACCACATGCTGCCCCTGGAGGGGCAAATCCAGAATGGTTGACCTCCTGGCAGTCGGCAGGACAAGCCAGCTAAATAGATTGACTGCAAATGGCTCGAGTCATCGAAGTTCAACCATGAAGGGAAATGAAAGCTTGGGGAATTTCACCTCCCTCTTCTATTTTTTTCAAAAGGTGTTTTTGCTTTTCGCAAAAAGGGTCAGAGATGTTGATCCCAAAGGTCTGAGCGGGAATATAAATGGATCTGGAGAAGCTGGAAGCCAGGTCTTGGGGGAGTGGTGTGCTGAATGGCTCATTAGGATCTCTCGCCAGGCACCTTACACACACATGCACGCAGGAGGCCGAATTCGGCACCCCTTTCCCGCCAGGGCGATGCTCATGAAGGGTAACGCGATCAGATGAGAAGGCGGCACACAGACAACCGCAAATCCCAGAGGAAGCAGCTGTGCAGACAAATAAACGAAGGTCCCGCCTCCCTAAAATGTATCCACGAGGCAGAGCCACATCCTTTGCATTGTCCGAGGACAGATCATTGCGGGTTCTCCTGCAGTTGGCGGTGTCAGCAAGGCTGAAGGAAAAAGTGATGACTCGCAGCCCGGGGAAGAGGCACCGCCCGGAAGCACCCAGCCGATGGAAGTCCACTTTAACCCTCTCATCCCTCCTTCTCCAACAATGAAATTGAGACAAAAGAGCCTCACTGAGTCATAGAAAGAAAAGGCTCAAGAGCCTTGAGAAAGAATAAGCAATTTCCCTCTCTCCAGATCCCTAAGGAAAATGGTCTGATCCATCCTAGCAATTCCCCATAGTGTAACATACATCTTCTGAGCATCTACAAGCAGTAGCCTGGGTGCTGGGCTTAAGCGATGAACAGGATGGATAAAGTCCCTGTCTTCACTGGAAGATGGAGCATCCACAGATAATTTATCAAATCATGAATATTTTAAGAGCTACTACAAAGGGAAAAAAGGGATGTCTTGGAAGGACCTAAAACAGAGGTCGGTGCCAACCTGGTGGGTTGGAAAAGGCTGAAGGATAACCAGGGCTTGGATGCTAGCGGGATGCTGGTGTGAGCGGAGGTGGCTCTGGCAGAGGGAACAGTGTGTGCAAAGGACCCACGACAAGAGGGACAAAGTGGCTTGCGCTTACATGACAAGAGCGAAATGACCACAGGAACAGAGTAGCAGAGAACTTTCACCCCAGCTGCCTCAGTTCCTCCTCAAAGTCTAAACATCAGGGTCTGAACAGAAGGTGGGCACCCAGGCAGGGAATAGAGGGACAAAAGCTACTATGGGCTGCTGAGTGTAAGACTCCACTGCAGAGCCAAGTTGAAGAAGTGGCAGGGGTGGGGGAGGGGGAGGGGAGGGAGGAGGGAGGGGGAGAGGAGGAGGAAGACTAGAGAAGCAAGTTGAGTTGTTTAGCAGATTCAATCTCCACAGAGGTCATGGCAGAAATATCTGGAAATATCTGGAAGGCGGTGGTCCATCCAATTCCTGGTCCTGCTAGGTCTGCACTGAGGCAAAACACCCACCCAAAGCTTCTGGCTTGAGTTCATCCCATCTCATCCTTTCAGGACTATCAAGAGGCAGTGCAAACAAACTCTGGTGTCACCTCCCTCAGTTTAGGGATAATCTAAAACTCTTGCTTCTAACCATCGACGGCTAAGCTGTTTTACCTAGTAAAAGGTAAAAGTAAAATCTGCTAACTTGACTTGTACTGAGAACTAACATTTCCTCACGGTTTTCCATGGATCAGGCGCGTGGTGCCCACAAACTTTAGCCCCGTGTTCCACGAAATGGGAGGTGTGTATTGTTATCATCATACCCATTTTGTGGAGGAGGAGACTGAGGTTCCAAGAAGCTACTCGGGCAAAGTTATACACACACATACACACACACACTGCTGAAAAGAGTGAAGGCGGAATTTACACCCAGGTGCGCTGACTGCAGCATCCTCTCCTGGGACCGCTGCACCCTTCTGCCTTTCTCCTGGGAGACAGGAAATACTGGAGATTCGCCTCACACGCAACTCTGATGGTCCTTTGGATCAGGTTTATAGAGAGACACGGCAATCGGGCGGCCGGTTTCTGAGCCCCGCGGGGTGGGCATCATCCAGATCAGAGGACGAAAGGACCGCTCTGCGCCCACGGCTCTGCGTGGCCCTGCCTGCTTTGCAGGAAACATCGCAGGGAAATATGCAAGCGTGTTTAATTGCAGGGGCTCAGGCAATTTGTTTATCTCCCTTAAACACGGCCAGGGTGGCTCCCGTTTGTTATCTGGGGTGTGAAATGGAGGCTGACAACAATTAATACCTCCTCCCTCTGACGGGAAGCTGTGTACTTCCGAGCAGGCCGCGGAGGAGGTGGTGGGCCGAGCCGTCACTCAGCATCCGAGGGGGGGCGGGCGGGCGGCAGAGTGACAGCGGCAGCTGACGGCCCCTCCCGCGGCCTCCGGAGAGGCCCCCATGATAAAGCGTCCTGCTTTGTGGTGTAATCAACTTGCTATACATGCATTACCTCCTAATGAGCGCCGTGTTTAAACAAGTGTATAGAACACATCTGTCCGGGCCTTGAGACTCCAGGCTCTGTGACCAATTTCAGCATCTGAAAGTTAAATTAATGGTAAAGGGTTTAATTGTGAGTAAACAATACCGCATTAAGGAGCAGTAAACACAACAGTGGGGACCCACTGACCGGCTCTGGCATCACAGATGCGGCTGCCTCCGTGTGACCGTTAATAGTCGCCCCGCCCGGACTTTCTGACAGTGTCTCGAAGCCCATTTGTCATCTAAATGGTCCATCCCTTTCTTAAACATAATTTTGGCCCATGGTCCATTCACCCGGTCTGCAGGGTCTATGTTCTTCGGAAGATGGGTCAAAAAAAAAAAAAAAAAAAAAAAAAATCCCGAGGCCAGTGGGGAAGGCCTGGAGAAGATCCAGCGTCTACACTGGGGTGTAGGGTGGGGTAAGAGGGGGACCAACACCCCCTTATCTCCAGTCAGCCAGCGACCCTCCGTAGAACTGGGCCGCCTTAAACTCCAGGCTTCAATGGCAATGATTCCAAACCTGGTTTTAAAACACCCTAGGGTGTCTCCAATGAACAAAGGATGCCTCAAAAGCAAATTAAGTTCCCTTTAATTAAAGATCATAACATACGCCACAGAACATTCCGTCACGGTAGGGGAAGGAAAAGACTGTCACATGAAATAATGGGGCTCTAGCAACTCAGAAACACCAAGGAATATGAAGTGAGGGCTCGGCACCTTCCGCGTGCGTGAGCAGCTGTGGTCAGCGCCACCTTGGGACCTGAGCCTGGCCCTCCGTGGGCGCGGCAGGGTGGCCGGGCTCTCCCCACGGTGTTGGGAGCCAAGGCTTGGCCTCCGGAAGGAGAAGGATACAGGTCAGGTCTTCTTTGTCTGCCTTTCTCTCCATCACCTGCAACAGGTCAGGTGGGAGGTGTCTCAGGGGGCCGAGTCCCTAGAGGCATGATTTGGAGGCCACCAAGAGCCCAGGACTATGGTTTCCTGAGGGGTAGGGGGTCCTTCTCTGTGCACCTTTTGTCCTCCGCACCCCAGAAGGCCTGCGGCAGGTAAGGCAGCCACTGAGAACGTCCCTCCTGTTTGCCCTCCCTGAAGCCTGGGCAAAGGAGTGGGCCGTGTGCCACAGAAGACTGCATCAGTGGAGGTCCCATTGCAGCTCAGCGGGTCAAGAACTCGACTAGTAACCACGAGGATGTGGTGGGTTCAATCCCTGGCCTCGCTCAGTGGGTTAAGGATCTGGCGTTGCCATGAGCCGTGGTGTAGGTCACAGGTGTGGCTCAGATCTTGCATTGCTGTAGCTGTGGTGGAGGCCGGCAGCTACAGCTCCTATTCAACCCCTAGCTTGGGAACCTCCATATGCTGCAGGTATGGCCCTAAAAAGGCAAAAAAAAAAAAAAAAAGATGGTTGGGATTTGTGACCCCAGCCCTGAGCAGAGGCGCCCTTGGCGTGCTCTTAAGAGTCTTTCTCAAGGACCTTCCAGAAAGTGGGGCTGAGAATGGCCAAGATCAAGTGGCAAAGGCACTAAGCTTCATTCTTGCTTCCTTTAAATGTAGACGTGCGTGGTTTCAAAGGCAAAATAATCTCATGGTTGCACACCCAGACTCCAGAGCCCATCAAATCTGGGGTTCTGCCCCCTTTGCCTCTTGGAGCCTCCATGCCCTCCTCTGTGAAATGGGTTGTTGAGGGATTGAATCCACCTGTACACACAGAAGGCTTCAAAGGGTATGTGGCAGAGAGTAAGCGCTTGATAAATGTTAGAAGCTGTTAGGATGGGGTGTGTGACGTGTACCCCTTTTAATGAGACCTAATCTAGCAGACATGTGGGAACGGCTGCAGGAAAACTAGAACAGCCATTGTGTCTGGATCACCCTGAGCCACAAGGTCTCTAGCAGCCACTGGGTACGTGCACTAAGGCTTTTCCTCTGCACTGCCAGGCCCACTGCTCTCCGCAGCCAAGGACCCAGGGCAGCCCTGGCCCTCTGGCCACCAGCAGTGGACGTGGAGGTAAACGCCCTGCCTGCCCCGGGCTGACGCTTCCACACTAATCGGAATGCCAGAGCTCAGTGCCCCTGAGCTAGAAAAAGAGCTTCTTGCCTCCTAAAACCAGCTCCAAGTCAAACTAGCCCTCTAGCTCCAAGTCAAGCTTTCAGAACTAAATTCAGAACTAAATTTCTTAGAACGTTTTCCCAATGTATTGACTGTATTGAGTTACTTTGTATGTTCTGAATACAGGTAACTGGGAACCTCACATTTTTTCTTCTTCTTCTTCTTCTTCTTCTTCTTTTTTTTTAGGGTCGTACCCATGGCATATGGAGGTTCCCAGGCTAGGGGTCAAATTGCCAGCCTACACCACAGCCACAGCAATGCCAGATCTGAGCCACCCATGTTTGCGACCTACACCATAGCTCATAGCAACATAGGATCCATAACCCACTGAGTGAGGGCAGGGATCAAACCTACAACTTCATGGATCCTAGTCAGGTTCATTTCTCCTGAGCCACAAAGGGAACTCCCATCCCATTTCTACTTCGCCAGTGATTTTTTTCCCCCCTTTATAACCCTTACTGGTTTTCTGTATTCGGGCTAGGCCAATCTGTGTACCTCTTGGAGAGCCTAGAATTTCTAACTATGAGTGGTGACAGATTCACTGGAAGAGGGCACTAGGGGACCTGCCTGCAGTGGCTTTGGGAGCAACAGATGGGGGGGAATGGAGCAGGGGTGTGATTGTCTGTTTCTGCTGAAACCCTCTTCCCCTCTCTACCCCTCCCTGTCCAGGCCACCCTTTCAGTGCCAACCTACGGAAGCGCTGCTTCCTTCAAAAGAGGCCTGAGAAATGATTGCCTGGCTTTGGGGTACAGACTGGATAACAGAATGTCATCGCCGCTCAATCGGTGTTGCCATGTTTTTGCTGTGGGCTCTTGGTTGGAAATTATTCCTAGTTCAACATATGCCTCCTCTTGTTCCCTGTCTGACAACCAAGCCCATGACACACAGAGACAGAGAATGACCGGGTGGAGACGCCCCATTGGTGATGGCGGAGGCCCACGGTGTTTCCAGAAATAGTCAGAATCAGAACACATCACCCACCTGGCCTGGCCCTCTCTCTACTCCTGCCAGTTTCCCCCAGTCTCTGGAAGAAGGTAGAATGAGTCCACGCGGAGGTTTCAGCACTAACCCATAGGCAAGCAAAAGATGTTTGCAGCCCCTGAAAACGTGGAAGGAAATTTGGAAACACTCTCCTTCAGCGATTTTTTTTTCTCTCCAATGTTGTCTCTGCTGTGAAATTCTAACTTGAGATGAACCCTTTTGCAGAGATTAGGACCAAAGCCCTAATGTCCTTGACCTCGGTGTCCTCCGTGATGCACCGTGTGGTCTGTCTGTGTGGTTTCACACCACAGAAGAGGGAAAAATCACAGCGCCTGCTCTGACTCCATTTTCCGGTTGCGGCCCAGAGAGGTGCATAGCCTGGCAGGAAGTAACACAGCAATTAGCGGGCAGATGTCTCAAACATCACTGCGGTGGCGCTGCGGTAAAATATAGACCCACCCCAAACACCATCCTCATCATTGTCCTCTATACTCCAATCAAATGAAGGTCCCCCCCCCCAACCCAGGTCTTGTCTGGAATATCTTTAAAAGGGAAATTCACTCATTTTCTCCCCTCTCTTTTTTGTTTTTTAAACACAGGCCCCAGACTCAGGTGCTCTAAGCAGGAAGGGGAAACGTACCCCACCCAGGCAGCAGATACCGTGTTCCTCCTGCCTCTGTGACTTCAGCTTGTCTTTCGAGACCATTTTCACCACTTATTGATTTTGTTTTCTGCTTGTCTATGAATGACAACTTGAATTAAGACAACGCAGGCTGAGAAGCCACAAGGCAGTGCTAAGTGTTGTCCTCTGTTTGGCGGCGAAATGCCTCACAGCGGCCTTCTGCCCACCCCTGCCCTCCCAAGGAGCTGGGGGCAGGCAGACCCCCGCCCCGGGGCCCAGGGGGGTCAGGACACAACTCTGAGCTGGAGGGAGAGAACTGACTTATTCAGAGCAGGGGCTGTGTTTGTAAGTATGTAATAAACGGCAGCTCAGGAAGAGCCCAACAATTCGACCCTGCTGCTGCCTCCACCAAGCAGAAAAACCAAGCAGCCTAGTTCCAGTTGCTCACACTTGCAGCGAGAAAACTCACCAAATCAGCCTTAAGTAACTCAACTCTCCCTTCCAAAGCTCCCCACCCAGGACAACCCTCAGACAGAAAGGCCCTTTAACGACACCTTAAAAGGTACATTGATGGTGTATCTTAAACCTTACTTTATATTGTAAATTAAAAAAAAAATAACTTTTGCTCTTAAATTCAGAAATTCTTTTTTTGTTTTTTGGTTTTTTGTTTTTGTTTTTTTTTGTTTTGTTTTGTTTGTTTGTTTGCTTGCTTTTTAGGGCTGCACCTGCACATATGGAAATTCCCAGGGTAGGGGTCTAATTGGAGCTATAGCTACTGGCCTACACCACAGCCACAGCAGCATGGGATCCAGCTCACGGCAGCCCCGGATCCTTAACCCACTGAGTGAGGCCAGGGATCAAACATGCATCCTCGTGGATACTAGTCGACTTCTTAACCTGCTGAGTCACAACAGGAACTCCCAGAAATTCTACTTTCAAAAGTGCCTCTTAGGAACATGAAGTTCTCATGGGTAAGCTGCATCGGAGAACATGGTTTACAGTACTCCTTATAATAAAAGCGGAACCCTCCAAGCACCCGGCAAGAGGGAATCGGTAAAGCACTTTTGGCACATCTGTGCAATTAAATGCTGTGAGGATGCTGAACAAGAGTTATTTACATGGAAAGATATTTTTACTATATATGGCTAAGTAAATAAGAAAATTAAGAAACGATATGTATAGTTCAATTCTTGAAAACAAAAAATCTTCATGGAACTTTTCTTACATGTTTTACATGCAAAAAAAAAAAAATGAAAATTGAAATAAGCCCAAAGATTCAGCTTTGAGAAGTTTTGAATTCTCAGAAATCTGACTGACTTCTGGGTGTATTCATTTATCATCAGGAAAAAATGATGAAGCAAGTTTCCTGCTGCATGAGCCGAAAGACGGCCTCAAATCGTGCTCCCAGCTTTCTGATGTCACCCTGAAGAGTGTTTCTGTCATGACATATTTGAAGCCCTCACCTCTCAAATAGCAGCAACACAACTAACACGGGACACTTGCTGTTTTCGCACAACTTCCGACACCCAGTGGGAGACACTGCATGGGTTAGACTAATATAGGAAGCCCATTCTCACAGTCAATTGGGAAAGAAAAAGACTGGAGTTTTTTCTCTTGACCATGTCTTCAGAGAAGACAGGCTGAGAGAGGGAGGGAGGGAGGGAGACATTGATTGATTGATTGAATGAATGATTGATTGATTGATTGAGTTGAACCCAACTTCAGACAGTGCAAAGCTCATCTCAATAGCTTCACTCTATCCCCAAAGCAAATACAAGATCCTGAGTGCGGGTCAGACTGATAAAAGACCTCCTCTCCACCTCCCATCCAAAAATCTCCCAGGAAGACATTTCCATGGGGATCATGGAAAAATTTGGAAATCTAATGGAAGCTGTAATCCTCTCCTAGAAAAATACACAGCTTTGCACACAGCTCAGGGGCTTAGGGACCATCCATGGAGCTTCCATGAATAACAATGGCCGGTAAGTGAGGGGAAGTTTCTCATCAGGGTGGACCTGTATCCACTTGAACCCAGCACCAGTTTTGAGAAGTGCTTGCCTACCCACTTCCCCCATCTTCACGTCCACCACCAAGCGCCAGGGACCCTGGGACTCCCCGAAGCAGGCCAGATGAAGGCCAGCGGGGATGGGAAGATGATGGGGAGGCAGTGAGCAGAGGAAGGGCGATGCCCCGCCCCTCTCCAACACCTCCCGCTCTGGTAAGGAGGGTGCCATCCTGTGACTCCACAGCTGCCTGGCAGGACTTCCCCGGAAGCAAGAGCCTCTTCTGTGTTTCGGCAAGGGTGTTAAAGAGAGCCCATTAGAGGGGACCACAAGTCAGACCTCACGCAGGCACCATCCTCCCAGATTGGAGACCCTGCCTTTCTGATCCTCTCTCTGCCGAACTGGGGCCAGCAACAAAAGGTGTTAATAGCCTGATGAGGAGCTCGTGCTGATAGATGACCCATTATGGTGATCGCTCTTGTGCGAATGGCAAATAGGTTTGATCAATTAGATTTTAATGTAAAGTGGGGCCTGGGGGAGAAAAACAGCAACCGGGAGAGGGAAGACCCTTTGTTACTAATGTGTCTGAAAAAAGCACTTAATTGAGGTCATAATAATATTAGCAGTTCTCATCATCAATAATTCAACCTTATTTATTACTAGCCGATAAAGTCCTGTCAGGTGGGGAATGTAGGGGGCTTTTGTTAAAGACAGGATACATGGGGTTTCATCTCTCCCTCTCTCTCACCAGCTGCAGCTGCTGGACCACAGAACATCTAACGCTCACAATGTTTTCTAGCGACGCCTTCTATATGTAGAAATGGGGAACGGAAAATAGAAGTTTTCCACGAGGTACAATTTCACCCTCTCCTGCATCTCCCCAACTCAAAAAAAAAAAAAATTTATTTTTAACCCTTTGCTCCTTAACAGCTAATAACAAATTCTGCTTCAGACATCTGTCGGGAGAAAAACAATTTCTATTTTCGCATGATTTAGGACCCTCAAGAATGACATAAACATAAATTCTGCCTTTTCACACACTTTTAGTCACCTGCGGTGTGTTACCTTTTAAAGCCGAAGAGAGAAAGCGCGTGAGAGCGGGTGCTAAATGAATGGATAATTGTACAATTAAAGATGCTAGCTCCAGTGTTAAAATTTAAAATGTATTAGTCTCATAAAACCGCCTCATTAGTCTCCGTGTCTTAAAGGACATACTTGTCCATAATGAGGCAAATGCAGGAAATGGCACAGGGGTGAGCGCAAGGGGAAGGAGGAGATATTTGAGCTGGCTGCCATTTCATTTTTCAGAAAGGGGGAGGAAAACACTTAATAAAGATAATTGGGCTGGTAGTGCCTGTTCCCATCTGGAATCTCAACACAGACAGACCCCAGGGCAGACGATCGGTCATTAACCAGGAAAATAACCTATTTGGAAGGGATCCGTTTGTTTTATAAATGATGCTCCACTTGAGAACAGCTTAACTGCAATAATAATAAAAGTTCCTCGAAAACCCAGCCAGGGGACGGTGCTGAAATATCGATCCGGCTTCTGCTGATAATGGCTGGACTTGGCTTCCGCTCGGCTTGCAGGAAACAGCTTTTGAAGTTTTGCTTTCCTTTCTTTCTTTTTTTTTTTTTTAAGTCTAAATAGAATTTACACGGCCCTTCAGTGATCAGTGGCTATTAGAGGCTCTGGTTAGGAGATACCCGACGCGTGGGGTCAGAAGAGGTGGCCCCCGGTTGAAGATGGAAGTGGGGAGGGGGCTCTGAGCCCAGGGGAAGGGAGGTCAGCCCTGCGCTCGGTAAGTGGGAAACGGAGGGCGGCTGTGGGGCCGTCCTGGCGGCGAGGCGGCCCGGGGACTAGGACTTGGAAGGATTAATTCCCCCCCAGCCCCAGCTGGCCATTGTGCTCCCCGCAACACGCACGCACGCACGCACACGGCGCACCACACACACAAGGCAGAAGCAGTTGGAAAAGTTCTTCCTGGAGGCCAAACTGGAATCGTAGAGATCAAGGCAGTGAGGAGCAGCCCCGCGCCTGATCCCACTGCCCTGAAGGTGCAGCCAAGGGGGAGCAATTACTATAATTAGAAATAAGGGTTCAGTGGCAAAGCTCCTCTGATCCACCTATTTCCAAGGAAGGTTGCTTAGCTGCTTAGGAGGGCGTGTGAAAGCCAGGTCTTCTGAGACAAAGGAAAACGGAGAGGTGGGGAGGGGACCTACATGCAACCTGCCTTTCAAGCAAAAGGAGGCGTCTGGGCTCTGAAGGATCCAAGTCTGCATCACTGGTTCTCCAGCAGGAAGACTTTTCACACCCCAACCCTCCCCCCGAGGGACATGTGGCAATGTCCAGGGACACTTAGGGCTGTCACAACTGGGGGTTGTTGAGGCACTATTGGCACCTGTGGGGGTAGAGGCCAGGGAGGATGCTGAGCATCACAGAGCGTACAAGACAGTCCCACTTCCACGCCCCACCCACCTGTGCAACCACCTCACCCAGCCCGATGACAACAGTGCCGAGATAGAGAAGTGCCCGCCCCGCACCCCACCCCACCCCCACGCATCTATTTGGATCTCACTCACTCGAAAAAAAAAAAAAAAAAAAAACGACTCTCCAGTTCACTCTGGCCCTGAGAATGCCAGCCTCTGCTGCATTCCCCCTCCCCGTGAGTTTCACTGATTAACTAGTTCCAGAACAAAACATCTTTCTTTGGAGTTCCTCAGGGGTCCAGTCCAAACATCACTGCAGCCTTAAGGTGTCGATTTCAGCCTGGCAGCCGAAGTTGGAAAGAGGATGAGGGTTCATCCGTGACACATGTTACCCACGTGCCCTCCATCTCAGGACATCGCGTCCTCCATGACCCCCCCCCAAGGTCACCGCTTGATGGCGCCATCTATGAAATGGGTATAAGAGTTGTGCTGCCTCCTAGTGTTGAAAGGAGGAAATGCAGAAACATTGAGCCCAGCATATAAGGTGCTCAAAAAAGAATGGGGGAGAGAAGGAAGGGAAAGAGGGAAGGAAGGAGAGAGAGAGAGAAGGAGGAGGGGGGAGGAAGGGAAGGGAAGGAGAAAGAGAGTGTTGTCTTCCAGCTGCTGTCAGGTACTGCACTGGCAAAAACCCCCACCACGCCAAACAGCCATGGGGTATCCATCACCCATCAAGGAACAGCTGCCATTTTCTAGTCATAAAGAATCAGCTAATGCACAAAGCTCTTTGGAATTATCATCCCCATCATCTGCAGAGCTTAAGTGTATGTCTAAGTAAAGCCCCGTTCACCTTTCTGCTGCTTCCTCTACCTTGATGCTAGAAAGAGAAGGGGGAGGGCGGGCCACGGCCTTACCAAATTTCTCCCTGCATGCCCGACTGTTTCCTCCTGACAGCATTTGACTGTGCTTATTATTTCCAGCAAAGCCCTTATCATTTTCAATGTGAATTTCAAATCACACTGATCCAGCCCTTCTTAGCTAAAGTCAGCTTTATCAACCACAAGAGATGTGGGATTTGAGAGAGATCTGAGTAAATTCACATTGTTTGGATAAACTCATTCAGGGAGCTCAACAAATCAAAGCCGAAATGGGTATGTATTCCAAAGAGACTGAGAACTGCTGGGGGAAAAAAAAGAAGAAGAAGAAGAAAAAAAGTTACTATTAACATTTTTATTTCTTTCCAAAAACAAAAAACAAACAAACAAAAAAAACAACAGAGCGGTCCCTTTCTAATGAGTGTGTTCACAGACTCTTTTTGAACCATTAGTAGGATACCAGGTGAAGTCCTAGGAGCTGTGGGGCTTCTTGACAGGAGAGGCAAGATGCTGGAGAAAAATCATATCCCCACCCCACCCCCCACCGCCACCCCCCAACTTAGGTCAGCGAGACCACTATCAAATATGGTAATGGGTGAATTTATGCATTATCCCATAATTTAAGGAACTGTGTGGATCATGTATATTTAAAACTATTTCTCTGTAGTTTTAATTATCTCAGTCTGCAGGGGCAAAAAGAAAAAAAGCAGGCAGCTCCCTTGCCTAAGACCAAAATGAAAGCACTTGCCTGCTGACAGCTAAGACGTCTGTCCTAGCTGGTTGAGATTTCCTACAAAATTTGCATTGGAAAGGCAGCTTTAAGTATACTTAAAATAAAAAAAAGGGGGCATTTGCATCTAATTTGCTACACTTGCAGTATTAGAGTTTTATCTGAATAAAGACACGTCAACTGGATTTATATAGTTAAGCTGATAGCTGGGAAAGTCAACACCGAAAACATCAGCTAAATTCAACAAAGTTGGAGAGCAGCTAAGAGTATTTACAAGTTTGGGTTTTTTTCCCCTCCCCCCATCTACTGATGACTTTAAAACTGTAGCAATTATCTTCTGGCAATTACAAGGTTTTAATGAAAGGCATTTTTATAGGTGGACCCCCTTCTCTCTCCCCCATCAACACACCCAAGCATGTTTAGTAAATGTGGTGTTTCTAAAATGTGGCGTCATAGGGATTTCGGTGGCTTGGGGACTCAGACGGTTTCGAATCCTGACTTGGCCACTTCCTGACTGTATGACTTTGGGCCAGTACCTCCTTAGCCTTAGTTGCTTCATCTGTAAAATGGGGACTGCAATCGCTGTCCTTCGGGATCTCTGCCGTTGGGCAGTCTGCAGACTGCACAAACATGCTCTAGCAAGGGGCCGGTGGGGGCTGAAATCCAGCCCCCAGCCCCCATCCACTCGGCAGCCAGGCATGTGGCTGGACCACCTCATCCCACTTGGCCATTGATGCCTATGAAAACCAACTACAGGAGAACTCCCAGCAGCTACTGGCACTCCAGCTATTTGGGATGGCTACTATTTTTTTTTTTTTTTTTTTTTTTATGGCTACTATGGAAGTTCCTGGGCCAGGGACTGAATCCGAGCCACAGAATAAATAATGCAGTGTGTGACCTTGAAGGGACACTAATCCCATTCATGAGAGGGAAGCCCCCCCTAAAGACCCACTCTCCACAATACCATCACATTGGGCATTAGATTTCAACATGTGGATTTGCAGCAACCCAAAGAGCCTCAAACACCTCCGATTCAGGAATCCCAAGCAGCATAAATAAATAAGCATCTGTGCCTAGACAAATCTTCGTGAAAAAAACACCAAAGACAAAAAGAAGATCTTCAAAGCATCTTGCACTAAAAGAAATACTACCTACTAAAGGGCAGCAACAAGAATAATAACTGACTGCTCAATAACCGCAAAATCATGACACATAATGAGCATTTAATAAGTGGAAGCTATCGTTAAGAGTGATCATAATGGTAATAACAGAACTAGAAATATTCGAATCGCAGCTCGGCCGCTGCCTTAAGTGTGTAGCCTGGAGTAAATCATCTAACCTCTGAAAGCCGTGGTTTCCTTGTCTTAAAAACAGGTTTGGGAGTTCCCGTCGTGGCACAGTGGTTAACGAATCCGACTGGGAACCATGAGGTTTCGGGTTCGATCCCTGGCCTTGCTCAGTGGGTTAGGGATCCAGCGTTGCCGTGAGCTGTGGTGTAGGTTGCAGACGCGGCTCGGATCCCACGTTGCTGTGGCTCTGGCGTAGGCCGGCGACTACAGCTCCGATTCAACCCCTAGCGTGGGAACTCCCATATGCCACAGGAGCGGCCCTAGAAAAGGCAAAAAGACAAAAAAAAAAAAAAAAACAGGTTTGGTCAAGATGATATAAATAAAATCATTGGCATAGTATCTGGCACTCAGTTGATATAAAATTAATGCCGGCCACACACTCAAGCCCCCGTTGGGCTGGAGCAGGAGGAATGTGGGTCAAGTTCATCTCAAAGGACCCCTAGACATTACTGCCCAGGAACCTCATGTGAAAGCTCAGTTCAGCTCTCTACCCACAGAAAAAAGAAGTTCTCTGGAAAAGGCCAGCCCAAAGGCAGACATATACAGAAATTCCAAGAAAGAAAATGTAATGGAAACCATTCTACGGAGTGGTCCCAGGCCCCCTCCATCTCTGTAGGCAACACTCCCTACACCTAGGATATGTCTAGGAGAGGAAGGAACCCGAATTTCATTGTGGTCCTTGCAATTACATGCTGCTTGTCGGGTTTCCGAGGGACCCACAGTGATCACAGTGGGACCTCATAGAATCTTGGAGAAGTTAGCTGAGCAGGTTCAGAAGCAGAGACTCAGGAAGCAGAAGGCCTGTCCCTGGCCCAGAGGGCACATACGAGGTGGGCAGAGCTCGAATCCAGGCCTTCCAGCTCCTCTTGCTATCTCCCAGCTGGGCCCTGGCCATAGGCTCCAAAGCTCTTCCATCACGTCTTAGAATAAATGACTCTCATCTTTCAGGTCTCAGCTCAGATGTCCCCCCTGCTCCGAGAAGTCTTCCCTAACAACCACCTCTCATTTAACTCTCCACCACTGCACCTCTTGCACTTCCAAAACAGCCCTCTCCATCCCTCCTAGTCACATGCTCTTTGTGGTCGATTTGTTTAATGCCTTATTTGTCAGAGCATCACCCAGTGCTACCAGAGTGCGTGGCATGGGGTGCCCATTCAATACATGTCTGTGGAGTGAATGAATTTAAGTTGAGTGAACTCATTAAGTTAAGTGAACTCATTTATACTGTTATCTCTAATTATGTAAACAGCTATAACATCACTTAACAGGGGTCAAAAACTATATGCAATATTTCTTCTTACAGCCCTCTCCACCCCACCCTGAGCCATGCTCATTAGACAAAACAAAACAAAACAAAACAAAATTGAATGAATAAAGGAAACAGTTCATGAGTAGGTCCAGGTGCCATATGCCTCTCTTGCCTGCTGCCTTTTCTCATTCTAAGCCCCTCTTGGACTAGAAGAACCAAGACACAGTAGGAGTTAAAATAAGTCCAACCCCAGAGGCCACCTCTCACCTCCACATAATCATTCAATTAAGTGAATCAAATGAACAGGAGGATATCCCTCAGATGCCCACCTTCTATAAACATCCTCCTGCTCATCTACCTTTGTTTTCTAGGAGTCCCATCCTGTCTCTGGATGGTACAGAGGAGGGGACGGCATGGAGGAGAGAGGAAAGAGGTGGAAACACATTGGAACAAAAAGAGAGAGAGAAGAGGGAGAGAATGAAACTGTCAGGTTGGTCACACATTTGTCATTAAGTCAAAGCCGAATCCCAGTGTTTGTGTGAGGTGGAATTATCTCATTCTTTTAGTCTGTGAGTCTCTGTGATCCACCAGTCAAGTATGTGATTGGATTTCAGCTCAACAAAACCTTAAATTACACACCTATTGTGCCTGGGCTAAGCCTAGTTTCACAGCAGTGGAGAAGGCTTCTCCCGGCCTCTGTGGCGGTGTTCGATCCAGCGCGGTTCTCATCCGCTGGTTGATGAATGAGTAATAGGATTAGAGTCTGATCTCAAGCAACATGGTAATTGTCATGTTGGGTGTGGGGACAAAGGCTGGGTGATGGAGAAGGGCTGCAGAGTGGAGATAGGCCTGTGCCCCCCACATGTGCCCACTGACATGGAGGGACCAGCCAAGGGCCTCAGGGAGGGCGGGAGCAAGACTTGGGAAGATGCCAGCTATATTGACTGAAGGTCTACCAGGCTCAGTGACCGTGCTGGGCACCTGCACAGGTGTATTTATCTCATGGTATACTCAAAATGGCTCTCTGAAATGGGGGACGGGACATCTTTTGGATTTTTCCTATACCTACCCCCCACTTCTGGACACAGGACCCCCCCCCTTCCATGGGGAACCACCATCTCCACTTTCAGAGGAGGGTTCTGATAGAACTAACTCCACCCTCAGCTACCAGAGAGGTCACGTGACCACACCAGGCCAATCAGAGATGCTGGTGTTCGTTGCAGAACCTTTGCCAGGACCCCCAGGCCACAGGCAGGCATGCTCTTTCCAAGGAGCCAGAGAAAGGACCTGGAACGATGCTGCCTGGGAAGGGGAAAATGCGGCCACCTGGGGAGATGACGTTAGGTAGTAGAATTTGGAAATATGGGGCCACGTTCTCGTTCTACTAACACCTCTAACTCTAAGACTAAAGCCAGATCTGCCCATTGACCTTTTCAGCCAAAACAACAACAACAACAAAAAGCCAGTCAGTGCCCGTGTAGGCTCAAGATAGTTCAATCTGATTTTTCTGTCCAAGTGAATTCTCGTACATTTTACAAATAAAGAATCAGGGCTTATGGAGGTCAGGCCATCTACCCAAGGTCACAGAGCTAATAAAGCAGCAGAGCTGGGATTTGAGCCCAAGCTTATTTATTCTAAGCTCTGTGCACTTTCCTCTGCACTGGCCATTCCCACCAGAGGGCCATGGGCCTGCTTCCTGGAAGGACTCAAAGACTCTGATACCATGAGGGGAGAGAAAACTAGCAGCCTGGGAGACCCCGGGCACATTTTAGGGTGAAGAAGGTCCCTTTCTGCCTCTGTCTAGCCATTGTTCTCATTTTTTCTCACTCTGAGGCCAGAGTGGACAGATATTTGGAACAGTGAAGATAACAAAGGCTTTGGAGACTGCCTTACATTCAAACTCTAAATCAGCCATTTATTTTGGCTGTGTGACCTTGGACAAGTAACTTACTGTCTCTGGCCATAAATCTCTCATCTATAATGTGGAAATAAGTAAACTTGGGACAATTATGAGCATTAATTAGAAAAGATAGGTGTTCAAGGAGCAGAAAATCTTAATTGCTGTGACTTAAAGAAGCATGTTTCTTGAATAACATGACATTAGGACTAGACACTTCCAAGGCGAGCCCCATGGGTCTGCAATCCACTTGGCTTTCTTTCACCTTTTTATAGTCACACGTGGGCTGCAGTGGCACAAAGGGCAGAACCCTCAGGATAGAGGACCTCCATCCCCACACCTCCTGTTTTAAGAGAGCACCCAGGACACTTCTCCTTACATCTCATTGGCTAGAACTAGATCACATGACCACCCCTCACTGCCCACCACAAATCTCCTTACATCTCATTGGCCAGAACTGGATCACATGGCCACCCCTGGCTGCAGGGGATGCTAGGAAGACACCTATTTGGGAAAAGGGAATGAGGTGCCTATCTCTTTTTATCTTCCGGTCCTCTATTCACAGGAATAAGGAGGAAGAGAGGATTCTCTCCTCCAGGGAAGTAATCAGTAGCAGTCGCCAGATGATACACAGCACTCTAGGCCGAATCTGATACATATAAAACACTCCGTAACTAGGAGTTCCTGTCGTGGCCAGCCGTAACAAACCCAATGAGGATCCATGAGGACGTGGGTTCGATCCCTGGCCTCGTTTGGTGGGTTAAGGCCTTGCCAAAAGCTGTGGTGTAGCTCACAAATGCATGTCAGATCCCACGTTGCTGCGGCTATGGTGTAGGCCAGCAGCCACAGTGCCAATTCTACCCCTAGCTTGGGAACTTGCATATGCTGCAGGTGCAGCCCTAAAAAGACAAAAGAATGATAATAATAAAACAAAACACTCTGTAACTGGAGTTATTCTTATTATTACATGCAATGTTCTGCCAATGGCATAGAAAGTGACCTTTCCAGCACCCTCCCCCTTCCTAGTGCCCAGCTTCAGGAGGCACAGCATCGGCAGGCATTCAGCCCTGCCTCTCCTCCTGCACCCACATAGCCAGCCAGCTCATGCTGGTAGAGGCTCAGCCGCAAGTGGGTACCCTCTCCATTGCCCCAGAATGCAATGATCATAGCACTTTCTGCAGAGAGAGATCTGAAGACAACAGAGAAGAGATCTGAAGCTGAATGTTCCCACGGAAGGCAGATTTGGAAAGTCAGGTGCAACAGGAGAACAGCTCAGTGATCGCTGGAGCCTCTCTGGAGCTGTTGTCCTCGAGGTTGTTTTGAGCTGCAGTTCCCAGCCTCCTGCTTCTTTTTTTAATTAAAAAAATTTTTTTTCTTTTTATTTTTTTTTTAAACCCACACCTGCTTCATGTATTAGTTTCCCGGCTAGGGGTCGAATCAGAGCTACGGCTGCCGGCCTGCACCACAGCCACAGTAACTTGGGATCTGAGACTCGTCAGGGACGTACTCCACAGCTCACGGCAATGCTGGATCCTTAACCCACCGAGTGAGGCCAGGGATCGAACCTGCATCCTCATAGATCCTAGTCTGATTCTTAACCCTCCAGGCCATGGTGGGAACTCCCACTGCCCCCTGCTTCTGCGATGCAACCCCAGCTCCTTCCCACACCCTCATCACCACATCTCTTTGCCTTCTTTAAAAGAAAGATAGCTGCATCCTCCCATCCAAAAAAAATACTGAGGACAAGACACTAAGGCGAGTCGTTCTCTCCCGGCATATACAAGCTAGAGACCCATCCCCTAGTCTCTCCATGCTCACTGGGTCCCCAAGTGACTGGAGCTTTCATTCAGTCAGTCATATACTCACGATTCATATGTTGAGTGCCTCCTAAGCATTGGCTTCATTCTAGGTGCTGGGGCTCCAGCCAGTAATAAACCATGCATGCTGCTTGCCTCACCTTTGATGGGACATGTCCCCAAATCTCCTAGGGATATCTCCAGGGATGCTCCCAACATCCCATTTCTCCCCCTTGGTTCATGCTCCAGTCCTTCTGAGCAGAAGCATCACTAGGGCTCCACTTCACATCCCCTAGAATGACTGTGATCAAAAAGATGGACCATGACACCTATTGGCAAAGACGTGGAGAAACTGGAACCCTCACATGTTGCTGGTGGAAATGTAACCTGATGCCGTCACATTGGAAACAGTTTAGAAACGACTCCGAAGGTTAAGCACAGAGTTATGCTACGACCCAGAAATTTCACTCTGAAGAGAACTCACCCAAGAGACTTGCAAGCATACGTCACCCAGAAACTTTACACAAGTGCCATTAGCATTGTTATTCATAAGGACCGAAAAGTGGAAACAATTGAAATGTCCATAGACATTTATTCAGAAGCAGGAAGCACGGCTACACCCTACGCCCTGGATGAACCTTGAAAATACTGTGCTGAGTAAAAGAAGCTGGACACAGAAGGCCACATATTGTCGGATTCTCTTCGCTTGAAAGGCCAAGAATAGACAACTCCATCAAGACAGAAAGTAGATGCATGGTCAGCAGAGGCTGAGATGAGGAGGGGATAGGAAATAACTAAGTGGTGTGGGATTTCGTTGAGGGGTGATGAGAACGCTTTGGGCATGATGGAATCAGACAGTGGTGACAGCTCCACAAGCTTATTTTTTTTTAATTTCTTTTTTTTTTTGGTCTTTTTGCCATTTCTTAGGCTGCTCCCTCAGCATATGGAGGTTCCCAGGCTAGGGGTCAAATAGGAGCTGTAGCCGCCAGCCTATGCCACAGCCACAGAACGCGGGATCTGAGCTGCGTCTGCGACCTACACCACAGCTCACGGCAACGCTGGATCCTTAACCCACTGAGCGAGGCCAGGGATCGAACCTGCAACCTCATGGATACTAGTCGGATTCGTTAACCACTGAGCCACGATGGGAACTCCACGCAAGCTTATTTTTAAGAAAGCAGAGTTCCCATTGTGGCTCAGTGGTAATGAACCTGACTGGTATCCGTGAGGACTCAGGTTCGATCGCTGGAGTCACTCAGTGGGTTAAGGATCCGGCATCTCTGTAAGCTGTGGTGTAGGTCACAGACACAGCTCGCATCCCGAGTTGCTGTGGCTGTGGTGTAGGCCAGCAGTTGCAGCTACGATTCCACCCTTAGCCCGGGAACTTCCATAAGCTGCAGGTGCTACCCTAAAGAGCAAAAAAAAAATTAAAAATCTAAAGTAAAAAAGCACTGAGTTGTATACTTTAAAAAGGTGAATTTTATGATGCTATGTGAATTATATCTCCCCACCACAAACCCCCAAGCCCATCCTGCCATCCCCAGCCCTGATTGTCCTAAGATAATAACCATTTAGCTGGAGAACCAGCAGCTGCCCCATTTGCTTGCTGTCCTTGCTGGCATCAGCCCAGACTATGAGTCCTCCTGGAGGGGTCTGATGCTTCACACTAAAGCCCTCAGCCTCCTGCAGACCCTGCTGCCAAGGGCTTGTTGCTGGCAGCCAATGCCTTTCTGCCCACCCCACCACGACCCCCCTGCCCTCAGTACCCTGCTTGACAAGGCTGCCATGGTGAACACGTGGCATGTCCTTGGAAAGGACATGGGATGGAGGCCGCGGTGGCATCCTGTCGCTGACCAGCGTGGCCAGACTGTGTGATCCCAGGAAGAAGAGGAGGAGCATGGAACAGCCACCAATGCCCCCGGAGGTGACTTTTGTCACAACCCTCGCCCCCATCAGAGCCAGCGCACTTGCATAGAAGAGTCACCAGGGGGGTTCACATCAGTTCTTTCGCTCTTTTAAAATTATTCTAGTGAATCACACTGTTGTTAAAGAGGTGACCAGATGAGTCTTTGTTGTTGTTGTTGTTGTTTTTCATATACAAAAGCTGAGCTAGGAAGGCCAGGGAGTGCTCAGTCTGGTCAAACTTATAGGAAGACAGTTAACAAGACCCATCCTCCTTGGAAGTCGCTAATGCTTTTTAGCAGCATTTTCCCCTTCCCATTAGAAGTATTATCTTCATTTTTTATTCTTTAGCTGTCACGGCAGCTGGAAAAAAAAAAAAAAAAGCTCAATTCCCACATTCCCAAGGTTAAGGACTACGCTTCCCAATAAAACATCAGCTCATTTCCCTCTCAAAGACCCCAGGGCCCCTCACCACACAATCTTCAGGCTTGTGTGAGGGGCTCCCTTGCCTAGGAAAGGCTGTGAAGACCTGAGGAGGTTGTGCTGGGGGGTAATGCTAATGACTGCCCACTTTCTTCGGGCACAACAGAATCGCTGAGTCTAAAGAGGTTGAGGTGGCCGCCATATTGGCATGGGGTGTTTCTGAACCTTGAAAACAATAGTATCAGGATGGACCCACAGGAATCCATGTGCCCGAAGCTCAAGGCTACTGTTCCCAAAGGGGGATCAGCCAAATGAAGGATGAAAGGATGCACACAGGCAGGAAGGTCTCCAGCTCCACGTCAGGAAGGGTATTTGCCCTTGACTCTGCCCTTCTCTCCAGGGTCACCACTAAGCATCCAATGGAGAAACGTTTAACCTGGATCAGCATCTGTTGGCATCTCCAGGACTCTGGGATGGAGGATGGGGCAGCCCAGGGTCCACACGGAGTCCATTAGTTCCTGTGACACTTCAGTCTTGGTCTTGCATGTCCCAGTATCCAAGGGCCTCACTGATAAGACAGACACTTTTTACATCAGATTTACTTTGCTTCCTCGGCAGGTGTGAAGCTCGAGAAAGAGCACAAGTGAGACCCAAACATGCTAATGTTCCAAGATGCCAGGAAAACCTAAAGGAGGTACATCAAGAAGGAAAAACACATTTGTCAAAAAATTTTTCAACGATGTATGAAATGACTCTTGGTGTGAACTCAGTGCCTCCCGAGAGTCTGTGTGCATCTTGCATTTCCTCTCTTCTCTGGATATTCCAGAACAAGCTTCCAGATGAGAAAGCCTACAAATACTCCAACATCGAGCTGAGTTATTATGACTTTACGATTTCTTCCCGCTCAAACAGTTACTAAACATCTACACATCTCAGGCCCCAAGCCAGACCCTGGGCTATGGATGTGAAGATAACACAAGCCCTGACCCCCTCCAACAAGACACATAAACAGACATAAAAAAAGACATAAAAAAGATACATAACAGTGGCAGAGGCTCTGGAAAGATTTCAGGGTTTACTGGGGACACGACTATGTGCTGGGAAATGTGAGGAAAAGCTTGAGAGAAACGAGAGCCCGTTGCTGTCAAGAAACTTGTTGGGGGTCATACAAACCTTGGTTTCAATAGCAATTTCTACGATGGGGTGACCCAGGGCAAATGAGTTAAATACTCCCGGCCTGGATTTACCCACCCATGATAGAGAAAAGAGAGCTGTATCTACTTCACAAGGCTATTTAATTGGAAGAATTAAATAAGCAATACACACAAAGCATTTAAAATGGTGCCTGCCAAAACATGGAAACAACCTAAATGTCCATCGACAGAGGAGTGGATTAAGAAGATGTGGTACATATACACAATGGAATATTACTCAGCCATTAAAAAGAACGAAATACCAGCATTTTTTGCAACATGGATGGACCTAGAAATGATCATGCTAAGTGAAGTCAGCCATACAATGAGACGCCAACATCAAATGCTTTCACTGACATGTGGAATCTGAAAAAAGGACAGACTGAACTTCTTTGCAGAACAGATGCTGACTGATAGACATTGAAAAACTTACGGTCTCTGGAGGAGACAGTTTGGGGGGTGGGGGGATATGCTTGGGCTGTGGGATGGAAATCTTGTGAAATCAGAGTGTTATGATCATTATACAACTACAGATGTGATAAATTCATTTGAGTAATAAAAAATAAATAAAATTTAAAAAAATGAAATAAAATGGTGCCTGGAGTTCCCCTTGCAGCTCAGCAGGTTTAGGACCTGACATCGTATCCATGAGGATGCGGATTTGATCCCTGGCCTCCCTCAGTGGGTTAAGGATCCGGCGTTGCCACAAACTGCAACATAGGTCACAGACACAGCTCAGATCCGGTACGTCTGTGGCTGTGGTATAGACCGCAGCTGCAGCTCAGATTTGACCCCTAGCCTGGGAACTTCCATTTGCCACAGGTGTGGCTATGAAAAAAAAATTCAAAAAAAGATGGCTCCTGCACATAGTCAGTGTGCAATAAATGAAATCATGCTACGTTGACTCTTGAATAATGACTGAATGTTCTCCGTGGGGTGGGAGAAGCGGGGGGATGGGTGGGTACGGGAAACACTTGTGGTCAAGAAAGACCCAGAAGCCTAGTGCCTTGGAGAACTGAGAATCGGAGAAGGGCCATTCCTTCCTGGACCCCACCTCACCGCCGCCCACCAAGCTTCTGTTCATTCTGTCCTCATTCGCTGGAGTCCCCAGGATGTCACCCACCACACTGACCTCCACCTAAAAAAAGCCTCTTCCTGGCCTCACTTGAAGGAAAGCCCCTCCCGGGCAGAGACTGTCTCCTCGACCCCACTTGCCCTGGCTGCCCAGAAACCTGGGCCATCCGTCTCCTCCAACAGCTGGATTTAAGTCCAAACTGGTTCTGCCCCAGCTAAGTGGGTGCTCATACCCATTACGTCCCCACCCGACGGCCTCTCCTCCAGTTGATTCAGGGAACAGGTGGCCTGGAAGCCACAAAATGTGGTCCAACAAGTGATGTCCAAAGAATGTGACCAGGTCGGTAAGGGGAGCCTTGGGGGACAGCAGGACGCCGGGCGGCCCTCCTCCCAGAGAAAATGCCCCTTCCTCGCAGTCTTCGTGGAATGAGAGACTGTTGAGCTGGTGAATAACTTCCCTGAAGAAATTCTTCTGCCACATTTCGCCATCACCAGCTGGTGTTTCTTGGCAGCTGAAGCAAGATAATAACCGTGTTGAAATCGCACCCACCGCCTTGTAGGAACAGGGCATGACTTGTTAGCTCTGCACGCCCACGTGGCCACCATCTCGGCTGCCCCATCTCTTCCCCAAGCAGCTGAGGGGGAGCTCACCCCCGGGGGCAGTTTCTTCAGCTTTCCATCAGATAGGAGGGTGATGGCATGAGCCAGCCCTGAAACAAATGGCCATCAGCTAGCCACCAGCTCCCCCAAATACCAACCCCAGCTCCTCTTCCAGGAACCCCTCCCACCCTCAATTCCACCCCAGTGTACTTGGAGACACTTGAAAAAAAAAAAAATCTGCTTAATAAATTACCTCCTCTACATGACCTGACAATAGCCAGAGATAATCCAGGGCTATTAGAAGGCTTGTTTACAACTCATCTAATTCCAGGTTGTGCACATCCCAGCAAGTTAGGAAACGTGTCAACCTTCCCCCCCCTGTGAATGGCACAACTTGTATTCACAAATTGTGTGTAATTGATCCAGAGACATTATAGACATTTAAAACAAAAAAGCCAGGCCTGCGCCTTCCCGACCTCTCCCTCTGGGAATTAATCCCTAAGAAAACTACAGGGAACCATGGGCAAAAAAAAAAAAATTGCACAGGTCTGTTCTTTGCAGTGTTGTTAATAAAAACAAGAACTTTAGAAACAGCCTACTTGCACAACAATAAGGGATTAGCTAAACAAACCTTGGAACATGCATACAACGAGATACTAAGCGGCCACTTATAATAATATTGCAGAAGACAGCACGGTGACATGAGAAGGATATTAATTATCTATCATTAAATGAAGGCGCAAAAGCAGGTTACCGAGCACTAGCTACAGTTAATTCCACTAAAATATTTTATATAAATATATTTACTTGAATAGTGTTTGAGAGATGCGTGTCCTTAACAGGCGGACAGACTGGTTTGGGGTTTGAATCGGATAAGCTATGTGACCCTGGGCAAGTTATACAACCTCTCACTAAGCCTCAGCTTCTTCATCTGTAAAATGTTGAAACATCCTACTTCACAGAGCTATTGTAAAGATCACATAAAATCACCTATGTAAAGTGTTCAGCTCCATATCTGACCCAAAATAAACATTCCAGACCTGGTGATTCTTGCTATCATCTTTGTTACGTAAAAATGCGGGAGCTCGTCTCGTGGCTCAGCGAGTTACAAACCCCGCTAGTGTCCATCAGGATGTAGGTTCGATCCCTGGCCTTTCTCAGTGGGTTAGGAATCCAGCATTGCCACAAGCTGTGGCATAATTTGCAGGTGCGCTCAGATCCCACGTTGCTATGGCTGTGTCATAGGCCAGCAGCGGCAGCTCTGATCAGACCCTAGCCTGGGAACTTCCTTATGCCAGGGGTATGGCCCTAAAAAGACTGGCGGAGGAGCCTGGGGCGTGTCCCTGTAAAAGAGACTATGCTATGAATGGCTCAGAGATCGTGGAAGTCAGTGTATTTCAAAGAACCAAGATTTAAAAAAAAAAAAAAGAAGAAGAAGAAGAAAAGAAAACCCAGAATTGATGGCCATCACCTTGGCCAAGGCACCCCAGAAGGTCAGAGACATAGTCTCAAAACTCTAGATGTCTGGGCTACTTGCTACAGTGTTCGAACCCTCCTCACCTGGGCCACCGTCTTCCAGTCCACCTCAGAGTCCAAGGAGGCATCCTGGGCACGTTGGAGCCTCTTTAATTAGACCTGGCCTTCTAGGTCATGGAGGGTGGGGCCACAGGGGCTGGGGACAGGGGAAGGGCTGGGGAACTACTAAATCCAAAACTAGTCTCCCCACAGAGCAGAGTGGAGTCCAATGATGGGGCCAGAGGTTCCTTCTTCTCAAGACTGCTAGCAGCCCGGGGACCAAATGCTGAGGTCAGACCTAGACCCGTGTTGGTGTTGGGAGCCGGGCTTGATTCTTAGACAGAGAAACCCAGAACCTAGGGAAAGCCCTGTGGATGGTAGAGCCGCCTCCCTGGGGCTCTGGAGGAAGGAGAGGATGCTGGGAGGAGGCAGGGACCCTTCCCATCTACATGACATTACCATATTGAGGCCCAGAGGTCTCTTCACTCCCCCGGACTGGAACTCAGTAGCAACTGACGGGAGACCCAGGAGTTTTCTACCTGAAACCCTGGCAGCTCCCCACGGCCCTCCACTCCACCCACCACCCTAGGACAGCGACATGGTATGAGGAAAGGAAGGACCAATCCCAGATTCCCTCCAGGAAGTACTTTTTAGAGTCCTCAGTGGCCAGTGGAGCTCCTGGTGGCCACTGGAGCACACCTGCCTTCTAGAACCTCCACAGGGAGCAAATGTAGGCCATGCTCAAGAGCTGTTTATGGCTGATCAGCAGGCCACTGGAGCACACCTGCCTTCTAGAACCTCCACAGGGAGCAAATGTAGGCCATGCTCAAGAGCTGTTTATGGCTGATCAGCATTACAAAGCCATTTCTAAGGACCGCTCAGACTCCTCAAACCACCTCCCTCCATGCCACTGCTTAAAAATAAATCATAAGGACTTCCCATCATGGCTCAGCGGTAACAAATCCAACTAGTATCCATGAGGATGCAGGTTCGCTCCCTGGCCCCACTCAGTGGGTTAAGGATCTGGCGTTGCCGTGAGCTGTGGTGCAGGTCATAGACACGACTCTGATCCCACGTTGCTGTGGCTATGGCTTTGATTTGACCCCTAGCCTGGGAATTTCCATATGCCGCAGATGCAGCCCTAAAAAGACAAAAAAATTTTTTAAAAATTAAAAAAAAAAATCACAAGATACACTTCACTAGGATGGCTGTAATCAAAAAAAGGAAAATAATGTGTGTTGGTAAGAAATTGCAAACATCCTACCCTGCTGGTGGGAACAGAAAACGAAACCTAGAATCACCATATAACCCAGAAATTCCACTCCTGAGTAAATACACAAAAGAATTGAAAGCAGGGACTCTAGCACATGTACATAGATGATCACAGCAGCATCATTCCACAGCCCAATGGCTAAAACAACCCAAGTGTCCATCAGGGGACATTGTTTTAATGTGGTCTATAAAATGGAATGCTATTCAACCAGGAAAAGGAATGACCCATGCTACAAAAAAAAAAAAAAAAAAAAAAAAAAAAAAATCTCGAAAAATCATGCTAAGTGAAAGACACCAGACACCCAAGGTCACATATTGTGTGATCCCACCTATACAAAATATCCAGAATAGGTAAATCCACGGACACAGAAAGCACATTAGTGACTGCCAGGGACTGGGGTGGGCGGGAGCTGGGAAATGACTGCCTCATGGACATGGGGTGATAACAATGTTTTGGAACTTGGTAGCAGTGATGGTTCCCCAACATTTGAAAGTACTAAATGACGATGAATTTTAAGTATGAAATTTACATGACTTTCAAATGTAAATTTCATCTAAAAAAAAACCCCCCAAAAAAAAAAACCAATCCCAGCCTGCAAGGTCTTCATGCTGGACCCTGTGTTTTACCCACACAATCTCATTTCATCCTCAAAACAGCCCCATGAAACAGATTTATGACCCCATTTTACTGATAAGAAAACCGAGGCTCCAGGAGGTGATATAATTTGCCCAAGGCCTCACGGCTCTGCTCGTAGCTCCCTGCATTGAGGCTGTCTCCAGAATTGCCTGGAAATTCTTCAGGGCTGAGTAAGAGAGCTCAGCAGGGTGCTGAGTCAGGCATCCTGACCTGAGGGGCGGTGAGGGGTCAAGCGGTCTCATGGATTCCCCGCAGCGCTGGGTGCTGGGATGCTGAGAATGACGGCCGGCAACTGGCCAAGGAGGGGCTCATGCTGCCTAAAGTGGAGCCTGGTCGGTATGAGAACTGTGGGGGGCTGGGGCTGGGGAGGAGGCTGGGGAAATCAAGACCCTGCCCCCGGAGAACCAAGCCTCTCGGCGGCGAACTGTCCTTGGTCTTTCAGACCAACTCCGCCTTCACCTCCAATCCTTGTCATGGAAACCTAACTCATAATAGGGGCCACCCAAGGAAGTCCTTGGATGTCATAGCCACTGAGTGCCCCCCTGGGTCTTTAAAAGGTGCATGTTCTCTTTCTCCTTCTCCGCTTCTTCCTCCTCCTTCTTCATTCTCATAGCTAAGAGTTACTGAGCTTGTACTGTGTGTCACATCCTGTCCCGAACACTGAGTGTGGATCTCAACCCTCTGAGATAGGCTGCTGGTCATGCTTGTTGACTTGACATCATCCAAACCCATTCCTTTCCACACACACCCCCAAGCCCCAGCCCACTCCACTTCACCCCTGCTGTGGTTAGTCTAAACCAGGTGAACCCATTCCTCTTGCTACCTATAGGATCATGGATATGGAGTTCCCGCCATGGCACAGTGGAAACAAATCTGAATAAGATCCATGAGGACTCAGGTTCGATCCCTGGCCTTGCTCAGTGGGTTAAGGATTTGGCATTGCCATGAGCTGTGGTGTAGGTCTCAGATGTGGCTCAGATCTGGCATTGCTGTGGCTGTGGTGTCGGCCAGCAGCTACAGCTCTGATTCGACTCCTAGCCTCCATATGCCACAGGTGCACCCCTAAAAAAGCTAAAAAAAAAAAAAGGTGCAACCTGATTTCAGCCAATGAGGCATGGCGGGAAGACTGGGTCTTCTGAGAAAGGTGTCCTTGCTCGAGGAAGAGATGGTCCCTTCTCTTCTCCTAGACATTTTCACATCTGGATATGGTGCTGGAAGCTGCTGCCAAGCATCTTGGGTGCAGGATCTTCAGACCAGGATCCTTCATAGTTAGATCTCCAGCCTAAGGATGAAGTTAATATGAAGTCTGTGCTTTTCACTGTGAATCTGAGAAAGAAAGGAAAAAAAAGGGAAAGAAGGAAGGAATGGAGGGAGGAAGGGAAGGAGGGTGGAAGGAAGGAAAGGAGGGAGAAAGGAAGAAAGAAAGGAAGAGAGAGAGGGAGGGAGGAAAGAAAGGAGGGGAGGAAGGAAAGGATAGAGGGAGGGGGGATGAAGGAAGGAAAAGCTGCATCTGAATCTTAGCTTCAGGTACTGTGACAGGCAGCCTGCCTTTGGGTCATTTGCAACAGCATCTCGAGAAGGGCCCTGGGAAAGGAAAACCCAGGGCATCTGGGGAGACACCGGCCCAAGCCTTTCCTGTGCATTCCCTGATAGAGTCAGGCAGTGCTGGTGCCCAGAACCCAGCACTCCCCCAGGTTTAATCTGGGGACTGAGTTTTGGGGCAAGGGGCAGGAAAATCCACTCTGAGTCCACTAGCTCTTCACAGTGGCAGCCACTGCTAGAAAAAGGCTTCATGCCAGGATGAGTTGGGTCTTAACAGCTGCTAATTGGTCATAAGGCAAATGGGGGAAGGTGTTAACGAGCAATCCATTTGGCTCCAAGTGAATGGACTATAACCCAGAAGGATTTGATGGGTCTGCCTCTGCTTTTTTTAAGAGTTTCCATTTCTGGAGTGGCTTGGTCCTAAAATGGTCTGCTGTGGCCGAGGCTGTGTGATCATGGAGGAAACACCTGAGGAGGCTGGGACTCAAGCACCTGCAGTCCACCCCTCCCATCTCCCTGTCTTCCAGCTGAGCATGGGCTCTTCCAAGACCTAAGTCCACCCACCCCGGTCAGTAGCATCTCAGGCCCTTCCTCTTGCCCACCCTACTTACCCTGGCAGCGGAAGTTATCCCACTCTCATTTCTGAGCATCCAGCCTCATTTCTGCCTGGGGCCTTATCCTGAACTCTTCAGAGAATGAAGAGTATTCTTGAACTGAGAAGGATCATGTCTAGCATCTAGAATTTTTTTTCTTCCTTTCTTAGTGGTTCTTAGAGCAATATATACGACTTAAAAATTCAGCAGGAAGAAGCTATAAAATAAAAAATGAAATACCCTCTTCCCCATAATACTATTCCTCAGAAATAATCACCATTAACATTTTGATATAGAGCCTTCCCGATGCCTGGATGGAGAAATCTTACTTTTGCTAGTAAGTATTTCAGGGATGAATGTAATGAGTATCCAAGAAGGCACCACCCATCATAAGAAATACAACATTACAGACAAAATGAAAAGCCCCGGTGTCTCTTCCTTGTACTATTCCCTTCCTCCCTCCCCCAAAGGTAATCTTTGTCTGGAAATTATTTCTATACCCCTGTTATACTTCCACTACATGCACGTATCGTCTTAAAACAATATATAACACTATTTTATTCAATGCTACTCGTTATAGAAATAGCGTCATAATATATGCATCCTTCTGCAGCTTTTCCCCCTTCTACATTGTTTGCGGACTCTCCATGGAGTTACATTGTGGCACTGTTTTATTCTTTTCTAACCCAGTATCATGTCTTATGAAGTCATGGTACCACAATTTATTTCACCATTCTCCTGTTGGGAAATACTGGTGTTCTTCTACGTTTTCCCTTCACAAACAGGGTTGCAGTGACAATCTTGTATCCATCTCCTTGTGCACATGCACATGGTCCTCCAGAGAACAGAGCTAGTGGACGTGTCTGTGTCTTGGTATATTCCTCTTTATTGAACATCCGCAACTGGCTCGTCGAAATGGCTGAATCAATCCGTATTCCAACCACCAAATATGAATGAGCAGAATCACTTCAGAGAAGAATGTGGCAATATCCATTGGTGTATGAAAGTTCGCGTTGCTGCACATTCTCCGCTGCTAACATGGTGTTGTCCACACTTAAATTTTTGCTCAATGACTGGGTGTGAACTTATTATTTCATGGTTGTTTTCATTGCGTTTCCATGGTTACGAATGAAATTGAGGGAGTTTCCATCGTGGAGCGGCAGAAATGAATTCAACCAGGATCGATGAGGTTTCAGGTTCGATCCCTGGCCTCGCTCAGTGGGTTAAGGATCTGGCATTGCCATGAGCTGTGGTGTAGGTCACAGAGCTGGCTCGGATCTGGCGTTGCTGTGGCTGTGGTGTAGGCTGGCAGCAACAGCTCTGATTAGACCCCTAGCCTGGGAACCTCCATACGCTGTGGGTGTGGCCCTAAAAAGACAAAAAGAAAAAGAAAAAAAAATTTTTTAAACTACTGAAATTGAGTATCTTTTATATGCTTACTGGCTTTTCCTGTTTCCTCTTCTATGAATTGCCTTTTCATACTTTGTTCAACTTCAGTGGACAGATAGATGATAGATAGATGATACATAGATAGATAGATAAATGATAGGTAGAGATAGTTTTAAAAACAATTTTCAAAATAGCATGCCATAAAACATTTCCTGACATATAAGAAACATGTGTGCATAATCCATATTCCATATAATATTCTGCAACATGCCCTTTATACCCTTACTACAATTTATACACCTTACCAAGCTACTACTTTTTCATATTATTTTACAATAGCATAAAATGGGTCACTTCTCAGTGAATTAGTGATATATATCTATATATACATATATATAAGAAAGAGTAAATGTGAATTCAATCAAAATTCAATGAAATAAATTCAGCATTAAATCTCTTCTAGATTTCATTCCTCCGCTTAAAAAAAAATTAAGAAAAAAGTAAAAAGTTTAACAATCACAAAAGTAACCTGAGAATAACCACTTTGGAAATGTTTGGCCAAACCTACTAAAGTAAACACGCCCCAATCTATGACTCAGCAGTTTGGCTCCGGGGAATCCACCCAACAAAAATACGTTTACAGAGCTGTGAAAAGACACGTGTGAGAAGGTTCACAGCGGCTTTATTTGGAAGTAACTTAACAGTGGATGTGACCCAAGTATGTACCAGTGGATACGTACAATAATGCGGATGAATCTGAAGACATCGTGTTGAACCGGAGACGCCAGACACAAAAGAGTATATATGTTCTAGCATCGCATTTATTTGAAGTTCAGGAACAGGCGAAACGAATCTACGGTGTAAGAAATCAGGAGTTTCTGTTGTAGCTCAGTGGTTAATGAATCTGACTAGCATCCATGAGACACAGGTTTACTCTCTGGCCTTGCTCAGTGGGTTAGGGATCAGCCTTGCCGTGAGCTGTGGTGTAGGTCACAGATGTGGCTTGGATCCCAAGGTGCTGTGGCTGTGGTATAGGCCAGAAGCTGCAGCTCTGATTCAACCCCTAGCCTGGGAACCTCCATATGCTGCAAGTACGGCCCTAAAAAGCAAAAAAAAAAAAAAAACCTATGGTGTTAGAAATCAGGATATTGATGATTTCTAGGAATGAGAGTATTGAACTGAGTCATAAATATATTCGTACAAATTCACGAAGTTTCATCTTTAAGAGGTGTATACTTTAGGATGGACCAAGAGAGTATTGTGCTTAGTGAAATATAAGTCAGAGAAAGACAAAACTCTGTTATCACTTGCATGTGGAGTCTAAAAAAATAAAACAAATGAAGGCATCGAAGAAAATAGGAGCAGACTCGCAGATATAGAGAACAGACTAGTGGTTAGCAGTGGGGAGAGGGGAAGGGGGAGGGCCCAGAAAGGGGACATGATGAAGAAGTACAACTACCGTGTATAAAATAAATAAGCAACAAGGATATGTTGAACAGCAAAGGAAAATAAAGCCATTATTCTTAATAACTTTAAATGAAATATTATCTCTACCTGAAATAAGTTTGTTATAAACGCTACTTCAATTAAAATTAACCAATTAATTTAACAGAACACTATAATAAATATCATTGCCACTAAAAAAAAGAGATTTACTTTAGACCTGTTATGCTATAATCACTTTTTTTCTTAAGGAAACCACCTTGTTATTTTAATTTAATGTTTGTTTGGATTAAGCCTCAAAAGGAAGGAAGGAAAGTAGTTTTATCGAGCGTCTGCTAAGTGCGAATCAATAAACTAACCATTTTTTATAAGTTCTTATAATTCTAAGTATAATTTTTAAAACTGCCTCCCAAGACACAGGTATGATTGTCCCTTTGTTTGCAGAGGAGCAAACCGAGGCATGAAAAATATAGGTAAATTGTCCAAGGTCACAGAGTCTCTGAGCTTGTTCGAATTGAAACTATAGCAGCTGACTCTATGTGAGGCATTATTCTAAATGCCTTCTGTGTATTATCTCATGTTATCTGCCATGTGATCCTACACAGTAAACACCATTACACATTCCCATTTTACAGATGGGGAAATTGCGGCACAGTAAAAAGACGTCCCTGAGGTTGCACAGCCAATAATTGGAGGAACCACGATCTTCTCATTCTGTGGGACACATGGTCCAGTTCTGAGTTTTCTAGCTCCAAGGCAGTGAGTGGAATTTGCCTCACTCTGGATGACACTGGGGATTCTCTCGCTTCAGTGACTCTGGCAGCTGTTTGCTTTGTTTCAAGATCTTCTGGTGGAAGCTTGTGTTTATGTGTTGACTTCTTTTTCACACTCACTCATCTGTTTAGAAAGTCAGAAAACAGACCCATTATGCATTGAAGCCCAAACATTCCAAGATAAATTAGCAGGAAGGTCCCCCCAAGGCAAAGGGGAATGGGCAGGGAGACAGCAGGAGATGGAGAATCCCCACTGGCTGCCTCTGCACGGGGCCAGCCCTCACCACCCCAGACCCCAGGGACCCCAGCACAGATAATAAACTAGCAGCAAGAGGCTCGTGGCTACATGCTGGCTGCAGAATTGGATCGCACCTCGGGACCACAGTTTCCTGGGAGATACGGTTTGATGGAGGTAAACTTTGGGAGGTGGGGAGTGGTGGTGACAAAGAAGTGATCCTTGAGGTCAATGCGACCAGTCAGCCATCCTGGGCAGAGGGTGAGTGATAGAAACATCTCTCTCACACGAGGAAAGAAGGAAGAAGGGATCTGTGAGGGGGCGGGGAAGGAGGGAAGATGCTGGAGCGCCCACCTGTGCACTGGCCAATGAGCTATCCTGTTATACGGCCCGTGATCCTTGGCGCTGCTCTTCCCAAGCCACAGCATGCGGCTCTGTGACAGTGGTCCATTCTTTCACATTTCACATTTCACTCAGGGCACCTGTGCGCTTCTATGAGAACACGCCCGGGCCAGCCTCTTGGAGGATGAAAGGTGGAGTAGCACTGAGTCCACCTGCCATCTGAGACCTGTGAGAGAACCCATCCAAGCAAGCAGGCCCCTGCCAAACACAGTCCAGTGAGTGAGCACCTCCCCCCTCCCGCCACCATGAGCTCAGGGCAGTGGAAGCACCCCACATCCTCTGAGCACACACACACACACAAATGTTTCTGGGTCTATGCTGCTGGGTTTTGGGTGGTTGTTATGCAGCATCACTGTAATCACAGATAACAGACACACTCCTCCGTATCTCATCAGTCACCCATGGAAGCCCAGTTTGTTTGTTGGTTGGTTTGTCTTTTTCTTTCTTTCTTTCCTTCTTTCCTTCTTTCTTTCTCCTTCCTTCCTTCCTTCTTTTTTTTTTTTTTTTTGTCTTTTTTGCTATTTCTTTGGGCCACTCCCGCGGCATATGGAGGTTCCCAGGCTAGGGGTCTAATCGGAGCTGTAGCCACCGGCCTATGCCAGAGCCACAGCAACGCGGGATCCGAGCCGCGTCTGCAACCTACACTACAGCTCACGGCAATGCCGGATCGTTAACCCACTGAGCAAGGGCAGGGATCGAACCCGCAACCTCATGGTTCCTAGTCAGATTCGTTAACCACTGCACCACGACGGGAACTCCCCTTTTTCTTTCTTTCTTTCTTTCTTTCTTTCTTTCTTTCTTTCTTTCTTTCTTTCTTTCTTTCTTTCTTTCTTTCTAGCTGTCCTTCTGCATATGGAGTTCCCAGGCCAGGGGTCAGATCCAAGCTGCAGTTATGACCTATGCCCCAGCTGCGGCAACGCCGGATCCTTAACCCACTGTGCTGGGGCTTGAACCTGCATCCCAGCACTCCCGAGATGCTGATCCCATTGCGCCACAGTGGGAACTCTGAGGCCTGGTTTTAAGACGACATTAGAACCACGCCTCCTGCTTCCAAATCCCACCCCCGATCCTTATCTAGTCGTGTGAACTTGGGCAAGTTATTTCATCTCTGGGTGCCTCAATGTCCACACCGAAAACTGCTGTTGATGATGTAAGAACCTGCCTGCTAGAGCTGTGATGATCAAATGAGTAAACTGTGTAGAATGCTTAGAACGGCGCTTGGGCATAGCTAATGCTATAGAAGTATTTGCTCGTTAGAGTCCACTGTCTGCTAAATACATTATGAATCCATGTTACTCTAACCTCTACTGGTATCGCTCTAACCCAGGATGTTTACTGGGTGGTTTTCTGCCCCCATCCCAGTCCCATGAATCCACTCTTCAGAATGAAGCCAGAGAAAGCTTCCCAAAGTGGAGACCCAGTGATGTCACACGTTGATTAAAACCCTTTGTCCTTGGGGTCATCTGAACTCACCAAATGATTACAGGGAGGAGCCAGACCCAGATTAATTCTCTGGCCTCCTGCTTTCCCAGTTGCTCACACTTGTCCTCAGTAATAAGAGTCATGGGAGCCACAGTGAGCCCACTTACTCTATCCAGGCCTGATCCTAAGCATGCTGCTTACATGACATCATGGCAGCCTCATGAAAGAGGTTGTAACCACCTTGCATGATAGATATGATAACCCCTATTTACAGGTCAGGAAACTGAGGCTTGACATGGCCAGCGTCACCCAGCCCACAGCACAGAAAGGGTGCAAAGCCCGCCCCTGACTTCCCGCCCATAGGAGCCAGGCTGCTCTGGAGACACATCTTCTTCACAGGAGTTAGAAACTCTTGAGGAGACAAAACTCCTTTCCGTTCTGCCCTTGGCATTGGGCCCAGGCCCCACTTGGGCTTGACTCCAGAAGGCACCGGAGGATGAGGAAACATCCTTGTCATGGTTATGGATTTTCATTCCGTAAAGCGCAAGGAAGCTGGCAGATTCGGAGGCATCGCAAAGAGCAACAGCCGAAGAGCTGAAACGGCGATGCTTGCTGAACCCCCAGCTAAGCTGGCCTGTGACTGATTTTCCTCTGCACCTTGCAGCCTGATTCATCATAAGCCTTCGGTGCCACCGGCAACATAATTAAAGCAATGCTTATAAAGAGCTTACTGTGTGCCAAGCAACTTCCTGAAGCATATTCCATATGGACAATTTCATACTGGGAAGTGGGTACCATCATTGTCTCTCTTTTATAGAGAGAAACTGAGGGTCAGAAATGTGAGAACATTTCCTTGGGGCCAGACCCAAACCCAGGAAGTCTGGCTCTGGAATCTGTGCTCGTGACCACTGCACCACATTATATCTGGAGAGACTCCAAGACAAGTTATTCCAAAAGGGGGCTCCACGGAGACACTCCAGAGGGTGGGAGGGTGAGGGAGCCCCAAGGAGGAAGAAGACATCTGGGTTTGAGGAGACCCATACAGAAAGGGCCAAAAACCTGGGAGCGTCCATGGGGCACAGACACCAGGACCTACTTCTTCTCCACTCCCGGACACAGGAAGGATTATAATTCCTTGCCTCGAGGACTAGTCGAGGCCAATGAGACGTGAGCAAGCTCACTCTCCAGCCATCTCTTCTTCCTGTGCAAAGAACTCTGAAAGATTCTAGGGACGTAATTGGAGCCCCTCCCTCAATGTGAGTCCCTGAGTGACAAACCACATGGAATAGTGTCCCCTCTCCGCTCCCCCCCCCCCCATTTCCACACCAACCCACCTCAGACATGAAGTGTGAGTGAGTAATAAACCTCCACTTGAAGCCAGGGACATGTGACATGAGGGGCTATTTGTTACTGCAGTGTAACCCAGCCTCTCCTGACTAGTATATAAGAGGGCCAGTCATGTGAGAAAGGAGGAAATTTCAGGTCTCTCCCACGCTGGCAAGCTTTAGGGGTTTATGTGTCACAAGGAGGGGGAGGGGGGAATTCTGAGAAACTGCCGGGTCTCCTTACTTAGATTTCAGTGGGAATAGTATGTTCTTTCTGCAGATGAGCAGACAGAGCTTTCCAATCTGACTGGAACACGATCCAAATGTTAAAATTAGAGACAAAACTTAGTGGCAGAGAAAAACAGCAAAACATGATCCTTCATTAGGCCAGGTTGAACTAGAAACTTCCCCTTGCTTCAGTGGTAACTCACTGGGGAGGGGGAGGGGAGAGAGGACAACAACATCCTATCAAACATGGAGCTGATTTGGCAGAACCAGGATGAATGCCCATTTCCCATTCCACCACCAGCCTCTGCTGGGCTGAACCTGTCTGGCCGAAATCTGGTCTCCTTTGCCCACCAGATCGGCTTCACAAATGCATTTCAACGTATGTCTTCCCAAGCTGAACCAAGTCCCAGAGAGAGTTTGGAGATACTGTTTTGAGGCTTATGTCCACCTCCTTAGTGGGAAGAGAGGCCCTGAGTCTTCTCTCCACCCCACCTAGATTCCCAAAGGTTCCTGGATACCCTCCTGTCAGCCAGGTTAGACCCCCAAACCCCTGCTTCCCCATGACAGTCAGAAGCCCCAACCACTGTTACCAGCAGAGCCACATTGGAAACTACGTGTGAAAAATAAGCCCTACAAGCCTGTGGAAGCTAAATTTTGCTTGTATTTAGGTTTCATATGAGATTCTGGCCGATGCCGGGCCTTCAACCTTTTATGAATTTGGTCCCAACTAGCTAAGCATCCGTGGAACCACCAACAGCTTCCAAGGGCTGCAAATCCAGAGGGAGAAAGAGATAAGAAATCTCTTAAAATGTGCCATCTCTGGACAATCAATGCCTACGCAAAGACACAGGTGCCACCATCATTGACTTCCTCTCTATTCCAAATCCTTCTCCGTTTCTGGGGCCAGGGCATACAAATCTGGGTCTTCTCCTGGTCCATGTTTTAATCAGATGAAGAGCTCAGCTCTGCCTCATATGGGGATAAGGAGAAGGAGGCTGAAGATACTGGTGGCCTTCCCAAGGCTTTGGGCTCCCAAACCACAGGAACCTGAGCTGCCTCTTCTTTAGAGGTGTCTAGGGAAGCATTTGTCTAAGGAAAGTCTAAGCATCAAGAGGCTACAGCCAGAGTGATTGGCGTGTGGGTCCCTAGCAGTGCCCTACACACAATGGGCTCAGAATCCATGCATCACCAGTCATGGCACAGGTGAGCTCTTTCCCTTTGAATGGTGTGTAGGCACCAGGTATAGCCACCATCTTGGATCTCATATGGATCTCATATGGGAACCAATCTTGACTCAATGCCGTTCCCCCAGCGCCCCGGACACACTCTCCCTGGATATGAAATTGGAGGCTCAGTTCACTCCATCCTTAGAATGAAATGACATTAGAAGAAAAGTTGCAGCTGGAGGCTAGGATGAAAACCAAAAGTCAATAGTTTTTCATGGGAGTTATTCCAGCCCCCAAGCTATCCTGCTTCCCTGAGGCAAAGCTGCCTAAGAGGATGACACAAGACCGGAGTTCCTGTTGTGGCACAACGGAAATGAATCCAACTAGGAACCATGAGGTTGTGGGTTCGATCCCTGGCCTTGCTCAGTGGGTTAAGGATCCAGCGTTGCTGTGAGCTGTGGTGTAGGTCACAGACGCGGCTCGGATCCTGCGTTGCTGTGGCTGTAGTGGAGGCCAGCGACTACAGCTCCAAATTCAACCCCTAGCCTGGGAACCTCTGTATGCCATGGGTCCAGCCCTAAAAAAAAAAAAAAAAAAAGGCAAAAAAAAAAAAAAAAAGAAAAGAAAAGGATAACACAATACCTAAATCTTCACATAATCCATACTGAAATGAGCACTTGCTCTATGCCCAACGCTGTCCTGAAAACTGTTAGACACAACCAAATAGACTGGGTTCCCATGCAGGCTATGTGGGCACACTGATGTTAATCAAAGAATCATATCCATGAGATAAACATATAATTAAAAGCCAAAGTTTGCGTTACAAATAAACAAAGAATATGTTGCAATTAAAAATGAAAAGTGAGACGTAGCTCTAGGTGGCTGAGGGAGAGGGCATCAAGGCTGGTCCCTCTGCTGAGGCAGTGACGTTCTGGAGAAAGCCAGGCAAAGTTGGCCAGCAGAGGGTTTTAGGCAGAGAAACCAGCTTATGTGCTGATTCTGACATTAAAAAGCACCTGAGGCTTTAAAGCAAGAAAGAGAAGACCATGGTGGCGCAACAGGTTGCTGAGTTGGGAGAGAGAGTGCAGGTGAGACCGGGGAAATATTGGGAAGTGAAATGTTCAGAATCCTAAGAAGTAAAAATCTGAACTGTAGCCATCAAGGGCCAATGCAGGGCAGATCCTAGGGCCCCACACTGACCTCCAATGACGCTGCTTAGTTGCCCAAGTGAATTTGTTTCTTGGGGCTTTTGTCTCCTACTGAGTGTCTGAAACCAATCCATTTTTTTTTTTTTTTTTTTTTTTTTTTGCTTTTTAGGGCCTCATTTGCAGCATCTAGAAGTTGCCAGGCTAGGGGTCAATTCAGAGCTATAGCTGCTGGCCTACACCACAGCCATGGCAATGCAGGATCCAAGCCACGTCTGCAACCTACACCACAGCTCACAGCAACACTGGATCCCCACCCACTACTCAGGGCCAGGGATCGAACCCGTATCCTCACAGATACTGGTCACATTCATTTTCACTGTGCCATGACAGGAATTCCTCCATTTACTCTTTAGCAAACATGTTGAATGCATATGTGCCAGGCCATGCGATTCAACAGGAAATAAGGCATTGTCCCTGTCTTCAAATTCCTCCTCAGCTAGTAGCAGAAGTTTTGTCCAAAATTCAGATAATTATAAGACAGTGTGTGAAGTGTGACCATCATGGAAGATCATGGAGGCCTTCCTGGAGGTGGTAATACTTCCACATTTTGGAATTTGTTCTGAGGAAGAAAAGGTCATTCCAGGCAGAGGGTACAAAGCATTTATAGGCATTTGGTTCTAATCTGTGGTTAGCAATCTCTCACACACTAAAATCACCTAGGAAGCTTTGAAAAACTGGGATACATAGGCTTTGCCCTGCAGAGAGTCTGATTTTATTGGCCTGGGCTGGAGCCTGGATGCTGATTCTAAGGTGTAGCCAGATTCGAGAACTCTGTTCCAATTAGTCCTTAATTATAATCACAACCTTGGAAGACATTGCCCATATGTCACCCAAGAAGCCTATCATTTTGCTACCAGGATGTTTGGGATCTGCCCCCAAGGCCCAGAGCAGTCATGGGGTGACCTCAGGACAATTGCCCCCAATGCCCCAGGCTGGGGCAGGACAGTTTACTCAGCGATCTCATCAGTCATGACAAAGAATTTCTGGCTGGGACAGTGGAAAGTGAAGGCGGATCTAAAGCAAAGAATCCAAGGAAACAGGAGCCGGGCAGAGGGGGTGCCGAGGAGTCTTCTGGCCTTCCAGGCTGCAGGTGCCCACCTAAAGGCTGGTCTCAGCCACGGATGCCCCGACTTCAGGCATTCCCATTCCAGATTGGTGATTTTGCCCTAGCCCTGCCCTGTGTTATTTACCTACTCTCTCTCACGGCTGAGTTAAGTGTATTTCAAGAGAAAATGTTGATTCAAGTGCATCTTGGGACATGAAAAGCCAGTATTCTCTCTCCTCCGTAAAAGGCAACCTTTAGAGTAAATCTGACACTTCCCACTACTGCTCTTCAAGTCTGCTGAGAGGCTATTACCTACCAGAACCCCTGTGTCTGAAGCCTGCTCTGTCCTTGCTTTTGTCTTGTGGTGTTTGGATTGTGGTAAGATGCACGCAACGTAAAATGTACCATCTTTCACCCCTTTTTCCGTGTCCGGTTTGTTCAGTGGCATTGTGTGCTCTTGTGCACCTGTCACCCCCCTTCATCTCTAGAACGCCTTCCATCTTCCCCAACTGAACCTCCACATCCATTCAACAGAACTGCCCGCGCCCCACCTCCTTCACCCAGCCCCTGGCAACCACCCGTTTTATTTTGTCTCTATAATCTGTTTTTGTTTAAAGAGAGAGGAAAAAGAGTTGGAAAGGTGGTAAGGGCATCTTAGCACCAAACTGAGATGCTCTTTTTCACTTAATTACAATCAAGAGAGGATTGAAAGGCAATGCAGTTGGCTCTAGAGAATTCTGTGTCCCAGTGTCACCCAGCACAGCCTAAACCCTTGGTATTCATCCCAAGGAGGCAAACACTGGTCCCTGTTCTTTTCTAGATCTGTCACCTTCCAGCAAACACACAATAAAATCGGAATCTAACTCACCATCGAGTACAGGGAGGAGAACGGTCCCTTTAAATGAACCGTCATTTCCTTTCCTGCTCCCAACGAGGTGGAGAAAAATGATTCCCATTTTCCCAAAGAGGAAACTATAGCTCATCCAGACAGTGACTTACCCAGAGAGACACGAGTAGCTGCGCCAGGACTTTCTGATCCGATGCTAAGCCTCTGTCCTTTCCACCTCATCATACTGATCTCCGTGGGCAAGTTTCAGGAGAAACCAAGCCAGAGAATGTGAACAATGACGGAGACCAAAAGCAGAGTGGCTGCTGGGAGGCTCTGTAAACAACCCTCACTCAGTAAGAGGACTCCTAACCAGCTCCTTAGACTCAATCAGAGCAGTGCATGCCCAAGAAAGGCTCTTCCTGATGCAGAAGCAGTGCTGTCACTTTCTGGCTATGGGGCCACCAAGCTGGCCCTTTGATGAATGCACCTAGGAGAGGCTGGCCACCCAAGGACGTGCCCTCTGCACACCCCCGAGGGCGCGACCCTGCTCCTTCAGGGCTGTGCATGCTCCTTCAGGGCTGTGCATGCTCGTTCTGCTGGCCTTTCTGCCCAGCAGGTTGCTGATGCAAGTGGAGTTGACATAAACACAGCTCTCTCCCAGCTGAGCTCCCCTGTTGGCTGACTGTTTCCAACATCCTCCCTGGACCCATCACCTCCATCTTCTGTGTTTGTTTAAATAACAGCCAGGTAGAGACCTCAGTTCAATATCCTCTGAGATGCCAAGCCTGGAACGGTTTCCTTCCAGTCCGCCCCACCCCCGACAGCAGTTGCTGTGTTTGCAGTGTCTTCCAGATCAGTTCTTTGCCCAGGCTCCATTTATTTGCAAGGCTGGGATGGATCCATATGAATAAAGCTTGCCCATTAGTAGGGATCTCATGCATTTTCAGGCTGAGGGATGCAGCCAGGTACCTGGCCTGACCCTTCAGCTGCCTGCAGCCACTTTATAACCAACGCCCTCCCCAGCATGGGCTGGCTTGCACACATGGGCCTCCAAGCCTTCACGCACACAAACATCTCAACCAAGAGATCATGATCCTGTCCCTGATGCTGTTCTTATTTTTTCAAAACCTACTATTGCCTTCCATTCATCTTTTGGGAGGGAAGCTCTCCTCAACTATAATAAAAAACTGACTTTCTAAAAATCAGTCTAAAATCTATATTTTGCACAAAGTCAGGCTCCAGTCTGAAGGCCTGGCGTGCCTGCTACACATGGGGCCTGGGACCATCTATCTGCTGGTATCTAGGGAGTGAGGGGAGCCTCTTTCACCCCCAACCCTTCCGGGGCTGTTCTGGCCACATATGTATGCCCTGGAGGTGGGGAGCAGGGACCCCGGGTCAAACAGACCTGAGTCCAACCAGAATCCCCTGTTCCTGGGCCCTTCTGAGCCCTAGTCTCCACGGTCCTCTGGCAGAGGTGAGAGGATTCAGGAAATTCTTACAAAGCCCTTAGCCGAACTCCTAACACACAGGAATCACCAGATACCACGGCCAACACTGGAGGATGTCTTCCTCTCACCATCCATCCCGCCCTCTCTCGCTGGCTGATCGATCTGATTTTGTTCAGGGTGGCCCTGGGTCCGCCACTCCACTAATCATGGCAGGCTGGGTGCTGGAGAGCTGTGCTCCCAGAATGCCTTGCAGCTGGAGGGGGTCATGGGATGTAGATCTGACCAGTGGTACAGAAGGGGGCGTATGCCGCCAGCTTTCTGGAAAACTCTTCCTGCTCAGCCCCTCCCCTTCCTGCCTGTAGGCTGGTGGCCCTGTGGTGACCAGAGTCTAGGAGTGAAAGGCCAGCACGCTGAGAGCAGCAGAAGGGAATAGAAAAAGAGCCTGGGTCCTCCGTCATCGGGTTGGACGCCTTGCCCAAACTGGATCTGCCCTTCTCCAGACCGCTCGTTATGGAATATGATTGGATGGTTGCATTGCTTCAGCCTATTGGTTGGGTCTTAAACTTTATCCTGCCATTTGCAGCCGAAAGCATTTCTACCCGTTGTTCACAGACCTCCTCATCCTTACCTTTCTGCCAGGGGATCTGGGAAGAACACTAGCAAAACGGATTTCCAAAGGAACGTACTCTACGTTTTTAAGATAATTTTTTGTCTTTTTAGGGCTGCACCCTCAGCATATGGAGAGTCCCAGCCTAGGAGTTGAGAAATGAAAAACTCCCATTTTTAAGATAACTATATTCACGACGCAGTAGTTTCAGTGGTTCTAAGATACCAGCTTCAAAACTGAGAGTAAGGGAGTTCCTTCCCATTGTGGCTCAGCAGTAACAACCCCGACTAGTATCCGTGAGGATGCAGATTTGATTCCTGGCCTCGTTCAGTGGGTTAAGGATCTGGCGTTGCGGTGAACTGTGGTGTAGATCACACGCAGCTTGGATCGGGCAGTGCTGTGGCTGTGGTGTAGGCCGGCAGCTGTAGCTCCGATTCGACCCCTAACCTGGGAAGTTCCATATGCTGCGGGTACAGCCCTAAAAAGAAAAAAAAGAAAAAAAAAAAAAAGTAACCCCCAGCCTAGGCTGTGACCACTGAGCAGACAGGGGCTAGCCCAGGGCATCTCTGTGGGGAGGTGGCCTCCTTCCCACCATGATCTGCCCGGGATTCCAAGGCCCAGTGTGGTGAGCAAGTCCCTTAGTGTTTCCTCTATACACCTCTGTTCCCTTAGCTGCAGAAATGGGAATCACGCTACCTACTTACTAAGTTGCTGACAAGTACCTCCTGCTAGAGGAGCAATCAGCACCTTGCCTACATCCCTGGGTTCCAAGGCCCTCCTTCGCCCCAGCACCTGCTGTCCTCCTGAGCCTCATCCCTCTGCTTCTACTGGACACTCCAAAGCCCAGCCCCATGGAATTCCCTCAGCTGTTCAGACACACCACACTGTCTCCTCCACGCCTTCACGAATGCCGTCCCTCCTGCCTGAAAAGCTTATTCCCCTGCCCCTCACCTGGCTGGTGCCTGCTCCACTTCAGACTCAGCTTAAAAGTCACTTGCCCTGGAATCTTTCCTTGATCTCCCCCCGCCACCCCCCCACACACATCCTTTTGTTAGGAACCCTCGCTGTGGTCTCACTGTCTACTTGACAGCTACCTTCCCCATGGTCTGGGTGCTAAAGGCAGAGATGAGATCCCCCAGCCTCACCATTGGGCCTCTCCCATCCATCACAGGCCTGACACATACTAGCCACTTCATAAATAAGTGTTTATTAAAGGAAGGAATACTCCCGGGAAATAACACATGTAAAAAAAAAAAATTAGTACAGTTCCAGGCACTTGACACATGCAAGCAGTAAATTCACATCTACTGAGAGACAGCACTCCAGCAGTTGGTAAGCACCCGTCCCATGAAGCGATCCTGCCTGGGTCTGAATTCCAGCTGAGCCATTTATGAACTGTGTGACACTGGGTAAATCACTTAACCTCTCTGAGCCTCAGCTTCCTCATCTGTCAATGAGAATCCCAGTAATAACAACTGTAGAGAATTATTGTAAAAATGAAATCGGTGATAAAAATTAAGTATCAGGGGAGTTCCTGCTGTGTCTCAGCAGGTGAAGAACCCAACTAGTATCCATAAGGATGAAGGTTCAATCCCTGGCCTCACTCAGTGGCTTAAGGATCTGGTGTTGCCGTGAGCTGTGGTGTAGGTCGCTGGTGCGGCTCAGATCCCTAGTTGCTGTGGATGTGGCGTAGGCTGGTAGCTGCAGCTCTGATTTGACCCCTAGCCGGGGAACTTCCATATGCCGCAGGTGCAGCCCTAAAAAAGAAAAAATAAATAAACAAGGTATCAGTACATAGAAAGTGGTGGCTACTATTATTATCATGACTGTTATTACGCCAGAGCTATCCAAATGAGTGCTGGAGTGGACCCATCTGCTAGGGAACCCCTCACCCGGGTTTTCACCATCACCCAGATTCTGCCACCTCCATGGCTGCCCACTCCACCCCCCTGTCACTCAGGCCACCTACCCAAGCCAAGGTTTGCCCTCCGCCCGCCCCCAGTCCTCCTGTCTGTCCACCAGCAGTCACAGACGCACTCGCCTGATTGATAAAGTCCCTATCTGGTCATTTACGATCTGGCTGCTGCAAAGGCAGCTCCTGCCAGCTCGAAAAGCAATTAATCTGCAAACAAGCTGGGCAACAGCAGGCCTGGGCATTGCAGTCTCGGGCCGCGGCCGCTCCGGAGAGCAGATAAGGCTGCAGTCGGCTATTTATTGTACATTTTAATTAAGTGCTTGTTAACGACAGTTATTTTAACAGTCATAAAATTACTGTTGTAATGCATTTTGTTGGAGGGAGAATGGTGGGGCCGCAGGACTTTATGAAAGCAACCACAGATTGCCTTCACTTTAAATCAAAGAATAAATTCTGAAGAGGAGGGACGGAACTGTGGTCCAGGCCGAGACGCTAATGGTTATTTAATGCCCTCATCAGTGTTTGTAAGTCCCGAGCATACGGCGCGGACACAACAGCCTCCAAACCCTCTTTAACACTTATTTGAGATGACAGGAAAAATGAAACCGTTTGTGCTTTCAATGGAAAAGCAATCATTGGTACATTATATTCGCCTTGCCCTATCATGCTAATGCATGGTAAAAATGTCACCAAATGTATTTAAGGGCCTGATGGACTGTTACCGTTGGATCCCTGGTACTGGACTGATTAATAAAAATCTTCAATTTGTATGTAAATGCAGCGAGGCCTCATATCATCCACATACCTGCACCCAGCGAAAATAATAAACTGAAGTTTAATGCAGCAATTATCAGCATTTATGGAACTCTTAAAGCAGTGGCGGCCCTTGGAAGCAGGCGTGGAGGGAGATGGCTGGGGGTGGGTAAAGATGCTCCTTCTAGGATGCCTGGGCGTCTCCCAGGGGCCAGCATAGGCTAAGCTGGTCGTGTCACACCGTGGTACCCGGCTCTCATCTGAGGGGTGAGCCAAGTGAATTGAGGCTGAATTGAGGCTGCTGGCAAGACAATGTTCCCAGAGGTGGCTTCTGTCCCACTAACACCCCTATCTCGGGACACGTGTTTGTGACTTTATCTACTCTTACTTGGAAGAACCCCAGCAGAGTGTGAGACCACCTGCTGGGCCAACCCCCCTCTGCAACACCCCGCACACACCCCATGTGGTAATGAGAAAGAGATGCACCACATGTTTGCAGGGACATCATAACCCAGGTACAAATGGCAACAGTGACAAGAACAGCCAGGTAAGCCTTGCTCTGTGTCAGGTACAGCGCTAAGCACTTTATATAATTCTTAATTCTCACAATGTCTGTGCCAGAAACTGGGTCGCCAGTTCACCAGACCCACATCTTTCTCCTCCTGGACACACAGATAAACTACATTTCCCAGACTCCCTTGCAGTCAGGTGTAGGTGTGGCATTAATTCGGATTGGCTGAGAAGCAGACATCATGATGGGATTAGACAGGCAAGGGTTTTCTTGGGAGGGGGTGCTTTCAGGCCACAGGAGGGTCTGATTCCTGTGGGAATAAATTTAAGAGAAAGGAAGACTGAGGAGGGAAAGCCTCAGCCTGCATCACACCTCCAAGAAAGTTTCTACCAGGCCAACAGGAGGTCTTCTCTTCCAGCAAGAGTTGCCCATTGGAGGAATCCCTGGTCTTTCCAGAATGGGCCTGGCTAGGTCCTCTGCCATGATTAGTCTCTGCCTGGGAGCATCCCAGGAGAAGCATGTCCTCCCTGCCCCAGAATGTGATGGAAAATCCAGAAGGACAACAGCTGGGGACACCTATGTTCGTCACATTAGGAGTCTTGAAAGGTGCAGTTTCATGGCTGAGGAGGCATTTGGCTGAGTTCTAGCCAACGGAATGTGGGCAGGACTGCTGTGTATAACGCCACCCATGGGCCAGCCTCCATGCGCACTTCTTGTCCAGTTGATACACACAAGTATGGGAACCTTGGAGCCACGTGTTGAAGAACCCAGGATGGGAAAAACTGACCCATCGCCTGCAGAAGAGCTACCCCCCAATCAGAAATACCCACTTAGGACATCACCTGAGTGAGAAATAATCTTCCAGGTGTTAAGCCACTGAGATTAAGGCTTCCTATTACAGCAGGTAGGTTAAACATTAACCGCATGAATATCACGTCTGCACAAAGCAAATATTCTGGTCTCCATTTTTCAGGCGACACAAAATCTAGAGAGGTAAGTGACTTACCCAAACTTATACATTCCGGATAGGGCAGAGCTGGGATTTGAATCCAGATCTATTTGTTTCTGGATCCTGTTTCCTCTCCGCTTGGTCAGAAACACATAGACCAGGAATATGAAAATATTTTCAACACTTGTGCACCTTCCAGACATTGAGATGCTCTGTTCCCCCCTCACCAGGGTCCCCCTGAAAAAGGAAAGAGAATGAGCCCCTAAGGGAGCTTCAAGAGGCTGGAAGCCTGTGAACTTGAGAGTAAGGGAAGGGTAGTGGTGATGGATTTGGGGTGGCCAAGCTGTCTTCTTGCTTACCCCTCTCTCTGGCTCACGGCAGCCCTAGGATAACACCAACCTCCTAGCCAGAGAAGGAAAACCACAAGAGCATAAATCAGGATGATTATTTTGGAGGACAATTGGACAACAGCTACCAGTATTTTAAAGAGAGATTCTCTTTGAGCCAGCAAGTCCATTTCTAAGAGCCTACCCCACAAGAATGGCAGTACCAGGGTGTAAATACTATTTGCTAACAGACTTACTGTGCATAGTGTATGGTATCAAAAGGCTAGATAGAATCCAAGAGTTCATCCATAGGTCCTCAGCTATATAAAGTATTATCACTTCTCTTATTGATACAAGAAGCAGTTACTCAAAAGAATGGGACAGAGCTGTAAGGACTGCCTCGAGAAAATATACGTTAAGTGGGAACAGTTACAGAACATTATCGTGATTCTATTTTTTATAATAAAAAGAGTTATCTTTGTTAAAGCATGGAGAAGGGTATGGAAAACTTCCCCAAACAGTTAAGAAGAGTTCCAGCTGAAGGGGCAAGAGTCTGATAGCTAAAAGAACTATCATTTTTGTGACGTCGTCATCATTTATAATAAGCAAGAACCACTTCCCTAATGGAATGGTGTTTAAGAGTTCCCACTGTGGCTCAGCAGTAATGAACCTGACTAGTATTCATGAGGAGGCAGGTTCGATCCTTGGCCTCGCTCCGTATGTTAAGGATCCGGTGTTGCCGTGAGCTGTGGTGTAGGTCACAGACGTGGTTGGGATTCCACGTCGCTGTGACTGTGGCACAGGCCGGCAGCTATAGCTCCAATTCAACCCCTAGCCTGGGAACCTCCATGTGCTGCAGGGGCAGCCCTAAAAAGACAAAAAGGAAGAAAAGAAAGAAAGAGAAAGAAGGAAGGAAGGAAGGAAGGGAGGGAGGAAAGAAGGAAGGAAGGAATGGTATTTAAACATTATTTTTTTCAGGTCCAGTCATAAAAAGAATGAATGAATGAATGAATTTGTTTAAGAAGGCTGAGTAGACACCAAGATGCCAGGATCACCCCAATGCAGGAGTGGAAAGTGAGGCAGTAGATAATGGGTGGGTTGCTTCTGCGCAACCGGGACTTGATCTCTCCTGGGACCCTCTGAGAGCATGTGCAGAGCTCATCAGAGCTGTCCCACCGAGGGGTGAGGAAGCTAGACCATCTCTGCCCACCTCACCCCCACCGTCTCGGGGGTCGCCACTGCTCCTGGAGGTGTTAACTGAAGTGTACGGCAGCACTTATCAGCACGGATGCGACTCAAAGCGGTGGCAGCCCTTGGAAGCCTATCCACCCAGAGATGGAGATGCTCCTCCTGCCAGGAAGAGCCTTCAGGCAGGAAAGGCAGGAGCTTAAGGTAGAAAGCCGTGGTCCCTGGAGGAGGCCCACAGGGGCTGCAGGTGACCTCCAGAGCAGGCTGCGGAAACCTGGATGGGACCCCAACAGCCTCTGCTCCAGTGGGCTTCCTTTGACTTCCACCATGTTCCACGTGGTTCCGAGGCCACGCTAGGACCCAGGAACCATGTGGGGACTCCACTAAATATAAGCATACATTCAGTATATACATAAATTAATAATAGTATAATATATAATAATCATATAATAATAATAGCATATCACCTATAGAAATTTTGACTAGCTTAGGAATTCCCCCTTCCCCAAAAAGAGAGGGTTTTTTTTAACCCTCAGTTCCCAATGCCCAATGACTCCAAACCAGAAACACTAATAGTATAACTAAAAAAGCGAATGACCATGCTTGGAGAGCAATGATTACGTGCCAGCCCCCTGCCAAGCATGATCTAACCCAGTCCTCAGAGCCCACGGCTGGCAAGCGTGGTTGTGGTCTTGGCTATGGTCTGGCCTCTTGATGGTTATCAATGAGCAGCCTGAGCTGTGTTGAAGGGATGCGCATCACAGCAGCCCCTCAAAATTAGAGAACAGAGTTAAGGCATTTGATCGATGCTATTTCGAAAATCAGTGAGGCAGGCTTGAGAGTCTCCAAGCAGCCCTTGCTGAATTCTCTTAGGCTTTCAGTGCTGGTCGCATGCAGAATTCCATTCCCCTGTCTCTTCCAGAGCTTGGGGCTTCTAAAGGTGGATATGGGGCACTACTTGGCACCCCCCCCCCACTTCTGCCATGGCCATGGAGCTTGGCTCCACGTGGACTTCCGCAACCTCCATGCTTACAAGCAGACGGCCCCTCCCTTGACCCTGCCATATCCTTCTTGCTTCCTACCCTGGGACTTCTCTGACAGGGCAGGCCTTTCCCAGCCTCCAGGAACCCAGTATTTGCCAGGCTTGTGCTCCCCCAAAATACTGGGGGCCACTCATGACCACAGGGGTGGAAACTGATGGGAAAATAAATCTTCCCTTTTGGGAGTTCCCATCATGGCTCAGCAGATAAAGAACCTAATGTGTAGCCATGAGGATGCAGGTTCGATCCCTAGCCTTGCCCAGTGGGTTAAGGATCCAGTGTTGCCATGAGATGTGGTGATGTGGTGTAGGTCACAGATACGGCTCAGATTTGGTGGCAGCTGCGGCTTGGATTCAACCCCTAGCTTAGGAACTTCTATATGCTGCAGGTGGAGCCCTAAAAAGAAAAAAAATCTTCCGCTTTCATTCCCACAGAGACAGTGCTGAGACACGGTCCATGACGTGTCCCTGGCTTGGCGTTCCCAGCCTCCTCTCTTCATTCCCACTCTGTCCTGGGCTCCTGTGCCCTGAGATTTTCCCAAATAAATGACCTGCACGCCAGCCTTTGCCTCAGAACCTGCTCTGGGGGTAGTCCAGGCAAAGACAAGATTTTAATCAGAAATAATCAGTTCCCAAAGGGCTACAGGTTGGACCTGGGTTTTTAAGTAGAAAATAGAAATAGCTTGGCAGAGAGAAATGGGATGAGGAACCCCAGAAAGACAGGGAGAGAAATTAAGCCAAGAGAGACACAGAGAGAAGGGGGGGGAAAAATCTCAATCTGCCCGTTAGCCCACTGCGTCCCTCTCCTTCCAAGCTCCAAATTGCCTTCACTTTCTCAGAATTCCAATCAAGCCTGCTCTTGAGGAAGCAATTTCTGCCAGGGTCTGGTCTCCCCACCTCCCAACCCAGGAGAAGATCACAAAACTTGAGTTAACAGAACCCCAGCGGACCTTAGCAATTTAGCTGGAAAAAGGAAAAAAAAAAAAAATTCTACTCACAGGTCACTGTAGTGTGCTGATTCTGAGATAAAAGAGTCACTCACCATAGGGACCTGCAGGAGAATATAGCCAGGACATGGCTGGGAGCTTTGTGACAAAGGAGGAGATGGTCGGGTCTCTACATCAAGAGACCCTCACCCAACCAGTGGGGCAACAGCAAAACCACACACGATTGCTCCCTTTCCCCAGCGACGCACAGACAACAAGAAAAGAAGACTTCTTCCCCCAGATGTCAAAGTTAATCAATTGAAAAAGACCCGGCTGCCTGAGCCACTGGTTCCATCAACCTCTCATATCCCTGGACCTTCTTCTCCAGCTTGGAGTGGGAAGGGGTCTTGGCTATGCATGGCCACTCCCAGCAGAAGGTCTAGGGCTCACCATTCTTGGTCACCACCGTTACCACACCACAGATTCAGAGTATAAAAGAGGTGGAGGAGTTCCCGCTGTGGCTCGGTGGGTTAAGGACCTGGCATCGTGTCCATGAGGATGCAGGTTTGATCCCCAGCCTCGATGAGTGGGTTAAGGATCTGGCATTGCCATGAGCAGCAGCATAGGTCACAGATGCTGCTTGGTTCCCATGTTGCTGTGGCTGTGCCATACACAGGCCGGCAGCTGCAGCTCTTGTTCGACCCCTAGCCTGGGAACTTGCATAAGCTGCGGGTGCATCCATGAAAAGAAAAGCCGGAGTTCCCGTCCTGGCACAGAGGAAATGAATCCAACTAGGAACCATGAGGTTGCCGGTTTGATCCCTGGCCTCGCTCAATGGGTTAAGTTTCTGGCGTTGCTGTGAGCTGTGGTGTAGGTCGCAGATGTGGCTCGGATCCTGCGTTGCTGTGGCTGTGGGGTAGGCTGGCAGCTGTAGCTCCGATTCAACCCCTAATCTGGGACCCTCCACGTGCCGCGGGTGCAGCCCTAAAAAGAAAAAAAGAGAGAGAGAGAGAGAAAGATGGAGTCACTGACTGGGTGACTGGGTGACACAGGCCCCAGAAGAGCAACAATTTGTGGATGTTGGGGGGGTAGTAAAACACACAGAACAAAAAATTTACCTCCACAACCATGTCTAAGTCTATAGTTCAATGGCCTTAAGTATATTCACATTGTCATGCGATCATCCTCACCATCCAGCCACAGCACACTTTTCACCTCGGAAAAATGAAAATGTGTAGCCATTGAACACTAACTCCCTGTTCTCCTCCCCGGTCCCTGGCAACCGGCACTTTGCTTTCTGTCTCTAAGATCTTGACTTAATTACCTCATATAAGGAGAATCATGTAGTAGTTCTTGCTTATGACCAGCTTATCTCACTCAGCATCATGTCTTGAAGGTTCCTCTGTGTTATCCTCTATGTCAGAACTTCCTTCCTTTTCAAGGCTGAATCATATTCCATTGCACGTACCTACCTTTTGTTCACCCATTCATCCATCAACGGACGTGTGCATGGTTTGTACCTCTTGCCAGTGGGAGCAATGCTGTTTTGAGCAAGGTGTACAGGAATTTTCTTTGAGACTCAACTTGCAGTTCTTTGGGGCATATGGGGAGGGGACATTTTTGTAACTACAAGAGGCCCCACAGGAAATCCAAAGGAAGCAAGAAGAACAGTTGTTAGAAACACAAACGTTGCTATCGGAGAGAACTGGCTTCCAAGCCAGATTCCACCTGTTACTCTATGTACCACAATATAATTGAAAACTTGTTGGGCACTTACCAAGGAAGGACTCGGAGCAAAGAGCTCGTGTGTTCTCCAACCCTTCTAGCATGTTCTTTTGACCAGAGCAAACATCAAAGGACACGAACATGACTCAAATCCCACTACTCAAGGGTCATGGTCATTAACTACCACATTGGTGGGAAAAAAAGAGGTCCTCATTTTACAGATGAGGAAACTGATGCACAGAGAGGTTAGGTGACTTCTCCACAGTTACCTAGAGCAAGAATCCAGGTCCATCTGACTCTAATATCCCTACACTGAAACCCACCACTGCTTCATTCTCTTCCAATCTCTCCAGGGCTCCAGCCACTGGAAGCCATGCTCCTTCTCTGGCATAGATGGAGCAGGTGCTATTAGCCTGGGAGGGCTGTGCAGCAGGACAGCAATTAATTAAGCACATGCCCTCTGTGCAGGGCAACAGACCCCCCACTCTCCTGCATCCTCACCCTACAGAGCACCTCCTCTCACCAAGAAGAAGAAAAGCCAGTGCCTGAAATGACTGCAGATTCACTGACCACCAGTCACGGCCCCATGGGAGGCAGAAAGCAACTCTAGAGGAAAGACACTGGAAGCCTGTAGGCAGGGTCTGTGAGGCTTCACTCCTGCCCTTACAGGAATTTACAAAGCTGTCTGGACAACCCATTTTGTTGTCATTGCTGCCATTTCAGGTTGTGAGCAAAGGACTTTGAAGGCATCAGGAGCACCTCTTCCCAAGAAGCAATCTGTCGGCTACAGCCCCATGTCCATGCTGTTCTGAGCATGGTCACCTGCCCCCAACATGCTTTCCAAACAGGTACTCCCGGGGCACTCAGCGTGACCCCAACCTTCCCACACCAATTTACACTGATGAACTCAGGACCTTGGGAGAGGGGCGTGTGTATACACACACGGAGACCTAAAGGACCCATGTCTATATCTGTAATATGTTATCACTGTGATGAACACTTGTTTTCCCCCCCTCAGCTGTGAGCTCCATGAGGACAGACATGGTGTCTGGAGTACCCAGTGCCATAGCTTCAGCCCTGAGCACAGATTGCACAGAGTAAGGTAGGAAGGAATAAGCAATCAACTTGCCTTGTCTCCATGTGCTTCCCTCCCTGCCTCCAACTCCCCAGGCCTTTTGTCCCTGGCTCACTATATCAACATTCTGCTCAGCCACAAGCCAACATAGACCTCAAAGCCTCCAGATCACAGAACATCTAGCCTGGTTCCTGCTTTGGGAGAACTTACAATCTGGTTGAAGAGGTAGAATGGAAAATGACATCAAATATTAACCACCTAACATTCGAAATATCTGTTGGTTGGGTGTCTTAGTTATAAGAAACAGAAATCCAACTCAAACTGACAGAAGCAAATAAGGAAACTCTATGGATTTCAGGCATGGCTGGATCCAGGACATCTAGCAGTGCACAATAATGTCATCAAGCTTATTCTCTCCCTCTCCCTCTCCAACCCTCCTGCATCATCTAAGTCTTCCCTTTTTGGTGGCAAGATGACCATCTTCATCTCCAAGCCTATCTCCCGAAAGTTCTGCTTCCCCTCACCCAAAGAGAATCTCTTTTTCTCAAGAGGTTCAGGGTAGAAAACAATAGCAACAGACTTTAGTAGCATGGGACTAAATGTGTGTTGTGCTCAATCTCAAACCCATCACTGTGCCTTGTGGCAATAAGTATACTTATTAGCAAGGTCTGGATCACACTGTCACCCTTGGAGCCAGGCATGATCTATACCATCCCTAAATCAGGCCTGAGGTTGAGAAAGATTGTTCCTTAAGAAAGCGGTGATGCTGACACCAGAAGTGGAAAATGATCTTGGGCTAACAGCAAATCCCCATTAGAGCAGAAGTCAACTCCCTGACGCCCCTCCCCCCCACCAGCTTCCCACACTCCCTGCATCCTTATTCTTTTGTCCACTGCCATATTGGAAAAGCAGAGATGTGGGTGTTATTAGCCTAATGCTATTCCACTTAATAGGTGAAAAATCTGGGCCCCTGTCCGGTAGGATGGTTTGCCTAAGGTCACAGAGCAAGGTTCCGTCCTTAAGAACGGACTTAGGCTGATGAATGAAGAACCTGGGGGGTGGTCCGGGAGCTCTGGGACTGGCACGGTAGATTGAGTTGCCAAGGCAGGGTCTTAACTTAGGTTCCCCAAAGTAGAAAAGCTGCCAAGCATGAAGAAATGCCAAGGGAAGGTTCAAGAGGACCCTCTGCAGCCCAGTTCCTGAGAAAAGGGCTGGGCTGCAGCGAGTCCGCTGGGGGGAGAGGAGGTGGCCAATCCCAGGAAGCACCAGGGGGAAACTGAGGACAGTCAGGAGAGGGGGTGTCAGGAGCAGAGAGGTCACCCCTGGGACTCAGCCCCCGGGGCCCTCACAGAAAACATGTAGACCCCCCCATTTGAGAATCACCCCACAGAGGGGAGAGAAAGCGGGGCTGCTTATCCAAACGCTCCTGCCCCTCATCAATCAGCTAACCAACTATACATAAAAATACATAATTATACATAAAAATCCTAACATAATGGCATTGTATGATATTCCGTATGCATTTTTTTTCCTCTTTTTTTTTTTTTTTTTTTTTTTTTATGACCACACCTGCAGCATATGGAAGTTCCCAGGCTAAGGGCTGAATAGGAGCTGCAGCTGCCGTCTATACCCCGGCAACACCAGATCCAAGCCACATCTGCAACCTGTAATGCCAGATCCTTAACCCACTGAGTGAGGCCAGGTTTCGAACCCACATCCTCATGGAGACTATGTTGGGTTCTTAACCCGCTCACTAGGCCACAACGGGAACCCGCTGCATTTCTTAAATGCATTTGCTTGTTGGTGGCAAATGTCTACAGTGAACCGCAGTCCTCTTGAACCTCACCTTGGCATTTCTTCTCTCAGCAATGTTGGAGGGTCTCATGACAATAGAAGGGGCCTCCTCCCAGACTCTGAGGGGCCCATACAGCTGCCCTGGGCCCCCCCTGCCGGTGGGACTGGGACATAGGGTTTCCTAAGATGCTGGGAACATTCTGGTACACCAGGCCAGGATTTGGATCCTGCCAGAGTCTCAGGTCCTCAGCAGCCACTCTCTGGGCCTCAGGTGGACTTGATGGAGTGGCTGGATCATCAAAGCCAACCCAGGGTCTGACTCAGGGCAATAGCCCATCTGGCTCCCCAGAGTTCCCCGGGCAAGCCCTCTGCTGAGGGGCTCAACTTCCCTCCCTGGGGGCTTGAAGTCCAAGGACCCAGCACTTGGACACCCTCTCCTTTTAAAGTGCTCTTCCTTCCTTCCGGCTTTTTCCACAATGGACAAAGCCCCGTTATCATTAATCACCCAGGGGCCTCCAGGGACGGAAACTACAGGGTTTCTAAGCCTTGAAAAGCCCGCATCAAAAGCACCCCGATCCATTTGGATCCCGATTTGCTCTCATGGAAGCCTCATAGTCAGTTCAGAACTTGTAACGTGGGGAGAAATGAGAGGAGGTCAGTGGGCCGGGGGTCGGGGAGGAGAAGCTGGGAGCATCCTCCAGGCTTCACCATCAGGCTGTTTCACCTGCAGTTTCTTTGTCCCACATCTCAGAAGAGAGGGTGACCTCAACAGCCTGGTGGAATCAATTACACGATCCGCAGGACCCAGGGCAAAATGAAAATGTGGGCTCCTGGTTCATGGTTTATAGGACTTTGAGGAGTTCCTGCCATGGCTCAGCAGGTTAAGAATCTGACCAGTATCCATGAGGATGCAGGTTGGATCCCTGGCCTCACTCAGTGGGTTAAAGGATCCGGTGCTGCCACAAGCTGCAGCATAGGTCACAGATGTGGCTTGGGTCCTGCATTACTGTGGCTGTGGCTGTGGCCTAGGTTGGCAGATTCGACCCCTAGCTCAGGAACTTCCATATGCCCCAGATGTGGCACTAAGAAGAAAAAAAAAACAAAAACAAAAACAAAAAAGGAATTATTAGGACAGCAATAGTAGAGCATCACAGCTAGTACACAGATCTGCTGCCCACCAGGCCAGCCCTGCTCAACGGATATTTTTCTTTCTTTCTTTCTATTTGAATGGTCACACCTGTGACTTATGCAAGTTCCTGGGCCAGGGATTGAATCCGAGCTGCAGATCTGACCAATGCTGCAAGGTCAGATCCTTTTAACCTACTGTGCCAAGCTGAGGATCGAACCCCTGCCTCCGCAGCAACCAGAGCTACTGCAGTGGGATTCTTAACCCTCTGTGCCACAGTGGGAACTCCCCCAACAGATATTTTTAACCCAGTGACTGGCGCCCTCTCCCTGGGCTACCTCCAATGCTCCCCCTTCCCAATAATTGCCTTCCCATCTCCTTGTTTTCGTCTATTTTGTTTTTCATTTTCTTATGCCCTGCAAATACTTGTTTCAATTTGTTCACATCTGTGTTTATATATGGTCCCCCCGAAGAATGTAAGTTCAGAGAGGGCAGGGATCCCACTGACCTTGTGTGCCACATGTCCCTGGTGCCCAGCATAGGGTGGGCCACAGAGGGAGCCCTCAGTCGATATCTGGAGACAAGCTGGCTGAGCCACGCCATCATGATTGGTGGATTCCAGGGGCGAGGGGGGCTTGGCGCCAGGCTCACACCCTTCCTGGACAGTGTCAGCATCAGCCCTACGGCTGCTTTGCCGTTCAGCTCTCACAGCCGCATCGCAAAACCTGCACAGCTTGCCCTTTCAGCCGACTTTACAGGAAGAGGATATCCTGCAGAAATTAAAGAAATGTGGGATGTTTAACAAAACCCCATAAATAAGCCCCTGGCATGCCTTGATGACTGCCTGCCACTAGGTCCAAATGTCATGTTTTATTTCCACTCAATGGTCAGAAAGGGAAATCACCTACAAAACACCCAGCCCCCAAGCCTGTTCCCCAACACCGCCCTACAGTGCCTGCAAAACTTTGGCAGATTGTTTAGCAGTAACTACTGACGCTGAATATATGCTTATCCTAGGTCCCAGTCCTGGGTAGATATGAAAGAGAACTGCATACATACGGCCACCAAAAAGGTGTGTGCCAGCAGCACTGTTCATGAAAACTACCAAACAACAGTAGAGTAGATACATAAACTAGAGATGGGATCCTACGCAGTAATGAGAATAAAGAATCTACAGCCACAAGGAAAGGGTATGGATGAATCTTACAAACATGGTATTGAGCATAAGATACTAAGAAACAAAAAATATATGATGTGTGGTCCCGTTTTCATAAAGTAGAAAACTCGGCAAAATTAATCCCTGCTATTCGAAATTAGGCTGGGGGTACTCTCGGAGTGGGGGGGGGGAGTGGCAGGGGTAGAGAGTGTGACCAGAAGACCCAGGGGACTCCTGAGGGACCACCCTCTTCCTTTTCCTGATGTGGATGCTGGTTATGTGGGTGTTTTCTCTTGGTGAAAATAAATACATTGTACATTTATGATACATGCCTTTCATGTGTGTGTGTGTGTGTGTGTCTGTGTCTGTGTGTCTCTGTAATTTTTCAATAAGATGAAAATGTTACTGAAAAAGGAAACAGCCTACATGTCCAGCAAAGCATGAGTTATATGTATGAGCAGATCCCAGTAAGATTTGGCAGCTGAAGCCAGAGGCTTTGAGTGTGAATCTTTCTTCTGCCCCTTACTAGCTGTGTGACCTCAGGCAAGTGATTCAACCTCTCTGTGCCCCAGTTTCCTTTATCTATACAATGCGGGGAAACGACAGCCCCTACCTTAAAACATCATTTTGAGATTTTGAGGGAGGTAACTCTTGTAGAGGGTTTAAAACTGCATCTGCACATAGCGCGAGTTTCATACATTTGTTGCTTTTTATGGATAGAAATATGCTGATGGAGGTAATAATATATCCACACATAATAATAAATGGCAAAGATGTTTAAAATATGTTAAATACATAATGATAGGCCTAAGCACTTAAGTATGTGTTCTAAGCACTTTATATGCAGTAAGTCATTTCATTCTCCTCCTGGAATTTTACAGATGAAGAAACTGGGGCACAGAGAGGGCAAATAACTTTCCCAAGTTTCCTCAGCAAATAAGACGCAAGGCTGCGATTTGCGCCCACGCTCTTATCCAATAAACTGGGTAAAGATGGAACCCAGGTTATAATCCACAGCCACATGGGAGTGCCCATGGAAGACCCTGTGAAAAAAACCGAAGAGCCATCACTGGTGCCTGATGAGTCAATAAAACAACCCTCTCCACCAAGAGGTCGATTTAATGAGGAAAAGACACACGCTCCCAGAATCCTTTGCTGGTGAGGAGGTGGTGAGGCCACGGATCTGGGAGGAGGAAAGCCACAGTTACCTAATTAAGAACTCACTTTCAGGAGTAAACCCCAAATGCAGATGGCACAGGTGGGCACAAACCCTGCAAGAGCCTGGGTTTTGCTTTTTTTTTTTTTTTTTTTTGCCTTCCCTATTCCCTCAAAGCAGAGAGGAGCCAGGGACGGGGCGGGAGGTTGGAACCCACACGCATCCCAGCATGCCAGCCTGTGCCCTGCCGAGCAACTTGACTTGTCTACTGCTTCTAAACAGCTGGAAAAATGTCAAACTGTCATCAGTGATTAAAGTGGGATTTTTCCAAAGGTTTCAAAAATATTTCAGAATTCAAGACCTTATTCCTCTTCCAGACAATAAATCCGAGCAGCCGTCCCGGAACAGATGCATCATGGGACGTGGTTTCCCCGCTGGAGCGCCTCTCGGGGTTGCCAAGATGGAACCGGGCAGGCTCGGCCTGCACTGCGCTCTCCTGGGCAGCGTCAAGCAGGTATTCTCAGCTGTATCCACCCACCCTAGATGCGTGGGCACGCATGTGGCGCCCAACGCTTCTCCCGGCTGGGTATAACCCTGAGCAGTGACTGTGGTGGTTGCATCCGCCCACCCAGCAGCCCTGCAAAAAGCTCGCGAGGACCTGACCTGTGCCTTACCCACCTCAGTGCAAGATCAATCCGTAATCTTCAGGACTCCACGCAAAACAAAAACACGGGCCCGTTGTTCCACAGCGACTTGAGAATTTCGAGATGGCGTCAGCGGAGCATTAAACCAAGTGCTTCTACGCATGCGGCACTGGGCACAGGTCACAAGCCCGTGAAACCAGCCCTGTCTGCGTGCGTGGGAAGCTCCTCAGAGCTCAGTGCACACTGAACATACGTTTTGCCAGTGTCCTGACCTCCTCTGAGTTACTTCTTCTGGCCCGTGGACTTTTCTTCTAACATTTGCTGAGTGCTTACCAGGTAAAGTCTTATTCTTAGCACTCGTGTTAGTGCTATCCTTGTATTATTATATATAATTAAATCATGCATGTAAACATGTAATTATATCATGAATAATACAAATACAAATTATATCACATTATATAGTATATAGTATATCATATAATTAGTTATATACTATATATATACTATAAGTATATTATACATACTATAAATATATTAGGTATACTATAAGTATATTATATATTATACTTATATATACTATAAATATGCATAGTATAAATATATAGACTATAAGCCTATTATAGTATATACACTATAAATATATTAGTGACTTTCTCCTCAGTAAAATGCCATGAGGTGGGGAGTATTACGGTCACAGATGAGGAGATGAGGCATGGAGAACTGAGTCACTTGCCCAAAGTCAGAAATGGAGTCTGATTGCAGCACAGGAAGTCTGGCTACAGACCCTCCCATGTCTTATTCTTTGCATCCTCTCCCTTGTCCACCCCAGAAAGGGGCAAACATTCAATGCACACCCCTAATTCCATCATGTGGACCACATTGCCGAGTGTCCCCCTGGGCCAGGCCCTAAGTCTGGCCGTGGAGAGCAGTGGTGATGGGCCTTCCTCCACACTCCAAGACTAAGGTGGAGCAGTGGCTGGCAGTCAGGGGTCCCTCTTGGGGTGACGTATAAATGCTCAATCACTGGCGTGACATAGAAACTGACCAATCAGAGAAGACCCCAGAGGCTTGGGTGGGGGTGTGTGAGGCCTGCTATGCCTGTCTTATGCTGTTTGGTTGCTGGATCCTGGGGCCTGGGAGAAGGGGGTCAGCTGGGGCAGCAGAAGAGCCCTGGGAGGCTAAGGGTAAGGTGATAGGAGCCTTTTTGTATTTTAATAGCCAACAAACCGTGCAGACACAAAACAGCTAAACATCTGCCTGCTTCCAGCTCATGGCCTCATGATTACAGATTTCTCCATTGTGTTCCAAAAAGTGTCCTTCTAATTCCAATCTCTAAAAGGCAATTTAAATCCGTAGATGCTTAGCACACCTACGGTGTACCATCAGCTTAGGAGGTGCCCGAGGGGAAAGTAGATAAAGGAATAAATAAATTCTGGACTGTGATTGAGATTGGGCCTACCACACAGTAGCTGCTCCGTTAACACCTGTTAGATTGAGCTACATTGAAACCAGAGGCCCCACTCCTCAACATACAAGTCCAGCTAGGACCATTGTTCTGGACCTGAAAGTCACTGTATTAGTTACCTATTGCTGTGGAATAATTATTCCAAAACATAGCAGCTTAAAACAAGGATCAGGAGTTCCCATTGTGGCTCAGTGGGTTTAGAACCCTACTAGTATCCGTGAGGATATGTGGGTTCGATCCCTGGCCTCACTCAATGGGCTAAGGATCTGGCATTGCCGCAAGCTTTGGCATGGGTTGCAATACGGCTTGGATCTGGTGGTGTTCTGACTGTGGCATAGGCCAGTGGACCCCTGGCCCGCAGGGGAGTTTCCATATGTTACAGGTGCAGCCCTAAAAAGAAAAAAAAAAAAAAAATACAAGGATCGGCAAACTTTTCCTTAAAAGGCCTGATAGTAAATGTTTCAGACTTGTGAGCCATACGGTATCCACTGCAACTACTCAACTCTCGGAGTCTGAAAGCAGCCATAGACAACAGGCATTCCTGTGGTCCAATAAGACTTTATTTACAAAAACAGACAGCCTGCCCACCTGCAGTTTGTCAACTTCTAGCTTTAAAGAGCAAACATTCAGAGTTCCTTTTGTGTCTCAGCGGGTTAAGAATCCGACATAGTGTCCATTACGATGTGGGTTCGATCCCTGGCCCTGCTCAGTGGGTTAAGGACCTGGCATGGTCACAAGCTGCGGCATCAGTCGCGCATGTGGCTCAGATCCAGTGTTGCTAGCCCAGGAACTTCCATATGCCACAGATGGGACGGTAAAAAGAAAACTAAAAACAAACATTCTGTGAGTCAGACTCCAGGGGCAGCTTAGCTGGGCACTTCTGGCTCAGTGTTTCTGATGAGGTTGCTGTCAAGTGGTTGGACGGGATTACAGTCCCCTGAAGACAGTCCTCTCCAGTCAGCAAGGACTGGAGAACCCTCTTCCACCTCACCCACATGGTGGCCAGCAGGCCTCGGTTCTTTGCCAGGTGGCCTCTCCATCAGCTGTCTGAGCATCCTCACGACATGGCAGTTTGTAATTTCAGAGAGAAAAAGTGGCCAGGACAGAAGCCATCATTGTTTTACGACCTTGTCTCAGAGGCAGCATTCCATTACTTCTGGGGTCTTCTCTTCAGTAGAAGCAAATCGGTAAGTCTAGCCCACTCTCAGAGGGAGGACCCACCTGGCCATGAATCTCAGGAGCTAGGGATCGCTGGGGGCTGTCTTGGAGGCTGGCTGCCACTGCCCATCACCTTGCCCTTCATTCAGCAGCCATCCTTTTTTTTTTTTTTTTTTTCTTTTTGCCTTGTCTTGGGCCACTCCCAAGGCATAAGGAGGTTCCCAGGCTAGGGGTCTAATCAGAGCTGTAGCCACCGGCCTACGCCACAGCCACAGCAACACAGGTATCCGAGCCACATCTGCAACCTCCACCACAGTTTATGGCAACACCAGATCCTTAACCCACTGAACAAGGCCAGGGATCAAACCCACAACCTCATGGTTCCTAGTCAGATTTGTTAACCACTGCGCCACAACGGGAACTCCTCAGCAGCCATTCTTTATGCACCTACCACCATCACCTTGGCCAAGCACTGGGAATACAGTGAGATGAGACACAGGCTGTCCCTGCCTCCTTGGCACTGTCAGTATAAATTTTTTCCTAAAACTGTATTATTTGATAATACAAGAGAGAAAGAAAAACAAATAGGAAAAAAAGTTTAGGAAAGATCCCATTATGATTAAAAAAAAAAAAAATCTAGGAGTTCCCATTGTGGCTCAGTGGTTAACGAACCCGAGTAGCATCCATGAGGATGTGGGTACGATCCCTGGCCTTGCTCAGTGGGTTAAGGATCTGCTGTTGCTGTGAGCAGTGGTGTAGGTTGCAGATGTGGCTCCGATCCCACGTTGTTGTGGCTCTGGCATAGGCCAGCGGCTACAGCTCCAATTCGACCCCTAGCCTGGGAACCTCCATGTGCCACCAGTGCGGCCCTAAAAGACAAAACAAAACAAAAAATAAAAACAAAACAAAACAAAACAAAAATTCTATGAACACATAAATGTCCACCTAGCTCAACCAAGAATCCCTAGAATAGAGACTGAGTTCCTGCTGTGGTGCAACAGAGTGAGTGGTGCCTCTGCAGTGCCCAGACACAGGTTTGATCCTGCGCTCAGCACAGTGGGTTAAAGGATCCAGCATTGCTGCAGCTGCAGTGTAGGTCGCAGCTGCAGCTTAGATCTGGGGGGAAAAAAAAGAGAGGTTAAAACCCAGATGCCTACTGGAGCCAGCCAGGCAGCATGAAAAACTGAGCTGCTCCATGCAACAGAGAACGTGGGTCCCGTCTCAAGGGAGCTACTAATTCCATTCAAGTCCACCCTACTGTAGACCTGCTGGACTTTGGGTCTAATGCTGCCAGAACCGATTTTTTTGTGTGTGTGTGTCTTCTGAGGGCCGCACCCTCAGAGGGCAGCACACGGAGGCCCCCAGGCTAGGGGTCCAACCAGAGCCACAGCTGCCGGCCTACACCAGAGCCACGCAACACTGGATCCGAACCGCATCCGTGACCCACACCACAGCCCACGGCAACGCCGGATCCCCAACCCACTGACCGAGGCCAGGGACCAAACCCTCAACCCCATGGTTCCCAGTTGGATTTGTCAGCCACTGAGCCACACAGGAACTCCTGCCAGAACTGATTTTTCAAAAAATGCTCAAAATTAGGATTTTATATTAAATCTAACTTTTAAATATGGGCAATAGTGAGAGATGGTATTTCCAATCACCTATTCCCTGTCTGTCTCAGCTTAGTTTTCCCCAATCTCGGGTCCTGAGGCAAAGGCTTACATGCAGGTGGCTTATACGAGAAATGATCCCAGAAGTGAAAGAGTGAGGAGAAAAGCCGCAAAGAGATGTACTCTCGGGCTGCTCCAAGGGCTGGATGCTGCTGGGACTTTCTGGGGGCGCTGACAGCAGGCGTCTTGGAACTGCCCGCTCTGGGAATGAAAGAGGAAACATATATCCACCCACTCCCTCCCATTTGGTTAAAGGTGGCCCCACAGGTGTCAGTTTTCCCGCACTTCTCAGTGGCATGTGTGTGGGTGCCGACAGCTTCCCGCTGACATCCCAGGCCCATCCATCAGAAAAGCAAGAGGTCCATAGTGGGGGCTGTCAGGCTTGTCAAAGCAGAGGCTGGAACAGGATAGAGCTGAAAGGATTGGAAGTGATGCACAAGAGGTATCCTCGGTGTGGCCCTCCTGCAGGAGGCAGATGCATCTTCATTCTGTTGAACCCAAGCTTGGTCACATGATTCCTTTGGCCAATTAATAGGAGCAGAAGTAACACAAGACACTTCCGAGCAGAAGCTTTAGGAACTAGCATGCAATTCCCCCTCCTGATCTCTGTCATGACATGCAGCAACACATGCAGCTTGGTCCCTTGGGTCCTGAAGTGAAGATGACATAGATTAGAGCCAGAGCCAATAACACATAGAGTGCGTGACTCTCGGTCATTAGGGTTTGAGGATTGTTTGTTACTGTAACAAAGTCTAGTCTAAGCTGATGCATGCAACAACCAAGCATAAAAAGAATTTTATTTATTTTTATTATTTTTTATGCTCTTTTTAAGGCCACTCCCTTGGCACATGGAAGTTCCCAGGCTAAGGGTTGAATCGGAGCTACAGCTAGTGGCCTACATCACAGCAACTCAGAATCCAAGCCGCGTCTGCGACCTACACCACAGCTACGGCAACACTGGATCCTTAGTCCATTGAGCAAGGCCAGGGATTGAACCTACATCCTCATGGATACTAGTCACGTTCTTAACCTACTGAGCCACAATAAGAACTACCTAAAAAGAATTTTAAAACAACACAAAAAACAGCAAAAAAAAAAAAAAAAAAATCCAAAAAATAACAACCAAAAAAACTATGCAAGATGATCAAAATATGCAGGTGTTAGACCAGGATACCATTTTGTCTTAGAAAAACAAAACTCTAGCTTGATAAATGGACTGACGTGGTCTTTGGAGTTCACTTTGCAAGCTGTGGGTTTGGGGAGGGTGGTCTCTGCTCTGTACCATCACATCTTGACCTTGGTGCCAGCCATCAGCAGACCAGGAAGCTTATGAAACGAGGCCTCCTTCCAACTCCTGCATGTTAACAAGCATGGGGAGAGAGTGAGATGGATGTACCAAGCAGAAAGGATGGGTAAAATGTGTCCCTCAGGGGGGCGGAAAATGGAAGGGAGGCATCAGACTGAAGGGCTGAGTCTCATGACCTCTCTTTCCACCGAGAACAGAGACTCATAGCTTTACTCTTTGTAAATTCAATAGGGCTTGGTCAGCTCCCCAGGTTTAGCAACATCACCAAATAAATATCGACCCACAGGCTGAGTACAGAACTACTGACCACATGAAGCTCCTTCCCTGCAACAGGGCCTTTGCACATGCTGTTCCCCCTGTTTAGAACAACACCACACAACAGAAACATAATCCAGGCCACAAATGTAATTTTAAAATTTTCTGCCTGCCTCTAGAACGTAAAGAGGAGCGGGTGAAATTAATTCTAATGATAGTCTTTATTTAACTCAATCTATCCAAAATATCATTCCAACATGCAATCAATATTTTTAAACATGAAGGAGATACTTTACATTCTTTTCTTTTCAGACTAAGTCTTTGGAATCTGGTGGGTGTTTCACTCTCTCAGCTTATCTCAATTTGGGATTTCAAGTGTGCTGCATTTCAAGTGTGCTATAGCCACATGCGGTTGGTGGCTACTGTATTGGACAGAGCAACTTTAATTTTTTTTACATTATATTTTTGATTGAGTTTGCTTCTTCTTAGGGCCGCACTAGCGGCATATGGAGGTTCCCAGGCTAGGGGTCCAATCGGAGCTACAGATGCTGGCCTATGCCACAGCCACAGCAATGCAGGGTCCAAGCCGTGTCTACAACCTACACCACAGTTCACGGCAACACCAGATCCTTAACCCACTGAGTGAGGCCAGGGATCGAACCCACCACCTCATGGTTCCTAGTTGGGTTCATTTCCACTGTACCACGTTGGAAATCCCAGTGCAGCTTTAAAACACACCTCCCCCGGAATCTGACACCTGGCTCCATCTCAGCTAAAACATCACCTCCTCCTCACAAATTTGTGACTGTGCCTGTAAAGTAACAGTTCTTTTATTCCCCATCACATCGCTCTCTATATTCATTTCCTAAGGTTGCTGTAACAAATTATCACAAACTAGATGGTTTAAAATAACAGGAATGTATTCTCCCATAGTCCCTTTTTTTTTTTTTTTTTTTTTTTTTTTTTTTTTGGTCTTTTCTAGGGCTGCTCCCACCGCATATGGAGGTTCCCAGGCTAGGGGTCTAATCAATTGGCACTATAGCCGCCAGCCTACACCAGAATCACAGCAACGAAGGATCAGAGCCTCGTCTGCAACCTACACCACAGCTCACAGAGATGCCAGATCCTTAACCCACTGAGAAAGGGCAGGGATCGAACCAGCAACCTCATGGTTCCTAGTCGGATTTGTTAACCACTGAGCCATGACGGGAACTCTCTCTCCCATACTTCTGAAGACTACATGTCTATAATCAAGGTGTTGAAAGGGCTATGCTTTCTCTGAAGGCCCCAGGGGAGAATTCTTTTGTGCCTCTTTCTAGCTACTGGTGACTGCCAGCAATCTTTGGCCTTCCTTGGCTTATAAAGGCATCATTCCAACCTCTGCTCCTGTCTTCACATCACCTTCTTCCCCTCTGCCTCTATCTCTATGTCTTTTCTCCTCTTCTCATAAGGACAGTGGTCTTATTGGATGACGAGCCCACCCCTACCCCAGGAGGAGAGGCAACTCCAAGATTCATCTTAATTAATTACATCCGCCATGGCCTTATTTTCCAATAAGGTCATATTCTGAGGTTTCGGGGAAAGATACGAGGGTGGGAAAGACACCCACCCTCCCCTTCGGCCCACCCTGTATTGTTTGTGCTGTTTTGTAGAACTTAACACATTTGAATTTATCCTGCTGGTTCTCCTCTTTGGCATCTGATTGCTCCACTAAAATTCAAGCTCCACGAGAACAGGGCCCTAGGCTGGCCAGCTTATCCCTCCCAGCACTTTGCACAGCTCCTAGCACATGGAAGGCACATGATGAAGAGCTGTTGCAAGGAGAAAAGGAGAGAGAGAGAAAAGCAGGATGGAAGCCGACTTTGTGGTTTGACATTTTTAAGATGGTGCATGGGAATCAAGAAAGGGCTGACATAAGGAGGGGGGAGCAAGGGGGTCCCCAGGGGGCTTCCTACCAGTGGCTATTCAGGGACCAGCCTTTCTAGTCTTCCCAGAAGCTTTAGAATTGGCCCGGCTGGGGCTCCTGGACTCTCTCCTCCGGACTCCTGAAAACCTGCCCTCAACCTGGTTAGCTGGCAAGGCCAGCACCAGGAAGAGGGGTAGAGAGAAAAGGGAAAGAAGAGGCATTTACAGCACCTGCCCAGGTCACATTCTGTGCCATTTTCTTCTCATTGGAGGATTGGCATCTCCTGCAAGGGTGTTCCATCCTCACGCCTGAGGATGCAAAAGCAGCGCTGCCACTCAGCTGACTGTGGGTAATGGAAAGAAGTGGCCAGGTCAGGATCGGAGCAAATGGGAGTATACAGATAAGTGGGTCGCTGCTCATCTCGAGGTGATTGTGCTCATAAAGGAGTTTCCTATCTCTCAGTCCTCTGGTTTTTCAAACAAACTCTGAGATCTAGATTTTTAAAGAAAATCATCTAATTAGCAAGTGTTGGCAGGCAGTTCAATTTGAAAAAATTCTATGGGGGAGTCCCCACTGTGACACAGCGGAAACGAATCTGATTAGGAACCATGAGGTGGCGGGTTCGATCCCTGGCCTCGCTCAGTGGGTTAAGGATCCAGCGTTGCCATGAACTGGGGTGTAGGTCGCAGATGAGGCTCAGATCTGGCGTTGCTGTGGCTCTGGCGTAGGCTGGTAACAACAACTCTGATTAGACCCCTAGCCTGGGAACTTCCATATGCCAAGGGTGCAGGCCTAGAAAGACCAAAAAAAAAAAAAAGAAAAGAAAAGAAAAAGAAAAAATTCCCCCCACAATGCCTATGACCAGAAGTAACTGCTGATTTGCAACCCCTGGTGCAAGGCAATACCTGTTGGCCTTGAAGAATCTGAAATTTCCTAACAGCGTGGATGGCAACAAAGCAGAACGCTGGTCTGTGAACTCATGCAGGTAAACTGAAAGAAAAAAGGCAAGGAACATGTCCAACATCCACAGTTCAGTCCAGCAAACCAGAAACCTTCTCCCCCAGCTCCAGCCTGGTCTCTTGCAGGGGTAATGGGCCTTTGGCTGGCTGTATTTTCACCCAAGTCCTCTCCAAATATTTGCATGACATGTGAAGATTAAGGGAAAGGAAAAGCCCAGCAGTCTCATTGCCCTTTTCCTCCAGTCAAACCAGGGACCAGTCTTCAAGTATCCCCCTCCCAAACACCCAATGTCACCTCCACAAATCCCCCCAAAGACCCTGTTCTTCCTCCCAGAGGGAGGAATATCAGATGGAGTTCCAGACTTTGCCAAGATCTCTAAGCTGCAGTTTCCCCTTCACTAAGATAAGGGCTAGGTCATACTCCAATTTCATGCAAATTAGAGAAATCTGCTTTTTCTCCACTGCTGCCCTGAGCCGAGGAACACAGTTTGATGAGCACAGAATAACTGAACATCAGGCTTTTGTAATTCCTCATCTAGGTTCGCTTGCTCAGTGAGTGGGTACTCTTGTTCAGTGAGCAGCCTGCACAACCATACATGGCCACCTTAAGCTAGTCTCTCCCTTATTGTGAGAATTAAATGATACTGTCCGTACATGCCACATTACCACAATTTTTTTGGTAAACAGTAAGAACTCAACATGTTATTTTTTATTTTGACGCAGCTGTTAAGGTCCTCGAATAATTTTAGATGGTGTGGAAAGAGAATGAATTAACATTATTGAATAGTGAGAAACATTCCTTTTTCAATTCTCTCATTTCTTCTAGAAAGATACAGTATTTGACACTCCCAACACTTGCTAATACACACGCACGCGCGTGCACACACAATCAGACCTCTAGAAGTCGTTTCCAAGCAAGCTACATGGATAAAGCATTTCTTGATTGGTATTAGCTGTGTTTATCTTTTAAAATATCCTTTTATGGTGAGAAATAGCACTTTAATTTACAGAGGTAGTATCAAGTTTTCTGTCCAAAAACATGGATCTAATTATTTTAAATAAGTCAATCTAAGGAGAAACTTTAAGCAAATAATAGTAGAGGGGGTACCAGAGGTTTTGAAGTTCTGGAGACTCTACACAATTCCAGGCAAGTCCAGGTCTTGACATTTTTACTTTTAAACCAAGAGCTCTCAACTTTCCCAGTATGAAGTTGGAAGAGAAAGCGGGGGTGGGGGGGGGGGAATGGGGATTTGTGCAAATATTTAATGGCCAGAGGTTCCCTACTCACTGTGTCTAGAAGGAGGGTTCCAGGCCCTTGCCCTTCTGGTTTCCCAGCAAGGAGTACGTCCATTCGCTCCCAACCCAACTCAAGAGTTTGCTCCTGCAGAGCTCCTGACTTTCAGAAACCCTCACCTCTCACCTCTCCTGAGGTGTGCCTGGCTCCTGGGTCCTAAGCTTTGCAGATCTTCCCAGGAGGGCCTAGAAGGACTGGGTCCTCTAAGTTCCGCTAAGCCCAGGCAGAAGCGGACTCGGGACACAGCCCAGGGGCCTGCCGGCAACTTTCCCCCACCAAGCACAGCCACTGCTCGCTCCAAGATTAACGAGGAGTGAGCGGGGCACCCTACACAATGCGGCTGTTTGATCCCGCGACTCTCGGAATCGCAAACAATTTATTGCCATTAGACGACGTTGTCAGGCGCTAATTTCCTGGTGGCGCTCTATCACAGGCCTCGATACACCAGGGCAGGGGGCTCCGAGGCCCGTGGGCTGGGGGCGCCGAAGGAACTGTCGCGAGCCAGGCGGGGGTTCCCCTAACGAGGCTTTAATGAGAGGAGAGCAGCCGGCCTTTGTGAAGAAGCCCAAGGAGGCGGCGGCCGGACCGGCGCTCTGCGAAGTCACTTCCTTCCCCAAGCCCCGAGCGCCATGAACCCCGCTGAGAGCCAGCTGCGGCCACCAAGCCGGCTGCCCACTGCGGGCACTCTTGAGCCCGGGCCACCCTCGCCGGTTCCGAACTGCAACTTCGGCAGGAAACGCAGCATCTCCATGCAACAATGCAAACGTGCTCATTACCATCTTGTCAATATGCATGAAGAAAATGCGCTAGGCTGGCCGAGCCCCATCGCCCGGCTCTGGCCTCAGCATCCAATAAAGGGACATATTCATCTCCCAAGATGGATGAGGAGGGGGCGCCTCCGGGAAGGCAGATCCACGAGGGGGAGGGGACAGAACCTGGAGAGGAAGAGCAAGCAGAGGAAATAGGCGCGCAGAGGAGAACCTGAGAGACTGACCAAGAAATCGTCGTGGATAATAAATTAGGATGCAAGAGAGGGAGGAAAGAAAGAATGAGAAACGAGGGCGAGGAAGAGCAACACGGAGAGTCAGGGAGAGGGGGAAAAAAAAAAGAGACATAAAATAAGGAAAGAGGGAGGGAGCAAAACTGAGAAAAGTGAGCTGTAAAGTGGTCCAGAGGAAAAAAGAAAACAGCAAAAGAGGGAACGGAAGGAAGAGAAGAAAAATCAGGGACCCAGAAATCAAATACAGTAGAAAATGGGAACACAGACGGATAGAGAAAAGCAAAAGACAGGGAGGGAGTGAAACAGCTCGGGTCAGGTGGAAAAGGATGATCCCGGAGAGGTAAAGAAAAATACCATCCCTCGCGCCGAGGGCCAGGTTTCCCGATCCAGGCCCTTCTGAGCGCTCCGCTCAATGGCTACTTGGAGACCCAGGGACGCGGGCCAGTTGCGGGAGGCGCAGGGGAGGAGTGGGAGCCAGGGGTCTGCCGGCCTGCCTTGCGCCCCTCCTCGGGCGGCCCGGCCCGCTGCGGGTGCTCGGGCCTGGCTGGGGGCCCACCCCGCCCGTCGCGGCCAGCCTCTGGCCTGGCCATTCCAGTGGCCTCTCCCTCACCGAGAGTAAAGTTGGCAAAGTTTCTCCCAAAGTTTTCCCGTCGCTTCTCTGCACGCAGGGAGGGGCTCCGAGGCCCCGGCAGCTGGTGGGGAGCGGCAGCCTGTTCCGGGGGCGGCTCTGGAGGCCACCGGCCCGCGCTTCCTGGGTACTGAGGTCTGCATTCCTCGCCAAATACATATCCCTCCCGGTGCGGACACCAGGCCACGCACTCGGGCGTCCACGCGGCTGCTAATAGCGGAGAGAGAGAGAGAACGCAGAAGAGAGAGAGGGAGAGAGAGAGAGAGAAAGAAAAAAATATTCTCAGCTCAATTTAAGTCTCATGGAAAGGGCTTACAACTGTAATTAAATCATTAAATTCTTGTCTACGCTTCACAGAGCGGAGAGAAATTAACTTCCCACCAACCTCATTTTCTATTTGAACATGAAATAATGATTTTCTGCCCGTCTAATTACAAAGCCAACATCTGATCAAGCCAGCATCCAGAGGGGATTATCGCATGCACGAGTATTAGACCTCATTACCAGCTTGAGTGCAAAATTATTACATCTTGTAATTGGATGGTGAGATTTATATACAGATCGGCCCGGTTTCTGTAAGATTGTAATTACAAGCTTCGTTGGTTAGCTACTTATCAGAACTTTGCAGGAAAACAAAACAAATGACTGAGGAAAACGAGCATTTCATTAACCTGTAACCCGAGCGCGGGGGGAGGGAGCGGTGGGAGCGTGCGCCGCGGCGTCTGCAGGAAGCGGAGGGATCGCGGGTCTGCACTGGAGCCGGGGGACTCGGGCCTGGAAGGGAAGGACAGAAGATGGGCCTCGGCGGGGAGACAGGGCTACAGAGGCGCCCCCAAAGACGGGCACGCGCGGGCACCGTGGGGCTGGGCCAGGAGGGTATAGGAAGGGGGCCTGCTGGCTCTTGCCTCCTGTACAGAGCGCGGCGCAGCCCCGGAGCCTGGCTGGTCACCAGCCCAGGACATACGTCAGGCCGAGGCTCCAGGTGCGAGACCGGGGAGCGCTGCTGTGTGAGCTAAGCGAGTGGTCTGAACACCCTCGCGCATTCCCCACGCTCTGGGCCGCGTTCAGAGAGTCTGCATCAAGGCTTCGAAGTGCTTTGTGCTCTGAGAATATTGGAAGAGAGCGAGATGGTGGAGAAAGGTTTGCACGAGGCGCGTTTTTTGCGCACAAGCCTTTCCCAAATCAACTTCCCATGCACCTGCCTTTCCTCCCTGTCTAAGTGTGTCACTTTGACCCCATCTTTTGAATTACAAATCCCTGTAAAAGCCTTGGCTGTCCTCGGATCCGAGATCTCAGACGGGAGCCGGGCTTCATTGGCCGGATGGAGGTAGGGAGAGCGAGCGCCACGTCGGGGCTTGGCTGCCTAGGATTCTGAGTCCCGACTTGGGCCGCGGATTGCCCAGGCCAGGGCAGGGCTGATATCAGCTGGAGACTAGGACAGCGGAGAGGCCGCTTCTGCTCACGATATAGGATGCCTGGAGGTATCTAATTAATCGAGGTTCTTGGGTCAACATCTGGGTTGGAAGCTCACTTTCTGGGTCACGGGCCCCAGGCCTGGAGTGGCTAGTTCACTGAGAACAGCCTCGCCCCTTTCCTGGCCTCTTTCCCGCCTTCCCACAGTCCAGCGAAGCCAGGTCGATAGCTGGTTAATGCAGATGGAAGAAGCCTCTGCAGGGTTCATTGTTCTCTCTTTTACTTCTGGAAAAGCTGAGTTAAATAGTGGCCCAGTGCAGCCTCAGTTTCCCCACCTCGGAGTCTCCCTCTTAGCCCCACCCCGGTCAGGTGCCGCAGTTGGTGCAAACTCTAGTATTTCAGGGCGGTGGAGGCTCTGGGACTGACGTCTAGGAAACGCTCCAGGAAATAACGTTACCTTCAACTTTGTAATCCTGAGATTTTTCTCGAGAAGGTGAGCCCATGATTCTGTATGCTTTTTCACTGCAAACGAAATCAGACACCTGGGGAAATATTTCAAACCCAGAGCTTTCCCCTGATATCTGCCCTTCTGGTGAGACTCCAGCTAAGGCCAACGTCCAGCACCAAGAAGAAGCAGGTGGGGAGGGAATAAGAGAAACAGCTTGACCCAATTCGAGAAGGCCACCGCTTAGTTTCCCCAATCGAACCCCAATCCTAGCTGCCCCCAAATTTGTGTTCTCCCCAATTTTCTCCGACTCTCAAACCTCCTGGAGTCATGGGCTCGAGGGAAGAATGGTGGAGAGAGGCAGGGGTGGGGTGGGGGTCAAAACTGGGTGCCAGTGGGAGTTCATTCCGGAACGCAGCTCCCCAGAGCTGCTGAGACCGGAGATAAGTCAGGAACAAGGCTTTCCAAGCCCTCCACTCTGGTGGAATTCGGCTTCGATTCCTCTATCAATCAGCGCTCAGCGGGCCAGTTTCCGCCTCTTAGCCGGGGCTGGCAACTCCTAGGCAGTCTACGCCCCGGTGTTGTTCCCGGAGCGTTCCCGCTGCAGGCCTGGCCTCTGCGTCGTCGGTCGCCGTGGCGGCCTAAAGCGTTTAGCCCGGAGCCGCGGCAATACCGGGAATTTCAATCCCGCACTCCCCAAGCCGTGAAGGTGGGCGCCCGGATACGGGGATTTCAGGTTTGATGTAGGGAATATCCCACTGTAAAACTACAAGGCTTGCCTCCCATCCCCACCCAAGCGGGTGGGAGGATCCTCGCCGCAAGAAAACAGGTCGGTCTGGAGACCGGGGAGCAGAAGAAGGGGTAGTGTCGAAACGAAGAATCTCTACGGACCGAAAATTCCAATATACAAAGTTCTCCAAGCGCTCTCCAAAAGTTCCTGGGGCCTCAGCCACCCAGCTCCCTGCTCCGCCCCCACCCCACCCCACCCCAGCTTTGGGCGCCCGTAGGCTCCACTGTCCTGACGTCGCTCCCCAGATCCCCGGGGAGTCCACCCTGCGGCGCCCACACCCGCGCCGGGAATCCGCCATTTCTAATGAGAGATTCGCACCCTGACAGCCGTGCGGCGTTAACGTGGTTAATTTCAAGGTTTGGTCCTCTGGAGTAGGGGGCTGCTTCGCCTCCCTGGGCAGTGAGATGGTCCTTGAAGACTGGACTAGAACGCACTCCGCCCGCGCACTCGGCAAGCTCCCACCCTACGCCTCTGAGAGTAGCCCGGAGTCAAGAGGTGCGAGCTGGAAAGGGGGCCCGGGCAGAGTAAAACCCCAGCGCCTGCCCGAGACCTGGTCTGGACCCGACCCAGGCCCCGCGCGCTGGAGCCGACGGAAAGGTACCGAGAGGCGGGAAGCTGGAGGGGCGAGCTGACCCTGTTCTAACCCCGTCCCCGCGCCTCTCGCTCCCCCTCCCGCCTCAGGCCAGAGGGGGCGGGTCCCTTCCCGCCCCGCCCGGCCCCGCCCTGCGCGCAGTATCCGCGGGGGTGGGCGGCCTAGCCTGCAGGCCGCCCAAGCGATTGGAGACTCGCGAAGGAGACGCAAGGAAAAGTCGAATAAGAGGGCGCAACGTCAGACCCGAGATTTGGGGAAGGGCGAGGGAGGGGGGAAGGGCGGAGACGGACACACGGACACAGATACAGACACGCACACCCCGCACGGCAGGCGCCCAAAGTGTCCGCAACTTTAGGCTGCCTTAGCTCAGGGCGCAGAGGCAAGGGACAGGGGTGCGGGGCGTGTAGTGTGAGTACAGAGAAATAGATTTTCAAAAGAAGAAATGGAGTGAAGAGAAGAGAAAGGGGAGAAAAGGGAATAGTAAGAAAAGGAAAGAGAAGGAGAAAGAAGAGTTTTGTAGTGTCCAGGAGCGCGAAAGAGCCCGAAGGAGCGGAAGCGGTCCTGGGGGAAAGAGGAGCGCTGAGAGGGAGGGGAGGGGAGAGGAAGGGCGAGGAGGGGGAGTGAAAACTAGAGGAGGGCGAAGGAAGCTCGGAGCGACACTGCTCAGGGAGAGGAGGGCAGTGAGGAGCGAGGCGCGGGCAGAGGCAGCTCCGGCTGCCGAGAGGAGGGAGCGCGGCGCAGAGAGGAGGGGCTTGCGGGCCCGTAGAAATGTCAATCAGAGCCCGGAGCCCCGGGAATCTCCGCCAATCTGTTCGGACCTGACCTGGCTCCTTGCCGCCGCCGCCGCCGCCGCCGCCGCTGCCGCCGAGCAGATCAATAGGCGAACGCGGAGTGCAGCGCAGCGCGGGAGGCAGCGCGGCCCCAGCCCGGCTCAGCCCCTGATGAGCGCCGGAGCCCGCGGGCGGCGCTGAGCTGGGCGGCCCGGGGGGCCTGGCCCCCTCTCCGTCCGTGCCCCGCGGGCCACCATGTCCTTCCCCCAGCTCGGATACCAGTACATCCGCCCGATCTACCCGCCCGAGCGCCCCGGGGCCGCCGCCGGCGGTGGGAGCGCCGGGGCCCGGGGCGGCCCGGGAGCCGGAACCTCAGAGCTGGCCGCCTCGGGGTCCCTGTCCAACGTGCTCTCGTCCGTGTACGGGGCGCCCTACGCCGCGGCGGCCGCGGCAGCCGCCGCTGCCCAAGGCTACGGCGCCTTCCTGCCCTACGCGGCGGAGCTGCCCATCTTCCCGCAGCTGGTAAGTGCCCGGGGAGCCGCGGCTAGGGGGTTGGAGCTGGGGCGCCGAAGGAGGTGAGCCCGCGAGAGTAGATTAGCGGGGCCTGGGCCGGGAGGGTGGAGGCGGCGACTGCCAGCGCTCATCCGCGCTGCCTTGGCGCGTGTCCCTTCCTTCTCCTGTGCGTACAGGGCACGCAGTATGAGCTGAAGGACAGTCCGGGGGTGCAGCATCCGGCTGCGGCCGCCGGGTTTCCGCACCCGCACCCCGCCTTCTACCCATACGGCCAGTACCAGTTCGGGGACCCGTCCCGTCCCAAGAACGCGACCCGGGAGAGCACTAGCACACTCAAGGCCTGGCTGAACGAGCACCGCAAGAACCCCTACCCCACCAAGGGCGAGAAGATCATGCTGGCCATCATCACCAAGATGACCCTCACCCAGGTGTCCACCTGGTTCGCCAACGCGCGCCGGCGCCTCAAGAAGGAGAACAAGATGACATGGGCGCCCCGCAGCCGCACCGACGAGGAGGGCAACGCTTACGGGAGCGAGCGCGAGGAGGAGGACGAAGAGGAAGATGAAGAAGACAGCAAACGCGAACTGGAGCTGGAGGAGGAGGAGCTCGGGGGGGAGGAGGAGGACACTGGGGGCGAGGGCCTGGTGGACGACGATGAAGACGAGGAGATCGATTTGGAGAACTTAGACGGTACGGCCGCAGGGCCTGAGCTGGCCCTGACTGGGGCAGCGCACAGGGACGGCGACCTCGGCCTGGAATCCATTTCAGACTCCAAGAATAGCGACTCAGATGACAGTTCCGAGGGCTTGGAGGAGCGTCCACTGCCCGTCCTGAGTCTGGCCCCAGTGCCACCGCCGGTGGCCGCGGCTCTGCCATCTCCTCCTTCGCCCTCAGCGGGCCTGGACCCCTGCGCTGCTGCACCAGCGCCCGCCTCGGCCTTGCAGAAACCCAAGATCTGGTCCCTGGCCGAGACGGCCACAAGCCCGGACAATCCGCGCCGCTCGCCTCCAGGCGCGGGGGGTTCTCCCCCCGGGGCAGCCGTCGCGCCCCCAGCCCTGCAGCTCTCTCCCGCCGCCGCCGCAGCCGCAGCTCACAGACTCGTCTCAGCGCCGCTAGGCAAGTTCCCCGCTTGGACCAACAGGCCGTTCCCCGGCCCGCCGCCCGGCCCACGCCCGCACCCGCTCTCCCTACTCGGCTCGGCCCCTCCACACCTGCTGGGACTTCCCGGAGCCGCGGGCCACCCGGCTGCCGCAGCCGCCGCCTTCGCTCGGCCGGCGGAGCCCGAGGGCGGAACAGGTGACTGCTGAGCGCAGGATGCGGAGGGAGGGGGGCGAGTCTGGAGGTCGCGTCAGGGCTGGAGGAGTCGCACAGGTCCCCAGGGGCGCAAGGCGCCGACCACTCCGCGTCTGCCTCCCCGCGGGCCTGGGCGGCGGAATGGAGCGCTCTAAAAGCCCTCCTTTTTCTTCCCCGCTTCCCTTAGATCGCTGTAGTGCCTTGGAAGTGGAGAAAAAGTTACTCAAGACAGCTTTCCAACCCGTGCCCAGGCGGTAAGAGACCCCGTTCTGGGGAGGGGTGTTGGGACCGGCAGGCGGGGCGGGGGCGGGGGGGAGTGCAGAGGAAACTCGGGCTTTTGCCCGGGAGGGGTTGGTGGGGGAGCAGCTAGGACAAGCTTTTAAAAGGGAATGAAACACAACCCACCGTCGGCCCCGCGGGCCCAGAGATGTCTCCACAGTCCCAATCAGGCACCCGGGCTCGGCAACGGGTACCTCGCTTTGGAACCCCGAGCCCGGCCCGTCCAGCAGGCCAGGCCCATGGATCTGGAGCAGGCGGTGGCTGCCGTGCAGCCCACTTTCTTCTCCTCCCGGGACCAAGCGTCCTGACGCCTCCCGCCCATCTTTTAGTGAAACCGGGAGACCAACACCTACAGCTGGACCTCATTTCGCCTTCAGACGCCTCCCTGCCCCGGCCTCAGCCCTGGGTTGGGTCTCTCGGTCCTAGGCAGCTTCGGCGCCCCAACTCGCTTCCTGTGCTACCACTGCCTCTCTCTTGCAGGCCTCAGAACCACCTGGACGCTGCTCTGGTCTTATCGGCTCTCTCCTCATCTTAATTCTTTTTTTTTAAAAAAATTTAAATTGTTGTAATAATTGTAAAAAAAAATCGCTCTGTATAGTTATGACTTGTAAGCATGTCGTGTATGAATACCTAAAAAGAAAACTCAACAGAAAAAGAAAGAAAAGAAAACAAGTCCCCCGCAGCCCTCCCCCAGTGGCTTCTGTACCCCACAGTAGCTGAGTTTGTGAGGTTTGTTCGGTTGATTTGGGGAGGGGGGGTGGAGTTTCCGTGAGAATAGGCGTGTCTGACATTTTTTGTATATACAGAAAAAAGTGTACATATGTGTGAACCAAATTGTACAAGAAAGTATCTATTTTTGGCTAAATAAATGAGCTGTTACCACTTTGACTATATCCTGCCTGTCTGTCGGGGCTGGATCTGTTTGGTGTCTTTTGTCTTTTGTTTTGCTCCCCCCGCCAGCATGTTCGAAGAGTCTCTGGAAGCCGTGGAAAAGAGGGTCAGGCGAGAGTGGACCCCGTGGTCAGAGGAGAGCAGAGGCAGAGGAGAGGCAGCAGTGGCCCAACTACGAGGTGACGAGGTGACGCTGGAGAAAAGGCAGCTGGAGAAGTACCCCAAGGTGCAAGAGAGAAAGGGCAAAGGGGACAGGTGGGAAATGGGTCAAGATTGCCTACAAGGAGCTGGGAAACTGGGCCCAAGCCACCAGTCCACTGGAGCAACCGAGGGGTCTTGGGATCACAGAGCAGAAAGACTCAGAGAAGGAGCTGGATGCCCCCCCCCCCCCCCACACACACACAATTGAGACACAATTAAGACTTTCTCAGTCTTCTGTAAAGGGCTGGGCATGCTCTGCTTAGGCCCCTGTCCAACCACATGGCACCCCCAGACTGCTTCCTATAGATGCAGGGATGGAGGATGGAAGTGATTTGGGAGGATATGGGGGAGCGGGAAACCTACAGGTACACACCCTTGCCTCTTGGTGACTTCGCCTGGACAGTATTGCCACTTGGGACATTTAGGTCCAGGTAGCATCTGTGCGTCCTGACACCCCCAGTGGGTTGAAAACCCAGTGGGTTTTCTGTAGGTGCCCTTAAAGGGTAACTGTCTGAGTTCCTGGCACTGCTGGGGGTTCGGGCTGCTGCACCCACCAGTCTGGCCTGGATTCCGGCTCCTGGCTGGACTAGGGTGGGCGGGCCAGGGGAGGGAGCCAGGAAATTTGGGACTGGAGCTCCCTCTACAGGACAAAAGGGCCGATTGGCGCCTGCCTTTGAGGCCTCTCCAGCCAGGCCTGACTTCTCATGCTCTCCACGCCTTCTTTTTCCTCTTGTGGTTGGCCAGCCTTGCCCACCTTTGCCTTGGAGAAGTTGTAGGGATGTTGGAAGAGTGGCACCTTTGAGTCCAAAGTGGGGGTATCATTTCTGCATCTCCCTCCCCACGGTGAGTTAGTAAATTCATTCATAGGGCAGCCAGATGCCTGGTGCTGCCTGGTGGGGCATGTGACAATCTCTTGGGTCCTTGGGGAGTTTGAGGAGAGCAGGCATGCAGGAAGTCACAAAACAAGGCATGACATTACACACCTTGAAGATTGGGTGGAAGTGGAGGGGGTCTGGCAAGGACTGGTCCATGCAGACACAGCACCCACTCCCCCAAGGTGACTCCCACTGAGGCTGGGGCAGGTGGGACGAAGGATCTGTGGGCTGGCATGTCCTTCCGCAGCCTGTGGGGCCCACTGAGGGCTGGTGAAGCAGAAGCAGACAACCAGCACAGACCCTGCAAAGATGAGCCTTGCTCCTCCAGCCCCTTCCCCAGAGGCCAGAGACGTTTCAGGGTTCGGTTTTGGCCCCTTCCCTGGTAGCAGGTGCAGACTGTGGCTCAGCCCTGGCCTTGGGTACAGAGCCCTGACATGGAGTCTGTTTCAGCTGCCTGGGCCTTGGGCCTTGGAGGCCAAGCCTCTGGAGCCGGGCAGAGGCCTCTGATTAACACGAGTATCTTTACACGGTCGACAGCCTCAGAGCCCCTCAGCTAGTATCTGACGAGCTCCATCAGCTTCATCAGAGCTCAGACCAAATTACCGTCTCTACCTCCTGGGAAGCTCTAGGCAGCCAGTTAGCTTCTCTGCACCCTATTTCCTTCTCTGTAAAATGGGAATCATGACTCTTCCCTGGCAGGGTCATTGTGAGGCTGAGACAAAGACAAAGCCTGGCCAGGGCTAGCATGGGGTAGGAGGGGTAAGTAGCTCTAGCCTTAACATAATTCCAGCGTCTCAGACCCCACTACTCAAACTCTGCACAACATTCTGCCCCGGCCCCTTCCCATCACCCATAAAAGCCAGGTGTCTGTGTTTGGGTATCTCGGGACCCAGCTGGACCAGGGAGAAAGGACACTCTCCAGGCAGGAGTCCAGCAGGGGAGAGGGTGGGGACAGAGGCCAGGAAACCTTTGATCGCCTGTCCTTGGTATCTCTCCAGGGAAAATCCTAGGGTTTGGTCAGTTTTTCAGGCCATCTGATTCTGGCGATAATGGTCCTTGAAGGAGACAAATCCCTGCCCCACTGCAAGGGCGGGATGAGTGATGCTGGAGGAGAGTTGAGGTTCGCCTGGGAGAGGCCCCCATGGGTGTGTATCCTCTTTCCCTTAGAACACACAGCCCCTTCAAGGAGCCTCAAGTTGACCCCAACAAGATACCATGTTCAAAACAAAAAGGACCCCCGTAGGCTTTTCAGCTAAAAGGCGGAAGGGGAGCCCACTTTTTTGCCCCATGTTCATTTCATCAGGGACCAGATTCTTCAGCCTTTTCCAAGGACCTCCTCCCTGAGTCCCCCCCTCATCACCCCCTCTTTCAGGGATCCTGGGAACTGCCTCCTCCATCCTTTATTACCTGGCCTTAACATCTAAAAAGGAAAAAGAAAGCTAAGGAAGATTGAGAGAGAGAAGGAAGCCGAGAGAGAATGAAAGAGAGTGAGAGAGCAAAGGAAGCCAGTGAGAGAGAGAGAGAGAGAGAGAGAAGGAAGCCAGAGAGAGATTCTCATCCTTGGTCCTGATGAAGCTTCAATTAGAAATAAAATGTCAATCACTCCTCCTGGAAGGGGTTCCTGCTGTCGGGGCTGGTTATGCAAAGCACCCCGAGGTGTGTGGGATAATCAATTAGGTCAGAGGGAAGAGTATGTGTCCCTGCTTCCCTCATTATCTGCATGGAGCTGGTGGTGGGGCGGGGGCGGGGGTGGGGGGTGCTCACGGGGCGGGGGAGCCTGAGGAGAATACAATTATCTCCCTAAGTGATGGCCCACCTCCGGGACCAGAGAGGTCATGGTTCCCCATGGAATTTATTCTTGGTGAATACAGCAAGGAGGAAGCGGGGTCCAGCCGGAAGGCAGCATGGAAGGGCCAGAGGGCTACGCAGCAGAGGCTTCGGGAGAAGGGGGAGATTCCTGGAGTTCCTGTCATGGCGCAGTGGTTAACGAATCCGACTGGGAACCATGAGGTTGCGGGTTCGATCCCTGGCCTTGCTCAGCGGGTTAAGGATCTGGCATTGCCGTGAGCTGTGGTGTAGGTCGCAGACACGGCTTGGATCCTGCGTTGCTGTGGCTGTGGTGTAGGCCAGTGGCTACATCTCCGATTCGACCCCTAGCCTGGGAACCTCCATATGCCACAGAAGCGGCCCAAGAAATGGCAAAAAGACAAAAAAAAAAAAAAAAAAAAGAAGAATATTCCAGCCACTCACCTGCCCCAGGGGAGGAGTGGGGAGGAGGAGCCACCTCCTGGGCTGCCACTCTCTGGGCACCTGGTGGGCAGGCAGGGCCAAAGGGTCCACTTCTTAGGCTTTGAGTTCTGGAAGGTTAGAGCGAGGGATTGAATGCTTGGGTAGGAACTGGGTGTCAGACTTGTTCACTAGTTTGTTGGGACTTTTTCTGCCAGGAGCTTGCACTGAGCTTAATTGTTTATAGCCCTCTAGAAATGTCCTCTGCATGCCAGCATTCCTGGTTGTCAGCACCCTCTACCTCCATCAAATGAAAGTGGGCACTTGGGAGTTCCTGTGCTGGTACATCGGAAACGAATCCTACTAGGAACCAGGAGGTTGTGGGTTCGATTCCTGGCCTTGCTCAGTGGGTTAAGGATCCAGCATTGCTGTGAGCTGTGGTGTAGGTCACAGATGCAGCTCAAATCTGGCATTGCTGTGACTCTGGCATTGGCTGGTGGCAACAGCTTGATGGGACCCCTAGCCTGGGAACCTCCATATGCTGCAGGTGCAGCCCTAAAAAGCAAAAAATTAAAACTAAAAAAAAAAAAACAAAATGGGCACTTGCAGGTATGTAAAATTGGCATCTGTGGTTAGAGCCACCTCCAGCTTGAGTGGGGGCAACCTCACCCTCCCTTGAGTTCCCACTTTCACCTTCTGCAACTTGGAGCGGATGGGATTAGACAAATTTATCCAAACTTTCTTGCAACTCCAACATTGTCTAGGATTAGGCATGAATGAATGAAGCGTAGACAGTTACGGGGATGCGGGGGCCCCATAACCTCTCTAGAGGCCACCTCTTGATCCTAACTGGCCACCGTCATCTGACCCAGCTTGACTGCATTAAACATGTCTGTCTATTGTGTGACGAGCTAAGTTCTGAAAGCAGCTGCCACTCCCCCTCACCCCAAACAGAAGCTCCAACCCCTCCAAGGCCATCCTGATGGTCCGGATGGAAAACCCCACAAGGCCCCTCTTCCTGAGCGCAGAAGAGGTCCTAAGAGCGGGTCTCCACCAAGGGGATCCCCTCACTTCCGGGACAGATGGTGATGTCTGGAGACCCTGGTGTCATGACTCGGTAGGGATGCGAATAGCATCTCATGGGGTGGAGACCAGGGATCCTGCTAAAGGTCCCCCAAGGCGCAGGCCAGTCCCTGCCAGGAAGAGTTATCCAGGTCAACACCGAGCCAAGATTGAGAAACACGGCATTGGGGCACAGGGAGAGGCGTCTGGGGCAGTCACCAAAGGTGTTTTCTCCCAGAAACCACAGCTTTGTGGAGGGAAGCATTAAAGCTGGGCGCTAAGTGGGGTGTTTTTGTTCCCTAAAAGCTTTTGGCCCTGGAAGGGGGTCATTGGGGTGAGGGAGCGCAAACAGGAAACGAGGCCGGCCTGGGAAACAGAAGGAGCCAAAGAGGAGGGGTCAGCTCAGCCTGGCTGCCCAGGTTGCCCCTGGAAGTGGGACTCTCTCGGGGCCAGAAGGACAGCGTCTGCCCCCAAGAGGATGTGTGTCTGGAAAGTTGGGGCCTTTCTCCCTGGATATTTATATCAGGAGCAGGTTCCGGAATGGTGTCACTGATGAAAGCCTGACTCCTGGGGGTTTTGCCTCACAGCGATTGCCACCTCTTAGCTGCTGCCAGCCCTTCCACGCCCATCAATACATCTGTTTATTTAATTGCTTGTGTTACCCCGGAGTGCGTGCGTGCATGTGTGTGTGTGTGCATGCGTGCAAAGGTATGTGTGTGGATGGGTGGGTGTGTGTGTGGGTCCCACATCAGGGAGCAGGAGGGAGACAAAGCCAGGGGAAGGTCTTACTCCGGAGCCAGAGCCGGCAGCTACGACACGGGAAGGCGGTGATTTCATGGCTTTTGTCCTGCGTTCTCTCACTGCTCTAGGCCGCTAACAAGTGGGCCCACGGCCCTCAGGGCTTTGGAGTGCACTCATCTGAGAGATTGTGCTCTTCTCAGCCGCTCAGATTTATTTTGCCAAAGTTACAGGGCAATTATGGAAATGCGCCCTTTGAAGCCGGGCTGATTTCTCTTTATTTCCTTCTCCCTGACAAAGCAGCGCGCTTCCCTGCCTCTTGTGGGCTTTTTTTTTTTTTTTTTTTCTTTTCTCTCTCATCCTCTCCCTCTCTCTTCCTTTCCTTTTCCTTTCTCTTTTTTTTTTTTCTTTTCTGATAATTATTAGATAGTGGGAGTTTCCAGGGGGTAATTTACAAAGAATCTTTTAAACGGGGATAAAAATATGTACAGATGAAAAGAACGTCACTCTCATTAAATGTTATGTTGGGGTGTTTTTAACGGGATTTGACGGCCAGGAGGAAAGAAATGAACTCATGAGACGAAGACGGGACCTCTCACACCCAGGTGGTTGTGGGTCTCTGACACCCTTGCCAGCCTGAGGCCCACGGTGGCCTGGTAGGCCACCTGATTGGCCCATAGACTGTTCCAGCCACCTCCACCCCGCCGGGGCTCCTGCCACGCCCCTCGCCTCGAGCTCCCCAAGTTTCACAGGACAAGTGCTCTGCTCCCCTTTGCTCTCACCCCCATATGAAGAAGAGGCCCAGACTCGAGAGAGCTGTGTTTTCTGGGTTGTGTACACTATTCATCACTGTAGCTCGGAATCTGGAGTCTCTGTGTGAATTCACCCCACTCACTTCTCTCCTCCCGCCCCCACTTGGTTCGATGTGACACTGGGGTGTGCAGAGAACGTGTCTGAAGCCAGATGGGGTCCACCTGGAGAGGTAGCCTGCTAGGCCTTGGGGGGGGTTGGGGGCCTGGGTATCTATTTTTTAGAGTGGCTTTGAAGCTGTCTCCATCCATCTTTTTGTTTGCTCCTTCCTTCCTCTCTCCCTGTCGTTGAAAGGAATGGCTCATCATCCGTCCACAGACCCTAACAGGAAATCTCAGCGCTTTTCAGGAGCCAGGACTGGGCTCCTCCGAAGACACTCTGGAGTGGGGGCCGATTCCACGCTCACTTCCTTTACCCCGATTAAATAAAATACAATTGATTAAATGGAGTGAAGTGCTTACTATTTGATAGGCCCCATGGTAAGCACTTCCCATGCATTTTATTTCATGTTCACACCAAAGGCACAGATGAAGAAATTAAGGCTTGGGGGAGAGGGAGGGAGCTTAAGAACCTCTTCTGGCAACAGGAGCCATCTCCACAGAGTGAAAAATGTCCAGGCAGAACATTCCATGTGGGCTGCTCCCATCTGAATCAGAAGGGGAATATACATGGGCTTGTGCAGGATGCTGGTAGGAGGACAGGCCTGGGCAGCTGGGAGTCAAGGACCTGAGGAATATTTTTCAGTTTATATCATCCTTTGGTCTTTGGGAACTCTGCGAATAGGTTATCTCTTCACAGAGCTTCCTTTAAATAACTGAAAGGGGCCGGAGGGAGGGAGGGAAGATGGAAAGGAAGGGGAGAGAGAGAAAGCCATTTCTCTGGATCTTACAGCAGAGCTGAGAATCATCCATCACTCACTGGACACCCACAGATACTCATGAAGCACCCATTTGTGCCGGACCATGCATTTCAGGGGTGGCCGCCCAGCGAGGACAAGTCCTGCAATCAGACCGCCTGGGTTCAAATCCCAGCTCTATCCCTGCCTAACTGTGTGGTGTTGGGCTACTGACTGGACCTCTCCGAGCTTTGCTGCCTTCATTTATTTTCTTTTCCAGGGCTGCACCAGTGGCATATGGAAGTTCCCAGACTAGGGGTCGAATCAGAGCTGCAGCTGCTGGCCTATGTCACAGCCCCAGCAACTCAGAATCTGAGCCACGTCTGTGACCTACACCATACACCACAGCTCATGGCAATGCCGGATCCTTAACCCACTGAGCGAGGCCAGAGATCAAACCCGCAACCTCCTGGATCCCAGTCGGGTTCATTACTGCTGCGCCACAGTGGGAACTCCAGCTTCCTTTAAAATAAAAAGGATTATACATTTCCCTCTCCCATTGACTGTTGAGAGAATTAAATGAGTTCATCCACACTTCGCACAATGCATCGCGCATAAGGATTTGCCTTGTGCATGAAAATTATTTCATACATTTCAAATATTATTTTCATCAATGATAGCAACAACCCCAGGCAATAGGCATGGTGGGCCCCAGTTTATGAATAGGGAAAACCAAGCTCAGCCACTTGTTCCCTTTGGCCAAGCTTTCTGACCCAAGCTTTGGGGACTCCAGGATGGGCAAGCAGCATTCTTCTGTGCTGGGGTCTGCCTCTTACTTGTGTGTCGGCCCTTGGGATGCTCTGCAGCTGGGGCTGCGCTTTGTTCCCACCCCACCCACCTACCTGATGCACTTGAACCTGACCCGTCTTGGAGGGGCCAATGTCCTGTGTAGCCCTGGCATAGGAGCTCTCACTGCAACCCACCCTCTCCACGGAAGGCAGCGGGATGCAGGGGCATGTGAGCGGCTGTGTCGGAGGGATAATGCTGAATCTGTTGCCTTCGATTTTATCCTTTTAAGTAAGAACAGGACAGGATGAGGTTCTCTTTTCCTGTCTCTAATCCTGGAGGAAAAGGCTTTCAGGATCGTTACAAACCAACATTTTGCTGTAAGAGGCCATCCACGTGAGTAGAAGGAAAGCGTGTCCTACTTCCAGATCTCTGCTACTCCACGCGTGTCACCAGACCAGCGGCCTCAGCATCATCCTGGGAGCTTGCTGGAAATGCAGACAGATTCTCAGGCGCCTCCCAGATCCACCCAATCAGAATCTGTATTTTCCTTGGACTCTCCGGGTGACGAGCGTACATTTTAAAGTGTGAGAAGCGCTGGTCTAGATGCTCTTCAGGAAAGCCCGGGGTCCTTTCAGAACAGAGATGGGAATAGGCTCTGAGCCATGGACCTCTGTGGGATGCCCAGGGTGGAGGATGCTGGAGGGAGGCTGTGGCACAGGGAACGGAAGGAAGGATGAGAGACGTCAGGGGAGAAGGATCCGAAGGCCAAGTGGAGGCTGATTTGCCAGGACCGAAGATGGATTGTGCCCAGTCCTCCACCTTCACACATGTTCCCTGTCGCTGAGAGTAGCACTGGCTTCCTCATGGCCACAACCCCTGCCCACATGCCCTTCCAGAGTCCACAGCATGGGGACATATGTAAGTAGGAAATGTGGGATTTTATTAATACCAACTGATTTCTTTCTTTTTTTTTTTTTAGTCTTTTTGCCTTTTCTAGGGCCACTTCCCACGGCACATGGAGGTTCCCAGGCTAGGGGTCGAATCGGAGCTGTAGCCACCCGCCTAGGCCAGAGCCACAGCAACGCGGGATGTGAGCCACGTCTGCAGCCTACACCACAGCTCACGGCACCGTCGGATCCTCAACTCACTGAGCAAGGCCGGGGATCAAACCTGCAACCTCATGGTTCCTAGTCGGATTCGTTAACCACTGAGCCACGATGGGAACTCCAATACTAATTGGTTTCTTACAGCCTACCTCACAGTTGATCCCCACTAAACCTGGGTCTGTTTGTGAAGAGACAGAAGGAAGAGGAAGCAGGAAAAAAGAGAAAGGAAAAGAGGAAGGAAGGAAGGAAGGAAGGAAGGAAGGAAGGAAGGAAAGGATACTGGTCGGGCTTGTTACTGCTGAGCCACAAAGGGAACTGCCTTTTATATCTTACTTTGTATCTTAGAGAGGAGTCGGCCTCTTACCGCACAATATTCCCTGTTTGTCATGCTACAAAGGTAGTTTTTCCCATAAATATCTCCAGATAAAATGGACACTTCAGCACCCCTCTTTATCCTCTGGCCTGGATATCTCCTGGGACACTGCTGGGTATCTTGGAGGTCTGCTGCCTTGATTCAAGAAGCTTGGGCACATGGGTTGATAAGAACTGGACTCCAGGGAGTTCTCTTGTGGCTCAGGGATTTAAGGATCGGGCATTGTCATGGCAGCTGCTAGGGTTGCTGTTATGACATGGGTTTGATCCCTGATCCAGGAATTTCCACATGTCGTGGGCATAGCCAAAAAAAAAAAAAAAAAAAAAGGAACAACACCCAAAAAAAGAACTGGACTCCAGTGTCTTCGGAGGATGACACAGGACAGAAGAATGGGCTCAGATTCTTGGGGACCCATGTTTGCTTAAAGTCATGTAAAGTCATGTTCCCTTCTCCTTAATTGTCCCTCTCCTTCCTTTTTACAACTTGAACCTGAGCTGGAGGAAGCATCTTTGGGCTGGATATTACCTTGGTGCCAGGGACATCCCAGGGCCTACAGTTGGTGAGTGCTCAGTAACTGTTCACGGGTTGCACGGCTGCTTTGGAATTTAGCAAACAAATGAGGTTTTCCTAAAAATGGATTTAGGTGGTTAGGAAAATCACTCACAACTGTTTCATAAAATAAGAAATGTTGGCCTTTCTTGTGGCACAGCAGGTTAAGGATCCAGCATTGTCACCTGGATTGGGTTGCTGGGGTTGCTGCTGTGGCTTGGGTTCAATCCCTGGCCCAGAAACATCCACATGCCGTGGGTGTGGCCAAAAAATAAAGAAAATAAAAATATTAAATATAATTCTAAACAGAATTGGGGGAATATTTCAATAGTCATCAAATACAACTTTTGGGGGAGGGTCTTTTTAGGGCCTCACCTGCGGCATGTGAAGGTTCCCAGGCTAGGGATATAATCGGAGATACAGATGCCGGCCTACACCACAGCCACAGCAACACCAGATCCGAGCCGAGTCTGCAACCTACACCACAGCTCACAGCAACGCCAGATCCTTAACCCACTGAGCGAGGCCAGGGATCGAACCCACAAGCTCATGGTTCCTAGTCAGATTCATTTCCACTGTGCCATGAATGGGTACTCCAAATACAACTTTATTTTTATTTTATTTTATTTTTTGCTTTTTAGGGCTGCACCCACAGCATATGGAAGTTCCCAGGCTAGGGGTCGAATCAGGGCTGAAGCTGCTGGCCTATGCCACAGTTCACACCAACGCCAGATCTTTAACCCACTGAGCGAGGCCAGGGATAGAACCCACGTCCTCATGGATACTAATCGGATTCGTTTCTGCTGCGCCACAATGGGAACGTCCTCAAATACAACATTATATACCATTACAAGGTGTAATCATTATACAAGACGAGGAAGAGTGACCCTTCTTTGGGATTCTCCATGTGTTGGGGACTTGTCCCATTGTGCCATATAAAGTCGGCATGAATGTACGGTTTGCAGGCAGCAGCCACTCCAGTGTTAGTGGTTCTGTGTCCTCTCCCTGCCCTGCCTGAGCACCCTAAATATGTACCCAGTCCTCCTGACCACTCATATCTTACGGTGCCATCAGAAGCTTTTATGAGGTCCGTCAGTGCGGTTGGGGCTGGGGTAGTCTGTCACACGCTCTCACTGATTTTCCTAGGATATCCCTTTATTTTCCACCTAACAGTCAGGCCAGGAGGTCCCCACACCGAAGTCTGTCCACCCGGCAAGGCCCCCGACCATCTACGTCCTGGAATATAGCCGAGGAACAGGATAGCGTGGCCCAGATGGAAATAGTACTTGGGCAAAGGCCATAGACTCAACCGCTTGCTCCACAGCATGCAGAAGGGCTCTTGCCAAAAATATAATTATCCAGAAATGTGGAAGGAAGACACTGCGGGAGAGAGGGCTGAGCAGAGAGGGCAGGGGAGGGAGAGACAGAAAGGCCGGCAGAAGCTCAGCCCGTCTGATGGCTGGGCAGAGTCCCTCTCCATGGCCCGGCCAGCTGCTGCACAGATATGGGGGCTTAGGAGGCACCGGGCACTTGACTGGTCCACAAACTAGAGGCCCCTAAGGATGTTGTGTCAACCATTCTGCCTTTTCAGAAAAGAGAGGGCTCCTTCCATCCCATGCAATTGTGGCCGGTCAGACTCACTCTGCAAAGGGAGGGAGCATCAGATGATCTGCCCCAAAGTGAGACAGAGGAGGAAGCCACCCCCAGCATCGCCCTGGACCTCAGATGGCACACTCTGACGGGAGCATAGCACGGGCTCCAAGTTGGCCTGCGGAGAAGCCACAGTAGAATGGTCTCTTCCTGCTGCCTTGGAGATCTTTGGCTCACAGGCTCTCATGCAACTGCTGAGCTCATTCTGGTCAGTGTCCAGTCTCATCTAGTCCTCACTGGCATGCTAATGACAGAAAAGCTGGCATTTCTCTTTGCTCAGGCAACACCCCCTCGAGATACAATATGTGGTTATTAATGGCAAGTTACGGGACACGTCTGAATCGGTATTTGCATCGCCAAGCCAGAGAGTGCGTCACAACACACACCAACACGTAGGTGTAACATTTGAAGTATTTAACAATGGGGTTCAGGAAAGCCACATGGCCTTCCCGCCGGCTCATCTTCTGCACGGCTGTGCAAAACCGCTGCCATCACATCCCGCTACCACCTAACATCTGCTTTGATACACACCGAGGGCTTATATCCTTTAATCCTCTAAACCACCCAGGAAGGTCCATGCCATCATTGTGCCTACTCTGCAGGTAGGGAACTGAGGTCCCAAGGTCAGAATGAAGTAAGGAGCCCAGGTGCCCAAGGTTGAGTCCCTTCTGCTTCAAAAGCAGGCACTCTGAAGACAGCCTTACACACTTTCTTCTCTGGCTACTGCATTGAATTACCACCGAAGCTCTCGAGAAGCAACATTTCAAAGTATAAGGAGCATCGGCAGGGGAGTTCCCATTGGGGCTCAGCGGGTTACAAACCCAAATGCTATCTGAGAGGATGTGGGTTTGATATCTGGCCTCACTCGGTGAGTTCAGGATCTGGCGATGCCGGAAGCTGCAGCATAGGTTGCAGACGAGGCTTGGATCCTGTGTGGCTGTGGCGTAAAACGGCCGCTGAAGCTCCAATGCAGCCCCTAGCCCAGGAATTTCCATAAGTTGTGGGTGCAGCCCTAAAAAGCAAAAAAAAAAGCACTTAAGGGAACTATCCCTATCCAAGACACGGGGGAAGCATTACTGGGGAAGGATACATTACACTGAAAAGATCTTCCTGCGCGCGCTTAGGGAAGACAGGAGGAGCAGTGGGTGAGGAAGGAAGATGAGTGTGCAGAGCAGCCCCTCGAAGGCTGAGTCCGGCCCCCTCACCCATGTCCACACCAGGACCCAGACAGACACGGCCTCAGCTAGTCCTGGAGACATGGTCGAAGCCCCTGTGGAGGGCACCCCCTCCTCTTCTCTCCCCGGTGTGTGATGGACGAGGAGGTGGTTGGGAAACCCATTTGCCCAGCCCTGACCTCCACCCGAGCTTCCTCTGTAGATCCACACTCAGAAGGAAGAAAAGCCTGGGGAAAAAGAAAGAGAACCCTGAAGGCGGCCAGAGGACTGGGTTCCAGTCTCAGCCTCAGCGCTCATGAGCATGTCGGCTGGCTTGGTGTCTTCCTTTTCATTTTTAAATTTTGACCCACTTTTAGATTTACAGAAAAACTGCAAGAATGGTACAAAGGGGTTCCATTAACCCTACACCCAGATGCCCCAAATGTGAATATTTTACCTTGTTTTTCTCTCACCAGATAGATTTAGACATGTACAAATATTTACCTTACACATATATAAATATATAGATTTGTCTATATTTATAATACCTCTGTATTTATAATATATACTTACAAATATATAGATATATCTATATTTATACATACATCTATAATTTTAACATATACTTTTAAATATATAGATATGCCTATATTTATACAAGTAATATCTATAAATACAAATATGTATATAAATATTTATATAATTACGTATCTACATAAATACACACCACATATACATGTGTATATAAAGGTATGTGTGTATGTATATATATATATAAACATTGTCCAATTCCAGTCCAACATGGCAGAGTTCATTAGATCTTCCTGCTTCTTTTTTTTTTTTTGCTTTTTAGGGCTGCATCTGCAGCCTTGTGGAGGTTCCCAGGCTAGGGGTCGAATCAGAGCTGTAGCTGCCGGCCAACACCACAGCCACAGCTACAGCGATGCCAGATCTGAGCCACGCCTGTGACCTGCACCACAGCTCATGGCAACACCGTCCTCATGGATACTAGTCGGGTTCGTTAACCACTGGGCCATGAAGAGAACTCCCATTCCCTCTTTTCCAAACAAAAGGGAGCAGCCTACTTTAACAAGATATCCTGGTAATCACCAGCACTAAGTCCATAGATACCAGCCTTGTCAAAATAGAACTTGGGTCCGATCCCTGGCTTCTCTCAGTGGGTTAAGGATCCAGCACTGCCGTGGTTTAAGTTACAACCTCATGGGCACTATATTGGATTCTCAGCCCACTGAGCCACAGTGGGAAATCCATCTTCAACCAGCTGTATAGAACTCCATCGGGTAAATGCACCAAAAGTATGCAGGCGGTCTCATATGTGTGGATATTCAGATGGTTTCCAGTATTTTGCAATTACAAAAAATATAGCAATGAATACACCTTGTGCATAAGCATTTTTACATTACTGGGATGCCATCCACTTTTTTTTTTTTTTTTTTTTTGGCTTTTTGCTATTTCTTGGGCCGCTCCAGCGGCATATGGAAGTTCCCAGGCTAGGGGTTGTATCGGAGCTGGAGTCACCGGCCTATGCCAGAGCCACAGCAACGCAGGATCCGAGCTGCATCTGCAACCTTCACCACAGCTCACAGCAACGCTGGATCCTTAACCCACTGAACAAGGGCAGGGATCGAACCCGCAACCTCATGGTTCCTAGTCGGATTCATTAACCACTGCGCCACAACGGGAACTCCGCCATCCACTTTTAAGTGTTATGTATCAGTAAGGATAAGATCCAACTGCATGTAATAGAAAATCCAAAATAACAGAACCTACAATGAGTGATTGTTATACACATGAAAGAATACTGAGGTAAGCAGCCCAGGGTTGTCATGGTGGCTCCATGGTCATCAGGGACCCAGGCTCTTTCGGTCCTTCCATTCCTCCAATCTTACTATGTTGTTTCCATCCTCAGAGTAACCTCATGCATTAAAATGACTGCTGATACTCTTGCCATCACATCTATGCCCCAGAAAGGAGAAGGGCAAGAAATGCCTTCCTCAATGGTCATTATTTCTGGAGACATCCTGCAAGTCTCTCCCAACAATTTCTAGCTTCTCACTGGCCAGAATTAGGTCACAAGGAAGGTTGGGGAAAACGGTCTTATAGCTGCCCACTACCACCCTCAGTGATTAGGGTCTTTTGGTGAGGAATAAGGAAGACTGGGCATTGGCTGGGCAAGTAGCAATCTCTACCATGTGACCACAAGGCACTTTTCAGCCCTCCGTCTACCGTACAATCAGTAAATCTTTTGTGTGCAAGAGTGAACGAAAAAGTCACCTCTTTCCCTAGGGTACTTGGGACAATTTTAGAAGCATTGTCATAGCCCTGAGCCAGGGCAGGGCCCTCCCCGTCTTGGGGACCAGGAATGGTCCCCAGAGAAAGCAGCCTCTCGGGACCATCCCTGTTATCTGAGCCACTAGGAGGGTCAGGTGTTTTCATGAGAAGAGGAAATACAGTGATCCTTCAACAGGCCCAGGAGATAAGCCCAGAAGCCAGATGCCACTGTCTTTCACCAGAGGCGAAAGTAACAAGGTATTCGATGTTAGCCAGAGAGCCAAATGTATGACAGACATTAAAAAGCACCCCAGTTCATCCCAGGGGGATGGGGATGAGGGGGGGCAGTCATTTGAAGCAGCCTTAAGTACAAACCAAATACTGTCCAGGTGCCAGAAGGGCAGTGTTTGTGTGCAAGTTGGGGAGCAGAGGCTGGGGAGGGATGAGCTTAGCTGGGAAGGAGGAGCTGAGATTGAGCAACAAGACACAGCAAAGGGGGACCCCCGCCCCAGGGTGACACAGAGAAAGGCACTGGGGTTCTGGAGCCCAGTAGCACTGAATTCATGTGCCAGCTTGATGGGTAATGACCACAAAGTCACTTCCTCCCTCTGGGGCTCAGTTTTCTCATCTACAAACTGCTTGCTAGCATGGAGCAAGCGGCAGGGATTAAAAGATGGAATGAGGAGCTCCCGCTGTGGCACAACAGGATGGGTAGCATCTTGGGAGTGCTGGGACATGGGTTCAATCCCCAGCCCAGCGCAGTGGGTGAAGGATCTGGCATTGCCACAGCTGCAGCTTAGTTTGCGGCTAAGGCTCACATCTGTTCTGTGGCCCAGGAGCTCCATATGCCTGCGAGGCTGCCCCATAAAGAAAGAAAAGGTGGAATGAAAGCAAGGTGCTTATTTCATTAATAGTTACTATCACATCACTGAATGTGAAGGCTCTGGGTCGATCTCTCCCAGGCATGTAGTTGCCGAGTTCCCAGGATGGAGGACTCAGAGAAGGCGGGAGGGCAAGCCTGCCTGGGGAGGGGCTGAGCAGGAGGCCCCGGAGAAGGGCAGAAACCCACAGTAAAGGAGTCTCCTCTCACTTTGGTTGAGCCTCATCACCCCCACTCCGTAGGGCCAGAAAGATGGCCTCGGGGGCCACCAGAGGCCACTTTGCCTCAAGATCCGGGAGGATATTTTACGTTGCCTTTCTCACGTTTCAACATGTTGGGTCAAAAGGACTTTTGTCCCCAAGGTGCTATTCATTAAGAAGCCACTTTCCTCATTCACAGGCCTCCAGGGATGGTAACATATAATTTGGTATTGTCTCAATGTCCACTGGACGTGCAGCCTGGGACGTGTCTCAGCCTCTAGAAACATCCCTCCTTTCTCCCCTGAGGGCTGTTTTGAGAAGTTGATCAAAGGTCTGTTCTGAATGGTGAAAGAACATTTCTTTACGTAAAGAAGAAAGAAAGGAAGGAAGGGTGACCATTTATTGAGCAGCTACTATGTGTGTTTGCTTTACACGCATTGTCTCATCTCACTCCAATAACCACCCCATGGGTGTGGAAAGCAATAATATCACCCCTCTTTTCCTGGAGACGAAGTAAGACTCAGAGAAGGTAAGGGGCTTGTCCACGGTCATGGATCCAGTAAGCAGCAAAGCTGGGATCCAAACATGGTGCCAAGCAACTCAAGCCTAGGGTCTTAAAAAGTCAGGCCCTTTGGCAGAGGGCCTTTCAAAGGCTGAAAAGCAGGGCTTGAGTGGGTGGGCGTGGGGCAGGTGTCCTCAGAGATGGGCCTCCTTCAGGTCCCAGGAGCCCCCTTCTCCGAAAGACCTGGCCCTGTCCAGGGACAGCCTCGGGCACAGGGCAGCCACTGCTTGAAATCCAGACTCCCTGACTTTGCTTCTCAGCCACAGTAGAACCGGATTATTTTCATTCCCCCACCCCCACCCCCTGTATCCATGTTAAAGGAAAGCAGAGCTTGGGCCCCAAATTTCATTCAAAAGAAAGGGTTGCCCTGGGATAGTCCATGATGGAAAAGACTATGTATGTAATAGTCTATATATATATAACAGAGCGGAGTCACTTTGCTGTACAGCAGAAATTGGCACAACATTTTACAACTTACATCAACTATACTTTAATACCTTAAAAACAAATAAGGGACTGTTCAATCTAATTAAGATGACTTGGCAGTTTTGAAAGATGTATTTCACATGTGTGAGCGTGTGCGCACACACACACACACACACACACACACCCTCTAGGCACACCTACCAGATCATCCCCAGCCATAAGCTCTGAAGCCACCTTAGAGCCACAGCAGCCTCTGCCAGCACCATGGCTCCATCCCAGGGTTCGTGGACTGTCAGCATGTCCTTTCTGAAGTGGCTCATTCACACGTGGTAAGTGAGTCACTCAAGCCCTCTCTTTGTCCTTCCTGATGAGGGCCTTTTTGTTTTTTTGTTTTTTGGTGTTTCTCTTTGTCTTTTTGCCATTTCTTGGGCCGCTCCTGTGGCATATGGAGGTTCCCAGGCTAGGGGTCTATTCAGAGCTGTAGCCACCGGCCTATACCACAGCCACAGCAACGCAGGATCCGAGCCGTGTCTGCGACCTACACCACAGCTCACGGCAATGCCAGATCCTTAACCCACTCAGCGAGGGCAGGGATCAAACCTGCAACCTCATGGTTCCTAGTCGGATTCGTTAACCACTGAGCCACGATGGGAACTCCTGAGGGCCTTCCTGGACTTCCAGTGCTCCCTGGTTCCTTCTAAGCTCCAGACAGGAAGGTGATTGCAACCTGGGAGCAACTATGAGTCCAGCACTAGGGATGGAGTAAGTGGGGGTGTGGACCATTTATAATACGTTATCATATAAACTATGGTGATGATAAAACTGTAACTGCCCACGCTGCCCTGAAAATCCTCACGGCATCCCCCACGAAGATTAGCCAATTGAGGAAGGTGGTCTTTTCAGCTCTCCCTTCTCAAAGTGGGGTCCGTGGGCCACCTTGGCCATCCCCTGGGAGCGTGTTAGAAATGCAGGCTCCACACTAACACATACATAATAAAGTTTCTGAAACTCGGCTCCAAGATACGGAAAACCTAGAGGTATCACCCCAGGTCCAAGTAGCTTAACTTTCAGGGCAGAGAACCTCGCAAAATAAATAAACAAACAGTTCTGCAGGAAGATATATCTGAGAAATATTACACGCTATGTGCCTCTCCAGAGTATACAAAACACATCAGCACATTAGACGTCCTGATAAGTCCTGCATTCAAGAAACATGTTTACTTTTTCATGTAACTGAATGCCTCCCAAAGTTATCTGACCATAGAATATGCTTTTCACAGACCACCCATCGGTGGAATATATTTTGAGAAACAACAACACCCTTCCTTGTAAGAAAGGCCACTATTATCCCTGACGTTGTCTTTAGGGGAAGGCAGATGGGGTGTGCATACAGCATTCCATTTTTAATAATCAGTTCCAAGACCTCAGGATGTATAAATCAGGAACCTATTTTGAAGGTGACAAGAAAGCTTACATCAGTTACCTTAACTAGGGCCACACCCTCATTGCTTCAGGACTCCAGTCTGCATTCCCACGGTCCCTGGAACTCCATGTCCCCAGTCAATTTCCTTACACAGCGAGCCTCTCTGCTAAGGACTCTGCTCTTCTCCCAGGCTCCAGAGCAGCGTCTTACCCCCTCCTCCCTTATCAATCCCTCCCACGCCCACTGCCACAAGTTCATCACCTTTTATCTCTGCTGGTTCAGCTCCTCACACCCTGCTCCTTCCCACTCTGACTATCCTGGCCTCCTGCCCTCTAAGCCCCTCCCTGACCTGATTTCTCCATAACGCATCCTACCCGCAGACCTAGAGGGATTTCTCAATGCACAGATTCGCCAGCTCACATCATAGCAACAGCAGCGTCCTTGCGGCTGACATGGATTAACCACTTGGTTTGCTCAAGTTCTTATTATTCCTATTCCGAAGACTTGGAAATCGAAGCCCAGGGAGGCTAAGTGACTTGCCCGAGACCTGGCGTTTAGTAAAGGATGGCAGGAGAACTGAAGGTTGGGCAAGACGGCGCCAGGAGCGGAGGGCTTCCCTCTCGGTCCCGCCTCCCTTCGGGCTACCTTGACCTTCCACCAGCCCTGCTTGTACCTTCTGTCCCAGTCACGCCAAGCCCATCTCTGAGGTGGAGGATGGCACGGAGACCCATGTCCACCCATCAGCATCATCTTGAAGTCTTTGCTCAAATCCGTTTCCCCCATCCCCCCACCCCCCCTCCACAGCTGCCTTTATCCCTGGGATCCTCATCACTGATACGAGATGGGCAACTTTGAGGCAGGGGGCCAGGTCTCACCCCTTTGTGTCTGCCTGCCCTGGACCACACACAGGGTCCGTGCGCCGTTTTCTCCCACAGCCCATTCTCCCCTCTGCTTTCAAGCATTTGGAGAGAGCTTTAAAACATTTTATTATGGACATTTTCTAACACACCACAAATAGTTCTAATAAACAAAATCAAATGGTTTGGTGAACCTCCATCACCCATCCTCAACCATTAGCAACATTTTGTCAGTCTTAACCCATCTGTTTATCCCCTTCGTTTTTGCTGGAGATTGGAAAAAAATCTCAAACGTCATGCCATGCCACCCACAATTTCCACAGCGCCTAGCTCTAACATATAAGCACGTTCAAAACTGTAATTATGATCCTGTTATCACTAACAAAGTAATACTAACATATAAAGGGTGTTGACAAGCTTTGGACCTTCAGCCAAATCTGGCCCCTCTGTTTTTATAAATAAAGTTTTATTGGAACTCAGGGACACTCACCTGCTTTCCTATTGCCTGGGGCTGCTTTCAAGCTGCAACAGCAGAATAGAGCAGTTGTGACAGACACCGAACCGTCCACACAGCCTGCGATTTGCTTTCTTGGCCTTATAGAAAGTTTGCTCTCCCCCATACATAAAATCTGGTCTGGGGAGTTCCCATCGTGGAGCAGCAGAAATGAATCGGACTAGGAACCATGAGGTTGTGGGTTCGATCCCTGGCCTTGTTCAGTGGGTTAAGGATCCGGCGTTGCCGTGAGCTGTGGTGGAGGTCACAGATGCAGCTCAGATCCCACATTGCTATGGCTGTGGCGTAGGCCAGTGGCTACATCTCCAACTAGACCCCTAGCCTGGGAGCCTCCATATGCCTCAGGTGCGGCCCTAGAAAAGACAAAAAAAAAAAAAAAAAAAAAAAAAAGTTGTATTTGATGACTATTGATCTACAAAAAAAAAAAAAAAAATGTGGTCTGCTTTGAAATTTCCCGAATTGGAGATCATTTTATTTTTTTTTTCTTGAAGCACAGTTGATGTACCATATTGTATAAATTACAGGTGTACAATATGGTGATTCACAATTTTTAAAGGTTATACTCTGTTTAGAGCTATTATCAAGTACTGGCTCTGTGCCCTGTGGTGTACATTACATCCTTGTCCCGTATTTTAAATCCGATAGTCTGTACTTCCCGCTCCCCTACTCTGCGCCCCTCCCCTCTTTGGTCTCCCCACGGCGAACCCTAATTTGTTCTCTATATCTGTGAGTGCGTGATCTTTATAAATCACAGATCTGATAGTATCGCTCCCCTCCTTAATTTTCACTGGCCTCTTGTTGCCCCTGGGGTAGAAGATCAAAGACCTAGCAGAACTTTCCAGGATCTTACTGTCCACTGCTCCTGCCTAGCCTTACGTGTCCTTCAAGCCCATACTCTCGCTCTGTTCCAGCCCGTCAGCCCTCATCCATTTCCGCAACGACCCCTTCTCAGGGCCTTTGCATGCACGCTTCCCCGGCCCAGAGTTGTCCCCCACTCCCCAGCCACCATCTTTGCTCAGTTAACCCAACTCTTCCCTGAGTTCTCAACTCACACCCACCTCCTCCAAACTTCCCTGAGTCCCCAGAATCCTCTTCCGTGGACAGGGCTGTTCTTTCGCTCCAGATCATTGGCGCACTTGTAACTATGCATTTCCTCTTCGGTTGTGTGACCCCAGTCTGTCTCCCCGCTGGACATTAAGTCTGGGAGGGCAGCTAGTGTCTTCTTTCTCATCCCTTCCCTTGGTGCCCACCCCAGAGTAGATGCTCAATAACTATCTGGCCACTGGATGAGTCAATCCATTTATATTTGTTGAAATGAAATGTCCCAGGATAAGGAGGCAAACTACTTGAGCATGCCTGGAAAATTTTTCCCATCTTCTCTCTCAAACACAAAGACAGAAGTGGGAAGACAAAGATTTGGGGATCACAAAACAAGAACATGATAGAGCAAAACTGTCATCCTGCGTCAATGGCTTCACTGGATATTTTTATGTTTTATTTGATTTTATGGTAATTTTTAGGGCTGCTCCTGCAGCATATGGACCTTCCCAGGCTAGGGGTCAAATTGGAGCTGCAGCTGTCAGCCTACGCCACAGCCACAGCAATGCCAGATCCAAGCCATTTCTGCAACTTACACTGCAGCTTGTGGCAATGCCAGATCCTTAAGCCACTGAGGGAGGCCAGGGCCCAAACCTACATCCTCGTGGATACTAGTTGGATTCTTAACCTGCTGAGCCACTACAGGAATGTCTTTATTTTTATTTTTCATTACAAAAGTAATATAAATGTGTAACAAATGACTAAAGAGCATAATGGCAAAGTGCCTCCATTCCAATTCTGAAATCACTGTTAGTGTATTTTTCCAGGCATTTTTATGCACCTATAAATGTACATATATACACATTACAGGGTAGATGCTACATACACACGTATATATACCCACCGGCGCTCGTACACACGGGGAGTCGTACAAATAGAGGAGTCCTCTATGCAGGTGCTTCTGAATATATGCTCTCTGCACACAACCATCCACCACTGCATTCTCTAGGATGGCCAGTGCACCTTGCAGTACAGCTGGAACCAGGGTAACACAAGAGAGGCGCCCTGAGTTTTCACAACCCCATGACCATCTTTTTAAATTTTGCACCCTAGGCATCTCATTTTTCTCACCCCACCCCTGGCCCTGGCCCTGCTTTGCAATACAACATCTTCTTATTTAATCCTCAGAGGACATCTGTGTTATAGGTAGGTATCCTTCTTATGATTCTTCCCATGTCACAAATGGGAAAACTGAGGTCAGAGAAGTAAAGTGATTTACCCAAGTGGATTCAAGATTGAACCCCAGGCTCCCCAACGCCAAAGCCGGGCTCTAAATCACAGAGATCTGTTGGATTCTCTGATGGCTGGAGAGCAGCACACATGAAGTCCGTACCTGGCAGACTGCTCCACCATCCACGAGAAGGGTGCAGCGGCAAGAACACATTCTGGGGAAGAAGGAAGAGCTCTGGGAGGAGGTGGCATTTGAGATCAGACATGAAGGATGGCTAGGATTTCAACAGGTGGCACTTTGGGCAGGAGGAGGAGGGGCAACCGAGAGGAGGACACAGGAGGTGAAGGGCCTGGAGGTGGGAAGGGCAGGGGCCCCTCCAGGTCACCTGCAGGGGAGGGAGTGGAAAGAGGCACCAGCTGAGGGGTGTGCCACCTGGGCTGGGGTGGGAGGGCTTCACCCAGCTGTGCCCAGGTGCACGGTGACTTCTCTTGGGGCCCTAGTCGGCACCAAGTCCCCACGGTGCCCGGCAGCTGCCCACATCTGTGGGCCTCAGACTGGAGCTGGCCATTGCCCCTTCTCCCTGGAGAAGCGGGAAGCGAATCAGGCAAGGACCCCCAGGCTGCCTGGAGAAATCTCTGTTGTATTTTGGCACCAAAGCATTCAGCTGTGAAGCATGACTCAGAAAGTTCTAGTGAGTCACCGGGCAAGGGCAGAGTCCCAGGGGGGCACCTGGGAGGAGGTATGAAGGGGGTTCGGGGGTTTCTGGGCTCGGGGGGAGGCACAACAAGGAGGCAGGGGTGAAGGGACTGAGAAGATGGCCCCTCTTCCCCCTTCCCTCTCCCTGTGCAGACGTCTTAAGGTCCCCCTCCCCAAAAGCTTAGCAACTTCTGAGGACACCTGGAAGGCCCAGGTTTCAGGAAAACAGGCTCTTTCTCAACGATGTGTGTGCAGAGTGCCCTCCCTATGGATCATCTGTGGAAAATAGTTAATCCCTTAATGGGCTCCAGAGCCACCCAGCTCGTTTCCCAGCTGACTCCCAGCGAGCACCTCCCAGGGCGCCTGCCCGGCGCGGCCTCTCTTTTGAGATCGGCGTCCTCAGCCCAGAGAAGCAGGTTGGAACCAGGGTAGAAGCAGCTGGGTCCACACGAGCCCCTTCACCCCTGCTCCTCAGCTCTGCCCACCGACTGCTTCATCACCGTCCCCTGGCCAGCAGGGGCCCCGGAGCAGACGTCATTGTGACTACCGGGCCACACTGCCTGGCACACAGGAGCCGCTTGATAAATACGACTTCCAGAAGTAACCGGACGTCTTTCAAATGGGACCTCTGCTGGGTCTCCTGGCACCTGATGCCTTGATCACCTAAGATTTCTCATGGGCACTTAAAGCCATTCAGTCTTTCCAAGAACCCAACCCAAGGACCATGTCTTCGTCATTATAATAAAATGCATATAACATAAAGTTTACCATCTCCCCCTAGAATGTGCAATTCAGTGACATCTCATACATCCGCGATGCTGTACAACCACCCTCACCTCCTAGGTCCCAGAATATTTTCACCACCCCCAAAAGAAACCCCATAGGCCATTAAGCCTTCCCCCCACAGCCCCAGGCAACACGCATCTGCTTTCTACCGCTATGCATTTGCCTGTTGTGGACACTCCATTCAAATGGAATCATCCACTGTGTCATCTTCTTGATCTCCCTTCTGTCACTTTAGCGTAATGTTCTCAGGGTTCACCCATGATGCAGCCTGTGTCCGCATTTCCTTCCTTTCTATGGCCAAATACTCTTCCATTGTGTGGATATACCCTAGGTCATTTATTCATCCTTAGTGGACATTTGGGTTGTTTGATAAACCTTCGGCTACTTTGATAGAGCTGCTATGAACATTTGAGCACAAGGTTTTGTTTGAAGGCCTATTTTCAGTTCTTTGGGGGTAGATACGGGGGGGGGGGGGCGGTGGAGTTGCTGGATCGTATGCTAATTCTCCGTTTAACTTATTGAGGAACTGCCAAATCCAATCACCACTTCAGCCCCAAAGGCATAAACATCTTTTTCATAAGACATTCTGAAAACACATGCATAGGCAAGAAAAAGTTAAAATCGCCCCCAGTTTGGGCCCTCAAAGATAAGCATGGGTGAAATTTTCTGAATGTTTCCCCCCAGGATTGTTTAGAAGGCCTGGATCGATCCAGATTGGTACCTTTTTTAAACATTTTATTTTACTGAAGTATAGTTGATTTACACAGTTATGATAATTTCTGCAGTACAGCAAAGTGATTCGGTTATCGATATACATTTCCTATTCTTCCCCATATTTCGTATTCTGTTCCGTCGTGGCTTATCATAGGATATTGAATACAGTTCCCTGGGCTAGACAGCAGGGCCTTGTTTGTTTATCCATCCCATGTCTATATAATAGCTTGCATCTGCTTATATTACTACATGTTTCATTGACATTTACGCAATAACAGAAATGCCATTTTATGCCACTTTCTGGGTGACGAGCCTATTTAAAAAATGGCAGCCTTGCCCCCCTCCCCCCGCCTTCTTCCCTGCGGTACCTTATCCCCTAGCACTCAGCATCACCCGGCAAATGCTCTTGTGTTTATCAGAAACGCTGTCAATGTTGGGACTGCCAGTGGCTTTGTTTCCTGCCCTGCACGCGCGAGAGATGCGCTGAGTGTTTCCTCAATGAGTTAATGTTTGTGAATGAATGAAACATGGCTGCCACTTTAAGACCTAGACTAGGTTTTAAATACCTTTCCTGGAACACGCAGAAACGGCTGTGCCTTGCTCCCCATTGGTCACCAGCCACACCCCGAGTCTCTGCAGCCCTTGTCTTTGTGATGGAGGATAAGGAAGGCATGGAGGCCGTTCTTGGGTATTCCATGGGCTAGAACCAAGTCCCTGCTCACCGTTAAACTTTCTGCATACTATTTTTCAGGGAGGTCCCCTCTCCTTTTCATCCCAGGCTCTTGGAAAGGGCTGGAAAAGACAGTCCTGAAAATCTCCTCAAAGTCCAGAGCCCATTTGGTCCTCATTTCAGGACGGGTTTCTTCCGAACTCCAACCAAAGCCAAGGGTCCCCAAGGGGGACCATGTCTCTGCCTCCACCTTCCTGTCCACGTCAGAGCAATTCTCCCAGCTACCTTGTCACAAGCCCGCTGGCTGCTGATATTAGATACAGATGATGGCAATTAGAGGCCGAATCTCCCTGGCTCCTGGTAGAATATTGAGACAGAGCTACAGCTATTTTAAGATTTTAAGCAGATTTATACTTAGTGCTTCAAAGAAAGCCAGCCAGCAAGGAAAATATGGTAACTGTTGCTTTAAATTATAGCTATCATTACTTCAAAAGGAGATTCAATCAGAAACCACTGAAGACTAAAACTATTTACATCTCCTGACACTTAAAAGCAAGTGAGCAGTTTTAACATGTCAGCCTTGGACGGGTTGGCTGCAAAGGGAGAGGTACCTCATTGGCCTGCAAAGAAAAACATTTTCAAGGGAGCAGGAACTGAGAAGGGATCTTGGGGTTCTCCCAGTGGGAGCTTTTCTCCCATCTCTCCTGTGACCCAGAAGGGATGTGGGTGTCTGGGGTATGCGGCTCTGGCCAGGTCTGCAGACGGCAGTCTCCAAACCCCGGGGAAGCCTGACTCTCCCCAAAGCCAGAGGACTGCCATTCTCCGTCTGGCCTCTGGCTTTCAGGTCCCTGCCCTGGGGAAATCCTGCCATATCCTATTAATACAAGTCCCAGGATAGGACCGTGCCTTGCTTCCTCCGAGCTGGACCGCATAGACTGGACAGGAGGGCTGGGTCATATATCGATCAAATCAGAGCAGTAGACAGTGGTCAGAAGCATCAGCTATGGAGACAGACTTCTCTGGGTTAGAGTTCAGGCTCTTTCATTTACTGGCTGTGTGACCTGGGACAAGCCACTTAACCTCTCTGAGACTGAGCTTCCTGGTCTGTAAAATGAGGCTGATGCAATCCCACATTTCATAGGATTGTTGCGAAGCTTAAATGAGACTGTAGGTGTGACGCACTTCATTCGTTAGGATGATGCAAGATGCTGGAACAAAGAGTCATATAATTTCAGTAATGTAACAAAATAAAATTCTATTTCTCACATGACATTCGAGGTGTAATCCACAGGCAGCATTTCTCCCTGCGATGATCTGCAGATTTGGATCCCTCCAGACCATGGGCTTACCGTCTCCTAGGGTTACAGGTTCCTCTGCTTCTAGCCTCAAGAAGAGGAAGCAGCAGTGTGCCAGGTCCTGAGGACCCGAACACTTCACAGTTTACAGTTGGAAGATCACTTAAGGCAGCAATCACCCTTGCTCTCTGTGTGTGAGTCACTCCTTCTGAGAAGCATTCCTTTACCCCCTAGTCTGAACTAGAAGTCCTCCCTACATGCTCCCTATCACTTGTGCTTATCTGTATCTCCATCTGTCACATCTCCTGGCATGTAATTTGTGGGCAGAGCCTGGGCTCCTGATGTCATAGCCGCATTCCACGACTTAGCACCTGGCAGGCAAGAGGGGTTCAAGAAAAGTTGGTTGGAAGAATTTAGCAGTGAAAACCAGAACCTTGCCACACGACAGGTGGGGATTAGAAAATGTTATTAAACAGGTGATTAGTAAATGCTACCAACTGGCAAATCTAGAGAAAGGATATACAGGCATTCTTTATATCGGAGGCTAACTATATATGGCCCATGGGCCAAATTCAGCCTACCACCTGTTTCTGCAAATAAAGTTTTATTGGAACCTAGACCCCCTGTATGCAAAGGAGGCTGGGAAATGTAGTCTCTAGGTGGGTTACTGCCTCCTGGGAGAGGAACTCCACACTGAACCAGGAAAAGCTCTCAATTTTGATGGACAGGTAAGGGTCACCAGTCACAAGGACTTATTATACTAATACCCATTAATACTAATATTATTTTAATAATTAATGTTTTCAGATGCAATCTTTCAGTTATAAAAATGAGATCCAGGGAGATCTCTGACTTATAGGACATTACAGCGAGTAAGTGGCAGAGCAAGGATTGAAAAAGAACTCTCTTGGCTTCTGACCTTGGGAGCTGGGAGAGAGCACAAGAAGCTCCCACTCCAGGCTCTTGGCTTTAGATGGTAGGGACTTTAGAAGGTTCCCTCTCCAGGTTTTAGGAAGTTAACATTTCAGGGCTAATGACAATTTTGCAGGCTGGAGGAAGGTCAGCTTTGCTTTCTCCCTAGGTTCGGGAACCAGACCTTAGTACTGGGCACTGCTCATCTGGAGCCCCTAGCCCACCATCACCCCCTGCCCCCCATCCTCCAAACACTTCCTCCAGCAAGAAAGAGTCACAGCAGGCACAGGGCTGGACCAAGGCCCATGTTCTCTGGCTGAGACTTGGTGCTGGTCCATCCCTGGTGAGACGCTTTTAGAAAAAGGCACCTTCTCTCTGCTCTGACCCGTGGCCCAATCTGCCTCCATCCTAAGGTGGACGAGGCATGTTCCTGGTGGTCTTGGGTTCACTCCAGCCCTTCCCTTGCCAGGCAGGCCTTATGCGCACCCTAAAGTATTGTGGGTGAGGGGAGGACGAGGGGGGAAGGTGTTGGTACAAGAGTGAATTAGATGCTGTGTGTCACCTGGGCGAATCCCTTCCCTCTCCAGGTTACTTCTCCTCCCCCTCTGCCATAGAGATGATGCCAACTGTTCTACCACTGTCGTAGGGATATAGAGAGTGGGAGTGAAAATCTAGAAACATGGCAATGTCTTAGACATCTGTGGATTTTTCAACCTCCCCTAATAAATCCCATCTTCTTTTACTAACAACACCTTGATTTCCTTCCTTTGGGTGCATTATGTCTCCCCCACAGTGGATAGTCTTGGTGGGACCATCTATCAAGATGCCCCGCCCTCAGTGGGTGTGGACTTGACCCCAGCTCAACCAATCAGATTCTTCCCTGGGACTTTGAATCTTAAGTGGAAACACAGAGGATAGAAGCAAAAAAAAAGAGAACAGCTGGAGCAGTAGAGGTACCCTGCCCCCTCCACCCACCCATCCCCACACACATGCCCACACACACACTGGCATCTGAATCCTACAGCACCTGCAACTCGTCCCTAAAGAGTTACCTTTTCTCCCCAAATAGACCTTTAGCTCTTGAGAGCAGGAATAATATGTTAGAATTCTGGGTCTTTCTTTGCCCCAGCCAAGCCTGCAAAGCAGGGATGGAGGTGGAGGAGTACCAGTTTCAGCATCAGGAAGAGCTGGCTTGCACTGCCCACTCCAGCATCACCAGGCTGTGCTGCCTCGGGCAAGTGCCTGAAGCTCTCAGAGCTCACTTCCTTACTTCTACTGACCCACGGAGCTGCTCTGAGGACCCCATGAGAAAACATAAATAAGTTACATAATGCACGAAAAGGGACTACTGCTACTACCACAATTATTATTGACACTCAAGCCTGAAGGCAAATCAATGTTTTCTTAGTCACAAAATGGACTGTTCTTTTCCAGGGGCTGGTGGCATCAAGGGAGATCTTAGGGAGAACACCAAATTCAGAGAACTATCTTCGAGGCTTTGCCACTCCGATTGCTCTGACAACTTCTCAGCACCTGCTGTGTGCACAGCAACCCATCCCACAGCCTCATGTTTCCAAAGAAGCTTTTTGGAAGCGAAAAGGTCCAGGCAACAGATAAGTCCCTTTCGGTTCCAGATTTTTTTCGAGAATGAGTGGGGCGAGACATCCCATCTTCTCAATTGATATGGTTTTCACCTATTTTTCTGATGGGGCACCTTCGCTGGGGCGGGAACATATCTTCAGGGTGTCGAGAGGCCCTTAAACCCAAGGAAGCCTCACACTCTGGCTGGGTTCTGGGCATGGGAGCACTGATAAAATGTCATCACATGTCCCAAAAGGCAGCCACCGATCCCCAGAAGGCCAAGCCAAGCGTGAGACCCCAGACTGAGGAGAGCGCTGGTCCTGGTCTACACGGAAGAGAGTGGCAGCTCAGGGCCCCCAGGGGACAAAAGAGGCAAGGTGGGTGGATTCCCAAACCACAGGGCTTCAGGCAGAACCTGACAGTGTGGCCAGCTGTGTGCCCCACCCTCCTCCAAAGCCACCCTCCCCTCATCTCTCCCTGTCCTGTGGCCCTGGGGTCTGATCCAACCAATCAGGATCAAAGCGAGCCCATGCACTTCCTGCTCGCCTCCCTGCTGGGGAATTTATTCTCTGGTTCCCTCCCTGTGGGGCCCGTGGGACTGGCTGTGGCATTAACAGATGGCTCAAGAAGGCTCTTTCTATAGATCCTCTCTCCCGGATTCTGATCACTGCTCCCTCCCCTTGTCCCTATGGGCCTAGAGGTGGCCATAGCGCCACTGAAAACCCTTGCCTTTCTCTGCATCCTTGCACACAGCGCTTTTCAATGGCCTCCTGGAATGATCCAGTTTCCTGCAGGGGGGGGTCTACCTGCTACCAGCTCGTTCCAGGTCCTGTTGGCCATGATGGGGACCCCCCCTTCCAACCTCACCAGAGAGGTGACTATGAAATTGACTCCACTCAAGGAGGGCTTCAGGAGAGACTAGGGACCTCACCCCTGCCAGGCGGTCAGGGCCCCCAGGCAGCCCAGGAAAGCCCACTCTAGAAGTAGCTGACTGCCATAGATCTTTCTAGACAAGATTCTGCAAGTGTCTCAGCCACAGGGAAGATGGGGAGGGAGGAGCAGAGGTAGAGGCGGGGTCAGAAAAGGGCTGAAGGAGGCGGCTAGCCCTTACCTCATCTCCTTCTCCCCCCAGGGAATTCTATGTCTCCACGATCGTAAAATACTCACCTGATTTAGGAGGCATCGGTGACAAAAGAAGTGGCGTTACCACAAGCACTTTGCACAAGACGGTCGTCTTCCTGAGACGCCGTGGCGGATTTAAAAGGTGGCTGACATTTTCCGTTACGTATCTTTTCATTAGAGGCAACTATCCCTTTAAGCAAATTGTTGCAGGGCCTAGAATGTGGCAATTAGTGATCTAATTAGTGTAGGGTGTAATTTGGGAAGGTTCATTATGTCACAGACATTGTGACTCCTGGGTATTACTAAAGGATTCATGTGTAGCCCTTGAAATGATTTTCTCATGAACACACATCATGTCACCCATCGAATGTGTGTGGAGCCTTAAGATGACTGGACAGATATGAAACGCCAGCTTTCCTGGGAACTAGGCTTCCAGACAGTAATAAACAAGTGAACAGAGAGGGGGAAATCCAGTTAAAAACACTGGACCCTTCCACTCTGTTACCCAACGTCAGAATAGTCACAGAGGACAAATGTGGCATTCGATGAGAACCAAGAAGCCTGTGACCCCTAAATATTTTTCATCTCATGGAGCCAGAAAGCCTGAGAAACGGTTGCCTTCGAGTTTTTATTCTTTTGTTTTGTACTCTCAGTCCCTGCAAAGGACGCGCACCTGCACGATGCACAGTCACAAAAATAAAACATGCTGCCGACCGAATCACCGCTTCATAAATGTGTCACTGGGGTACGGCAGAGACTAGCTGGTGGCTGTCCACCTACATTTTCCCCTTCCTCCTGGGAGCCCAGCTAGACTACATTTCCCAGGCTCCCTTGCAGTTAGGATGGCCATGTGACTGGGTTCTGGCCAGTGGGGCCGAGGTGTATCACTGCCAGGCCTGGCCCATCAAACCTCAGTACCATACACCATGCTTTCTCTTTCTGCTGCCTACTGTCAGATCCATGGGGGCTCAGCAGGTGCAGGGGATGGCAGAGCCACCAGACAGAAAGAACCTAGACTCTGAATGACTAGGGGAAGAGAGTCCCCTCCTATCTGCTGTCAGCAGGATAGGACACAGGTGAATACTAAACTGTGTGCTTTAAGCCACTAAGCATCATGTGCTTTTACAGCAATAGTTAGACCCCTGACTAACACATGCTTATGGGGCTCCCCATTACATCAGTGTTTCTCGGCTCCAACAGCCAAAATCTTGAAGGTCTCTACTTTCCACAGTTAGTGTTAGAAAAGCAATGGGTTTCTGTTCCAGTCTTTTCAATATTTTTTGGAAAAGAACTAGAGAAATTTACTAGCTTCCAAAACTTTCAACTTACAAACATTCATGGACATGAATAAAGCTGAGTGCCAGAGTCAAAGATGTCAGGTCCCATGAATGTTAGTGGTAGATATGGTGCCAGGGAATTGAATTGTTTGGCTTCTGATTAGACGGGACTAATTGCTGGAGCTAGAAGAATGTACCATTCTGATTGGCCAGGCCTGGATCACATGGCCATCCCTAAAAGAAATCCACCTCCCTAGAACCAAAGGGACTGATAATAGGGAAGAGATGGTTCCTCAGGGCAAACCAAGGGGTTGTTATCAAAAGAAAGGAAATGGATCTAGGCAGGTGAAAACTAGAGGTATCAGTTGGACACACATTCAGGCAAAGACACTAAGAAAAAATTCTAGGCACTTAGGTGGTTTCCATGTCCTGAACTGGTATAAGAATTTGTAATATATACATGTGAGATACACACACACAAACACACACGATGGAATATTACTCAGCCATAAAAAAGAATGAAACATTGCCTTTTGAAGCAACATGGATACAACTAGACATTATCATACTAAGTGAAGTAAGTCAGACAGAGAAAGACAAATATCATATGATATCACATACATGGAATCTAAAAAATAATACAAATGAATCTCCATACAAAACAGAAAGAGACTCATGGACATAGAAAACAAAATTATGGCTACCAAAGGGGAAAGGGATGAAGGGAGGGAAAAATTAGGAATTTGGGATCAACAGATACAAACTACTATACATAAAATAGATGAGCAACAAACACCAGCCATGTTGCATAGGGAACAATATTAAATATCTTATAATAACATGTAAAGGAAAATAAGCAGATATGTATATATATATATATACACATATGAATTCATATATATATATATGAATAACTTTGCTGTACACCTGAAGCTATTATAATATTCTAAATTAATTATACTTCAATTTTTTAAAAGTACAAGAAAAAAAGAAATAAAACAATTCTAGGGACTTGGCCAACATCAAACCAAAGAGCATTCAAAGAGAACAAGTCACCCTCCTCTATGTCAGCCTCCCCCCGCCGCCACCCCTATGGTAGCACAGGACAGCCTGTCCACAGGGCAGCTGTTTTGGGTGCTGTGACCCTCAACCTGCCAGCAACTGTGGATAATTATAACCACAGAGCAACCGCGTTCCCTAATGCATAGGCCATAAACCTATCGGTTGTCCAGAGTCTGCAGAGGGATTTCTAAAAGGCCATTCATCTAATTAATAACTGGTCTGCTGCCAACTTAAGTGGTTTGGTGCTGTTAACCGTAAGCATGTTTTTAATGTAAGGAACTTACTCCCCTGAGCTGTCTTCTCTTTGGAAAATATGACCAAGTAAAAGGCTGAGATTTCACAAGCTGAGAGAATCACCTGGCATTAGCTGCCTACTGAAGAGTTTACCTGTGCTGCCAAGTTTATTTTCAATATCAAGCCCCAAAGGACTGAACCCATCTTTCATGGAAAACATGTTGGGGGGGAATCCGGACAGCACTGGTCCTTGGGCACTGTATTTTGTTCTGGCTCACAGCATCAGGGGCCGGGGGTGGGGTGGGGTGGGGTAAGACCTCCTGGGTGACAGGGTTGCCTACATCAGTGATTAGCACCCATCTCCTTTGTGCTTCTTAATAAAGAGGCATCTCTAGCAGGTATCATTTTGGGGAGGCGTTAGTGTCTTGGTTTGTGGAATGTTTCGATGGTCTCAAGAGGTACCTTGGTGCTATGAAATAAGCTGTGGTCCTTTAAAATTCATATGGTGAAGCCCTGTCTCCCATTGTGTTCACATCTGGAGACAGGGCCTTTGGGAGGTAATAAGGTCATGAGGATGGAGCCCTCATGATGGGATTAGCGCCCTTTGAAGAAGAGACACAAGAGAAAAAGAGCTATCTTTCTCCACTGTGCAAGAAGACATCTAGGAGCCAGGAAGAGAGCTCTCACCAGGAACCAAACAGCCTGGCAGCTTGACCTTCTCAGCCTCCAGAACTGTGAGAAATGTCTGTCTGTTGTGTAAGCCACCCACCCAGCCTTTGGTATTTTGCTATAGCAGCACGAGCGGCCTGAGACACTTGGCTAGGTCCTTTTCTGTCTGCCTGTCACCCCTCTGAGCCCCACGCAGGTGGGAATAAAACTAGCCCTTCTTCCTTAGAGAACAATGGCAGTAACTTCTTCCCCAACCTTCCCCTTAGGGACACTTGCAAAATAGTCTCAAAAATGTTCTTCTGAGCCAGGCACAAATCAGAATTCCTCCAGCTCATGGTGATTTAAAAATATGAGTTATTGAAATGTTTAATTTGGTCCAAAACTTGCCTCAGCTGCTTGATCTGATAGATTAAAACAAAAGGAAAAAAAATTTTTTTAAATCCTCCTAGGACTTTTCCAGACTTTTTCTGCTTTTGCCAGGCTGTGATCTAATCCTAGAAACCTCTTAAGGACTGGTTGGGCCTAGTTAGAGTTATTTAAGGCAGGCCGGCCGCTTGCTCTGCAAGTGGCACTCAACACCTACGAATAATCAGATGCCTGGGCCCTGGGCGCTTATATTTAAATAGCAGCTGCACTTTATGACCTCGAGCTGGTTTAATCTGCCCTATAAACATTTGCAAGTTTCAGGAAAACCCTTTGCATAGACAGAATAGAGTTGGTTTGGGGAGAATCGATTCGGACAAAGGCTTTTTCTAAATGGAAATCAGCTTTATAAAGATGCTAAGCATGTTAGCCATTTTCCCTGAACCATCCAGCTGTTTCGTCTAACTGCTTCCAGAAAAACCAGACCCAGAAATGCTCCAAGAGGAAAGATTCCAGCATGGCTGAAAAACAAACACAAACCCCGTCCTCCAGTCCCTCACTGGAGGGGCCGCTTCTGGTTGAGCCTTTGCGCAGCGAGCCGGCGGTCACACCTGCTCAGGTGTGCGGTCAGAGGGGTACCTGCCTCTTCCCGAGGCTAACTCGCCCACCGCCCCATCCCACTCACTCTCGCTGGTCCGCAGTCAGACCCAGATGTAAAAGAGATTACAGTGTCTATATTTTTTTAAGGAGAGGAAACAAAACACCCCCCTTTCTTCAGCGTTCCCTGCAGTGAAACCAAGCCGGTTAAAGAGAACAGAACCCAGGGGAGATTGTCACAGGAAGTCGGTGCCCAACAGCCCGCACGGGGCGATGATGGCTCTGCCGCGCTGGAAACATCTGGAGTGCGGGGATGTTTCTGTCTCTCCATGAGGTGGAAAAACACGCACAGCAGAGCCGGCTGCCAGGGACCGAGGGAAGGCTCCAGACCTCCCAGCTCACCCCAGACTTCCGAGGTTAACATTCCAAAGGGAAGGGCTTCATTGAAACACGGTGTTCTGTCATAAGCCCTCACTTTGCTGAATAACTCACCTGATGCTTTTTAGCAATTCTGAGGCTGGGGACAGACAAGGCCTGCAAACAGAAGATACTCCCCCAAAAGCAGGGACTCTGTTCCTTTGTGGCATCACATACATGGACCAGTGCATCCAAATGCATGACGCTTAGATGATCTCTGTAATAAAGCTGCCCACGAGGGCAGGATAGTGACCCGCACCCCCATTTAATGGATGAGAAAACTGACACACAGTTTAAGTGGCCAGAAGAAAGACCTTCAGGGAAATCTCCTGCATTGGGCCTGGGGCCCCCATGACACCTCCACGCTCCTGGGATCAAGTAAAGGCACCTGGTCATTCTTGCTTGTTCCGTCACTTTCTAGGGATCACTTGTGTGATCACTCGTGATCACGTCTCAGGTACAGGTCATCCTGTCGCATGTTTCCATGACATGAAGCTATAATTATACTTGCCTCATGAGTCAATATAAAGTCAATTATATAATTATGTAAAATTCTTAGAATAGTGCCTGGTACCTAATAAGAACTCAGTAAATGTTACCAATGGTGATGAGGATTTTGAAATATACCCCAAGTTTCTAGAAAAGACTAGGCGTAAACCTGTCCATCAGAATCCCAGATAAAAGAAGGTTAAGATTAGATGCTACTATGGGCCTTTTATTTCTTCCCAATGTCAACTATTTAAAAAGGTTAGAATGTGACCTTCCCCCTTCCATTTAGAGCAGACCGATCACATTGGAAAGAGTCAGAAAAGCTCTTCTGCTCTCCAAATGGCCAGTTAAAGAATCTCCCCCTTTGGCATCATTCAGAGCTAAGGCAAGTAACAGCCCACTTTCTGCTTAGGGAATAAAGAAAATCTGGAAGCCTTCGCCCTACTTCTTTCTCTTGGTATCTAACGTTTGACTGTTTCTTTGTGATCAAGAATTATCCAGAGGCCCAGTGGCAGAGGCAGTTGGCACTCCCCATGTCTGTGTTCTCCTTGTCTTCCTGGGCATGCAGCCATTCTCACTGGTAGCTGTGCCATAGTGCTGACTTTTGGCTGACAGATGTGAGCAGAAGTGATGTGTACCACTTCCAGACCTCCTCTATCCACCCCACATTTCTCATGCACCAGCAGAATGGAAGCACCCCCTGGACAGGAGAAAGGTTGAGATTCCAGATGGAAGGAACCTAGGTCCCCGAGTCACTACGTGGAGGAAAGCTATCCATCAATCAAGAGCTCTTATTTGGGGTCACAAATAACAAATAAACTTATATGACGCCCTTAAAATTTAGGATTGATGGTTTTATTTTTTTTATTTGACTTATCTCACATTAAAAATTTTTATTTTTCCAAGTACATTATCAAGAAAGTGAAAAGAAAACCCACCATGGGTGAAAATATTTCCAAAAGATATATCTGACAAGAACACTTAGAATATATATTTGGAAGATACCAAGAATTCTTACCATTCCATAAGAGACAACCAAATTTTAAAGCAGACAAATGATTTGAGTAACATTTTTCCAAAGAAAATAACCAAAAGACCAATAAGCTCAAGAAAAGATGCTAAACACCACTAGCAATCAGGGAAAGGTAAATCAAAACCACAATGAGGTATCATTTCACACCCACTACAATAAAGCAGACAGACAATAATAAGTGTTGTCAGGACGTGGAGAAATCGGAATAAGAGTGATGGTTTTAAAAGTTAGCCTGCCTTTGAGCAAGATAGCCCCGCAGTCGTGGCAAACTCTTAAAGCAGTGACTTTAGAGCCAAGGTCACAATGCTAACTGGGGATTTGAGCTCCAACTTTTTGTCCAAAGCTCTCACTGTAGAAAGCCTATGAAAAGATGCTATTTACCAGTGTCTGAAACATAACAGGCTCTCCAAAGTCAGATGGATGGAGGGACAGAGGGATTGATAGATGGATGGAGGGATAGTAGATAGCTGTAGGGTTGGGAGAGTGGCAAGGATTGGTGAGTGGATGGATAGATAGATGGATGGGGTTAGTGGATGGATGGATGGATGGATGGATGGATGGATGTTTGGATGGATGGATGGATGGCTGCGTAGGCAATAATACGATGGTTACCTATCTGCTAAATTGTCTTCCGTTCACAGAAGAAATGGTCAGTGCACACCCCTCAGAGAGACACACAGTCCTGTCTGGGGCTGAGAGGCCTGGCCAAGGGCAGTGGGAGACTTTGGAATCACTAGGAAAATTAACCTTTCAGACTCACAGGGATCCAGCTTCCGTCTTCCAGCAGCCACCCAGTCCCTCAAGACAAGACTGAACATACCCCAGTCTAGACAACAGCTTTCTAGACAGGCATTGGCCAAAGAAGAACACAGCGTCTTTATCACTAGCCCTGGCCCCCTCCCCACTGGCTCACCCCCCTCCCCCAGAGTGCCCGCCTGGTGCCCAGGTGCAGAATGCTGGGGCCCGGGATCCTCCCTGTGCAGGGCTGCAGGGGCTGAGTTCCCAGGTGTCCACGGGGACGGCTGGGCTTCCCTCCTCCCAGGGCCGCACCAGCCTCTCTGCCTCTGGCAAGCAGGCCCTTGAAGCCTGTCTTTATGTCCTTATCAGGGCTCCACGGCAGGCCCAGGTGCCAGGCCTCATTCACTCAATTACCGTCTGCGCAGGACACAATGCTCTCTTCTGAAAGCCTACACTGGGCGCAGATAGAGACACTTTCATGGCAAGTGTTCAGAGCTAAATCCTCTTTTGATACTGTCAGAAACTCCCTGCCAAGCTGACACTGTATGTTAGAGGGAAAGGAGCTCCCCGGTGCAGAAAGCCGAAATTAAATTAAACAGGATATTAATACCTAGTAGTTAAGGAAATGATATTTCCTTTTTTTGATTCCTCTCTCTGTCAGTGCCAAAGCCAAAAAAAAAAAGAAGAAAAGAAAAGAAAAAAATGCATCCTAGCTTGGCCGAATCAGCCGGGCCAAGGGATTTTAAAGGCAAAACACCAACATGATTTCTCTCAGGGAAGACTCTTCCATGAGTTCCTTCTCCACCCCACCCCCAGCCAGCCCCCCAAAATCCAGTTTCTCTATGTTCGAATGGCATGCCCTCGATTGAATCCCTCTGAAGGAGAAGGAAATTGAAACTCGCTTTCAGTCATGGGATTATGGCTGGAGTTTTTTATTCTCTGTTTTCTAAATTTGAAAAATTGGGAAAATAAATAAAAAGTCAGGTCGCATTATTTTATGCTAGAAGTTGTGTTTATAGTTTAACAAAGAAAGAAAGAAAGCTCCCTTTGAGCCTGCGGTCCTGTGAAGTTTCTCCATCAGCTGCTGGACTACAGATCATCAATAATAATAACGGCTCTCCTGTTGTTGCATCCATATTGAAGAGTGTTCTTTTGGCATTTTTCGTGTGCCAGGCCCTGCGCCAAGCGCTCGATGTGAATCATTTCATTTCATCCTCAAGACAATTGTGTCAGGTACATAACTACCTTCATTCCCATTCCCCCAACGATAGGCGCGCATTCATGATCACAGCAGCGTTATTTACACTAGTCCAAAGCAGAAACCCCCCAAAGGGCCATCGACAGATAAATAGAACCAAAATGTGGTCGATACATACAATGGCATATTAGTCCGCTTTAAAAAACGAAGGGATTCTAACACCTGCTGCAAGTGGATGAGCCTGGAAGCCACTGGGCTAAATGAAAGGAGCCAGACACAAAAGGACAAACACGGCTTGATTCCACCTGTATGAATTACCTATAGGGTAGTCGAACCCCTAGAGACAGAAAGTGGAAGGAAGGCTGTCAGGGTTGGGGAGGGAGGGGGAGGCGGTTAGTGTTTAATGAGTCCAGGGGTTCAGTTTGGGATGATGGAGAAATTCTGGATGTAGAAGTGGTGACGGTTGCACAACATCGTGAATGTGCTTAATGACACTGAACTGTACACTTAAGAACGGTTAAAAGGATAGGAGTTCCTGTTGTGGCGTAGGGGGTTAAGAACCCAGCTAATATCCACGAGGACACAGGTTTGATTCCTGGCCTCGTTCAGTGGGTTAAGGATCCGGCGTTGCCGTGAGCTGTGGTGTAGATTGCAGACATGGCTCAGATCCCGTGTCGTTGTGGCTGTGGTGTAGGCCAGCAGCTGTGGCTCGGATTGGATTCCCAGCCTGGGAACCTCCCTCTGCAGCAGCTGTGGCTCTAAAAAGAAACAAAAAATGGTTAAAAGGATCCATTTTCTGTATGTACATTTCACCACAGGAAAAACATAAACAAACAAAAAAGAAAGAATACTCAGACTCAAAAAAGTGAAATGACTTGTCCAAGGGCCATGGTGAGCTCATCTGTGCCAAAGCCATGGGCTCGCCCTGCCAGGACTCCTGCTTGTCCGTGATAAAGCGCAGACGTGATCATGATAAGTCTCTCTTCTCCAGACCCTCCAATGGATTCCAGTCACTGCCTAAAAAACAATTCAAGTCAGAATACGGCTTAGAAATAAAAGGGGATAAACTACAGACACGAACTACGCCAACACAGACAAATTTCAAAAAACGCTATGAAAGAAGCCAGATGGAAGAGATTCCATTTGCACGGAATATCCGGAAAAGGCAGAGCTAAGAGGACAGCAGAAAGTAGACAGTGGTTGCCTGGAGCGAGGGTGGAGGGGAGGGGGGATTAACAGCAAATACACATAAGAGATCAAACCGGGGTGATGGAAATGCTTTAAAACAGATTTAGAACAATGGTGCCACCACTCGAGAAATTCACTTTAAAAAGCATTGAGTCACACACTGGAAAAGGGTGAAAGATACGACATGCGAACTATGCCTCAATAAAGTTATCTAGCGAGTTCCTGTTGTGGCTCAGTGGTAATGACCCTGACTAGCATCCACGAGGATGTGGGTTCAATCCCTGGCTTGGCTCAGTGAGTTAAGGATCCAGCGTTGCCATGAGCTGTGGTGTAGGTCACAGACTCAGCTCAGATCCCTTGTGGCTGTGATGTACGTCGGCAGCTGCATCTCCAATTCAACCCCTAGCCTGGGAACTTCCATATGCCATGGGTGAAGCCCTTTTTAAAAAGCAAAAAAAAACAAAAAACAAAAAAGAAGTTATCTAAATAGAGTCCAAGTTCTATGAGGCCTTGCAGATGTCTCTCTGATACCTTTCTCCTACTTCCTTTCCCCTTGCTTGCTCCATTCCAGTCACACTGGCCTCTCCCTGTTCTGTGAATACACCAAGTACACTTGGGCCCCAGGGCCTTTGCACTGACTGCTCCCTGATTCTAAAATACATTCCCTCAGATAGCCACACTGCTTCCTCACTCCCTCAGAGGCCACCAAATCAGAGGGCCCTTTCCCAACCCCCTATTTAAAGCAGCCCTCCTCATCCCTTTGTCCCCTGAACCAGCTTCAGACTTTGTCGTTAGCGTGTATTGCCACCCCCCGACCTGTTATATCTATGTTTACTTGCCCCACGCAGAAATGTAAACTGCACAAGAGCAGAGGCTCTGTGTTTGTTCAATGCAGGATCCCCAGAGGCTAGAACAATGCCTGGTCTGCAGTGGACTTTCAATATACACATAAATATAAATATTTTGTCTTTTCAGGGCCGCACCTGAGGCATATGGAGGCTCCCAGGCTAAGGGTCAAGTTGTAGCTGTAGCCACCAGCCTACACCACAGCCGCAGCAACGCAGGATCCGAGCCACGTCTGTGACCTACACTACAGCTCATGGCAACACCGGATCCTTAACCCACTGAGCGAGGCCAAGGATCAAACCCATGTCCTCATGGATACTAGTCGGGTTCACTAACAACTGACCACGACAGGAACTCTAACATTCAGTAAAATAGGCTGAATCAATGGATGAACTATCAATTAAGAAAAGCAACTTCCTCAATAAATAGCTCCATTGTGTTGGGAAAACCAGCTCCTTCCCTCCCTCCCTTCTCCCCTCCCTGGTCTGCCGGACTTCACAGTGCGGGGTGGACATCTCCAGTCACCCCATCTTTACTGAAATCTTGGGGAACTCATGGACATTAGTAGCTTCCCAGAAAGGCGTGGTCTTTCTGATGAGCCACCCCTTGGCATAACTTCCTGGGCATTCAAAGTCATTATCATCCTGAACATAGACCCCTGTGTTCAGAACTTGAGCCGAAAGATCCAAAGATTCCCCCAGGCCCGTCCTTATCCTGGACAAGCTTGCAAAGTCCACCACTGAATCTATCGGAAGGAAGCCACTGTTTCGGCCAGGGGATTCTCCCAGTCCTGAGGAACTCTGGCTGCCCCCTGACTTCCTGTCCTCTCAGGAGACCCAGAAATGAGCGCAGCAAAGCAGAGCTCATTGCCCCTCGGTGACCCTTGTAAATCACATCCAGGTATAGAAAGACTTTAGAGAAGGGGGGCTCCGAGGTCAGAGAGATTCCAGAAATGCTGAATCTATAAAGGCTCTGAGAAGTCCCGTAAGGGAACTTGGTTTGACTGTTTATCTCAACCTTTCCTAAATGAACTTGACCACAGGACCCTTCTCGCCTCTCCCTTTCCTGGTGAACCGTAAAACATGGTAATGTTCCTAGAACCTCAGGGCAAACTTTGACAAATGCTGGTTCCAGTCTAAGGCTCTCAGTTCCCAGGTGAGAAACCTGAGTCCCAAAGGAGGAGACGAGACCTGCCCAAGGTCACAGAGCTGGGACCAGAAGGCAGATTTCCCAGGTCCCCCTCCCATCCTTTCATGATTAACCTTTGTTTTTGGATGCTCCATAGTTACGAGGCATCCACAGAATAAATGCACCCAGTTTCCCAGAGTCCACCCTTGAAGATGGTGGAAACAGGGAAAGAGATACATGTGACCCTTCCTGCAGCACTGTGACCCTTCTGTATGCACCAGCATTTATTGAGCACTTACTAGGTACCAGGCATTATGCCTATTGCTTCACACACATCAACTCTTTTCCCAGAACACTAGCCCAGCAAGGAAGTACCACTTTACAGATGGGGAAACTGAGGCTTGGCAAGGTCCACTGACTTGCCCCAGACCACAAGGCTAGAGAGCCTTGGAGCCTGGCTTTACGCTCTGGCTGTCTGACTTCAGAGCCCACGTTCTCAGCTTCCTTGGGACCGGCTGCCTCTTCAGTCCCCACCGGAGCCTTGCTGCCCCCCTCCTAAAGTTAAGGTCTTTGTGAACAGCCCCTTTGTAAGCTCTCCCCCCTGCGTCTGCAAATGGACAGATCCGGGAAGCTACAGCTTTTGTAGCTTCACTTTCTTTTATGTGTTCCTGGGGGAGGGGGCTGGGGGAGAAGTCAGGTGCCTGGACCAGAGTTGAGGCTTGTTCTGAAAAGCCCGTCGCCTCGCTTGCGGCTGTGTGGCCATTAAACCGTCAACGGTACAGAACGCTGTTCTCTGGACTCCACATCTGCAAGGGCACTCTCACTGTCTCACTGTTTGTTTTCTCTTTTCTAGTAAAATTGAGCTTCTCTGACAGCTTCCTGGCACGCCAGGAACCCTGCGGAACGGAGACCAGCAGAAAGATTGATCCCTCATAAATCAGTACGGTGCAGTCTAACAAGTAATTATGTGATTGCAACAAGCGCTGTCAGAGGGGGCAAACCGCGGCCAGGAGCTGCTCTGTTTGCCTGACACGAGCTTTGTAGGTGTTGCTGGAGCTGGTTTTTTTCAAACGAAAAGCAAATGATTGGAATTCATGAAACATAAAATAAAATACAGCCCCAAGTGGAAGGAAATGTTGCCTCACCTGCCTTCCCTTAGTCTCAGCTGAATGAATGCATTTGTCACAAGATGGTCAGTGCACAGGGCAGCCGGGCCAAATGCTCGGGTCAAGTGCACGGCTATGCTTTTACCACGTGCTTTGCACTGTTCTAAGTGCTGCACGTTCTTCGGCTTGCTGATCTCCTTATGACTCCGTGAGTATATACTCTACGCATGAACCTTACGAAATTGCCATTGACTGTTTCTGATCCACAGGCATGGCAATTGCATGTGGTTGGATCTTATAGCATTGGTCCCATTTCATTCATGAGTAAATTGAGGTAAGAGAAGGGAAGTCACTTGCCCAAAGTCCCAAGGCAATGGAGCCAGGATTCCAACCTGGGCAGTTTGTGGTTTGAGGCCCTGCTCTGAATTAACGCGCCCGCCCCCCCCCCCCCCCCCCGAGGTCCATCTGGCTGTCAGAGTAGTTCTGTCCCTGGTCAGGCACCAGTGGGCTTTGTTTTGTTAGGAGGATGAATGGTCTGATAGATCAAAGAGAGCTGCCCAGGAGCCTGACCCAACGTAAGGCCAGCAGCCCAAAAAAGGAACTTCCTGATGCCTCTTCCAGGCAGCCTGAAGGATGAGTGGCCTCAGCTGGCTTCCTGACTAAAGAAACGTCTGGCTTCAGACCCCAACTGAAACCCACCGGCTTCTTTCCTACTGTCCTAGAGGGTTCTAGAGAGTGGATAACTCCAAGCTGAGCCAAGGCCAAACCCCCAAAACCACAGCCTTGAAATCCTCGGGTACCCACTGGCCCCAGATCATCCAAAGAGGGGCTGGGACCAGTACACTGGTCACTTTCAAATGCCAAGCCAGAGGTGAATGATGAACCCAGGCAGAGGACCAGGGTTTGCGCTGCGGGGGCAAAGGGTTGAGTGCTGGATATACCTATTATTACTATTATGACTATTATTATTATTATTTTCAACTCTATCAGCTTGGCAGTGACCATCAGCCATCGGTTCACTAGAAGCCCTGTGCTCAGCCCCTGAGGTGCACAAGAGCTCTGAGCAACCACATTGTCATCCAGGCACCAGCTGGTGACCACAGACCGTTCCAACATTCCTTCCCCATCCCCAAGGGACATCTGGGCCCAAGCACACTCTTATCTGAAGCATCTCAGGCTCCCACACCCACGCTCCACTCTTAACTATTTCTGATTTAATAGTTAACACGAGGCCTCCAAACACAGCCCCAGTGGGCTGTCGAAAAGGAAGAAACTCTGAACCTCTCCTATTCCTCTTTGTTTTGCACTTTTCTCCCCGGTTTTGGCATCCAGGGGATGGGAGCAGGGCTTCAGGAGTTAATATTTGAAGCACCTTCTCTGGTAGCACCAGCGCCCCGCGTCTCTTTTGTGCAAGTTTAATAAAAATAAATTTCGAATATCAATAAAGTACGGCCTATTTTTCTTGGCATGTCCCAGCCCCGCTCCATCCTTCTCTTGCAGAAGTCATGCTACAGACAGATCCCTTTTCCACAGATCACTGATGTGGTGCCACAAGGACTGCAGATGATTTGCTAAAATGCTCCAAAGGTATTCAAATTTCTTTAAAGAAGAAATTCAATTTATGTGCATTTATATTACAATGTCTGTCAGGAAGAAAGGTTATAATCACCAGCATATTTTAGATTTACATTTTCTTCTGTACATGAGGTAATGGTATTAGAGGGAAATTCTGAAGCTTAAGAGTTGAATTGGACGCAGGGTCCTATTTTCATTGCTGCTAAAAGCAGGTTTTTGAAGTTCTTGAGGAAAGCATATGTTAGCATATGTTAGGGAAATAGCACGAACAGGAGGCTGGGTGGCTGAGAGTTTAAAACATTTGTCTTTCCTCCTGGCCTCTCCAGGTGGGGCACAGATCGGCTTTTTCTCTACGCCTTGAATTCTCGGGAAGCATTTGGGGTTTCAGCACCTGACATGGGCTCAGGAAGGCAAAATCAGGGCTGCATGTGTGTATTCCGGGGGCACTAACCTTCCTCACCCTGGGGGTGCTCAGAGAGTCTCCAGTGAGGACAGAAAGGAGTGAACCACTAACTTCCCCTGGGTATTTTTAAATTACTTCCAGGGCTTTCTCCTACATGCATCATAGATGCCCAGGAAGCTTCCGGCTTCAACTCTTTGACCAGCAGATGGACCAGTACAAGCAAAATGGCAGCTGGTCCTGCTTCACGTAAATAAAAGCCTGGAGTCTCCGTTTCCTGTCTGAGATCCAAAGCTGGTAAGAGACAAAATCAGGATTTCAATCCAAGAGGTTTGGTTCCACAAGCCCCTGGGTTAATCTAGTTGCCTTGGGCCATCCAGGCGGAGACCACATTTAGATTTCTTGAGCCATGCTCCCTAAACCAGCATCTGTGGAAGTGGAGTGTCCCTTAGTGATACTGACCTCAGTGACAGCAGCTCCTCAGCATCTCACCCTTCTGCTCCACGGCGGAGACTTGGATACCTGGCCTCACTGCTTCCAGATCATGTGTTGAAAATATTTCAGGGAGAAGTTCCCTGGTGGCTCAGCAGGTTAAGGATCTGGTGTTGTCGCTGCCGCAGTGCAGGCTTCATCTAGACCCAGAACTTCCATATGCCAAGGCTGTAGTCAAAAAAAAAAAAAAAAAAAAAAAAAGAAAGAAAGAAGATTAGGCGAGGGAAGGAACATTTCTCCAACTTCTCTTCCATGATTAAAAATATGTATTTGGTTTGATATCTATTTTTATCTAGATATTATCCCTTCTTTTATTGTGTTTCCTCCTAAAACAAGAGTAATAACCATTGAGTGTGGAACACTTGGGAGCTATGTAAAATATATAGATAAAAAGCTGAGGGGAGGAAGCTTAAAATAAATCCTAGTTCTATCTCAAGAGGTTAGCATTGTCAACATTTTGGAATATATCTCATTGCATATTTTATGTACATCTACGTTATAGGTATAACATATTTTATATAAATTATTTTGTAAAAATGAAATCATACTCAGTTGTTTTATTGATATATTGGTTCACAACAGATTTTGAGTATCCTTTTGTGTCGTTGAATAGTCTTCTGCAACAGATTTTTAACAGCTGGAAACCATTCCCTTCTATGGCTACACCTTAAAATATTTAAGGAATCCCCTCTAATTGGACATGTAGGTTATTCCCTATTTTTCACTAATACAATTGTTGCCATGACACATTTGTGGCTTATTTCACTCAGCATAATATCTTCAAAGTTCATCCATGTTGTAGCAGGTGTCAGAATTTCGTTCCTTTTTAAGTCCAAAAGTATTCCTTGTACGTAGATAACACACTTTCTTCATCCATTCCTCTGTCCTTGGACACTTGGGTTGTTTCCACCTTTGGGCTGCTGCGAATAATGCAACCTCATTTCTGCTACATTCTGGAGATGAAAGCCACCCCCAAGGCCAGCCCAGAGTCAAGAGGGTGAAGAAATAGAGCCCATCAACGGAGGGGAGGGCCAGCGACATCACCTTGTGAGGCCCATGGATGCAGGGAGACCTGAGTCCTCAGGGCCGTTGTGTAAGACGCATCAACCAGAGAGGCGGACACTCGCATTGACGGCCAGAGGGAGCTAGACAGGAGCACAGTGACATGTAACAGGTTCCGAGTGCGAAGTCCAGAATGGTTGGTTCGAAGAATAACTCGCACATGTGCAGGAAGGGGAAAGTGAGTGTGTTTGTGGCACGGAGATTTGGGGTGAGAGAACTCTGCTTCCCCCTCATTTGGAGACCTAATGAGTTTAGTGCTGTGCTTATGAGTTGAATAGAAACAACCTCTGTGTAATGAGTGAGCTGGTCTGTGTCGCATTTGAAGTGATGAGACAAGGGGGCTGCCTGGGAGCAGAGAGCCTGACTTCCAGCTTCCCCAAGTCCTAAACAAAAACTGGCCGAACTACCCATCCTCAATCAATCCCACCGTCCCTGTGCTTACGTTTTCTCAACAGTAAAATGGAAATCCTGACATCTAGCTTGCCATGCCTAGATGAACTAATGTTTGTGAAAGTCACTTAAAAAAAAAAAAAAAAAAAAGGAAAAACATTATTTTGTGTCTCTCCTTCCTCCGTTCCCCGGGTGATCGCTTTCAAGCAGCCACATGCTCTTTTTTGGTGTCCAAGTCTCCCTTTCTTCCCATCTGGGGTCGCTGACAATGGTCTGGTCTTTGCTTTATCTGATTTCTCTCTGAAGTATGGCCAGGTGCCCCCCAAAGACTCAAGAGCTAAGTTTACCAGGATGCTTCCTGGTACATTTCGATTTCAAAGTGCACGGCAGGTTCTGATGCATGTTAAACAGTAACGAGGACCACAACAGAAGTGGCCCGCGGCCCCGACCTCCTGTCTATCTTCCTGTTTCCCCGCCAGGGGGTGGATGAGCAGAGGCCCCCAGGAGGCCGTTCAGAGCAGAATGAAGGCCGCCTGCCTGGTTGCTACCCCTCAATGAGAAGGCCCTGGATGATAAGGCAGGAGGAGAGGCTGTCTCCCTGAACCTCAGTTTCTTCATCTGTAAAATGGGGGTGATGCTGGGCCAGGATTAAGGGTGAGGTGAGTGAGGCCGAGCAAGGACAGGGTAGAATGCTGTCTTATTTAAAACATTGGGAGTTCCCAGTGTGTCGCAAGGAGACCTCTGGCATCTCTGCAGCACCAGGATGCAGGTTCGCTCCCCTGCAGGTTCAATCCTGGGCAGGGCACAGTGGGTTAAATGATCCGGCATAGCCGCAGCCACAGGGTAGGTTATAACTGCAGCACTGATCTGATCCCTGGCTCAGGAACTCCATATGCTGTGTGGGGGCCAAGAAATAAATAAAATTGTGATAATACGCTCATCATGAATTGTTTGCATTTGCTCTTTTGAAGTGGCATGAAAACACTCTCTTGATGATTGAGTTTGGGGCACCCCAGTCAATCGGGGGCCCTCTGTGAGTGCCTCACTCGCCTCACCTTAGTCTTGGCCCTGCAGAATAGTGCCAATCTCCTGGGGTGACTACAAGGATTAAAAGAGGTACTGAACGGGAATCGGTGACAGGCACAGTGCCAGAGAAAGGCGATCTGTGGTTCCAATCACTGTGTTCATTTTGTCCATTCCTCTGCCTGGACCAGCAAATTGTGAGGCTGAGAGAGATCACACAACGTCCAAGGCAGCCGGCACTTAACACTGGCATACCCGTCCTTTTTCCTCCCTGCAGACTGAGTCACAGAGGCAGGAAAGTCCTTTGTTTTCTCAGTCTAGACAATGTTTTTCTTTTTCTTTTTTAGGGCCGCACCTATGTTATATAGAATTTCCCAGGCTAGGACTTAAATAAGAGCTGTAGCTGCCGGCCTACACCACAGTCACAGCAACACCAGATCCGAGCCACACCTGTGACCTACACCACAGTTCACAGCAACCCTGGATCCTCAACCCACTGAGCGAGGCCAGGGATCAAACCTGCGTCCTCATGGATACTAGTGGGGTTTGTAACTGCTAAGCCACAAGAGGGTGTTTTTCTTTCTTTCTTTTTTTATTTATGTTTTATTTTTTAATTATTTATTTATTTGTTTATTTTGCTTTTTTTTTCAGGGCTGCACCCGCAGCATATGGAGGTTCCCAGGCTAGGGGTCAAATCAGAGCTACAGCTGCCAGCCTACACCACAGCCACAGCAACACAGGGTTTGAGCCACATCTGTGACCTACACCACAGCTCATGGCAATGCCAGATCCTTAACCCACTGAGTGAGGCCAGGGATCGAACCTAAGCCTCATGGTTCCTGGTCGGATTCATTTCCGCTACACCAGGATGGGAACGCCAGGATGTTTTTCATTTCATGTTGCTGCTCCCAGAAATGGACTCTGTCCTGGGATAAGCAAGGCAGCCTCTCCCTACTGCCCCCAAATTGAGGTCAGGTACAACCACCACCATCCGGTCCCCTGGCACTAGGTGCCAATGACAGCAGAGGCCACTCTCATGGATCTGATGGGCTATACTTCCTCCCTCCAGGCCCCCACCAGGTGGGGCCCGGGACTTCTCCCCTGCAGGCTCCAGGCCCATCTCACTCTGTCCCTGCAGCCCCGAGCACAGCCTGGCACAGAGCAGGCCCTCCTAGAGCGCCGATGGGATGAAAGAAGTTTCAAGAGCTGGAAGGAAAGAACGAAGGCACACGAGAGCCTTGATTCAAATCCAGCTCTATCTTTTGAATATCACTTTTCTCCTCTGTAAGCTGGGGTCAGTCACCACCCCTAATAAGAGAATTAAATACTTCTCTTTAAATTATCTAAATAAGAGAAACACCAAATCCGGTGTACGGCACCTCAAAAATCCTCAGTACGTAGATTTGAGAATCCCAAAGAAACAGCTCAGGGTTTCACAATAGCAGCACTGCTGACATTGGAGGCAGGAGAATTCTTGGTTTGGGGGGCTGTCCTGGGCATCATAAGGTGTTTAACAGCATCTCTGGCCTCCACCCTCTGGAGACCCAGGAGCAGAGTCCCATGTGATCACCCCCAAAAAAAGTCTCCTCACGGAAGCAACCTCAGTGTCCATTAACAGATGAATGGATATGAATGGATAAAGAAGGTATGGTACATATATATACAATGGAATACTACTCAGCCGTAAAAAAGAACATAATAATGTCACTCCCAGCAACATGGATGGATCTAGATATTATCATACCAAGTGAAATAAGTCAAACAAAGACAAATATATTATAGTGCTTATATGTGGAATCTTAAAAAAAAAAGATACACATTATTTATTTACAAAATGGAAATAAACCCACAGACATAGAAAACAAATTTATGATTACCAAAGAGGAAAGGAGGGGCAGAGGGATAAGTGAGGAGGCTGGGATTAACATACACACTCTACTGTATAAAGGAGACCACCAACAAAGACCTACTATACAGCACAGGGAGCCATACTCAATATGCTGTCATAACCTATAAGGGAAAGGAATCTGGAAAGGGATAGATAGGTAGGAATGTATAACTGCATCACTGTGCTCTACACCTGAAACAAACCCAACCCTGCAAATCAACTATACTTCAATTGGAACAAAGTCTCCAGACATTGCCAAATGCCCCCTGAGAGGCGAACTTGCCTCTGGTTGAGAAAGTGATGTAGCCCACTGACCCAGATTTTTTTTAAGAGAAAAAGAGATGATTCTTATGATGTTCTCATTTTCTCAGGACTCGGCAACAGAAATGAATTAAGATTGGGAGTTCCCATTGTGGCTCAGGGGGTTAAGAACCCCACTAGTGTTCATGAAGATGTGGGTTTGATCCCTGGCCTTGCTCAGTGGGCCTTGCTCACTGGTGTTGCTGTGAGCTGTGGCCTAGGTCACAGATGTGGCACAGAGGCAGCTCAGATCCTGAGTTGCTGTGGCTGCGGTGTAGGCCGGTAGCTGTAGCTCCGATTCAACCCCTAGCCTGAGAACCTCCATATGCCACAGGTGTGGAAAAGAAAGAAAGAGAGACAGAGGCAGAGAGAGAGAGAGAGGAAGGAAGGAAGGAAGGAAGGAAGGAAGGAAGGAAGAGAAAGGAAGGAATTAAGGTCGAGTGGGAAGACACTAAAATGATAAGAAAAACAATAGTAACAACATTATGAGACTAGACAACATTATCTGAGTGCTCGGCAGGCTTCTAACCCGCTTGATGCCCTGTGGGTACATCACCTCTGAGACTGAGCGTGTCCCAGCAGGGTAGCTGTTATGATTCAATTTTCCAGATTAGGAGACTGAGGTTGGAAGGATCGGATGACTTGCCCAGAGCCACAGAGCCGTGAGTGGCTGGTCTGGAGTTCCAACCAGGTGGCACTGACTCCAGGAGATGCATCTTTCCCACAACTCCATTTTTGTGTCTTTCACGCGTCATTTTTTTTTAAATTCACTGTTTCTTAAATTTTTATTTTTTATGGCCACACCCATGGCATAGGGAAGTTCCCAGGCCAGGAACTGAATCTAAGCCACAGGTGGGACCCATGCCACAGCTGTTGCACTGGACCTGCAATCAAACGTGCACCTCCGCATTCAGGTTCTTAACCCACTAATGCCACAGCGGGAACTCCTCAAAGGTCTTTCAATCCGTGTTCCAATTCCTGGTTGAATAATCTCCATCTGACCGTCTCTCTCTCTCCCTCTCAGCCCCCCATCCCCCACCGGATGCGCAAGAATGAAAATATCTGGAGAAAAAAAAAATGGGACGAATTTCTAAAAACTTCCAACCCAAAGTCTGGAAGGCTCTTGCCTGGGTGATTAAATTAAGAGAAAGTATGCTTCGCCAGAAAAGGCCCCCGCCACACTGAATTCTTGTTCATCATGTTGTTTTTGGATGAAGAGCAGGGTCCTCTGAGTACGGTTGGAGCTGAGACGATTCTGCCCCCATGGGTCTAGAAGCAGCACCCAGGCTCTGGGGGTCCCGGGGGACAGGAAACCTTTCCTGCATTTAATTTCCTTTTCTCTTTCTTTCTTTCTTTTTTTGCCTTTTCTATCTTTTTAGGGCCGTAGCCACATCATATGGAGTTCCCAGGCTAGGGGTCACATTGGAGCTGTAGCTGCCGGCCTACACCACAGACACAGCAACATGGGAGCCAAGCCGCGTCTACAACCTACACTACAGCTCACGGCAACGCCAGATCCTTAACCCACTGAGAGAGGCCAGGGATCGAACCTGCGTCCTTGTGGATACTCGTTAAGTTTGTTAACCGCTGAGCACAACGGGCACGTCTGCATTTAATTTCTGAAGCTCCCTTAGGAAAGCATCCCTACTGGTGCCCTCCAGGGCCATCCAGCCATCACTCTGCAGTTTCCAGAACACACAGTGACAACCAAGAGGGGCTCACCAACATCAAGAGTCCTGTCACGCTACTCAGAGTGTGGTTCCTGGACAGGCAACAGCACCCGGGAGCTCATAGAAATGCAGATCCTCAGGCCCCAAGCCCAGACCAACTGAACCAGATACTCCTCTGGCGGGCCCCAGAAATCTGTGTTTTCTCAAGCCTTCCCGGGGATTCCAAGGCCACTGGTCTTGTTACACACCAGCCTTCAGCCCCTCTTCACTTCTCAAAGAAAGAGTCCTCTCCATCTTGAGCCAAGATGAAGAATTTGGGATCCGAGAAGGAGAAAGGAGTTATCTGAAACCTGGGAGTTCCTGCCATGGAGCAGCAGAAGCGAATCCGACTAGGAACCACGAGGTTGCTGGTTTGATCCCTGGCCTCACTCCGTGGGTTAAGGATCCCGCGTTGCCGTGAGCTGTGGTGCAGGTCACAAACGTGGCTCGCATCTGGCGTGGCTGTGGCTGTGGTGTAGGCTGGTGGCTACAGCTCCAATTAGACCCCTAGCCTGGGAACCTTCATGTGCCGCAAGTGTGGCCCTCGAAAAGACAAAATAATAATATTTAGCCAGCATCTGGGTCAGGGAGCCTTTATTTTCCGTTGCCTTTTATAATGGGTCTCCACAATCTAACATGTCTTTGAGACGACATTTTCCAACTTTCCAAACCACAGTGGACGTCTGCCTTGCAGAGGCCATTCACTGTAGCCCAAAGGGGCCAAGCTTTGTAACACCAGGAGTCAGCCACTGACGGCAGAGGACACGCGGTCGTGGATGGCTCCTGATGAACAGGAAGGACCAAAATCCAGGGAAAGCGAACAGCAGAACCCAAATGGTTAAGTGGCAAGGGGGAGGCTGGGTCCCGTGCCAGCTCATGGTGAAGTGACACATGTTTTTGCTTTGCGTGATCAGTTTTTACTTTTAACATTGAAGATTAAAATTAAGTGCATTACCATAGATCAGTTTACAGGGATTTGGTACATCTGTTTTGGAAATGTAAAACAAGACTGAGTAACATCATTATATGTATTACCAGAATTGGGGAACGGTATCAATAACAGCCTGGACCGCCTCCACGTGCCACCTCTCCATTTCAGCAATCCTCACCCTTGGAAGATGTTTGCCCATGGCTGGTAGAAGAACTCCCCTCCAAAAAATTAAAAAAAAAAAAAAAAAAGCATCGAGGCACCGATTCGCAGCCCAGACCCTCCGGGGGCCGGGCCCCCAAAGCAGCCACCTCCCCAGCAGAAGCCCCAGCCAGCACCCCACCCCCAGCCCGTGCCTGGCCTGACACCCCACACGGTGCCTCGGTTGCCAAGAGTTTGATGCTGACCTCTGAGGTCCGGCCCAAAGGGAGAAGGCTGGCAAGTTCGATTATTGCTTCAATAATGAGCGAATGGTTTCTGGTTTGCTATTTACACTGCTCTCCGGGAGAGAAAACAAGTCTTCCAACTGAAGTCCTCCAATTTCTACTATTTATCCAAGATTACACATCTAATCCCATAATAAAACACCGTTCCTGCCCAGAAAGCAGAGTGATTGCCTACAGATGTGCCCAGACCAAACACGTGCACATCCAAAACGGCCACCAGCGGGAGACCTTATCTACCCTGGGCCGGTGACCGAAATGGCTCATTAGCTTCTGGAACTTTCCGAGGGGAAATCCCAGACAGAGAACGAAAAAGGCAGGGGCAGGCTGGCGACAGAGGCCTCGTAGCTGGATGGGCTCCCCGGGGGATGGGAGGCCACACTCTGCCTGACTTCAACTAACACCTTGTAGGCTGATGAAGTTTGGCCCCAACTGCGTGCCTTCACTGACACATGAAAATAAAATACTTTCCTCACGCGCCTGGCCCAGCATCAGGAAAATACCTCATCTGAATTTTTATTCCGCTGACAAATGATGTGAGTCCCAGCCTTCATCTACTTGCTTCGATTCAATATCTGAGTGTGGCCAAGATTTCTTAATTTGCCCATTTCTCTTGGTACCGTTGAGAACGAGAGCTTCGGAGGAAAACATACCAGGAGGCAAAGAGGGATGTCTACCTGCTCATCGAGAAGCCCGGGAAATTTCTGGATCACGTCACATAACCATCTCGCCTGCCCCTTGATTTGTCTCTCAATATGCTGTTTAAAAATCTAACCCAATCACCAAGCCCAACAAGCAGTGGGTTGATTATTACTTTTGATAGAAAGGTTCATAACATCCCGTAATGTGTGTGCATTTTTTATTCCTTTTGGCTACTAGACACTGAAACCATTTGGGACTTTTATTAAAATGCATTCAGCTGCTCTTTAGGATGAGGTTAATGTGGGATTTATGCCTCTGTGGTGTGCGGTGCACAAAGCGGTAATAACGCTTGTTTAGTACTTAGTGCACGTACAAAAACAGTCGGCTATACACATCGAAGGAATATAAAGATGGGCTGAAAAAGCACAGAATAGGGAGGGATTTCTTCAAGTTGGGGGCTTGCCTAGGAAACCAGGCAAGGAGGGGGACTTGATTTTCATGGAAAATCGAATTCTCAGGTTCATGAGACAGGCTGGGGAGTAGCAGGTGGGGAACCCCAGAACGAAGCCTGGTTTGATAGACCCAGGCTTGTGAGAGGGACAGAGGGACAAGGGGGCCAGGAAGCCAGGGGCCCAGGGACAGACCCAGTCAGATTTCAGGTCTCAGGCCCCTGTAGTCTCCAAACCAGATGGACCCAAGCAAGATGGGGATAAAAATTGCAAGCAACTTCCTAATGGTCTGCTGGGCATCTGGGCAGCAGGCAGAGCATGTGTGTTTCCTACAAGCATTGGTGACGTGCTGCTTCAAAGAGAGGAAGTGATCCGGAAAACCCCTGGAAACCACCCCCAGACTATGGGATGGCCAGTGTCCTGCTTCTCTGCAGGATCAGAGGGGTTTTGGGGACCTGTGGACGGGAGGGGTCCTCCCTCCAGCTGCATCTCAGCCTGCTTCCCTGAGGCCAGGGGGATGCCCGATGAGGATGATGGAGCCCATTCTTCAGCTGCTGCCACTGAGTGTTGGAAGGATTGGACTGGAGGCTCTGCTCTCTGCTTCCCACCCCAAGGGAGGGCAGGCAGGCTGAAAGCAGAGGCCAACAGGGGCAGCCAGCCGCCAGCATCTCCCTGGCAAGACCAGCCCTCTCGCTGGTCTTCCTTCTTCTGCTCTTGACCTTTGAGCCATCATCCCCCAGCAGCTCCAGGGACCATCCGAGACTAAAAATCAAACCAGGTCTCTCTCTCACCACCTCAGACTTTTCCGGGGCTTCCCGCTGCACACAGAACATCCAGCATCCTTCCCAGAGCCCACGAGGCCCCGCACCATCTGGTTCCTGCCTCTTCCATCCTTCCACTCTCCCTCCCGGCTCACTCTGCACCAGCACCCTGGCCTCCTCTCTATCTCTTCTCTGTTCCAGGCTCAGGACCTTTACGCAAGCTGGTCCCCTGCCCAGGATGCTGTTGCTCCAGACACCTGCATGGCTGCCTCCTCATTTCCTCCGCGTAAAGGTTTCCTCCTGATAGAGACCTTATCTTGCCACCCAGTCAAAAGTGAGTCCCATCCCTCTCTTTCACAGCACCCTATTTTTATGGCATTTTAATCAGTATTGCATGCAGTGTCACCTTGTTGCCTTCGTTCATTTAGTGCTGTTTTTTTTGGCTCTTTTTTTAGTTGAGTTTTTTATTAAAGTATAGTTGATTTACAATGTTGTGCTAATTTCTGCTGTACAGCAAAGTAACCCAGTCATATATATATGTATATACACACATTGCCTTTCTTTGGGGTGGGAGGTGAGCCACACCCAAGGCATATGGAGGTTCCCAGGCTAGGGGTTGAATTGAAGCTGTAGCCGCTGGCCTACACCACAGCCAGATCTGAGCCACGTCTGTGACCTACACCACAGCTCACGGCAACGCCAGATTCTTAACCCACTCAGCGAGGCCAGGGATCCAACCTGTGTCCTCATGGATGCTAGTTGGGTTGGTTACCGCTGAGTCCCAATGGGAACTCCTGCATTCCTTTTCTTATATTACCTTCCACCATAGTGCATTCCAAGAGATTGGATATCGTTCCCTGTGCTATACAGTAGGACCTCATTGCTTATCCATTCTAAATGGAATAGTTGGCATCTACCCAACCCAAACTCCCAGTCCGTCCCACGTCTTCCCACCCACTGCCCCCTGGCAACCACAAGTCTATTTTCTTACGTCTCTGCGTCTGTTTCTGTTCTGTACATAGGTTCATTTGTGCCAAATTTTAGATTCCACATATAAGTGATATTATTTGGTATTTGTCTTTCTCTTTTTGACTTGCTTCACTTAACATGAGCATCTCTAGTTGCATTCATGTTGCTCCAAAGGGCATTATTTCACCCTTTTTATGGCTGAGTAGTATTCCATTGTGTACATGTACCACATCTTCTTTATCCATTCATCTGTCGATGGACATTTAGATTGTTTCCACATCTTGGCTATTGTGACTAGTGCTGCAATGAACATAGGGGTGCATGTATCTTTTTGAGTTCCAGTTGTGTCCAGATGCATGCCCAGGAGTGGGATTGCTGGATCATATAGTAGCTCTATATTCAGTTTTCTGAGGACCCTCCCTACTGGTCTCCATAGAGATTGTTGTTGTTCTGTATTCAGCTTCTCTGTTCCAGGACATAAGCCTTTTGAGGGCGAGGGCCATGCCTGCCTTGTTCACGTCTGTGTGCCAGCTTCTGTGTGAGCGGGGGCCAGGCAAGCAGTAGGGCTTAGTAAGTAAAGAGTTGTTGGATGGTTGAAGGGCGGTGGTTACCATGCACCAGGCAGTACAAGTACTTTACAAACATGATCTCATTCATTCCTCATGACGGCCCTGTACACAGGCTGCTGGACAGTTACCACACCCATGTGCTGGACACATACCACACCTCATACAGATGAGGCAATAGATACAGCCAGACAGAGCATTTACCAAGACCACACAGCCTAGCAAGAGGGCTCGGTGAGGACTCATGCCAAGGGCCACTTCTGACCCCAGAGCCAGTATGCTTGACCCTTAGGCTATACGACCTCCATTTGTGGATGACCCCAAGGAGGCTGTTGTCTGCCGACTGACCCAAGTCAAGGCAAGGCTGTTTTATAGGAGTCCTCGAACCCCCTCCTCGCTTTCCCAAACTTGAGACTGGTCTGGATCCCCCGCTGCAATGGGTGCCACATATCAATTTAGCTTCAGTGAGATCCAACGAGGCGAGAGCGTGAGAGAGCCTTCTCCTCCCTGCCCCTCCCTCTGGGAGCCCCCAGCTCACCCCAAACCACCTCCTAGACCAGCTCAGGGGCCCCTCGCTGTACCTTCCATGCCCTCCACCCTCAAGCACGTGCTTCGTCTCTCTCGCCACGCCCATCCCCTCTCCCCACCCTCACCCCCACCCCCTGGAGAATGACTTTCTCTTCCAAACACACACAGTCCACGGCAGGTCAGGAGAAAGTGATGGAAAGGGAACTAAGCTTGACTGCCAATCAAACTTTTAAAAACAGGTCCTCTGGCTTCCAATGGCCTCCACTACGTGCCTGTGGCTCATCTGAGGAATTATTCTGGGGCACCATTTGCTCTCCTTGGCACCATATCTCCAGCGTGCATATTAGACACATCCCAGGGCGGGGCGTTTTGCTTGGTTGCACTGGATGACGGATGTTCCCATAGCTGCAAACAAGACACTTTTGCTAAGAAGTTGGGGCTGTCGGAGAAGCATGAGGACCTTATTACTGGTGTTTGAATGAAGAAAGAGGAGGAAGGCAGCAGGGATCCCGCTCGACAGCATCAGGGCAAATGGCATGTCTAAGAAAGACAAATAGAGTAAGCCTCGGCTGGTATCTTAACAGGCAAGGCATTTAACTGGAACTACACCAAATAATTAAATTAAAATTGGCAGAGCCCCGCTGTGTGCACCACTCTAAAAACAATGCTAAAAGCCAGCATGGATTGAGGGCTTGCTGTATGCCAGGTATATATATTCCTTCCCTCAATCCTCTGTGAATTTTTCTTTCTTTCTTTTTTTTTTTTTTTTCACTTTTTAGGGCCTATGGAAATTCCCAGACTAGGGGTCCAATCAGAGTCGCAGCTGCCGGCCTACACCACAGACACAGCAATGCTGTGGGATCCAAGCCACACCTGTGACCTACACCACAGCTCATGGCAACACCAGATCCTTTAACCCACAGAACAAAGCCAGAGATCGAACCCTTGTCTTCATGGATGCTAGTCAGATTCGTTTCCCCTGCGCCACAACGGGAACTCCAATCTTTGTGAACTGGTTATTCCGATCCTTACAGATGAGGACACCGAGGCAGAAGAAGATTAAGTTCCATTCCAGTGCTGGGAATGGAACCGGAGGGCCGAGTGACATCCATCGCGCTGCCAGCTCCTGTGCTAAAAGCCTCCATCCTTTCAGACGAAGCCATATTTTGAAACCCAACTGCCCCATCACCTGGGGTGCTCTTTAAAAAAAAAAAAAAACACCCCTGCCCAGACCCCTGCTCCAACAAATTAAACCAGAATCGCTGGCAGTGGGCCCCGAGGCATGGGGATTTTTCAAAAGCTTTCAAAAGTGATTTTATGAGCAACCAGTCTTGACGCCCACTGCTCTAACTGAGTATGGTCGTTCTCAAAGTGGGGTTCTCAGACAAAGCAGCAGCAGCAGCACCCAGGGACTTGCTAGAAACACAAACTCCAGAACCTACTCTAGACCCTCTTGAGTCAGAAACTCCGGGATGGGAGGGCGTGCGGCAACTGATATTTTAACCACCCCTCCAGGCAATTCTAAAACATGCTAAAAATAAACAACCGCTGCCCTGGACGTGGGTTAATATCTCTCTGGGATCCTGAATTCAGTGTTGTTGGATATATACACAGAAGTGTGACGGCCGGATCATACGGTAGCTTTAGTTTTAGTTCTTTGAGGAACCTCCACACTGTTTTCCAGTGCAGCTGCATTATTTAACATTCCCGCCAACAGTGCTCAAGTGCTCCAGTTTCTCCACATGCAACCCTTGGTGTCTTCCGGTTGAGGGGTTGTTGTTTTTTATTTTTTATAAAGTCATCCTGACATGTATGAGGTGATAGTTCATGGTAGTTTGGGTTTGCATTTCCCTGATGATTAGCAGCATCTTTTCACATACCTGTTGGCCATGTGTGCATTCCTAAGAAGTGGAAACAACCTCAATGTTCATCAACAGATGAATGCATCAAAAAAATATGCAGTAGCCGTACAGCGAAATACTATGCTGCCTTCAAAAAGAAGTGAATCCTGCAATATGTAATGACATCAACAAACCATGAGGAAATTATGCTAGTGAAATAAGCCAGCCACAGGAAGACACGTACTGCATGATTCCACATACATGAGGTATTTAAGAGTCAAAAATCATAAAATTAAAAACTAGAATTGTGGTTACCAGGGGAGGAGGCAAGAAGGGACAATGGAGAAATATTGATCAGCAGGGATAAAGTTTCAGTTAAGTAAGATGAATAATCTCTAGAGCTCTGCACAGCATGGTACCTAGAGTCAACAATAACGTACTCGACATTTAAAAATTAAGAGGGTAGATCTTACATTGTGTTATCACAATTTAACCAAACACTGCTCTTTCTTTTTTTTAAATTTATTTTATTGATGTATAGTTGATTTATAATACGGTGTTCATTTCCACTGTACAGCAAAGTGATTCAGTTATACATATATATATACACATTCTTTTATATACATCCATCTATATATGTACATTTTACCATATTCTTTTCCATTACAGCTTATCACAGGATCTTGAATATAGTTCCCCGTGCTAGACAGTAGGACTTTGTTGTTTATCTATTCTCTATATAACAGTTTGCATCCTCCAACCCCAAACTCCTGATCCATCCCTCCTCCAACCCCCTTTTCCTTGGCAACCACAAGTCTGGTCTCTCTGTCTGTTTCTAGTTCACTGATGAATTCATGGATCACTGCTCTTTCTAGACTATAAACTCCATGCAGGTAAGTTTGGTTCACCCCCGTGTCCCCAGCCACTAGCACCAAATTACAAAATGAATGAATGGTTACTTGCTACACGATGCCGATGATCCTCCCATTACATTCCGAAAACTTGAGCCGGTAAAGATTTAGATCCTATTTGCAAGGTTAATTAAGGATTCCCTTAGTTATCTGTATCGTTGCGATTGAAATCATTGCCCTCCAAAGTGCTTAGTGAGTCTGTGTATTTTTTTCCAAGCAGGCTACAGCCACGAGGAAAGGAACACTGCCCACGGGGGTCATTGCACAGGGATCTGGTTCCTGCTGCTTTAGTCCTGGTTAAGCAGGTAGATAGCTAATCTCCCAGGCTGTTTTCTTCTCTGCCATCATCACCCACGCCCCCGCAGAGGGTGGAGGGCCACACATTACTGACAGAGACAGGGGAATTTTTCCTAACAGTTGAGTCAATCCTGCCTTCTTCTGCCCAGCCCAGCCCCCAGACTGAGCCATGGCATCATGAGAGAGCATTAACTAGCCTTCCAGCTCTACTCATTAAATGATGGAAATGCGCCCTATCTTTGTGCAGTAGCCTGCGTCTCTCACAAGTCCCTTCCCATAGCCCGACCACAATTTTACTGGCTGTGAAAAATGACCTGGAATTACAACAGGACTGCAAGGGAGCCATGATTAAATTTGTCCCCACAATTAATGTGGCTGTGATTGGCAGGGGGAGGGGTGGGAAGGCTGGGAAAGGGGGTGTTTGGGAGCAATCAACAATCAATGGTGGGAAGGTGACCTGACACCAGCGTCTTCTGCAATTGTAATCAATAGCACTCTGGCTTCCGCCAGCGCCTCTCAGCCTCTGCTGCTTCATCTCGATAGAGTTTATTCTTGTATAAATACCTGAAATAAATAGCTCGAGGAGAACACCCAGGGATACTTTAAATTACATCCGTATCGTGCAAAGGCAAAAGCGAGTTCCACTGGGGAGACTCTGTCTCTCAGAACCAAACAAGCTTCTCCTTTAAAAACCTCGTAATTGGTTATTGACACACTCCGCAACTTTGCGGTTAGGCTGCATCCCGATTATCATAAGCATTTCCAATTTGACAGAACCCGACTACAGTGAATATGCAAGCTCTTCTAATTTCCGACGCGGTGCACTGGAGAGGGTGAGGAGGGATGGTTTCTCCGTTTGTGATTTGAATAGGACGGTGCCATAGCATCTCGCAGCCAGGGCTATTTTCCGGGATCATGGGCCTGCCCGAAATCCCAACTGATGATGCTCTTTAGGAATTGTAACAAAGATAAGGGCCAAGAGTTTCGGTGTTGCCCCGTTGTCCCCACCCCTGCATCTGGGAAGTGGGAGGGAGGAGGTTTGGTTGAGCAGTCGTGCTGTGGACAACAACGCGGCCCTGTGGATACGGGTCCGTTTGCAGATTGGCGAGAAGCAGCATCAATTACATGCAGATCAATTCAATCACAAACCCTACAGCAGATGGAAGACAAAGGCACTCCTGGAGAGGCTGGGGCCTGTGCAGGGCCTGCAGGGAGTGCTGGGCAGGCAGAACCCTTAGGGACCCTCTTGGAACTGCTCTTATTGATGAGCTCTGCCCTGCTGGGAAAGGATGCCGGAACTCCTGGCCTCTCCTGCTCCAGGGTGGGGTGAACTGGCCCACTGCTCACTGCTGCCACCAAGCCTGTGTCACCCGGAGCCCCAACTACTGGGAATCCTTCTGGGAGCAGCCTGGTCCCTCCCTGCTTCCTCTCTTGCCCACCCCGATCTGTCCTCCCCAGGACATCAAAATGGTCTTTGAATAGTTGTACGTCAGATCTAGGTGCTCCTTTGTTTAAAAACTCTTCCCGGAGTTCCCGTCGTGGTGCAGTGGTTAACGAATCCGACTAGGAACCATGAGGTTGCGGGTTCGAACCCTGGCCTTGCTCAGTGGGTTAAGGATCTGGCGTTGCCGTGAGCTGTGGTGTAGGTTACAGACGCGGCTCGGATCCCGAGTTGCTGTGGCTCTGGCGTAGGCCGGTGGCTACAGCTCCGATTCAACCCCTAGCCTGGGAACCTCCATATGCCGTGGGAAGCGGCCCTCGAAAAAGGCAAAAAGACAAAAAAAAAAAAAAAAAAAACCAGGCATTGCCCATTGCCCCCACCTCCCTAGAAACATACACAGGCCATGCACCTGCACATCCCCATCAAGGGGATAATGGCCTGTGCGCACTGAAGAAAGAGACAGCAAGCATCCAAGCCAAAAGCAGCCCTCACAGCAAAAAAACTGGCACCTGGGGTAACAAGGCTCCTCAGGAAGGGGTCCAGCCCACCTCTCCCACCCGTCACAGGCTACGCTCCAACTCAGCCAGCTGTGCCCTTGAGCACACCAAGCTGATTCCTACCTCAGGGCTTTGGCCAAGCCTATGACCCCACTTGGACCACTCTTTGTGCCCCCCCTGCACCTTCACATGGTAGGAAGTAAGGTGATGTGATGTCTTATTACATAATATACCATATGTGGTATAATAATATATGGTGTATATACATAATACATACCATATATATGGTGTGCATGTGTGTATATTTATGCCTGTATTTACCTCTGTAGATATCATCTTATACCTGCCTCAGCTCCAGTGTCACCTCTTCAGACTGTCACCTTCCCTGACTTCCTGTCTAGTTCACCTCCCAGCCCTTCCCTCCATCCCCAAGTAGCCATTCCCATCACATCACCATGGCCTATTTCGTTCACAGCATGATCTCAGACTCTGCTCTCTTCCCACCAGAATGTTAGGTCCATGGGGACAGGGACTCCTCTCTCCAGCTCCTTGCTCTGCCCCCAGCCTCTTGAGGGGTGCCTGGCCCACCGTAGGTGCTCAGGAAATAGGTGGTGAAAGAGTGGATGAATGAATGAATGAGCTGTAAGAAGGAAGCTCTGTGACTAGACACGCATCTGGATGCCCTACGTCCTGCTTCTGCTCTCTCGACTCTCCGTTTCTCCACTTGCGGGATTCTGCCCCGCCTTCCATGAAACTCCCTGAGCAGAGATGCTGGCCATGCTGAGCACCCACTGCCAGGCCTTTGCTTCTGCTTGTTCCTTCCCCTGCCTCCATCCATCTCTTGAACCCTATGCTCTTTAGAGGCCCAACTGAAGACCCAGGAGGCCTCCTCTCTCAATTGCACCATCAAGGTGTGTCTGGTCCACATAAGAAGGTCTGAACCCTGATCTTCCCAAGCCCTACACAGAGTGGTCCCTGGGCCCTTCCATGGCCTCCACCCCCTCCAGCTCCTTCCAGTCCCTTCCATCCATTTGAGAAGAACCCTCATGGGGGGAGGAGAGCAGGGCTTCACGTTTCCCAGGGTGGGGACTCTTCTCCCTTCTTCTGGACTCAGCTTTCGGAGAGGAGAAAAAAGCAAGGATCGTCCCCAGAGTCCCTCCTGCCCAAGCACTGTCCCTGGAACCCAGGCTGGCACAGGTCTCGCAAGCTCCCGCACGACTCACTGCCCACTCTTCACAGACCCTGGGGACGACCTGTGGTCCCGGCCACCAATCACAGAGAGAGCAGGTAGCCTCGGCGAGCTCAAGAGAGAGGAGCAAAGCCACCAACCAGCACCTACTAAAGATGAGGCTTCACTGCCAAGGGGCTCTGAATGTGACCCGCGACCGCACTTCAAAAGAGAGCAAAGCAGGACACCCTCCCCATCTTGGGCTGCCACGTAGAACTCGAGCTCACGGGGGTCCACGCAACCTGGGCCAGTGCTCAGAGCCCCTGGCTTTTCCACAATTGGGAAGTCACCTCTTACACCCCTGGATGGGTCAGTCCCCTCATCCACCCCCCACAGCCTCAGAACCACCAGTCTCGTTCCCCAGAGTGAACACCCAGCTCTGGCTGGGTTGCTTCTGTTCTCAGGGCACCTGCCTATTGCCCTTCCTCTGCCTTTCTGAGGAGGCTACACTCCCTCAATCCAAAGGCATTGTCTGTCCCTGTGCCTGGAGCTCCTGCTGTGAAGAAAAGGGAAAAATACAAGTTTAATTCTTAGCAGGGCATCCTCTTCAAAGACAGGCAGCAGTGCAGATTATGGCAATGTGGGCTTGCCTTGTGAGTTGCAGGGGAACTTTCACCTCTCAAGAGATAAGCGTACCAGCACCACCCCGCCCCAAATACCACCTTTCCTATATTTCACCATTAGGGATTCATTCCTTTGTGTTGATCAGGTGCTGTATTAAAATACAGATTACCTGGGGGAGATCCATAAGTCATTCATTCACCCGCGCAAAGGGGAGGAGACCATGGATCAATAGTTCTCCACCCTGGCTATAAATTAGAATCACCGGGTCATGTTCCAAATTAATTGAAACTTCATCTCTTGGAGACAGGGCCCGGGCATCTGGAGTTAGAAAAAGCTGTCCAGGTCACTCTGATGCAGTGTGAGCATCAAGAACTACTTCCTTGGGCCAACTTTCACCTGCTGAAATGTACCAGGAGACACCCCATTGATCAGTGTTTGCAGTCTGCCCACCAGAAAGGCAGCTACTGTTCAGTCTGGGGGCTGCAGTGGTTTTTCCCCAGCTGAACTCTCTCTGCCGGCAGGTGTGAGATGGACGTCTAGCCTACCTGTGGTTTCTCAGTGCTCCCGGCATAGGGACGGGGGTCAGGACTCTGGGTTATATGGGGGGAAAGAGAAGACCTAGGTGGTGATAAAGTGAGCATGGATGTGTAGCCAGGACACAGAGCAGGAAAATCGCCAGCACACAGGCAAGATGTTCCAACTCGGGAATCGAGAGCAGGTGGCCCACACCTTGCAGTCCCACTGCCCCAGCCCACAGCCCGCCTGGAAGGGTCCAGGGAAAATGAAAATTAATGGGATGGGGAAGGTAATCAGCAGTGAGTCCCACTTTTGTTAATAACCTCCCTCCATCACAGGTAGAATGAGACAGAGCATCCATTCAAGGCCAGGGTCACCTTCGGAAGGGAGGGTGGGAGTCTTTGAAGGGTTTCTCTCCAGCCTGGGGCTCCCCAGGTCATGGATGGTCTCAGGAATGGAGTGTCCCTTTTGAGCTTTTGTGACTCGAGGGTGTATTCAAGATTGGCCCCATGAGGAGTTCCCATTGTGGCACAGTGGGAATAGAATCTGACTAGTATCCATGAAGAAGCAGGTTTGATCCCTGGCCTCACTCAGTGGGTTAAGGATCCGCTGTTGCCACAAGTTGTGGTCTAGATCGCAGACATGGCTCGGATCCCGCATTGCTGTGGCCGTGGTGTAGGCTGGCAGCTGCAGCTCCAATTTCACCCCTACCCTGGAAACTTCCATCTGCTGCAAGTGCAACCCCTAAAAAGCACGCGTGCGCGTGCGCGCACACACACACACACAAGATTGGCTCCGAGGACTGAACAAGAATGTCCATCAGGACCCAGCACTGAGAAGATGGCCCCACCTACCGCTCTGCCTTTGCTCCCTGATTCTTGCCCTCAAGTGTCTTTAACCTGTTGTTTCCAGCTCCTGCTGCCTCCTCACCATGGCCAGAGGCAGCAGAAAAACAGATGCTTTGGGATCAAAGCGGCTGCAAGCCGGTGGGGCGGTCGTCCGTCTCTAACCCCTGACACGTCCACCTAAGGCCCCCACATCCAGCCTGATGATGATAAATCTCACTGCCAACCACCTCTGCCCTGCCAGGTACCTCAAAGTCACAAGGCCTTGTAGACAAACACCTCTCCCAAGGCAGCTCTTTGTCTTCAAAACCATTTCCATTTCGCCTGTGCTTACTCAGCCTCCCCACAGCACCGTGTTGCTTGGTGATGGGTGAGATGGGCAAACAGGAGCCTCCCTCAGCAAGACTTTGATGTGTGCTGTTGGGAGCTGGGAATGGCCTGGGTCCTGCCATGGAAACTCTGCAACGCGGCTAATGCAGCTCTTGCGGGAGTCGGGGGGGCGTGATGGCCAACCTTGCCCATGAGGTCACGGAACACCAGGGAAAGGGAGGCACTTCCCTCATTTCCCATGTGCCAGGCACCCTGAGAAGCCATTTCCAAATAGTATCTCATTCATTCTGCACCCCAAGCCTTGACTAAGTAGGTAGAGTTTTCTGGTGAAAGCTTGGATTCTGGAGCCAGAGGGTCTGCTACTTATAAGCTGTGTGACCTTGGGCCAGTGACTTAATCTTTCTGGACTTCAAATCTCCATAGCTGATCTGTAAAATGCAAACAATCTTACATATATGATTGTTGTGATATTTCAATGAGGTAATATATATATACAGAAAGAGGATTTAAAACAAAGCCAAGTGGGAGTTCCCATTGTGGCTCAGTGGTAATAAACCCAACTAGTATCCATGCAGATGCAGGTTCGATCCTTGGCCTCGCTCAGTGGGTTAAGAATCCCACGTTGCCGTGAGCTGAGGTGTAGGTTGCAGATGCAGCTTGGATCCGGCATTGCTGTGGCTGTGGCAGCTGCAGCTCTGATTTGACCCTTAGTCTGGGAACTTCCATGTACCATGGGTGTGGCCCTAACATGACCAAACCAAACCAAACAAAATGAGAAACAAAGTCAAGTGTATTCGTCTGCTCAGGCCACCATAATAAAATACATCAACTGGGTGGCTTAGACAACAGAAATTTATTTCTCACGGTCATGGAGGCTGGGAGGTGTTAGGTCAAGGCAATGGCCCATTTTGTGCCTGGTGAGGGCTCTCTTCCCGGCCTGCGGCCAGCCGCCTTCTCACCCCCGCCCCATGGCCTTTCCTCTGTGCTCACCAGGAAAGACATGCAATGTCCCCTCCTCTTCTCGTAAGACACAAACCCTGTTGTGTTGGGGCCTCACCCTTGTGACCTCATTTAACTTTTACCTCCCCCGCGCAGGCACTGTCTGGAAATACAACCACATTAGGGGTGAGAATTTCAACATATAAATGGGGGGTGGGGGGGGGCAGACGCAACTCCGTCCACAGCAGCAGGCACATAGCACGGTCTCCAGATGTTACCCCTCTGGGTCATTCCCGCCATTTCCCCAGTTCCCGTGAGAATGCGGCGGCCCAGAGAAGCTGCAATGCTTGCCCATAAAAACGGTGGAGTCCAGATCTGAACCCAGCCCTTGGCTGTAACCAGACACTAAATGCTTGACCCTGCCCCCCGAATCTCACAGGCTCTTGATCCCCCGAATTCTCTTCAACCAACGGCCACTCCCATGCACACTAGAGACACTGTCACGCCTCTGGGCCAGCAAGCCGAGATTGCCAGGTTGTGGGCATGGGCTGGGTGCCAAGCCCTGAGCCACCACCCTTCCTTGGCCACCCCCCTCCAGCCGCCCCCCTCTTTGTCCTGCTTCCTTTCCTGGCCCCTGCTTTGTCTGCTGGCCACAGGGTCCACGACATCTGGCAACCTGCTCTTGCTAAGTTCTAGCCTCACTTGACCAAAGTTTGTAAAAGGGCACCTGAGAGAAGAAACAGTCTTATCTCGCCAGAGCCCTGCTAAAATCCCAATAAGCCCCCTGCGAGCCGGAGATTGAAGTGCGATTTTGGCATCTCTCCTCTGGTGTGGAAAGAGATTACACTGAGTCATATTTCAAAAAGGCACGCCTGACACAGTATAATCTCTGGTCTTAACTCCCCCTGACCTTGAGAGAGCAGCAATAAAGCAGGGGGGCCGCAGCGGCTGGGAGCAGAGATTTAGACCATCAGGAAGAAGCCAGGGACGCGGGAGCATCCCCTTGGGGGTGGGCTAGCAATACTGCTGCTGGGTGGGGGGGCAGGGGGCACTCCTGAACCTGTTCAGAAGTGGCAGCTGGAGGATTTCCTCTCTGACTGCCCCCATCAGGGACGGCTGGGCGGCCCTGTCTTCCTGGGACCCCGGCTCCGCCCCTTCCCCAGCACCTCATAGAGTCAAGCCCGAAAGGACCCACCAGGAACCCCCCTCTCATCTTCCCCCACCATCTGCTTCCCCCCACCCCACCCCATCCCCCCCAACTTTCTCCAGGGACAATACTGAAGCTGAAAATGTGGCCAGAACAGGCATCGATCTGTTTATCTATCACTTGCTAATCAAAAGTTTCCTGCCTCCTGTTAAAATACCAATGATTTCCTTTGCGGAATCAAACAGGTCTGTTCTCAGAGACGGAGCAGTGGGGACAGTTTAATTACCGCCTTTGACGCTCCTTCCCCAAATACCAGCCTTTCCTAAGTTACATGATGAACACACACCGGGGGAAGGATTAAATCAACAAGCAGGAGCTGACGAGGCAGGGCGTCTCCCAGGGAGGCAGGCTTCCCCGTTATACTCTCCAGCCTTTCCTGGGTCCAAGGAGGCCCATCGTTTTACACTCTGAGTCCCTTTGACACATAGTAAATGCTGTGGTTAGACCTTGGGTTTTTTGTTTTTTGGTTTTTGTGTTTTTGTGTTTTTTTAGGGCCGCACCCGCGGCACATGGAGGTTCCCAAGCTAAGAGTCGAATCAGAGCTGTAGCTGCCAGCCCACACCACGGCCCCAGCAACTCGGGATCCAAGCCACATCTGCAACCTCCACCACAGCTCACGGCAACGCCAGATTCTTAACCCACTGAGCGAGGCCAGGGATTAAACCTGCATCCTCACAGATACCAGACAGATCTGTTTCCCCTGAGCCATGACGGGAACTCTGACCTTGGGTTTTAGAGTCAAAGGCTGGCCTTACACTCCCAGTCTTAGTTCTAGCCGCTTAATTTCCAGGTGCCTCAGTTTTCCTGCATGGGCAGTGGGACTATTAAATGTCCATATGAAAGCCTGCTGTGAAGATTACATCGAAGGAAACAGGCCATGGATGGACTTTGAGGGTGTTATGCCTAATGGCATAAGTCAAAGACAGAACTGCCTAATATCACTTATATGCGGAATTTTAAAACTACAACAAACTAGTGAATCTAACGAAAAAGAGGGGAGAGAAGGAAAGGGGGAGGAGGGACATACAAGAGGCGAAGACAAAGAGGTAAAAACTATTCTGTGTAAAACAAGCTGCAAGGAAATATCCTACAACACGGGGACTGTAGCCAACATTTTTAATGACTGTGAATGGAGACTAACCTTTGAAAACTGAATCCTTACATTGCACACCTGTAACTTAAATAGATTATATGCCAGCCACACTTCAATAACAAAATAAAAATAAATTTAAAAATCATTGGTAAGGGAGTTCCCCGCATGGCTCAGCAAAAACGAATCCAACAAGTAAACCTGAAGCTGCAGGTTTCATCCTTGGCCTCACTCGGTGGGTTAAGGATCTGGTGTTGCTGTGAGCTGTGGTGTAGGCCAGTGGCTACAGCTCCGATTGGACCCCTAGCCTGGGGCCCTCCATATGCTGTATCGTGATAAAAAAAATAAAATAAAATAAAATAAAATAAAATAAAATAAAATAAAACAAAATAAACAGACTGTCTCCTTTATGCATCATTGTATGTCCAGTGCCTAGAGCTGTGCTGCCCACAGGAGGTGCTCCAGAAAATTGGAGAATGAGCAGTCATGACAGGCACAGGGAAGGACACACAGGAACAGGAGAGGAGGCTGTTCCTGCCTGTCTGACTCCGCCTTGGAAAGATGAAATAAACGTGGTCCTTACAGGGGTGCTTGCATCTGCCTCATCCGGCCTTGAACTCCCAAGCAGCCCTGCAGAAGGAGGCTGAGTGCATCCACGCCAGTCACGGGCCCGCGTCACAGGCGGGACCAGAGGGGTGGCTCCTTGCTCCCTCTCCCACTGCCAAATGCAAGTGACAGCAAACCAAGGGCTATTGCATGATGCCATTTATGGAAAAGAATACACAGAAAAATCATGCTTAGATTTCATATTTTCAGAGAAAAATCCAAATTATTTATAAAAATAGAGAAAAAATACTCCCCACTTCTGGCTGAAAAATAATAAGGTCCACGACCACCACCATCCCCCTGGTCTTCGTTTTCCTCTCTCTCTCTCTCTCTCTCTCTCTCACACACACACACACACACACACACACACACACACACACTCCTCTTCCTGTACAGATAATCTCCCACCTTCCCATGTGGATGGAAAGTGGGTTTCCCCTGCAATTTATCACCTGCCCCTGATGCCAGGCTGGGCTCTTTAGTCAGAGAACCAGCTGGAAGCCATGTCCCCGAATTGCTGACTATCCCCTTTTGTTGTCGGTGACATCAGGAAACCTGACATTGTTTGAAGGTTAAACATGTCAAGCCTGAGAAAGGGGGCCTGGGTCAGCCTTGGTGACCATGATGGTGGCTTCCTGGTCTTCCATGTGTGTCATGAATGATGTCAGCAGGAGGAAAAAGGTGCTCCATCTATGCCTGGGTGCTCCCTGCCAGCACCCCTGAGGCACAGGGGACAGGGACCGCTCCTGCGGATGCTCTTCCAATCAAAATGCAACCAGAGGGAACCTGAGATTCAAGGAGTTTCTTCTCTCCCCACACAGAGCCTCCAGTACAAACTAGATGTCCCATTCCTCCAGTCTTTCCCCCAAAACATCACAACCCCCCACATATGAGAATAAGGAGGAAGACGCTTTTCGGGGACTCAGCGAGAAGAGATTAAAATGGTGCCACCCGGAATTCCTGTTGTAGCTCATCGGGTTAAGAACCCAACATAATGTCCATGAGGATGTGGGTTCGATTCCTGGCCTTGCTCAGTGGGTTAAATGTCCAGTGCTGGCATTGCTTGCAGAGGTGGCTCGGATCTGGCATTGCCGTGGCTGTGGCGTAGGCCTCAGCAGCAGCTCCAATTCGAGCCCTAACCCAGGAACTTCCCTACACCACAGGTGTGGCTATAAAAAGAAAAAAAAAAATGGTGCCACCCAATTCAACAAATATGCACCGAGGGCCAGGCCCACATGTGTCCATACAGATGGGACAAGAGCATCCATGTAGGTGTAGTGACCCTCAGAGCAGGAAGTCCCGTGAGGGAGCAGACAACTTAAAAGGCAACTACAACATAGCACGAGGCTTCTGGGGAAGGCTGAGGATGATGCAACCCAGAGGGTGTTTTCAGGAATCAGGTGGGGCTTTGGGAGAAGGTGGGAGGTTGGCCTGGGAACACTTGCCACTCAAGACCAAAGGGTCGGCAGGGCCGGCTTACCCAGGGCCTGGTGAGCCGCATTGAGAAGCATCCCCTGAGGTCAAGGGCAAGCCTCTTTGAACAGTGATGTGATCTTATTTGCGCTTCACTCTGGCCACTGGGTGGATTATTTGAGAAACGACTGTGAGGGGAAGATGGTTTGGCTCCAGCGGTGGGAGTGGCCTGCCTCTCTGCCCGTGACTGCCACTGCCACCCATCTCATTAGACAGCCACAAGGGGCTGCGCCGGGTCCCTCGAGGCTCTCCAATCCGCATCTCCCTGAGCCTCTTCCTCTTCCCCCATCTCTGGTTCTCTCCTTCTCAGCCCCCTTCTCCTTGGTCTATCTTTCCTGCTGCCCCCGCTCCAACCTCACTCCCCTCCAGCTCTGCCTCTCCCCCTCTCCAGCCACTGTCTCTCCCCTTCTTCATATCCATCATTACTCTATTCTGAGCCTCCCTGGATTTCTCACCTTCTCTGAACCTCGGGCGGCCACAGACACAGCGAGCTGGATGTCACTTATTTTTGTGAGGTTCCCCCCTCCACTGTTAGCACACACACAATTCCCACCCAGCTCATAATGTAAATATGACCTTTCTGATACTCATTATCAATTAAAGGAACAAATCCTCTTCTCCGAGATGCTCCGAGCCTCACCCAAGACCTTTCCAGCTGAAGAGCACAAAAGGGCTTTCATGAGCTGCCAAAGCATCTCTCTCCCATCCCTCAGAGGCTGCGAGGCTGGGTGGGGAGGCAAGTGCAAACCACAGGCTTGTCAGACGGGGCAGACAAACAGAAACAAGCATGACCCAAAGCCCTTCAGAAGTGCTCGTGCCTGTGGACTGCCCTGGGCAGCAAACCCCTGGGCCAGGCGCAAGGAGTCAGGGGACATGCGGGGAGTCAGCTTTCTGTGCCTTTTTCCCTCTGTGGCCCTCTGAGGCCCTCTGCGGCCCCACCAGGCCCAAGCCAGGCTTCTGTTCAGGTCCCTGCCTGCCAAGCTCCGACCACTAGAGCTCCAGGTGCCTCTCTCCGGCTCATCCCAGAAGTTCCTTCCTGCCCCCACTGATGGGCTGAGGGCCTACTTTCAGCCAAAGACGGTTCTCAGCCCACAAGAGGAGCAGCTTCTGGCCCAAATTTGCAAGGCAGGCACCTGGCAAATTAAAAAAAAAAAATTTATACATTTTATATGTGTTTTGACAGCAAGACGTCCGACATGGAACTGTATCCAGGCAGAGCCGGGCAAAGCCAGGACAACCTGCCAGAATGGAACATGGCCTTTCTAGAAGATGGCCTCAGAGGTTTCCCATGGCTGCATCCCCAGAGCCTTTATCCCAGACTCCCTGACACCCCAGGCCCACTAACCACCCAGGAAGAAACCCTCCAGACACCTCTCCACTTGCTTTGCTGTTACAGCCGCGGATCAGTGGCTGCTTAGTGAGGGGTGACAATTCCCATCTCACCATCTGGGCCCGTCTGGGGCCATGCATTGTGCATCAGAGGCCCCCAGTCATGCCAACAGCATTGGGTACAGTGGTCGCCCAAGTCTGGTTCCCATTCCTGGAGCAAAGCTCCCACCAGCATCCAGAAGAAGCCGGGGGAGCCCAGACTGCTGGGATGAAGGGCACAGTCCTGATGCAGGCGGACGGAGGGAGGGAGAGGGCGAGAGAAAAAACTCACCACCCGCAAGCTGCTGGACAATTCGGCCTCTGTGTCTGAAACAACCCAAGCTGGCTTAGATTATTCACTCCTGGCAAGCAGTGGATTCTCAAAGCTCAAGCCATCCGAGAAGAAAGGAGGTGACCACTCGTGACCTTGAACCAAATGTCTTCCCGAGCTCTCTGAGGCCACAGCAGCATGGAGCTCCGTGCTCCTCCCATATCTGTCCCTGCCTTTCCTCCCAGGGGGACAGGAAAGCCAGGTCCACCAGGCCTTCAAGTGCTGCTTTCTAGAAAGGCCCATGGCTCCCTGCAGGTCTTCCGCTCTGGAGGGACATCGCCGGTCTGACCCCAGGCCTCCCTGCTCAGAGTCCAGCCTCTTCAGGTCTTCCCTCCAGGAGACATGCTCTGGTGACCCTGTAAGGCAGTGCAGGGACACTGCAGAGGTCAAGGTCAAACCAGGCTAAGAGGAGGAATGGATACGGGTGGGTACACAGTGCCTGGGGAACACACTTGGACACACACAGGAGCAATGGTGTGTGGCTGACAAGCTGGTGGAAGCAGCATGGGCTCCCCCATCGGGCCACACACCCCCCCAAAGCCCTTCTTTATTTAAAATGGGACATGCATCTGGGAGTAAATGGGGGAAAGAGACTCTGGAAAGGCTTTCCTCCAGCCCCCTGCCTCGGGCCAAGATTTCCTCCTAAGGTGCCTACTGCCCGCCCTCCGGGTGCATCTCCCGCATCTCCTGCCCCGACAGCATCTCCCCACATTCGGAACATTAAGAACGAGCTCATTACACGCAGAGACACACCACCAGGAATTTACCCCATGGACACACCAGATAAAATGTTCCAAAATATATTCATGGCAGCATTACTCACAAGAGCAAACTAGCTGCATACAGCTTCAGAGTCTGTTACCAGGGTCTGGCCGAGTAGAAGGACATGGAGCCAAGGCATTACCACGAAGCAGGGACTGTGGCCGTAGAAGCAGAGCATCTAAGCCCCACCTCCTCAGGGCTCTTATCGGATCTTTCCTAAGAAGGTAAGAGGAGGCATAGTGCAGCCATTAAAAATCATGCTGACAAATTTTAGATTGAACCCTAAGAGCAAAGGGGGGGGTTACAAAAGGTGATGTGCAAACTTATTTTGGGGACGTGGGTGGGTACGTGCATCTGCACGTGAAAGAGGATTTGGAAAACAGCCATGAGAGGAGTAAAAGATATTTTTTCTGAATGAGTGAGACTGGGTTTGTTTTTTCTTTCTGCTTCTATTTTAAAAAAAAAATGCTTTTGTAATAAAAGTCTGTTTTAAAACTAGTCGCATACCTAGCAAATGTCAGAAGTGGGATTTGAACTTATACTGCTTGCCTGTATCATGCTGCTTTCCATCCTGGCACCAAATGTCTTCCCTGGTCCTCCCTTTACTTAGAAAGCCTCCCCCCCTCACCTCCGGACCCACCATCACCCCCCACCTCACTGGGCGACCCACTCATAATTTCAAGTGCTTTAACAGGTCTAGGGAGGCATCTGAGGACTCGTAGGTTGATAAAACCTGAAGTTTCCTCTTTTTTAAAATGTTTAAATAAAAATTTATTTTTAAATAATTTTTTATTTTTTTAACTTTCTAATTTTTTAAAATTATAGTTGATTTATAATATTCTGTCCATTTCTGCTGAACAGCAAAGTGACCCAGTCATATATATATATATATATATATATATATATATATATATATATATACATATACATATATATATGCACACATTCTTTTTCTCCCATTATCCTCCATCGTGTTCCATCACAAGTGACTAGATAAGAGTTCCCTGTGCTAGACAGCAGGAGGTCATTGCTTATCCACTCCAAAAAACCCTAAAGTTTTCATCGTTCTGTTGGCTTCCTATTCTAAATGATCTGCTAAGCCAGCCTTAGCTTTTTTGCTTGTAGACACTAAACCTTAACCACCATATCACTCACCAATAAAAAAGCCACTCCCTAGCAGCACCACGCCTGCTCCGTGTCCTCTCCCGACTCCTTCCACGCATCACGCCTGCGAGAACCAAGAACGGTGAGGACCAGTTAAAGCGAGATAGTCTCGTGTCAAATCTGTCAAGGTGTCTGGGCAAATTTCCTCTTGAATTTACCTAATTTCAGCCCTCCTCACTCTCCCCCAAGGGGCTTTTGTCTATCAAACACAAGCAGGAAATACGAGTCAGTCAGCTCACTTTGGCCCAAGCCTAAATGAAATTAAATTTAAAAAGTAATAAAATAAAATGAATGATGGTCATCACCTTGCCACAGCTATTTCCCAATAACCAGGTCTGACAAGTAAAAATTCACAGCGCAGTCGTAGCCATGCCCAGCCCATGCGAGGTGATCCTTACTTCTCAGTTCTATGGACTCAGAATGTCTTCATCCCCGTGAATCTGAAGTCAAGTCTGTGAAATGCGAATTGTGCAGTGTCTTCATGAATGAAATCCCACCAGGAAAGGGATTCAGAGAGATGTCAACTGATGCTGTGTTCCCCAGTAGCCTAGTGATTAAGGACCCAGCATTGCCACTGCTGTGGCTCAGGTTCAATCCCTGGGGACTTCTGCATGCTGTGGGTATGGCCAAAAAAAGTCAACTGAGGGATGGTTCCCCTTGGAATTTGCAGCTTTTAATAATAAAACAAATCTTATCACAAGTCTGGGAATACTTTTCCATAAAGAGTAGAAAGCAGAACCCTTGGAAAGGCACACACATCATGAAAGATGCTAAAATCCTGAAATCATTAACTTGAGGAATAACAAAGTTAATGTTTGAGGGGCAGGTCCTTTTCTGGCACAAACTCTGGAATTTCAAGAGGACCTCAGGTTGTAGAGCAGTGATACCTTTAGTTAGAAAACTCACTCTGGGTTCAGTACAACAGAAAGGGTTATCTTTCCTGGACCTAGGACTTCCTGGGGAAGCTCATGCCATAGAAAATGAGAACCAATCTGCAGACCTATGATGCTAGAACAATGAAATGGGTCAATGTGGGAGAGGAGGGCTGTCGGCCACTCAGATGGGCATCCGGCCTAGCCCGGGAATTGATGCCCGAATTCTAGGAATAAGAAGCCAAATGAAAGTGTGAGTAAAATAAAAAGAGCTAAGGAGTTCCTTCTGTGGCTCAGTGGAAATGAACCCGACTAGTACCCATGAGGCTGTGGGTTTGATCCCTGGCCTCGCTCAGTGGGTTAAGGATCCTGTATTGCTGTGGCTGTGGCATAGGTCGGCAGCTGAAGCTCTGATTCAACCCCTAGCCCAAGAACTTCCATGTGCTATGGGTGCAGCCCTAAAAAGCCAAAAAAAAAAAAAAAAAAAAAAAAAAAAAAGAAAGAAAGAAAGAGGAGTTTCCGTCGTGGCGCAGTGGTTAACGAATCCGACTAGGAACCATGAGGTTGCGGGTTCGGTCCCTGCCCTTGCTCAGTGGGCTAACAATCTGGCGTTGCCATGAGCTGTGGTGTAGGTTGCAGACGCGGCTTGGATCTTACATTGCTGTGGCTCTGGCCTGGGCCAGTGGCTACAGCTCCGATTGGACCCCCTAGCCTGGGAACCTCCATATGCCGTGGGAGCGGCCCAAGAAATAGCAAAAAAAAAAAAAAAGAAAGAAAGAAAGATAACATTAGCTTCATTAGAAAGTTAATGAAGAAAAGCTTCTTAAAGCTTTGTAAGAGTTCTGTAAAACGTTGAAAGCATAAATTAGACCCTCTCTGTCATTGAGGCACAGAGTGTGGGGCAGGGGGAGGAGCCAATACTAGAGGAATGAAAGAACTTGGGAGACAGGACAGCTCGCATCTACAGTGGAAAAATGGGACAGGACTTCGTGTGGTGGCTTCAGCAGTGGCAGCGGTAGTAAAACCATCAAAAGTAGGAGACAAGGAAAATTGTGGACTCCTGAGGGTAGCTGGGAAGGCTGGGGTGTAAATACAGGTGAGGCACCTCTGGCCACTCCTGGAAGGAGCTGGAATGAGTCTGCGGGCAGGAGGAGGGTCCACAGAACAAGCAGAACCAGACTTAGAGCAAGAAGATCGTGGCCCTTCCTGAGACCCTCTCGTTAGTACTCTCCTGGCATGAGTAGCCCAGGACCCAAGGGTGTTGGCTGAACCCACACACCTGCCCTCACTACAGGACCAAAGATTTGGTTGGGTTCTAGAGTTCCCACTGTGGCTCAGTGGGTTAAGAATTTGGTGTTATCTCTGTGAGGATGCAGGTTCGATCCGCAGGCTCACCCAGTGGGTTAAGGGTGGGCATTGCTGCAAGCTGCAGCATAGACTGCAGATGTGGCTTGGATCGGGTGTTGTCATGGCTGTGATGTAGGCCTGCAGCTGTAGCTCTGATTCTAACCCTATTCCAGAAACTTCCATAAGCCGCAAGTGCAGCCATTAAAAAAAAAGTTGGGTTCTATGAGGAATTCATCAGTCAAAGAACCCAGAAGCCAAGCCAACCATTTTTAATGAAGCACCTCCTGAGACAGGTTAATGAGATTCTCTGGCTGATGAGTGAGTGCTGTCAGAATCACATGTGGGAGGATGTGGGAGAGGAAATAGAGGAGGGTTATGTGAAAGAGAACTCAGTCACATCAAGACACAAAACAAAATAATCCAGAACCCACCTCTTTCAGACCTTACCTCTTCCTTCTCAGGTAGGGATCTGGCCTGCTTCCCTTTGGTAAGGCCAAGTCTTGAAACAATTGGAACATAGTTTTTCTTTCTGTGATACCTTTTCTTCCATCCCCCATCCTCCCGAGACTCATCCCAAGCTGTCCCATTACCTGAAATATCAACTGGAATTTGCTAATTAATGGAAGATTCTAAATAGTATAAAATTTTTCCAGATTCAAAGGAGTGGCATTTTTAATGGTGGGAACTCACATGGGCAGGTAGCAGTGAGAACGAAACGAGTTGATAGGTGCAAAAACTTGAGGGAACATGTAAGGCAAGACCACAGGATCCAACCATAGGATCTGAACCTCCAGGACCTGTGACCTAAGGATTAGAAACAAGAGCTCCAAACACTTTGTTCTAGGTGTTGGTCTGTCCCGCTTTATAATGGAACAGATCTGAACCCAATCAGGCTGTGTCTTTCTAAGTAGGTGGCTTTTGAGCCTCAGTTTGCTTTCTGTAAAATGGGAACAATGAGCTTCTGAGAGTTGTTGGGAGACTTGAGCACACAGCCTAGTCCATAGCATTAGTCTCTTTATGGCTAAAATTATTCCCCTTCCCATTACTCTGACACGCACCATTCTCACTTTGCAATTCAAATAGCTTCCTAAGAGAGGAGGTGAAATCTTTCTCCTGGCCTTGCCCCTTTAGTGATATCAGAATATATATTTGTCAAAATTCTTTGGTGGCAACAGCCACCCAAATCAAGCTGGCCTAAGCAAAGCGGGAATTTACCAGTTCATATAACTGATTATTTTAGGGGCGATATGGCTTTCTAGCTTCAGGCATGGCTGGATCCAGGGGCTCTCATGCTATTATTAAGACTTAATTCAGAGTTCCTTGGTAGCCTAGTGTTTAAGGACTCAACATTGTCACTGCCATGACTTGGGTTACTGCTGTGGCTCAGATTAAATCCCTGGCCTGGGAATTTCCATATGCCACGAGTGTGGCGCAAAAAAAAAAAGTTCTTCTATCTCAACCTCTTAACTCTGTTTTTCTCTGCATTGAATTTATTGTCTACGTAGTGGTTCTACTGGCAGCTCCTTAAGCTAAGAATCTCTGGATAAAAAGAAGGGTCCTTTTTAAAAATAATTGTAGAAGTCCTAAAACCAATACCTGTGGCCAGAGTGGTGGAATGCTCTAATTGCCCAGGCCTCAGTCACATACCCTCTCCCTCTCCGGGAGACAAATGGATGAAAGCACTGGGGGGGTGGGGCTCTCCCTAAGGAAATCAGAATTATGTTAACAGGAGAAGGGAAAGTGCTAGAGACATCAATAACAGAGGTGCTCGGTCAACCTCTTGAAAAGAAGAAAAAATCAAGAAATGAAGGAACTTCCGGATTTCCAGGCAGAAGTTGAGGAATAAGCCCACTCTCTCTAGGACGCGTCATGAGATACCAAATAGAAGGAACCAGAGTCAAAGTCCTAAAAGAGCATGATGTCCACCAGCAAGAACTACTTTTCTATTCCTAGGAAACACAGAGCTTAAGCTAAGACATCCAGAAGAGAAAATGGATTAGTCAAACACATCCCAAGGGAAGGCAAGAAAAAGAAAGCAGAAAGGTGGGAGAGAAGCATCATTAGGCACCTGGGACACTGGATTTGAGGCTACCAGCTTTTCCTTTTCTGGAGCCTATTAAAATGTTTCAGACCAAAAAATATATATTCATTGGCTCCAAAATATGAAAAGAAAACCAAAAAATTGAAATTAATAGGTGTTTAATGAAAACGTCTGCAAACCCAAATATTATATCAACCTTATTAGTGGCTAAATTTAGCATTCATAAAAATTCCATTATATTTGGACAACAGTTTGAAGGTGTAGAGATCCTTCTTTCTTTGCAGGAATTCCTAGGTGCCCGTGATGACGGCCGAGGCAGCTCAGCCATCAGAAGTGGAATGGGGCACTCATAGCCAAATCATTTCAAAGGCAAAATGATTTTTAAAAATCTGGTCAACCGTCTTAGTGACCGAGGCAGGTGCAGTTGAATACATGTGGTGTGAGGCGGGGTCTCCGTGAGGGTGCCCAGGCGTCGAAAGAGACACAGGACACTGCAGAGCCAGCGAGGCAGCAGCCAGGGGAATTCTGCTCGGCACCATCCCCCAGTCCCCCTCAGGTGGCCCAGGTGGCCCAAGCCTTGCCCAGCTCCCAGCGCCTCCCTGGCTGAGCCCCCATCTCTCTTTTAAGCTTCGATCATAGCAACAGCCCCAAGCCAGACCCCTAATTGCCAGCTTCTCCTAAGTGCCAGGAAAAAAAAAAAACAAAAACCCTCTCCAGCCCTCTGCCCCCTCCCCCTCACAAGCCCAGCAAAAGGGGTGGGGGATGGTCAGGCAGGTTCAAAAGGTGAAATAAATGAATCTTTACACATTATAAGGACCCAAGCAACATTCTCTGTGGCATTAGTGCCTGAAATGGCAGCAAGTAAAAGCAGGTGTGCCGGGCGCCCTGTCAGCTAACGACACTGATAAGCCTGCCATGCCCGGTTCTGCTTCATTTCAAACAGACTGCTGGAAAAAAAAGGAGGGGAAAGCCAGAGCAGAAATAATTGCTGGAGCTTCCAGTGAGCTGAGAGAGCCTGCAGGCAGAGATCAACTCGCCTGATTTCATCCTCTTCCTTTTATTTCTATAACCTTAAACGTTCTGCTATTATAAAAGTCATCATGTCGGCTTTCTCCCCAGCCTCTCCGGCTGCCCATTTTCAAATTGTATCAATTGGTAAGGCTTTGGGGCTCTAGGATTTTCATCTTGATTTATGGTTTCTGTGCTTTAAAGATGAAGCAAACTCTGTTGGCCTGATTTTGAGCATGGAGGCACACCGTTCTGGGTGAGTGTTGGTAATCAGATCGTCCCCAAATGGTGTAGAAACTAGCCTGGTATCTGTCTCTTCTTTTTTTTTTTTTTTTTAAATAATAGTTATTAAGGCAAACAGCAAGTGAATAAGTCATGAATCTTCAGCTAAAGTGGGTGAAGGGGAGTCTTGGATCCTGGGCAGTAATTTGGGGTTGGGACAGCAAGCTCTCAGGTCATGAGGCCATTGGTGACCGCTGGCTTCAAAACTGGGGAAATAGTGATGAGAGGTAGGCAGACAGCAGGGACCTCGCCATGGGGTCCTTCTGAACTGCCACTTTCTAAGTCAAGAAAGAAAGGGCCTGAGAAACAAGAGCCATGCTGGGCTTTTTAACCAGAGGAGTCCATAAACGGGAAAGAATAAGAAAATTAAAAAAACACAAGCCTGGAGAGTTCCCGTTGTGGCTCAGAGGTAACAAACCCAACTAGTATCCATGAGGATGCAGGTTTGATCCCTGGCCTCACTCAACGGGTTGGGGTTCCTGCATTGCCATGAGCTGTGGTATATGTCGCAAACACAGCTCAGATACTGTGTTGCTGTGGCTATGGCATGGGCCGGCAGCCGTAGCTCCAATTTGACCCCTAGTTTGGGAACTTCCATATGCCACGGACGCAGCCCTAAAAAGAAAAAAACAAGCCCAAACTGCCAATTTCAGCAAGTTCATAGGCTGGCAGCGAGAGCTCAGGCTTTGCTGTCTAAGTACACGTGCCAGGATGGGGGGTGGGGGCAGCGAGTGGGTTATTAAAATATTATCGGGGTGGGGTTCCTGTCGTGGCGCAGTGGTTAACGAATCCGACTAAGAACCATGAGGTTGCGGGTTCGGTCCCTGCCCTTACTTAGTGGGTTAAGGATCCGGCGTTGCCGTGAGCTGTGGTGTAGGTTGCAGACGCGGCTCGGATCCCGCGTTGCTGTGGCTCTGGCGTAGGCCGGTGGCTAAAGCTCCGATTCGACCCCTAGCCTGGGAACCTCCATATGCCGCGGGAGCGGCCCAAAGAAATAGCAAAAAGACAAAAAAAAATAATATTATTGGGGTACATCCTGGGAGGGCTGCTGAACAAACAGCAACTCCCACAGCCCTCTTCATGCACCATCCATCAGGAACTCTAGAAGCCACGACCTACTAGCTTGGTCATGCCCAAAAGTGTGCCCAGGTCTCTCTCTCTCTCTCACACACACACACACACACCCTGGGGCAGCAGGCAGTAAACTAAAAAAGGAAACAGGAGGCGAGAGAAGAAGTTACCCGGATGCAGAGCAAGAGATGGAGTTCTCCACTGGGCTCTGACCCAGCATCTTTGGAGTGAGTTTGGAGCCTCAGCGAGCTGGGTGCCGTGCGGTGGAGGCACAGGGAAGCCTGCTGCATAGGGATCATGGATCAGATCTGGGCGCTTCCTGGCCCAGATGCAGCCAGACACACCTATAATTTAATCACAATGAATTATCAATGGGACTCTCGGGGATGGAGGTGGCAAAGACCTATGAGCCCCACCATGGGTGTCCCCAGGAACGGTGATGGAAGGTGCCCAGGGTCCCTGCCCGAATACTTTCCAGTTAATCTCAGGGTGCAGACTGCAGGCCTATCGAGTCTCAGCATGGCCTTTCAGAGCCTCCCAAGTCACGCTTTCCTGAGACTTAAGCCTCTTTCAAACGCTTGCTAACAAGGGAGGTGGCCCTCCCGGGTCCAGGTAAAGCTGTGGCAAGAACGAAATCTCAGTGCTACCCATGAGCAAGGAGAGAGATGGAGAGAGAGAGAGAAGAGAAAGAAAAAGGGAATGCTAATTGTGCCAGGCACGCTGACAGATTTGACAGAAAGTGTCTTCATTGAGAAACTGCGATCTGAAGTTCCCCCTTGTTCCTTCAGAAACCGGAGGAGAGAGGCGTGGGGGAGCCTGACAGGAAGTGCGGATTCTGAGACTTCAAATGCACGCATTAGAAAAAACAAGCAACACCTGCAAACAGTAAGTACTTATTTATATTTTATGGAGTGTGTGTGCTTGGGATTCTGACAGGGTTTTAAACAGAGCCCAGATTAGGCCCATTCAGAGGCGAGAATGTCCCTTTTAAAAATGCATTACCCCGCTGCCCGGGCAGGTCGGCCCTGGGCTCCGCGGGCCTCAGGTGAGCCCTGACCCCGCCCGACCCGGTCTAACAAAACACACATGCGGGGCGGCGCGGGGCGGGCACCGCGCCTGGGCCCCTCTCTCAAGGTCAGCGCTCACGGGCGCTGGAGGGTTAGTATTCCGCAGGCTTCTCCCTCAGCTGACAGAGCCGCTTTGAACTTTTCCCTTTTGAACAAATAGGAAGGGAAACCGCCAAGAAACAAGTGCCGGGAATCATAGAGAAAGAGCGTGTGGCAACTAAATAAATAAGCCGCAAATAAATAAATAAGTGGCCAGCCGTGCGTCCCCCGGCAAATAAAAGGCCTTTCCTCTCTCCGATTTCCAGTGTTCCCCCGCACTGGATCCCGACGAGAAACTTGAAAATAAAAACAATAGGATAAACCTGCTATCTTTTTTTTTTTTCCCTCCCCTCTGAAGGCTGAACCCTTTCTTTTTGACAACAAATAAGAGGCAGTTGGCAGGTATAGTGTGCTGTGCACCATAAAATATTTAGTAAGGCAATAACGACTCCCCGGACAGCTTAAGAAAACCACGATTATATTCAGAGAGAAAGCCACGAACAAACAGAGGGGGGGAAATACAAAGAAAGATAAAGGAAGGCCTTTCATCCGGACTTCCTGTCCAATAAGGCAGCCAGGCTTGATCCATATGTTTTGAGAAAAATCAAAGTCACAACTATCCAAAATGTCAATTGCTCCGGTAAGGAATATTGTCTAACATTTTCTATTACACCGTTCGAGAATTTGCCTCCCAGCGCAATTTGGAAGAAAAAAACTCTTTTATTCCGAAAACACTCAAAGAAAAGAGGAGGCTGGGGCGGGAGGGAGGGGAAAAAAAAAAAAAAAACAAACCCTCAGAACAAGGCGCGTTTCAGTACGGTGTGTAATACAATAATGCTCTCGGCTCCCAGACCATCCTGAAAGCCGATCCGCTGATGAAAGTGAGTTCTCCTCCACACCTCTCATATGTGCTGTCCTTTCTTTGCAGACACTCCTGCAAAGGCACTTCCTGGACAGTTGGAGGTAACACAGCCATCTCCGTGCAGCGGGAAACCCGAGAGACCAAACTTTTAGCAGCCTTAATATTTGGATAATCCTGCCTCATGATTTCAGGGTTGATCCTGGAACGCTTTACCAGCTCCTCCACGTGATAGGTACCTGGACCCTTGGGTGACCCCCTTTAGAAGGGGGCGATGGTAGGACGCTGGCATGTAAACAAACATTTGATTGCTGCCTGGGCAAAATGTAAACAAAAGCCAAGCACCTCACCCAGGAGATGGGGCCGGCAGTGTTTCGTTTGACAGAACTTGCCATTCGGCATCTCCTGGATTTGCCTCCTCCTCCACATCCTGGAAATTCTAGAGGGAAAAATCACGCCTGAGTGACTGCTGTCTGTGGCTTGTGGAATCTTAAATAGAATGAAACAGGCCTCCGACAATCAATATTACTGACATATTAATCTCTGCAAATAAACTGTTGTTTGCGTCAAGGCTGTCTCAGTCCCCCAAATCATTGTGTCACTGCAGTTGAGGCCTTTGTGCCAGTGTGGTGGTATTTTTTTTTTTTTTGTCCGGGTCATTTACCTGTAGGTAGCACTCCGATTGCCCAGGGGGGATTTGGTTTCATAAAATAAAATCAGAGAGCAGGCCTGACCTTGCTCCCTGAATTCTCTGCTAGGGCTTTCTCTCAGCTTTGGAACAAACACTTGCCAAATGCCGAGAAGAGGCCCTTCGCCAATGTGGAGAGAGAAGGCCAGAGGAGGGCAGGTGATAGGTGCCTACGTTTTTGTCCCAACTCAGAGTTTATCAGAAATAGTTTGGAAGCACAAGAGAAGCCAGGCATTCCACGTCAAGATTTCCAAATTCTCCCCTATTTTTCCTTAAGGAATGGGAAGTGTACATGATACATCCAAAACTCTCCCAAGATTCCTAAAAGAGTGTGTGTGTGTGTGTGTGTGTGTGTGTGTGTGTTTATGGACAGACTCCTATCCAGGACTGAAATTCACCCAGTTTGCACCGGTATTAAATACTAGGATATTTTGTACCAGTGGATAAATAGCCATTTTTCCCGCAAGCCCTTTAATGCCCATCGCCCTGCCCTTTCCCTAGGGCCTCCTCCTGACCCTTAATGCAGCACCTAAGGGGTTAGCACCTGGCCAAGCAAAAGGACCTCCTTGATACCTGGCCAGGTGCTGATTGGTGGGGCCATTGCCCACCGTTAGTAAAGATTTTGCTATCGCTCAGGGCCACCACATTCATCTCCCAGTCTGAGGTCATTCGGCCTGTCCTTGGCTGAGTTCCTGCAGAACTTCTTCAGCAGAACCAGAAAGGCATCAGGTGGGTAGAGCCTGTCTGAGCTCTCCCCTCCTTGGGACCAGGTTTCCGATTGCCCTCCGTCTGAGCCACCGCGCCTGGAGGTGCCGGACACTCAGGAGCCACAGAGCAGGCAAGCAAAACTCAACCACTCCTTTCCCAAGTCACAAGCAGTAAACAGCAGCAGAAATCAACAGCCACAAGGGTATAATTGTCATTAGTATGTAAATTTTAAAAGCTCGGTCAAAAATATCAATACCTCCCACTTAATTTATTACTATATAAAGACGGATGGTAGTGAAGCATGGCATTGATTTTCAGAGCCCTTTAAAAAAAAAAAAAAAGCAAGAAAGAAAATCGTCCAAGACAACTTAACACAAAATGCTGTGTCTCAAAATTAATCACCGTGCTTTTTTCAAAAACACACACTTACAAAAACACTGTACCCACAGCCTCTGCGGTTCAATTTTCTTTGATTGCCTCTCCTGAAAATGAAGCAACGGCATAGGGCGTTTCTGTAAAGAGCCCTCTCAGAATGGATTAGATGTAAAGATGGGTGAGCATTTTTACTGTATCGACAGCAAACCATTAGGCAGCCACACTCCAGCCCGGCCACTGAGAGGAAATCGAAAGGAAGAGTTCTCTGGCCGGGCAGGACAGCCCGCCAGCTCCCGGTCCCTCGCCAGCCCGAATGTCACTGCTCTTCCCCCCACCCCCCGCCTGCTGTAATTATGCCATCCGCCTCATATTTACCAAAGTGTTAGTAGGGAGAGTCATGACCACTAAATAAATAAGTGGATTCCTCAGCAGGTTTAAAACTGTTCTGGGGAGCCTGTAATCCTGGGAAATGTGTGTGTGTCTGAAATGACGCAGGGCTCAGAACATCGTCAATCGCTGCACCGTTAAAGGAGGAGTCGTGTCCCTGCTTTTGACAGGTGGAGGTGTGGGCATGCACACAGAGGGAGAAGCGGGGTGGAGAGAAGACGGCGAGGGAGCAAAAAGGAAAAGAAAGCAATAAAGACGTAGAGACGTATTGATGTGGGAATGTCTCTACCGTCAAGCCACTGGGGTTATTTTTGCTGTTTTTTTGTTTTGTTTTGTTTTGTTTTCCGGGAACCAAGGCTGCATCTTTGATTAAAATAGGGGTTGTGCTTTTTGCAGCCTAGATAGGGTTGTGCCTCTCTACCTCTCCTAGAGAGCTAAGATTTCTCAGAGAATGGGAACGTCCATGTTTTAAAGTAATAAGATAAGGATATTACTTGGCTCCTATTTCCTGAATGCCAGAGCTTGTTTGCTCACTCTTTTCAACAAACCCTGTGAACTACGGATTATTGTCTCCGGCTTTATGATGGCATCTGAGGGAACATTTTTTTATCGAGATGTTCCACCAATAAGCAGGCTGCAAGCCAAGGGCCGTACCTCACAGTCATCAGACTAGAAATATGTACCTTTTCGAGAAGCATTTTGTCCAGAGAACCCCAGGCTCCACTAAGGACTGCTGAGCAGGGTCTGTGCTATCAGGCTGATATTTCTAATTTATCAGGACGACTCCACCGTCGTTCAGCCAGAACATAGTTCTCGCCCTCACTCTGCTTGCAAAGTAGAGGACTGTGGTTCCAAATGAACATGACGTTGCTAGCCGCCTTCCTGCCGTAATTGGATTTAATTCATTATCTTTCATTTCAGTAAAATCACAGGAAAACACAGGGATGCAAATGTGTAGGCTAATTGCTTATGGAAATGCAAGTGCCATCCTCACTATAAATTTACCCCTCGCATGAGGAAGACACAGTTGTGTCATTATCCTGGAATTTTGACAACAATATGTAATTATAGAGAGAAGCAGGTGTAATTAGCAAGTCTTTCCACAAAGCAGGTAGCATTCTTGGTTAAATATTTACAGCTGCGCAAACAGCCGGTAATAATGAGAGTTTTCTCAGCCACACGTTTCAGAGCATCCGACAAATATTATGAAAAGTGGTCATTATCAGCCTGGCGAGCACCGCTTTGCCTTCTTGCTTGTGAGCGATGCTCCTGCGCGGGTTTGCAGGACGGGAATCCAGGCTGAGTCGGCAGTGAGGTTTCAACAGTGATGAAAACACAGAGCTAAGACCGTCTCTTCCCTTGTTGCTGCCGAGAGGAGCAATTAGAGCTGCATATTTAGAGATGACATCAGCCAGGACTCCTGCACACACAGAGGGAACGCATCACGTTTTTTCCCTTCTTTTTTCCTCCGTTCCCTTTTCTGTCCAAAGGAAACCCACGGCAAACTGCAGAGATGCCAAAAGCGGCGGGCTCGCAAACTCCAAACGGCTCACCAAGGGCCAGCCTGGCCTGCAGCAGGCGCACAAAATAAAATCAACGCAGCCCCCCACCCTGGGCAAACACCCTCTGTGGCTCTTTATTACCAAATGATTTGAACTTTGACCCCACCTGAACAAAATTAATATTTTCCTCCCAAATATTTAAAAAATTCCTTCTGGGGCTCTAGAGGAGTCAGGGAGTCTGCGAGCCGTAATTTGACATCCGCATTATTCTGAGGCTAATACGGAAAGCTATTCACAGGCTTATTTGGAGATGTGTCAATCAAGATATCGGGCGAGATGGACGCGGGCTTAGGATTGCAGAGAGCTTTCAGGGAACCACAAGATAAAAGGCAGGCAAGCTCTGATGAGTATGTTACGTCTTCATTCTTGATGACATTTTTTTTTTCCTTGAGAGGGGAATACAAACCTAGGAGATCGGTGTCCCAGGGACGGGCCGTTTTCCACACCTGTAAAAACCCTCTAACGTTTATTAAAAATGATAACCATAGACAACAAACATGGTGTCGAAATGCGCCTCTGTTAATTTCAACACGCTGATTAAGATTTTAAGCAACGCTTCTAAATTAGGCTGTCAGGCTGCCGTCCTCTACGCAGGGTTGAGGTTCTGATCTGGCTCAGGATTGTCTGAGCCAAACAGCCTTTCGGAGTGCATGGCAAGCTGGGCTAGCCCCGTTCCCTGTCCTTTTCATTCATTTTCGGTGAGGTGGAGGTGATTCAATTAGCCCCGATTGTCCAGGAGATGTGGCCCAAAATAACACGGCTGGGCTCTGATAGCCTCTTCCCAAGGTATTTCCCAGCTGACAAGTAACAATGTTAATTACCCATTGTTGTGATCTGAAAGACACTGGAATTTTAATTATGTATATTTGGAGGCATTTTGTTCATATGAGAAAAAAAAAAAAATCAGCTGACAGTGTTTTCCGCAGAGGGAACTGTCATCCTTGCTTGGAATCTCGGCAAACTTAATGCCTGTGATGTGACAGAGAAAAGTCAATTCCATCCAAGGCCTGAGCAACTTGGGGATGACTTCTTTTCTCAAGAGACAGAGAATAGGACTTCATCTCTGACACTCCATGTCCCTCAGCATCCTTCTCAGGAGGCCCTGATAGCCAGCGTGCTTGGCCACGTCTGCTCTGCTTAAGCAGAGGGGTCTGTAGTCACGGCAAACACACACCTCCAATTTCAATACCTATGAGGATCAACCCATGACCAAACAGAAGTGACATCAAGCACCTCCGAATGTCCCCCGGATAAGCTGGAAACATTCCCCGCTAGCTCCCCAAACTCGATTTAGAAAAATTCTGCAAGCTGGAAAAATAAAATCAAGTTCTCTTGGAAGCTGAGGAGAATTCAGGGACCCTCCCATTGCCCAGGAGAACTGTTTATTCCAGAAAGATGTTCTCTACGGCTATTCCTTCATCCCCCATCGCTATGAACCTGTCAAATGTCCAAGAGGCGCATGGTACCCCAAGGAGAGCCTGTGGGTGTTTATGGGGATCAGGTTGGACTTGATCTCAAAGTTGGACTCAGTCTCCAAGTTGGACTTGATCTCAAAGTTGGACTCAGTCTCCAAGTTGGACTTGATCTCTCAGGGGGATCTGGTGGTGTGTCTCAGAGCCTTGGGAAAACTAATGGGGTAGGGGGGAATCATGTAACTCAGCTAGGAAAGAATATAAAATTTTATTATGATGTTAAAATGAACAGTGATATATTATGGACTAGAATTTAAATTTATTGATGTTTAAAGACAACACAGGGTACTTGAAAGAAAACGTTTCCCTGGAGTAATGACCTCACCCTTGCCTGCATCCTACCCCAGACTCTGGGAGGATGGTTTCAGTTTACTCTCCTTTGCTTTGAAAAAGTCTTGGTCCTCAAAGAGTTTACAATCTGCTGCCTTTTTTTTTTTTTTTTCCCTTGCTTCCTAGTCTGGTAAAAAAAAAAAAAAAAAAATGAACCAAACCAAGTTGCAGAGGACCCAGGCCTGCCAATGGGGTAAATTTTAATGCAAAGAACCAGAATGATGAGCAAGAGAAAGCTCTGGGGTGAGAGGAGGGAGAGCGTATGCTTCACAAATAGATCATGGATACACGGGCATTCCTGTCATCTCTCAGAGGAAACAAATCCAACTACTATCCATGAGGATGTGGGTTCGATCCCTGGCCTCCCTTGGTGGGTCAGGGATCTGGCATTGCCGAGAGCTATGGTGTAGGTCACAGACATGGCTTATATCCCATGTTGCTGCGGCTGTGGTGGAGGCCAGCAGCTGTAGCTCTGATTCAACCCCTAGCCTGGGAACTTCCATATGCTGCAGGTGTGGATCTAAAAAGAGAAAAGAAAGAAACAAACCAAAACAAATAGATCACACCGTCAGCCTAGAACACATCTGGACAAACTGAATCTGCAAGGTAAGGGAGCTCCCAGAGACCTCACGCTCAAACCAATCCTATTTGCAGTAGGATTTCGGCAGCGTTGAGAACAGCCCGAATAAGCCCAACGACTTATTAACAAGCCTTATTAACAAGCCTGCCACAAGAGGACAAAGGAAAGGAAGAGAAGTAATTACCATTTATTGAGCAAGTACTACGTGCCAAAGTTATCTTCTCATTTGATCACAGTCACAAACCCATTTTCCAGATAAGGAAACCAAGGCTTAGGGGAATGGAGCCACTTGCCCAAGTGGACCCAACTAGCAGGTGACAGAGCCTGTGTCTCCCTCTGCCATACTGCCTGCCTTGAGAGCAGCTGCGTACTCCAGGTGCTTGAAATTTGGGCTGCCTAGAGGTCTCCTTGGAGAAAAGAACGAAAACTACAAAGAGACAACCGGCAATGTCACCAGTGGGTCCCATGGGATGAAGAAGAGGCCCCATTGCTTTATAAGTCGTTCATTCATTCATTCAGTCACTGTGTTCATTCTTGCAGATCCAATAGCGAGCAGCAAAGATGCTTCCTACCTTCTGGGAGCTTACAGACCAGCCTCTTCATCAGACTCTGGGCTCCTGCCAGGGACCACATCTTTCACCTCCAAGCCCGGGCCTAGCCCGGAGCCTGGTCCACAGCACAGGTTCCATAAATGTTTTCATAGATAACAAAATACCATCTATCCCAATGCCTCGGGTCTCACATGAAAGCCCTTCCTAGCAGGTGTGCCCCATTCAGGCCTCAGCCTGGGGTGCTCACCTTCCCTCTTGCCGAGGCCTCGGGGGAGAGGGCCCGGCTCAGCCAGGGAGGTACCGGTTAGGCCGGCATTTGCTCAGGGATTACGGGGCCCCTTCCAGGAGAGGATTACCTTGTGTCCAAACCCACTGGGCAGGGGAACAGCCCTCCAAATATTTGCTGAGAGTTCCTGACCTTTACCTCCTGTCCCACAGGGCGGGCACGTGAGCTGGGCCACTGGGGTGAGAGGCAGCTCCTCCCTCCCTCTCGCTGCCATCGCTTTGGTATTCAGACCAGGCCCAGCTGCAGGGGCAGGGCCTCTGCTTAGTCATCACTCCTATTAAATAGGGATGCCCATGATGCAGATCAAGGAGGATTTAGTTTTTCAACAAGTTAAACTGAAGAATCTGACCATGCTTCTGAAGACACAGCATTCTTCATTCAATTAAAGTTTTTTCCTAAAAACAACAATAATAATAATAATAAGGATGCCTAATGCCCCCCTGTTGACTCTGCCAGGACCACGAATGCCCTGAGTGGCCTCACTTTCATCTGTGCTCTTTAAGCAAACGTGCTGTCCTAGGAGCCCCTGCTGGGAGGATACTGCTTATGTTAAAGATGAGGGTGGAGGGGAAACCAGCTCTGACCTGCACAGGGCAGCACGGGGGCTCCTGGCCAGACCTGCCCATCATTGAGCATCTGGAACCAGACACAGGATGTGGAGAGAGGCCCGTGGCTTCTGGAAGCTCAACATTTCCCCTCCCTCCTCCACCTCAAGATGAGCCACTCAACTAGCTCAAAGACATGCTACGAGGATGTCGGCCATGCTGGGGTCCTCCCAGCAAGCAAAGCCCAAGGTAGCAGGGCAACAAGGTCACTGCTGACCAAGAGGCACCACAGAAGAGGAAGAGGCCGGGCAGAGTCTCAGACAGACACCCGCATCCTAGCCTTCATCCTGCAGGTGAAGGGAGGGACCGAGCCAAAGGAGGAGGCCCCGGAGCTCCTGCAGCCTTAGGAACTGTGGTGCACCGAGACACAACTGCCCAATAACATACAGGATGCCCAGTTAAATGTGGGTTTCAGAGAAAGCACGCATCATTTTTTGACAACTTTTTTGCAGTACCTTTGATGCATAAAAATTGTGTACGTCTTCTGGCAGACACAAACTGCTATATACAAAATAGATCAACAACAAGGTCCTTCTATATATATATAGGGAAATGTATTCAATATCTTGTAATAATATATAGTGGAAATATATATATACATATATCTGTATAATTGAATCACTTTGCTGTGTATGGGGAACTAACACAACATTGTAAATCAACTGCACATCAATAATAAATAGTAAATAATTATATATCTCTTAGGTGGATAATTTATTTTTTATTTTAAAAAAAATTTTTTAAAGTATAGTTGATTTACAATGTTCCTTCAATTTCTGCTGTACAGCAAATGGACCCAGCCACATGGACATACATATTCTTTTTTTTTAATTTTCATACTATCTTCCATTGCATTCTCACCTAAGAGACTGAACACAGTTCCCTGTTCTGTACAGCAGGACCCTATTACCTAGCTGTTTTAAATGTCATAGTTTACTTTTAATTTTTTTTTTTTTTTGGCTGTGCCCCTGGCAGACAGATGTTCCCGGGCCAGGGATCAAACCCACACCACAGGAGTGGCCCCAACGCCAGATTCTTAACCTGCTGAACCACCAGAGAACTTATTTAATATTTTACTTTTTATTAAAGTATCCTTGATTTACAGTGTTGTGCCAATTTCTGCTGTGCAGCAAAGTGACCCAGTCATATGTGTGTGTGTGTGTAAAATTCCTTTTCTTATATTATCCTCCATCATGTTCTATCCCAAGACACTGGCTATAGTTCCCTGTGCTGTACAGCAGGACCTCATTGCTTATCCACTCTAAATGGAATGGTTTGCATCTGCTAACCCCAAACTCCCCGTCCATCCCACTCCCTCCCCTCTCCTCCTTGGCAACCATGAGTCTATTCTCTCTCTCTGTGAGTCTGTTTCTGTTTCTGTTTGTAGATAGGTTCATTTGTGCCATATATTTATTTACTCATTTATTTTTGATGTTTCCATATATGTAGACCTTGTGAAAAGATCACCGTAATCAAGTTCAATAACCTACCATCACCTCACAGAGTTACCATTTTTGTGTACGTTGAGAAGGTTTAAATTAGAATCTATCTTCTTGGCAAATTTCAAATATACAATACAGTACTGTTTTTTTGGTTTTTTGTCTTTTGCCTTTTCAGGGCCCCACCTGCGGCCTATGGATGTTCCCAGGCTAGGGGTCCAATCGGAGCTGCAGCTGCCGGCCTACACCACAGCCGCAGCAACGCCAGATCCGAGTTGTGTCTGTGGCGACCTACACCACAGCTCATGGCAACGCCGGATCCTTAACCCACTGAGCAAGGCCAGGGATCGAACCCACAACCTCATGGTTCCTAGTTGGATTCATTTCTGCTGCGCCACGACAGGAACGCCACAATACAGTATTGTTAACTACCATCACCATATTAGATCCTCAGAGTTCAGACACCCTGCATCACTGAATTATTGTACCCTTTGGCCAAAAGAAAATAGCAGTCTATCCATACAATGGAATATTATTCAGCCTTTTAAAAGAAGGAAATCTTGTCTATGTGACAACAGGGATGAACCTGGAGGGATTTCACTACGTGAAATAAATCAGACACAGAAAGAGAAATGCTGTGTGATCTCACTTGCCTGTGGAAATTCAAGTGGTAACACCCATAGAAGCAGAGACTAGAAAGGTGATGGCCAGGAGGAGGAGTAGGGGTGAGGCTGTAGAAATGAGGAAGTACTGGTCCAAGAGCACACCTTTTTTTTTATTGTGGTAAAATACACTTAACACCACAGTCATCACTTTAACCGTGTTAAAATATACAATTCCGTGTCATTAAGTGACGTTCACATTCTGAGTAACCATCACCACTTTCTTTTTTTGGCCGTACCCATGGCACAGGGGAGGTCCTGGGTCAGGGATGGACTCAAGCAGCAGCTGCCACCTATGCCACAGCTGGGGCAACGCTGGATCCTTAACCCACAGCATGGGGCTGGGGATCAAACCCAAACGGCTACAGAGACAATGCATGGGTGTGGCCCTAAAAACACAAGAAGACAAATAAATAAATAAACAAACAAACAAATAAAGGAATGAGATGTACCAGTTATCTAGCGCCGTGTAACAAATTACCCTAAGACCTAGCAACTTAAAAATAAGAACTATGTATTATCTCAGGTCAGGAATCCAGGCGAGGCTTAGTTGGGTCTCAGCATCTTTGAGAAGGCTGCTCTGGGGTATCAGCCTGAAGAAGACCCAACCTAGACTATTCATTGGGCCCCAACACCCCCTCCCATGGAGACCCTTTCTCTAAGGTGGGATGTCTCTTCTCTCTGAAGAACAGCAGGCCCTTGTACCAATCTACCTCCCTGCCCACACACAACGGCCTTTCCCCTCGGGCCAGAAGCAGTGGACGTCTCTCTCCAGCTATGCTGGTCCCCCTTGTCTGGCCACCACCATGTCCCTACTGCACCCAGCCCGGGGCTGGGTGCCAACACAGGTGCCTTGTTTCTTCTTCCTTTGTACGCAGGTTACAAGAGGGCTGGAAGTCAGAGGCCCCGCCAGGGCTGAGGGCTCAGAGCCTCTCATAAGGGGAGGTCAAACAAAATGAAAACCTACCTCCCTTGCCCCATCATCTGAATTCCTACATTGGCTATGACATGGCTAAGGGGGAAATATTGGATTTATTTTTATGAGTTAGTCATCACCCTAAGGCCCTTAAGAGGAACCGCGCAAAGTGAATCCATTCAGAAGGTTGGAAGGTCATCGCTAACTTGTAAAAATAAATCCAATATTTTTCACTCTGTCTTATTAGATTTATATGATGCAGACATCCGAGGGAAGTTTGGTTCTTTTTTTAAAAAATGGTCATTTTCCAGGGCTATTTAGAGTATTTCTTTCTTGACTCAACCAAATACCCATTCCATCTCCAGGCAGAAGCTGATCGTTTGGCGGTCTGGCAATTTCTTGACTTAAAAAAATAAAAAAAAAGGATTTTGAAATGAGTACCTAAGAGTCTTTACATCTCTCCCTTCCATCACTCCACCTCTACAGAGACCAGCACAAATATTTCTAAGCCTGAAATTGCCAACCATGGAGGTTGGAAATAACTGAAAATAGTTGATGGATGGTACACCATAGGTTCAAAAATTCACTTTTTATCTGAAGAAAAAAAAAAGGCAGTCATGTAGGATCAATGGCCTCACTGTCATCAGTCAGAGAAACGAGCTGTGGTACCCACATGCTTCTCTCTCAAGTTCCCAGGCTGCTACTGCCTTGGCCAGCATCTCTCAAATGAGAATGAGGGGTTATTGGATGCTCAGGGGTTTGTGGGCAAAGTCCATCCTGGCTTCTGGACATTTGCTCAAGCTCACTCCCCTTCTCCTCTCTCCTTCCTCACTGCCCGAATATTTACTCGCTCTAGCAGGAGTCTGACATTTAATTATAACCATTTCCCACACCCAAAACCAGTCTCCTCTGTTTGCTAGAGCTGCCATGACCGAGTACCACAGGCTGGGCGGCTCACACAAGACAAATCTATTTTCTTCCAGTTCTGGAGGCTGCAAGTCCAAGGTCAAAATGTCGGCAGGTTTGGTTTCCTTGGAGGTCTCTGTCCTTGGTTTGCAGGTGGATGCCTTTTTGCTAGGTCCTCATGTGGTCTTTTTCTCTGTGTTTGCTTATATCTGACATTAAAACTTCCTCTTTATAAGGCAATCAGATTGGATCAGGGTCCACCCTAAGACCTAATTTTTTTTTTTTTTTTTTTTTTTTTTTTTTTTTTTTTTAAGGGCCGCAAGTGCAGCATATAGAGGTTCCCAGGCTAGGGGTCAAATCAGAGCTACAGCTGCTGGCCTACGCTACAGCCACAGCCACACAGGATCAGAGCTGTTTCTGTGACCTACACCGCCTCTTGAGGCAACACCAGATCTTTAACCCACTGAGCAAGGCCAGGGATCTAACCCACATCTTCATGGACACTATGTCAGGTTCTTAACCTGCTGGGCCACAATGGGAACTCCAGGAAAAGTTCTTTAAAGGGAAAGAGAAAGACTACATTTTCTTCTACACATTGTCTCCCTAGATCCTAGCAAGAGACCTGCTCCATAGGATATTCCATCAGTTTTCTCTAGAATGATGGTTTCACCAGCCAGATACATTTGGGAAACACCAGATGAAAGCCAACAGCAAAGTTTTCTAACTCTGGGCCTTGGCAGCGCTTTGGTGAACTGACGTGTCTCAGGAAAGGCCCAGAGAGGGAGCTTCTCTGTAAACAGCTTCTCTGTATTTGTCTGGGACTAATATTCCCAAATGCAGGTAAGAGCCAGACTGAGACGCTCCTCTTCTCCACTGGCGTAGTTGCCTAGATGCAGAGCTTCCTGTGCTGTGCGGAGGAAGAAAACTACAAAAGGGCCTAAGCCTGATGACAATGGCCGGAGAAGCAGCTATGAAGATGGGGAACCTGGAGGTTTGCGAAAACTGTGGTCCCTCAAAGCCCATTTAAGGGAAGGGCTGATGGAGGGCTGTGTCACTAGAAGGCACCCTATGGAAACATGGTTGGGGAGTTCCCATGGTTCCTCAGTGGTTAACAAATCCGACTAGGAACCATGAGGTTGTGGGTTCGATCCCTGGCCTCGCTCAGTGGGTTTAGGATCCGGCATTGCCATGAGCTGTGGTGTAGGTCAGCAGCTGTAGCTCCGATTGGACCCCTGGCCTGGGAACCTCCATGTGCCATGGGTACAGCCCTAGAAAAGACAAAAAAAAAAAAAAAAGAACATGTTTGGGGAGTTGTCAGTGCTGTCACTTAGGTCGCTGCTGTGGTGAGGGTTCAATTCCAGGCCCGGGAATTTCCACATGCCACAGGTATAGTTTAAAAAAAAAAAAAAAAAAGAATGTTTTCAGTTACATTGGGGTGGGAAGTTAATTTGCAGGGGTTTGTGACTGGGTTTCCAGCAGATGTCTAGGGCAGGTAAATTGTCCTGGGGCGGGGGCATGAGCAGGAAGTGGGGAAGGACAAGGAGGGACGAGAGACTGTGGAGCAGGGAGTTGGGGCTGGCCGAGCCATAGTGGCTGGTGGGCCTGGGGAGTCAGGGCCCCAAGGAACCCTGAAGACCAGCTCACCTAAATCAGTTGTGCCCAAGCCTGCTCCTGCCCCTGGTGCCACCAGATAGACCCAACCTCATCATCAAGAAGCCAAATCCACTTTTCTCATTCTGGAAAAAGAGAAAGAGAGACGGAGAGACAGACCAGCTCCCATCTCTGCGGGCTTCATTGCAGCCCTCCCTTTGATGAGTGGCTGGCGAACGTGCACAAAAACAAGGGCAATTTAAAAGTCGGGGAAACTCGGCTTTCAATAATTCCCCGCTAGGTTTCCGGCTGCAGAAGAGTAAATAACACAACGGCTACAAACGCTGGGAGCGAAATCGCCAATAACGGCTCCATGCTTATGATAACTTTCCCAATTTTCTGCAATCTCCACCGTTTCTCTCTTGACTTGGGTCTGTATCCGATTTTTTTTCCTCTCTCTTTATTGAACATCTGCCTTGGGAGCCACTGTCACAAAAAGTAATAAACACATCAATCCAAAAGAAAAAGAGAGGATTGTGCAGTCCCAACTACTTAACCAATCAAATTGGCAGCCGGCAGAATGAAATGGGGGCGGGGGCGGGGGGGTGGCGGAGGGAAGAGCTAAGAGACCCGCTTCCCAGAGAACATTTCTAATGACGGTACCCACCCGAGGCAGAGGATGTACCCAAGGTGCACCGGGGCTGCCGAATAAGTTAATTGCAGTTTCTAACACTAATTATAGATTTCAACCTTTGTTGAGATTTCAAGCCCTGGGATTAATTTGTAAGTCTTTCATTCAGCCAAAATTTGACAGCTTTTGCTTGCTTCGCCTCTGCCTCCTCCCAAATATAAGGGAACAAGGGGAGGGTTTGTCTTGGAATAGAGAATGCCTTTCCTTAAAACAGAAACTCAAACAATCATATCACCTCTTAAAATCTTACCCGTGGATTCTGCAGATGTGTACTGGAGAAGGCAATTACAAGGTTCACTGTCCCGCAAGTTTCCCCCCCCTCCCCACCCAAATCACAACAACAAAAAATGATGCCTGAAAGGGAAACAAAAGCAATTTATGTTTTCTAGTCATCGTCCCAGAAATAGCCAAAGATTGCTTGCATACGGAACAGATGAAATCAAATCTTTCACTACTGCTTAAAGAAAAAAAAAATCCTATTACAAATTACATTTAACTCAGGTGTGTATAGTTTGCTAGTTCTTATCCAATTGTAAATTAGACCAGGGCTGCCTGTTGGGAGGGAAAAGTGGCTTTTGAAACATGTCTTATTGACTGAGTATAAATTACCTGCAGCAGATTTGTGAAGCAAATTTGAAGCAGGAGATGCCTCCAGGCAACATTGTATTGATTGTAGATTGATATTCAGCTGATTTTCAGGTGAAAAATAAATATTATTTTAGCAGCAATTTAATTAACAAATCATCGCCCAAATGGTAAGAATATGCTGTTGTCTAATACAGGGGTTTAAGCTTTTTGAAAAAAAAAAAACAATTATCTGATAAGTGCTTTGTTTCCCTTGTAGATTAATTGTCTTTAGTTATTCCTCCAAGTCTCTCTGTGAATCTGCATAAGGTAAAATCATGCTCATGGGCACTCTGTTCATTTTTCTTTAGACTCTAGAAGTGAGATTTTTTTGTTTCTTCCCTGCCCCTGAATGCAATGAACATGCTTCTCTGAAGCACTGGCAAAACCTGAGTTGTGCTGATTTTAGCAGAGCCCTTGTGGGACACTTGGAAGCTGGAGGTCCCAGCTGTCAAACCAGCTCTGTCCTCAAGCTGTCATATGACTTTGGGCAGATTCTCTTCATTTCTGCCAGCCCTGGTTCCTCTGTGGATTAGCTTGTCCCTGAAGTCATGGTGTTCTGATAAACAACCAGCTCTTGGAGGGGGAAGGTCCCTGACTGGTAGTGTCTGCCCATTCCCATGGTGTCAATACGCCCACTGTTGCTGATTTCAAGCTACCAGTTTGACATTACTGAATGCATAGCTGGGACGAGATGCCTCAAGCCACCTCAAGCCAGCTCCAGCTGACCATGGCCCATAAAATCTCTTCTGGTTCAAGAATTCCATCAGTTTACCCATGTGACATATATAGATGGCTCACCAGCTTTTTGAGAAGGAATAAAAACAAATTTTAAACGCACATACACAAGAAGAGGATTAGAGCTTTCTTTTCTGATAACTCGGGAATTATTTCAGGGTTATCATTACGAACATCAATGTGATTTCTCATCAAGTATGTTCAGAATATCCAGCTGTTCTCACTTCGTTCTGTTAGAGGGGAAACAAAGTCAGACAATAGCAAAATCATCTAATACGGAGATAATGTCTATAAGGGTTCCCAGAAGTTCTCTGATGAACTGATTTTCTTTTAACTATCTTTTTTCCCTTGATACCAAAGGACTATATATGTATTGAAGAGAATGCAAGTGAATTCAGGACAGTGAAAAGAAAAAAAAACATTTAAATCTCTGTAGTTAGCTCACCCAGAGAGTCACATACTGCTATGTTATTATTCAATTATTTCTGTCTCCTTTCTCTCTCTTACACACACACAAACATTATTTTTTATGAAAACAGCATCTAATAAGGTTTTGTGACTTTTTATTTACTAAACAATGAAAATATTCCCATGTCATTAAATATTCCTTCTTTACGTTTAAAGGCTGCATCACCAAGCTTTCATCCATCAATCAATCCTTTGCTTTTTGGACCTCTAGGCTGCTTCCAGTTGTATGGTAATGTAAGACCACTGTGTATTCAGCATCTTGGACTGAATCTTTGTACACAGCCATAATGATTGCTGATGAATCAATTTCAAGATCAGGAGATGCTGCATCTACTAATGTACTTGTAAAAAAAAAAAAAAATCAAACTCGACCCTGAAAGAAACCTGTTATCATGAACTCTGTATGAGATCAGAGAACGCCCATGGCCTAGGGAGAGGCCCCACATTGATTGAGTGATATTGTGTGGTGTGATTCTGTTTCTCCCACAAGGCAACGAGGAATCAGCAGAGTTGGTGGGTGGCATCTTGACAGGTGATATCACTGCTCTCCATAAGGATGACCATGGACATGAGGCAGGGTCCAAGAAGCCAGGTCTCCACTTCTCTTCCCATTTCAGAGCAGCCTGCCCAGGAAGCGGAGGAAACCTTGACAAAAGCCCACAGGACCATCCTTTCTTGGAAGGGCAATGTCAGCAAGAGCTGGCTTCCTACTCACAGGCAGAGGGCTACAGACACGTTAGAATCTCCTGCAGGCCCAAGAAAAAGACCACCTGAAAGGCATTAGAAAGTCCTCTCAGGCCTTCCCATTGTGGTACAGCAGTAAGGACCCCAACTAGGGTCCATGAGGACACAGGTTTAATCCCTGGCCTCACTCAGTGGGTTAAGGATCTGGCATTGCCATGAGCTGTGGTGTAATTCACTGATGTGGCTCAGATCCCATGTTGCTGTGGCTGTGGCACAGGCCAGCAGTTGTGTTGTAGCTCCAATTCGACTGGGAACTTCCATATGCTGCAGGTGCAGCCCTAAAAATACAAAAAAAAAAAAAAGAGAAAAGAAAGGAAGGAAAAAAGAAACCTCTCTCTTGCCATATAGGCTTCTCTCAAAAAATAGTCAGCTTTAGGACATTTCTGACTTGCTTTTTCAACAATATTCAAAGGACAATGAATCCAGAAACTAGAGCAAGCGGGACGGGAAAGAAACAATCTGAGATAAGGGAAGAGTGAGCAGAGAAAAAACACAATTGATTAATTAAAAACCATCATCCGAACAGCAGGTTGGATACTGCAGAAAATCAATTTAATGAGGTAAAAGACAAATTCAAGACATTTTCTATTATACACATGGGAAAGTTTGAGAGATACCGACTTACAGTGACAGAGAAAAATGATCAAAGATGTGTTTGAAAAACTTAAAAATTTGCCACTACCAGAAGACAAATGGGGTATCTCTCTCTAAATTTTTTTAATAGAAGGAAGAAATTAAACATTGTATTTTTTTAAAAAAAGGAACAAGAGGAAATCAACAAAACTTAAAGCAAAATAATAGAAAACCAAACATTAGTCATTATACCTAAATGGATTATTAAATACAAAATCAGATAAATGAGTTAACTCTATTAAATTCAGAGATTCTCAGAGTAAAAAAATATGCTATTTAATTAGATAATTCGAAGACAAAAGGACTCAAGAATATTAAATAAGCATATAAAAATTTGAATAATATAATAAGGTGGACTTAATATATATATATATCAGGGAGTTCCCATCGTAGCACAGCAGAAATGAATCTGACTAGGAACCATGAGGTTGTGGGTTCGATCCCTGTCCCTGATCAGTGGGTTGGGGATCCGGCATTGCCGTGAGCTGTGGTGTAGGTCGCAGACGCTGCTCAGATCTGGCATTGCTGTGACTGTAGCTCTGATTCGACCCCTAGCCTGGGAACTTCCATATGCCACAGGCACAACCCTAAAAGACAAAAAATAAAACAAAATAAAACAAATATATATATATATATATGTATCAAATTATATTCCCTACAAAGAAAGACCATAGTCTTTTAAATTTTCCACAGAATATTTGCAAGACTTATCTTTCAGCTATTAAAAATGACCTTAATCAGTTCATAAACAAATGTATGTAGCTCCTGATAGGTGGTTTTAATATTGAGAATCAAGCCCAACAGTGATCTCCCCCTCCTTTCCAAAATCCCAAGAGAAATTTTTTTTTAATTTTTTGGCCACCCCACAGCATATGGAGTTCCCAGGCCGGGGATCACATCTGGGCTGCGACCTATGCCACACCTGTGGCAATGCTGGGTCTTTAACCCACTGTGCTGGGCCAGGGATTGAACCTATGTCTGCTCAGCTGCAGAGACACCACTGATCCGGTTGAGCCACAGCAGGAACTCCCCAGTGGAAATTTTTGAAGTTAAATAGCTTTCCCCAGAGTCAGAGTGGTAGAATTGACTCTTGAGTCCAGAACTCTTTTTTTTTTTTTTTTTTTTTCTGTCTTTTAGGGCTGCACCAGCAGCATATGGAGGCTCCCAGGCTAGGGGTTGAATCAGAGCTGTAGCTGCCGGCCTATGCCACAGCCACAGTGGGATCCGAGCCGCGTCTTTGACCTACACCACAGCTCATGGCAATGCCAGATCCTTAGCCCACTGAGCGAGGCCAGGGATTGAACCCATGTCCTCATGGATGCTAGTCAGGTTCCTTAACCCCTGAGCCACAACGGGAACTCCACTGAGTCCAGAACTTCTAAGTCCAGTGTTTTTGTTCCTTCACCCATGACCGTAAAGCCTTGACCTGACTAATCAGCTTTATGAAGGAAGAGCCTTGGCCATATTCACGGGAGCTGAGACTGTTCTAAAAGACGGAGCAGAACTAACAGGAGCAGCTATTACACATGAACTTTTCTGTTGGGGGCTCACCCTGGTCTTTGACTCATTCTTCTCGTTAATTAAACCAGAGAGCAGTGGGAGCTGTCACTGCTCCTGCCCTGTCCCAGCCCAGGGAGCCTGCCTCCTGGTCCATCCACGGGAGCCGAGGAGGGTGCAGCAGGCAGCCCATCACTCAAGCAGGGGCAGCCCAAGTGATGTCACCATGCAGGGGCTTGGAAATGGGTGGGCAGAGGCCCCAGGGAGGGAGGGTGTGTGCCCTCTTAATGCACACGAGGTCTCCAAACCTCTCCCGTGTGACTTGCCTGCGGCTGAGGACGAGGCTCTCTGAACTCCAGAGTTGGTTGGCTTTTTAGTTCGGGGGCTTGGCACAAAGATTTATGTTCCTAGTGTGACCGTACTCACCATCCATCACGATTAGTTACAATAAAATCTCTCTTCGTGTTTTTAAAAGCCCTCTGAGTTACATTCCATTATGCAGTTAACATATCGCAGATGGTCGGGCCATTGTTCAACCAGAGAACCATTTTTTGATCTCTGAAAAGGAGGGCAGGGAACCAGCACTTGACCTCCCCAGAGGCCCTGGAAACCCTGAGCCTGGCGTAGAGGAGAGAGAACAAAGAAGGGGGGGGGGGCTGGCTCACCCCCGAAGACCCGGTGGTCGGGCTGAAATGAGTGGCTGCACAAAGCAGAAGGGCTTGGGTTACCGGCCTTTTTCTTGAGGGAACTTAACCTGGATGCCCTCTGGTCTCTAGAATATCGAGTCTGTCTTCTCCAAAGCAGCGCCGTGCTGCCTCTGAGCGAGGCTCTCCCAGGCTGGTTCATATCTGACTCATTCAATTAATGTGGGATCAAAGACCCCACTGGGAACTGAAGCGACAGTTATATGTTGGTGAAGGGACAGTTATATGCTGGGCCCCCGCCCCAAATCACTCCCTACCTCCTCCACCGCGGCCCACCCTGCTCTCAACAAATGGCATGAGCTGCAGGCCCAGACTTTGTGGTGCATTGTGTTCTGCTCCCAAATAATCACTCCTCTGCAGTAGCAGGATTCTTTGGTCCTGCTCCCCCTGTGAGACTTGCAGGACATCTGTGGGAGGAGAATGAAACCTCCCCTTGGAGTTCCCGCCCTGGCTCGGTGGTTAATGAATCTGATTAGCATCCATGAGGACGCAGGTTCAATTCCTGGCTTCGCTCAGTGGGTTAAGTATCCCGAGTTGCCGAGAGCTGTGGTGTAGGTCGCAGATGTGGCTTGGATCCCGAGTTGCTGTGGCTGTGGCGTAAGCCAGCGGCTACAGCTCCAATTCTACCCCAAGCCCAGGAACCTCCATATGCCGCAGGTGCGGCCCTAAAAAGCAAAACAAAACAAAACAAAAAAAAACTGCCCTTGACAGGAGCTTGGCCATGTACACAATGATCCAATCAAATAACGCAAACTCACAAAACACCCAGAGCCCACACTGTGTGGCACACAGTAGGCCATCCGATGGTAGCTACAAATAGCCAGGAGGCTCCCTGTCTTTGGGCACAACTGCTCATTAGAAATAACTGCCTCGGCTCAACTCCCAAGCAGCCAGGGATGTCAGAGGCTCCTGAGAAAAGTATTGATCCACTAACGACCCACCTAAATCGCTAGAAAGCCATCTGCAAACAAAACGCACTTGAGAAGTCAGTTGTCACCAGCTCCTTAACCTTTCTGGCCGGTGGGGTCAGACGGCAAACTTCATTCCCTAATGTTGTGGTCCCCTGCCCCCTTCCTGAGCCTCTGAGCTTGCTGGTTAACAGCTTTGGGGACAGGCTGCTAACCTCTCCAGACCCTCCACCTCCCAGCTAAAAAGGAATAGAGCCCGAGGCGACCCTGGAGAGCTCCCAATCAGATTCATTTTCTCTACGTCCTAACAAATGAGAGGGAGGCAAAGGGCTTCATCTCCCGCTTATCAATTGCATGATCCATCCTGGGGATGCGGCCATGAGGCTGGGAGCGTGACAGATCCATTGCATTAGGCGGTGAATTCATCACACCGTCCATTCAAGCCCAGCCCTGCTCTGCCTCCCAGTCTCTAAGATCTACGCGAGGCCACATCCACTGGCCGAGCCACACAGAAATGGACTTGAAGGGTCTCACTTGAAAAACCTCCGGGGTCCCTCCTTGAAGGCCTTACTTTTTTTGTTCCTATCACAGATCTGGAAGTCTGGCTGTGCCCAGGTTGCTGGTTAGAAGCTGGTTGGAAGCTGGGAGAGGGAAGTGGGCCAGCAGAGACGGAGGAAAGCAACAGTCTAGCTCTAGATTCCACACATCGGCCGTCAGGGATCTTGGTCATATGAGAATAGCACGGTCTCTGAACAGGCCAGGGAATCGCCCACATGCCAGAGTGCCACCGTCTGCCCAGCACTCCTGTTGGGTCCTTTCTGCTCTGGAGCAGACTGGGCTTCTGAGGGACCCTTTGAGGACTCCAAGTGGCTCTATCCGTGAATTCCATCAGAGCCCAGAAGCAGGCTTTGTCAGAATCCCAAGCCTCTCAGAGGGCAAAAGCTGGTCATTCAAAGAGACGAGGGCTGCTGTGGCTCAGACCATCCACCCTGCGGAGAGCAGACAGAGGGGCTGCCCCTGCGGCATCAAGACTAGAAGAACCCAGCCCAGGCCTGGGTGCAAGGCCAAACTGGGAGAGTCCTCTGCCACCCAAAGCCCAATCTTGATGGAGGAGAAAACTATCACTCAGTCTAACCTTGACCCAGAAGCCAAGAGGCCAAAGGAAGATTTGAAAAAGCCCACAGAGGAGTTCCCACAGTGCTCAGCCGTAATGAACCTGATTAGTATCCATGAGGACACGGGTTTGATCCCTGGCCTCGATCAGTGGGTTAAGGATCCAGCTTTGCCGTGAGCTGTGGTGTAGGCTGCAGATGCAGCTCAGATCTGGCGTTACTGTGGCTGTGGCGTAGGCCGGTAGCTGCAGCTCTGATTCAACCCCTACCCTGGGAACTTCCATATGCTGCAGGTGCAGCCCTAAAAAGACCAAAAAAGAAAAAAGAAAAGAAAAAGAAAAAGCCCACAGAGGAGGACTGAATATGTATCTCTTTTTTAAAGAGTTTTTTTTTTTGGGGGGGGGGTTGGTTTTGTGGTTGTGGGTTTTTTTGTTGTTGTTGTTTTTATTTTGGTTTGGGGTTTTTTTGCTGTTTAGGACTACACCTATGGCATATGGAGGTTCTCAGGCTAGGGGGCAAATCAGAGCTCCAGCTGCTAGCCACAGCCACAGCCACAGCAACACAGGATCTGAGCCACGTCTGTAACCTACACCAGAGCTCACGGCAATGCCAGATCCTTCACCCACTGAGTGAGGCCAGGGATTGAACCCGCAACCTCATGGTTCCTAGTAGGATTCGCTTCTGCTGAGCCATGACGGAAACTCCCAAAAGAGTTTGAAAGCAAATAAGAACTAGTTGCTCCTCTCAAGTAGGTGAGAGGAGCCATAACTGGCTATCGCCCTGACCCAAAATTTATCCCTTGAACGTCTTCCCTCCCCACCCTTGGAAGCGGTTTCCCCGCTGTGTTCTCAGTGTGAACCCTCCACATCCTCCCTCAAGACAAGAGCATCTGGAGAGCCTCAGTCACCTCAAACAGAAAAAGATCACAGGACTTCCAGAGTTCCTGTTGCAGCTCAGCAGAAACAAGTTTGACTAGTATCTACGAGGACATGGCTTCCATCCCTGGCCTCATTCAGTGGATTAAGGATCCAGTGTTGCTGTGAGCTGTGGTGTAGGTTTCAGACACGGCTCAGATCCCGAGTTGCTGTGGCTGTGGCATAGGCCAGCAGCTGGAGCTCCGATTCAACCCCTAGCCTGGGAACTTCCATATGCCGAGGGTGCAGCTCTAAAAAGAAAAAAAATATAAGGATCACAGGACTTCCCATCGTGGCTCAGTGGGGTAAGAATCAGACTAGCCTCCATGAGGATGCACGGGTTCGATCCCTGGCCTCGCTCAGTGGGTTAAGTATCCGGCTTTGCCACACGTTGCAGCGTAGGCCACAGATGTGGCTCGGATCCTGTGTTGCTGTGGCTGTGGTGCAGGCCAGCAGCTGCAGCTCTGATTCGACCCCTAACCTAGGAACTTTCATATGCTGTGGGTGCGGCCCCAAAAGACAAAACAAACAAACAAACAAATAGCAAGGAGATACTACTTCATACCTCTAAGGACAGCTATCCTCCAAAAGATGGACAGTGATAAGTGTTGGCAAAGATGCGGGGAAACTGGAAACCTCGTCTCATAGGCTTCGGATGGGGACGTAAAGTGGAAAACACTTTGGCGATTCCTCAAAACGTTCAACATAGAGTCAATCTATGAAGAACAACTCCACCCCTGGGTCTATGTGCAGGAGAACACGAAACACATCCCCACAAAAACTTGACCACAGAATGTTCCAAGCATCATTATTCATATGACCCCCCAAAATGGAAACCAAAAAAAAAATCCATGAATTAATGTATAAACAAACAAAAGGGGGGGTCTATTCGTATGATGCAATATTATTCAACCATAAAAATGATGAAGCATTGATACGTGCCACACAGAGGAGCCTTGAAAACATTACGCTGAGGGAAAGAAGCCGAGCACAAAGGCCACATGCATATAATTCCATTGATATGAAATGTCCGGTGAGGGTAAATCCATAGAGACATAAAATAGATGCGTGGTTGCCCAGAGGCTGGGTGAAGAAGAGAGGGGGTGTGACTTCTAATGGGTACAGGGTTTCTTTTTGGACTAATGAAAATGTTCTGTTAGTGGTGATGGTTGTACAACTTTGAGAATGCAGTAAAAATCACTGAATGATACAGTTTCAGAGGGTGAAGTTTATGGTATGTGAATTGTATCTTAATTAAGAAAAACACTTTGGCAGTGATTGCAAGGATTGAAGTCAACTTAACCTAGAGAAGGATGCACCTGCTCACTTCCGCAGATCCTAAGACGGTGATGGGAATTACTGTAGGAGCTTGAGTGAGGGCGTGGCCCTCTGGCAGAGCCGCCTCCTGGACCTGGCTTTCAGAAAGAAGACCCAGGAGTTCCCGTCGTGGCGCAGTGGTTAACGAATCCGACTAGGAACCATGAGGTTGCGGGTTCGATCCCTGGCCTTGATCAGTGGGTTAAGGATCTGGCTTTGCCATGAGCTGTAGTGTGGGTCGCAGGCTCGGCTGTGGCTCTGGTGCAGGCCGATGGCTACAGCTCTGATTAGACCCCTAGCCTGGGAACTTCCATATGCCACGGGAAGCGGCCCTAGAAAAGGCAAAAAAAAAAAAAAAAAAAAAAAAAAAAAATCAAACAAACAAAAAGAAGAAGACCCAGAGTTTTAAGAGCAAATAGATGACCGGAGCTGAGGAGTCCAACCTTCCTGCAGTCCCAGTGTCACTGGCTGCAGTTCCAGGCTGTACCTCCCAGCAGTGGCAGGAGGTGGCACCCCCAGTGTCCAAGTCCAAAGGCATCCTGCTCAAGAGCCACAGCACCCCTCTGGCTGTCACTTGGGAGCACTGCCAGAGCCAGCAGCTGGCACACTTGAAGGGGGAATCTGAAAGGCCTGGCTGACCAGGCAGATAATTATGATGTGGACCAATTTCGAAACCTTCCTCACCCACAGGTTCTGTGGTCTCCATCACAGAACCTTAGCCCCACATGAGTCCTCAAAGATTCAGACCCACCACTTGGCAAGAGTTCTCAGAACATCTCAGAATGTTAAGACTCCATTTCGGCCCAATTCAAGGCTTAGTCCCAATAAAGATGCTGAGTTTTATGGTCAAGCTTTCTGTGTTAACTTCTGGATAAAGTCATATAATCATGCCATCATTGAAAGAGCTCATGCAAAAGAATCAAACTCCAAATCCGGTAAAGAGAACAGCAGCACAGTGACTTGATGGAGCCGTGATTCAGGATGCGGCTTGTGGGCGCGGGGCCCTCTTTCTGTGAGGCATTCCTGTCTGTGTGATTTCAGGGGTGCCCCACCCCCAAGCATTTTCCTCACTGACTTTTGTACATGTGCCATCAGCAGTAGATTTCTCCGGGTGAGCCCCTCCCTGTGTTTAAACAACAAATACTCCTGGGAGGTCTCCCTCTCTTGTTAGTGTAAATGAGCCCTTTGGTGGGGAAGGGGGGTTGTCAGAAGAGACATTTGGAAAGGGGCATAAGACACAGGAAGAATAAGCATAAAAGACTGAATTCAGCCATATCATAGCTTTGCTAAGGGCTGTCTTCATATCTACAGCCAAGCTGAATGCATTTTTTCTGATCTGCAGGGTCAGTGACTTCATTCTCCTGCAGCAAAGAATGGGTCAAGAAGAATTTGGGACCACTTTATACCCATTAAGTTGGCTAATGTTAAAAAAAAATAAACAACGGAAAGCAGTAAGTGTTGGCATGGATGTGGAGGACTTGGTACCCTGTCTGTTGCTGATAGGAATGTAAAATGGTGCAGCTGCTGTGCGAAATGGTATGATGATTCCTCAGAGGTAAAATTAGAACAACTGTATGGTTCAGCAAGTCCACTTATGGGTATATGCTCAAAATAATTGTAGTCAGGTACTGGGACAGATATTCGTATACCAGTGTTCATAGCCGCATTATTCACACTATCCCAAAGGTGGAATCAAATCAAACATTCATCAATGGATAAAGGAATAAACAAAATATTATTCACCCTTAAAAAGGAAAGAAATTCTTTTTTTTTTTTTTGTCTTTTTGCTATTTCTTTGGGGCTGCTCCCACGGCATATGGAGGTTCCCAGGCTAGGGGTCGAATCGGAACTGTAGCCACCGGCCTATGCCAGAGCCACAGCAATGCGGGATCTGAGCCGTGTCCACAACCTACACCACAGCTCACGGCAACGCCGGATCGTTAACCCACTGAGCAAGGCCAGGGACCAAACCCGCAGCCTCATGGTTCCAAGTCGGATTCGTTAACCACTGCACCACAACGGGAACTCCAGAAAGAAATTCTGACATGTACTACAACATAGGTGAACCTTGAGGACACTATACTGTGTCAAATAAGCCAGTCACAGAAGGACAAATACTATACAATTCCACTTACATGAGATATTTAGAATAGTTAAATTCATAGAGATAGAAAGTAGAACAATGGTTGTCAAGGCTCAGGGGAAAGGGGGATGGGGAGTTATTGCTTGATGGGAACCAAGTTTCAGTGTAAAGAAGATTACAAAGTTCTGGAGCTGGGTAGTACTGATAGTTGTACATCAGTGGGAATGCATGTGATGATACTGAACTGTATACTTAAAAATGGTTAAACTCATAAATTTTATGTGATGTGGTGTGTTTTGCCACAAAAAAAAATTTTAAAGGAAAGAAAAAGAATTCAATAGGATAATATCCAAAATATACAAAGAGTTCCCAGAAATCAATAAAAAAGGATGATTTGGTTTTTTTAATGACAAAGGATAGGAACAAGCTATTCTCAAAAGAAAACACTGAAATGACCAGTATGCATAAACAAATGTTAAAAATATCCTTCCTACATTAATGTCTTAGAAGCAACACTTATTAAAACTTCAGATGCTTGAAAAAAAGAAATCCTTCCTAAACCCTCTCTTTTCTTCTTTTGTCATGCAGATTATTTGAAACAGTAAAATGGTCTACCCACGGTGTTTCCTTTGTCTTTACTCTTAAATCCACGGCAGTCACTCTCCAGTGTAATCTCTCTGGCGAAGGTACCAATGGAATCCGTTGGAAGGACCGGGTGGATGTGGAAAACAGGAAGCGCCATTTGATTGGAACCAGAGGTTTGGCGGGTCTCAAGGAGGTGAAGGGTCCAGTGGAGAGATGAGAGATGAGACTAGAGGGATGCTTTGGGACCTGATAGGACTGGATGTGTGTTTACTCTTTAAGAGAAAGCTAGTGCTGACCACTGCTGTGGATAACAGGTTACAAGGACCAAAACTGGAAGAAAGGCTCATGGGAAAGCTGCCACCATTGTCCCAGGGGAGATAACAAGGAGCAGAAATAAAGGGTTGGCCAATAGATAAAGGATAGGGATTGTGAGGCTATTATGAAGCCACAGACTCATCAAAAGGAAGGATGGAGAGTGGGGGGCAAGGACCAAGAAAGGGCAGAAGACAAGCCCCAAGGAGTGCCTCAGAGGAGCACGTGGTCAAGCCAAGGAGAGAGAGAGAGATGGGGAGAGAGATCTAACCTACGATGGCCAAGGTTAAAAGACACTTTATCCATTCACAAGCCCTTCGTATTAACCCCGGGTGATTTTCAGGTTTTGAAAAAAGACCAAGAAAAGAAAGCATTGTCACTAAATAGCACGGTTTTTTTTCAAGGGTCTGCCTGCCAATATGCTACAGTACATGAAAAGCTAGATGCCTAAACAGTATTATTTGGGAAGCTATCTGACCAAAAGAGAAATCCAAATGAACTCTCTGATGCCCCATAAAATAAGTCGGTAAATATTTTATGGGATCCCTCTCCCTTCAAACATAATCTTTATAAGCCAGACGTCTACTTGGCTCCCGACCTCTGTAGGAAACAGTTGCTCAGAGATCACGGCTTGTCTTTGCTGTAGCCTGAGTCCAGTTAATTGTGGATTTGATTCAAATGATAGCATTGCTGTGGCAGAATGAACCTGTCTTCACCACATTGATTCCCCCCACCCCACCCCTTTTCAGCTGGGAGCCCTCCTGAAAGAACAATGGATTTATAATATGAGCAAAACAAAGGAGTCGGGAATGAACAGCTCTTGGAAATAAGTAGGTCAAGACACAATCAATTTCCAAATCTAAAATTATGTTTGAAAAATGTACCTTTAATACCGGAGTCAGCTTCGGCCCTGTGGGGCAAAGCATGTAAAGTTTAAAGTTCCTGAGCGGCTGCTTTATCAGGTAGCCTGAAGTTTACCCTGGAGGTTAAGCAATAAAATGGAAGCAAAAATAATTTAACAGTTTTGCAGTTAGTTTAACCCAGCAAATGGCATGCACCTTCCTGGAGCTTTTGCCATGCTCATAAAGCTGCAAGATGCATTTCAAAGCTATGAATTTGCTAAATAGAACTTCATTTCCTCTTCTTATTAGAGGTAATTAAATTTATTAGACGTCAGTAAAAGCCTTGTAAACAGAAAATATGAACGCTTATAAAAGTCTGCCCTCTCTTTTCAGCCTAGTAATTAAGATGCAAGGAGAAAGCAGCTAATAACAGCTCGTAATTTATGAGGTGTCATTCACCCCCCCAAAAAAAACTGAGACATATTGTGGAGGTATTAAAGACTGAAATGAAAATAATACCCACTGAAACACATTATTTATTAAATACATAACCACTCAGAGAAATAAACACATCACACAGCGAACTTGATATTTCTGATGGAAACAGTATATACATCACCTCCTGCTTTGGATATATTACCTATCAAGTCAAATCCTTAAATCAAAGTCACAGCTTGTTTAAATGCAAACGGCCCGTGGCAGCCCAGCGAGCCCCAAATTTCCACGAGACATTCACCTTGATGTCAGTTTTCAAAGACTGAGTCACTGTGAAGGTTTTTCATGATGATGGTTTTTAACATTCGCCACAGAAAAGAAATCCCCTGGCAAGCATTAGAGAGAGAGACACAGGAAGGAAGACAAGGAAAAGATTCTAAACAGAAGAGCAGGACTGATCAATTAACAAAAACGTTTCCCACCCTCCAGCCCAGATGAACTTAGAAGCCACTGCAGGATCAGTGCTCCCTCCAAAAGCAATCTCTTTCTATTGCAGCTTAATAATGTAATTTATGTCTTCATCAACAAGTCCAGCCGAAGCCTGTACTCTGAGCTCCTTGGAATAAAAGGTGATGGGAACTTTAGATGCCATAGTTCATCAAGGCAAAGATGCCCTTGGTGCATTATTTTACGTACGGCTACGAAAGAAAAAAGTAAAACACTGCTCCTTAAACGGGCACGCCATCCTTGTAAGATGCATCCTGATGTCAGAAACATGAAAACGAGGCATTTTAGAACTCACTCAGTACAATCCATAAAACCAGAGGAGGTAAAGATGAATGTCTTTAAAACTAGTATCTTGGTTATAGTATGTGAATTCTAACTCAGTACAGCTGTTATTTTTCAATGTGAGTTTGGAAATGCTGAAAATCCAAATGCTAAATGGTGTAGAAGGTGGTCAAGAAAGGCCTCACTCTGAAGGTGACAGTGGAAAGAAGGACCTAAAGAAGGTGAGGGAGCCATGTGGGTATCTGGAAGAAGAGGGTTCTGGCAGAGCCAAGAGCATGTACAAAGGCCCTGGGGTAGGTGGGTGCTGTTGCTGGGAAGCCAGAGTGAATGAAGCAGAGTAAGAATCAGAGGTGGGGGTGGAGAGCGTCATAGGAGATGCGATCAATGAGGCAAGAGCAGAAATAAAAGTTTCCTCCAGGGGAAAAATGTTTCCTCCAGTTTTCCATGAAGTTGAACACAACCTTTTAAAGATCATTAAAGAATATTAAGATCCCACTTGGAGTTCCCTGGTGGCTCAGTAGATTAAGGATCCAGCATAGTCTCTGCAGTAGCTCGGGTCACTGCTGAGGCTTGGGTTCTATCCCCAGCCCAGTGCAGTGGGTTAAGGAGCCGATGGTGCTGCAGCTGTGGCATTGGTCGCAGCTGCAGCTTGAATTCAGCCCCTGGCCTGGGAACTTCTATATGCCTCAGGTGCAGCCAAAAAAAAAAAAAAAAAAAAAAGGAAGAATTGTTTAAGAATCAGGTAAACTGATTCTTATCATTCTTATCATCCCTGCCATCTTTGCAGGTGGTCCCATCCAAAGCCATTGCTGACTTTGTTCAGAAGGGACATGCTCATTGGACCAGCTCCATGCTACAAAGTGCTTGAGGTCAAACTGCAGGATCCTTGAGAGGTGCCTTTGCTTTTTCATCAGGGATCAGAAGTTGCTTTTATACAATAAAAAACAACCTGCTCCCCTTTACTAATTATCCCCCAGCACCGAAGAGCAAGATTTCTCCCTTGAAAACCTAGGTTTCTCTTGTTTGAGCAACTACTCTTGTGCTATGCTTTGTGTGCTTTCTCTACTTTTTTTAGCCCTCAGACAATCTTCTGTCACAGCTGCTGTTAGATGTCACAGGTGCTGTTAGTAGTCCCATTTAATTGAAGGGAGGCTGGGACACAGAGAGGCTAAGCAACTTGCCAGTGGTCACACAGCTCTGTGTGTGTGTGTGTGTGTGTGTGTGTGTGTGTTGTGTGTGTGTGTGTGTGTGTTGGAGGTCTGCTGGGACTGGAATCTGTCCCCAAAAGCCCAGGTATCTAATCATTCCGCTATAATGCACGGCTCTTATGCAGCTGTGTCTGGAAGTAACTCTGGCTCCTGCATTTACCAGATCTGGTATCTTCTATGTTTGGTGGAACCAGTAATTTGGATGGCATTGAGAATGGTGCTGAGGTCAAGCTGGAAAAGCGGTGGAGTGCCCAGGCTCTAGATCTACACTCCGTTGGTTCAAACCCCGCTTCTGCTAACTACCAGCTGTGTGATCTGGGGCAAGTGACAGCCTCTCTGTGCCTAAATTTCCTCACCTGGAGAAGTAATAACTGCCAGATGGGGTTGCTGTGAAAATGAGAGGTATTTATGGGAAGCACTTAGAACACTGCCTGGCCCTTATGGTTGTTATCGTTTTGTCCATGGGTTTTAAAGGACACTTGGGAGTTCCTTTCGTGGCTCCGTGGTTAACAAACCCCGCTAGGATCCAAGAGGAAACGGGTTCAATCCCTGACCTCGCAGTGAGTTAAGGATTCGGCGTTGCCATGAGCTGTGGGGTAGGTCGAAGATGCAGCTGGGATCCAGTGTTCCTTTGGCTGGGGTGTAGGCTGGCCAGTATAGCTCAGACTCAATCCCTAGCCTGGAAACCTCCATATGCCACAGGTGTGGCCCTAAAAAGCAAAAAAAAAAAAAAAAAAAAAAAAAAAAGGACCACTTAAGACCACTTAAGAGCCCGGTTAGGCCACCGTATCCCAACTAGGTTTGGTTGAGAGGTCATTTCAAACGAGTGGAGATGCAGATGGGATTAAGATGGCGGAACAGAAAGACGGGAGTTCAGCTTCTCTCAGAAAAACAACAAAATTCCAGCCGAATGTGGAACCACCTTCACCCAAATGGACTGGAAATGTTCAGAAAGAGACCCTACTCCAGAAGACAAAGAGGAGGCCACGTCAAGAGGTAGGAGGGGCGATGACGCCATAGAAGCAACCCCATACCTTCCGGGGGGGAAGCCCACAGGTTGGAAAGTAACTGGGTCACAGAGACTCACCTCCGAGAGAGTTCTGAGCCCCATGGCAAGTCCCCACACCTGGGGATGTGGCACTAGGGGCAAGAGCCCACGGAGCATCTGGCATTGAAGGCCATTGGGACTTGGGCGCAGGAGCTCCCCGGTACTGGGGGAGACGGAGAGCCCACTCTTGAAAGGGGCACACGGACTGGCAAGCAACTCTATTGCAGAAGTTCACCCACGGGCGTGAGCGTTCTGAGCCCCACATCAGGTCCCCACACCTGGGGACCTGGCATAGGGAGAAGGCGCCCCCAGAGCATTTGGCGCTGAGGGCCAGTGGGGCTTGTGTGCAATAGCTCCCCGGGACCAGGGGAAATGGAGACCCCACTCTTGAAAAGGGCACCCAGGCTTTCACGTGCACTGAGTCCCAGGGCAAAGGGGAGTCTCCATAGGAACCTGGGTCGGACCTGGCTGCTGTTCTTGGGGGCCTCCTGGGAAAGCAGGGGTGACTGTGGCTTGTTGTGGGGGAAGGGCATTGGAGGCAAAGCTCTCGGGAATATTCCTCAGCTGTGTTTCTCTGGAGGCGGCTATTTTGGGAAAACCAGGCCCCACCCATTAGCGCGGAGAAGCCCAGGCCAAACTAATCCACGTGGGCTCCCAGCCCCACGCAGCAGTAAACAGGCTGCCTAAAGACCCCCCCAGGCACACAGCCGCCTCTCATCTCACCCAGAGACAAAGCCCCACCTACCAGTGGGCAGGCACCAGTCCCTCCCATCAGGAAGCCTCCTGCAAGCCCCTGCAGCAACGTCAGCCGCAAGGTGGGCAGATATCAGAAGGAAGAGAGGCTACAGCTGTGTTGGCTGCAGGTGACTGGAAATGCCTGTGACCTTGTCTGAAAGCATTTCATCCGATGGAGAGCAGTCTCCTTCGGGTAGGATCCTTGAGGACACGGCGGCAATGCCCAGGGGAGGCTGGGTCTCGTGGGATGGGTGCGGTTCTAAGCCACAAGCATGACGGAGCTCTGAGTTTCAAGAGGGGTGTTGCCTCTTAGATGTGAGAAATCATGGACGGGGACCTGAGAGTTTCCGAGGGATGTGGCACGTTGGGAATGGGCACAATGTCTTGATCTTTTGTCCAGCCTATTCACGTCTTAAAAACTTTTCCTTTGGGAATAATTAGGGATTCCCTGGGAGTTGACCCCCAAACTGTACAGCGAGGGCCTCTGTGCCCTCCAGCCAGCTTCGAGGGACAGTAACATCTTAGAGAACCAGACTGCAATAGAAAACTGTCCTATGGTATCAGAACCAGGAAACCTCAACTTGCTACCTTCCATAGAGCTGATTCAGATTTCCATAGTGGTGTGTCTGTGTGTAAGCAGTTTTACACAATGTTATTTTGTGTGTAGATTCATGTGACACCCCCCCCCCACAGCTGCCCCCAGTCAAGATGCAGAACTGTTCCATCCCCGTGAGTCTCCCTGTGCTCCTCCCTGAAGGCCACTTCCCGTCCTTGACCTCTGGCGACCACCCCTCTGCCCTCTGCACTGTTGTTAGTTCAGGGGGAGCAGGGGAGTGGTAGATGCAAACTATCACATTTGGAAGGGATAAGCAATGAGGTCCTACTCTACAGCACGGGGGACTCTATCCTATCTCTTGGGGTAGAACATGATGGAAGAGGGTATGAAAAAGAAAAAAAAAAAAATATATATATATATATATATATATATCTGGGTCATTTTGCCATACAGCAGAAATTGACACAACACTCTAAATCAGCTCTACTGTAATCAAAATTGAAAAAAGAAAGCAGGGAGTTCCCATCTTGCTGCAGCGGAAACGAATCCGACTAGGAACCCTGAGGTTGCAGGTTCGATCCCTGGCCTCGCTCAGTGGGTTAAGGATCTGGCGTTTGCCATGAGCTGTGGTGAAGTTCGCAGATGCGGCTCGGATCTGGCATGGCTGTGGCTGTGGTGTAGGCCAGCAGCGACAGCTCCGATTAGGCCCCTAGCCTGGGAACCTCCATATGCTGCGGATGCGGCCCTAAAAAGACAAAAAAAAAAAAAAAAAAGAGAGAGAGAGAAGCAAGAAAGCGCAGGAGTTCTGTTGTGGCTCAGCGGTAACACCAGTGTATTTGTAGAGTGGCCTTATGACCCCAGGGTCAATGGGATGTTAGTCTTGCCAACTCAAATCCATGTCCACTGAGCCCTTCCAGTCTTCCCTCAGCGTCCATTGGCCAAGGCAGTTTGTCTTTGGTGATCTTGCTCTTGGAGCTGCATGGGGCATGGACCCCATGTGGACGGTTTGTCTGTTCCTTCCTAGGGGTGCTCTCTGCTTCCTTTAATCTTAGGCAGAACCTCTGTAGTCCCTGTTGCCATGCCCTGGCCACCAGCTCAGATGCTTGACTATGGCATCAGTACCCCCTTGGTCCAATGCCCCTTCATGACACCATCTTGGCTGATCAAATACTCCCCAGCTTTGGAGTTCCCATCGTGGCGCAGTGGTTAATGAATCCGACTAGGAACCATGAGGTTGCAGGTTCGATCCCTGGCTTTGCTCAGTGGGTTAAGGATCTGGCGTTGCCGTGAGCTGTGGTGTAGGTTGCAGACGCGGCTCGGATCCCGCGTTGCTGTGGCCCTGGTGTAGGCCGGTGGCTAAGCTCTGATTGGACCCCTAGCCTGGGGACCGCCATATGCCGCAGGAGCGGCCCCAGAAAAGGCAAAAAGACCAAAAAAAAAAAAAAAAAGTGCTCCCCAGCTTTATCCTTGTGTCTACTGCTAAGTCCCACTGTGATCAAGGCCAGCTCACCTAGACCCAGGGCCAGAGCCATGAAAGAATTCAGGACTCGCTGCCAACTTAGGCATGGCTGCAACAAGGTGAGAAGTAAGTTTTGGGAGATAAGTTGGAGAGACGTGGCAGGTCAATTTCAAACAGCCCTGGAAGCTGTGGCCAGGAAATCGTAGGGGCAGGGGGCATAGGGGAGATTTTAAAGCAGGAGGTGGCGATCATGGATTTTCGCTTTAGCGAGCAGCTAGCCAGCAGATGTTTATTGAGTATCTATTATGCGTTCCATTTAGCTGGATTGATAGCTAATACATATTAAATGCTTTGGGAGATATGAAGTGATCTTCCGCGTATTATGAAATACAATAAAGTGGAAGTAAAGATGGGATCTTGTGAGCTCTGCCTTCTGGTGTTTTCTAGTCCGATACGGAAACCGAATTTGACAAGTGAAACAGTGTCCATCAACACTCTGCTGTCAGCACAAATGAAAATGCTCAACAAATGAAAACAGAGTGACTCACAAGTGACTCAGGGATTCAGGCAGCAGGTGAGGCCGTGTGACAGTAAAGACCCAGGGCGTTCCTGGAGAGTTTGGATGTGGTGGGGGCGGGGGGGGGGGGCAGAAATCATAGGCTTTAAGGAGGTAAAACAGAACTGGTCAGCATGCTGCCTGACCGAGAAGAAATCAAGGGACAGCCAGGCTCACCTTGCAGCTTGTTACAGTGATAACGTTTGACCCTAAATGAGCTGTTGGGAATTCCTTCATAGAAACTCTAAGAGCCAGAGGCTTCTGGGTGGTAAGTCAACCACAGAATAAGCTGCAGCTGTGTTTTACTGGCCCTTTATAATGACACATTAGTCAGCCCTGTGAGGTAGAGAGCTTAGAGCATCTGCCATCTTCCTGCCACCCACCTTCAGAAAAAGAAAAGAAAACAAAAGGGAAAAAATCAGAGACCAGATCTTCACCTCTCCTAATGAGGCATTAGAATAACGTTAGGATCATCTTAGCGCTGTTAAAGGAGCAGGAAGCCTCAGGAGTGCTCAGAAATGATTCTTTGCCTGTCTGTTCAGGGAAGATCATGCTTGCAGCTCACTCCCCTGCACACCTGCCCTCTGTCCAGAGATGCCTGAACTGGAAAAGGCAGGCAGCAGCTCCACCCTCTTGGGACGGCTCCCCCTAATCCCCTCCCTGCATCACTCAGGCTCCCTTAATGCGAGAAAAGCCATAGATTTTGCTCCTATTCCGTTTGCCCCATAATGGTGCTGCCCTCGAATGCTTTATACCATGATGCCATATTCCGTGGTCTTGGCATGGGTGTTGGGATTGTGATACCATAATAAGATTTATCATTTTTGTACGTGTGGCGTAATTACGAAGTACTAGACATGATGTGAATTGCTTAACACGAAGGATGGCTGGTGATGGATACAGCAATCCTCTGAGCTGGGCCAGGGGTCAGCAAGCCTTTTCCGAATAGGGCAAGATAGTAAATATTTTAGCTTTTGTGTCTCTGTCACAATTCCTCAACTCTGCCCTGGGAGTATGAAAGCAGCCATGGGCAATGTGTCAACAAACAAGTGTGGCTGTGTTCCAATAAAACTTTATTGACAAAAATAGGCAGTGGACTAGCTTTGGCTATGGACTATAATTTTCTGACTTCTGCACTTGAATTTACTATTGTGACTTTTGCTTGACCCGCCAGTGTTTGGCATGATGAATCTTGGCTTCTGATTTGAGTATTCTACACCACAAATTCCAATGGCTTGGTTGAGTAATTATAATCACCAAAATTTTGTGGACCTTCATGGCTTGAAGGAAAAGGAATTAATGGCACACAAACTGTTTTCTAGACTCACACAATTTTTCCTTTCTGGGCTGCAGTTGGAGGGATAAACCATTCCTGAACTTGTAAGCGATTTGGAACCATCGTCTTTTTCCACATACTTTAAGTTTATTTGGGAGCTGGGTTGAAGAAAGTTCATATTTTTCCCAGATCTCAAGATATACCGGAAACTTGAAAAACAATTTCTGTAATTCTTAAATAGCTTAATTTCTTCTCTCCAGGATTTAATTGCCCCATCTGTAAAATGGGTGCAATGCATCCAAACTTTTCTTGGGGATACGTGTCTTTGCAAATATGGTAACAAATGCTTCCTTAACTAAAATACTCTTATTCTTGGGCTCTGTATTAAAATGAGCAAGGGGGCTGAGGCCAGAAATCCGGAAGGAATTCCCACTGTGGAGCAGTGGAAACCAATCCGACCAGTTTCCATGAGGATGTGGGTTCAGTCCTTAGTCTCTCTCAGTGGGTTAAGGCTCCAGCATTGCTATGAGCTGTGGTTTGGGTCACAGATGTGGCTCGGATCCTGTGTTGCCATGAGCTGTGGTATAGTTTGCAGACATGGCTCAGATCTTGTGTTGCTGTGGTGTAGGCCGGCAGCTGTAGCTCTGATTAGACCCCTAGTCTGGGAACCTCCCTGTGCCACAGGTGTGGCCCTAAAAAGAAGGGAAAAAGAAAAAAAGAACAGAACTTGGAGGACGGGAATTTTGTGTTCCCAGCACCGAGTATTTAGGTATTTAGGAAGGAATCTGTGAATGTTGGAAGCACCCATTTTAGCTGAAGCAGCAGAAGGGTCAAGAGAGGGCAATATGGCAGCTAGAGGCGGGCTCTTTCATGTTCCACTCCACAAACCATGCCCCAGCAAGAATGCCCCAGACACAGCCACACTTCTGTTGCTTGGTGCCAGACAGGGACTTGCGCGGGCCCAGGGCTGTCACATTCACTTCCATGTTGGCCTCAGCTGGGGCTTCATGCTTTCAGAAAAATTTCCCCCACTGCCTTCCACTTGAGGTCCTTGGCAAGGACGCCTCTCCCATGCTGCACGCACAGCTCACTTAAAGAAATGGGAGAAAGCTTGGTCTGGGTTGGTGGGGGGAAGTGGAGAAAACCCAGAAAAAAAATAAACCACCCAACCCAGTCTAAACCTTGGGAAATGTACCAGGGTCTGCATCTCTTTAAAAACGATATACAGACATTTCTCGTCGAAGTGAAACCATGCTTTTCACAGAGAACTGGAGACAGCGGATGAAGCCATAGTCATACACAGTTAGTTTCAAACTTATGTTGCCGCTCACAGGGAGAAATCAATGTACAGTATATTAAAAACAATCACCGCGGCCCTTCAATGATCCAATAGTTTAGCTTTGAATGCATTCAGGCTAATGGGGGCTTTAATGGCTTCTGACAGATCATGCCATTGATCAAGAGGCATGTACGAGAGACGCTGCCTCCTAAACTCGGTTTTGATTTTGAGAAAAGAAAACGAAACGTCCATGGTAAACAGGGCTTGATTGTTCTGTGTTCAGCGAGAGCCCTCTCGGCCTGACCCTGGCCGAGGAGCCGAGGAGGAAGGACAGGGGGAAACGGGTATACCTGGCTTGCATCTTCCTTGACTCTAATCAGGGAGTAATCATCGGGAAATCTCTGTCTGAAGAGCTGGGGCAGGGGGGTGGCGAGGGTGGAAGGGTGACCAGAAATACTGTTTTCTGTGTTGGATAAGTTATGAGCCGAGCATTAGCTGCCCTGAGACATTGACTTGGCCCTTTTGAGGCTGTGGGGTTGGTAGGTTAACTGTGCTTGCTCCAAAAGAGAAACGGAATGTCCTGTTTGAAAGGATAGGAGGAGTCTTCAGGTGTGGGACGGTAGACCTCTCAAGAAACAAAAGACAACTGCCTCCCTAGATCCGGGTGTCCTCAGCCCCAAGGTTACTTTAGCAAAGGCTGAATATTCCTCTACTCCGGAGAGGTATTTCTTCAGGGTAGGTGGTGTCCAAAAAAGTACATAATATATATAAATGTAATATATATATTATATATGTAATATATATTATTACATATATAATATATAAATGTAATATATATTATTACATATATAATATATAAATATAATATATATTATTAAATATATAATAAGAGGCTTAGCCATATTCTTTGAGGCAATTCTTGGGCAAGAGGGGTCTGCACTTCCCCGTGCTCTGGCTGCTTTTCTGTGGCCCCAAAAGGGAGCCAGATGTCACCGTGTGTCAGACTGGCCTGGCCTAATCAGAACTGATAAATGTATGGAGGAATTCCCATAGAGGCTCAGCGGGTTACGAACCCGACTAGTATCCACGAGGCTGCAGGTTCGATCCCTGGCCTCGCTCAGTGGGTTAAGGATCCAGGGTTGCCTTAAGCTGCAGGGTAGGTTGCAGATGCGGCTTGGATCCCCCGTTTTGTTGTGGCTGTGGCGTAGGCCGGCAGCTGCAGCTCCAATTTGACCCCTAGCCTGGGAACTTCCATATGCCGCAGGTGCGGCCCTAAAACAAACAAAAAAGAAGTGATAAACGTATGGAAATGAAAATTAAATAAATAATAACCATCCTACTTCTTTGGGTTTGCCTAAGGCTGTGGCGTTTAACAAAGTCCTTCCATGTGTTGTCCCCTTGGAGAGGTGCTGCCTTTGCAGCGCTGGTGGGTCTTTCCTGTCAACTTCATGCCGCTTGCAGACCCCCTCACTCCCTCCGTGACTTGGAAGCTGAAGGACAAGCAGGGGACCTTTGAAACTGGCACCACTAAAGGATGCCCTGGGGTCTCTATTTAATCTTTAGGACAAGACCCGGGACCAGCTTCCAGGGGTGGTCACTCAACCAAGCAGGTTGGAATGGCTCTGAGCACATGGGCTCCAGAGCCACTGAGCTTTTCTTAAACTTCCCAGAGAATGGCCTTGACCTTTTGGTCCCCTACTGTGGGGCACAGTGCTGTCCTAAGCCAGCACTTCCCATCTCTCAGCAGGAAGCTCCAGCACTTTACCAGATTAAAAACAACGGGAAGATCCGCCTGCTTGAAGCTCTTATTTGTATTGGTGCCATGTTTAGTCAGTGGCTTTTGTAAAATTGATGAATTTTGTCTAAAGGCAAGTGCAGACAGGCAAACAGATCTGTATCTGCTGTTATCCATTTAGCTTGACACACATGTGCAGGGGAACTATTTTACCTCGATTCTTTCAGGACTGATGAAAAGAAAATGCAAGCAAAGTCACGAACTGCATCCATTGGAAAAGAATCACTGAATCTAATGCTGGGAGTTAATTAATGCTTCCCACCCCTGGAAATAGACTGACCCTGGTACTTAAACATTCAGAGTCAATAAACAATTGTTGGACACAGATCATCCATTAAAAGGTGATGGCAAGAATTTTTTTTTAAAGCAAATCTAAAATTGCAAGGGGTGACCTAATCCTGTTTGTAGTAATGGGGAGTACGGAGGGATCATTTTTCATAGTATCTCATTTATAAAAAGGTCCACGCCATCTGCCGAGAGAAAAATGGAAGCTGTGAGAGGCAAATGGGATAGAATGGGGCGGTAACATATTGTTCTTCGACTAAGTAGGAGACAGGACGTGCATCATTAATATGTATGATGGTGGTGACGGACAGGTCGGAGGAGCTAGGCATTATATAAACAAAGACTGGATCACAGAGAGGTCAAGTGCCTTGCCTGCCCGAGTCACAGCGCTACAACTGTTATCACAGGAAACTGGGATAATGGCCATCAGAGCTGGGATTTTACTGCAGACCCCTAGATGCCAGGTCCGCCTGGAGGCATCGCCATTCATATGCACATCAACCTAGTTCATCTTCGCAACCCCCTTAGGTGGTGGTTACCCACGCTCATTCCCATTTTGCAGACAGGAAAACAAAGGTGTGAGGGTGTGGCCCTCGGGTCCCACCTAGAACCAGGACTCTGCAGTCCTACCACTGGGTAATCAGAAGATTGCAAAGTGTTGATCAATGGCAACAGGACAGATGGAGCAGGGGTGCCAAGGGGACTAGCTTTCAGTTTCGGGAGGAGGATTTGGGCATGAAAGCTGGACTTTTGTGACGCCTCTACAGGAGGGCGCAGGGAGAAAGGAAGGGGGCACGAAGGGGCAAGAGGTGGGGGGCAGCCCTGTTCAGAGGCCAGGTGAGGGTGAGGTCCAGTCCTTCTAGGCTGCAGCATGGGGCCAGGGGCGCTCACTCTTTCTCCCTGTTAATGAGAGAGAAACGAGAAACAGACCCTTTGCACACTTTCCTGGAATTCCCAGGCAGACTGGGAATCTACCGGGGCCTCTTGGGTGAGCGAGACAGCCAGGTGTACCCCTTTTCCGACCACCCCTACAACCGCTCCCCCAGATGCAGGAGCAGGTTTGCACGGGCACCCTGGCCATCCTGCAGGAAGTCATCCCTGGCTGCCTCTCTGGCCCCTCCCCTCCTCCACCTCTCCTCAGCCTCTTCAAGCTGCCTGGCTCTCCCTGCAGCCGCAATCATTACAACACTCCTGGGCCTTCCCTCCCCCTTTATGGTTGTCAAATTGATTTCACCACCGAGATACCTATGGCTCCCAATGAAACTTAATTAAAAATACCATTTAATCACAAAGTAACAAAGGCAAACTGGATAAACGGCATTACCACTTCAGCGCATTTTAATCCGCACTGCTCCTCTCCTTCTCAATCTGTTTGGATGAGAATTGCCTTTTCAAATAAGAATTCCCCCTGTCTTCCATGGGCTTGCCTCTGACAGATCTCCAAAATAAACAGTATTTAGCATGGCAAGGATCCAAATGTATGCAATTTGCCCAGTGGTAAAATCAGCCTTAACTAGAGCAGGAGGAAAAAAAAAAAGTTGCATTCAAAAATACCTTCCCTCGAAACACACAACAAAACCCAAGCGTGGGGTGTCCGTTAGACAAGGATGATGGAATCTCATTTCCAGCATCCTTCGATTTAGTTAGTGATGGATTTGGGAGCTTATTACTAAAATTGTGTCACGAGCGATGTCATGACCCTTCCTCCCTTCTCTCTGGCCAATTCCCCTGGGCTGGGGCTGCCCATGAAAGCAGGAGGGGTGGGCACCGAGCTGTGGGGGCTGCAAAGCAATGGGAGGATGGGGTTCCGCCTCACACTCTTGGAGGAGCCGACAGCACTTCCTCTCCATCTCAAGATCTGGCCCCAGGAAGCGTGGACTCCCTGGTTAGAAAGCTGTTCATGCCTTTAGACTGGGACCCTTTGGAATCCAGACAGCAGCCAGAGCCACCATCTAAAAACATAGGAATCTCCTATTAAGTTACTCCTGCCCTTCTGCATAGAGCGCTCTGGTGTTTCCTGGAAACTGGACATCAGCGCCAAAGGCTGGTGCTGCCTCCTCTCCAGCTGCATCTCCCTCACTCCCCTTAGTTTGGCCATAGAGGTCCTTTTTTTCCCCCTAGAGCATCCCACTCTAGCACCTTCATCCCCTGTTCCCTTTCCTGGGTAGCTCTTCCCTGCTACCCCCTTTCCTGACTTCTAATCGAGGCTGCCCTTCCTCAGTCCTCAGCCAGACTCCTTCTCCTCACTCAGTGGATCCCCTTCCTGGCACTTACAAGAATCTGACACCATCCTGCTATTTATTTGCTGGTTTATCATCTGTCTCTCCACTATAGTTAAGTACCTATCAGGTTGCTGTGTGCCCTGGCATTGGCATGGGGGTGGGCACACAGGAGCCCTGGGAAGCCAGGGACCTGTTCTCCGATGCCCAGGGCTCACCACGCCACTGCTGCAGTAGGTGGTCAGGGAAGACGTGTGGGAGGGGAAGTTGGCAGCATCTTAGTGCAAATGGAGCTGTCTCTACAGGTCACTTTTCATTCATTCTTTCCCCCCTTCCTCCTTCCTTCCTTCCTTATGGCTGCACCTGCAGAATTTGGAAGTTCTCAGGCTGGGGGGGGTGTCAAATCAGAGCTGCAGCTGCAGCCTATATGGCAGTTTGCAGCAATGCCGGATCCTTAACCCACTGAGTGAGGCCAGGGATCGAAACCACACCCTCACTAAGACTACATCGGGTCCTTAACCCATGGAGCCACAGTGGGAACTCCTCTTTTCTGAAGACAGTTGGGACTCGGGGCAGGGGAGACTCAAAGGAAGTAATGGGGGCTACAGGGTGGTCCTGGGGGCAAAAACCTTCCTTTTCATACACACACACACAGCCCATGTCCCCTGGAACGTCCTTTCCTAGTTCACGGGGAGGAGTAGCCCTCCCGTTGGCCCTGCAGGAACTGAGTTGTCAGCACCCCTAGAAGCCACCCTCACCCCCAATCATCTCTTGTTTCTCCTCCTTCCACCTTCTTGAAACCTCCTGGGAGAGCAGAGCATATGTAACCCTCAGACACACTGGTCTCAGGCTCACTGAAAGCCATGGCCTCTTCCGAGAACACATGGTCCTGACAGGGCTAGAGTAGGCACAAGGGGTTGTGGAAGTCCCAATAGGGGATCATAGATAAGGAGGGAAACCTGGGGGATGTTGGGAGACCACTGGTAAGTTCGAGAAAGCCATCAAAACTAGGCAGGCTTGCTTGACTAGCAGAGGTGCGAGAATTGCCTCAGGTCATTTGGTGAGGGATGGGATGAGGCCTGCATTCAGATTCAGACCAAGGGCAAGAGTTTGAGGACAGCTGTTCAGCTGATTTGAATACACTTTACTGGATACTAAGGAGGAGCTACTACTCCCAAAGGAAAGGAAGAGGCAGGCCTTTCCAACCCCCTCTCCCCTTGGATGTTAAAACTGGCCCACTGGATCATTTTGGCAGAAGCTTCCTTGCCTGCCCGCTTGTATCTCTCACAAGCGTCCTATCCTAATAAGTTTGTTTCTTGCCTATCACCTTGTCTCGCTGAATTCCTTCTGCATGGAGGCATAAAGAACCTGAACCTTAGTGAGTCCAGACACAGGGTGAGTAATTCTCATTTAAAACCGTGGGTTCAAGTCCCAATCTGGCTTTAGGTTGGGTTCGAGTCCTGGCATGTGGGTTCAAGTCCCAATCTGGCTTTAGGTTGGGTTCGAGTCCTGGCATGTGGGTTCAAGTGTGTGTTCTGGCTAGGTTTAGGCTGTTAGGGCTGTCAGTTTCAATCTCACATTTCGTTTCAGAGGCACTCCAGGGAATAGTGTCACCAACTCTGACCACTCCCCCAACAGGAGGACTCTGAGAACTCTCTCCCCTGGGGGCCCCGCCCAGGCTGAGGACGCAGGCCCACCCACCAGGGTGCAAGGAGAAAAATCACAGGACTTCTCTTGGTTTGTGTGTCCTTATAATATTTTTATTATTTATGAATGTTTTACCATGTCCATGACACATGAGTTACAAGCAGTCACAATATAGCTCCATAGTAACACACAGATAATGGGGTACGCACGAAACACTATCATTTTTTTCTACACTAGGGGTGCAAGCGAGCAGGTTTGGAGCTGACGTGAAGGGGTAAAGCCAATCAGGTTCACAATAAATGTAGAAATAGGGAGAAAGGGGGGCCACAGAGAGTTCATACCTTGCCTGAGAGAGACAGGATGCTACTAGCTCTCTGCCAGGCCGGGGTGGAGGGGTAGGGCTACCAGGTGTTCTGAATTCTAAAGAGAATGCACACAGTTTTCTTTTGTATGAAATCTCCCAATTTTAAAATATTGGTACCCGATGAACTAGAACAAGGAACAAACGTCGTGGGGGTTAACTAAAACACTAGGCTGCTCTGCCCTGCCGGTGACCTCTCTGTGCCCCTTACGCCTTATCTACATGATTTCATTTTTTCTCTCCAACGATCCTGCGAGGCAGTGCTTCATTTTGGCAGCGCCCATGGCACGTGGAAGTTCTGGGGCCAGGGATCAAACCCGCACCTAGCCGTGACCTGAGCCACTGGGTCCTTAACCCGGTGAGCCACAGGGGAACTCATCTCTCTTTTACTGATCCAGAGATGGAGGCCCAAGGACATCGGGGAATTTATCCAAAGGTCTCAGAGTCTCAAGTCACACGATGATGAAACCTCAGCTGCTTTGCATAATGTGATCTCTCTGGGGCGAACTCCACGTGAATGACTGACTGAACCTCTCCTTGAACCAGTGAGATGCTGACGGTGGGAGAAGGAGTCTGGCTCTCTGGCTTCCCAACTATGGCAAACAACTATAGGAGGAGGCTGGGGAGGGGGGCTAACTCGTCTCAGGATTTCTGAGGGTCCTCAGAGGGTGGGAGTCAGGTCCAAAAGGGAGTGATGTGTTCATGGCATCACAAGACAAGACTGGCGCAAGGATGGAGGAAGGGAGGGGAGAATGCCTACCGCAGCTCAGCTTACTGATAGATAACAATACTAATATTTACTGGGTATCTAACTACGTGTCAGAAGTTGTTCTAAGTCTGTAGCTAAGTCAGAAGCCATTCCTAAGTCTGTAGATAGGTTATTTCGTTTCCTCTTCACCTTGCGAGTCGGTGGTGCCTGGAGTATCCCCATTACACAGATGAGGAAACCGAGGCACGATGACACAACAAAGGTCACAAGCTAGTGGGCATTTGGATCCAGGCACTAGAAAACCAAAGCCCAATGAACCTCTGTATCGTCTCTCTGCTGCTCCAACATCATCGGGATGGGGTACGAGGGTTCTTCCCGCCTCAATTCCACCTGTCCTTATGTGTGACCGGGGGAATTATAGAAAAATACATGGTATGCTGGCTAAATCCCAGAAGCCATGGAAATAGGGCCGTGTCTCTTCTATTAAGTAGATCATGGAAGCTTCCATAAGACAGGAGGTCAACTTTATTTTAATTTTCAACACCTCTCCATTTCTGTGTGTAGGGTACAGGACTCAAAGCCCAGGCTTCTTACTGGGGGCTGTCTTAAGAGAAAGAGTTCACTCTTCCATGAGGCAGTTCTCTTAATTTATTTCACCTGTGGGGGGAGCAGCTCCAGACACGTGGAAAACAATCTCCTGCTCTCAAATTTTTGATAGAAATACTGGCAGGGAAGACTTTCTAGAATGACAAAAATGTTCTGTTTCTAGCATGGTAGTCACTAGCCCATATGCAGCTCTTAAGCATTTGAAATGTGGCTTGTGTAACTGAGGAATTGAATTTTTTTTTTTTTTTTTGGTCTTTTTTAGGGCCACACCCATGGCATATGTTAGTTCCCAGGCTAGGGGTCGAATCAGAGCTGCAGCTGCCAGCCTACACCACAGCAACAGGGGATCCAAGCTGCGTCTGCGACCTACACCACAGCTCACGGCAACCCCGGATTCTTAACCCACTGAGTGAGGCCAGGGATGGAACCAGCATTCTCGTGGATACTGGTCAGGCTCATTACCACTGGGGCACCACGGGAACTCCTGAAATTTTAATTATAATTAAAATTGAATTTAAATTCAAGAAGCCACATCTACCTAGTGGCTGCCATATTGGACTGCATAGCCTCTAAAGGGTGTGGTTGAAAAAAATGGGCTAAACGTCTGAGTTCGGACTTCCCTTCAGTGACTCCCTGCCAAGTCTCTGAAAAGGCCTGAGAAGGAGGAAAGTAGGTTAGGTGCCACCACAGGCTTCCCAGGCCTTGCAAGCAGAGTGCCTCCCATTTAAAAACTAAGTGGGGAAGAGTTTGCGGGGAGATTTCTCATTTAATACCAAATCACTGTCACACTGGGTCACTCTTTAAGCATTTGAGTATTCACGGGCCCCGTGTGCTAGCTGTTTGCCACTGGGTCTCATGTTCTGTAATCTCAAGGCCGAGTCTACCCACACTGCCCTTGCCTAAGCCCCGGACAAGGTTGGAGGAGAGAAGCCAAAACATACCCTTTCCTCCTCCACCTGAGACTTGGGCTCTTTCTCTAGGGTTTGGCTTCCAGAAGCAGACCTCTGAGTTCAGCCACAGTGTCTGTGAGATCAAACGGCAGAGGCATGGAGGGATCATCCTTTTCCCAATACGGCCGGCATTCTGGCTTCTGGTCCACAGGCAGAGTTCGGGCAATTCGGGACTGGCACCTGGGAGAGTAAGAATAGGCAGTTAATCCCTTGGGAGGAAATGCCCGGAAGACCCAAGCCCACGGGTAACTTGGGGCCACACTGGCCGACGCACCAGGGACGATCCGCCTTGATGGTGGTGGTGATTCGGAGGGATGCGTTTGGGAAGCGAGAGCAGGTGTGTTTATAGGAAGAAAGACGTGTTCTTCATGGCGCTGGAACTTGTTTTTCTTTCTCCCCCCAATTCCCAGATTTGTATTATCTCTAATGGCTTCGCAGAAGCCAATCATCGCAGAAATTCAGTTACTCTGCCTTTAAAATGGTGAATTATTTTTTCATTATCTCGACTGTTATTTAAAGTGTGTGATTAAGCCATTATCAGATTTAAATGTTTGTGGGATTTCCATGTATTACTAGATTACTGGGAAAGATTAAATTGAATTTACTGCATTAAAACGTCCAAGAATAGATTAAACAATATTACAGACCTGGGATTGACTTTGGAGATTCTGGAGATTTACAAGTGTCCCAGCTTGCCGTGCTCAGAAAAAGGCACTCCAAGGAGAGACCGATTTATAAGGATATATGCAAATAGAGGTTAATAATCATTTCCACTGATGAATAGGTGGGGAAAACTTCCACAAAATTAAATTAAGAGGCTAGCCAGAGTTACTCCCTAAGGAAAACACTTAAATCACGGTTTTTATTAAATGGATTATTCATCAATAGTAGAGAAATTAATTATCATATGCAAGTAAATGATAGTCTCGCAGGAGAAAAGTTGGGGCAACATCACGGCACCTCGACAGGCATCTACCTCTCAGAGAGACCAGCTTAGTGCAAATCGGTCTGGGAAACCCCAGTGGCTTCGGCTTTACTTTTCTGAACAATAAGGAGCAGTGCGCGGAGAACAGGAATTGCAAGAAGAAACCAAGAATTTCTCTATCATCTTGGAGCACGGGGCGTGGGCTCCAAGCACCTCTGGAAGAGCTGCGTGGTCCTTCCCCACCCGCACGCCCACCTTCTCAGCCTTGTTCTCCAGAGAAAGTGGCCATGCCCACCGTCTGTCCTCTGCGTGGGACAAACCATGGAGAGACCAGAGGATGGACTCTCCGGGCCCTCTTTCCAAGCCTGATGGGGGAGAGGGCGCCTAACGAAGAGACATCCTCTTCTCTGGGGAATTATTAATGGTGAGCGGATTCCCCACGGGAAAACATACTTCAACTTTACACCTATTTTCTCGGGTGGTTAATTGCTCTACCGGCATCCTGTGCACTCAATCCGTCGTACATTACACATAACATTCCAATATATCTTCAGCTCTCCGCATCAGGCCCTGATAATAGCGTCTGTTAACATGCACTAAGTACTATTATGTAGCACATCACTTCATAAATAATAAGATTAGCTGACCTCAGGGCCCCAAGAAGAGTAATGTGTTTAAATGTTCTCATTATTTATTTAAAACAAGAATTAAGGCAACAGAAGCTGCTTTTGACAATCCTCTTAGCATAAATATTAAACTGTTTGCACTGATAAGCCCACACAGCACCGGAGAACAGAGGGGGCGTTCTGCAGACGACTTCCTAACCCTAGGTGTTCGAGCCGCTGCCGTGGTTCTCCACGGTTCTAGAGGCGGCCTCTAAATCACAGGAAAGGCACGCGGGGAAATTAATATTCAAGGGAAGCTGCGACTCATTACAAAGGAACTCTGCAAAGCTTTTACACTGGTGCTTTCTCTCTGCCTTGGGGAGTAATGCTCAATTGACCAGGTAGGGAGAGTTATTCCAAATTGAGCATTTCCAGCTCGCGGTGGATAAATGATCTGTGCACCCATTATCCTGGTTGGCAGATTAAAGGGCTATGATAAGTGTGGATCCACCTCGGATATCATAAGGTTTGTCAAAAGTCAATAGAGATGCTTTTTCACCTGTCGAGTGGGTTTGGCCCCCCTCATTTTGAGAGAGTATTAAAAATGTGAACCCAGAAGTTTGTGTTTGCAGAAGTTTGCTTACGCTGTACTGGACAAGCTTCTCGGTTTTCTTTTGGGTGAAGTTGCTCCGATTTTCTGCCACTGATCTTCCATGGAAGGACTGGCTGGGGCAGGGACTGGCCGCCTTCTCACACAGGCCCTGAGCGGCTAGGAGTTGCCCATACCCACTGCCTCGCTCCGGGCTTACAGCTAGAACCCCGTGTGGGATTTCTTCGGGGTCTTAATTCAGATCCTTCTGGATCCCTTAAAAAAACTCTTCCTTGAGGCCCAGCCTTCACTGCCAGACTCTCACTGGTCATGAACGGGCCTGAAGGGGGCTCGCTGTTAGAAGAAATGTATTCACCTATGAGAAAGGATAGTCACCCCCCAAAGCAAATCCTGGCGTCTGATGCCACATCACGCCACATGGTGGGACTGAGAGAGAAAGGCTGGAGAATGACCTGAAGGCATATCCCCCTTTGAGCATTTCTCTGGCTCAAACCATTCTGCCTCTCTTCCATTGGAATGTTCTCAGGTGGAAAAGCACAGTGGTCAAGAGTGGGAGCTGCGGGTACCCTGGGCAAGTTTGTTTCTTTCTCCCTTCCTTCCTTCCTTGTTTCTTTTCTTCCGTCCTCCCTCCCTTCCTTTCTCTCTTTCCAGGGATCGAATCTGAGCCACAGCTGTGACCTGAGTCACCGCAGACAACGCGGGATCCTTAACGCACTGCGCCCCAGCAAGCGGGAACTCTGGGCAAGTTTCTTATCTGTCCAGTGGGAATGAGGAGCAGGAGGGGAAGGATGATCATAGTACCTAACTTACAGGCTGGGTGTGAAGGTTAAATGAATGAATGCATGTGGAGTGCTTAGCACACTGCCTGGCACACGGAAAGCCCTCAATAATTATTAAAAACAATTGTCACCACTGTTACTTCTTCTGCGAGTCCCAGTGACCAAGGGAGGCTGCCTGACCCACCTGTGGCCATCCCCTCCCTTCAGCTCTCCAGAGCCAGTGGCTTCTGGACCGGTCCTTGCTAGGGGAAGCGCTGCAGGTAACAGAAGCAGCTCTTTCCCACTTGAATCAAATTGAGTCTGCAGCCGAATCCCATCCCAATGTGACATTCCAGGACGCCGATGCTTATATATTCAAGCTGCTACAACTCTCCAGGGACGGGCGAAACGGCTCAGATTCAGAAAGACCTAGCAGTTGTTCCCAAGACCCAGAATTCATAAAAGGCGCTGTCGTTGGACTTTCTGAGTGGCGGGCGTTTCAGACCGACTTGGGATGAACAGGAAATAAAGGTGCACTGTTTCTCAGCACACATACTCCTCAGCTCTCGGTAAAATCAAGGGGCTTCGAGTTGTCTTTAGAAATGTTTTAGGAATCCTGGCAGTGGAGGCCATTCACTGCCTTGTGTCTATTCCCCCTTTCCCAAGGAAGATTCTAATTTTCCCATGGAGGATCCATCCCGTCCCCAAGCTTAGCCACAGGGTTTGGGTGGGACTGGCTCCACCTCCACAGCCAGGGGGAGAGCCTTGACTAGTTTCACCTCATCAGCAACCCCATTCTCCCAGCCCCAGACAGGGGTTGGGGGCGGGGGGGCACATGACCCAGTCTGGGGCAAGACTGAGGGAGTAAATCAAAGGACTGGTCTGGGAGCTAAAGGAAAAGACCTCCTTTATCCTATTAGCATGTGGGATCTGGAACCACCAGTCACTTTGCTACCACGCAGCAAGGAGCTGGGTCCTGGGTCACAAGGTTTGAATAGCTGGATTGAGCCTCCCCTGAAGTCAGGTAGGCTTACTTTTTCATTTATTTTATTTTTTTGCTTTTTAGGGTCACATCTACAGCCTATGGAAGTTCCTAGGCTAAGGGTGGAATCAGAGCTGTAGCTGCCAGCCTACACTACAGCCACAGCAACGCGTGATCCGAACTGCATCTGCGACCTATATCAGAGCTCACGGCAACACGGGATCCCTGACCCATTGAGGGAGGCCAATGATGGGACCCACATCCTCATGGAAACTAGTCAGATTCGTTTCCACTGCACCACAATGGGAACTCCTAGATTTTTTTCCGTTTCACGAGCTTGTTATTGTCTGCGTCAGGTTCTACCGGCACTTGCAACCCAAGGTGTCTTGGCTGATATGCCAGCCACTCATCCCATCTCTCCATGACCTCTCACCTTTTACAGCATCCATTGTCATGGTCCTGCCTGCCAAGTGGATGCCGATGTTCCTGCTAATGTGGCACTACTGCTGATGTGGTGCAGTGTGTGCAGGGATCATCTGGGTTGGAGACATCAAATCCCTGGCCTTTGTTTTAGGTTGAGATAGTATTTCTATTGGAGACAAATTTCTACCCAGAAAACAAGAGAGTGCTGGCATCATCTACACTGGCTTTTGCATGAAAAGAAGCCAGTTTTTGGTTTGTTTATTTTGGCTGCACCAGCAGCATGCGGAAGTTCCTGGGCCAGTGATCAAACCCAGGCCACTGCAGTGACAGTGCTGGATCTCACCCGCTGAGCCACCAGGAAACTTTGAAAAGAAGACAGTTTTAATGACGAGAGCTGTATGATCTTTCTAAAGAAAGCTAAAAAAGCTTTTCTAAACTCAGTGTTCCAAGGATAGTAGATCATTCTGAAGCCGACTAAACAGTAAGAAAACTCAGCTAAACATTAAGACAGTTAAAGTTTCCCTCTTTCGATCTTGTCCTTTCCACTCCCATCCTGAAGAAAAATCCTCTTGCGAATGCTTGGGGTTAGCAAATAAACTTGGATCTACTCAGAAAACTCTGCTTCTTTTACGGAATATTACAAGGGGAGCAGAGGCAAATTATATATACTTCTTGCTCCTTCCCAAATTCACATTATTTTTTTAAATAATGATTTTAATTTTTTTCCATTATAGCTGGTTTACTGTGTTCTGTCAATTTTCTACTGTAAGCAAGGTGACCCAGTTACACATACATATATGTACATTCTTTTTTCTCACATTATCCTGCTCCATCATAAGTAACTAGATATAGTTCCCAGTGCTATACAGCAGGATCTCATTGCTTACCCATTCCAAAGGCAATACTTTGCATCTGTTAACCCCAGATTCCCAAACCATCCCACTCCCCACCACTCCCCCTCGGCAACCACAAGTCTGTTCTCCAAGTCCATGATTTTCTTTTCTGTGGCAAGGTTCATTTGTGCCGTATATTAGATTCTAGATATAAGTGATATCATACGGTATTTGTCTTTCTGACTTACTTCACTGAGTATGAGAGTCTCCCGTTCCATCCATGTTGCTGCCAATGGCATTACTTTGTTCTTTTTAAATTTACATTATTTCAACTCAAAGGACTGTAGAAGCCACCCTCCAGACTCTTGCTACTTAGGAAAGGTTTTCCCCAAATAACCTAGCAACGTAACAGGAAGCAACTGAAAGGTGTCACACTGGCTGGCCCACCCCTAGATTGCCCAGAGGTCCCCCTCGTCTTCTCCCACAGGTGTCACTCCTGCCGGGCCCCACTGCCGGCTGATTTCCCCAGGGCTACACTTCTGTTTGGATGGTCGGGATTGCAGCCACATTAGTGAAGGACAGTGGCCATGCTGAAATTAACCACTTTAGCTAAAGTGTGTGTTAATTATGGGTATGCAAGCAGTCAATAAAAGGTTAATGCAAGAGTCAAAGGATAAATTTCTCCCCTTATTGCATCACTTCACAGCCTAAATGACTAACATTACACTTTGTGTTTTTAATCAATAGGTTTTACAGTAATGTGCTGGCCATTGATTTTAAGAAAACACATACGGGCTTCCTCCTTGTCCCTAAATTTTGCGACAAATAAAGGACAGGTAACCTTTTCATTCCTCTTGAGGAAATGATACAGATTTCGGGAGAAATGGTTCCTTCTAAAAGACTCATGGGGATAAGCAAGCTTAATAAAAAGGACAAAAAACCAGAACTTGATGGAGAAAGATTACCAAATGCAGGCCACAGAGGCGAGAAGAAAAATTAAACGCCGGAGAGAGAATTCTTTAATGCGAAAGAAGAGAGTAACTACTGTTAAAATAAGTTCATTCTATATAAGCATCCCGAAGAATCTCAACCCACAGCACTGTTTCACTCAATGTGCCCAAGAAACTGAGCCAGATGGGGAGGCAGAGGTATCTGATTCTCATTTCTTGTGAGGGCTGCCCTGCCCCGGCTTAATCCAATGGCAGGTGGAGCTTGGGGGAGGTGGAGGGGGGGGGCCCTGGATTCCTGGCTGGCTGCCTTTTCCACCACATTCCATCTCTCCTAGATTCCTATTTGGACCCAAATGGGCCCTGTCCCTTGACTGCTCAGCTATTCTTGCCAAGTACAGATAAACCAGGAGATTCCAAACCAATTCAGGGAAGAAGGGAGCAAAATGGTTCTTCCCCCGCCTCCCCCAGCACTTTTAGGACAATTATTCCCACAAGTGAGGGACAAAACTTTTTCTTCTTTGCATTTTAATGACTTTGAGGTTCTCAGAGCATAAGTACCTATTGTCTAGAGGAATAAAAGATACATCTTCATCTCTTAAGAGCATAAACTACTTCTAATTAAACAGCTGGCCATTGTTGTCCTCAGGGCATCAGTTTTAGGAATCCCCTGTGGGTACCAACACCCATGGGAACTCCAGTCCCTTACAGTTGGCCCCCTGTAGCCTCAGGTTCTGGGTTGACAGGAGGGCCAACTGTGTATTTACTGAGAAAACACTCCATCTATAAGGGAACCTGCTTAGTTCAAACTTTTTCAAGGGTCAACTGTATTCTGGGGGGACCTTGAGACAAATCCCTCAACCTCTTAGTTTCCTCTGCTGTTGCATGAAGTTGATGTTTCACTGCTTCACTAGATTATATAAAGATAAAATTAAATAATGTATACATAGAAGCCCTTTAAAATATGTAAACTACCAACACAAATGCAGCATCATACCTCAAGAGCCCCTTCCTATGTAACACAAGTCCTATTTTTATTTCTTCCCTTTTTTACGGTCACACCTGTGGCATATGGAAATTCCCTGGCTACTATGGGTTGAATGGGAGCTACAGCCACAGGCCTACACCACAGCCACAGCAACACCTGATCTGAGCTGCTTCTGTGACCCAGGCCATAGCATGTGGCAACACAGGATCCTTAATCCACAGGAGTGAGGCCAGGGATTGAACCCGCATGCTCATGGAGACATCAGGTCCTTAAATCGATGTGCCATAATAGGAACGCTACCAGTTCGATTTTTAAAACACAGCCGATTAGGCAACACTGGCAAGGGGGAGCCTGTAATGGTTAAAAATAAGTGTGTGTGGGGGGGAGAATCAACTACATGCATCCAGATAATAGAATACAATGCAGCCATTAAAAATAATGTATCAGTGGAGTTCCCTGGTGGTTTAGTGGATTCAGGATCCCATGTTGTCACTGCTATGGCTTGGGTTGCTGCTGTGGCATGGGTTCCATCCTTGGCCCAGGAACTTCTGCATGCTGCAGCCAAAAAGAAAAGAAACTTAAAAAAAAATAAGTGTGGAAGACATCACAATTCTAAAGACTAGAACAATTTAGACTCACAACTTCATCAGAAGATAACCAAGGACTGAAACATGGCACTCTTCCTCAAGTCAGCATTTTTTTCTGGAATTTTAACGTGTGAGGAGGAGTTGACAGTCAAGTTACTTAGGAGCCTCTGTTAGGGTGTCAGAGAATACATTCCCCCAAACAGTGTCAACCAGCACGGAGGCCTCACTCGGGCAGAAAAGCCTGAGGTGGTATCACATCAAGTTGACCTTTGACCTGCAAAACCTAACTGCCGGGAGAAGCATGAAAAGAAAGGGGGAAAGAACGATGTTTTAAAGGGACAGCACTCTCCTCAATGGCCTTCCGCGCTCTGGAGGGAGCCGGAGACCACATGGGACCTGGTGTCCTCCAGTCTCCGTCTCTCCAGGCCCAGCAGAGTCGCAGCATCTTGCCACGCGGAGCGATCCCAGGGTTCAATGAAAAGTTACTTTTTTCATATAACACCGGATCTAAATCCCTGAGTGCTTTATGTATGATTTCAAGGATTCCGCGAATGACTCTGAGTCTCCATAACATCTACTTTAAACATGACATTTCAAATCTCCCCTTCAGAGGCCACTCCGCTGCACCGTGTTCACGGTCTCGCTATGCTTCCCCCACACAACCTGTCTGAGGGCTGAGAAGGGCGTGCAGTCCTGTTTATAATCATCCACCCTGGACACGCCAAATCCTTTAAGAGACGAGTGAATGGCTTTATCGTTTGTCTTCTTGGACTTTTGGTTACTGCCGTCGTGGCTCTGTGGACAACTTGGCAGAGAAAGAGCCATCCTGTCACACCTGTCACCATGGTTTATCTGACAAAGCTGCTTTTCTAAAATCAGCTTGTGTGATGTGTATACCTCAGTTTACCTACGGCAGAGCCACGCAGCAAAACCAACTCCTGAGAGCTCCAACAAAGGACACCCTCGCTTTCTCTCTGAAAGGCTTTTCACCGCTTGCCTCTCTGCCACATGCTCGTGTTCCCAGATCAGTAAACTCAACACACATCAGAGTGGGGAAAGACCACACTTTGGCCCATGGGTCAGCTGGTCAGCTTTTTTTGGGGGGGGCGGGTGTCAATACACCTTTTTAGCAGGTAGTAGTTTTTCAGCCATGACCACTTGAGAAGCCAGACTTGACTTTCGGTTCTATAAGGATCTGCTTTTGGCCTCGCATTTCAGAGAAGAAGGGAGAAGGCTTAACATAAGATAGTTTGCCTAGATGCTCTAAGAACCAAACATCCCCCAGATGCTTTTGAACACAGGATAATGCCATGCGGTCACCTGGATAACCAGCCATTTTTGCAACAAACCATTGCGCCCATTCAGCGTGGAGGACCTGTGGTCCAGACCTTAGTCAGTCAGCATGTTTACGGAGTACCTACTGTGAGCCTGTACTGTCCCCTCAAAAGGAGGAAGAGGGAACAGCCCTGGGAAGAGCTCAGGCAAAGCCGGGCTGTGCAAACAGCTGTGTTCTCCACATTTGTTTGGAACCCAGCATTTTCTTTTTCTTTTTGTCTTTTTGCCTTTTTTCTAGGGCCGCTTCCCGCAGCATATGGACGTTCCCAGGCTAGGGGTCCAATTGGAACTGTAACCGCCGACCTACACCACAGCTCACGGCAACGCTGGAGCCTTAACCCACTGAGCAAGGCCAGGGATCGAACCCACAACCTCATGGTTCCTAGTCGGATTCGTTAACCACTGAGCCACAACAGGAACTCCGGAACCCAACATTTTCAACGTAAACAACAGTTCTCCCAGATCCCAATTCTTCTTGACACCAAAAAATATCTACCATTTCTCTGAAAGATAATATTACTATACTATATAGCCCCGGAACCATGAAGAGCAGGGCGTTTGGTTTTGTTGAATGACAATATTTCGAGTTTCAACTTGGGATCCAAGGAGAAATTTCCTCTGACAAGGGTTTTTTCAGTCATCCTGCATATGGAACCAGGGCTTCGTCGCACTTCAGATCACCGCTAGGAGCTCCTCTGATCTAAGGCAAAGGCTCCCCCAAAGAAGAGAAGCCCCTGGGGTGAGGGATGAGGGGCTCAGACAGTACCTCCAAGAGGTCGGGAGAGGAAGAGACAAAGTTGAGGGGCTTCTTGCTGGTATAAACAGCAGGGACACTTTTTGGCAGTGGAATGGCTCAAAGGCATCGCTGCTCTGGCAGGGGCCGGGAGGCTGCCTCTCCGCTTTCCCCATCATCTGTACTATTTGCTGCCTCCTCTGGGGTATCTTCCCAACCCACGTGACGGTACTGTGTGACCCTCACATCCCCTCACCCCTCTCCTCGTTTCTCAGAGGTTTTCACTGTTGCAAGTGTCAGGCAGTGTCTACGTCTTCTAATCAAACAGAAAAGGAGGCCCAGAGGATTGACTAACTTGTCCAAGGTTTCACAGCTAAAGAAAGAATAGGGTCTGGATTCAGCAAAATGGTCTGATTCCAAATCTTGAACCCTTTGCACTATTCCAAAATAAAAGCATCAAAAGAATCATTTCGGGTCCTTGCTATAAACAGTTTTCCAAGGGTATCTAGCCCCAAGCTAGGCTCCCCCAGGGAAGTTCCTGTCCATGTGAATTTTCACAGGTGACTCTTCATGAATACATTTTTTTCTTTTTAGGGCCGCACCTGCGGCACATAGAAGTTCCCAGGCTAGGGGTCGAATCAGAGCTACAACTGCCAGCCAACGTCACAGCCACAGCAACACCAGATCCAAGCCATGTCTGAGACCTACACCACAGCTCACAGCAAACACCAGATCCTTAATTCACTGGGGGAGACCAGGGATCGAACCCTCATCTTCATGGATACCAGTTGGGTTCTTAAACAGCTGAGCCAAGCAGGAACGCCCACAGGTGACTCTATAGACTGGACCAGTTTGCAAAAACGCTGCACCATCTTAACCTGCCACAGAGGACCACGAGGTGCTGCAGGTGGAATGTGGGGGTTGGTGGGGGGCATCTTTGGGTCCATAGAGAATTCACATTAAATTCACCTCCATTTCAGAGGATACTGGAGTTAGGGTCAGTTCTTGTAGATCCTCAACTTGACCCCCTAGGCAGGCAACTGGTGACTTTGCAGGGTCTGGCACGGAGATCAGGCCCCCTGGAGTCCTTCCCCCATCTCAGGCATATGCCGGTAGGCCCGGGGAGCCACTTACCACGTGCGACTGCTTGGTCCACCACTGCGGTGTAAACCCAGGAGGTGGAGGGTTGAGGACAACTTTATCCCCGGCTTCATTTGTCGGCTTGTCAGTTACATAATGAGAGTGATGAATGGGCTACCTTGACAGCTGAACATTTAGGAGCTGCTGACCTTTGATCCCTGGTCACATGATAGGGTCACCTGAAACTTGCCTGACTTCTACCTGGCCCAGGGTAACAATATAAAGGTCAAATCAGCTGGACTATTATATGAATCGCGTCTGAGGCAGCCTGGTTGGGAGTTTTAAGAGAGGCCGGGTTGGGTTCCCCAGCACACAAAGCTGTGGAACCACTGCAGAAATGTGCTCGACAAAAGATATACAATTTCAAAGCAGTCTAGAGTAACTTTCCTTGCAAGGGAATAGAATGAACTCATTATTTTTAAAGGGCAACAATGAAAACAAACACTTTGGAAGAAAATATATTCTGCCGGTGACTCTGCCATTGGGAGAGAAAGCATACAAGCATGTGCCTTAATGAGTGATATTAATGCTATACCTGCAACATGGCAGAAGGTCCAATTTGATGCAATTACGGGAACAAAATCCCCACCGGGTAGTATCAAGCCCTCCTTTCAGCCATGGAATATGGTCTCTCTGCTGTCCTCTGTCAGCACAGTCCCCCACAAAGGACCCTGATGTGCACCAAAGATAACCCTTTCCAAACTTCGTGACTTCCCCGTTGCTTGAAACTTAAGTTTGCACGGGACGGTCGCAAACTTCAGAAAGACTCCAGAATAACTCACGGGCAGAAATTCAAGGCAGCTGTGATTTTCAGATGTACACCAACGTTTTAAAAAGTGTTTCTTCTCGCAGACCTGAAGATTTTGCTTTTTGACTCTCTGGTTAAATTCCATTTACTGAGCATCAGAGAACAGCCGTCACCGAGGTAATAAACACGGTTACGAAAACGAAAACTCAAAGGCCAACGCCATTGATTTCCAGCAGTTAGAAACGTCATAACCTATGGAAGAAGCAGACATTACAGGCGAATCTGATTTACATCAAGAGCTTGTTTCCTCCAAAGGATTTCTCCCTGCAAAATCAAAGACCGACAGACAGACTGCCATCGCAGTGTAATCCATTCATACTCTTGAGAGATGAGCAAAGCAAAGGACAATGGCTTACAGAAGAAAAGGCCAGCTGTTCTGCCTTTGGAATGCTCATTTGAGTTGTAAGCTGTGAAATAAATTTGAGTTGATGGTTCTCCCATCTGCTCACCTGTCAGTCTATTTCCACTGTGCTGCTGTTTTTAGAAATACTTCCGTGTAACCTGCCTAATTGGTTTTTGGATGCCGAGAAACATTTCCCAAGTTTATTTTAACCTTAGACAGTACACGAGGCTACTGGGCCTTTGCTTCTCTTCTCTTCTTTAAGAACATTCACTAATAGGTCAAGAGCACTTACACAGAAAACTCGGTGGAGCCCCAAACCAACAGTCGGAATGCAGAATTACAGAGAAGATGGTGAGCCAAAAGAGAATGCCAATTGATCAAGGGCATCCCAGTCTTCTGATGAATTTATGCTTTGCGCTGGTTTGAAAGCTGAGTTCAGGTCAAAATTCTTACAATGGAAGGCAGCTATGCTCACCACTATATCATACTAAGTGAAGTAAGTGGGACAGCAAAAGAGAATCATATGATATCACTTATGTGTGGAATCCGAAAAAAGATACAAATGAACTTATTTGCAGAAAAGAAACAGACTCACAGACTTTGAAAAACCTATGGTTACCAAAGGGGACAGGTGGTGGGGGTGGGAGGGATGGTCTCGGGGTTTGGGATTGGCAATAGGCACGCTGAGGTGGATGGAATGACTGGCCAACAGGGACCCGCTGTGCAGCGCAGGGAGCTCTACCCAATAGTCCGTGATCATCTATGTGGGAAAGGAATCTGAGAGAGAACGGATGTGTGTACATGGATAACTGAGCCACTCTGTGGTACAGCAGAAACAATCACAACGTGGTAAATCAACTCTGCTTCAATAAAACTTTATTAAAAAAGGAAGAAAAAAAAATATCTTAGGATGGTCCATGCGTCCCCGCATGATCCACCCCTTTTCCCACCCCTATGCCGTGACCTCTCTTTCCACTTCGCTGTTCACTTCGCGCAGTCCTACTGGCTTATCTGCTCTTCCTTGAACAGACAAAGAACGGTCTCGGGGCTTTCCTATCTCCTGCTTCTTCAGCCTTGAAAACTCTTCCCCTAAGATAACCGTGTGGCCCGCTGCCCTACGCCTTCAGGCCATACTGCCCCAACACCATCCATCCAGTGAGGCCTTCCCTGACTGTCCTACTTAAGTCAGCGACATCTCCCCTTCCTCCGCACCCAACCCCCCACACGCCCCGCTCCCCACCTTCTCCTCCTGCCCCATTTCCTTCACAATACTTGATACCATTTGGGGGTATGCGTGTGTGTGTATAGAGTAAGCTCCCTGAAGGCAGGGATTTCTCTTTAACTCATTGCTGCTGTATCCTCCAAGCCTAGAGCACTGTAGCCACAGTAAACACAGTGGGATGCACAAATGGCTAAAAGCAACTCACATCTGACCTTGCAACCATGCTTCCTTAACACAGAAGTCATCTCTCCGCAATATCACCAATTTTACGATAATGACAATATAAGTACAAGGCACCATCAAAGGAGAAATAATAGTATTGTTATTACCCATTGACAAGGGAGACGAGACTGTAGAAAGAAAATCGGTCTGGGAATTCAAGACCCAGCTCTGCCACTACCCTATCCTGTGACCTTGGGCAAAACATTGACTTTCTGCTCATCTGAATCAGATCTATAAAATGAAGGGTTCGGTGAGACAAAACCTAAGGCTATTTTCATCATTAAAAGATTGGGATTTTATATCTAAATATTATGGTTTACCTGCACATACTTTATCTCAGGTGACCCTCACTCCTCACTACTCCGGAAGAAAATAAAGGTGTCCCAGCTGGGTAGATTAGAACACGGAAGCCTTGCTCCAGGTCACGTGGCTGGTAAGTCACGTTGCTGGGATGGAACCTTGGGTCATTTGCTAGTTCAGTGTTTTTCCATGAAACTGTGCTTCCTCTGTTTGTAGAACTGGAAGAATATCAGTCACTGTTAACTCTGATTCAAAACCTATTTTTGCAGGCAAATTCTAACCCCCTTGAGATAACACATATGTATCAAAGATCCCACTGGGAACTATTCTACTCTAGCCCAAGAATCCCTGGGTTCTCTAAGCTGCCATTTCATTTCAAGATTAGCCATAATAAACGGCTCCATCTGCCTATGGATGTTTTATGACAGGAACAAAATTATATTTCACTGTAGCTCTTTGGCAGAAGGGTAAGAAGTCTGAGCAACTAACTGTAGCATCACGACTGTTATGCTAACAAGGCCCCTGAACTCCAAAGACATCAGAAATGCCCTCATCTTAAATCCAAAGCAAATCTGCATTTTACACCCCTAGGAACTGAATGACACTGTTTCTGCAGCTAACGTTTAGAAATTAAAATGGTGTTTCTTGGAGTTCCTGTTGTGGCACAGAGGAAACGAATCCGACTAGGAACCATGAGGTTGTGGGTTTGATCCCTGGTCTCGTTCAGTGGGTTAAGGATCCGGCATCACTGTGAGCTATGGTGTAGGTCACAGATGTAGCTCAGATCTGGTGTGGCTGTGGTTGTGGCTGTGGTGTAGGTTGGCAGCAACAGCTCCGATTAGACCCCTGGACTGGGAACCTCCATAATGCCGTGGGTGCGCGGCCCTAAAAAGACAAAAGACAAAAAAAAAAAGTGTTTCTCCCATATAAATATCTATGCTACTAGGTTCAGTGATCAAGGAGGACAATTCCATAAACTATAATGAAAAGGATTTTTTTTTAAAGAATGCGTATACACGTATATACATATATATTTATATGATAACAGAATCACTTCGCTGTACACCTGAAACGAATACAGTATTCTAAATCAATTGCCCTCCAATTTTTAAAAAGGGATGACAATTCAATGTAGCTCACTAAGGGCCTGCCTGCTGATCAAGCCAGGATTGGGGCAGAAGAGGTTTGGTTATTGCTACCTGTGCACATGCGTGCAGGGGTGTATTCATTCATCTGCTCATTCATTCAACAAATGTTTACTCAGTACGAAGATCTATAGATACTGGTGTCCCAAAGTTCCAGGTTTGGTGGAGGGTACATTCTAGTGGAGGAAGACACACAATAAACATGTGTATTAGTTATAAACTGCTTTGAGGTGCACGCAAAAGGGACTAGACATTAACAGTGGCTGATGAAGATGGAAGCTTATTTTTCTTTTGCATTAAAGAAGTTTGAGGAGGTCACATGACAGCAATCCACAGACATCCGAGACCTGGGTCCCTCCATCTATTTTTATGGCTCTGCCATTCTTAGCCGATGGCTGCCATCCTTGAGGTCACCTTACGTTCGAGGTGCCTGACCACCTCACCTGGAAAAAGGAGAGAGGGGGGAAAATACGCCCCTAGACCCTTTTTCTAAGGAAGACATCCAACCAACCTTCACCTTTATCTCACTAACTAGAACTCAGTCCCTGGGCTGCAGAAGAGGCTGGGGTGTGTCAGATTTTTGCTTTAGTTATGGTTTTTTTTAGGACAGTGAATCAGAGCTGCAGCTGCCAGCCTCTACCACAGCCACAGCAGCGTGGGATCTGAGCCATATCTGTGACCTACACCACTGCTCGTGGCCATGCCAGATCCTTAACTCGCTGAGCGAGGCCAGGGATCGAACCTGCCTCCCTGTGGATACTAGTCAGCTTCGTGACCAATGAGCCGTAAGGGGAACTCCAGGAGTGTCAGTTTTTAACTGGATGTGCTGCTCGCTTCTCTCCTCCATCAAAGCTGGGATTCTATATTCAGGAAGAGGAAAGAATGGCGACAGGATGAGAAACTGGTATTCTCTCCACACGATGTAAGCAAATCGATATTAAGGTAATTTCTGCTAGAGATAAATGCTCTGGAGCAAATCAAACAGGAAATGAATAAGAGGGAGATTGGAGGGTGGGGGAGGGCTCTGATGGGCATCTATCTGGGGGAAGAGGATTGTAGGTGACAATGAGTCAGGCATGGTCCAGGGACAGTAGGAAGGCCACTGCAGCTGAAGGATGGTGACCAAGGGAAGCAGGACCAGGGTCTTGACGCTACTGCACAGACTGATTTTATTCTAAGTGCGGCAGCAAAGCCCTGCAGGGTTGATTCAGGGCCGTGATGGGATTTCGTCCCCTGCTCTGCAGAAAACCCCTCACTCCTTTACGAACTGGGTCATTTCATGAGAGTGAACTTGTATGTTCAACCTCCTTGCAGTGTTCGGTTCAGGAAGCAAGATACCCTCCTTAAGACCCTTCCCTGGCTTGATGGGCCCTCCCCAGGCTGCGGGGGCGGGGGTGTCAGGGGAGGACACTGAACTTGACCCTCCTGATAGCTTTGCTGGCTTTGTTCCTCTTTGTGCTGGAAGAGAAATGCAGAAATACTGCCAAAGCCTCCCTGTGTTCCTACGTTCACCGAATGTGAATCTTTGGAACGCAAGGCAACGCAACACGCATCCAGTGTCTGCTGTCCTTTGCCTTGTGGGGGCCGTGGATTCAGCCTGGGGAAGGGTAATACTAGAGGCTGTGGGCCATGGAAGACGGGGCAGGCCTCTGAGTCCACGCGGGGATGGCTTCTAAAATGACTGGGTTGGAAAGAGTTTCTGAAAAATGGCACTTCAATAGAAAGCCGACTGAATTCTGAAATGCTCCAACTGAAGTTGCTGCTGGGCTGCGGGCAACGCCACCGTGGACAGAGCCCACCGGCGCCTCGGAGAGGAAGGATAAGTTGCCCAGAGACTTGCCTTAGGGCTGCATGTGGCCTCCAAACCACAGGTTAACTGGGTGGGTTGATTCATTAATCATCACAGCCACGGTGCTCCCACCCGGGCGTCTGCACGGAGAAAGCAGGCAGAGAGACCGGCCATTATCTATTTATCGCTTACAGTCTAGCACGTGCTCGTCTTCCAAGGGCTGGCGCATCCTCTCCCGCTCCAGGGCTTTGAAAGCTTGGATCTGGAGTTCCCGCACTGCCTGGGAGGAGCGCATCCCCCCAGCATGAGTGTCTGCTGGTGGGGTGACCTTGGGAAGGGCACTTGGGCAGCATTTTGTCATCTGTCAAGGCGAGACAGTCACAGAGCCCTGGAGTCACGTCTGGCAAATACTCACGCGTGGACCAGGGCTAGCTGCCTCATCTCAAAGCCCCTTGGATCCGGGAAGAAGGCTTTTCCCAACGGGGAAAAAGAGCGAGGCCATGTCCTTGCCTGGTGCCAGTGAGAGATGGAGGAGGAGTGAGGGGTGGAGACAAGTGTCTCTTTGCAGGAAAGACACCCTTAGGCCCTGGAGGCGGATCCCGGGCCCTTTCTCATTTGCCAAAATTCAGAAGGTCACAGGGAATCAAAGGACGACTCTGCTTGTGCAGAATGTCATTAGAGAGGAGGCTGGGAACCAGAGGCCTGTTACAAGTCACCTTTCCGGCGCCTGCAAACAGGCCGATTAATGGAGAAGTTCGGCTCCTGACTGAGCGTTACAGGAGCAGGGTCAGCTGGGAACGGGCCAGGGCTCGGCGGTGAGTCAGGACGGCGCAGCAAGGACCTGATTAGCGGCTGTCACCTCCTGCCCCCCGTGCCTGGCCTGCCAGGGAGCCAGGCTTCTCAGCAGACTGCTAAGTTAGAATTTACACTTTTTGGAAGAATGCTGCTGCAGTCAGGACCCACATGGGAGCTGGCACAGACCACAGGCCATTATGCTTTCTCGGCAGCCTGAGCTGATAGGTGAGCTCAGAGCGAGAGGGAAGGAACTTGCTGTTCCTAATTTAAATGGCTCTTTCTAGCTGGAGACTGACTTGCCCGGGTCCTAGTGCCCAAAGGCAACCCCCAGTAAGTGACGGGGCTGGGGTCCTATGTGTAAAGTGCCCTCAGCAGCTGGCCTGCCCATGTGTCATGAGGGGACAGGTCTCAGACAGCCTTCCCTCCACAAACAGTTCTTGCTCTGGCCTCCAACCGATGCCACAAAGTATACCATTCATTCGTTTTGCTCAAGTATATGGTGGAAAAAGAGGAAAAGGGCATTTGAAAATGCCAACTGCTTCAGAGTTCCCATCGTGGCTCAGCAGTAACAAACCTGACTAGCATCCACGAGGATACGGCTTTGATCCCTCATCTCCCTCAGTGGATTAAGGATCCGGCGTTGCCATGAGCTGTAGTGTAGGTCGCAGACACGGCTCCGAGTTGCTGTGGCTGTGGCGTAGGCCAGCAGCTGCAGCTCTGATTCATCCCCTCGCCTGGGAACCTCCATATGCCTCAGGTGCAACCCTAAAAAGCAAAAAACAAAAAACAAAACCCAACAAACCAGGTAACTGCTTCTGGGAGGAGAATATTTTAAGTCACTTCTCGGCTAGATCATGCTGCTTCCTGATGGGGCAGAGGAGCACGGGACATCTGCCTTCCCGGGGGGGAGGAGGGGGCGGTCGTCGGGAGCCCAGTTGTACCTTCTTTACTGGTCCACACAGGGTTGACCACGTGACTGGCCTTCTGGGAGAGATTCGTTCAGGAGGCCAGCAAATACAGACTAGAAGCAATTTAATTGGTTCCAAGTTAATGTCCTTTTCCACTTGGTCTCCTGTAAGCACCTGGGAGTTATGGCCACTAACTTAAAATGATTTATAAAGTTCTTTCCCAGGAGAAAGGTCTTTGGACAGGCAGCGAGTGAGGCTGTGAATTATGCCTCCAGAGCGGGTATAGTACAAGGATGAAGGAACAGGTTCAGCTGTAAAGAACCCGAAGCTCTCTCTTAAAGAGGGAGGGGAGTCTCGTTTTTCAGCAAAGGGATTTTTGACAGTCACGGCTAGCTCTCCTGGACTTCAGATTTGCCAGAACCTCTGTTTCCAGGAACTCATTTCAGCTCATACCTTCTCCATTTTAACACACTTGCTCAGCATTCGTGGCAAAGTTAGGAGACTAGAATCCGGGTCTTGGGGTCCCTAGTTCACTGCAGGTTTGCTTGCTTTTTTTTTCTTAATGTGATCATTGCTAACCACCATTTTTTGAGGATCTGCTTTGTGCCGGCTGGCATGCTAATAAGGGCTTTATTGTAATCCTCATAATGCTCTGAGGTTACAATTTTGATCCCCATCTTACAGATGGGAACACTGAGGCACTGAGGGGTGATGTAATCTGCCTGAGGTCACAGAGATTGTGAGTGTTGTGGCCAAGCTATGAACTTGGCTCCTGTGCTACAGTTCAAACCACCGCCATATATATAGCTTTTTAGAGCTGAACCCACGGCATATGGAGGTTCCCAGGCTAGGGTCGAATCGGAGCTACAGCTGCAGGCCTATGCCACAGCCACAGCCACATAGGATCTGAGCCACATTTGCCACCTACACCACAGCTCATAGCCACGCGGGATCCTTAACCCACTGAGCAAGGCCAGGGATCGAACCCGCATCCTCATGGATCCTAGTCGGGTTCGTTAAATGCTGAGCCATGAAGGGAACTCCACTGCCGTATGATGTTATTAGAACAGTACACACTCACGGTCTTAAATCCAATGATACAGAAGCGTTTGTATGATGAAAAGGCAAGAGTCTCCCACTCTAGTTCATCCCACTCCTGGCTGTGTTGCCAAGGATGGTTACCTTCTGTCTCTCACCAATGCACACATACCGCCATTCCTTGAATTTCCAACTTCACGTATTATCTGTTAGCTTCCTGCAATGTTACATAAGCCTTCAATGTTCCTTACTCTGTGCACGGGCAAACAGTGTTTGCCATAACTAGCCTCCAAACAGACCATGCCTTCTGCATGCATCCACATCCTAAAGCTCTGCTGGTCCTCTTTGGCATTTGCTTTATGCAATAGATTGCAGCACAGGTGACACCAGCACAGTTCCTTTAAAAGGTCCGGCAGCTTCTGCTTTTGTGCTCTTGGGAGTCTTGAGCCTTAACAGAAGGAGTCTGGGTGTCCTTCGGGAGAGGCCACGCAGAATGGCCACGTGGAGAGATGGAGGCACAGTGATCCCAGAATCCCCAGCTGAGCCCAGCCTTTTTGCTCCAGCCGCTGCCTGACTGCAGTCCCAGGTAAGACCCTCAGCGAGGCCAGCAAAAGAAACTCCTCTCCAGATGAGTTAACCCACAGAAGACCAGGGTGGTTATGTAAGAAGTAATAACGACAGCTGTTTTAAGCTGCTAAATTTGGGGGTGATTTGTTAGGTAGCAAATAAAATTAGTGTTTGCTGTATTTTCAGTTCCTTCATTGGACACTGTTGGAACTTTAGGATGTGCTTAAATTCTATATCTGGTTCCATTAACTTTTGTTACCGTGGTCAAAAAATATAACATAAAATCTGCCATTTTACTCATTTTTAAGTATACACTTCGGTGGTATTTACTGCATTCACAATGTTGTGCAAGCGTCACCAGTGTCTATTTCTAAAATTTTCTCACCGCCTCAAACAGAAATTCATTAGGCAATTTCCCATTCCCCCTTTCCCCAACTCCAGTCACCTCTGATTTATTTTCTGTCTCTGAATTTTCCTATTTTAGATAGTTCATATAAGCGGAATCATAATGATATTTGTCCTCTGTGTCTGGCTTAGTTTACTTGGCATGATGTTTTTAAGGCTTGTCTAGGTGATAGCATGTATGAGAATTTCATTCCTTTTTATGGCTGAATAATATTCCATTCCATGTATATAACGCATTAAGTTTATCCATTCACCTGTTGATGGATACTAGGGTTGTTTCCACCTTTTGGCTCTTGTGAATGATGTCGCGATGAATACTAGCATACAAGCACCTCACTCCCAGTTTTCAATTCCTTTGGATACATACCTAGGAGTGGACTTGCTGGGTCATATGGTAATTTTACATTTAATTTTTCAAGGAATCGACAAATTGTTTTCCAAAGGCACTGTATGATTTTACATTTCCACCAGCAACATACAAGGGTTCTGATTTCTCCACATCCTTGCCAACACTTCTTGTTTTGTTATTTAAACAAAAATTATTACAGCTATCCTTGTAGGTGCAAAATAGTCTTCTCACTGTGGTTTTGACTTACATTTCTCTAATGACTAAGGATGCTAAGCATCCTTTCAGGGGCTTATTTGCCATTTGTATATCTTCTTTGAAGAAATACCTAATCACGTACTTTGCCCAATTTTTAATCAGGGTTGTCTTTTGGTTCTTGAGTTTTAGGAGTTCTTTGCATATTATGGATATTAAACTTTTATTAGATATATGATTTGCAAGATTTTCTCCTATAGGTTGTCTTTTCACTGTCTTCTTTTTTCTTTTTTTTATGGCCTCACCTGCAGCATATGGAAGTTCCTAGGCTAGTGGTTGAATTGGAGCTACAGCTGCTGGCCTACACCACAGTCACAGCAATGCCGGATCCGAGTCACATCAACGACCTATATTGCAGCTTGTGACAATGGTGGATCCTTAAGCCGCTGATCAAGGCCAGGGATGGAAGCTGCAGCCTCATGGACACTATGTCAGGTTCTTAACCCACTGAGCCTTTTCACTTTCTTGACAATGTTTTTTGACGTACATAAGTTTTTAATTTTGATGAACCTATCTATTTTTTTCTTAGGTTCTACTAACTTTTGGCAGAATCTCTCAACTCCTCCTTTTAGAAGATAAGGATAAGAGTGCCCAGTATAGAATGAAGAGACTGAGCCAGTCAATAACCTGAAACGAAACTACAGGAATAAGATACCCATTCTTTCATGAACTCTGGCGGGATCTTTTCTATCTACGTGCCATGCCTAAGTCAGTTGTTGGTTTCCACCCAAGCAAAACCTCAACCTGGCAACACTGTCAACCCAATTTTGAGTTATTTCCTAAACCTAATAGTAATCAATCTGAATTATTTCAAAAATATTTAGAATCTTTACATTCACTCAGATTGGAAGTTTTCATTCCGTTCTTCTACAAATGCATAAAATCTGACCGTGTATATGCCTTACTTCTTCCATTAACCCAGAGGAATCTGGTGGGCATCTCAACACCTATCCAATTCTGGTCCAGAAGACCCAAAGTATCTGAGATCCTTGGTAAAAATGTTCATGGGACTTAGCCCTCAAAACTTCTGGCAAATTTTTTTTTTTTTTTTGTCCTTTCAAAGCATTTCCTGCTATTTTCTATTGGATTTGTAGTAGGCACAGGAAATGGTTGTTAAGACCATGCACGCAGGCACATCCTAATTAGCAAACCATCCTTTTCATAATCACTGACACCTCTGTATAGCATGAGTGTTGGCGAACAAGGCAAAGGGAGCACCCAGTACCACTCAGGAGAATTTCCCAGGATGCAGCTGCAGCTCAGGGGATGTGGTCTGACCTTCAGTATAATTCAATCCGTGTAACAAGAAACACACCATGATGACGGTCTCCTTGCATAACAAGCTTTCCTTGGGCATTTCTGACAGCTGATTATCATTCTTCCCCCATTGAAAACATTTAATCCACTGCCATTTGGGATGTGTCTTTATTTGCAGGGCACTTCTGATACCAAATGTCCCATAATTGTTTTGGTCCTTAGCATCAGAAAGGAAACGTGGCTTGGCAGAAAACATTTTTAAAAACTCTTTTGAGCTATCAGGTCATTATAAACATTCTCAAAACTGTATTTGCAAAAGCCAGAAGGCTGATAAAAAAAATGACACGCTCCATCTCACTTCTAAACAGATAATGGTGTTTTGCAGAACTGCTTATAATTTGAAAGACTGGAAACAACCGAAATGTCCATTCCTATGGGAAGGATACTCTGGTACATTCAACCTATGGACATCTCTGCAGCAATGAAATAGAACAGATTTATATTATACGTTCAAACTCGGGAAGATTTCCAAACCTAAGATATATTACTGAGTAACGAAAGGAAGCTGGGTATTGATTGGTAGAGCCAATGGTTATTAGCAATAACCATTTATGTAAAACAAACAAAGAAAACATTTGTCTACAGTCCATATATATGTCGATACATGCAGGGAATGTTTGGAAGGGTGAGAAGGCCTGAGATTGAGAGTAGTGGTCAAAAAGCACTTTATAAAATTTTAATTTTTTTTAACGAAGTCTATGTGTTTGCATATTCCTCATGTAATTTAAAATAGATAACGACGCAAACTGATGGCGAAGAGAACAAAGCACCTTAGAGCTCGGGATGTGAATCAGCTGTTAAAGAATCTAACTGCCTTCAGTTCTAACTTCCTTTCTACCAGTCAGAATTCTGGGAAGTCAGCAAGAAGTAAATTCCTGGCTTAGTCAATGGAGGCGTTTGAAGTCAACCAGGTAAAACGATTCCTTTGCATCTTAAGGGAGAATTGACCTACAACATTCTTAGCTGTTTGAGTGAAGGTAGGGTCCTTGGAGGACTGGAGTTGGAAAGAGATTTCTTTCTTTCTTTCTTTCTTTCTATTTTTTTTTTTTTTTTTTTGGCCGCACCCATGGCATGCAGAAGTTCTGGATCCAGGGATCGAAGCTGCGCCCCAGCAGCGACTCCAGCCACAGCAGTGACAACGCCTGATCCTTAACCTGCTGGGCCACAAGGGAACGCTGAGAAGGGATTTCTACAAGACTATCTCATCTTCCCCCACACTTCTGCCATCCCACTGAAAGTGAAGCCTGGCAAGGGGGAGAGGAAAAATAAAGGGCTGGTGGCTCTACTTAAACACCTAAGCTTTAGAAAACTTCTTTCATCTACGTGTCTTTTAAGAAAACTGTCAAAGCAACAAAGAAGCTGAGTGGAAACAGATGTTCTTCTACCCCAAATGCTCTCAGGAATGGCTGCAGATATTCATGTTTGTTTTCTGAGTAACTGTACCAACCAATCCTTCCGGTCCACCATCACAGCACCTGGCGTGTCCCTCGGGCCCCTCTGGGCACACGTGCTGGGACAGGGCCTGGTCCCCGCAGCAGCGGAGGTTTCCAGCAAGCCCTTCCCACAGAAGAAGGCCCGGGGCTCCCCGTCTCTACCTAGCTTCAGAGCATCCTGCAAGAGCAGCCCCAAGAAATGCAATGGCATCTTATTCTCTGGCTGATTTCACTTTTCTTTTTTTTTTTTTTCCTCTTTGGGGAAAGGGCAGCCCACTTGAACTCCTCTGGGACATGAAGGGTCTCGGGAGCACAAGCTCTCCCCCCTTTCAGTTCACGACCCCTCCCCGAAGTCTCTGCTTTTAGGCACCTTAGTTGCTAAAGGCATTTAACTTTAATTCCATTTGACTTCAATTGTGTCCAAATTACTGTAAAAAGGAAGAAGACAACAAGCTGTAAATATGAAGAGAGACAGAAAATCATTGAGAACCCTGCCTTTATGAATATTTGATGAAGAAAGGTTAGATCCATAGCTGGTAAATTATAAGAAATTATGTCCGTCATGTGACTCTGTCAGCAAAGGTTAATACAAATGGGTTGGGACTTAGTTGGGATGACAACGCAGATTAAAAAAGATTTGTCCTGTCCTCACTGCAATTAGTTTTTCTCCTATTATTAGTGTAATAGAGTTGATCATTAGGATTATGGCAACAGAACAACTGCTCGGCGAAATGATTTTGTTTTTCAGACCAGCATTGCATTTTCACAATAAATTTTTCATCTCTGCTAATCTTGCCCTTAATTGTGTGGTTGCTGTGGGCAGGATCCAATTATTAACTCTTTTGATCCTACAATGCCCTTGCCATCAAGTACACTGATGACATGCAGACTGAACGGGTGATCCTACATTTTTCTGCAGCTGGATACATGGCTCTCGTGGTTCATTTAGTGCAAGCAGAAAAATGGTTATTTTTGCTCGAATAACAGCGCCAGTCAAGTGTGAAATTGTATATAATTGTGTTATAAGATTCTGCCCAGGTTAAAGGGCTTCTTGGGGCTTCCATGATGAACCTCGTTTCTCAGGTATTTATGATTCGTTTTCCACTTTGAAAAAAAAATCTGAATTAGGCTTAGCATTCTCTGCTTGGAGGAGGCCTTATTGTCGTCGTCGTTGTTGTTGTCATTTTGCAAAGGGGATTAAAGGCATCATCCTGCACTCCTGGTACCGAGGCAGAGAATGGAATTGATGTCAAGCACAGTAAGCTGGGACACTGAACAAATAGCACCGGAGACCCCAAGAGCTGAAGCAGTGGCTTGGGTTTCCAAAGGCACCGAGACGCCCTTTCAACCAGGTTGAAGAGCTTGGAGACAGAAGCCAAAGAGAGGATGTGGTAAATAACAAGTAAAGAAAGACAAACCAGAGGGCAGTCAAGTTTCTAGCTATTCCACACTGGGCTCTAAATAAGCAACTGATAGACCAGCTGCAGTGACATGGTGCTAGCTCAAGGTACCATCATCCCGCTCCTTATAGAAAACTCCAGTGCCCTTACCTTAGGTCCCCCTGCCTTGTGACACCAACACACTGTGCATCCCATACCTTTCATTAAGGTGCTGTGTAGTTTTCTTAAACGAGGGATATGGCTGATGGAAGGTTTAAAGATGGGGACAGGGTGAGGAGGAAGGCGAATAGGATTTTTGCCAGGGAGGGCGTGTCAAGGAGGGTAGATGTAGAGAATGAAGGGTGCTGACCACAGAAAAGGAAACAAAAGAAATTAAAACCTCAACGTAAACATGGGATAAATGCTGATAAATCAAGAGACCCTAGAGGCCTGATGCAGAAGCCAAAGTGTTTTTGCAAGTCGAGAGTAAAGCTGGAAAAAAGCCATGGATGACGAGGGGAACGTGGTCTTGGGAAGGGTTAAGTGTGACAGCCAAAAGAATAATCGACCTGTCATGCCCGGAGCAATCTCACTGTAGAAGCTGTGTCGAAGCAAGGTCCACCGAGACCTCCCCCCAACCAGAGCGTACACTCTGCCCACACTTACAGTCATCCCAAAGTAGGAAATTTAACACATCAGGGAGCTGGCCGGATTATCAGATCAACTAATCAATAGCATCGACAATATTTCTGCCTAAAAGCATGGGGGAGCAGTAAGGAAGGCACCAAAGCAGACAGGATCTTTGCCAATACATTACCTTGGACCTTTGGCTTCTGCCAAGGGCTCCAGAGACACATGACTTTTCTTCCCAAGACCCGGGATTTTCTGCCTAAGTGACTCTGACCTGCTTGAGTTGAGTCCATTGCATCCTTCAGCAGGAACGGGGACCCGGGACGTCTGCAAACGGCCCAGACCCAGTCTCCCAGGTCTCTGAAGCCGCCTGTCGGGTCATGGCTCTCGGCACCCGCTTCTGTAAATCTCAGCTGTGTGTATGTGTCACGTCGCGGGACTCGGTGGAACAAATGGCTTCTCCGCGTATCTGGATGGCTCCTGAGACTTGAGCCACCTGAAGGGTTCTCTTCCCTCTGTGTGACCTACACCTGGCGGCTCTGAAGAGACATTTTGGGCTCTCTCAACGCACTGGATTTAATGCTCCAGAAAGTAACCAGATTTCACTGAGCATGAAGCTAACTCAGACAGACAAAGAAAATACACTCTTCACATCCCCGCGTCTATAAAAGAGCACACGGGGCCATGCAGAATCCAACTCGCTGAACTCATGCCAAACATGCGCCGTGGCATCTGACCGTCTCCCCCGAACCACGGCTTTTGATGTACCAATGTGGATGCCAGCCCCCAAATATCAGGAGGATACTGAGAACCCCAAACTGAGAAAACACAGATGGAGCTGATAAAGACTTAGAACAGGACAGCCAAGGGAAGGGGACTGAACATGTACGTCTTTGCTATGGACCAGCTACTTTATTTAATTTTCTTAACTCTGTATAGTCATTCAAAGTTTACTAATGAGGAAGCTGAGGCTTCGAGAAAGAGGCGAAGTAACTTGTCCAAGGACACTGAGCCCGTCCATGAAAGAGAGGGATTTAAATCCAGGCTTGCCAGGCTCCCAACCACTCCCCAAAAGTCTGTGTACCACCCATCCAAGGAACAAAAGACAACGTAGCCAGTGCAGGAGAGGCAAATACAAACTGCCACACACACACACACATGAAAACTTTCCAGAATCCTAAAGAATAAGATGGCTGGGCAGTGGCATACTTTGGAAGAAACACTGCTTTTGCTGTTTGTTCTGATCTCCGACGGGACATCTAAATGGGATGTAGACATGGGGCTTCGAGAGGTAAAATGCAGAACGTATATGGACACGGAGCCCTGGAGCCCACGTCTGTATCAGTCACTGGGCTCTCGAACTCTGACAAAGCCAAGGTTTTCTAAAACTGGCATATTATTGTAGTCTGCCCGGCTGCGCTGTAACTATTTCAAGGACTATTAAATTAAACCCTGGAGACAGTTTCCCTTAAGATAAAGAGCATGCTTTTTTATTGTGCCATCAAAGGAGACCAGAAAACCTGAAGCTTTCAGCTTTAAAGACAACATAATGAGATCAGAGATTTTGCTTGCAAAGAAATTAACTTTCGGTTAATTAATGAAAGTAACCTTAAACAGCGGGAGTGTTGCCAACAACCAGGACGCTATAATAAAAAGGAGGCGGGGAGATAATGGACTGCTTTCAAGGGGCCAGGGCTCAGCAGCCCAGAAAAGAAATTTGATGAGGATGCTGCTTGTAAATTTGATCTCAAATTCTTAAGATGAACAAATAATAGTCTTATCTGTAATAAAGTCTGCTACAAATGCTTTCTTTCCCCCCATAATTTTCTGTTCAATTTAGATAGAAGATTTAATTAGATGTTGGTGAAACACCAGTTATTTAATAAAACCCCTAATAAAAATCTAATCTATGGTACATAGAAACCACTGTAATGTAATCGCAATTTAAAAAAAATACATCTTAGAGTATTTATTTTTACACTTAAGGAAATATATGTATGTGACATGTTCTGTTTTCCACTCAAAATAAGGGCGAAGAAGACAAACCCAATTAAAAAAAAAAAAAAAAAAAGCTCCCCAAAGGGAACTTTCTTCCTTCTCATAAAGTTTGTTTTAAAAGGTTTTCTTTTGTCTTTTGCAACCAAAAAGGGTTCCTGGAGCCTGAATGAAGAATGGTCCCTCCCACCTCATAAAGTTTTTAAAGTAAAATTTGCTTATCCTGAGAAACCAACTTTTAAAGATTCCTAAAATTGCATGGGAAACAATACGGGCTTCTAGACCTGTGACATCTAATTGTAATCTTACTGTTTAGAGACTACGGGAATCCTGAAATTTCCAAAAGAACGTGTTCCACTAATGGATCAAGAATCACCCACCGCACACAGGAAGGTGATGTTGAGGACATTTTGAGAATATGCCTGAGCTTCTAGAACCTTCACCAGAGGCAGAATTCTGAACTTGGACACCCGAGGCCCCCCCGAGTTTTCTACATAAAACTCTTACATCGGTGGGAATGTTGGTTTCCACGTGAAGTTGCTCCTATAAGGTTCCAGCCTCTGCAGCAAGGATGAAGTGGTATTGGAGCCAACGTTTTTGTAACGCTGCTGGCCTGCTTTCTAGAGGTTTACTGGAAGGAGCTGGAGAGCCTGGAGGGAGTGAACTCAACAGTTCAAATCGCATTTCCTATGCACCGTGTCTTTTTACCTGATGTTGCATAGATGTAATTTCCCAGATACGCACAGTGGGTGGGGATGGAGTTGAGCTGAAGGAGAAGCTCGAACTCCCCCATCTCAGGGGGCACAGAGATGCTGGTGGAAATCAGTCCTTTTTCTGCTGTGTCTCTAACTGACCCCGCACCGAAACTCACATGCCTTGGCAATGAACTCTCTGTGTCCTTGGCCAGCGCCATGTGGCATCTCTACTCATGTCTGATTTGAGAAGGTTGCCGTTTAATGCATCTGGATGTTGTGATCATCCAGATTTAATCATCAGGATGGGGTTCCAGTGGCTTCCGCTGTATATAAATTTAAGTAATGGCCCCTCCTCTTTCAAAGGAAGGAAAGTCCATAGAATTTGCCCATCTGTTCTGCAGGGCTGCTCATTCTGAGTTTCTGATTAGATGCCTCCTTCTATCCTAGGCATGCCATAATCTCCCAACAACGCCGCAGTGTTCGGGGGCATTTCCTGATTGATAGTGCTTGTTATTTTTGGTTCAAATCTAATTCCTCTTTGGCTACTGACCCCGGGGCAGGGGGTGGCAGGGACTGAACATGGTCAGCACTTATTTCAAAACACTGTGCATAAGAGGCAGTCAGTGGGGGCCTGCAGGGCACTCTGGGGCACACAGCCACTCAAGAATGTGTCCTAATAGGGTGTCAGACTGGCTTGTTTTTTTTTTTTTTTTTTGGTCTTTTTAGGGCCGCACCCATGGCATATGGAGGTTCCCAGGCTAGGCATCGAATTGGAGCTGTAGCCACCAGCCTACACCACAGCCACAGCAATGCCAGATCCAAGCCTCATCTGTGACCTACACCACAGCTCACGGCAATGCCAGATCCTTAACCCACGGAGTGAGGCCAGGGATGGAACCTGCTTCCTCGAGGATACTAGTCAGATTCGATTCCACTGAGCCACCACAGGAATCCCCTCAGAGTGGCTTTCATTTCTGTGTCTGCCACACTGATACCTATGGCTGCCCCAGGTGCTCACACAAGCCCCGCCCCAGACTGGACTGGAGCACAAGGGCAAGTGGGGACCTGCCACAGGTTTCTGGAAAATGGAAGGAAGCCATAGGGAGAAAACGATCTGAAAAATATCTCATTGACTCCTTTGGGAAGGGGGCACACAGGACAGCCCCACCAGCCCCTACGACTGTGTCTTTCTTTCCAGTGGGCCCCAACTCCCATCATGCACCTTCCTCCCCTCCCCTCCACAAGCTGCTTCTCCTCCTCTGCCGCCTTGCCATACCCAGAGACAAGAGACGCATACTTTTGTTAGAAAAAAAAAAAAAAAATGTTGATGTGCTTCCAGGTCTAAAAAAGCAGAAGAGGGGGAGAAAAAAAATCTCAAGCCCTTTTTAGGTAGAAAACACAGAGGCCTTTCTGAAGCTTTCTTAAATATTAACATTATAATGAGGAGACATGGCGTTTCGCTCCGCTTGCAGGTTTCACACAACATCCTGCCTCAACAGGATCTTTTGGAGCCTGTGACGCCTCCGAGCCTGAGCTGTTCTTCCAGAGGCATGATGGCTTTTGTGGTCTAATAAGCAAACAATGCATAAGTCAAAGTATATTCTTGCAGGAGAAAAATGACGCAAGTGCTCCAGGCCAAACTGCACCGAAGTCGGTCCCTCGTCCTGTGGATTTTGTTAAAGAGACATCTCCTAACAGGACAAGGGTGATGGCCAGCTCTGGTGTTCAAACAATTACTGCTCAGGTGACAGAAACCACAGTCTCGTTGTCTCTGTGTTGTCCGGGAAGCGGCTGAGGGCCCTGGGTGATGGGCCTCTCAGACAGACAGTCAAGGCAACCCGGCTCTGGTGTTTTGGCGTCACTAACAGACACCCCTCACTGCTGGCAGCTCAGTCTCTGTGGTTGAGACTCTGAGCTTTGACGGCCAAGAGAAGCGTGGGGTGGAGGCCTGACCGTGTGACCGAAGTTGGGAAAATGTCGAAATCTTGCCGAATGTCCTCATCTGCACGTGGGATTCGAATACATCTTTGTCATGGAGCTGCAGGGAGGGCTCAGTGAGGTCACGGGTGTAAAGAGTACAGCGATGCAATGCCTGGCACAGAGTAACCAGCTCCATCAGCGACAGCTAGTCTTCGTAGTGTAATATCTACCCTGGCACTTGGTGACTGCGAGCTCTGACTGATTTTTGTTTGTTTGTTTCTTGTCTTTTTGCCTTTTCTTGAGCCACTCCAGAGGCACATGGAGGTTCCCAGGCTAGGGGTCGAATCGGAGCTGTAGCCGCCGGCCTAATCCAGAGCCACAGCAATGCGGGATCCAAGCCACGTCTGCAACCCACACCACAGCTCATGGCAACGCCGGATCCTTAACCCCCTGAGCGAGGCCAGGGATTGAACCCACAACCTCATGGTTCCTAGTCAGATTTGTTAACCACTGCGCCATGACGGGAACTCCAAGGTCTGACTGTTTTTGTGACAGTCATTCCATCACTGTCAAGTCAAGAGCACTTCGACTCCCTGAAGCATGATTAGCAGCCCTGTGCCCTATTCCGAAGCATGAGGACCATCCTGTGGTTGGCCGGGAGAGCCACATGAGATGGCTTAAGGCTCTGGCACAGAGGGGACAAAATAGTGGGTCAGGGGTGATGTTTTGCTCCCAGACATTTGTTTTGGCCCAAACAGTCTTGGCTTTTGTAATTAAAAAAGAAAGAAAGAAAGAAAGAAAGAAAGAAAGAAAGAAAGAAAGAAAGAAAAAAAGAAAGAAAGAAAGAAAGAAGAAATATAGAAATTTTTGCTCAACCACCCAGATTTTCGGCTTTGTCTGAAAAAACTGAAAGATCTGCTTATCTGGGTCAGTGTTCCCCCAGGACCATAAGCGGCAGAAGCTGAGTAGCAGCTGCCCCCCCCCGCCCCCGCTTTAGATGGGACAGGCGTGCTCAAGTCTGAAGTAAATCCCACCTCTCCACGCCTGGCCGGCTTCATTCATCTCTATTACCAGGTCCGGCTCCAGTTCACCAGGCTGTAAAAGAGTCAGCCTATTTCTCTGGCCATTAGTCACCCACTGGTTGTCTGTCTGGCTTTTCCACCAGGCTACCATTTTGTTTTCTAAATTGTCAGTTTAGAAGGGCCTTGGACTTGTGGTTGCCGAGGAGGGAGGGATTGGGAGTGTGGGATTAGCAGGTGCAAATTCTTATATGGAGAATGGGTAAATCATAAGGTCCTACTATATTGCGCAGGGAACTACAGCCAATATCCTGAAATAAACCTTAATGGAAAAGATTATAAAAAGGAATGTGTATGTGGGGTTCCCGTCATGGTGCAGTGGTTAACGAATCCGACTAGGAACCGTGAGGTTGCAGGTTCGATCCCTGGCCTCGCTCAGGGGGTTAAGGATCCGGCGTTGCCATGAGCTGTGGTGTAGGTTGTAGACACGGCTCGGATCCCGCATTGCTGTGGCTCTGGTGGAGGCTGGCGGCTACAGCTCCGATGAGACCCCTAGCCTGGGAACCTCCATATGCTGCAGGAGTGGCCCAAGAAATGGCAAAAAGACAAAATAAAATAAAAAATAAAATAAAAATAAGAATGTGTATGTACGTATCTGAATCACTTTGCCATATGGCAGAAATTGACACAACGTTGTAAATAAACTATACTTCAATAGTAATAATAATGAAAGTGCCTTGGTTCTGAAGGCACTTATTATTATTATTATTATTATTATTATTATTATTATTATTTGTCTCCTGAGTCGCCCCGCTCCGCAGGGGTTCCTTGGTGCCGTCGACATGCTTTTCCCAGGGTGACCATCAACAGTTGGCTTGCCCATCAATTGTTTTCATTCTCTACCTCCAGTCAAACTGACGGCTATATTTCCTTCCGTGGTGTCAGCCCCGGCTTCACCAGAAGGCCAGTTCAGATTCCGAGAATAGAGGGAGATATCAGATCATAAAGCCCAGAATCAAGTTCATTCTTGGTTTGGTCATCCTGTGCCTATATTTCCTTATTATCACTGATTACATCAGCAGGCACCGGATTTGCCAGGCACTCATAAGCATTACTCCGTCTCCACGGACACACTTAGCATATCCGACAGCCGAAACAGATCACGTTTCACACCCTCGCCTCTCTATCAGAAAATGTTCTCGATAACAATCATATAGAAATCAGCAATAATAATTTGCTTGATGTAGCCTTCCATTTAAAACAATCAATGAGCCATTAAAGCATACACTTCAACTTCGGACTATTATTCTAATTCAGTCAAATATGTTACATAGGGAACGAAAATTTTCATTTACCAAACAAAAACCATGACACAGAGCAGTCTAGAAACTATTTCACCATTTTGAATTTTAAACAAAAATAACAACTTCGAGTGGTCACATGACAGGGGAGAGGTGAAGTAGGATGAATGTTTGTCTTAATCACAGTCTAAGGCTGTTCATTTCCAATCTACTGTTTAGATGGAGGAGTATGTGGCACCATGGTGATGGGAAACACACACCACACGTGAAGCCAGGCTCATTCAAGGCCAAATGGTAATGAACCAACCTCCGAGATGAGCAGGTGCGGCTGAGTCCGTGTGTGTCAGCTGCTGACTGTACACCTGAGAAGTCTCTGAATGAAGGTCTATGCAGAAGACAAGGTTTGTTCAAGGATATGTTCAAATGTGCTATTTTGAAGCTTACGTATCTGTGGGTAAACTTGAGGCGTGATGCAGACATCATACGGATGTTCAACTAACAACATTTTCTGAGACCGGAGTATTCTATCACTGCTGCTGTTTAGAATGGACAGAGAATGGGGATAATGGGCAGCAGAATAACTCTTGCCCATTTTATTACTGTTTTTTGATCTTCTACAGACAGTTCAGCCCTTTATTGTCGGCACGGAAGGTGGGGGGATAGTGGGGTGAACTGCTCCTATGCCCCCTCCCCCTTGCTAGGTCACGGCCCATCTCTTCACCTGCTGTCTGCTTTACACGGTTCAGGCATTCTGCTCTAGTTTCTGGATCCTTTTTGGCCTAGAACCTTGGCCTGAGTCTTTGTCTTTGATCTTCTCTTCCCAAATCCACTCATCTGGATTCTTTTTTGTGTGTGTGTTTGTCTTTTTAGGGCTGCACCCATGGCATATGTAAGTTCCCAGGCTAGGGGTTGAATCGGAGCTGTAGCTGAGGGCTTACACCACAGCCACAGCAACTTGGGATCCGAGCCACGTCTGTAACCTACCCATGGCAACGCTGCCTCCTTTAACCCACTGAGCAAGGTCAGGGAAGGAACCCACGTCCTCACAGATACTAGTTGGGTTCGTTACCGCGGAGCCATGACGGGAACTCCCCCTCTCATCTGGATTCTTGATCCCACTGCCTGCCCTTCTGACCTCCCGTCCTTGTCTGCCTCTTCCTCCCGACCCAGCTCCCCACACCAGACCCCTCACCCACTCGTGCCCTCGCTGTCTGCTTTCCTCAGCTCACCGTCCTTTGCCCTTCATGATTTCTGTGAACATGAACCCACACCCGACTGAAGGGCCTTGGTGAGCTTTTGTTCCTGGCTAGCTGAACTCCTGGCTCAAACTCCACAGGGTCTCGCTACGGCCTACATCTCCAAGTGGTGATCCCATGATAAGCATCATTTTGATGGGAGTAGCTGTGGGGTGGGGGTGGAGAGGGGGCAGCTAGGGATGCACCCTTGGCCCCAAGCCTGACTCTGTGGTGCGGACAAACTGCCCAAGGGGTTGGATGGGTTACAGGTAGCAGCCGTGCTTACCAATGTCAAGGCTAAAAGAGGGGACGACCCTGCAGGTGCTGGGCTGGGTCTGGGATGGAATGCTCTGATTCCACACTGTGAGGACGGAGCTCCCAAAGGCGGCTTTGGCATTTGTGATGGCCATTTCTTAGGAGAGTATATTGCCCAATAGCAGAATTTATGGTCTTGGGTTCTGAGATGTCAATAAAATCACCTAGCCACGTGAGGGCTTTCTCCAGGACAGTCTAATATAGAATGCTTATCTTCGTCGGGCACAACAGCAGCTTTTAATATCCCACTAAATCTGCAAATCAATCCATGATTTTTAAGATTTCTTGGGGGGAAGTCTTAGGCAACTTGCAGTTCCTGTGTAAATGCTGGCAGGGATGCTCATTAACCTTATCAGTTAATCACACATGTCAGTAGCCACACAAGCCAGTCACCTGAAATTGTTTTCCTGGGCTTTGGCTTCAAACTTTGACCTATTACTATCAGAAACAGAGCTTTCCAAGAGGGTAGTGGTTGTGCCTCATCATTCTGGAGAACCAAGACAGAGGTTCAATACTTAATTCTAAATCCTCAGTAGCCAATATTAACATGTGGGTCCTTACTCACATGCAATAAGGAATAATAACCCCAGCGTTCATCCCATTTCAAATAATACAAAGGGAGCATTTTAAGGTGTAGCTCTAACAGGCTGCAGGATGACTGTATGCTATTTATTTAGCCCCTAAAATCTAACAAAATATCAGCATCCAATCATACGTGCTAATGCCACAAGATAATTTATATGTACATAATATATACATGGCACACATATATACATACACACCTGGGTTTTATATATATTCATAAACATATGTATATATCAGGACAGAGTTTCAATGGGGGGGTTTACATCAGTGTGTTTGAAGAACAGTATTCAAATGATTTTTTTTAATATTCTTTTCCACACATACTTATTTTGTGCAATTCCAACGTCACGCAGTTCTGTATAGCTGTTACTTGTTTCTAGGATGCTGCTTTGAAAAATCTGCGCCACCTTCCAAGATGTTATGAAGGGACTCCTTTATTCTCATAAAGAGGAAAAAGGCAGGTTAATCATCTATTGACTCCTCTGTCTTATTACTGGCATAAAGCTTGGGCTTCGGGAAATTTCCGCTTTTTAGTTACCTAACAAACATACATCGGCAGGAGGTGCAGATAAAGATCGAAAGATTAAGCTTTGTCACTCAAATGATAATTAAAAAGAGTATTTTAAACACACTGTAAATATACACAAGCCATCATAAAATCATCAAAACCCTGCCAGAGCTCACCACCTCCAGAGTATATGGATTATCAGGAGAGGGATATTGATGTTAAGTCCTGCTTGTCTTGGAAGATTGTCATTAACTGTCCCAAGCCTGCACTCAGCCAGCCACCTGAGCTGGCGGAAGACGGGGAGTCTGGCTTCACACATTCTGGTGGCAGATTAGTGGGATTTGGGACAAGCAGTTTAATATGCATTTAATTGTGATCCTTTTCTATTCCATTCCAAGATGCCTTAAAATAGATTATTCCAAGCACTTCAACCACAGAAATCAAGATTCTGTGGTCCTGCTTTTTTGAAAATAATTTCAAATACAGGAAAGATTCGGTAAAGCAGATTAATTTCTACTAAACATTTCATTTATGACATGTCATAAAAAGACACATGAGCCCATGTATATTAGAAGCATGCAGGAACATCACCTTTCATAAAAAGAAAAGCTTGTCATCACAATCTTATTAGGATGTCATGCATTGTTAAACTGGTAAAATATTTCTGTATATTCCAATTAGTGCGACCATTTACTGGCACAGACATTACAGAGAAAACTATCTTCTTTAAAAAAAAAAAAACAAACTCCTTTCCATTGGGACGAATCCTTTGTTTGACAATTCAGAGAACGTTATTTAGAGATTTTAATTGCTCAGTTGATCTGTGGCTGCATCTCAATAATCAAAACAATAAAATTGTTGGGTTTTTTTTTTTTTTTTTGACAACTGTAATAAAATGCTGGTAGTGTCCTGGGATAGTTAACTCGAGCTGGATTGACGCTGTCAGATTCTCTTCCATATATCTTTTTTATCAGAGGCCAACAGCCATTTTTTAAAAAAAGTACATTAATAACATTGCCATAAATAAGATACACCAAATACAACGTCTACATGAACCATCTGATTATCTATAAAACCTCACTTAATTATCTAGGAAAAGGGGCGAGATGTATATATATTTTTTTTGGGGGGGGGGGCTGTACCGTGGCATATGGAAGTTCCCTAGGGATCGAATTTGAGTTGCAACTGTGCCCTATGTCACAGGTACAGCAATGCTGGATCCTTAACCCACTGTGCCAGGCCAGGGATGGAACCCATGCTGCTGCAGAGACAATGCCAGATCCTTAACCCACAGTGCCACAGAGGGAATTCCCAAAAGGAGCCATGATTCTTAAGGAAAAAGAAAAAAATTCTTCAAATCAATGAGAAAAGGCCAAACATTTCAATAAAAATGAGTAAAACACCTGGGCAAATATTTCATAAAAGAAGAGATGTAAATAACCATTTAAACCTAAGAAAACACATCTACTTCATTAGTAAGCAGAACCATGTAAATGAATCAAGGAGACGCTGTGTTCCTAATCTACTGAATTAAAACAGTTTAACCACCCCCCCACACACACACAGACACACAATTACCTGTGTGGTTGTAAAGGTACAGGAAAACAGGTAACCTCATAGACTCCTCAGGGAGGCTCTATAATTGGTTCAACATTTTGGAAGAATCTTTTGGCAAAATGTGTCAAAAGCCTTTAAGACGTGCATATGCTTTGACTCAGTAATTCAATTTCTAGGAATTTATCCTAAGGTGATAAAAACTCACACAAAATTTTTAGCCAAGGATACCTATCCTAGTGTTTTCTATGAAAACGAAGAAAATAGGCAACAACCTAAATGTTCAATGGCAGGAGAAAAATTAAATAAACATGGCATATCTATATAAGAGAATTCTCGTCGCTCTTAACAACCATGTTCCCCGGGAATGTTTAAAGATATGAAAACCTACTTAAGATAGTAAGTGAAAAAAATTCTAATTGCCCTTTAAAAAGTATATGCCTAACAGCAAGGACCTACTGTACGGCATAGGGAACTATAATCAATATCTCGCAGTAACATATAACAGAGAAGAATCTGAAAAAGAGTGTGTGTGAGAGAGACCGAATCACTTTGTTGTACACCTGAAATTAACAACACTGTAAATCAACTCTAATTCAATTAAAAAAAAAAAAGTATACGGCGTTGCCGTGAGCTGTGGTGTAGGTTGCAGACGCGGCTCGGATCCCGTGTTGCTGTGGCTCTGGCGTAGGCCGGTGGCTACAGCTCTGATTGGACCCCTAGCCTGGGAACCTCCATATGCCGTGGGTGCAGCCCTAGAAAAGGCAAAAAGACAAAAAAAAAAAAAAAATTAAAAATTAAAAAAATTTTAAAAAGTATTTACGTGTGTAGGTATGCACTGAAAAAAGATTGGGAGAAAATACACTAAAAATATTCATAGCGGTTATCTCCAGGTGCTAGGATTACCGGAGATGTCTCTTCTGTTTTATCCTTTAAATTAGAAAAAAATGATTTCAGTGAGTGCAGATTATATGCTAACTTAAAACATGGTCACTGAAAAAGCAAACTCAGAAATACTGTGTTTATTTGAAACTGTTTCTTACCTTGTTTTTGAAATAATTTACCTTACGGAAAGTACACATAGCTCTTCTTTTATTTTTTTGAAGAGTCTAGGCTGTCTACACCGTGGCGAATTTTACAGATATGTAAAAATAAGCCATTGTGAAAGGCTGGCAAGGGTGTAAGTGGCTGTTCGGATTGTCAGGTCTCAGGTCTGAGAAAACGATTTGTTCATGACACAATGTTAAGCGTGCTGGACGGAATGTAGGACGCCCGAAACGTGACATTTGGTGCCAAGCGAAACTGAGCATTTGGTTTGGCACAAACGACCAGCTACTGCAACAGCCGATAGCACAAACAGAAATCAGCAATGAATGTGCACTTCATTTTGATTTAAAAGTTGTACCACGGGGGAAATGCTTATTTTAAATACATTCAAAAGAAGAAGAGTTCTTCCCAACCACCATCGGCTTCCCCACTCCTACCTCTCGACCCCCAAACCCACAAACGGTCCTGACTTCCTTTCTCAGGGGCCACAGAGCCCTGGCATGAACTTGGGGACCATACGCTCCGCTGAAATCCTGGGCCAAACTTGACCATGAAGATGAAGACCGTTAGGACCTCGTTTAGGTGAGATGTTTCAAAGTCCTAGGATTTTTGTTGCTCTGAGAGTGCAAAATGCATTAATTGGCTGGCTAGAGAGTCAGAGCAGAGAGACATCCTAACTTAAGCTGCCTCCTGGCCAGCATCCCTGCTTCGACATTTTTTTCTTGTCTGCTGGATCCCATTTGGGAAGAAAGGCATCTTGACCCTTGAGAAGGCCGTCTGTTCTGGTCGATGTGAAGGATGAGGAGGCAGAAAATACATATATGCGAGAGGGACTAGGACATATACCAGAGGAAGAAAAATGAAGCTGAAGCAGGTCAATGGTTATTGGTTGATTGGCTGAGCACCTACTATGCGCTCCGTGCTTTCTCTCATTTGGGTGTTCTCTCATTTGATTTCGCATACCAGAGAACATCCATCGCCAGCCTCCTAAGGTCCTTCTCTCCAGAAACTCCAGCCCGGAGAGTTCTTTCTGACCATCCATATCAAGGCATATTTCAAAACACACCGTTTAAGACCGAGCTCAGCCACAGGATTCTTCATTTTAATATCAGGGAATGGTTTAGACCAGCATCCAAGCAGAGGGTAAAAGGAGCCAGCTCTTCCTTCTGACCTAAGGAGGTGGGAAGCCCCTCTACAACAGGAGACCCATTGTGGCACCTCCTCCAGCCAGTCTGGCGAGGGGGCTGATTCATGGGTGGGAGGGGGCACGGAGCTACAGCCCGGGCAAAGGAAGATGAACAGCCCGCCTCTGAGCCATGCCTCGTGCGCGTGCACGAACCGGAGACTTCTGAGTTGCCTTTTGTTTCAAAGCTCAAATTTCCAAATTCAGATGCAGAGCAGAACCTGTCTTTCCCTTCCCCCACTGGAGCCTGCCAGTCCCCCCACCCCCCGCCCCCAGCTCGCTAAGCGGCTGCAGTATAAATGACTAGAAGGAATGCTTTATGCTTGGCCACCCCTCCAGCAGGAGACAACTGGCTTTCTCCGTGGTGTTCAGCGAGCCCCACAGAGCCACCGCCGATGCCTCATTAGAACGCAAGACACTCCCGCCAGCCCTGGGCGCTGGATGCTGGCCGCCTGTGGTCTGCATCTGTAGTCATGACAGCCGGCCCAGACTGTTGCCTTCCACTGAAGACCAAGTACATGATCCACTGCAGTTAATCAATAGGATAATGGAATGAATCAATAGGAAAGATTTTTAGAAGGTCTTAATTAAAGAAACACTTGCAGATACAAATGATGTCTTCAATCTATTGATAGTGCCAAGGTGAAGGGTTAAACACAAACAAAACCATCAACTTTATTTTGCCGGCATGCCTTCCACCGGAGAACAACCCAGCAGCCTCCTGGCCCCAGGGTCGGCCCATTAATCAGTCCCTTGTCAATTCCATGGCCACACTGTATGGGAAAATTAGGCTATGATCAAGAATTTTAATTACTAAACAGCGGCTCAAAACAACAATGAAAAATAGATACACACCCCGTCTGGCCTTCCTTGGCCCCTAGAGTAGGCGCAGCATTCCCCCAGAAAAACCAGTTCTGCAGGCAAACTCCCCTTCTGATGGGAGGCACAGAATTAGAATAATTAAAGAAGGCCTAAATTGATGGATCCCATTTAGGCAGGGGAATTCTCCAGTGAGCCTTCTGCTCAAACATGTTACATCAATATTTTTGATTCCCTAGACGGCCCTGCACTAGGTACTGGTTTAAAGAGACATCAATCTGTGATGTCAGCATTTATCTAATGAACCTTCAAAAATCAATGTCCAGGATGGCCTGTTACATGCCGGCACCCCATTTGTCCACTCTCCTAGCCTTGCTGGCGAAAACCTAAAGCCGTAGCAACAGGAATCATGGACTTCAGTGGTCAGGTGGGCTGGTTAGACCCGAAAAGGCTGGGACTATAGAATCGGTTTCAACCCCGAGACCTCCAAGGACACGGGAACAAAACCAGGAAGACGAGAGGCCCTTCTAACCTTTCCCCAGGCCTCCCGACTCCAGCCAGGCACACCCGAAATCCATCTGCTGCTTCAGATCATTTCTCCCTCGAAACGGACCCTTCCCTCGTGTCGTTTCCGTTCCCTTTACGGTTGCCTGACAGGATTCTGGTCCCATTTCTGACAGCTCTGGTAATGTTCTGCTTTTTGGGTTACTCGACTGGGATTGCATTTAGCTCCACTCAACAGGAGGCCCGTGCTTAGTTCTTCTCTTGTTAGTGTTTATGCTCAACTCATCCTCACCCTTCTGTTAGCAGGACGCCTTGACACGGATATCTTGACACCCTAACAGGCAGAAGAGAGGGCCTAAGTTTGTTGCACTTCTTTTCGCCTCTTTAAAATAAATTGGCCTGTACGGGCTGCCACGAGGCAGAGCTATTTCAAGGCCGTAACTCCGGGTGACAGGTATGCCATTCACCAGGCCAGCATCCGGCTTGCCTGATCATCTCTGCTTTTATTCGCTGCGGTTCTCTCTCTCTCCTGACCGCCGGAGTCAGTCCTGAGAGCCGTGTGGAGCTCAGAGAGTGGTACGATGCGTTGTGTGGGCTGAATTCGCTGGTGCACGATTCCTGTCTGTCTCCTGGAATCCAGCTTTCAGCAGCCCCCCTCGTGCCAAGTTTGAGTCCAATTAAACTACAATGAGAGGTACCATGATTTCATTTGCTTGGATTGTCACATTTCAGAAGTTCAGTAGCCTGCAAAATGTTCGCTGTCTCTCATTAAGCCGGTTCCAGCAACTGTGTAAAGTCTCTAATTTAGCTGCTTTTTATACTCTGCTTTCAGCCCTGAAGATGGCTGCCTGCAGGGACGGAGTCCTCCTCCCATCCGTGGTATTAGAAAGTAGTTCGGACCACAAAAACGGAACAGCAAAACTCACCCCCTGACAACAATGAGATGATGTGCTCAGAGTTCCAGTTGCATTTTCCAGCGTTTCTCTGGGAAGAGTTCCCGCTTTAGGGAGGAGGTGTGTGTACCTGTGTTTGGGGGAGGGGTACATTCTACGCCAAAGGACTCTCTGGTATGGTGATCATATTTTCAGACCCACAAATAAAGGCCTGTAACTTTTTTTTTCCTGGTACGAATGTTCGTTTCTTTAAAAATCTTAGCAAGGAGTTCCCTGTGGAGCAGCTGATTAAGGACCTGGTGTTGTCCCTGTAGTGGCTGGGAGTTCAGCCCCTGGCCTGGGAGCTTCTACATGCCACAGGCATGGCCAAAAAAAAAAAAAAAAAAAAAAAAAAAATCCTGGAAAAATATAAAAACAAAATTTAACTCAGATATACATTTAAAATAAATTGCCTTTTTTTGGCCACACCCATAGCACGTGGAAGTTCCTGGGTCAAGGATCGAACTTGTGCCACAGCAGTGACAATGTCAGATCTTTAACCTGTTAAGCCACAAGGGAACTCCCCAAAATGAATTGCCTTTAATCAAAGAGTGCTCTAGGAAATCAGGTTTGTTTTGGAAATCTGATATGTATTAGACACTGGATAGATCTCATTTGAGTCCTGGTTGGGCTTAAGAGGGAAATAAAAAAACACCACTCTGTGCATTGTGAGCATGCTAATTTCCATGATGACTCTAGTTTGATAAGGAAATTGCTACACAGATGCCAAATTGCTATACATAATGGCATTTATGGTTTATTAAATTGAGTACTAGATGCCAGGCATTAAGAGCTTACAGACAGAATCCCATTTCATCCTCTCAATCACCCATTTTCCAGATGAGGAGACTGAGGCACAGGGAAAGTCAACTTTCTCAAAGCCATAGCTGGCAAGAGAGAGAACCAAGACTCAAACCCAGACCTGTCTGACCCCAAAGCCCTTCTTCCCAACCATTTTACACTTTCACTTCAGTGGCAAAGGCCGGCTCAACCCCCCACGGATTCACAGAATACACACTGGCAGGTGCGTGGTGACAGGAGTCACGTCTGTCCTACTTCCCTTGGAGCAGAGATTAGCACGGCCACTGAGTCAATTTCCCCCTCGGCTAAAGCACACACTTTGATGGACAGGAATCTTCCTGAGTTCCAATCCTTCAACTAACCTTATCATTCTGAAAAATAACACCTTTGAGTAGGGTTCCTTTTCTAATTCCAAAAGAAAATTTAGAAAACGCAGAAATGCCCAAAGCAGAACATTTAAAGAACCTACAATTCCACCACCCAGATATAATCACTCCTGGTGCAAATTCTCTATGTCCCTCCCCCCCCTTTTTTTGGGGGGGGGTCTATGAAACTTATGATTTCCAGTATTATTAGCTCAGTGTTCGGTGTTTATCTTAATGAATACACGAACCCACCCAGATTACACGACATGACTTTCCTATGGATAGATGTATTTATAATCACCAGATTAAGTGAAACCCCTGCTTCTTTTAAATGAGCTGCCATCTCAAGTGGCTCCACAGAGGCAAAACGTGGAACTTTTCTCTTTAGGCCCCGGTGCTGAGAATAGCCCCAGCTGGCTGAGAACCGAAGGACCCAGAGGCCCTGGGTCTGGCTGCGTGTGCCAAACTCTGAATCCCAGAAGCTTAAAATGTAAATCAGAGTCCCTCCTACCAGCTCAGGGACCCATGGATCTTCTAATATTCCTTAAGAAAAAAAAATGATGGGAAAAGCTCAACCTAAAACTGAAGAGATCAGTTTAATGATGTATGCGTAGAAAAAAAAATCATCCGGATCAAAAAACGCTTTCATTTTCCTGGGTAATTTTTTTTTTTGAAACATATATGGTTGATATTCTTGCTTAGACGATGGAAATGATACTTCAGCCTACAGCCGTCAAGGGTTTACAGAAATGGGGGCTGCTGCTCTTTGCCTGGCCCCGGGAAGGGTGTGATGAACACAGTCTGAAATCAATATCAGGGAACAGTTACTGCATCTCAATATTATTTGCCGAGATGGGCTGTTGGAAGAGGATGGAGGAAGAGAGAGGTTTGTCGATAGCTTTAACGAAGCACTCCACAGCCATGCACAAAGGGAGGTCAAATAACTATCAGCAGACCAATCCCCATTGTAAGTAGTAAAAATGATAAAATCAATATTATTAAATAAAAAGTTAGCACTGCTATTGAACCCTCTCACGATCTTGGCAGCGCCTGGCTGAAAATGAAGGAGGCTATTTTCCAATCTCTTTAGGGGTAAATGTTTAGGATCTTAAGCATGTGCAAAATGTTGGGGGGCCCGAGAGGTGTATTTTTCACATATCACCTGAGCCAGGGGAACATCTGAACAATAGGCCCAGGTAACTGTCACCTCAGAAGACAAGGATTCTTCTCACCCAGGGGAACATATATACTCTGAGGGCCACTAGAGGCTACATCCTTTAGAGCTGGGACTTTGCTCCTCTGTCCTTCAGGGGGACAGAGGTCAGGCTGGCTCAAGGCTTTCCGGGAGAAGAGAAAGGTCTTCTTTGCTGTTCTTTCAAGTCTTGAGATCTGGAAATGCACCAGAAAAAAATCATGGAGGAGAAAAAAGAAAAAAAAAAAAAAAAAAAAAAGAAAGAAAGAAAGAAAGAAAGAAAAAGAAAAGGAGAAGGGGGAAGAAAACAAGGGCATTCAAGAGCAGAGGACTGACCCGTTCTTGTCAGCCCAGAGGGCTGTGGGGAAGCATCTCGAAGCCAAGGAGGCGTTCTTTGCTGCTGGCATTGGGTGGTTTAATTGTGTAAACTGAAGGCGGCCTATAGCAGGTACCGAAAAAGATAAATTTAGACGAAAGATAGTCCAGCCAAAAATTCCTGTGAAAGCAGCAAGCTCCAGTCATATCTGGAGGAGGAAATAAAAAAAAAAAAAGAAGAAGAAGAAGAAGAAGAGGAGGAAGAATGGGTAAAACGGAGTGACAGCCCGTCGGCAAGACTGCATTTGCTGCTCTGACCTGCATTTAAACACAGCGCTGCTTTGAACACCTAAAGTTGGCTCCCTTGTTTGCATTTCATAGAAACTACTATAGAAAGTAAACAAGAACCTTTGGTGAATTATTTAGCATACAAATAAACTGGCAGAGAAGGCTAAGTAGGCCTATATGAACTAAGTGGATTGAAATATTCATCTGTAAATAACCCTCCAATCTGGTGCTTTCACGTACAAATACTACATGGAACATTAGACACAACTAGCTTCTAGGGATATTTAGGCTCACTAGAGAGCAATTTTTATGTCTACTGGCATCTGTGGGTAGTGATATGGACTGACTGTTAATATAACCTACATAAAATTTATGTGAACACTCACGGAAATAAGAACACACTGTCAGACAGCTGGTGTCTGATGCGAAGCACATGCGGATTTTATATGCACTGCGTAAACTAACCTTTGCAATAAAGATTTAGCAGGTTTATTAGTTTAGGAAATCGCTATAATTAAGGATAATTCATAATGGCCGCTTATCCACTCTCCAGCAATAGCTAGCTTAATTTAGGCTCCATTTCTTTGAGCCATAAATAAGTGAGCTGCTATCTTCTGCACAGATGTGGCATTCAACCTGTTCATGTTGGCTGGTTTTGGCTTGTGTTTTAATCAAAAGCATTAGTAGATAAGACTCTAAAAAGCCCAGGGTTTGAAATAAATTAGCAAGAAATGCAGAGGCAAAGTTTTTTTTCCAACTGCTCAAAAAAAAAAAAAAGGGGGGGGGGACCTCTCCCTCCAGAGGTAAAACAATTAAAAATAAATAATCCTTTTAAATGTCCTTAAAGGAACTTTCATTTACAAACCCAAGGAGAGAGAAAGTGACGGAGCAATAACATTAATGAAGGCCCAAGAAATATGAGTGTGAGCTCTCTACAGTATTTCCATTTAACTGTGCATGTAATTAAAGCCTGACCTTTGCAAATGCAGCACACTCTGCCTTGCTGAAGCTTCCCCCATTCGAGATCCAAGCAAGGGCTCCGGGGATGGGAGCTTTCCACGGTGCGCTAGCCTGCCTTCAGAGTCTGCTCTGAGGGATGGCTGCATCTGTGATCTGTCCCTAGTGACAAGGACCCCTTTCCTACCGGTCCTTAGCAACACCTGACCCTCTTCTTCCATTCATCCACACCCTCTTTGCGTTACAGCCCCATGCACTCCGCCAATACTCAGGGTATGAGTCAGCAAAAGGCAAGCAGCACCAGAACGTGGGTCCAGATTATCAGCATCCCCAAAGCCAACTAGTCGGTGAGCATGCCCTAGGCGTGGGGCCCTCTGCTAAGCCCTTCCTGGTCTGGTCTGAACAGCCAGCCGAAAGAGACCTTCTTCTTGCGAGATGTCCCCTGGGGCACAGCAGCTTGATTGACGTGGGAATTTGGAATCCAATGAAGAGTGAAGTTCTACGGAGACTTAAGAGGAGCTTTGTTCTTGAGAATTTCTAGATCGAGCAGTTAATCCTGGTGTCATGGAAAGGGTGTTGGTCTAAGAGTCAGCAGGTCTGGGATGTATTTCCCAGCTGTGTCACTTGTCATCTGCGGTGTCCCCAAGACAGCCAGTCAGCCTCCCTAAGTTTCAGCCTCCCCCTTTGCAAAGTGGGTGATGGGCACCTGTCCCTCCTGCTGCAAGGACCGCTATAGGGACTCTGGGAAACACTGGCCCATTAATCTCCTGTGACAGCAAAAATGGTGAATGCCAGCTCAGCCACTTCGAAGTTGGACCTCTCCATCTCTGAGTTTTCCTGTAGGAAAGCAGAGCCCATGAGAGCTGCTTGGTCACGTCACCAAGTTAAGAGGAGCAGGAGAAATCACTTGCAAAAGTGGTCAGTCGACTGTGAAGTTCAATGCTTTCCAAGTTATTTGAGCCAGGTCTCCTCCTGATGGTTTCCAAAGGTGCCGCTGGTCCGGAGCTCCACATATACCCACGGCCCCTCAGGAGCCCTTGGCCAGAGGGGGATGGGGAGGACGATTTGAGGAGGCCGAGGTAATGCCAAGGGTTTGATAGGCACGGTACAACACACGTGGGCTGGGCACATCAGTTTTTAAAAATTATATCTAAATATCAAAATAATTTAATATCAAAATAATTCCGACAGGAGGTCCCATCATGGCTCCATGGTTAACGAACCCGCTAGTGTCCATGAGGATGCATGTTCGATCCCTGGCCTCACTCAGTGGGTTAAGGATCTGGCATTGCTGTGAGCTGTGGTGTAGGTTGCAGATTAAGCTCGGATCTGGTGTTGCTGTGGCTGTGGTGTAAGCCGGCGGCAGCTACAGCTCCGATTCGACCCCTAGCCTGGGAACCTCCATATGCCGTGGGGGTGGTCCCAAAAAAACAAAACAAAAAAAATCAAAAAAAAAAAAGAAAGAAAAGAAAAGAAATTTCCGATTCGTGGGAAAGACCTAAAGGCGCCTGAGCTGCCCCTGTGAGTACTGTGACCCAGTGAACCTGGGGAAAGCCTGTGATAAGGTCAGTTTAACTCTTCAGGAGAAACTTCTCCCTTGAAGACTCTCCTTGAGAAGTTGGGTGTGGAGCTAAAACTGAGGAAATGAGCATATCGGATACATTTTTACCGACAAATTCTAGTAGTCAGTGTCCTGCCCATGAAGTTGGCATAGACACAAAAAAGCAGCAAATACGGAGAACAGAAAGGGGGCCTGGGACAAGCGTTCGAACACCTCAGCTATTTATGGCCTTGGTGCCCCAAGGACAGTGACTGCTGGGGCCACCCCCTGAGAAGAGGCGGGCAGGAGCCAGCCGGAGAACTTGCAGGGGAATCTGTACAAATCCATGTGAGGAGATCTGAGCCAGGGAAGGGCCCCTGGCTTCCACTTCATGGCCAAGACCCTGAAAAGTCATGTGACCTTGGCTCCCAAGTTAAAAAGAGCTGAGAGTTCCCTTCAGTCTCCTGAGCTCTGGGTATCTGGCAGGCGCACCTGCAGCCCCACGATGCTAAGTGCCCCATCCTCTTTTTTATTCACGTCCAGGTCTATTTAATCAGGTGTGGGTGGTGAGATTTATATCCCATTATAAAAGTGATGTTGGCAAAAATAAAAATCGAATGCCCTGGGCTGTAAAACAGCCCTGGATCATAGGAGGGGGGAGCGAGCGGGGTCAAAGAACGGGCTGGCCCTTCCCCATACCAGCATTCAGACTGAAAGTATTAGCCCAAAATGAGGAACATATTTATCAGGAAAATCTTTTATTCTTTTAAAATAGAGTTTCCTTGAGGAGTCAAAGTTCACAGGAACATTTACCATTCTGGGGCACAAATTGACATCTTTAATAAGGCTTCTGGAAATTCAGAATTTAAATCATGGTTAGAATCAGAGGGTCAAAACCTGTCACACTGAGAACCTAGGGTCAAAAAAAAAAAAATGTTTTCATTATAGCTGAATGGCTTTTAAACCTTTTTAGCCTCCAAAAAATTACAAACCAAAATAAAGACTCTTCAAACCAACAAACAGGCCCCAGGGTTTTCTAAAGAAAATATCTGGTTTCAAGGGCTTGCCTGGACAGGAGACTAAGTGTTTAAATACCGAGAGCTCAAACAGAAGGAGTAACAATAAAAAGTAGTAGCAGTGGCATTAATAGCAGGAATGGTTTCAGCGACATTAACCACTTTTGAGGGAACAAGAATTGCAGAAATACCAAGACTCTGTATTAAGCTCCTGAAGTCAAATTAGCAGGGGTGGGTAGAGCTGAGATAAATCAAGTCCATTTCCACCCAGGACAAGGGGAGGTAGCAAAACATGACAGCAAAGGAATAGAGCACAGGACTCATTTGGGGAAAAAAGAAAGCATATTATTGTAATCCTTTCCATTAAAAAAAAAAAAAAAAAGCATTACGTTAAAACAGAACAAGGACTGGCTAGGTGAGACTCCATACCTGGAATACAACCATCGTACGCACGCCAGCAACCTCTGAACAATGTCACTGAAACATGGATGCTCAGTGACGGCTTTTCATCCCTCCCCCGCCTCCTGCCAAAGTGCACCTAAGACATGGGACCCGCTCTGTCTGAAGCCTCTGGATCCCCAGTATGCTTCTGCCCCTCCCTGGCGTCAAAACCATCCTTCTAGAGAAAAGAAAGGAAAGAGCTCGAAATGGCTTCTGTCCCGAGCCCTGATGGTGACCGGAGGAGGTTTTTACGTGTGTCCTACGTATCATGTATGCTAATTTTTCACCTCAACTCTCTTGCAGAACTTTCCAGGAAGATGCGCGGGCAGAGCCAGGCACTCATGACCTCACGAATAACTAAAGCAAGGACGGCATAACCTGCACGGTAACGACCACGGAGTGAGAACCGTACAACACCGAGCCGTTTGCACCTCCGGAGCAGTCCCGGCACAGAGCAGCTTCTTTTTTTTTTCAAGCGATTCCCTCTGCGTTTCCTTCGGTGAAGGAAAGCAGATTCCCCACCAGCAATAACAAACCTCTCCGGCACAAGAGATAAATCTGAGGCCCTGCTTCCTCCTGCCCTCTGCCTGGTGCCACTGACACCCGACGGCTTTGCAGTCATATTTTGCCAACTATCAACACTTGGCTTCATTTGATTTGCAGATGGGGACCCCTATTGGTATGAAAAAAATTCCAGGGAAAATGGAAAAAGGAAACAGCCTTCTTAACCAAATATGCCTGAACTTACCAATAAAAAGACTCAACATCCACAGTTGCATTTCACCCAGAAAAATACCGGCAGAGGGTTGAAATCCTCTCTCCCCACATGGGCCAATGGGTGCAGCAACGGGTCCGCCAACAGGCGCCCCTCTGGGAAAAGCCTCGCCCCCTCCCCAGTGAGGCTCTGAAGTCAACCTCCTGGCACAGCCCGCAGGGGCGCACGTGTGCACACGTACGCATGCATCCTTCTAGCGGCCGGTGTCACCAGGGCTGCCGTCCATCTCTTGGCTGACAGATCTCCGTGTTGGGCAGGATTTCCAATCCTTCATGACTATCTATTTGTCACTGCAGGTGAGTGGTGGCACTCAGCCTGATCCCCAGCCACTTTCACAGTTACTTATCTGTCTTTATGGATTCATCCTGTGTGTCAAGCCGGCGCATAACAGCATTACTGTCAGGGTGACAAAACTGTCCCCAGAGTGCCACAAATGATTCTCTCTCCTTACGGCTGCTGGTGGGGGGGTGGGGGGGAGCGCGGTGACACTACCTCGCCTTTGCTGTCCTTCTCTGCCTGAGCAGCCTGGTTCCACACCTCCTCCTGTGGGGAGAGCTGGCCAAGGATGGGGTGAGCGGCTTGTGTGGTCTCTGGAGATTATAGGGAAGGGGGGGCAGGGCTAGATGTTCACCCCTTCGGGCAAGGCACCCATGTTCTTGTCACCTGCTCAGAGATGAGGCACCCAAGGGTTCAACACCTATCACTGCAGAGGCCTGAGAGGGGACCCCCCCACCCCCCCCAACCCCCATCCCCCAGCACCTTCAATTCCCAAGGCCTGTCACTTGGCCACCCGCCCCAGCACGCACACAATCCACAGTGAAAGAACCACAAGGCTGTTTGCTGCCAAGCCTGGAAATCTGAACTACCAGGGCACGCTGAGATCTGAACGCTGTCATTTTTTAGGGCAGAAATATTAACTGGAACTAATAATAAATAAGAACTTCAAGGGTACGCTGGATTTGCCAAATGATTTGTAATCATTTTCGGGAGCTGACGGCTTCAAAAATAACATCTCATTTCTTTTCTGTTTTGAAATGGAGCCCCGGTTCCATTTTCCTCCCCACGCTTCCTTCAGAATGTAATTTTGACAGCAACGTGGTGCCTGTGGCCATGTTAGTCGGAAGGAAGGTTTCGGCTTTTCCTTTATTTTAATCCCACACCAGCGTGCCAAAATTAACGCAGCAAGGGGAACACGGAATTTTTATTGCCATCAGGAACTTGCCCGAGGATCCCACGTTAAGTTATGTGAGTCCTAACCCAGGCCCACGATCCTCTCACTGGCCTGCCTAGTGACCTTCTAGTGCCACCCAGCAGTTTCGCAGATCCCTCCAACATCAAGGTCAGTGGGGCCTCGCTCTGATCACCAGGGCAGTCGCCACCCTTATGTGGGGGCTTCCATAGGTGCCACCGAAAAAAAAAAGTCAACAAGATACTCAACTCACCAGGTGGGGTCGGCGATGAAATCTAGTTGGAAGGCTTTGCTTTCCCACCGAAAGGTCAACCGAAATACAAGTGCACGGGGGCGGGGTGTGTGTGCGCACTTGCACACACACACACACACACACACACACACACACACACGAAGGCAGGGCCAGTTCAGACGTGCCTCATGCTCGGCTTTGTTCTGACCCTGATGAGCGCTCACTGTCTTGAGGGTTTTTTTTTGTTTTTCGTTTTTTTTTTTTTTTTTTTAAATAAGTTCAATCTGATTTCTGACACTGGAAAAACAAACCTAAAAGCAATTTAGAAAACACCTGCCCGTGAAGTCAGATGGCAAAATATCTAAAGCTTCTCTCGAAATCTGTGACCTCAGAGGCTGACATGGTTTGATGGGAAATTTAATGTAATAGGCTGCGAAAGCCAAGAGGCCTGTTGTCAGCAATGAAGTCTGAAAGTTAGCAGAATTAATAACACTGTACAATGGAAGAGCCCTCAAGGGACAGGGCTGTGCGAACCAGGGCAGTGGGGGAAAAAAATGACTTTTGAAGTCATTTCACTATGACATTCTGTCATCACTGCTAAACGGAAATAAAAAATCATCCGAATCGCCACATGTTTCTTTGTGTGTCCTTCCCTTATCTAATATAAAGTAATAACACCCCACCCAGGCTGGGAACGGACCCTGAGGGATGCCGAGCGCTCCATCTTGCATCGCTAAACGCAATAAGAATAAATGCAAGTGGGAGTCTGTTTAGCAGAGAGTGATGCCTGGTCCGCTGCCCATCGAAAGCCAATAAATCTCAATGCTTCAACAAGAGATGAAAATAGTTATCTCATCATTGCAGTGCCAGGGCGAAATTTTCTCTGAGCCAGAGTATTTTTATAGATGATTTATGTCCGGGAAGGATAGTTATTTAGCAAAATGGCAGATAATGATGAATAGAAAGTAAATATGAATAGCAGCAAGGGAGTGGGGCTTTGCCGCCGTGATAGACCAAACAAAATACCTCCATAAAGTACATGCCACAGATAATTGCCATTACACTGGAACGAGCATCCCTGGCTGGCTGGCTGGCGGTGAAATACAAATGAGCCCATCTGATTGAGGAAGTGATGGGGTTTTTGTTGTTGTTGTTGTTCTAGAAGACACGCCCCAGGAGTCTGCTAATTTTTCCTAAAAGCGTACTTGGTGTCCTGAGGGTAGTGAGGCGCACCAGCTCCCAGCTAGGTTGACTGGCTTCAAATCTTCCTACTTGTAAGCCTTGGGTCAATTGTTTACCCCTTCTGAACCTCAGTTTCCCCATCTGTAAGATGGAGAGAACAGTAGTGACCTCTTAGGTGTGTCGCAAGGATGAAACTAGGGATTCTTGGGCAGAGAATTAATATTACATAAATATGAACCATTAGCTGGGGACCAGCCACCCAGAGAAATATCACGCTTTTAATTTTATCCCATCTTTTCCAGTCACTGACTCTCCGTGGAACCCAGAGTCAGCTGGGAAAAAAAGGAGAGTTATCGGGGGGAAAATCTGCCCTCCAAAATTTCCAAAAATCACTCCCCTGATTGAGGGGAGGCCAACATTTTTCCAGCCCCTTTTGGGGGTCCTTCCGCCATCACGAGCCTTAATTCTCAAAGCATAGGAAATGGTCACATCATCAAGTTGAAAGAGAAGTAGGGGCACAAGAGAAATTATTCATGGGCTTACAACGGAAAGGAAGTCTATTTGAAAAATAAACAGAACTGAATTTTTGGAGCCTTTGAATAAAAGATAAGTTGACTGCACGCAGAATGTCAAAATGGAACGGAAGGTTTTTTTTTTTTTTCAACACTTCTTTTCTGTACTGAAGCACTACACGAGGAAGGAAAAAAAAAAAAAAAAAACCAACTAATTATAGTTTTAAATGTCCAAAACGCCATGTCCACCAAAAGCCCGATGCTCATTAGTAGTAGTAATTAACTTTACAACTGTCAACACAAACAGCACACGGGCTGACAGATAGAGAGGAGCTCTGAGGGTGCTAATAAATCCGGAAATAACAACTTGACACACAGATGCACAAAAGGATGCAGGTGATAAAGAAATGTTGACATCAAATCTAATTATCTTCCGAACGGCCAACTACAGCACGAGCCCCAGTAATGCTCTGTTATTGCTGGTGATGAGCCCCACTGGAACAGGGCTTAACCACTGCCTACAACCCAGCTTTTACAGCCCTTGTCAGAGCTGGTGAGGACAATATCAAACAGGAAATTATGAGTGCCATGACCCCTCCAAGTCAAAAATCCAGTGATGAATATGGGCTCGGCAAGGCATAGCAGATTACCCCCTCACGAGTTCTAAAGCTGGGATGATATATGACATTTTTATCAGGCACTTTCTCAGGAATGTCACCAAGAGGGAAAATAAAGGCCCTGCAAAGAGGCGACTAGGTGAATTATGCAACTGTAATTGCCGATCATAACCTGATATGAGTTGAAATTGCTCTGTTTTCATATTGAGATAGCATAAAATTGTCGGGAAATGCAATGGCTCCTTAATGTGGGCTAGATGAGTCTAATATTCTGATCATTTTTCACTCGGCTGCAAGGTAAATCGAGCTTCCTTAACACAGCCACTGTGGCCCAGGGCAATCGAGGGGCCCAATTTTACACTTGAATTGAGCAAATATGTGTAAACTACGATTTTTCATATTTTCTGCATGCATAAGAAGATGAAACATCTTTATCATCCGTATTGTCTGGCTGAGCTTATACAAAATATTAGTTTATCTCTCCTACTTTGGTTCATTCCATAAGCGAGACACATAGATCTGAAGGACAGGCAATATCCCATATATAAAACAAGTCCATCTTTCATGCAGTCTCATTTCACAAGTTCTTCTATTTAAAACAACAACCACCACAACGAAAACAGACACTGCCACAGCGTACAAAGGATGAAATTTTTTTTTTTAAGGAGAGGAAAATTATCCAAATAAAGGGCCTACACACAACCAACTGTTTCTTCGTTCTCCTGTTTGTGTACAGGAGGTGGGAAGAGCCCAAATAACCCTTGGTTTCTCTCTTAGACCGCTTCCCTTGCCCCACTTAAATCAGTTACACCTGCAAGGGGATGGCATCAGCGTTTTATTGCTTTCCCTGCTGTGGCCTGTGGCAAATGGAAAAAGAATGTGATGGCTTTCTTCCTTCTCAGGGTCATCCCTACACCTGGGAGTATCTTGACAGTATTATTGGGGTTCTCTGGTGCCTTGTCCTCTTCCTTCTCGTTCCTGAGCCCCAGGCCCTGGAGGGTAGAGGACCCAGGCCTAGCAGAACTGCTGCTTCTTTATTGCAATGTGAATTCTCAAAAACAAACAAAAAAATCCCCCCCCCAAACCAGGGGAGTTCCTGTTGTGGCTCAGTGGGTGACGAACCCATCTAGTATCTAGGAGGAGGATGTGGGTTCCCTCCCTGGCCTGGCTCAGTGGGTTAAGGATCTGGTGTTGCTGTGAGCTGTGATATAGGTCACAGCCACGGTTTGGATACCACACGGCTGTGGTTGTGGTGTAGACAGGTGGCTACCACTCCGATTTGACCCCCAGCCTGGGAATTTCCGTAAGCCACAGGTGTGGCCATAAAAAGAAGGAAAAGAAAGTGAATTCTTCCCTTCACCTCTGTTACTCATCCTCAGGCCCTGGGCCAGCCAGACACACCATCTAGGTGCCAAATGAGCTGGGTTTAGCCTCGAGGGTGAGGTCCTGGAAATGGGGTCTCGTGATGAATCGGCCATTCTAAGGGCCATTAGGGAAACGTCCCCATGGAGCCGGGCTCTTCCCATTGCGATTTAGTACCGACCATCAGTATATTAGGGCTTTGTGGAGTTCCCTGGCAGTCTAGCGGTTAAGGGCTCGGCATTGTCTTTGCTGTGGCTCAGGTTACTTCTGCGGCTTGGGTTCGATCCTTGGCCTGGGAACTTCTGTATGCCAAGGGCACAGCCAAAAAAATATCTATCTTAGGGCTTTGTTGGCTGATGTCTCTACGCTCTTGTCATTTGCTAGAGGTATGACACTGGCAGACCCAAGACACGACCCTTCCTCCTGCCGTGTTCAGTCTCAAGCCACAGCGACACCAGCATTTACACACCCAGCAAACATACAAAGCATTAACATAATCTCGAGGTTTGGGGTTCTTTCAAAAATCATCAAACCATCTGTTTCTAATCCAGAGACCCCTGGATAAAAGAGTGTTAGTGACAGATCACAGAGGGATGAAGAAAACTGATGGACTGGGAAGAACCATTCAAAATGCGTCAATTCAGCATGGGATGCTGGTACCCCAGGGCCGAGAACTTATGGCACTTCTTCGGTCGTGGCTGACCCACTCTGAAATGGCTCAAGGCTCTACGCATCAATGCTGAACAAGGTTTGCTGGAAACGTCTAAAGGGAGGCTAAGCTAAGGTACAGTTGGGAAAAGATGTTTCCTGGGCTGAGCTTGTGTGTGGATGAGGCCGCTGTGTGCATCCTGGGTGCTCCCCTCCGCCCAGTCCCCACCTGCTTTATGGTAAGCCCACTACATCTGTGGGGACGGCACTTCAGGGCACCCTGTGCACACGTCCATGCCCCTCTCCTAGACTGGAAGTCCTCAAAGGCAGGGACCTTGCCTTATTTGTCTTGCTATTCCCAGCGTCTAGCATGGTCCTTGGCAGAGTTGGCATCCACGAGTACATACTGAACACGATGCCCATGCTAATTGGCTAGTCCACTCAATATCTATCTCTGTGTAGCCAATTACCCCTTCAATTAGGGGCTGAAGACAATAAGCATGATGATCTCAGAATTTCCGATGATCCAGACTTTGGTTGAGAGTCTCTCACCCACTGTGGTCAATGTATCAGTGGAGGCTCGATTTGGGCTAGGAGATACACTTCTAGACACTGCCATGGCTGTTGGCTGGAGGCCTCAGTTCCTCACCACGAAGGCTTCTCCTTAAGGCTGCTCACAGCATGGCAGCTGGCTTCTCCTGGCGTGAGTGGTCCAGGCAGAAACTGCGAGGGACCATGATGCCTTTTAGGACCTTGTTTTCCCCTTTATTCTGTTGGTTAGAAGCAGGTCACCAAGTCGAGCCCACACTGCAAGGGAGAGGATCACATACGCTGTGAGCACCAGGAGCACTGGGGGGCTATCCTGGACGTCGGCTACCACTGTTAGATTCTACGGTAACAACGGATTCAACCAACATTTAGTGAGTTCCCTCTATGTAACAGATCCTGTGCTAGGGGCTAGGGATGGGATGGTTATTGGAAAGTATATGGCTCCTGCCCTCGCAGAGTTTACGATCCAGGAGGGAAGCTGGGTGTTAAACAACCATGTCCCATACGGGAAGTGAGGAACGGGGATATGGGAGCACAGGGCACCCTCAGCTTAAGATACTAAGCTGGAGCCACAGGCCATGAGACAGACTGTGTTATCATCCATGCTATTAGTATGCCCTGGCCATCATGTTGGCTCCTTCCCAAATAATTATACATTGTCTTGAAAATACAGTGCTCGATTATGAGGGCAGGGGAGCCCCTCATAGGCAGCAGGCAAGAATCTGAGATGGTTATCAGCTCCCTCTCTCCGGCGAGGAACTTCGGGCCAGGAGGGCAAAGACTTGCTCAATTGCGCCATAATAACTTTACATCAAAACACCTTCATTCTTCAGAGAGAAGACAAGTCACAGGTGGAGAAAGAAAATCTGCTTTCTGAGCCCTATAGATGCCCCTCTAATCACGAAATAATGGGGGATCGCACTGTGCCTGTAAGTGATGTGAACTCAACTAAACTGAGGCAAAACCTTCCTGTGTCACCTACATACTATTTGAAATTTTAAAAAATATATATATATATTTTTCAAGTAATAGAAGGACAAGTGAGTGAAAGTTATTTTGGGGGGGAAGGGGGATTCTGTTTTTCTTGTTTTGTGTGTGTGTGTTTTTTAATCCAAGGATCGACTTCCTTCTTCCCAGGGAATCTTTATTGAATTGCAACTCACTCAATATTATTAAGAATTCTGATCAGAGGTAAACATGCAAAACACTCAGCTGAGGGGATTAAGACTCTTTGTTAGTGTTTACATTATCTGTTTTTAATTCCTATATATCCTTTCTTTATCTCGGTGTTTCAACACTAATTGCAAAACAGTCCTCACTTGCAGTAATGAGTTCCGGACCCGGGCAGACCTCCACACACAGCTCTGCGTGTAGATAAGGCGGCCCCTTAACAAGGCTCCGTATCTGGATCAAGGTCTTTTACTGCTTTTCCACCTTCTTTGGCTCATCTGGCCTTCCCGTGGCGAAGCCAGCTCACTAAATCACCGAGTTCAGGGTGATAGCTTAGTCTGCGGAGTCTCTAAACTCAGCGGACCCTAATGAAATGGAGGTGCTGTTCCTGGCTTCTTGAGATACTTCCTGACTTCAAATGGATCAAGACAGAGCGGCCGCATACAAGAGTAGGGATTCCACCTGGTACCACAGCAGGGCTGAATCAAAACCGGACCCTACCCCCCGGCCCCCTTAATCCCAGTTCCCTGGGAGGAACGAATGCTAAATTAGGCTTGTCCTAGAGATCTCAAGACTCAAGCAAAACGGAATCTCCATCTCTCCCTTCCATGAATTTTCATGCGGCACTTTGGGTAGATCACGCTCCCCGAGTTCCGCCTGCATTGGAATCAGAGTCAAGTGCTGAAGAAAGAGGATGAGCTTTCATGTGAATCGGGTTGGTTCGACTGCCACCTACTTTTCTTTTATTTAGCAAGAGAGGAACTAACTTCCGTCGTTTCCCTCCGCTCAGCCACTTCGACGATTACAAATGTATTTTCCTCTTTTTTCATTACCATCTCACCTGCACACTGAAATGGTACCTATTCCATCTTCCTGTCTTGTCTCTTCCTGTATGCCCCTTCCAGGGACTTAATTCAGAGACGGTTGCTAAGCAACTATACATCATAGCAGCCAGTCACCAATTACTAATTGTCCTCAGCACTTTAGCCTTACAAACCTGGACCATCTGTGACAATGGCAAGGAGTTTCAATGGCCACAAACACACCCAGAGGTTTCTTGGCTCAGTGAAGGCAGAAGCACTGAAAAACGAGGTACCAACCTCACGGCAGTAACACAGACTTCCGGCCACCCCTATCACCAAAGCGCAGAGTTATAAACCCATCAGCTTGGCACTGTGCTCTGGTTCTGCTCAGGAAAGAAATGGGAAGTACAGCTGGAAATATCTGAACACAGGCACTGATGGAAAAGTGGCTACCGGCGTTTCACACTCACTCACCTTCCTCCCCATGGCACCACCCCGGTTCTACAGTTTCTAGTGGAACGGAGGGTCTCTCAGTAATCAAATTTCAGCCTCAATTTTATGGTGAGTGTAATGGAGTTAATTTCTCTAATGCTAGCAGTTCATGGAAGGGGGTCTCTTGTGGCCGCACAGACCTGGGATTCGCAGCAGCTGTCAGAGACGCCGCTAAGGAATTCCTTATTAGCTAAGATGCAACCAGGCAGAAAACTCATTACGCAGTGCTAAATATACTTAATCACATCTATTAGAGAAAAATGAACTTGATAATTACAACAAATAACTAAACTGCAGAAAGTGTTCAAGGAAGGGGGGAAAAAAAAAAACCCAACAACAACCCACACCAGGATCTAGGTATACAGGGAGTGTGAGCTGTACAAGACTAAAGGGAAACTGGGAACATTCAGCTTTGTGTTGAAGGAGAAACCAGTCTCAAGGTAGGTGGAGCTGATTTAAGTTGCCTACGAAAATGACAAATTTACATTTCAAACGTGCCCTTGTTTATGGCGTATATGTAAAATTTTAATTAGAAAGAAATCCTCCGAGGGTAACTGCTTTGTGTGAAGACTGGTTCCTGGTGCCCTGGTGGAGTGGGCAGGGCTGTAAGGGAGCCCACAGTAAATTCCCTTTGACAAACAGAGATCTAAAACATCGCAGGACACACTGGACTGCCCCAGAGCCTCACCCATGTTGAGGGTCAAATCCGTCTTTTCTTCTGATCACGAAATGGAAGTCCCCGAATTGGGGGAACCTTTGTCATCCCTGGCTGAGGAGTCCACATGAGGAGACCCAGGGGAAATATCATCTACCCATTTTCCAAGTGCCTGACTCCACTCAGGCAGTGTCTACCACCAGAGGTGGTTCAGGGCATGACCACGGGACCAAGGTAACACTGAGCTGAGACCCAGCAGGAGATAATCTTTGAAAACCCAGAGAAGGGAGTTCCTGTTGTGGCTCAGCGGTAACGAACCCGACGAGTAACCCTGAGGATGTGGGTTCGATCCCTGGCCCTGCTCAGTGGGTTAAGGATCTGGCGTTGCCATGAGCTGTGGTGTTGGTCGCCGACGTGGCTCAGATCCCGAGTTGCTGTGGCTGTGACGTAGGCTGGTGGCTACAGTTCCGATTCGACCCCTAGCCTAGGAACCTCCATATGCCGTGGGAGCAGCCCTAAAAACCAAAAAGCAAAACGAAAGCCTGGATAAGACGGTAGGTAGACTTAGGAAGAGGCAGAAGAAAGACAAAACAGGGGCTCTCCTGTCCTAGGGTTAAGGAGAGCCCTAAGAATGTGTGACAAGTGAGGATCAAAGCTGGCTGAAGCAGGAGGAGTCCCTGACTCTTTTGCAACTTCCTCTCTGCAGAGGGGCAAGGTGGACGCAGTTCTTAAGCACAGATGTGGCAGGATGGTTTCATCTCCCTCAAGTACGCTGAGCAAAAATACACCTCTGTGACCTTTGCCGCTGATGGCTGCAGTAGCAGAGACCCACCCATTCTGAACACAAGGACAATCCAAAGTCAGGGCGGTTCATCCACACGGATAACTGAGCAGCTTCTTATGATTCACCTTTTAAAGGGAAGGAAACAGAAGCAGTGAATGTGATTCCCCTGCGACACTCAAGTGTCGCCATCACAGAGGCCTGCTTCCCTGTCTTACGGGGTTGGTGCACTGGCCTTTGGCATAGAGGAGGGATACTCTTGTTTGGGGGCATCAGCTCAGTCTCTGACCTTGTCCTAGCTGCCGTCCAGGACAGGTCTCCATTCCAGACGCTTAGCCGAGGGCTTCCCGTGCAGCCCACCCTAGACTCTTAGCCCCAGGGCTTCCCTTGCAGCCCACCCTAGCCCTGGCATCATCCCACTCCCCTCGCTTTCATCAAGGCAGCCAGGCTAGGGACGCCCCCAAGGGATGTGCGAGCTGCTGGCACCATGTGGTGACCAAGAGGGGAGAGTCCGACTGACCACGAGACCAACACTAAGGAGGCAGAAGAAGCACAGGGAGCAGAGGAACACGGTCACGGCCACGGCCACCTCACTGGAACCCAAGGTCATCCTGGACTAAAGCCAGATATTCTTGACCTTTCCAAAGCCATGAGCCACTGAAGCGTCTTCCCCGTGACCTCTCTACACATCTCAGCTGGGCTTTTCCCCCTGGTTTTAATGGAAACCCTGATAGAGCATCACACACCCACTCTGAACCACCATGGTTGCCACGGACTCAGTCTGCCCTTGACCGAACAGACGAGGGAGAACCACCTGACTTAAGAGGAAAGACTGAAGCCAGGTGACTGAGGACTCTGCATTCGGAATTCTATGTTCCAGATGCCCTAGGAATGAGCATTTTAGAATCTGGGTCCCTGCCCAGTGGGGTCACAGGGCACCAGCCCTTGGAGCTGGTAGAGAGCTCAGAGCATGTGGGAGCACAGCAAAAAAACACCAGCCATCCAGCCCCACTGCGTTTCATCACATATCAATTTTTACTGAAAAGAAAACCATACAAATTTAATCAGCTCTTCATATGGAAATATTTAACTTTTTTTTTTCCCCTGGAGTCGTTTGATATTATTGTTTTAAGAGTTAGGATTAAAAAAAATATCAAGATGTGTGATAGTGGTGGACACAGAAAAAGCATCCATGGCTGGCAAGAATGCAAGTCTCATTTCCAGTAGACTCAAGTCTTAAATGCACTGGCGTCTCCGTCAATTGCCTGGCTCAATGAAGAACATATTACATGCCCATAACCATGAAGTTTAAGACAAGAATGATCCATCTTGCACAGCCCTCACCCGCGGTCAAGGCAGAATGCTATTATCGGTGAGAATAATATGATCTCAGCAAAGCTCCCGTTGCCCACAAGTTTAGGGAGTATTCTGTTTTGGCTCTGAGGTTTCTATTTGCTCCTTCGCCCTTCAAAGATCTTATCAAACAGCCCTGTTCCAGAACTTCTAATCTCCAAAAACCTATAACATGGAGCGCTCTTACATACGTACCTATTAAAGAACTATGTTCTCTCCCAGTAGTCATAAAATGTAAAACACCTCTTAAGAGACTTCCTTTGTTTCCCAGCCAAGGGCACAGGAGACGAAAAGAGGCTGCCTTTTAAATCTAATTTTAAAACATTCTATTAAATACAATGAAGTATGGACATACAGAGTGACTGAAAAACGAGCATGGCTTTTGAGATCCCGGAGCATTCTTAAGTGCAAAAGTGATGTAAGCTGTAGGCCAAAGCCAAGAAGGTTTCCATCTCAGAAATGGGTCATCAGAAACACAGGGGTGAGGACGATTGACTGCATTGGGAAGATCGGGGTACCATCTTCAAATGCACTGGGTACATTTGAAGACCCTGCATGACTTGGGCCAGTTCGTGAGAAGGGCGAGTCGGCTAACTGCAAAGCCCAGCCCGACCCCAGCTGGGACACCTGTCCAAACTGACCTAAGCTATTCCCAATGACAGGTTCTAATCCTTCGAAACATCCAACTCTGAGATGCCTGCAAAGCCGTGACGTGTGCTGGAGATGCAGCTATCAGACCACCGATCCACATGCTGATTTATTTTCTCAGTGCTGTTTTGCCCGATGGCAGGGGGACTCTATTTACTAGATGCCATGCTATCTGCCAGGTAGGCAGAGTTCATCTCACAGGCTCCTGCGAAGATTTCTTCTGGCCTTCATCGTGTTAGTGACATTGACCTCTGCCCTTGAAGGAGAGGTGGTGAGAACTGTTAGGAATGGAAAAGACAGAAGCCTGTTCTGGAGAGGAGGAGCGTGGGGAACCCAAAGCACAGCAAATTTTATGTCAACATTATGGATCACGCTTTTTTCGGGGGGAAAAGAAATCCCATTTCTATTATGCAATCAGGAAATTGAAGATGTCTATCTCCAGATAACCCGCTGCTTGCGGTGCGATTTCAGTTGGAAACTTGCACGTAGCAGAATGTTTTCCTACTGTCTGTCTTGGTGTTTCTGTCACTTCGCATTGACTTTTTTTGCTCTCTGTAGCAAATAAATCAGAAAGTTAATAGTTGTGTTGATTTGTTGGAGCTTTTTTTTTTTTTTTTTTTTTTAACCTTTAAAAAAATAAAGAGAGAAAAAGAATAGCTTTAAAGGGGGGAAAAACTGATCCCAGCGTGTTAACAACTCCATCGCGGTTTCAGGCTGCGGTCATGCCAACTGTCTAGTAAAAAGAGAAATTCCACTGTAGCAGAAGTAATAAAATCTTCTTTTAAAGCACAAATACCATGCAGGGAGGAAACGTAAACCCTTGCCCTGGGACGAGGAAGATGGGGGTGGTACCCAGGAAAATATGGACTGGAGTACTGGGGATTCGCGGTCAACGCATCGCTTTGAAGACTCTTTCACCAAAAGCAGCTGTTTCCCTGACCCAGGACCTTCTCTTCCTCTTAATCCATCACCCAGAGGGCTGTAGAAAGATGCAAGCTATTATCTGAAGCTATCTTCATTGTTATTCATATGACAAAATATTTATCACCCACTCTGCTTTTTCAAAGAGGCTCATCTCTGAGAGGGATAGCTGGGAGAGTCCCATGAGCAAGGCGGCGGCTTAGGGCAAGCCCAGTGTGACTGCCCTGGGAGAGGCAGGAGGGGACGGAGGAGAAGAAACTTCTACTTCATAGTCACCAAACCACTATCATCCATCCCCAAACCAGAGCACCGAGAGCACTTAACCAGAGTCTCCTATCTGGATTTCTAGATCTCATAATTGACAAATAATTGACTTGCCTTAAAATCAGGGTCAAAGCTCCCCCAATTACCACCCTCGGTGATGAACACACTGGGCCACTGTTCCCCAGGCAGCCTGGAGGAATCCTGTCCGCCCCACAGGCCCCCACTCAGTTACTCCAACAAAAGGCAGCAGTTGAATGCAGAGAAAAAGTCAAGTGAAAAGAGCTGGGATCCTGTGACATGAGGCATTCAGCAGCCAGATTGCTTTCACACAGTCACTAAATATCTCTGATGATGGCCAGACTTAGACGGAGGTAGGGGGTAGGGTGGGGTGGGGTGGGGTGGGGTGGGGTGGGGGGCGGGGAATCCATTTGCCAGGTACCGCTTTGACGCCAGCACGCTGGAGGCAGACGGCAGGGCCAAATTCCTATTTCCCGATTCAGGCTCTTCCTGACAACACCCACATCCCCGATGCACCACAGCAGAATCCTGGGGAAAGAGCAGGCCGAACAAGAAGGGATCTCTAACAGTCTCTCCCCCCTGATGGACCTACCCTCTCCCCTCTCCCGAAAATTCCACCGGCGGGGAAGGAGGGGCAGCTCCTGCGGAAGCAAAATGCAGCTACAGCAGCAGCAGCAGCGGTGGCAGCAGCCCCGAGCCGCCTGCTTCACACGGGAATGAATTAAACGCCCAGATACAAAGACGTGTATTTCAAGTCATCTGGTCTTTCCTTCCAGCCCTCCCACCGCACGGGCTGTATGTAAACATTACAATTTCCCCCCCTCACCACTTTGGATTTAATTGTATTCCTAATTGAAAATGAAAATTAATTTGCTTTTGATCAATTCCAGGTGGCAGATCAGCCGGCAATGGGAGCAGAGCGGCTTTTTTTTTTTTTTTTTCTTTTTTTTTTTCTCTCCCGCTCCGAGTGACCACATGCACGTGCCCATCAACGCCGGCCTGCGCAAACAGGCGGCGGCCTCTTTTTGCCCAAGATCTTCTCGTGTCTCCCCTCCCTCGGCTGATTGGCACCATTCAATTTTTAATAAAAGATTTACCAAAGTGACGATACTCGTGGAAATAAACTGCTGACAGACTTGCCGAGTTAAGTACATAATTAAGGCTGTGGAGGTACAGATGTTGAACAATGGCGGCCTTACAGCAAGATGCATGCGGCGGATCACAAATAACCCGGCATCTGGTTTCTTTATCTAAGTACCTTTCTTACGGTTTGGATCTTAATTTTTTACAGTTGACAGCAGTGTTATTTGAGCCCGTCAGTGGCATCTGGCTGCTGGGGGAGGAAAAACGGAAAAAGAAAGAAAGAAAGAAAGAAAGAGAGCAAGAAAGGGGGGGGGGGAGCCCCCTCCATGCACTTTAATTAATTGTGGAGAAATTACATGGTCCTTCAACCGTGTAGTTTGTCATCAGTACACATTACAGATTTATATTAGATGTTTCTCCACAGTGTCAGGAATAATTAAAAGGGGGTAGGAAATGATGCCAACCAGCAATGCTTTACATCAGTGGTGAAAGTTTTATATTTATTACAGCCAAACAATTTTAGAAGAAGATGTCAACTCAGAGGCTTGACTGTGCGTGGAATACATATCAGGCTGGAGGGGAAGCCAAGGCTGCTGGAATAATGAGAGAGGGCTCATGTTTAATCCAACAGGCCGACCAGAATTGGTGTGGCGTGCCAGAGTTGTTAATGACACCGCGTGCCCCTTTTTTCTCCTCACAACATTCACCCCCAACAATAAGTAACATAATGCTTTTTCCCTTGGCCTGAAATGATGTTCCTCTAATTGTTCTTTCTGATCCTAATAAGAGGTACCAACTGTACGCAGGTTACTTTTTTTTTTTTTTTTTTTTTTTTTTTGGCTCGATGAATTTGTGCCACATGCAGGGCTTGGGCAGCGCGGGTGGAATTACTTAGTAAAAAGATATCAAAAGGACCTTGGCCTTCGCTGAGGATGCGATTACCACATCCCTGCCAGGGTCTTCCATGGAGGGGGCCAGACCCAGACGAGGGTCAACAGGAAGGGTGATCACCATCCTGCAAGGCCCCTCTGAGCGTCCTTATTCCCTGGGCCATTGAGCAAACCTGGGACACGCTCATTTACCTTCTCCAGAGATCACAGTCAAGGACAACATTTAGAAACCAAAGGTCACCCAGAAGCTCTTGGGAACATTCTATGTCAAAGGGAACGGTTGTCCTCGAGACATCCGTCTTCCAGTGAGCTCTTCCCATGGAGCAGATTCCCTTTTGCATCTCGAGCTCATCAGGCAGCACGTGACGGGGTGATGGTTAGACGCCCTCAGCCCTCAGCCATTCACCGAGTGTCTTGCAGGGGAGTCAAATCATCCCCTAATATGCGATGCCTGTCACTTCTCATTTAGTAGCTCCTTGCCCTGGATATTGTCATAATTTCCATTTAGCTTGCGTGGCCCCAGAAGTGGAGACGTCTTGGGAATCACAGCCTCAGAACAGTCTCCCCTTTGCTCCCAGGGACTCAGAGGAGAGCAGAGCGCCAGACCAGGAGTCCCTCCTCTGCGTCTGTGGGTCTAAGGGGTGGGAATCCGCTTCCTTGGAGCCCTCATGAGATGTGGCAAAGAGCAACGGAGGCCTGCTGGCAATGGAAGCCTCAAGGACGTGCCAGGTGGGTCTAACCTGGAGCATGTGCTTCTACCATAAAGTGATAACACCCTCAATTATGTAAACGGTCTAATAATAATATCCTTACATTTACAGTGCTTTAAAATTTTCAAAGCACTTTTGTAAGTACAATTTGATTTTACGAGTATCTGCGTAACTCCACGTGGAGAGAAAACTTTTTTCCTTCAGTCTTTTTTTTTTTTTTTTTTTTTGTCTTTTTGCATTTTCTAGGGCTACTCCCGTGGCATATGGAGGTTCCCAGGCTAGGGGTCCAATCGGAGCTACACCTGCCAGCCCACACCACAGCCACAGCAACGAGGGATCCAAGCCGCATCTGCGACCTACACCACAGCTCACAGCAACGCCGGATCCTTAACCCACTGAGCAAGGCCAGGGATCGAACCTGCAACCTCATGGTTCCTAGTCGGATTCGTTAACCACTGAGCCACGACGGGAACTCTTTTCTTAAGTCTTAAATGCAACACACCCGTCACAAATTTCCCCTCTGCTGATGGCTTAGCAAAAGTCCATGGGAATGTCTCTGGGGGCCCCGCCCTCCTCTCTGACTAGTCCCATCGCCTGTCCCTCCACCTTGAACGTGGCTCCCGCCCTCCTCCCGTTCTTCTCAGACGTCCAGCCCAATCCTAAGAAACTGGAACACTAGCTCCATGTCTTTACGTGGCTGCCTTTTTGTCTTGGAGATCTCAGCTTAAATGTCACCTTTCTGAGGAGCGCTCTCTGACCTCTCTATCTAATATTACCCACCCTTCTCCCCCCATTTCCCAAGTCACTGCCCGAAATGATCTGATTCGTGTATCTGTTTAACATGGGTCTCTCCCGTTGACATGTAAGCACCAAGAGAGCGTGGAGACACACAATGTGAGGGGAGATTTCTCTATGTGCTTTAAATGATTAGTTTCAAATAATCTAGGTGTCAAATTTTTCTTTAATTCAGCAGAAAGTCTTTAATCTGGTTAGGAGAACTGAAATTCTGACCATATAAATGATTTTTCTTCATCCCATTTGGGTTTCAAAGCCACAGATGGAATCCTCCCTTGGGGAGGGGGGTGAGCCTAACGGAGCTGCCCAAATTTAAAGAGATGCTGACCTGAAACCATTATTATTGGAAAGAATAGAATCTGAATGAAAGGTCAAGCCACTGCATCCTGGGTCCCTAAAAGGATTATTTTCAAGTCAATTTTTTTTCACTGTTAGTATTAAAGCCGTTCACTTGCTAGTCATGAGGTCTGAACTCTGATTTGGACTGAGCTTTGCAGGGGCTCAACCACATCCCTGCTACAGGCAGCTCCAGGGAGGAGCAGCTGAGTGCAACTGTGGCCATGGTCAGAGCTGCTGGCTCCCGGCGCTCCTGCCTCCAACAGCAGGTACCAGTGGTCATCGCGCACACTGAGGTCTGGCTGGGATCCGAAGAAAGCAAGTTGAGATTAGAACAGGTGGATGGGAGCCTAACGGAGAAAACAAGTTCATACAGGAAGTGAGAGGCCTAATAAGTTACTAAGTCTCCAGAGAGAACCTGGTTAGGATCCATCTTCCCGACACCTGCACTTCTTTTTTTTTTTTTTTTTTTGGGGGGGGGGTTTATTTTTTCCATCTGAGCTGGTTTACAGTGTTCTGTCCATTATCTACTGTACAGCGTGACCCAGTCACACATACATCCATACATTCTTTTTTTCCCACATCATAAATGACTAGATATAGTTCCCAGTGCTACATAGCAGGATCTCATTGTTTATCCATTCCAAAGGCAATAATTTACATCTATTAACCCCAAATTCCCACTCCCTCTCCCTCCCCCTCTCCCTTGGCAACCACAACTCTGTTCTCCATGTCCATGAGTTGCTTTTCTGTGGAAAGTTTCGTTTGTGCTATATATTAGATTCCCAGATATAAGTGATATCACATGTATCTGTCTTTCTCTTTCTGACTTACTTCACTTAGTATGAGAGTCTCTAGTTGTATCCATGTTGCTGCCAATGGCATTATTTTGTTCCTTTTTATGGCTGAGTAGTATTCCATTGTGTGTGTGTGTGTGTGTGTGTGTGTGTGTGTGTATCTCACATCTTCTGAATCCATTCATCTGTGGATAGACATTTAGGTTGTTTGCATGTCTTGGCTACTGTGAGTAGTGCTGCAATGAACATACGAGTGCAGGCTGACACCTGCATTTCTTGAGGATGGTGTCTGGTTCATCTCTGTGGCTCTTTTGAGTACCTAATACACCCAGCACTCAAGATATATGTAGTGGAGTTTGGAGGACAGGTCTCCCTTGTCAGCTCCACGAGGCCAAGGCCATGTCTCTCCACTACCCAGGACAGTAGGAGGTGTGAAAGTTTGCTGAATGAAAAACATCAATCAGTGAATAAAATCAGTCAATGAATGAATGAGCCAGGTCACTCCTGCAGGGCTAAGAGGCTTGATAATCCGGTACAGGAAGAGATGCTTCTCCCTTGAACTTTCCATGGTTTCTTTTCAGAAAGCGAGGTGTTTTTCCTTCTCCACCCTCTCTATCAGCTCTGACCCAAAGCTTCTCCTGCTTTTGGAGTCGTAGAGGAACCTCAGAGGTTGCTCCTGACAACCTGTCCTCCTCATCAAAGTCATTAAGCGTTACCTTCATTAAGCCACAGCCACACAGCACTCTGTTACGAGCTGGACAAGCAGCTAGAAATAGCAGGTTCCTGAGGTCTGGGAGCTAATGGCTTAAAGGCACCTGACAGGTGTGGTGCATGTAGTGTCAGCTCGGCTCTTGATCCCTTTCCTTCACTTCTCCTGCTCCTTGACAAACCAGTTTGCCCTTTTCAAGCGAAGGAAATGAGCAGTATAAGAAAAAGGCCCCCCTTTCCAAGGTGGGCCCTTCTGCCCTAAAAACCCTGGTGGCTGCTCTTTTTGTTGCATGGACCAGTTATACCTGGACTGTCATGAGGGTAGATTAAAAATCGGACGGTGCCTATGGGATTTCTCCTCTAGTTTTGCAGACAGGAGTAGATAATGAGGTTTGGGGGCTACAAGGCAACCGAGAGGGTGGGGAGGAAGGCACTTTCCAGGTGGAGCATGATCTTATTTTTTTGGCCTCCCCTGCGGCATGCAGTAGTTCTCAAGCTAGGAATCGAACCCGCGCCACAGCAGGGACAACAAACCACAGCAGCGACAGTGCTGAATCCTTAGCCCCTAGGCCACCAGGGAGCTCCCAAGTGGAGCACAATCTTGATGCATCCAGTATCACTGCAGAAAGCACTGCAGTGAGTCCACCATCTGGACTGTAACCAAACTGGTGCCTGTAAAGATCTGAAATGTTCCATGCTTCTGTCACAGGCTCTGAAGCCGACAGGGGTCAAGTTACATGCTGTGGGGTTCCCGCCAACTCCTAGATTCTGATTCTATTCGTGCTTGAAAACATCTCATCCTCTGATGGACTCTGCTGGGTCATCTTTCTGGGGCCGAGTCTCAGCTTAGACCCTAATTTAGTAGAGCTATAGCCACAGTGACAAGGATTTCAATTTTAATGTGTTCACTAAAGGTCCCAGTGGTGCCTAAAAAACCAAAACCCAAACCAAAAACCAGGCCTTATATTGGAGCAAGTTCACTTTCGTGAGCAAGAACATTAGGTACACAGGTTCAGGAAGCTCCAAGAGAAGAAGAGGAGTAGGGTGTATTCTTAGTAAATATATTTTCCAAAGTTCTAAAAGTAACTTAAGGCCAGTTTTAAGGATAATTTAAAAGTATACATAATATGGAGTTCCTGTTGTGGCGCAGCAGAAACAAATCCAACTAGGAACCATGAGATTGTGGGTTCGATCCCTGGCCTCACTCAGTGGGTTAAGGATCCGGTGTTGCTGTGAGCTGTGGTGTAGGTCGCAGATGTGGCTTGGATCCTGTGTTGCTGTGGCTGTGGGGTAGGCTGGCAGCTGCAGCTCTGAATTCGACCCCCAGCCTGGGAACCTCCATATGCTGCGGGTGTGGTCCTAAAAAGAAAAAAGGACAAAAAAAAAAATTAAAAAAAAAAGTCTACATAATAACATACATAATAACAAACCTCACTGACATTCCTGTGCATTTTACATTTTTCTGAACATAAAGACTATATAATCATTAAGGGGCTGTTTTCCTTTCCTGGTACATCATAAGCATTTCCCCATGTTTCCATGTTGACTTCATAAACAGTACCTATGTTTTTTCTAGAGGAGAAGAGTCTATAAAACCTGAAGTAAACCATCTAAATAAGGGACTATAAATATAAATCCCTTGTAATTCAGAAACTCCTAGGCAATAGGAAAAAAATTAACATCTGAAGTGTGTCCCGCCGTGATGCAGAGGGAGAAAACCAAGTAAAGGATATATTAGATGCTTTTACCTAAAAGCAGGAGCACGGGACGCTATTCCCCAGCTTTAGGAGTTCCGGGAAATTAATCGCTTTCCCTTCGCCTTCGTTTCCTCAACGAGACACAGAGGGTAGGGTTGGGTGAACTTGAAAATCCTTTCCTGCTCTAAAATTTTTCATGCATGCCTTAAAGCAACTTTATTCGGAGGAATACAAGGAACTTTAGGCACGTTAACGCGCTCCTGAAAGGAGTGGTACAGTGGAAATACAGTGGGTTGTGCCCCTCGTTCCTCCTTTATGGGAACTGACCCCTCCAGCATGCGTGGCTTCTGTGGCGGGATGCTGGCGGCCGTGTTTGTTCAGGGTGACCTCGCCCTTCCACCCTCCATCCCAGCCAGGGTGGACTGTTCCAGAAGCGGGAGCCACCTTCCTGCCGTGTGGGCAGAGAAGCAGCAGAAGTGGGTGTGCCGAAAGAAGGGAGCACACAGACGTGGCGAGATGCAGGCGTCACAGGCGGAAAACTCCCCGTCTATTCCTACGATCAGGTTTAATGAGACATTCGGTATCGCGGACAAAAGTTCGACCGAAACAATCGCGTCCCTTATTTCCCTGGTATATCTCACCCAGCAAAAAAGCACTCATGGTTGACCGTCTTCATTAAGTGGCCTCAGTATTTCTACACATCTATATACCTCTTGTTAGTTTTAAAAAAGAAACAAAGCCGTATTATTTGCTCCATCCATGGAAGAGAAACAGAGGCAATGAGTTTGTAAAAACCCAAATAACACGGACATGTACTGGCTGAGCGAGAACGCCATCCACAGACTTGCTCAGCACAAAGACTGTTTGTTATTTTTCTCTGATCCCCATAGCTTAACTTCTATTTTACAGGATGGCCAACCATAAGAAAAGGAGCTAGAACACTCCAAACTGCAGCAGTTTCAGAAACGAATTCATTTCTGAATGAGCTTGGAGTTCTGGGCAAAAAGAGGCTCAAGGTTTTTAGCTCTGACTCTCGGATTTATCTTCATGACCCAGGGAGCCTCTCAAATCATTCTGCCGTCAATGCTCGGGACGTGGATTCCCGGCCCCAAGAAACGGGGTCTGGCCTCTTGGTGGTATTTGCTCGGTCCGGCCCTAATGAGTGCCCTCTTATGCATGCAGAGATGTTAATAGAGATAGGCAATGTACAAGCTGGGAACCGAGTCCAGCCTGAATGTTGAAAACATTAAAGAGCTAAATATTAGATTAGGACTAATGTGATAAATTCAGAATACGGAGGGGCAACTGGATCCTTAAAATAGGATAGACAGCTGAAAACACGAGCTTTGCTTGTGCTTCGCCTTAATCTACCAATCCATCTGAGGGTTTAATCTATCAGGTATTGAATCCTATACCAGAGATACTTCCTTCAGTCCTCGGGGGAAGGAGGCAAGGCAGAATTGGCTCCATATGGAACACGTGATCTTTGTCATGTTTCCAAATTCAAGCTTTGCAGCTCCTGGATGTGATAATTGTGTTTGTTCATCACGCCGTCTCCATCACCACACATCCCAACCTCCAAACAAAGAAATTGGAAAGGGAAAGATGTAATGGCCACATGCCTGGCACCCGGGTATCTACATACGACTGAGTTCGGATTTAAGAAGAGGAAGTGAGGTGAAGGCACAAAAACCTCTGATGATCCCAGGTATTTAATTTAAAAGCACGAACCTAAACAATGTACTCAGGTTTGTTGGCCTCAAAACTTGCTCAAGGTCTCCCATTAGTGGCAGGAAGCTGCTATGTCAAAGACCCTGAAAAATTCTTGCAACGCACGGGGACAAGGGTCTACAATTAAGTATTCTCCAGTGGGCCTCAGCATGACAGACCATAATGGCTCCCAAGGAACCCTTAAAACCGATCACGTCAATGAGCTCCCCCAAGTGTGGGGATTAAGAGTTATGGATTAGACCTCTTAACCCTTCTCTTCCCCTCAAAATATCTTAAAGACCCTTAGTTCCCAGGGGAGGGGCTGTTAGAGCCAGCGTGTGGTTAAGAGATCTTTGTGAAAGACCCCATGCAGACATAGCTACAGGTCATCGGATGGAGACTATGCATTCAGCTGAGACCTCACCCGCCCCCCTCCACCCCGACCATGTACCATTAGCCAGACAGAAGGGCCAGAATCATAGTGACCCCACCAACATGAAGAAGAGGCCTCGTAGGTAGGGGGGCTCTCATGTCCTTTCTGGATGTGAATAGCTCGGTGGTCTTGGCAAGGACACCTGTCTTCTTGGGGTTTTCATTTTCACATCTGTAAAGGACTGAGGTGGCGAGTCACCTTGCAAGTCTGTATTCCAGAACACCGTGAAACAGAAACAGAGGATTTGACCAAAGAGAATTATCTGTTTTATAGGGACAGGAACAAAACTGACAAATCAGATCCTATCCCATCAATCAGTCCCTTCCTACTGATTATCAGTTCCTTTGAGAGAGGTGTGAATTCTTTCAAACCACAAGGAAACACGTGTCTCAACTCCATGGTTACAGTAACACACAAAAATGCTATCAAACAGATGATCCCAAACTCTTATATACAGAGCTACAGACACCAGCTTACTAGTGAAAATTATCTCAAGCCAATTTATGTGAAAATGTGAAGTCTGTTTGTAAAAAAGTATATACAGCTCCAGAAGAATTAAAGAAAATTTAGTGGCTAGAAAGCATTAATGACTTTCTTGCAAGATCCTAAAACTACTAAACTAGCTCTGATACCTGGTCTTATGTGCACACCATCCTATTGGTCTCAAAAGCTCAGTTCATTCCCCACCTGTGGCTGCACCGGTTCCAGGGTACAGGGCTATGCACAGCACAGCGTTTGGGAAACTTCTGGGATAATGACTGTAACAGAACTGGAAACATTTATTCCCGAATAAAAGCTTCCTTCTCCCAACGTATGCATGCCAACAGGCTACACTGAGACTGCAAAGTGAGGTACATTTTTTCCGGGGGGGGGGGAATTTTCCATCACCCTTTTTCTTCTGTAGCCAGGGAATTCTTTTCATTTCAGAATCATAAAGCTCTTATACTCTGGTTTTAAGATGGAAAAGCCATGGGATCTTTTATTAGACAAGTGCTGTCGAGAGCGGCTTCATTTCCTTGTTACACAAACATCTGCCTTCCCAGAGAGAGGAAAGCCAGTGTTTATTGTAAAGTCTATTTAAAAAGGTGATTTCCCATATACCACTCAGCAATAGGGGAAATAACCACCTTTACTTTTTTTTTTTTTTCTTCTTTTCAGATTTTGAAATGGTTTCAGAATTTGGCGAGCATTGCTACGCCTCCTCTAAGTGCCAGGGGGCCCTTGCAACACAGCTTTTTACCTTTGCTGAGAAGAGAGGCTGAGATGGCTCAAATGCAGACAAGGCAACACAATACTGGACACACTGTACGTGAGACACCTGGAAAGTTGTAAGGACTTGAAAGGCGGTTCACCTATTAAAAGGTCACACCCCTCTGGGCTCACAGGACTCAGGTGTTTCTGACCAATATGGAAGCTTCCCAATATCCTGGAATGGGATGAATGCAAACTTCATCAAGACAGTTTTATACTGGTGCCTGCACTCAATTCAACCTTGTGCCCAGCTCTAGATTTCTTAGATCGAGGCAATGGCCTTGGCAGGAGGTACAGGGTTTTTCCGCTCCATTTCTCCTCGCTCTCACGCTTGAGGGTGTTGCCCCAGAAATCCCCCAGCCCCACGGCCTCGACTTCATTTCTGTGGTGTACAGAAAGTGGCCCATTCTTCCAAGATGACATAAGCTTAGTCACCTCCCTGAAGAAAAGCTCTAGTTCTTGAGAGACAATAGCATCTCTGGGAACAGGTGACAAAAAGCCAGTCGGGAATGGACAGGCCATTGGCCAATTCATCAGTTTCTGAAAAACAAGGTGCCAGGAGAACCTTTTAACCGAAATAGGAACAAAGAGGGCATCTGGCTGTTAACTGGTAGGGGCATCGATAAGCTCTGAATCACAAGCCCTGGTAGGAAGATAGAGACGGCAATTACTAACCCATAGTAAAATGTCACCATCACACAAACATTTGGACATCTGTTTTCTTTCAATTACTGGCTTTGGACTTTTAAGTATTCTTCTATCTCAGGTTGCTGAGTTGACATGAAGATTAAAGTAATCCTTCGTGAGATAATGTCATAATTTTTTCAACCAGGAGAATGTCAAGGCAGTGCTTCTTTCTTTGCATTCTAGGTCTTACCAAGAGCTATTTCGGATTTTTAATTAAGCCTTTTGTTTTGAGATAATTTACATTCGCCTATAAGATACAGGATAGTTATACCCTATATTCCCTTTATCCAGATCCTGCCGACACCATAATAACATATTGAAAACTTGACAGTACGGTAAATGGAGATAGAGAGACAGTGGATAAATGGATGGTATATTATCAATCACGACCGGGATATTGACATTGCTATCGCCAAGATACGGGAGAGTTCCATCACCAAGGAGAATCCTTCCTATTGACCTTTTCTTACAGTATCAACTTCTCACTCCCTCCTCCACCCTTGGAAACCACTGATCTGTTGTCCTCCATTTCTGTAATTGTGTCATTTAAATAATATTAGATAAATGGAGTCACACAATATTAACATTTTAAGATTGGGACTTTTTACTCAGCCTATATTCCTTCGCATCCATTCAAGTTATTGCACATATCCGTAATTTATTCTTTAGGTTTTTTGTTTTTTGTTTCTTTTTTTTTTTTTTTAGGGCCACACCCTGGGGATATGGAAGTTCCCAGGCCAGGGGTTGAGTCAGAGCTACAGCTGCCGGCCTACACCACAGCTCATGGCAACGCCGGATCCTTAACCCATCGAGCGAGGCCAGGGATCGAACCGCATCCTCGTGGATATGAGTCAGGTTCGTTACCGCTGAGCCACAACGGGAACTCCTCTTCTTTTTTTATTGCTGAGTAGGGTTCCATGGTATGACTATACCACAGTTTGTTTAACTATATTTGACTTACATATAGCTGTATCCTTAAAACGTCTCCCTATCCTTAAACTAGTGTCAGAGTACACAACCCCGTCCCTCTAAATGTCTGTTTACTTCCAAGTTTAATATCGAGAGTCACCCTTGACTCTGTCCTCTTCTTCACCTCCATATCCAATTGGTTAGGAAGTTCTCTCACAGTAGAAGTCCTTTGATATTCGTCTCTCTCTTCTGTTCTCACTGCTCTGTCCGCACCCCCCCCCCCATCTATGGCCACATCACCTTGTTTCAGGAACACTGCTTTTCTCCAAACGCAATCCACTGTACACCCCGCCACCAAATTACTCTTCCTAAAATATCATCAGCATCATGTCATTCTCAGCCTTGGACACCTCTGAAGTCTTCCCAGAACTCAGCCCTCTCTTAGTTCCTCCTGCCTATTTGATCGAAGTTTCCTAGACATTCTATTTCAATCAGGCAGCCCAATATGCTGAACCTGATTTGTACTATCTTATCCTGACCCTCTTAATGAATTCTACCTAATTGGCATGATCTCTCCCCATCTGTCTACATCTTACCCAACCTGAAATTCACCTTTGCCAAAACACCTTTCCTATGTGGCTTGAAAGGAACCCGCCCTTTGAACTTGGACCTCGATAATGAAATGACTGCCCATCTTCTTGGGTCTGTGAGGCTCAAGGGCACTTTCTGTGAGTTTTATGAGAATTTTTAAATCTTATGCCTTCATTTTGCCAGTATCATTGGACCAGATTTCTCTTTCGCCCCGAAATTCTGAACCTGAAAGGCATTTTTATGGAATAATACTTCTTTTCTGAACATTTCAGGGATTCACAACTGGCATCTATAGGAGTCTACTGTTAGAAAGGTCTAAGAACATCTTTCTTCTAAGAGAAATCTATAAATGCACCTGACAATCATGTACTGTCACGTGACATATCTTCCCTAGTGTTGTCCTGAACTGTTCTTTAAATCCTTTATTAGAGTTTACTTTTCATGTTCCTAAGTCTTATCTTCCCAAACAGATGGTAAACTCTCTGGGGACAGGGATTATGTCTTAGACGTCTTTGGATTCCTGATGCACCAAACATAATCTTGCAAAGAGCAAGTGCTTGGTCAAAACTGGCTGCTCTGGTTTGACTATGGAGGCCTGGATGCTGGAGGGGAATAAAATAACGAGGACACAGTTTCACTGATACCCAAGTGAAAACTGTGGAAAGGGAGGACTCAAATTGTCCGAATGGGTGGGAGCCTCGTGGGCATTGCTGTATCGCTGTGTTGCTCGGAAGTATTTCCTCTAGAGTCCCAGGACTCCCAGGTGATTGCGTTTTATACAACAAAGGTTTTCATTATGCCTTTCTCCCAAGAAGACAATAAAAATCAAGACCATTTATCAAAACCGAAGCCCTTCTTTCTCCTAACTGGGAAGAGGTACCAGAATGAGAAAAAAAGGTGTTGAATCTGGTAAATCCTTAATCTGTGTTAATGTCCTGCTAGGGCAGAGAGAACCCCAGAAGTACCGTTCATCTCCCATAGGACCAAGGTGGTCCTGTGTGTCATCCTATAGACGTCATGAGTAGCAAGATGAAGCCAGAGAGAGATGTCAAGGAGACAGGATTAGACGGAGCAGAGAACCTCAAAATGGGATTTTTCCCACTTGAGAACTGCGAGAGGAGTGGAAAATTAATTGGCCACCAGCCATCCACAGTGCTTCATTGATTACCTGAAATCTTTCCTCATGCAAGTATGCAGAGTTGATTTATATGGATTCGGAGAGTGTACTTTATTGTGTTAGTTATGAACTTGGGCAGCCATCGCCAGCACAAACGAAGCCAGAGGCTAATTTACCAGAAGAACGAATATTCTTTAACCAGTGCCTTTCCCGTTGTTATTACCTAGAGACAGGAACAGGATCAAGGGAGGAGGACTCTGGCACAAGGCTGCCAAGGGGACGAGAACTAATCCTGTGCTTCAGGGACTGTCATTCGTCATCACAGAAAGGGCCCTGGCCAGGGTCACCGAGAGTCAAAGATCAAGGCTGGAAATCGCTAGGGTTTTACACACTGGTAACAGATAAATATGGAAGTAAATACAGTCACATGTTACTTTGTCAAAGATCATTCCAGAAAATGTGCCGGGGCTTTGGAAGAAAGCCGGGAGGCAGTTAGAAGACCAAGGATGAACTTCTTGCAAAATAGCCTGCCCTGATGCCTCGCGTCTCAGTTAACCAAAGGAGACAGGGAAGGTAGCTTTCATAAGAAAATAACTCAAGCTGGGGCAAAGGGGAGAAGCTTTTCTTCCTCCGCAGACTGTTCTTTGTTCAAGGGCTCCTGCATGTTCAGCATGAAAGTTAATTAACACGCAGCACACTGCTGCCTGGAACGCCTTCCGTAATTACACCCGGAGTCTAATTAGGTAACTCTCCACTCTCCCTTGTCGAAATCACCCGGGCCACCCTCTCTTGAAGGGTGGCCTGCATTCATCTAGCGAAGCTTGCAACAGTGCCTGTGAAATTGAAAAGGCGTCACTTTCGCCGTGTGAGATACACTAACAGCCTCAATGAGTTTCCCCTGTGCCTTTGGTGTAGAAGCGGAAACCTTGAGAGAAAGGTGCATCTTCCTGGATTCCTTTGGATTTTCTTGCGGTGTTCCACGCTTCGAGACGAGCATGCCAGGGAGAATGACGTGTTACTGATGACAGCGTCAGGCCATCACTCATTGAGGTACCTCCCTGTGCTGTTATTTACTTAACTTTCATAGGATGAGATACTGTTAATATTAACTCTGTTGATGGAATTATGAGAGATTTACATGCACTCCTTAGACTTCTGGAATTTTCCAAACATTTGATAACAAGGAACTATTATCTCTATGCACCCAAAAAGAGAGGAAGGAAAAGAAAACTGGTGAAGGACTCTTCCCCGAAATGCTCCCCTCCTTAATTTCTCCACAGTAATGTACGAATGACTACACAATATACTGAGTGTAACGTATTAGTTCGAGATTTAATCCAGACCTTAAAATACTATGTACAATGAAACACGAATCTCCAACAAAAGCTTGCATTTATACTATCAAAATGAACACAACGTGCAAGCTTTGCTGGGAATCACCCCTAAGAATGGACAACTCAGTCGAACAGGGTACAGACTGCAGTGACATGTGACACGACAAGGGTCATCACCAGTAAAGGTTAACAACAGATGACGTTTATTTTCCTCTCTGATGACTATTTGTAAGTGACACTATAAACCACCCTTGGGATTTGTCACTTGGCTTGGCACACCTTTGTTCTCACGTGAAAAGGCCAAAGGGAACACCACGTCCTCAAATCTGTTGATCCCACGAATAGGAAGTTCACAGAAGCTGAATACCACCCAACGTATTGTGGAAACTGGTGGGAGGGGAGGGAGGATGCGGGGTAGTGAGAAGCAGAACTTAATTAGCTGCAATGCCTGGGTCCACTGGAAGGATCAGCCGTGCTACCCAACTGGTGGGCCAAGTCAAAGGGATCGGAAACAAGTCTACTGTTGCCAAGTTCACACTCTGCCCGAAGCGACTGTCACCTAATGATAGATTAGACAAATCTGATTGCTCTATCAAAACATTCATCTCAAATCTTGATTAGTAAGCCTATTGAATTATGATTAATTCACAAGGGTGCTGCTGACAGATAAGATACTTTATCTGACAATGTGTACTAGTTGCTTTGCCTGAAGCCAAAAAAGAAACACACACAACAAAACACAAACTCCTGAAGTTGCTGGTAAAATAAACAGTACCGAGGACGGCACAGTAAGGATGAGGAAGAGATGGTGCACTTTTAATTTAGTACAGAGCTTGTTTGTGAGAACCCAGCCTTGACACAAAAAAAAAAAAAAAAAAAAAAGAACAAGATGGACTGGGAGGCTGGTGGTTCGGCGGGTTAAGGACCTGGCATTGGCACTGTTGTGGCTCAGGTTGCTGCTGTGGCGCTGGTTCGATCCCCAACCCAGGAACTGCTGGCACGCCGTGGGCACAGCCAAAACAAACATGAGGGATTAAGGGAGAGAAATATTCTGGGAACAATATACTGCAAACAAGAGAACCCCAGGGAGCCCTCTTGCCTTTTTCAGTGTGTACGAGCTGGGAACCTGGGGTTGCTAGAGGAGGCATCACCCTCAGTTGAGTTAGTGATATCCCAGTTACGCAGGCCAGAGGCAGAGCAGAATTTGCCAGGCTTTTTCAACGCTACCATCCAGCGACTCTCCTTGTCTCTGAGAGGAAGACCCCTGCACACAGAAATCTTCAGCAGACCTGAACTCTTCAAATGTTCAGAAGGTGGGTTTGCTGTTGTTGTTATTGTGAGGGTTTGAAGTGATGAGGCGGGAAGGGACTAGTACTTCTGCGCTCTGTTTTCTTAAGAACGAGTGCTCTCACGTAGTTTGCTTTCTTTTTCTTTGAGCTTTGTCTGCGGCAAGGAAACCCGCAAACCAATATACGCTCAAGTTTGCGTTTCGTACTTGATGACGAAATGACTCAGGAAAACCTCTAACAGTATTTCTCATGCCCTTATCAAGCCAGCTCATCCCAAGCCCAGACCTAAACATCATCAATCAGCCCCCGGCCATACATAGCTCTGCCAATCCCCCCAATTCAGCTGTTGCTCGGGGATGCGAGGTACATCGTAAGAAGATGCTAAGTATTCAAAATCTCGTGTAACTTTAGAAGGTATCATTATCTTATCCCCACCTTAGGATTTTTCCAAAAGCCTAATGTCCTATAATCATGTTTCTCTTTAGCTAGTATTAACCTTTCGGTGACTTCTCTCTGTCTCTGTCTCTCTCTGTCATAACTACCCTCTGTTAATCAATTTGGCACTGCAGATGGGGTCAAGGAAACCTACTTCCTCCTTTGATAGCCTCCAATGTTTCTACTCTTGGGGATAAAAGTGCTTTAAATGGAGTTATATTCTAGGAAAATCAATATATGATTACTGCAAAGATTTGTATTGATTGTCCTGTTGCATTGCAAAAAGGCTCAAGAAAAATGGCACGGCACATTTGCCTTCGATTCCCGTTCCGCGGAGTTTGTTGTGAATGTTCTGGGCCAGAAGAAAATGTTGGAACTTTATTTAATGACTTAAAGTTTTCATCATTCAACTCACTTACTTTTCTCTCTACCTGAGAAAACGCTTCATTATAACTCTCCTGGCTTCTCGTCTATCACAACGGGTGACATCAGGGACTCTCAGGAGAAAGCTGAAGAGTGGCTACTCCCCAAACGGGGTTGTGGTTCCCTTTTTGGCATCCATCCTCCTCTTCACCTTCCCTTACAGCATCCGACTTTTGCTGGGCGCAGTGCCGTACTCAGCTGAAAAATATTTCTGTTCTCTTTATCAAAAGGTGTGACGGTGTGACTAAGTTTGGGCTAATGGCATCTAGGTGGAGGCTGCTGGGTAAGGGCTTATTGAGGAGGTTCCTTAAAAGGAGGATATGAGGTGACTCAACCGTCAGGCACATTTGTTTTCCCCGCTTTCTTCCTTCTTCCAACCTGGAATGTAGATGAGATGTCAGGAACTGGAGCAGTGCTTTTGTGACCATGAAGAAAACCTGAAGATAGAAGCTACATCAAATGTCTGGCAGAGCAGAAAGACTGAAGGAGCTGTGAACACTGGTGATGTGGTGGAGCCTCCATAATTTGGGGATTTCTCTCACACAAAGGAAATACATAAATCCCTTTTTGGTTGAAGCTATTGTCTTTCAGGTCTGTAATATCTGTGGCCTAATATGAGTCATTTCTCCTACAAAATGCCTGATTATGTGAGTCCTTAATGTCATAATGACCAATAAAAAGGTAGTTACATTTATCCTTAGGGCCGTTGACATAGGCAATGGCTACTGGGTGGTCCAAATATTTCCTGGTGTCTCTGGACCATTTAGCAGCTTTTTAAATCATCAGTGTTGAGGAATTACTATAGTAATAGTCTTTAAAAAGTTCAGTATACCTTTGCTATTTTTAATACACTAAAAATAGTATACGGTGCAGCCTCGATTTCTTATTTCTTCTTCCCAGTTTTCTTTTGGGAAATTTCTTCCCCAAGTAGTGAGCAGTCTTAGTGGGACAGTCTGTCATCAAAGTTGTCTGGCCTCTCCTAGCCAAGAAGCAGGCACAAGATCCAGCCTGGGCCCCGTGAGACTTTGATTCTTGAGTGGAGTAGAGTTTATTCCTTCCCCATGAGTGTACACACTTTCCTGCTGCCTGGATCCTGCCCCTTCTCCTATCTGCATTATTTTTCCATGGGTGCTATAAACTACCCTGCAGCCTTTAAAAAAAAGAACCTCTCTCTCCTGCCCCCCACCTTTTTTTTTTTGCTTAAGTTAGCCAGTATTCGCTTCTGTCGCTTGCATCCAAAGAATTCTAACTCAGAAATTATCATCAGAAGGGAACTAGATGGAGTTCCCACTGTAGTGCAGTGGGTTAAGGATCCGGCATTGCCGCAGCTGTGGTATAGATGACAGCTGCAGCTCGGATTTGATCGCTGGTCCAGGAACTTCCATATGCCATGGGCGTAGCCAAAAAAAAGAAAGGGAACTATGAGGCAGCTGCCTTCCTTTTGTTTAAAAGAAAGTCTCAAGAAAGTAACTTCCAGCCTCTGCCTTAGGTAGGTAATACCCAGGGCAGAGTCTGAACAGGGGCTCCGTGGTCACACAGGGCAAACTGCTCTGACTCCCTGCTTTGGAAGGCACTGTGCTCAAGTCTCAATAAGATGCAGCAGATGCACCGCATCAAAGCCATCCCATGGAATACTAACTATCCATCAACAGAGGACTGGATAAAGAAGATGTGGTACATATATACAATGCAATATTACTCAGCCACAAAAAAGAACAAAATAATGCAATTTGCAGCAACATGGATGGACCCAGAAAGTATCATACTACGTGAAGTCAGAAGTCAGACAGAGAAAGACAACCATCATAGGAAATCATTAATACATGGAATCTAACAAAAAATGGTGTAGGGGAACTTGAAGAATGGAGGCAGACTCAAGGATTTTGAAACTGGATTTGCAGTTGCAGGGTGGGGGAGGGATGAATTGGGAGGCTGAGATTGACATGTACATCCTATTATATATCAAGTAGATAGGTAACAAGGATCTACTGTATAGCACAGGATAATCTACTCAATACTGTGTAATAACCTCTACGGGAAAGGAATCTGAAAAGAAACGGATATATGTGAATGGGTAACTGACTTACTTCACTGTACACCTGAAAGTAATACAACTTTCTAAGTCAGTTATATTTCAATTAAGTTTATTTTTAAAAAAATACAAAAAAATTAAAAAATAAAAGATGAGATCTGTTCTGTTTCTTTGAAAAAGAAGGAATGTGAAACCAATTTTCCAAAATTAAGGGACCCAGGAACCCAGCTCTTGTCTTAATTCAAAACCAACAGACACCTGACATTATTTAATCAGAGCCCAATACTTCAAAGTAGGAAACTTGGGTTCTCACTGAATATAAGAATCACAGAATCAACACACCCTAACCTTAAGGTTTCAAGGCCCATTTAGAGAGTTCTGGAATAAGAGGTATTTTATTATTATAAATTGAGAGAAGGAGCTTTCAAAAGCCTCTTCTTTATAGACAGAATACTCATTACTACCAAGTTCTTCCTAATGGCTCATCGCCTAAGCAATGTAAATTTTTCATTGAATACAGACAGAGTTGCTGATTATGGAATCTACTGATGACTTAGTTCCAAAGGACCACTGCAGCATTTCCTTTAAAAATGGCAGCTTAAATAGAAGGTGGTATGAAATAAGGAGAAAAGGGTAATTTTAGTCATAATAATAGGAATGCTCATAAAAGGTCACCTTGACTGAGTGCTTCCTGTTCCACAACCTTTACATATATAAAGTAATATGATAGGAGTTCCCGTCGCGGCGCAGTGGTTAACGAATCCGACTAGGAACCATGAGGTTGCGGGTTCGATCCCTGGCCTCGCTCAGTGGGTTAACGATCCGGCGTTGCCGTGAGCTGTGGTGTAGGTTGCAGACGCGGCTCGGATCCTGCGTTGCTGTGGCTCTGGCGTAGGCCGGTGGCTACAGCTCCGATTCGACCCCTAGCCTGGGAACCTCCATATGCCGCGGGAGCGGCCCAAGAAATAGCAACAACAACAACAACAAAAGACAAAAGACAAAAAAAAAAAAAAAAAAAAAAAAAAAAAAAAATAAAGTAATATGATAATAATCCATGAAGCAAACACAACACTATCCCCTTTATTCAGGTGGGGAAAAAGATGTTTAGCTGAGGCAGAGAGGTTCTGTAACTTCCCCAGGGTCACTGAGTTTGTAAATGGAAGCACCAGGAAAAATCTCACTACTACTGCGGTAAAACTGAGTATTTCTCCTACACATAACTAGTCTAGGAAGCTATTTGGGAAGGCAAAAAGCCACACACATTTGCCAGCCAAACTTCACCTACCTTGATTGGATAAAGAGCCTGGCGTTAATAAGTACACCTTTGTAGTTAATAAGTACACCTCTAATAATATTCCAGAGAAAGAGTCTGAGTGAAGAAAATACCTCAGGAGATTTTTCTTACAGCATTATTTACAATAATGAAACCAAGGAGAAGTAACCCAACTTTTCAATAATGGGGCATGATTGAATAAAATACACTACTTCAATTTTATGGATTATTACTGTCATTAAAACGCATAATAACTATTACAGCCTCATGCCACATGGGAAACATGGGTGTTAAATCAAAAAGCAGGATACAAAATTATGCGTATTCGACAACGATACCGAAATTAAACACTGTAGTCATACAGCTCATGGCTGAAAAGTGACTTTCCAAACACAAATCCTTGTGTGTTCAGAGAGTTCGGACCCTGGCTAAGTCCCAGCCCTCAGTTTTTTCTCTGTCATTTACACACTCTCAAGAAGGGTGAAAAATGACGCAGGAAAAAGGCTTCCCAGAAAGGAGGAGAAGCGGCACCCCGTTTCCAGGGCCCCGGGATGCGTCTGGGTCTGGAGTGGGCAAGCCTATCATCGCCCCTTCGCTGTAGATTAACCAGAATGCTCCAAGAAGGAGGGGAAGCTTAGCCACGCCAGGCTCTTTATCCAGTCAAGGTAAATGAAGTTCGGCTGGTCAGGAGAATAAATAAGATTAGTTATGGGCTCCAGGTCATCCGCTCATGGAGGTCAGCGAGTGTGAGATTATTATCCTTGGTAGAAGAGCAGCAAAATAGCATTAAGGAATAAATTAATGAAAAAGGTAGGAGATTATTTGAACTAAAGCCCTAATCAGTTTAGAGATTTCACTCAACTGCTCTACTGGCCATCAGTCAAGCTCACAAAACAAATATGCTTGTTCTCTTAAGTAATGCCAGGAGATCTCCCTTTCTGGCTTCAAAGGCATCCAATCTAAGACAAGTCATGAATAAAGTTACGCCAGTTAGCTGTTACACCTCATACAAAACCCACCGAAGCATTAAGGTGCATGCTCCTAAAAACAGTAAAGCCGACTATTTATCCTAGACGCATAATTGCTAGTCCTATTCGGCCTCTGATTCCAAATAGAACATCATTCTCTATCCATTCAGAAACAGCGAATTCACCAATGTGCAAACTGCATATTTTATTAAATAAACACAAACTGGGAGATAATGACATACATTTGTTTTCATTACAAGGAGTAATGCAATATTTCTCCAAGGCTTACTGCATTAGCATTTCTTGCCACGTTTCAAATGCCTTTGAACTTTCTGAAAAGCTACATCTGTTAGCTCCCGTGTATACAGCCGAAAGTTACCGAGTGAATTAAGTTTTAATATAAATGGCTTTGTTCACTATTAAGATTGATGTTGGACACACTGTACTGTAAGTTGCAAACTGCAATTACAATTCGTTGCAATTATCTGTGGTTGTTAATAGCACAAGATAGCATGTCACTTTCCACCGAGTGTATAATTTATCATTTGTGTGTTTTTTTCCTTCGTGAACTCTTGCGGTATTCCAAATGTATAATCTTGTTGTATTTATTTCCCAGTGGTCCAACAAAATGCACAGCAAGTGCTGACTAGAACAAACTAAAAAGCACTGCTATTGACAAGCCGTCACTTGAGCGGTAATGAACATTCGGCCTCCACTTTCACCTCAACAAACCGGCAGCTTTAATTTATGATAAAGCAAAGGAGAGGCAACCTCTAGGTTTATTATACCCTCAGTGCTGTTTCAAATAAAGTAATTAGAAGGTCAAGAGACAGGTCTGGAAAGCCAAATATAAATGCAACCCTTCTGTACCGACATTAAAAAAAAAAAAAAAAGCCTAGTGTGTTCAAAGAGCATTTTATCCATCTTTCTTCTCCAGAGCGGGGAAAGTCAATTTTTTTTTTCAAGACTACCGTAACCAATCAGAAACAGTGGCAACTCCGTTCTTTCACTCTCTAATTTACTCCATATGGACCACGAGCAGCACACCTAAGAGATGCTGGCCTTGGGAGAACACGACTAACTAGTCCCCCCAAACTGTTCTGAGCTGTGGACTTAGGACAGGTGATTAGGAATTGTATTCTTTTAAGTAAAGAAAAACTCAATAGGTAAGATGATGGGAAGGTTCTGGAGAAACCCTAGTAACAGGAGTGCATGTGCTCGTGTGCGCACACACACACACAGACACACACACACACACACACACACACCCCTTTAAAAATTGATAGAAAACTATTTGCTTAAATTTTTTTTCTGGGAAAAAACATCTGCGGGAAAGGAGTTGACGTGGAGAAAAATTACCCTTTTGATAGAGTTCGTTTTCAGCGATGGATGAAACAATTAGAATAAAGCAGCAGGCTGTTTCTAAGGCATTGTCTGTAATGCCATTTTTCGTTTTAAAGGCTCCTAATTCTACATACATCGTAGTCTGTTTACCTTCCTCTCTCTACCTTTTTTCTCCTATATAACAATGACAGTACCCTAAAAAAAAAAAAAAAAAAAAAAGAAAAGGCTGTGAGACCCAATGGACCTTGACTTTACAGCCAGTCTCCCCTCTGAGGAGTAAGTTAGAGGATGTTAAGGACCACACTCACTCTTCTAAGCCAGCTGCTTTCAAACATCTTCATCGGCGCATCCCTTTGGTGAGAGAGAAAGTCCTGGGAATCTATGCCATTTCTGCCCATTCGCCTACCGTTTCAAACACTTCTCCTGGCCCCTAAGTGAATGGAAGGGGTAGGGACGAAGGGAGGAGGAGGGACGGGGAGGGGGAAGGAAGTACCAAGGGAAGGAAAGAGAGACGGTGAGGGCAAGAGGGAGACCAAAGCAGAACCCGACCAGCTTCTGTACAGGTAGCTACAGCGCAGCTACCAAATGATACACATCATTCTCCGTGTCATAACCTATAAAAACTCTACTAGCTACCTGAAAGCTATCAACACTCATCTTGATCCACCCCCCTCTTGGGGGACTGTGGAGCATACACGCTCCCAAAGCCTTTCTGGAATAGCATTTTGTTGTGTCATTTTTGCTTCCAGGACTTTTTTTTTTTTTTTTTAACCATTGTCTGTTCAAGGAGTTAGGATAATTACACTTGATTACGTAAGTGGTGGAAATGTATGTAATCTCATAATTAGAACATGTAATTATGTGATAAAAATCCTTATGAAACTGTTAAACAAAAACAAAAAGTGCATAAGAATAGGAGCTTCTTTTCTTTTCTCTCTCTCTTTTTTTTTTTTTTTTTTTTACCTCCACCCAGAAAAAAACAACTGAAGCAATGACTTCCATCATGGTACAGGAGGAAACGGGTAGCTTTGGGGCCCTCATCTACCTGGAGGAAGGAATGGGCAGCTTTGATCCAAGATCACCTTGCTCTCCCTGGTGCCAAGTAGTATTTGCAAGTCAGGCACTAATACAGAGACAACATCTGTATCATATGATCCAACCGTATATATGAAATGCAAAACAGTACTGAATTTCTGAGGCATAGAGCATCTAGGCTGGTTTCTTCAACCCAGGGACATGTTTTCTTCTGCCCTTGCCTTTCAGAATTTTTTTACTCATTTCTTTTAGACTATAACATACTGTTCCTAAATAATCTATACCATTATTGGGGAGAATGTGTGTAGAAATAAACTAGATTATTTTCAAAGTACTCTTTGAGGCAGGAATTTCAGCCATTTCTGCCACGAGCTAAAATAAGAAGTGTGCGACTGGCCCGAATTCCTCGTTCCCCCTCTTCTTCCCTAGTCTTTCCCTGGAGGTGCTAATGAGCAGTGAAATGTTCACCACGCTGAGCTGCGCGGCAGAATAAGATGCTCGGGGCCTGAGTGGTTTGGACTGTAGGGCAAAGCTTGTTTCATCGGGCTCTAAACCTACAGTCTCAGCAGAAGCCCTGACTACGGTATTACGAGATGTCAAACCTTCTCTCAAACAGGAAATTCTCCAGTTTCTACCTCTTCCCCATAGGAGACCTCAGCATCAAAGGCATATAAAAATAGAAGAGTTACTGGTTTCTGTCTTAGGGGCCCAGGACCGAGGTGGGTTTTTGAGAAAATGTAACGGAAACACAGAGCATAATCATGGTACCTGGGGACCTTGCGAGTACTGCCCAGCACAGGTCAAAGCCCAGGACCTGCATGTATTTTGCATATATCCATTAAATGCATAAACTGTTACTAAAGCATTTTTAATGGTTCTGAGAGTGTGCCAGAGACTGAGGAAAGGAAATCAGGGTGTCCACGGGAGGCACTGTTGGTTACCTCCCCAACAACCACTTCCTACTTCTTCCTTGCTAATAGAACCTCTATTTTATTCAGGCATTCAACACTCAGAGGTAACGGACTCCACTGCCTGCTCAGGAAGAAGTCTTGGTTAATTAGCCAATAATGGTGTTTCCACATCCCTTGCCAGTTTTCGGTTTAGACATTGACCCAGATCTGGGGCAATGAGACCAGCGGGGAGGTCAGGGGGGAGTTCCTATGAAGGAATCTCTCACTCTTAAGAAGGAGACACTGGAGGAGTTGATCTCTTTCCATTGCTGTTGCTTCTACATCTGGATGTGATGCCTGGAGCAGCTGCAGCCATTTGAAACACGAAGGTAAGCCGGTATGAGGGTAAAGGTTACAATGGCAGAGCTTAAAAGAGAAGAATCCAGATTTTCAATGACACCATTGGGCCTATGATCATCGCAACCTACAGCTGTCCTACTTCTGGACTTCCTGTAACGTGAGATAATAACCGCCCTTGTTTAAGCCGATATAAATCAGAGCACAATTTGATACTGTACCCATTTGTCTCTTGTGGAAGGCTAGCATTTCTATTTGCCAGCACAAGGACAGATCTGAATCTGCATCTCGTTCACTAAAACTAAACTGGTATCTGCACATATTACTAGCGGTTTTTTAAAAATTGGTATCATGCTTTAGGAGAGCAGTTTGTCAATATGTACCAAGAGTTTCAAAGAGGCTTATATGTTTTGATACAGTATTTCTTTCACTTTGGGCAATTGATCTCAGGGAAAACATCGAGACATGCATACTCTCTATTTGATAGAGCATGATCCATCCATTAAATATGATGATGAAAACTGCTAGTAAAGTGAAAAATAACTATGACAAATGAAAAAGAAAAGACCGCAATAATAATAACACTAAAACCGCAACAACAAAACTCAACATGTGTGTAGGTTTAAAAATGCAAAATCTACCAAAAAATGGTTACAGAGTTGATGTCGTGGTGGGCGATCGGGGGGGGGGGGGAGTTATTTTTTCTTGTTCTTTCATTTCCAAATTTCATATATATATTTCCACTCTGCATTATTCAGCTGCTTAGTACAATTTGTGGGCAACGCTGATTGAAAACGTCTGGAGAGGGAGATTGGGCTAGCCTGGGGAAAAGACTTGAGGCAGATGCAGAAAACTCATTAGCACTTGGATTTCTTCACAACTGGTTGGATTTTTTTCCTTTAAATTGTAACTTTTCTTACTTCCTTTCTTTCTCCCTTCTCTCTCTCCCTTTCTTCCTTCCTTCCTCCCTTTCTTCTTCTTTTTTTTTTTTTTTAAAGGAGGTGATTATTCGATGATTTAGGTAAGGTGAACAAGGATAGCTAACAAGTTACGGGATGGTGAGCTAACACACCATCACTGAAAGAGGCCCACTGGGGAAAATTCCTATTTCTAAATAAGGGAAAGAAAATGCCAACTGCTTTGATTCAAGTGTTCTGCTTCAGAATAAATTTGCCCAGAAGCACAGCGAGGTACAAGGTGGGGACTGGGAGGTAGGAGGGCATTTTTAAAAAAATAAAAGCAGGGACATAGATGCTTCTTCTGGTTTAAGCCAACAATGGCACTATTGACAGGCTCCCAAAGAAGCTCACAATATTCCACATAATTAAGAGAGATTGTTGGCATCAGAGGGACCAGAAATGTTCTGCAGATTAACTGCTGACTTCATTGCTAATGACTGCCCGATTTCTTTAGACTAATTGGTGCAATCTACATTTTTTGCAGCAAAGATGAAGTATCAACTTGATTTGGTGTCGATAAAAAATTGATGGATGCTTCTGACTGCTACTTCTCAACAATACACGGATTATTACTACTATAATTATCATAAATGACAAAACATGGGCAAGTGGTGATTACAAGTCTAATTCTATCTTGAGGTTTTAATGGCATAAACCACTCAGGCTTTACACTCATGATTTACTGCATCATCAAAATCCCTGAAAGGATTACCCTTGGGTGAATGGCACTCATTATCTTACCAATAATGCACTGGTTGGGCCCAACATGGAACAAATAATCAAGACAGTTCTTGGAAAAGCCCATTTAAAATATTTAAATCTCTAGTTTGAGAAGGAGGTATGTACCTGCCAAAATCTGCTCTTCATTTCTGGATGTTCTAGTTGTACTTTGCTCTGACATGTATAGAGAGGGGCTGGGTACCTCCATGTCCCACAAGAGCCTACTAATCTGTGTGCCAAAGCCTGGAGATGCAGTTATCACCTCGGTTATTGCCAACCAAGCACCACCAGAGTGCCATCAACCAGGCACAAACACTGAACCTGCAGGAAGGGTTTCGGGGGGCGGGGGGACGGGGAGGCGGGTATTTGCTGTTATTTGGGAAAAATGCACAGACATCTTATGCTACAGTAAAAGACATTTAGGCTGCTCTGCAGAGACAGCTCCAGTACTGAGGAGACTGTAGCCAGGAATTGCAAAATAAAACGCCCCAAAGCCCACGTGGGCAACCAAAGAGTAAGCACAACGAAAGAAAGGAGCAGTGGCAACCAGGCAAGAGATAATTACTGCCAAGTGATGGCTACCAGGCAGAAAGTGACCAGTATTGTCTAATCTTCTGTTGTTGTTGTTTCCCCAAGAAAAGTCAGGTGTCTTCATTTGTATGTGAAAAATCCAGGTTTTAAAATGTTGGCAAACAACTGCCTTTTTAAACACAATGGTTAAGAGATTGGATTCTGGGACCAGGCTGCCTGCAGTCAGATGTTGGCTGTGCTAAGATTTGGGACACACTGCTTAATCTGAATGTCACTTTGCCTCACATGTAAATGAGGACAGTAACTGCCACCCACTTCATGGAGTTGTTTTGAGGGTGAAATGAAGGAATAAAAGAAGGTTCATGACACCTGACACACAGTGATTGCTCAACAGCTCCTATTGTACCCGAGGCTGGATCTGGCTTCCTGGTTCGTAGTTTGTGACCTCTGCTGTAGGAAGAAATGATATGCAAGGCAAGATAGAAAACCGGCCAAGAGCAACCGCTTGAGGCCAACCTCGTGAGCTGGAATTCTGTTTTCCCTACTCGCTGGAAGCTGACCCTAAGTCACTCCGTGAAGCCTCAGCTTTCTCATCCGGCAAATGGGGATAACAGAATACTTGCTTCAGAGGCTTGTGAGGATAAAATTTAAGAATCTACATAAGCATGTAATATAGGATCTGGCACACGATAAACAGCCAAGAAATAGGAAGAGTCGTTATTCACTTTTTTTAAGTTGCATGTTTCCTAAGTCTTAACATCTTTTAACCTTTTGTTAAAAGCTCGCCCGAACTTTCTGCTCTTGTCCTAGTCCCCTGGGTTATGGACAGAGCTTTATTATTTTATTCTTAGTTACCAGCCACAAGAAATTCCCTTTTGAAAATAAATGTCTATTGCTTTTTAAGGTGTTACCTCAGTGATTACAATGGTTACCAAGTGCAAAGAACTGCTCTGTGTGTAAAACAGAGCAGGGGATTACAAGTTCTTGGGAGTGGAGGCTGCTACAACACTTTACATGAAACATAACTGTCTCTGTAATATGGAAATTTCTGACAGCATCCAGTTCAAGGACCTCTGCAGGTGAAATACCCAGGACATGTCTCTCCACTGAAAAATGCCTGAAAACTGGAGTTCCTGTTGTGGCTTAGCGGAAATGAATCTCACTAGCATCCATGAGGTTGCAGGTTCAATCCCTGGCCTCATTCAGTGGGTTAAGGATCCAGAGTTGCCGTGAGCTGCAGTGGAGGTCACAAATGAGGCTCAGATCCAGCATTGCTGTGGCTGTGGTGTAGGCTGGTAGCTGTAGCTCCAATTGGACCCCTAGCCTGGAACCTTCATAAGTGGCGGATGCAGCCCTGAAAAGACAAAAAAAAAAAAAAAAAAAGAAAGAAAGAAAAAGAAAAGAAAAGAAAAAAAAAAGCCTGAAAACTCATACGTATCTTAGAGCACACACTTCATGCAAGCTAGACTTGGGCCAATGACATGAAAATGGCATCCTCTAGCTGAGCCATGGGCGTAATGACTCATTTCGGTCAACCAAAAACCTCTCACACACCACACTAAAGGAGTCCCTCACCACCAACCCGTTTGTCTCCTGGTGCAGCTCACACTGGGGGGCCCCTATAAATTTCCTCTCTAAAACAGAGTTTCAACCGAAGCACTGCAGGCCCCTGAACACCAAAGCCCATCTATCACTAGCAAAGACTAATAAATGCATTTCCTTTCAAATACTTGTCAAATACGATACAGATGATTCTGGAAGTGTCACCAGGTGCACACGGCCCAAAAGCGGACATGCTTCTAGTCACCACAGTCCACTATCACTTCATCATGACTTTGAAATACCCTCGCCAGAGCATCTTATATGTCACAGCTATTTGGGAAGACACATTACGGATATGATCTGGTATCCTAAGACCCACAAGGCTGTCAGGTATAGACTTCTTCCCGATAGCAAGTTGGGCTCTGTGACTCACCTGGAAACCTGTGGGCCTCTCCAAATCTCAAATCATTGAAAGTGAGTCAATTTAAAAAAAAAAAAAAAGTCTGTGTTGTGCAACTGAAAGTTATTGGAGAAAAAGGATATATATATATGTATTTGTATTTATACAAAACCGAGTCACTTTGTGGGTACAGCAGAAATTAACGCAACACTCTGTAAATCAACTATACTTCAAAAATGTTTTTAAAGGAGAAAAACAAATACCATATGATATCACTTTTATGTGGAATCTCAAATATGACACAAATCAACATAGCTACAAAACAGAAAGACTCACGGACACAGAGAACAGATTTGTGGTTGCCAAGGGGAGGGGGTGGCGGGGGAAAGTTTGGGATGAGCAGATGCAAACTAGTAGACATAGGATGGATACACAACAAGGTCCTACTGGATAGCACAGGAAACTGTATATTCAACATTCTGAGATAAGCCACGGTGGAAAAGAATCAGAAAAAGAATATACCCACGTCAAACCAAGTCACTGCTGTGTAGCAGAAATTAACATTGAGAAGGAAGGAAGGAAGGAAGGAGGGAGGGAGGGAGGGAGAGAGAGAGAGAGAGAGAGAGAGAGAGAGAGAGAGAGAGAGAGAGAGAGAGAGAAAGAAAGTTAGTTATTGGGAAGTTTCCAAAAGAAATTTCTCCTTTAAGTAACAATCTCCGTAGCTTTCTCCTTGTTTTATATTCCTAGTCCTGGCTATCACAACTGGGTGTAAGTTCACTTTGTTTTCTTGGAGATCACTGAAATAGTAAACGGAGTCATATGCAGAGTGTCATCCTCAGTGACGTCAGTGTCATCGCCTTGTGAACGTGGAGATCGTCTGACAAGGGTCAGAGGTGAGTGAGATTAAAGGGAGGTTTCCTCTGGACATACTCTACATACTCTAACCATCCGCCCGCCTTCCTTCCTCGCTCCCTGCTCCAAAAGACTCACGACTTAAAAATGCCCCAATCCAACAAGAGATATCGCTTACTGTCGGGGATGCACATACCAGAGGAAGTGCTGGGGATAAAGGAAATCTGTGAATCAGAGAAAGATGTTGGTATGCAAGATTGAAGATATACCAGCTGGCCCGCTGCTTCAGCTGGTTTCCAGAGGCCAGGAAGAAATTAGTCTCACAGTTCAGTGGAAAGAACACCTGGCCATTCACCCAGAGGCACAAATTCACTCTTGAACAGGGTTATCTTTGTTTCCACACCAAACACACCTAGGAATTAAGTTATTTAAAATCTCGTGACTCTCCCTGTCCTAAATCGCTTGCGTTCATAAAACGCAGGAGGTGGGGAAGAGGGGGCAAGGGGTTGGTTGTAAAAATATGAGTGTCACCAGGACTCATTTTTAAAGGCTAGGATGGGTCTCCCTCTGACCATTACAACTGGCTTGGGGCATGTCTTATTGATTTCCCATGTCCATTTCACTGAAGATTTACAAATGTGAAGAGCTAGGGCCGAAGGAATTGTATGAAAGCCAGAGAGTGGGCACTCTGCCTACAACCAAAAAGACATTTGAGCCACTGAGGCTGAGAGGGAGGGGGACATTAGCTCAGGGTTCCCCTTGTCCTTTGGGGTCTGTGCAAAGCTCACAGGGACAGTCAGAAATAAACTCAAGTTCCTCAATGGCGTATCCGGGTGGGAAATGTCATTTTACAGCTGAACCTTCAACTCGGACACCGACTCTTCTTTCTCCAAAGAAGGGTCAGGTTGAGTCTTGCCGTGAAGCGCTGAGCAGCATCGCTGGTGGGGTGAGTCATGGAGGAAGCTACGTGTTGGTGGAGATTGCTGGGCTGGACGCACAACAGAAAGGCCAGATGTGTATGTAGGAGGTGGGGGAAGGGGGAGAGGAGGGGACAGGGCGATAGCGGAGGAGGTGGCAACTTGTGAAGACAGAATGTACTGGCAGATTCCACTAGCAGACCCAGATTCCCTGAGCAGACCCGAGGTGGAAGGCAGCCGGGGAACTGGGCTCTTGGGAGATACAATCTTGAAACCACTATCAGGTGCTGATCTTGGAGAAAATCCCAGCCTGCTGAGTTTATTGCTTATTTGTTCTTCTTCCCAGTAAAGTTCCATCCTCTTTTCTTGACCTCTTTGTTTCTTTGACCTCCACTTTCCTTTTTGCTCTTATCTCTCAGGCTCACCAAACCTTGAAATCTGTGGGGTTTTTAAATAATTATCAAGGTTGAATTCACACCCTTTAAGAACAGTTTGCATTGAATTTTAAAATCTGGAAATCTTTTTGTTTTGTTTTGTCTTTTTTAGGGCCACACCCATGGGATATGGAGGTTCCCAGGCCAGAGGTCGAATCAGAGCTGCAGCTGCCGACCTACACCACAGTCACTGCAACGCCAGATCCGAGCTGCGTCTGCGACCTATACCACAGTTCACAGCAACACTGGATCCTTAACCCACTGAGAGAGGCCATGGATTGAACTTGCGTCCTCATGGATAACAGATTCTTTTCCGCTGAGATGGGAACTCCTGGAAATCATTTTTAATGTGCAGAAGTTACAAGAACACACCCCCAAATGACCATCTATTCTGTATCTGAGCCCATCTATCGTTAGCATTTCTCCATAACTGGGGTGGAGGGGGGGGAATTCTGTGGTCAAATACGCTGGAAAATATTTATTTAGACAATACTTATCAAGTAGTTTCCTAAATTGCAGTTTTTCCTCAGAGCCTTTAGTGGGCTCTGCTAATGGGCTTAAGCTCCAAGAAAGGGGAGGGGAGGTATAATTCCCCGTTGCCCAAATGACACCAGATTGGATCACAGGATTAGCATCCCAGGGAACATCCTTTGGAAGCGTGAAAAGAGCTCGTACTCTCAAAGAAGCTAGAAGAATCTTTGAAGCAACATGCAAACAGCTGCAAAACATCATAGCCCAAGTCCTTAAGTACTGATCTGGTATTAAGTAAAAGAGTTAGGATTATTAACCCAAGAAAAATCAGAAAATTTAAGAGGAATAGAGCTTGAGCAGAGTGTTTCTGCAAAAGTGTTAGCAGGTTCATTATTACCCAGAAACCTAAATTAGCTCCCAAACACTCGCTGGATCAGGTCTAGGCTTATCAGCAGTAATCAAGCTGGGAGTCTAACATTTACTGAGTATCTATTAAGGGCCAGGTGCTGCTATCTCTTCAAAAACCTTGTATAATCTCCTTGAAAAGTGTGTAGGGGCCTCAGCTCATTCACTTTGGCCTCCACCGTAGCCTTGGTACCAGCAGGTACCAGCATAGCATCGGACACCTAGTAGGCACCCAATGGACCTTTCTGGAATCAGAATGAATCTGTTTCATAATGTGACCATAAATTCCTCAGATGGGTGACATTTAAATGTTTCATTATTCGACCAAAGAGATCATTAACTGCGGGCCCACAGGCTGCAGACAGTGTTTGATTTGGCTTGTACAAGGTTTGAAAATAAATTGACAAGAATGAGAATTTCCCATAAAAATCCAGATTTCCAGTTTCCTCTTCTGAAATATCAGAAGAGAGGGCAACATGGGCACTTTCATGAGGCCGCATCGAGGGCAGCACAGAGTGGCGGCTGAAGCCGAAGGACAGTTTGCCGCTGTCCCCATCACCCTCTATTGTCTCCATATCACTAGGCCCTGTCTCTGGTGCCAGGGATGCCTGTGCTGGGACTCCTGGGCATTGTAAGCATTTGAGCTTGTGACCTCTGATCTATAATAATAATGATAATAATAATAACCAGCTTAGGTGGGGCTTATTGTGTGCCAGACACCGTTCTCAACACCTTCAATTCATTCACAACACCCTTACGAGGCGGGGTACTCTTACCCACTCTTATCGTCTCCATTTCACCGCTGATGATCCAAGCAGAGAAGGGGCAAATCTCTGCTCTCGGTCTCAGACGTAGGACGTGGCCGTAGCTCAGCGCGCAGGCATGATGAGCAAACATCAATGTCAATGGGATGTGGAAGAGAGTTCTAGCCAAAGGATAACCCATCATGGGACACGGTGCTGCTTTTAGCGGCAGAGTGGGCTCTGAACTCAGACCATGTGACTCCAGAGTCATGCCCTTCACCACCACCATCCACTTGCCTCTGTCACACACACACATATTTTATCACGCAACGGTTTCCGCATTTTTCAATGCGAATTGAAATGTTCCTCTTGTATTTCCACGCCCCCCACGCCAAACTGTACTGGCCTCAATGGTATAAAAGGCATCGTATTACTGCTGTGTTTTACTTTGGCAAATTTTTTTTTTTTTCAAATGCCCTTTGATTTCATTTGCTCAGGATGATCTGCGTGAGTAAATATATTTATATTTCATAATTCCCCTCACCTCCATTAGGAAGCGAGCCAAAGTCTGGGTCCCGGAAAGCAAGCCCAGGATTGGCCAAAACTGCCACCAGCTGTCAGCCCCTGCGCGGCTGAGGATGGATGTCAGCCTTCACACTTCTCACAATGGCCAGCCCCGCGAGCTTGCGTTACACAGACTGTAGGCTGATGGCTGGAGTGCACACGTATTGGGTTTCATTAGTTCCCGCATTCGGTTCAGTGTGGCTTTACCCACACAGCTGGCTGGGAGCCTATCCTTTCACTTAAATTAGTTCTAGTTCTCCGCAGTTTTGATTTACTGACAAAGCCCTCTCTTTATCTAGCAGTGGCATAAGGGTTTCGTCTGGGTGGTAGAGACACACTGTGTTTGTCTGAGTGTACAGAAACCGTGGTTGGTACAATTGGGCCAGTTGGGTCACAGCATTTCCACATGGGGCACTGACTAGAGAAGAGCATTTTAATTCCCAATTAGTCCATATCAGCAAAAGAGATGTATGTTCCATTATTTCTTTACTGGGGGTTCTGATTCATAAAATATCTTAAGGAAAACACACTTTACGTTAGCACGTCTTTGATTTCTCAAGGAAACTAATAAATAATCAACAAAAATATGATTAAAGACTGCGTGAACTACCATCCAAAAAGGAACTCTAGCCGGCAAAGAATCTTTCTGATCCAAACCTTTTTACTCCTAGAAACAGAATTCTTACTTAGCCTTTCAAAAGCCTGATGAAGGCTTTGGCTAAGTTTTGACATAAGATTTTCATATTCAAAATATCTGCTGAAATAAGGGGAGAAGGGATATGAATCTTGAAACTGCATTAGTCTGAAAGAGAGCTTAGTAAGCTAGAAAGGGAAATTACTTCTCTGTAATTGGAATTCTCTCCTAAAAAATCCCTTTGAAATCATGTTCAGCCACTTTCCCATCATGGGTCCCAGAGATGCTGACTTTAACCCTTTCTGGAACTACCCATCATGAAAATCATTCGATGTTTATAAACTGCTCTGGGAAGACATTCCTGAGCAATGGTCTCTGTCATCAAAGAACTTCATGATGAAGGAGCAGTTCCCAAGAGTCCTAGACACATTTAATAAAATTTCCTCCATGATATCTTCTCCCACTAGGACACTGATGCTTACATATACGTATCACATTTATCTTGGCCATAGAGTTCTAGGACAGATCCAGAAAACTCCCCAATTTGAGTGCCTTTACCTTTGAAATGACATAACTAAATTCTGCTCCAGCACAACACTGAGCGAGGCCAGGGATTGAAGTTTTGGAAGGCAGGGATTGTGTTTGATCCTTCTTTGTGCCTGTATGTAGTAGTTGCTCGATAAATGCCTCACAAATCACGAATGTGAGAGCTAGCTGGGCAAGCATGGCATGTTATTTAACTTCTATTCTTTTCAGGTTTTCTCATCTGTAAAATGGTAATAACGTCCTCCTCAAAGAACTCTCACAAGGACTAAATGAGTATGTATACGAGTAATATGCACTACAGGTATGATATTGGTACAGTGCTTGGGAAACAGCTATGTCAAATAGCAATTAGTATATTAATATAGCTAACAATGTAATATAGTAATTACATATACAACATTGTATGTGTGTGTATATCTACTTCTATCAATACATTCTCCTCCTTTTTACAACTACCTTGATGTGAAGATAAGAAATCTGGTTCTGCCTGGAGATAGCTCTAAATGCTAAGCAGCCACTGAATTTCCATTAGGCAACATAGTTTCAACACATTGGAGTTGGTGCCTGGTATCAGAACCAAATGAGTGTTCATCCCACCCATGAAAAATTCTCATACATGTATGTGACATATCCCTTTTGTATGGTCCTCTCTTGTTAAGGATGCAAATTCATTAAATGATATGTGGTGCCTAACATGGATGTTTCATAATGATTTAATACTTCTAGCCTACTTCCATGCAGTGGCTCAGTTCATAGTAATGATATGCAAACATCAACTTCCATTTGATGTGGAAGATAGTTCTAGCCAAAGAAAAACCTAACATGGGAAATTCTGCTGCTTTTACTCGCAAAATTTTTTAATAGGGTCATTTCCTTACCTGTGACATGCAAAGTAAAGATAATCAAACACTTTCTGAGCCTATTTCTTAATTATATTTATTGAAATATAATTCACGTTCAATGTGACTTACCCACTTAAAGAGTATATTTCAGTGACTTTTTTTTTTTTTTTTCTTTTTAGGACCACATCCATGGCATATGGAGGTTCTCAGGCCAGGGGTCTCATCGGAACTACAGCTGCCAGCCTATGCCACAGTCACAGCAACGCCAGATCCGAGCCACGTCTGCGACCACCACCACAGCTCACGGCAACACTGGATCCTTAACCCACGGAGCGAGGCCAGGGATCAAACCCACAACTTCATGGTTCCTAGCTGGACTCACTTCTGCTGCGCCATGATGGGAACTCCTATTTCAGTGACTTTTTCTATATTCCTTTCTGCCCACTCGGGCCTGATAACCACTAATCTACTTACTCTGTCTCTTACAGCTTAGCCTGTTCTGGACATTTCACATAAACAGAATCTCACTGTATGGTATTTTGTAGCTGACTCCTTTCATTCAGTATGTTTTCATAATTCACCCACACAGCGTATAGCATGTATCAGTACTTTACCTTTTTATTGCTGAGTAATATTCCATTGTCTGGATAGACCACATTTTGATTACCTGTTCATTATCTGAGGAACACCTGGGTTGGTTCCATTTTTCGCCTTTAAGAGCAACACTCCTCTGAATACCTCTGTGCAAATTTTGTGTAGATGTATGTTTTTATTTCTCTTGGCTAACTCTGAGTGAAACTGCTGAATCACATGGTAACTCTATGTCAACAATTTAAAGAATTCCTAGACTGTTTTCCAAAGTGGCTACACCACTTTATATCCCCGCTAGCAATATACAAGCACTGCAATTTCCCCCCTATCATCAACACTTGTTATTATTTGTCTTTACGATGACGTGTGTTTTTTTGAGAGATCACGGCAAAATTTTTGTGAAGTATCAGTGCTTTAAAAAATAATTGTAAAAGTCACTGTTTATTAGGAGTTTTAAAGATCCGAAGTGGTTCGGGAATTGTAAGGGGTAATGCGAAAATCAGGGGAAAGAGAAAACCCTTTCCATAAACAGCCACCAGGGGAACAGAAGGATGAAAAAGTTAAAGTGGAGTACATGCTTTTGCTTAGAATTTGTTAAAAAATACAAGTAGTTCACAACCACATGAAGAGACTATAATACTTCTGTTGGTGTCTTCTCCTAGTCTCCTTCCATTTGTTTGCTTTTAGGTGGTAAAAAGGATGTATTCAAGTAGAAATTTGTTGTCTTTTCCCTGAAGTATTTGGAACACAATGTTACCAATCATGTGGTCCCAAAGAAACCCTTCCCAAGGCTAAATGCTACTAGGGTTTGAAGGCTGAGCATGAAGCTGGTGGATTATACATTGTCTGAGAGCACAACCTGGTTATCACACGCTGAAAGGCAAGTTCCCAAGGGACACTGAGAAAGATTAAGTCTTGGGAGGCTGGTTCAGATAAAAGTCATAAAGAACAGTGGGTTGGATTAACATGCTTTCCCATTCCTAACTCCAATTTCGTCATTTCACAGCCAAGTGGAAGAAGGGGAAAAGCACAAAATCTAATGGTCTTCAGAGATGAGTCTTATCTTGTGCCTTGGGAGCAGGGCAAAGGGCAGGGCTATCAGATTCTATAGTCATCAGAGAAAGCAAAGATGATGAAGAGTCAAAATTACACTCAAAAATCCATCAAAGTTGAACTCAAATATTTACCTGTCACTTCTAGGTCAATATACCATTTTTCAGCAAGTCCAACACAGCTAGCTTTTCCTCCATCATTGGAACTGATATGGTTCAGTTAAGCACCAAATGTTCAGTTAGGCAACAAACAGTTGCCTGATGTTTTGGGGGACACATTGCACCAAAAAATGCATAACTTCAAGGTGTCAGAATAGGAGGATCTGCATCCACTGAGAGGCAGGCACAGATTCCTGACTCCTGTCTCATACTTACTCCAGGGCATGTGCTCATGGAATGGGATGGCAGGGGAAAAACTATTTATACTGCCATTGCTATTTTTCTTCTCTCTCTTGTTTAATATAAGCTAGTTAAAGACGGGAATTGAAATTAGTTGCAAAAATCCACAGTTTAGACAAAAGTCATCTTTTTGTCACAGATTGCAAAGGAAGAGACTCCATTGCTAAAGAGACTTAAGATCAAGAATTTAGTAATAAAATTCCAGAGTCCAGAAAAGGCTCTGGACTTTTTCAGAAGTGGAAGACTATTTAGATTTAATCTAACATAAACCCCTCATTTTATAGCTGAGGAGAGTGGGATCCAAAGGTATTTCGTGACTTATCCAAGGTCACAAAGCTGATGAGTGGCAGAGCCCAGCTCAGCGTGCAGACGTCCTGACTCCTATTTTATGTTGGTAGAAAGTCTGATGAATCAAAGAAACTGCTCAAAGGTAAAAATATACCTAGTGGCTCCAACTTTACTATTCATCACACATTATACCAATTAAAATGCAATATATGGGCGATTATTGCTGTGCTTTAATCATATTGTGTTGTCTACAACATACTGATGGACATGTGTTTTGGAAAATCAAATAAAACCACAGAGTTGGTTGTCACCGGCTCTATTTCCTTAATTTACATAGTCTCAGCTTGCCTTTGGGGAATTTATAGACCAAAGCAAACCTGTCCCCTAGAGACGCTGTGGAAACAGTTCTTAAAGCAGAGTTATTCTCTTTGTTGTTGCGGAGTCACTTATAATCAGAGAAATCGGAATGGTAGCATGATTCTGTAGGATTACATGGCAACTTCAGTCGGACTAGAATCTCTCCTGCTTAGCAGTCCCAGGAATCACCAGTAGCTGAGAAAAACATCCATAGTCCAGGATCTGACTTGGGCCCCCAAAGCTAGGAGGATTTTTTCCCCTTGTAAGTCTATCTCTCCTCCACTCTCTCCCCAACCCCCCTTCCTTTTCTTTGAAATTTGAGTATGACTTCTACGCCTGGTGACCTGTTGGAATATACTTGCTTGTTTGCTTTGTCTTGTGTTTTTCTTAATGCAATAAGTTGAAATGTCAACATGAGGTGACAAGTAAATCCTCAGTCAAAATAAGTTTGCAACCAAACAGGAGGAGGAAAAGAGAAAAAAGCATATAGAAAGCTGGCTGTAGAGGCTGTTGAGTGGCGGCCAAATACATGGCCAAAGCACTAATAGAGCACAGTATTTATCACACAAGATCATTCCTGTTCACTGTTCAGTAGGCTGCGCTCTGGATCTTTTCCTTTGAGATTCACCATTTATTCTGACATTATATCTAATGCAACAAGTAGGTAATGAGCGATCATGGCACACTGTCTGGATATAAACTCTGGTGACGTTTCTTGAAGCCAGAGGTACCTCTAGGAAGAATGTCTGTCAATCCGGAGCTGGGGTCGGGTGGGGGGAAGAGTCTATGTCTTGGTTTTTAAAATTTCCTTGTGAGGCAGAAACTTAGCAAAGTAACGACGCCCTCTAGAATTCAGACATGGAGAGAATCCAGACGCCCGTTCTAACCTGCCCCAGAGTTGAGGAGAATCCAGCCAATTTATGGCCCAGGCTCTATCGGAGAAGAAACAAAGGTCACAGAGTTGTTGGAGTTCCTGCTGTGGCGCAATGGGATGGGCAGCGCCTTGGGAGCGCTGGGACCAGGTTCGATCCCTGGCCTGGCACAGTGGGTTGAGGCTCCGTTGTTGCCACAGCTACAGCTGTGGCTCAGATCCGACCCCTGGCCCAGGAACTCCATGTGCTGCAGGGTGGCCAAAACGGGAGAAAAAAAGAAATCAAGAAGGTCACAGAGTTGAAGGTCACAGAGAGGGGACAACACCCGTCACCCAGTAACCAACTGCTTTCATGGGGTCTTTAGCCAAAGCTCAAGAACTACCAAGTGTCCTGAAAACAAAAATGCGTCCAGTGCCAGATTATGAAAAAGTCACCCCTTTAAGGAGTTTCCCCATTGTCATCATAAATTCTGCCTCTTTCTTCCTCGGTTTGTTTGGTTGTGTTGGTCCCATGGCAGCTATGCTGAGAGGGATGAGTTACAAAGCCAAATCCCAGTGTTTGTTAAGGGGATTTATGCATTAGGTTCTCTGAAACTTTACCCGGAAAGTCTTCCTCATTCCTCTGTCGGGTTTCCGGAAGAGAGCAATCCCCTCGGCGTAGCTCCCTTTGACTCGGTGCTGGATGTGGGCACATATAAATCCTGCTAATGACCGCTGCCCGTGGCTGACAAGTTCTGGTCTTTGGTGAAAGCTGGTTTCTCAAAAACTGCTTTTTGTTTATTTCTGAAGAGGATTTATTGCAGGACTCTTTCAGTAAACATCAGTCAGCGTTCCCCATGAGGGCTGTCAACACCCTTTGTTTGATTGGGTGCTCCAACTAGAGGGATCTAAGTCACACCCGCAGATGTGGGATCCTAAACATTCCAAGATTTAGAATTTAAAATCATCCCGGGTAAAACCTAAGGGCTCTGCTTTGGAAGTTTCCTTTCTTTGGAGATGGGAAGGAGCTACCTTTTTAGCATATTCCGCTCTTGAGACACAGAAGTCTTGGTTTTCCTTTGGGATTTAACACCGTGTAGGGGAAGGGGGCGATGAGGGTGCTTGGGCACTGGCTGATTTAGGTATAGGCCTTATCTTCTGGCTCTAGAGATATTGATTCAGGGATGAACACATAAATCACTCAGACTACGGAGGCACGGTAAGGGGCTGGGGCTTCTGAGAAAAAAAAATTTTTTCTTCTTTTGTAGAATCAGTGGTGTGACAGTGGATGGGAAGTCTTGGAGTTGCAACCAGAAGAGGCCAAAGCTGCCACGAGGAACCTGAGAATGCAACCAACTAAGAACTTAAAAGAGTAGAGAGATGGATCTTGATGATAGGGTTAATCCCTGCACTAAGCTATGCCTGGAGCTAGTTACCAGGCACTTTCGATGACATGAACTACTAAACTCTACTTCAGTAAATTTGAGTTGGGTTTTCTGTCTCTTACAAATGATACCTAAATTCAGTAAGTAGACTCAGGCGTGCGTGTGTGTCTGCGTGCCTGTGTGTGTGTATAGATAGAGATAGAAAGAAAGATTAGATGATAGATAGATAGATAGATAGATAGATAGATAGATAGATAGATAGAAAGTCTCTGATCTAGAGCCATACCTGCTCCTAGAACATGGAACACAATGCTACAATAATCTTGACATTCTGAACAGAGATCCTGGCAGAAGTCTTTTAAGATTCCACCCTCCTTGTAATCTCAAGCACACCTTGCTTGCCCTCCTATCACCCACGCCTGCTTCTGGACCTAAATCCTCCCTCACCTCCGCCTTTCACCCTTGGCACATACACATGCTCTTGACTTGCGCATCTTTGTGAAACGTCTCCCTTTACTCAGACCTCCTTCTAGTTGCCACCCTCTAACTATACGCTCTTTCTCAGGCAAGCTTTCTGAAGGACTAGCCTCTATCCACCCTTCCCAGAGCCTCAGTTCTGCAGGTGGTTACATCAAAAAGAGGGTCTGGTCAAATATATCGTGGAGAATGCTCCAGGCGGTAGCCTCCTTTTGCATAGTTACAATCAACACGCACGTATGAAGGGCTCTGGAAATTCTTGCAGGAATGAAAACGATTCAATTTTATATAACCCAGTGTTTCCCGAATTTCTTTGACCAGGGTAATCACCTCTCCTCCTTTTATTCTGCTTAAAATCATTTAATATCCCAAGGATCTAGAGTTATTAGGGACACACACTGGGGAAATTTTGTTTTATACTTATTGCTTTCATCACTCACTTCCCATTTATTCACTTAAAATTTACTGTAAAATATTTTTAAATACCAAAAGAATACAGAATACGTGTAGCTATCACCACTTTTGCCCAACCTTAATGAAAAAGATCTAGATCAAATGTGGCGAAGGACATGGTTTTCAGATGTTCCATTTCTCTTGTGCCTTTTCACCTTAGCACACGTCCCCTTTGTCCTGAGTGCCCCTTCTCTCCTTTCCCCACCCTTCTTCACCTGCCAAAATCCTACTCCTTCTTCAATACTCAGCTATCAGTACTTCCGGGCAACCCCTCCTGATCCCTCCTGCTCCTCAGCCTGTCATGGTTCCATGGTCTCCTCTGAATGTACCCCTATCAAAAGACAGCAATGCCATTCACAACAGCCAAGACATGGAAACAACCTAAATGCCCATCAACAGATGAGGAGATTAAGAAGATGGGGTACATGTACATAATGCAATACCACTCAATAAAAAAAGAACAAAATAACGCCATTTGCAGCAACATGGATGCAACTAGAGATTCTCCTACTGAGTGAAGTAAGTCAAAAGGAGGAAGACAAATATCATATGATATCACTTACATGTGGAATCTAAAATATGGCACCGATGAACTTATCTACAGAACAGAAACAGACTCAGGGACATAAGAGAACAGACTTGTGGTTGCTAAGGGGGGCAGGGAGGGAGTGCTATGGATGGGGAGTTTGGGGTTAGTAGATGCAAACTATTCCATTTAGAATGGATAAGCAATGAGGTCCTGTTGCACAGCACAGGGAACTATGTCCAATCACTTGGGACAGAACATGATAGAAGATAATATGAGAGAAAATAATGTGTATATAACTGGGTCACTGTGCTGTATACAGCAGAAATTGACAGAATTTGTAAATCAACTACAATAAAATTTTTTTAAAAAGATAGCAATGGTCACAATTCTTATCTCACTGCCTGCTTACTCACCAGACTCCCTTACTAGACTCAAAGCTCCTTATGGATAGAACCTGTCTTTTATTTTCATATGCTCAACATCCTGCCTAGTGCCAGGAGGATCAGAGATCATACTTCCCTGTCTTTTGAATGATGACTGTTGCACGTCTTCTGGGGGTCTTCCCTGCACTTAATAGAAGGGTACAAGTCAGTCACCAAATTTCTTGACTACGAGGTTGTCAAGAGTTCTCTGTATTTCATCCAATCATTGTCTTTTCTCTTAGGATGCTATTTCCATTTTTATTATTCCCTCTAAAATCAACTGAATCAGCTAGGGTGTGCGCTGCTCCAAGTAGCAGAAAACTGACTCTCAAAAGCTTAAACCATCAGGATACTTATTGATTTAAGAAGAAGCCTGGAGGTGGGAGGTTTAGAGGTGGGTTGTCCATGGATCCAGGCTCTTTCTGTCCATCTGTTCCACCAGCACTAGTGTAATAAATAGCTTTTGGGCCTCACACTCATCCTCTTGCGGTTGAAAGCTGATTGCTAAAGCTCCAGCACCGTGTCCTCTCGCTGGGTACCAAGGCAGGAAGCCTCTGACAGTGCAGAGGATAAGGCTCTTTTTCCCAGGAAGGAAGTCCTTCCTAGAAGCCCCGGCAGACTCTGCCTTACATCTCCTGGGTTAGAACTTGTCCCCTGGTCTCCCTATTTACATGGGAGGCTGGGAAAATGAGCAGGTAATGCCTTATTTGCTTAACCCAACTCTGACTTACCCCTGGGTCTGGCAGATTGGCTGATCATCCCTGAAATTAAGGGCCCTCTATCCACCAGCGGAACAAAATTGGATTCTCTTAGTGGGTAAAGAAGCAGGAAAAGAACAGGGGATTGGCTGCTGGATGGGCAATTGCCTGACAGAACAACACTGGTACAGTGGCCAGGGGATCTGGCTGTGAAACCAAAAGACTCACATTTCTAAGCTGAGGCTTCTCACTGGCCAACCACGGGTTCTGGCACAGCTCTTGATCATCCCTGAGTTTAATGTTCATTAGCTCTAACATGAGGTTTCCTCAACAGTATCATGTGGGCTGATTAATGACTTTTAAAACAAGGGGAGAAAAAGAACTTCTATCCACCTTTTTTTTTTTTTTTTTAATCTCCCACAGCATGTGGAAGTTTCCCAGGCCAGGGATCAAATCCAAGCCACTGATTCTTAACCCTAGTGCCACAGCAGGAACTCCAATCCACCCAAATTCCTGTGAGGCATCTCTTGACATTTCTTTCTTTCTTTCTTTTTATGGCTGCACCTGCAGCATATGGAAGTTCTTGGGCTACGGGTTGAGTCAGAGCTGCAGCTGCTGCTGGCCTACACCACAGTCAGAGCAACGCCAGATCCGAGCCATATCTGTGATGGCACGAATCCTTAACCCACTGATCAAGGCCGGGGATTGAGCCCGCATCCTCACAGAGACTATGTTGGGCCCTTAACCCACTGATCCACAATGGGAACTCCTCTTGACATTTTTTTCTTTTGTCTTTTGTCTTTTTAGGGCTGCACCCGTGGCATACGGAGGTTCCCAGGCTAGGGATCTAATCGGAGCTATAGCTGCCAGCCTACACCACAGCCACAGCCATGCCAGATCCGAGCTGCATCTGTGACCTACACCACAGCTCATGGCAACGCCGGATCCTTAATCCACTGATTGAGGCCAGAGATGATGGTTCCTATTCGGATTCATTTCCACTGCGCCACCATGGGAACTCCCTCGACATTTCTTAAGGCAAAAAAATCCCACGTGCTCTTGTGTTCATTTGAGAGTTCCTGTGCATCTCCCTTGCGCAGTTTGGGTCACAGAGATCATTAAGACAATCTCTGCCCTCAAGAGGCTCACTTTTGGGTGAACGAGACAAATATGGACACAAATAGCTAAGCTTAACGTGATAAATGCAAGAATTAAGAACTGTAGAAAGTTCCATGGACCAGAGAGGAGGCCAGTTTGCTGGTCAGAGAAAGGATGCTCTCCAGGTGGCCGTGTGCCACTGTGCAGGCTGTGTTTTACACACACGGCATGGGTGCAGGAGGAAGCCCTAAATACTGACGCCAAAGGGCCCTTTAAAGGAGAAAACCTCTGCATTGGAGGCAAAGAACAAGTGCAGTTTGCTGGTGGGGGCTGGGAGGGGGGGGTGCAAGGTGAAGAAGGAATGAAGGGATGCACAGAGCGAGGACATGAGCGGAGGAATGGATACCTAAATGTACAGGAGATGGAAAATCTGGGAGACGGTAAATGCTTGGGAGCAGACTTACCATTGAGGGAGGGGGGAGGGTAGCAGAGGAAACAGAGAGGAGGCTGGAAGGCAAAAAATAGCTTTTAAAAACCTGAACCTACCTTACCCCTTCGTTGGCAACTGAAAGTCAATGAAAGTTTTAAAGCATTAAAAGTAACTCTTCCCTTCAAAGGTTAGAGAGGCCAATCCCATTTGCAAATTACACAGCTACTCAACTGCAGTACTCCTAAATTATTACAAACCATGTTTAATAAACAAAGAAGTTATTATAATGTGAGTGAAATAACTGTCCACTGCGTTTCTAGGTTTTTAAGAACCACTGCTGAAAAGAAAACCTGTATTTTGTCCTTCCATAAAACTGAACAGGTTAGGGATAGACCCCATAAATCCTGCAATTATTTCAAGCACAAAGCCTCGCTTTACTACATTATCGCTTTTTAAGTAACACATCACCAGATTCTGGTTCCCAAAACCACTTTGGGGGAAAAGGCTTTCCTAAGTGACATCATCCCATTTTCCAAATAAAATGAAAAACTAAAGGGTCACATTCAGAAGCAGGAGGATTGCTGCACCTTAAGAGCCCGCTCTGGAGCCCCTTATGGCTCTGAGAGAAACAAAGAAATAAATTAAAAATATAAAAACCCCCACCTACACATCGTTGAGCTTAAAAGAGGTGGGCTGGTTTTCCCCAAATCCATTAATAAAATAAATCACCGCATTTCATATTCACAGTCATCTCAGAAAGTTCTCTTCTTAATTGCTCTATGGCATCATGTTTTATTTTAGTAAAGTTCAGGTTTTATGGCCAGGGACTAATGGGCACGGAGTCCCTGAAGAACTTGTTTTAAAACATCGACCAGTCATCCATAAAAGGGATATTAAAACAGCTACAGAGGCTAAATAAGAATTAAAAAGTATAGCCACTTATTTTGAAATTAGAATCCTCTTTCACATTCAGGAATATCATAAAACGTGTCATAAACTTTCTACCTTCATTCCAAAGTATTGTTGTAAGAATCAACGGTGAGGCAGATCTGACCCTTCTATGGTTTAAGCAGTGCTCATTAAAATCGAGTGCTGTTTTTAGGCATTAGGAGAGGCATTTTAAAATTATAAAGGATTACAGCGTCATGAAAACCTTCCAGGAAGAGAAAAAGAAAAGAAGAAACAGGGGAAGGATCTAAATGAACAAGGCTGTTAATAAACTTATAGCATCGGTGGATCAAAACCCATAAGCTAGGCAGGCTCAAGTCCTAGCACAGATAGGGGTGGAACTTGCGGTCCAACCGGGGACTGTAAAATGTACTCAGATGAGAGCTGTGTGGGTCTCTGGGGAATCATTTTCTGTCCGCCCTCGTCGGATGGATTCCAATCTTGAACCTTTTTTATAACCAGGTAGCATCCTTCACTTAGTTACTAATATACTACGGTCTTGACAAAGGCTTGGTGTCAATGATTAGTGAAGTAGCCCCATTTCGCAAGTGGGAAACTAGCCAGGGGAGAATAAGTCCAGTCTCGGTCCAGTGCTCGGATAATGGGTTCCCGTCCATCTCTTCATCTGGTGGCCCAGAGAAGGGGAAGGACTGTTCGCCCAGGAGGGAACATCCACTCTGATAAGCTGTGCTGGGCCCATCACACACACAATGTGGAAAGGACCTTTCAGGCTCCCTTTTGAAAGAGGGCACAAAGAGAACGAGGAGGGCTTTTCCCAGCGGGCGCACTCTCTGGCCAAATAGGACACACACAGGATGTGCGACAGAAAGGAACCATCTTTTAGTCAACGTGATCTCTGAAAAGACTGGAAACAGAGATGGCCGGAGAAACCCAGGTGAGTGCCAAGAGCGAGAGACAGACAGAGATCCTCGGGCCAGACAGCAAGCTCAGCGGCAGGGCGGGCAGAGACCCAGATGCGACTTTCTTCCTAATTCAGCAGCACCTTCCGTTCCTCTAAACAGTTTTCAAGAAAAGCATCTTGAACTGGTTTAGATTAGTCACCACCAGGCACATTTGTAAAGATAAAAAGAACATGGTTGTTTTCCTTCCTCCGAAAGGGGGCTGGGGGGCGAGGACAGGAATGCGCAGCCCGGTCTCAGGGAGGAGAGACAACAAGAGGCGTCGGGCTGGTTCTTATGCCCACGCTTCCAGACGATCAGCCAGCTGGCTTGGAAACGTCCAACTCTCCCAGGGGTCCTCCTCTTAACCCTTCTTGGTCGCAGAGACAGCCAAGTGGGGGCTGGGGGGGACGGCGGGTGGCGGCGGAGGGAAGGGTGTTTTTCTGCCCCAATCCTGCAGGGTGTGGCTGCCCATGAGCTTGTGTCAACCTTCAGTAGCCCAGCTGAACCCTCTGCTTTAGAACAAAACAATTTCAGTTTTAAAGTGTTTGAATGACTTTAGCTAAATCTGAGGATTTGCCTATTGAATCTGGAGCTGTTCCCTTTCAACTCTGAATGAAGGAAGAATTATGAGACTGGAGTGATTCAATGAGAGTTATCTGTCCTGGCACTCAATCAAAGGGATTAGGATTTGGAAAGAAAAGCCTACAGGTGATCCTCCAGGAAGCATACCAAGCAGTTATCAAAAACATACAAGTTCAAAGCAGCTCAATTTTCATATGTTAAATGTACTTGGATGCAGCCCCAGGCTCCTTTCTAGGTTAAAAAAAAAAAAAAAATTGTGTTAAAGCTGTTTGTACTTGCATACTTAGCAGACGAGGGAATGAAAAAGCATGTGGTACGGTAGTGCCGGGTCCACCTTGCCCTCGTGTAACACAATAAATCAATCTTGTTCTCTTGGCGAAACATGATCTGATACTGTGTCCAGGCTTCCCAGACTCATCCCTGACTCCTGCCATCATCGCAGACGCTCACCTACCTCATCAATGCAAATGAGCTGTCACAACACAAACGCCCGCCAGCTCAGCCACCCGGCATCAGCAGCTTAACAATTAACAGTGCGGACCAGTCACGAGTCTTGGGCGTTGTTTTCCCAAGCGCCATGATCTGGGTTTAAGAGCGTATTACCTGCCTAATAGCTTAGCTTGGGCACAAAAGGAGAAAAAAAAAAAAAAGATACATACTGAGATTTAGGTTACATTTTGGGTGGCCTTCCTGTATCAGCAAGTCATCGAGAGATACAATTTGTATTGTTCATGAATGTTCTGCAGGGCACACACAGAAGGATATGACCGCCTTTGCTGTACCCCAAAGACTCTGGAAAAGTGAATGCCTAATCTCTAAAAGAAAGTAAAGGGAGAAAATATTCACTCCCAAGAAATGTAGGCAAAACATGCAACAGACCCATAATACATGCTCAACAAATGGCCATAACGGGATGAGAAGAGACAGCGCCTGATTCTGCTGTGTCCATCCTCTATGGAAGGGAGGGTCAAGGTCAAACCCCCACAAGCCTGACACTGACTAATGGGTGGGCAGTGAGGGGCAGGACAGAGCCCGGCACCAAGAGGCAAGAGCATGGGTCTCTACTCCCCCTGCAAACCCTCACTGAATGAGGACTTTGGAGAGTGACTCTGCCTACCCAGACTTTGGTGGCCTCATCTATAAAATGGGGACAAAAGCCTATTCACCTCAGGTAAGAGGCTAGTAACTGGTCTTTATTTAATGTGCACTATGAGGCATTGTGCTAATAAGCATTCTACAGGTATTAGCTTTTCACCAACAACATGACAGGTTAAGGTGGGGTTTCCCTGGTGGCTCAGTGGGTTAAGGATTCAGCATTGTCAAGGCTATAGCTTGGGTCACTGCTGTGGGTTTGATCCCTGGCGCTGGAACTTCCACATGCCACAGGCACAGCCACAGATTTAAAGAAAAAAAAAATTAAGAAGACTAAGAAAATAAATAAAAATAAAAAGATATTAGAGGGTAAGTATTAAGACTAGTTCCATCTCAGAGATAAGGTAGCTGGGAGTGAAACAAGGAACCTGCTCAAAGCCACCACGCCAGTAATGGGCAGAGCAGAGAATGAGACCCAAGACTCTTGGGATAGAGGGTCTACGTTCTAATGTTCTACCCAACTGTGCCTCCCTAACTAGAGGAGCGTTTCTTGAATGCGAGTTGCCTTTTATGATGACCACTGCTTCTAGCCTCCTGGGCCAGAGACGCCCAGCACCCTCCTCAAATTCACCCTCTCCCTCCCTCTTGCTAGTGGATTGCAAATCTCATCCCCCTGCCTTTGCGAGGTCAGCCTGGGTCCCATGCGGTCTTCCCGCAGGTGCCCAAGTTGAGGCTTCCCTCCTTCTGGCTTTAACTCTTGCAACAGGCCACCTTTCATGTTGTTTTTCCACATCTTTGCTCACTCTTTTCCTGAAGCTTCAGATGCCACCTGTCTCCCTGGCTTACCACAATCCTCTACATTTCTCCAGGCCCAGGTCAAGTGAAGCCTCCCCTGACCCTGATGGCTCTTTCCGTTGTGTTCCCACAGCATATCAGCTGACACTTTATTCAGTATGTATTCCATTTTCCCTGCCATTCTATTTCTCCAGAAGAAATCCCAAACCCCTCACGAACTCAACTATAAGTACTGTCAAGCACCATGTCTCGTTTATTTTTACATGTGTGGCACCTCGGTCTTTCAAATACAGTCTTCCTTTCCTCCTTCTTTCCTTCCTTCTTCCCTCCCTCCATCCCTTCCTTCTTTCCTTTCTCTTGGCAGCACCCATGGCATGCAGAAATTCCCAGGCCAGGGACTGAACCTGTGCCACGGCAGTGATCCTTAACTGCTAGGCCACCAGGGAACTCCTCAAATGTAGTTTTCTGGACTGGGAAAAAGGGGATGTGGGGAGGAAGCCTATCTTAAGAGTCTTTTTAGGTCACAGGAACTTGATTCGGATGATAGAACAAATAAAACCAGAGATAACAATAACAGCAAAATCCCTAGTATATGAGCCATGGAGAAGTCCAGTGGGTAAAAATCTAGGCCTTGGTGCCAGATTGTCAAGGTTAAAATCCTAGCTCTACCACTTATTAGTCATATAACCTTGGACAAGATTCTTAGTTTCTCTAGACTTCAATTTCTTCACTTCAAAAAAGGGGGGCGGTAGGGGGAGAGATAAATTAGGGATTAAGTATACACACTACTATATATAAAATAGGTAAACAATAATGACTTAATGTATAGCGCAGGGAACTATCAATAAGGGAAAAGAAGCTGAAAAAGAATCTGAAAAGGTGTATAACACTTCGCTGTACATGTGAAACTAACACAACATTGTAAATTAATTTCAATTAAAAATCATTTAAAAAATGAGGGATAACAACAATATTCCATGAGTTTTCTCTGCATTTAGAACAGCACCTGGCACACTGTAGGTGCTTAGTAAGTGGTACACAGATCATTGCAGAGATGGAAGCTTTCCTCTCCTTGCCATCTCAAATACTAACTTCTTAAAACAGACATGAGAGACATGTGAGCAATATAACCCATGCTCCCTCTTTCAGAATCAGAGAAGAAAAATCTCTAACAAGCTGGACATTGCAAACTCCACCTGACTTTTTTTTTTTCCTTCATAGCTCAGCTTAGGGCCCCCACGTAAAAGAGCAGGGCCATAAAGCTGGCTCCTCCTGGCTTCTTATTGTCTTGGCCCTGAACAATCAATTTGAAAGTACATTAAGTTATTTAACAGGTCACCAAGTAGCAGGAAGCTAAAAGTTTAACCATATTTACAAGGAAGAATTATATGAAAATATTTTTATGGATGCTATAAAAACCACCATTAAAAATGACTGCATTGAAAAGCTGAACATGCATGCAACAAATGGGCAACTCTTAAAATATTACCTGGTTCCAGACAGTCCAAATTTTGTGTCTCGTTAGCAAATAAGATAAATGACTCTGTCTGAAATGATGTTTTATAAATCCTATTAACAGGCTATAAGGGAGGCAATGGCTCCCAAAACAGGAGAATTAATTTCTGAGTTCAATCCCCACTGTACACACAAAAGTGCGGGGGGAAGGGGAGGCACTTATTGTTGATACTGCTTTCAGACTAACGTGCCAATAACGCTCTCTAACAATTATTTTTTGGTCACGCCCACGGCATGTGAAAGTTTCTGGGCTAGGGATCGAACCCACGCCACAGCAGCAGCCCAAGCTGCTGTAGTGATAACACCGGATCCTTAACCCGATGTGCCACAGGAGAACTAACAACTACATTTTACACTTTTCAAAATACTTGTGCTCTCATGATCTCACTTGATCTTCGCAAGAAGCCTATGAGGCAGGTTGAGCAAATATTATTACTCTTGGGTTTTTTTTTAATGTATATAATAGAGAAGGGTAAAGTGGCTTCCCCAAAGTCCGTTAAAGCAGTGCTAAGTTAGAGGCTCGCAGCTCCCTGACTCTTTCCACAGTACGTGGCGTTCTAAGAGCCAGTGTTTACGAGGTGGAGGTACATGCATCCCTGTCTGCTCAAACCCACAGAATGGGGGAAGCTCTATTGTCATTTTAAACTCTATATCCAGATAAATTAAAAGGCATTTGGTTGTTCTTTTACTTAAAAAAAAAATTGAAGTGATGTACTCTCACCAGCACATAAATAATGGCACAGCGCTTTGTATACATTATTTTTTTTATTTTCTTATTTTAAGAGCGAGACGTACTCCAATGATTGGGGCAATTTTGTTTTTGCCTTTTCTTGCCAAAAAGAAAATATGGCTTTAATAGAAGTTTACATCTGCGTGGTATTACATGCATGTAAAACAGATGTAACCTAATTACATTTTCATTTAAATTGCTAAATAGCTACTTAAGTAAAAAGCTAAAATAACATACAAACAACAGTTACTATAATAACAAGTGTACTTAGAATTAAATGAAAAGGATCAAAGCTACAGCATATAAAATTTGAGTTGGTCTTTCAAAAAGACAGTGACATAACAACGCTGCCTTCATTTACTCAGTAATTTAATGTCTCTACAGCTCAGCCTAAAGACACAGCACAGCTCAGCCTAGACCCGTGGAAGAAAATCCATCGAGTTTTTACAAAGGCTCTGGGTTTCATGAAGATTAGACACACTCTACTAGAGATTATATAGCAAAACCCTAAATTGGAAATTAGAATTCCAGGGCAATACAATCAGCCTGATTATAGTTTTAAGCAGACCTGTGTAGGCTAAAATCAGAAATCAGCTCCCAACTTGGAGACCAGAGGCCCTTTTTGTATTTTTAAAAGAAGACATTACATAGCAGGCATTGCATATTCATGACCCATCCCTTCCGTGTGCCACACAAAGGCTCCAGAGAAGGAGCCCAAGCATTTGGGATAATCCTCAGCTCGGGGAGGGGAACACAGGATCACTCTTCACAAAGGAGTAGAGGAAACACCACGTGTCGGTCTGGGACGGCTGAAATCCTAAACGGTGGACTCTGGAAAAACTCAACCTGGTTTAACCTAGATTTGCTGGGTAATGTCCATGCCTAGCTTTTCCTTTTCAATTTCAATCACATTTTTAACTACAGTGAATTTGAAGCCTTTGGAGATGGTGGTTGTTATTTTAAGCAGCCAGGGAGGAAAACTGAACTTTTAGAGTGTTGGAGCAGTCTAAACCTATTTCAAAATTAGAACAGTCTATCCCGAAAAGCAAAGGATTTGGAGTAGGGCTACATTTTTCAATTACTCCCCCATTAGCTTTCTTCTCTAAACGAGACCAGCCAGTTTTTCTGAATTTTGCTCAGGAGTACAGAAAATAAAAGACTTAAGATCCAGTCAGCCCTTTTTGATCATGGGTCTAAAATGTTTAAGAAGAATTTAAAAAAAGAAAAAAAACACCAAAAACCTAAATGGAACGTTCCTGCTAAAACATGAGACTCTTCAAGCTGAGAACTTCCTTATCAAAAGCAGGGCCAAATTCATTTTAAAGTGAGCTTTAGGAAGTTCCCACGTGGTGCAGTGCATTAAGGATTCAGCATTGCCACAGCTGTGGTGAGGGTTGCAACTGTGGTGCGGGTTTAGTCCCTGGCCTGGGAATTCCCACATGCCATGGACATAGTGAAAAAAAAAAAAAAAAAAAAAGAGCTTCAAATTATAATACCCCAATATACTGGACTTTATTAAACACATAATTAGCTTCTGGCTCCCTTTTGCATTTTATTCAGCAAATATACTCTCTAAAGGTGGGAAAGAATGGGAAACCAAGGGTTAGAGGTGACAAACTGATAGGAGGTGTGAAAAAAAGAAAAGTCATCCAGGGCCGACATGTGGCGTCAGCCTTGGCATTTATTTCCTCTACACCACCTCACACATTTCAGTGGGTGAAGAAAGCCCTTACGAACATGCATACTGTCTCTTACGTTCTACAAATGCCCTGTACTTGATCTTTGTTGTTTGTTTGTACTTGAATCTTAGCAAAGACTTAAAAGGACTCCCATTCGTTTCACGTTTAGTGAGAAAGACAGTCTTTTGCTTTTCCCTCGTTAGGCCTACTACATCCACACTGAGGTGGCCCCCTGTCTGAGGCTCCAAAGTAACTGTGAGGTGTGTTTGTGAAGAAGATGGGAAACACTTGGAGAATCTACTTGTTCCATGGCTGTTCCCCAAAGCCGGTGCACTGGCTTGATCTTTTCAGACAGGCTGCTGGTTGCTTTCTGCAAAGAGCAGTTCATCAAGTTTCACAATGTGTTGAGAACAGGTTTGCGAAAGGCAAGTGAAGGCTTGTCATGGTTTTGTAACCAATTATTTCATTTGTATTTTATAAATCGGTCATAAATGTCACTGACTAATTGCTGCCCTTTCCCCCTTCCCCTGCCCAGACATCCCGTGGAACAAACAGGCAACCTTGTATCACTCTTGCCAGAGGCCAAGAATTAATGGCAGGTTTTAAACTAAACTTCATCTGTTTGGAAGGACATCAGTGGCAGCAGAGGACACACTATAATTTCTCTGCTCACCACCACTCCTCCCTGCCCTGAAAAACAAACATATTTCCATCGCTACACCCTCTGCCCAAGAAACTCAGATGCCAGCAAGACACCCCAAAAGAAACAGTATTAAAATAATCGTCTCACAACATCACTGAATTAGCCAAGGTCTTTTCTCGTCTATCTGATCATTACTAAACCCGCCATTACTCAAACGCACGCATTAAGGGATGATTTATCTGTTTGACTGTGGTACAAACACTCTCTTCTGTTGATGTTTAGTGGCTCTGGGAAAGGCAATGTGAATAATGTCCTGCCTCTGAATGAACTCTCAAGAATAACCACATTCCAAAGGTTGATGGGCGGGAGGAGGAGAGAAAGTAATTACTTTGCGATGGGTTAAAAGTCAGTAAGAAAAGAAAGCTGAGGGCAGCTCTGCCCTATAAACATTTCTGGAACGATACTCTCTTAAGTCAGTCTGGACAAAAGATCTATGTCATTAAAAAGAAATGACATGAATGTGACAATCTGCTCTCAGTCTCAGAGGAACTCTGCCTTCTGCACAGAAGAAGCCACCGAACAGTCACAATTCCAAGTGTACCAGCCTATAAACGCCTCCCCGGAAAAGAAGAAGGTATTGCCACTAAGCCTCTAGCTCCACCTTTTGCAATTTTTGAAAGCTGAAATCACAATTGTGTGGCTTGCAGATAATTCCAGCCTTTGGCACATTTGAAAACATTTTAAAAAAACGAGGTACCAAGATTTTTCTGTAAGTCCATTTCATATTTTTAAAAATCTGGATTTCTGGCATCTTTTGGAAAAAAAGAAATTGGACCAGTCCACAAGAGTGGGCCTGCACTCCCTCAAGGCAGCTGGTTGTCCTACTGAAACCGAAGGTGTTATTCTTGGCTCTGTCACATGGCACAGGACTCCCTGAAGCATGGCACCTAGTCTGCTTCGCTCCCAGACACTACCTGTTGGTTCCTGTATGGACCTGAACTTACCATTTCCGCTCTTTCGAGTGACTATTAATTAACTGCCCAGCAACTACAACTTTTCCCTACTTGAAGGCAGAGGAAAAGGGATTTCAGAAGCTCTAAGTCCTATCTAGCAATTCCAACTGTGACCAAAATTCCACTCCACTGAGTCAGTGTTTGAGTTTCGGAACAACGTGCCACAGCCCCTGTATGCTCGCCTGAAGACATCCCTGGGCCCTGATCCACTCAGACTGGCTGACCACCAGGCCAGCAGCTCCTCTAAAGAGCACCTAGTTCCCCAGGGCTCTGGAGCATGTTTTAAAGGCAAACTATGAACATGAACCATCCTAAGCTCTAATGGAAAAAAGACACTGTATTCTTATTTATTCTTATTACTCCAAAATTAACTTCGTTCAAAGTTGAACTATCCGACATGCATTTTCAGCCCAACTCTTCTAGAGTTATGATGGAGAAAACCCCATCATTCCTCAGGTTATATTTTTTATAATGAGGGCCACAAGAAATGCAGAGAGAAATCTCAGGATCTTTGGCTATAGAAATGAATGTACATATTTTGCACTAGCTAGCAGTAATTACTTTACCATGTGAGGCTCAGGGTAGGTAGTAATATGCAATACCTTTCAACTTGGAGCCATCTCAAAAACAAACAGAAAAAAAACCTGACCTCTGACCCTGTTTTGAAGCATCACTACCCGCTTGGGTAGTGTTTGCATGTTGAAATATTTATTTCCTTCATAAAAAAATCTATGTGAATATCCAATCTCTCAGCAGTAAAGAGTCTGATTTCCATGTTAGCAGAAGCCTTAAGTAATTTGGGGCTATGATCTAAACACTACAAGCTTTACCCACCTAAAACTTTGCCAGCTCTGAGCTGCATATTTTTCTTACCGGCTCCTCATTTGCAAAACATAGTGGAGACGCAGGTGAAAGGTGATGAAGTTTCAACAGCTGCAAAGCCCAGTTAGAAAACTCTGTTTCCTGGGCAGAGCTTCCAAGAGAGTAACATTTCTGAGCCTTCTGTCGCTTGAAGACATGAATTTGTACCAGTGAGGATGAACAAGTTCTCGCTAGCAGGTGTGATAATAGTAACTTCTAGATATGCAGTGGCGGAAAATGAAGCCTTCTGACCCCAAAAGGCAAGCCTTTTTTTTTCACCGAAACCCCTCCGATTATAACCCGAGCGCACTCGACTACCGTGAAGATGAGTTTGACGTCATCTGTTCCTAGGTTACGATGCTTGAAGAAAAAGGTCTAATAAAAATTACTTCATTTCCCCCATGGAAGAAGGAAAACATAAATCTCACATAAAGCACTCTACTGCATCATATTCACAAACTTGGATGGACAAATGAAAAATGGGGCTACCGAGGGGCGCCATGCCCTTTCATAAGAGTGCAGCCCTCAAGGTTGCTCAACAATAAGGTTGAGCTTAACCCCAACACCTCCTTCATCATGCTTTCTAATAACGGAGGGTAGTGGCGTGAGCCTTCACTTCATTTCTCAATGAGGTTCAGGACTGAAGTATTGAAATGAAGCTCAGAAGGGCTCTTAAGAGCAAAGGGGCTTCAGGTTTTCCTTCGTGTCTACTGACGTTATTCAGAGGAAAGTGGCTTCATTTTTCTTGGTGCAACGATTTGGGGAAAACAAAGGGATGTAGACCTTCACCTGTAGATGCCTTTAGAACTTGACCTCCAAATTTAACAGTAGCTCGCCAGACCGAAAACACTGGGGAATCCTGCCTGTCTCACTGTGAGTAGAACTGGTTACACTCTGTTTAGACTTGTGTAGAACATAAATCTGTGGCAGCTGAGAATTCTGTAATTCCAAGATGTAGCAGAAAACAGTTTTCGCATCGAATCCTGTGTTAATTATGGTCGCTTTAGGAAACAAACAAAAACCAATGTGGCAATAAAAAAATATATACCAATTCTATCTTCAGCTATTTAAATACAGAAGTTTCTTAAGAAATTTTCTCTTTAGAACTTAAGAACTTTCTATTTAGCCATACTGATAAGAACACACCTAAATAGCAGTTCCCGTCATGGCTCAGTGGTTAATGAATCCAACTAGGAACCATGAGGTTGCGGGTTCGATCCTTGCTCTTGCTCAGTGGCGTTGCCATGAGCTGTGGTGTAGGTTGCAGACACGGCTCAGATCCCGCGTTGCTGTGGCTCTGGTGTAGGTCAGTGGCTACGGCTCCGATTAGACCCCTAGCCTGGGAACCTCCATATGCCATGGGAGTGGCCCAAGAAATGGCAAAAAGACAAAAAAAAAAAAAAAAAAAAGAACACACCTAAACAAATATTAGAGCAAAAGTATGTCCTCAACAGACGGTATTGCCAGTGACTGCCTAATGCCCACTTTGGGTTTACAAACAAAAGGCTAAACCGACAGCTTGGAAGCTTCCTAACCTGCTTGGAAGGAGAGGCCCTTCCATAAGTGGCACAGGCTGTTGATCAGGACCTCAAGGAGCCTTCTCTGGACCTTTGGGCAAATTAGAAAAAAATGCCCCCTATGGGCAAACAAAGGGTCCAAGTTTCTCTCTCCAAAGAGAGGGGAGTGTGCCTCGCATTTTAGCACACACACACCCCTCGCTCATGTCGGTGCCCCCGCCTCCCCTTTGCTGGGAGCCTGTAAGCAGCATCTAGCCCATCTGCCTAGTGCTGAACCTGAAAACAGCATAAATAGGCCTCTTTCCAGACACTCTGGTTTCCAGGTAACAAAAGTCTTATCAAATAATCTCACCAGAAAGCAGAAGTCAGTGACTATTTCACAACTGTTTGGCAAAATGACCCCAATAGCACCACGCTGGCAGAATGAGGACTAAATCCAGGGATTCTATTCAGAAAAAAATGAGCAGACACAACAGAAAAGAGCAAAGTCATGTGGTTTCACTTCATGACTAACCAGTTCTTCTTGACTAAAGGGTGGGACTGGTTCTATCTTCTTCATATTTTGACTCATGAAGGGCACACACGGAGATGAGATCAGCAGGTTTGGTTCTTTCAGTGGCACAAAGGGAGTCATATGTGCATATCGTCAACCTAGAAGCCAGGCTTCAAGGTCCCGAGATCAGACTTAGGGAGGCAATATGCTTTGGCCAAACGCTCCCTTTGGAAGCAAATATACTCCCAAGGAGACAGCACCTGAAGGCCTCGCAGAAGACTGCGAGCATGGAAGGAGCTTTAAAATTTACAGAAAGAGCTGGCTAGGAGGCTACGATTACTTATTATAGAATTATTGTTTAGGGACAGTGAACGCTCACTGGATCTACAGAGATGCTTTAGTTCTTTTCTTTACCTCCATATCGGGATTTCCCCCGAGATGAGCTCCAATTGCGAATTATATACCAGCACCTTGATAATGCGTTGAGAGCCATCATAACTATTTACAATTGACAAGTATGTCTCAAAGGGAAGGAGAAAATGGGCAGAAGACACAAGGAATTTGCGCACACACAAACATGGCCAATAAACATGAAAAAACATTCAACCACAGTGGCAATAAAAAGATGAAATAAGAGGTTACTTTTACTCGAAAATTCTTTCAAATGGCACCATTCCATGCTCCCAAACATGAGAAGGGAGAGGTAGTCTCAAAAGCTGCTGATGCAAAGATAAATCGGTACATCTTTTTGGAAATCAAATTGGTCATGTTTTATTCAAAAATTCATTGCACACATACTCACGACATACTGTGATTTATTAGGGACTTAAAATACACATTTCCTTCCACCTTGTAATTCCATATCTGCAAATCTGTTCAATAAAGGACCCAAGATTTTTATAGAAGGACATCCTTCATGATATTTGAAAGTGAAAAACAAAACATGAGGTTAAATAAATTATTGTAATTTTTGAGGGAAATTATTCTTGAAGTGCAATAGTGAGAAAATGATGATACAATTTGTTCTGTGAAAAAGATAGCGTACCCAAATTTAAAAACAGAAACATTGCTAATCATAAACCAAATGTTAACAGTTCTGGATAGTAGACTTATGCAGGACTTTTATTCTCTTCCTGTGTGTTTCTATATTTTTGGAATTTTCTATGATAAGCATTTATTACCTTCAAAAGTAATAAAAAGTACTAAGCAACAAAAAAGGAATTAGCTAAAAAGCAGATGTATTTAGAGTCTCAAAAACATAACTGAACAAGAAAAACAATAAAACAGTGGTGTCAAAATTACAGTAGTACATGTGGGTGAAGATTTCCAAAGCCTCGAGATATATACATTTGAAGGCCCTGAAACAAAGTTCAAACCAGAAGGTCCATTAGAGATCACCCAGTTTAATCTCTCCATTGTACAGTTGTGGAAACCAAGATTAAGTATTGCCATGGCTAGACAGGGCACTGCAAGCTAGAGACTAAAAGCCTAAGACTTCTGCCTTCCAATCTATGCTGTTACCTTGATACTAGGACTGCAAATAGGTTTCATCTAAATTACAAGTGCCAGTAGCGGCTGTTTGATGTGTTGTGTTGATAAAGCTCAGGAGGAAAACCAGCATTAATATCAGGGATATCAGCCATGGGCAGGAAAAGAGATGGTGGGGCTAGGTATGACAACTGTTTGACCTTCCTGCAAAAAACTACATAATACTGTCCTCTCCAAACCAGGTGTTTGTATCCATAAAATAGGAAATGTCCATTTCTAGGGAAACATTTGATATAAATTAGGAATAAATAAAACTATAGCTTTAACAGGGAAAGAATGAAGAAAAAATAAAATTTCTATTTTCCAACTGAAAAGGGGCAATTACCGGTTTCATAAAGGTGCAGCATCATACTTCAAGGAAATATTTATACTCTCCATAAAGAAGCTGGGAGGGAAAAGCAAAAAAAAAAAAAAAAATAAATAAATAAATAAAAAAGTTGAAAGAGAAAACTCATGCCTTTCCTCTGGAAAGCTATAAATAGAAATAAAGTTCAAAGACACAGGGACGTGGCATGCAAAAGCCTTGATGCTAAAATAGCCAAAAGCCAATCAAGCCTTGGATAAACTTCAAAAGGGTCAACTTCACAGAAAGGTTAGTAAGGAATGAGTTCTCCTGAGACCTGTTAACTAGGGTCTCTACAGGGGAAAGCCATCCATAGGGAACTCTCACCTATGAAAATGGATATAAAACTAGTAAATACCAGTAAATCAAGTCCATCTGTACACTTACGTCAGAATCAAGTAAGGTCTATTCCAGGAGTGCAAGGATGGTTCAACAATGTAAAATCTAATAATGTCATCTACCACATTTGCAAATTAAAGGAAACAAATATATGACCATCTCAATAGACAATCTCCTCAAAAAAAAACAAAACAAAACAAAAATAGATCCAATTAAATGCAATACCCATTGAAGAGAACAAAAGTTTTGTTACTTGATTAAGGATAATTACCAGAAATCTCAGCAAATCTCAGACTCGTAAAACATTAGAACTATTATTACTACCAACAACAAAAATATAAAGACACCTACTATTCCCACTACTATTCAATATTATTCTGAAAATTTCAGCTGAGACAGGAAGAAAAATCAATTAAGTATTTCTGCTGGAAAGAAAAGGGCAGCATTATATTTCAGATTACAAAATTCCTTATCTAGAAATTCCAAGGGTATCAACTGAAAAACTACCAGAACTAATAAAAGCATTTAGTAAGCTAACCAAATAAATATAAAAAGTCAACAGCTATCTTACATACTTGTAAATCCACCACAATAGTAATAAATACTATGAAATATCTAGAAATAAACTTAGGAAAATGTGAAGAAAAATTTTAAAACTCTACTTAAGGACACAAAAGATGCCATAAATAAAAGATACATCATCTTAATGGGTGAGGAAACCTAATTTTTTAGAAGTTCTTTAACATATAAATTTATGAATTCAATGCACTCATAATAAAAATGCCAACAGAATGTTTTCAGATGGAATTTGACTGATCCTAAAATTCATCTAGAAGAAAAAGGCATGAGAATGGCAACAAAAGTGTTGTGTTCTTTTGTTTGTTTTTAATGCGGGGGAGGGGGAGAGCAGGCCCTATAATATATCAAAGCATAAATTTGGGTAACTAGGCAAAAATATAAATCAACTAGAATTGACAGTGCAGACATTGATAAATACATTTATGGGAATTTAGTATATGAAAAGTGTCTTTTCAAATTAATAAAGAATGGTTTATTCTAAAAATGTTGTTGCACCAACTGGCTTCTCCATTTAGGAAAAAAAAAAAACAATAAAGTTAACTTTTACCTAACAGCCTATTATTTCACAGAAGTGAAATTTACGTAATTAAAGAGGTAAACATTAAAAGCAAAACTATAAAAGCACTATAATAAAATAAAAACAAATTTATTTAAAAATGATGGAATAAGAAATGTCGTCTTAAGAAAGATATAATATACAAAGACTATAAAGGAAAAGATTAACATATTTGATAAGAATATCTGAAAAGAATAACACATTAAGACACATTTAAGATAAAAGATATAATAAAATCTTCAAAATTAAATAATAAGCGTCAGACTGAGAGAATACATTTGTAATATAGAAAATAGAAAAGAATTGATATACAGAACATATAAAGAGCTAAAAATGAATAGGAGAAAGATATACAATAGAAAAAAGCATCAAGATTATGAACGAGAAATATGAGAAGAAAATTTAAATGTTCAATAATAATGTGAAAAGATGTTCTCCAGTGATCAGGAAAATGCACACTAAAACCACGAGATAGGAGTTCCTGTCATGGCTCAGTGGTTAAGGAATCCAACTAGGATCCATAAGGTTGTGGGTTCGATCCCTGGCCTTGCTCAGTGGGTTAAGGATCTGGCATTGCCATGAGTTGTGGTGTAGGTCGCAGACGTGGCTCGGATCCCGTGTTGCTGTGGCTCTGGTGAAGGCCGGTGGCTACAGCTCTGATTAGACCCCTAGCCTGGGAATCTCCATATGCTACAGGAAGCGGCCCTAAAAAAGACAAAAAAAACAAACAAAAAAAAACCCCACGAGACAGAATTTTTCACCTATCCAAGTGGCAAAAATAAAATAATCAAGATTGATATATTGCTATCAATTCTTTGAACACGGTGGGAATAGGAATTGGTACAGCTCCTTCAGAGACAATTTAACAGTAACTAAAATTTTAAATGTGTATACACTTTAACCTATTAATACCATTTCCTAAAATCTATGCTATAGAAATTATTTATACATGGACCAAGAGGCATGAAGAAGGGCATTCATTACAATATGGCTTGTGATAGCAAAAAAAAAAAAAAAAAAGAAAAAAAAGAAAAAAGAAAGAAAGAAAAGAAAAAGAAAAAAATTCATACATCATCAATAGCAAGGTAGTTAAATAAGGCAGACTATACCATCCATATTATGGAATATTGTGCAGCAGTCAAAAGGAATTAATTAGAATTCTATTACTAATATGAACAGTTTTCTAAGTTAGTTTATACTGAATAATCACAAGCTGTAGAACTACATGGTTTGCCCTATTTTGTAAAAGTGAAATGAGAAAGAAGGAAGGAAGGAATAAATGGGGAAAGGAAGAAATAAAGACAAGACACTGCACAGGAAAGAATGAAAAGAATGAGATAATACCATATATTTCCTGTTGCCACATATATGTGTGCGCAAACACAAGAGGCAGATCTAGAAGAGTACACACCAAGCTGATTACGTGACGTGTTGCAGGAGAAATGAATACTTTTGGTGGAGAAAACCAAAGGAAGTTTGCTTTCGGAAGAGACAGCATGGAGCAAGGATTACAGGCAGACACTGGAGCAATCAATCTGTGCCTCTCCTATTTCATCTGTAAGTTGGGGTCATAATAGTATCTACTCATCCAATGACTATAATCAGTAAATGAATTAATATACCCCAAGCACATGTCTGGCATTTAGCAACTACAATAGAAATATTAACAGTTAGAGTGAGTTGTATAAAATTGCTGACATGAGAATGTTTTAATGCATAAAAACAGTAATTTTATATGGTTCAACTTGATGCTCTTATTTATATTTTTTGATTCTTTTAAATACACATCACATGCCTTTTTTTAAGGACTGCAGATTAGTAGAGCACCGAAGAGCTGGAGGGAGTCACTATGTAAAGACATATTAAATAGTTTCAGTATCTCTGTGTAGAAAGATTGCATCTTTAGGGAAGAAAACCAATATTTAGACTAACTTTGCCAAGTAAAGCTTGAGATATGCTTCAAAATCTACTTTGCACATTTTTCCATATAAATCGATTGGACCAAACCCTTATACAAATGACTATCTGCTATGTAGTAATAATTTGATTAAACCTGGAATTTCAAAGAAATATTAAAAATTGAAATAATGCATAAATCAGCACAAAATAAATAACATATTTTCTTTTGTCAAAGTATTAGACACCACTTTATCCTAAATAAACAGCATGTTTTAAATCTGTTATGATTATAACATCCATATAATATTTAGGACACAGATGTAACACACACACAGACACAAAAGAATGTTTACAATACTTGAAACCATACGAAGTGAATCTTTATATTTTAAAAAGGTTAGACTGGCCTTAGTTTTAGTTTTCCAATGCTAATATCAACTTTTCAATGCACTCTCCATAAAAAACTTGTGAAACCACCTCAGCTGAAGTCAATTTAGAAGGAGGAAAATATCCATAAATATAAAAACAAATCTCTAGTATTAAATACACAAACAACTCAAGGAGAGGAGAGATTCCTAGGAAACGTTTCTATAAATAGTTTGACATTATTACACAATCTTCTCTGCATATCTGGTAATGGAAACATTGCTACGGGTGATTGAAGAAATAAGCAACTTTGACATTTCTGGATGTAACTTGAGGAGATTATTTCATCATAAAGGATTGGTATAGAATATACTAACCAACAACTCAATATCAAAACTCTCCTTGCAACTCTAAAACAGTGCAGAATGACATTTAAGATAATCCATTTATCACCATCCAATACAGGCTGCTTGTTCACAAAATGTCAGTGACAAGATAGAGCATTCCGATTCCTGGGCAGTGGAGTGCCTGCGACGAGGAATCCTGAATACAGCAGCCCCTGCATTTCCTTACATGAGACTGCCAGACCTTGGACGGCAGCTCTCAGGGTTTTTGCAATTTATATGAGCAGCTGTACAAATGAAATGCTTTCTCTTTTTGTCACACTGCAGAAACAGTCCCCTCCAAAGAAAATGAAAAGTCTGCGTGTTCATTTGGAGGCAAGCAATTGACTTGTGGTGAGTTCTCGGTGTTTTTTTTTTTTTTTTTTTTTTTTTGCTATTTCTTGGGCTGCTCCCTCGGCATATGGAGATTCCCAGGCTAGGGGTCGAATTGGAGCTGTAGCCACTGGCCTCCGCCAGAGCCACAGCAACGTGGGATCCGAGCCACGTCTGCGACCTACACCACAGCTCACAGCAACGCCGGATCGTTAACCCACTGAGCAAGCGCAGGGACCGAACCCGCAACCTCATGGTTCTTAGTCGGATTCGTTAACCACTGCGCCACGACGGGAACTCCAGTTCTCGGTGTTTTTATTAGCCATCCTGAAAAAGCTCAATGCTTCAATTCTCAACAGGAGCAATGCTAAAAACTCCTTATTCATGTTTCGGAGTGGTTTTGTGCAAGGTACCTACCTCTGTGCTTGTCACCGGGTCCCTCTACGATCAGCCAGGAATTATCAACATTTTATTGGTGAGGAAAACGGAAGTTTAATTTTCATTTTTTAATTTAAGGTTTAATTTTTTTTGGTCAAGGTCTCATAGCAAAGCCAGAACCGTTCAACATTGGAGCTCAAATGATCCTTTGGGGTAAAATTAAGAAACCTCTAGTTCAGAGAGCACGAACTGATGATCTGCACGCCCTGAGATTTTCTAAAAAATATCTGAATTTCTGACTGTTCTTGAGAACGCAGCCTCTTTGGGCCCACCTTCGGCAGAGAAGCAGCTGGCTGGAGCTCATCACTGTTGCCATTAAATAAATCATGTGTTCCCAGCTTAGGACATCGTCCATTTCACTCATTTGACACTTACTTTATCTACAGCAACAGGCATAGATCTGAAGTAATAAGTGCAATGAGTTTTGAAAAAATGGGGAGCTCCGACTGTGGCTCAGCGGGGTACAAACCCGACTTGGATCCCTGGCCTCCCTCTGAGGGTTAAGGAGCGGGTGTTGCCGTGAGCTGTGGTGTAGGCTGCAGATGTGGCTCGCAACTCACACTGCTGCGGCTGTGGCGTAGGCCGGCAGCTGTAGCTCCAAAGCGACCCCTAGCCTGGGAACCTCCATATGCCACAGGTGTGGCCCTAAAAAGACACAAGAAAAATGTATATGCCTGTGTAACCATCACCTAATCAGGATATCCATGTCCACCCCAGTTCCCAAGTTCCCTCATGCTTCTTTCCAGTTACTTTCTTCTTTCTCTTCCCTTCTCACTCAGGTTTGTCACCTGCCCGTCAGCATCTGACTTGGAAATTCCCGACCTACATCAAATCTCTTCGGATTCCATTCAGGGAAACTAAACCCTAAGGAAAGGCAGGGCCAGAAGTAGAAGCGAGGTTCCCAACCTCCTGATTTCTATCTGCCCCATCTTCAGAACGAAGCCCTCTCAACCTGTTGCCCAAGAGTTGACCTGAAAGAAAATGCCAAGATACCATCGTCATGGGCTGTAAAGATACACGCGAGATGAGTGAATAATGAAGGCTGTTACTTCACTGGGAATGAATCAGGTTTGGAAGTAGCAATTAAGTAGCAAAGGGGAATAAGTTTAGACAGAGACTCTTCTGGGAGGGTTACTGTGACCTAGATTTGAGCAAGTTTATTCCTGGCAGTGGCAATGGGTCTGCTCCATCCCCACCACAGGGAGAGCATCTGGGGTCAGCCTCCTGCTGTGTAGCCTTGCCACTGTGAGACTCTGAAATGGCAGGAGCCCAGAGGCAAAAATAACCTCTGCTCTCTATGCCAGGCCACCTGCCTCTCGTCTAGGGTTGATGATCTTTGTTTAGGAGGCTAAGTGCCATGTGGGTTCTTGAACCCTGATTTTTTAAAAGAACGACATGGATGAAATTGAGCCTGAATGCATTTCTGCGTGGAGTTGACTCAGTGCCTGTCTTTCTTCATTAATCACTTTGGTTAATTAAGTTTCCACCTGAGGGTAAGGTATATGCAGAAAAATAGAAATAAGGTATATTCTCACTTTAATATTTAAGAGGTCATAGCATCCCCAGGGCCAAAGTAAGCAGTTACATTTGGCTTTAAAATAGCCAGTGGATACCAGTATCTCAACTGCCCCATTAGGAGACTTTTCCTGCACTCGCCGTGTACCTCCAGAGTGAAATTCCTCCTTTTCTTAAAAGTCTGCAACTCCTTCCCAAGAAAAATGGCTCAGAGGGATGGACAGCCCTGGAAGGCAGAGCTGCCTTCAGATGCCGTCATAAGCACAGCCCGGAAGAAAGACATAGGCTATTTTTTTCTCACCAAGATTTGAGTCTATAGCCACTGAAGAGATGCTGGAGCTGAAAGTAACCAATGAAAGTAATCTGGTCCAGCTCCTATGTTTTATAAATGAAGACACTGAGGGCCAGAGAGGTGAACTGGTTACGAACTATACTTTTTTACACGTCCTAGATCTGAATATCCAATGCAATTTAATAATATAGAGGACATTGTTTTGGTCCCAGGCAAAGAGGTGCAACTCCATTTTGCCGATGAGAAGACTGAGACCTTGCATAATGCAAAACTCACTTTCATCTAGAAAAATGAAGTCTGATGTGGGAAAAAATACTTCACCTCTCTGAGCCCCCGTTTCCTCATTCGTGTGGGAATAATAATATTTTTTCCTAGTAGGACTGTTCTGAAGATTCAATACTATGTGAAGAGTGTCAAAAAGTATTTTGATAACCGATACAGTTTTGTTGTGGTTTTTAAGCTATTTTTTTAAAGGGCAGAGCCAATAACAGCACCCTTGTCTCCATATGACTGGTCCAGGGCCCCTTCCATGAGGTGAGGCTCCAAGAATCTCCTATACTGTAGTTAGAACATGCACGAAGCGCAGCAGTAAAGGACAGAAGGGGGGAGGCGACAGACAGAAACCCTCTAAGACATGGAGATTAGCTGTTACCAAAAAAGGGCACCAGAGAATCATCATTCAAACTGGTGACTGCATTTCATCATGGAGGAGTGCGGATGGGATTTTATTAGCGGGCTCTGCCAAAAACACATTGGCAGATACAGCCCTGAGCTTGTGGTTCACCAGACACACAAGAGCCCCTCTTCAGGAAGGGGACCCTGTTTAGGCCTTGGCCCAAATCCAAGTTAATGCACAGTTAAAAGCAGCAGTTGCAGCAGAGCTGAGATAGGGGGTCCTCTGGAGGAGGGGCCGGCCAAGAAGGCTCTTCCCAAACTACTTATCAATTGTTAACAGAGACAACTTTAAACAACACACACAAAAGCAAACGAAGCCTCGACAAAATGTAGCCTCAGACACTACAGATGTTAGAGAACAAATACAATTAGTCAACGGATTCATGGGAAAATCTAAAATAAATGCAAATTCAAACACCAATGGGGTCTAATTTTCACCGACCAATTGGGGGGTGGGAGGGATTTCTAAAACAGAATAATGCTGGCAAGGATATATTGAAAACTCATATACTCCTATTTTGCTGATTGCAGTGCAAATTGGTGCAACACTTTTGGAAAGCAATTTGGCAACACATACTGAAAGCCATAAAAACATTCATATCTTTTGATTCAGCAATCCGCCTTTCAGATTCTAAGAAACTAATCCAAAATAAGGAAAAAGTAGTATGAGTAAACACATAATGGCTACATTGCTTATAATGGTGTCAGGCCAAAAGCAACTTAAACGTCCAACAATAAGGAATGATTTTGCATATTTAATACATTTCCTTGATGGAATAGCTTGTAGCCATATAAGGAAACTGCCTATAATTCTAAGTGAAAAAAAAATAGGGTCCTATGATTGCAACTTTTTTTTTCTTTCTTGGCTGCCCCATGGCATATGGCATTCCCCGGCCAGGGATCAGATTCAAGCCACAGTGGTGACCTACGCCACTGGTACAGCAATTCCGGATCCTCAACCCACTGTGCCGGGCCAGGGATCAAACTTGCATCTCAGCACTCCAGAGATGCCATTGATACCGCTGTGCCACGACAGAAACTCAACAACTATTTTTTAAATAAGCATATAAAATGCATATCTAGTAGACAAAGACTCAAAGGGAAACACCCCCAAAACATTAGTACTGTTTGTGGCTGAGTTTCCTTCTATTTATTATAAATGTTTCCATGTGGTCAATGTATTAGTTAGGATATATCCACTTTGATAATGTCACTGTATTATGTCCATCTATGTGTGCAAACTAGCTGCCCAGAAAGCACATCTTACTAGAGAGGATTTTATCTGGCCGATACTGTGTTTTTTGTTTGTTTGTTTGTTTGTTTGTTTTCTGTTTTGCTTTTTTGGGCCACACCTGTAGCATATGGAAGTTCCCAGGCTAGGGGTTGAATTGCTGGCCTACACCACAGTCACAGCAACATGGGATCCGAGCCAAGGCTACACCACAGCTCACAGCAATGCAGGATCCTTAACCCACTGAGCGGGGCCAGGGATCAAACCCATATCCTCAGGGATAGTAGTCAGGTTCATTTTCACGAAGCCACAACAGGAACTCCTGGTGGATACTGTTTTAAAATGGTGAATTACCTGCTGATATTAAAAACGCCAACAGTTTCACATCCATGGCTTCTACTGAAAAACATCTGAGGATTCTCTATATCCCACAAAGTAGAAACTGGTCAGAGTGAAGAAGCAACTGGCCCTCAAAAACAGTGTAAGCCCTGGCCTGTTTGTCATGGCTGCCACAATTCCCATTTGCCCCAAGGCTGTTTCACTCTATCATGTCACCTGCCCAATTCCTAGGCCATATGCCTAAGAGAAGAAAAAAAGAAAAGAAAAGAAAGAAAATGATGATGGAAAATGGTACCTAACCTGCATCCCCTTTTAAAGGTGAGTCACCGCACGGTAAGCTTAAAATTTGGCTGGACCATTACATTACCTGAAAATCACAGTCCAATGTACTACTCTCCCCTCCACGGCACAGGCAATTCCGGAGCCTTACCTACCAAGAAAGAGATGGTTGGACCCATCTCATTTTTCACGCCCGGCCCTGTTCCCGCCCCATCTCCGCCACTGCAATTGGTCTCCTTTTTTCCTTGAAGCTAGTCCCTGGCAAGACCCTGGGCACCCTCCTTCTCCAAGCTTAATAGGACTACAGAGGCTGACGCACGTTTTAGACAGAAGTTCATAGCCACGCTGCTTTTCCACATTACAAATCCAAATTATTTTCTGAGTTTCTCGAGACAGAGAGCCAGCAGGCTAAAGAAGATGCTTCCTCTCCCCCTGTATGTATTTGAGCTGTGATCTGACAGAACTCTGGCTCTTTCTGCTGCAGGCAGATGTTGGCATTTTTCTTTTCCCAGGGGCAGAGGGCATAGGAACAGAGCCTGTGAAGTAAAATAGAGAAGTGGCATCGGAAGATATAGGTGCCATCATATCCACTGCCTGCAACTATACACACATACATGCATACAGCATGATGAGATCAGGAGCTTGCTGTTTGTACATCTCCACCGAAACGTCACAAATTACCACTAACACGACATGTCACACTCACTTACAAAAGCCTCTGCCAAACCTGTGATCTGCGTAGATAAGTTAATTAGAAAACAAACAAAAATTTTTAAGGCGTGTTTTACTATTTTACGTGTCTGATCAAATAAAAGCCGAAGGACTAATTCTGGACCGAGGTCAGCAAACACGAGGACTCCAGGCAAAATGTCCTTAACTGTTTCCTAAAGCTCAGAAAACTCTTCTTCAGGCTGTAACAGAGAAGATTTATTTCAGAGAAAGGACAAATGCTGTCCTTTAATTAACAACATCTATCTCTGGGACAAGCTCATCAGGTATACAATACAGAAGATTCTTTGAATATAAAAGACAGATGGCAACTTCACTCCTGGGACTTTCAAGGCTGCCCCAGAAAAACACACAATTTTAAAAGGCTTTGAGAATCCTCCAGGGAGAGCCAGGCAGGAGACACGAACGCTTCATTGCCCTATTTACAAAGTAAAGCAGAAAGTGTCGCCGAACCATCCAGAAACACTTGAAGAAGAGCCGGGCAAAGCTGAAGGAGGAAAATAAGCATGTCTGCCAGGCAGTCAGGCTGTGAGTCTCGTGAAAGGTCCCTTTCCTCTCAGCCTGAATGGCACCTGATGAGAAGGGGTTTTAATGGGAAGGGCTGACAGACACGCTGGCCACGTGATCACAGACACAGCAAAAGGCAACTTTCAAAACTCCCCCTTTCTTTTTGTTTTTGTTTTTTTTTTTTAATTGAAGTACAGTTGATTTACAATGTTGTGATAGTTTCTGATACACAGCAAAGTGCCTCGGTCACGTTGAGAGTATAGTTTTTTCAGAACCTTTTCCATCAGAAGTTACTACAAGATATTGAATATCTGATGCCCTGTGCTATTCCGTAGGTCCTTGTTGTTCACCTGCTCTATATGCAGTAGTGTAAATACGTTTTGCTGAAAATGCCCAACCGGGCCGTTTCTACCCAGCTGAGCACCAGGTTTGCAGGGTAAGAAAGGAGGCTCGGATGAGGTCCCCAGCCCGAGTGGAATGTCTCTCCTTTTATGGTTCTCATTAATCTGACTCCACACACACATGTGTCGGTACAAGATTCCTACAGCATGTGTTAGACCGGCCTAACTGGGTGCTAACATTATAAACCACACATCAACACGTCCTGCCCGGGTGTTAATGTCTATTAATGTCCTGCTGGGGAAAAGGCTCTTAGAGCCATTTCAGAGCCACAATTCAAGACGGCCTGCCACAAGTTCTAGTCTCGGCCTGCTGACGTTAGACGGCGTATCTCATTAACAGAATTTCTGGAGGAGGGGGGTTGTGAACCGCGCTGTGCTGGGTTTCAAGTTGCTGAGATGATCGCCATAAAAAAAAGCTTAAAAAGACACATAAATCTGAAGGAATTTAGGGTTGAGGACTTAACCATGTGGAATTTGGCTACGGATACCCCAGATACCAAATTAGGCTTCTCTTCTGCCGAACTGTGATGGCTTATAACACAAGGATACGGGGAGGGAGAGAGCTTGCCAACGCCATGGTGAGTTTCCTTGTCTGCACGTTTTCTATGCTGCCTCTGAAATGGTGTACATTTTCTTCACATTGTATTTCCTAAGTTCCCAAGAGCATATATAATTTGCTTATATATGCAATATGTATATATGTACACCACTGACGGAGGTGAATAAAGTGTATGCTGTGGATTTCTTTTATACAAGGTGGTAAGAATGCACGCACCCATATACACGTTTATGTGAAACCAAACGAATTAAATGACAATTTTAATCATTTGTGGCATTTCCTCAAGCTTTGCTTGCCATCACATAAAGTGCATATCTAAGCCACAACTCCATTCCTGGGGAGGGAAAAAAAAAAAAAAAAAAGACATACACACAAGCACAACCGTCAAAACCGGATTTGCCCTTCTCTAAATTAATCCAATTATTCAAATGTCAGTTATATCTGTCACAGCCTGGCTCCTTGGGCCGAACCAAACTGTTAAAAATTAAAACTGTTTTACTTCGTTTAGTCTTTCTGCCTTTTTAGTGTAAAATCCACGGTCTCGACAAAAAGTTGTGGGATTTGACACCCAGTGCAACACAACCCTATTGCTGTCATCCATGCATAATTCACTTTGGAAATATGCACTTGCTTTAAAATATTACTAAAATATACATGTAACATATGCTAATTTCACTGCGTTGGCTTGTAAGCTCCAGCCACTAGGTTATATGTAAACTTCGCCAAGTGCATACACTGTACATAAAGGGATTATAAATGAAAGGAAATATCTGTGTCCCTAGCTCTCTGTCTCCAGCCTTGGCCAAACTGACAGCCCCAAATCCCAGCACCATCTAACATGCCCTTCCCGTGGAGAAGACAGCCTGTTCTCAGAGTCTTAATTACATCCCAGCTGACTGCCCAGCATTGCCAAAATCAGGCAACAAACGCTGGCCCTTCACTCACAATATGGTCGGCTAAACAGACTCCTGGTCACACAGAAAGAAACTTTCACAACATGGAGAAATAAAGGGACAAGCAGGAGATCAAGGGAGAGCATAAATAGTAACCTAGGGGATGGCAGAGACAGAAACAATTCATCCCCACCACGCAAAAAAAAAGGGGGGGGGAGAGGAAAGAAAAAAAAAGGAAAACCTTCTCTTCCCAGAATCCTTGGGCACCACCGAGCAGCAGAATTTTAACAAAGCTATCCTTATTACAATGAAATCAAAGCCCTTCTCGTCCAGCCAAGTACTGCTGCTCCTCAAGATGGGCTGCTGATACCAAGACTCAGTAGATTAATGATTGTGAAGCAAGACTCACCCGCCCCACATGGATCAGGCCATTATAATTAACAGAAGAACAGCATGCAACATTCTACCATTGCAAATGGTATCATATGTTTTCCTGGCTGGCTTTTGGGGAAGGGTTTAGCTCATTTGACATGGCCAGAAGGTACTAGCATCTTATGTTCATAGCTACCTCTCCCTCACATCGACCTAGCATAAAATGAAGTTTCTTTCTGGTTGTGACTACATCACATGTAGATGACAGCCAGGACGATCACCAAACTTAGATGCTCCTTCTGGTTTGGTCCAACTCTAACTATCGTCTAAGGGCATAACTACAATTTGCTTTAGGAAGCTTTGGAAGGCAGTTGTTCTCCAAACCACAGACATCAAGACCAACAAAAGAGTTTGAAAGAGGGTTAACAGAAAAAGCTCTGCCCTATGTATTAAAATGTTGTATGCTGAGAAAACAGTAATTTCAAATATGAGCTGCAAATCAGAAATCACAGAGGCAGGTGCTTGGAATTTGACTCATTGATTTGAGTACTGAAATTGTGTTTTGGGGGGTACCATGAGTTCAACACAATGGGAACAGTGCCCCCCCTGGCATCCAGTCATGTAGCAACCCTGGTTGGTCTGCAATTAAGCTGCTTCTCACAAGGGCAACTCCAATGTAGTATGTTGCAAGAAGAATAGGGCTATGGATTTAGCCATTTAAAAGATAGAGGAGCCTCCTGAACAAAGGAGGGTCAGAGAGCTAGTCAGCCAGTAAAAATAACTCATATACAGTAAGTACAATTTCCAAAGCACTTCAACTCACATCTTTACGAAGTTTCAACTCTGCAAGGTTGGTATTATTCTTCTGGTTTTACACAAGAAAACACAGAAGGTCAGATAAGTGAGATGCTCATCCAAGAGAATGCGGGTTTTGACCACAAAATTCATACTTTCCCAATGCCCTGTGTTATTGCTCCAGAAAGTACAGAAGAAAGACAGAAGGAGGATAACTAAATATTTCAGATGTATCGTGTTGGGTAAACGAGGAAAACACAAGTAATTTTACTCTACAGTAAGAGTAGGAGTCAGCAGGTATGCACTGCAGGCAGGTGGCAAGGAAGCTCAGGTGTTGAAATGCAATCCTTTCTAATACCGTCCCTCCTTCCTACCACAGCTGCCCTTGGGTGGGGAAGATGAGGACACCCCTGATGCCTTTATTAGGAGTTTCAAAGAGAATAGCTAACTACCCAAGCATGCCACCAGTTAAATAATGCTACGGCTATCACTAGCACCACCACTAACTCCCTCTTTGTAAAAGAAGTTGATACCACTAATCCCTATTATATGGTGACAACATGATGGGATGTTTAACAAAAAGGGATCATTATCACAGAAAACAGTGTAACAACAAGGAAACTATTACAATTGTTAGGGTAAATGATTCTGGGACTCAACAGGATTTTTCAGTTGTTATTTATTTTTAGTTTTACCTTATGGAAAATGCTTAGTTAAAAAAAGAAAAAGCTTCATTATAATAGATCTGAATTCAGCATGGCGTAGCTAGAAATCATAATCTAATGCCTCCTATGCAGCCCTAAAATTAAATCTTTATACTGTTTTATCCTTTGAGCTGGTCTAAAGCTATAAGACAAGAAAACAATGGATTCAGTATACCTGAACAGTGCTGAGTAACAGCCATTGCATGATTCATGATTTTCTATGGAACTTAAACGCAGATTTGGAATCCTGCTTCCATTACAGAAACAGACTACATTCAAATTGCATCTTGAGAATTGATACCAAACATCCTTTGGGGATAAATTCACTGCAATTTCAAGTCTGGGAAGGCAACCAAGATATTTAATGGAAAGAACATGGACACATTTAACATGTGCTTCGACAAGAGATTTAAAAAAAAAAGAAAAGAAAAGAAAAGAAAAAGAAAGAAAGAAAACAACTTTAAAACCCAAGCCAAAGGGAAGGATTTCCAATTATGCTGAGAGGAGGACATCTCCCTCCCCCCAGCAATCTCCGTATCACTAATAAATGAAAAGAGAATAAAACATTTGTTGTGTTCTGGTTCCCTTAAACATAAGTCTTCCTCAAGGCTCAGGCCCAGGGTTGGCCAACTATGGCCCATGGGCTAAATCCTGCCACCTGTTTTAGTAAATAAAGTTTTACTGGAACACAGCCCCGCTTATTCATTTATATATTGTCTATGGCTGCTTTTGTGCTTCAACTGCAGAGAAGAGCAACTGTGACAGAGACCATGTGGCCCACGGGGCCTAACATATTTACTATCTGACCTTTTACAGAAAGTTTGCCAACCCCTGGCCTTGACAAAGGCCTACTGTGAACCACATGGCAGGGAGCTCGACCAATCCCAAAGAACTCACCCTATGAAAACTGGTTTAAGTTGAAATGGGAAGAAATACACTTTGTTTTATATCCTGGCAGGGTCTCATTTTCTTCACCGTGGCGCACAGTGACCGAAGGCCTAGCACGAGTGGGCGTTATTATCAGGAACAGCTTTGGGGAATCTCAGCAATCTGCTTGAAGGTCCTTGCTGAAAGTTCTACTACTTTCCAAGATAAGAGCAATTCATCTCAAAGAGGCACACATCTAAAACTGGCAACCATGGCTTTAGAGGCAACAGGTCCGGGTTTGAGTCACACCTTCTGAAATGACTAAAAAATGTTAAATGGGAATCATGACTTTGGCTTTCAGAGACCCAGTTTCTTCACTGGTAAAGTGAAGAAAAAAAAAAACCTCTGAATTAATGTGTGAACGGCATGAGTTACAGTGTTTGCAAAGCACTTAATGCAACGTCTGACGCTTTCTCTAAATTGACTGTATGAGAGAAGAAAGGAATTATTTTGGGATTTGCAGAATCAACTTCCAAGAGTCCTTCCTTTTTATCCAGGATTCTCACCTCACCCAAACATCTGCCACCTTGAGACTCTTTTTACTCTAGCGACTTTGTCTAGAGGTGTCTGAATTCCTAGTACAACAGAAAAGAGGCTCTGTTGTCCTTTCATTTTGCCTTTTGAGAGCCCAAATCTCCGGCATCTTCTCTGTTGCCCTCGTCACAGGAGTCATCCACATTCTGACTCTTAGTTGATATATATTGTTATAATAACCAGCTGCCAAGCAAGCTCTTATGTAGGCTCACTGGCTCAGCTCACTGCCATGTTTTCCATGCAATCCACACAAAACAGGTCAAACAATCTAGGCCCCCAGAGTAATTCAAAACATATAGAACAAGAAGTCCAGGTAAGATTTGGAGAAAGGAGCTTATCACTCATGCTAGTGAGATACAGGGAGAAGTATGAAGCGAATTCTGGATCTGAAATGCACGTGTACAGCTATTATATAACATCTTTTATTTGTGTCATTGTGGTATCATTAGGATCCTCAAATACCAAAGACAAGAATAAATGTGATTTGGAAGGACCTCTGAGAGCAAGACAATGTTTGCTTGCTAATATATTGCTTAAAAAGACCCCAAGCTGTTGTAGCATACATTTGGTAACTTAAGAAAATACAACAAAGATTAGTCTTGGTTTGGTTCTGATAAAAATGCTAATTTTTCCTAGTGGATTTGAGGCTAAGAAAATAAATCTCCCAGAATTAAAAAAAAAAAAATTCTATACTTAATACTGTACACGTATTCTGTACACTGCATATACAAATGAAAGACCAATACTTTTTTCATCCTCTCACTGGGGAAAGAAAATACATATTCTTTTCATGGTGTGCTTTGCTGTCAAATACAGTTAACTCAATTTTAGCAGATTTGAATTTTCAAAGTAGCTTTTTTTTTTTTTGGCTGCACTTTCAGCTTATAGAAGTTCCTGGGATCCCAGTATCAAACCTGAGCCACAGCAGCGACAACACCGAATCCTTAACCTCTACGCCAGGGGGAACTCCTCAAAATAACAGATTATTTAAACAAAGCTTATGAATATCTAAAATAATGTGGACCGCCATGCACCGAGTATGTCTGAGGTCCAATGAGCTAAAAGGTCTTGAACTTGCAATAAGTTCTCCACCATAGACAGTATGATACTGGCCATCAGCAGTCAAAGGACAGATGTTACATGAGCAGTGAAAGCACCTGATAACTTTTCACGGGCTTCCCAGGTAGACTTGTATCAGGAGACCCATGAACCAGTCTGCAGACTATCCCCAGGAATGGGGGTAGGATGATGAAGCATAATCACGATAATCACAAAGCCCTAGGTCCATCTTCCAGCACTCTGGGGTTCGGTCTTCTCCCATTTGCCTTCCATGAAAATATGCCGTGGAGCCTGATTACTGCTTCCTGGTGGGGACAGTGACAAACCCTTTGGATGCTACAGAGGTGACTATGTATACATCTAAAAGAGGCTTGCTCTGTCATGGTCTTCAGGAAGAAATTAAAGTGACAACGTCACCAGGGTCTCTGTCCCCCCAAAGCATTCACTTGAAGGCAAGCACAGGACTTCCATGACTCAGCGGATCCCAATTTTCATTTTGGGTCCCGTCTGAAGCCTTCACCATTAGCTCTGACCCAAAGCTAAGCAAGGAAATGCTATAGAAAAAATGGTCTCCTACGTTAACTACTACAGAAGCGGGGGCCTGAGAGACGGGGGCACGAAACCCTGAATATGGTTTATATGCTATCACAGCAAGACGACACGTAAATGCTTTCCCCTAACTCTGGGAAGAGACCCAGTGAAAGAGGTTAACAGAAATAAGGAGACAGTGAACATTAATGGGCGGTGAGGACCAGGGATGCAGATGCTTTGGGAGGCTGACAGGCATCATACCACCACCCTACTTGTCCCGGTAAGTTCTCATGGAAGTGGCTCTCCTTGGGGTGTTTGAGAACTATCGGCTCAGAGTGGTAGATTCCAAAGGTGCCCCGTGAGAAGTCTGGTCCCACCCTGCCCTTTACCAAAGTGTACATGATTCAAAAAAGACTCAATGATACCACCAAGGATGTGTCACGAATCAAACCGGTGCAAATCACTGTCAACATCAGTCATCATAACTGGATTCCCCAAGGCCCGTTCCAACATATGCTAACTGAATTAATAACAAAAGATTGAAAGACAGATTTCAGGTAAAGCTGATAAATGCCCCAACCAGACCTAAAATTGGCATGTCTCTGATAATAATGAAACACAAGCCAGTGCATCTGGCTAGCAAAATCCATCCTCCCGGCCGCGAAAAGAAGTTAGACTCTACCTTGGAAGAATGCACAATAGGACTCCCATGAATTAGCTCAAAGAATTTAATACCTGTTGCAATTTTCTCCAATTTAGTCTATGAAATAATAACACAGACAGCAATTACCATAAAGAAAAACTTCAGGTGCAACAGCATTAGTTCAACAGCTGGGATCAAGTGTCAGCCCAGAAGAACCAATTTCATTCATTTTATCTCCAGCTCTGGAGACATGCTGCTACTGGCTTTAATAGTCAGGAATGTCTGTGGGCTAAATGACTCTGCTGAGCTAGTCAAGTGAGGGCAGCCTGCGACAGTTTAATTGGGCTGCTTGCTAGAACTCTATCTGGGGGTTAGAAGCGGTGGTATACAAACAGGCATAAAGCATAAAGCATCACCCAACGCTGGGCAGGGCCACCTGCAGGAGGAAGGCAAAAGTGGGGAGCTTCTGGCCAGCAGGATCTCTCCTTGACACTGGCATCGGCTTGGCTAAGGTGCGCTGGCACCGCGGAGCTGCTGCCGCAGGAGAAAAGTGGGGTTCAGAGAGCAAGTCATCGTTGGTCTTGTATTGATTTCTGGACACTGTGTCCTAGATCCATTCCAAGATAGCATGACAGGTGTCGGTTGTGTGCTTGCGAGAGACACAACAGACTAGCGCCAAGCCACCCCACTGTGTTCCGATCGGATTTCCTCCCAGATTTTTTTTTTTTTCCAGACAGGGTGATCCAAACAAGTTTATCATCGAAAAAGAAGGTTAGGGGCTGGTTAATCAGCCATTTGTCTGGCCTGCTCTGCATCTGGGAGTCAAGGGGTTGACATCAAGCACAACTGGGCCCTTTGGTTTTATCTCAGGTAACCCCCCGTCTCTGGTAATTGAACCCATTCCTCGCGGTCAGAGTTCCTGTCACTCATATTCAATGTCTGTCATTACTGAGAAATGCTTCCTGTCATATTACACTGACAGAACCACTACGGCAAGGCCAGCGCGATTCCCTCAGCCCCAGAGCCAAGACAATGGGAGCCTCTTTCTCAGACCAGTGATGTTTAACATTTTATGCGCTGACACCGGGTCTGTAAGCACAATATAATGAAAGTCGAGTCAATGGGAGATAAAAATTCATACTTTCCCCTCCTTCGGGGGCTGCCAGGCGAGATCAGAAATAAAACAAGTTGGCAGCTCCGACCAAACCACCGCACCGGTGCCACGGCAGGCGTCTGCGGAGTGCGCCATGTGGATTTGCACAGCGGCACACTCACAGCCGTGCACACGTGCGCCCGTTTGTCTCTGACGTGGCTGGTGTAAAAAGTCACTTGTCCCTTGGCGGGGCAGGAACCACTGTCGAGGGGTCGCTAACCTTCGAAATCCAACTCTTCTCGGAAGGTATTGTGACACTATTCATGCTCTGAGGGGAGGCCGGGCAGCAGGTTGAACAAAGAATGGCTCCATCGCTCTGTCTGGAATCTCGGGATGGGTTCTGAGGACAAGGGTACCCCTGACGAGGGCTCTGCAGCTCCCGGTTCACTCTGGAGTGCCATCGACTCCTGGTTTTCAAGGCCTCCAACCTGCTTTTCCAGCCTTGCCGTGTTGCATTTCTTCCCATGCAGTTGACACAGAAATCTCCGTGTTACTCCCGCCTTATCACACTTTGTGCTGTTAGGCCCCTGGGCCTCTGCACGTTGCCGTTCCATTTGGGAAGTCTTTTCCCCCACTCCCTCCCCCTTCGAGCACCCCCTATTCACCCCCCACCTCCCTGCTTCCCCCTCCCCCCAGCTCTCAGGCTACCTGCTCTATGGCGATGGCTCACACCCCTCAGATGCTCATCACCCTCTTGTGGTTAAGAGCTTGGGCGCTGAAATGACACTGGGGGACTCTGACTCCTCCTTCTGGCATTTAAGCAAGTGTGTACATTGTGCCTCAGTTTCCTCAGCTGTGGGATGGGGCTAACGGCAGTCTATCTCACAGGGTTGTTGTGAGGATTCAGCAAGAGAGCCCCTAGTAACAGCTACAGTGCGCGTACATGGTTTCAAGACACCGCCAGTAAAGAGCAAACACTCAGTGAGTCCCTGCTTTAATGACAATAATGATGCTGGAACAACAATATGGGTATTCTCCAGGCAGTCTGTTTACATTAGTAATACAATATCTCATTTTCCTTTGCTGGTTTCCCGTGTGCTCTTCCACTTGGCAGAGAGCCGTGGGCACCAGCATCATCTGAGAGCTTGTTAGAAACGCCAATGCTCAGGCCCCACCCGGAAAGGGCTTGCAATCTGTGTTTTACATGCTTGCAAGGTGATCCTGATGCTGATTCTGAGAACACTGGCCCCGGGCTTGGGCTTGGGGACCTGGCGTCCCAGCTCCTCTCTCTGCCAGCCCTGTGACCCTGGGAAAGTTGCTTGACATCGTATTGCCTTGATTTGCCCTCACTAAAATTAGAGACGCAGAAAAAAAATACTGACCATTGTAAGAGTTGCACTAATTCACGGAAAGGAGTTAAAAAAAATTTCGTGCCAGGCACAGAGAAGCCCTCAGTAAGAACTAGCTAGTACTATTTTTCACTCAGGCTGAAACAGGTTACTGATATGCGTAAAGCACTCGGACGTTTTCGTAGGAGTTTGATGAGTTATTTCTGGCAGTGATATTCATCTGATGCCAAGCCTCCTGAGGGCAGAGACCCTGCCTTATTCATCTCGAACTCCCAGGACCTCCGCCCAGGCTTTGCTCCCTGGAACTCCGTGGTGGATCCAGAGGCCTAGGCGGTGGGCTGGCTGTTTACTTGGGGTTGGTGCTCTGCGGGCCAGAAGGCAGAGAAACAAGACATTTCACTTTGGCTTCAGCGGCTTTCCCGAGGCCACCAGCCTGTGGGCCAATTGTCGTTTGCACAGATCTTTCCTTCCCGGTTCAGGAGGCTGCTTTCACTAAAGGTCGCACCCCCTAAGCCTAGTAACTTTGGATTTAAAAATCATTTTGACTTGATATTTTACAGGGAACATGGCAGGCTTAGTGAGTTTAATCTCTCGCTCTCTTTTAATACACCGGAGGTGGGACACCTTTTAACCTATCTGACAAAGCTTTAAAAAAGCCTCTGCTTAGAAACTGACTGCAGCCTGAAGCAGAATGTAAAAGCTGGCCGCGAGCTCTCCACGCTGGAGGGGGCAAGCCCGCAAAGTCACAAGCACTCAGCTCTCCTCTGGCATAAACCAAACTGCACTCACCAGCTCCTCTCCTCCTCTCCTCCTCCCTGGAGAAAATCAAAACCGGCCGAGGAAAAGAAAGCGCTCTCCTGCCAGGGAGCGGGCCGTCTCTGAATGGTCTGCTTCACTGATCTCTTCAAATAGCCAGGTACGAGCTACACCAAGAGGATTAAGAAAGCTCGTTTTGCAGCAAAGGGATGAACTACCTTGCTTGGGGAAAGTTCCCATTTTAGACGAGTGCCAGGACCGTAATAAATAGTAAAGGCTGGCTGTTGTTTATTAGGAAAAAAACTGTGCTGCTACACTTACTCTAAATAGGACTCATATAGCCTGTCCGATAGTGAACCCTGTAAATATTAAGTCTATGAAGATCTGCTATTTAGCTAATAGAAGAGTTCCTCAAACATAGAATCATAAGCTAGAAGCCATGAGCAGTTAGCAGAAGGAAGTGTTTCAGCATCTCTCCAGAAGGCATTGCTCATCATCCAGACAACAAAAAGTAGGCAGTGGGGTGTTTTTTTTTTCAACAGTTACATGTATCTAATAAATAGATGAACAAACGTCATATCTTGATGAATGTTTCTACTATCATTCCTTGTAGCAACAGGTTAGTGGTGACTCCAGATTTTTTCTCCTACCCCCAGGAGTGGAATTGAGGGGGACACGAGAATGGAAGAAGCTATCTTTTGATCTCTGGAAGCAACACCAGCTAAATCCTGGCAATGGGGAGAAAGGCTGAAATGACCATGGCAATAAAAAGCATTCACGTTTCTCTCCAAAGGCATTACTGCTATCAAATTGGGCCCAATAATATGTCACATGCAATCCCAGCAGCAGCGTCCCACACCCTGTTCCCTCTGCTGTTCTAGAGCCAACCTCCAGCTAGAGTCTTAGATTCTGCCTCCTCCTTGCACAGCCCAACAGTAACCATTGTCTGGAGCCCTACAATGAACCACGAAAAATTCACACAGGACAGCTTCAGACCTCAAAGCGCCACGCTCTGAAAAATAAAAATGAATTCCATTCACCAGACCAAGTGGGGGCAGGCCCATCACAACAATATTTCTAATGCTGAAATATTCCATTGCCAAATGTTCCTGTCAAACCATGGTTTAATTACCTTGGCCCCCATGCCTCTTATAATCACCTGTCATTAGCAACAATGCTGGCATCTGTTTACACGGCTGTCAGAAATGCCAGCCCAGCTGAAGCCAGGGGAGAAGAAAACTTTTATGGGGCTATTGGCCTCCATTGGGCAGGGGGTGGGGAAGTCCCCTTAAGGTTGACCTGTCTACACCCAGGGCGATGATCGACCCCTCAACAGATAACCTAAGGACAGAACCCCTGAAGCAAATCTACTTCGGATAGACACACATTTTAAATCGGGTTGTTTAGCGATTCTCAGACCAAAGAGGAAAATGTTGGTGATTCACGGCTGTAGGATGTCTCCTTTTATGGCCTTTCTGGTTCCCTCCAGAAAATAACACCAGAGATAATGTGGTCTCCATCCCCATGTCTTGGGGCTCTTTCCACCCCTGTGCGCGCCTCAACCCTACAAGGTCACACCTGACACCTCCTTCTTCCATTAATTCTCCTTTTCCTCCTCCGGGGACAAGGTCTGCCTTCCTGACCACTTAGTCGCTGCCACGGCCTACTCGATTTGAGAGGATTTTTCTCCCAGAGACCGCCTGCATCAGAGGCCACCATCTCCCCAGAGTCCTCTTTCTTCCCCACATCCCTAAAAACAAACACACGGCGCCTTTTTGTTTTGACATTTTAGCACATCAACAGCGAGCGGGCGAGGGAGGCAGCGAATGAATCTCTCATAGGGCTGCTCAGAAACCCGTCACATTTGTAGGTAGCGGTGAGTGGTTTTCAGGTCTTGATGTTCTTCTAACGGGTTACGCTGGTTTGAGGTGAAGGTCTGTGGATAACCATCTTTATTTCATTTTCTCTGAATTCAGTTGCATCACCTCGAAAATGGACACGGGGGCCCTCTGCCTCTGGATGACTTCTGGGAGAAGAGACAGGAAAAGACACTCTACAAAGCACCAACACACAGTAGGTGCTCAGTACCTGCTGAGCTCCACTCTGATGCCCTTTCTTCCCATTAAAAACCTTCCCAACGCATATGATTACTTATTTCAAGGAGCTCATGATTTACTTAAGAGTTGATGCCATTCCACTCGGCATTTATCTCACAATCGATTGCATCTGCTTTCTGATAACTACAGTTAACCTTGATTCGAAGACCTATCACAGCCCTGGACACAGGGCGGGGCACTTTCAAAAGGCTTTGTAAGTGGAATTTGGATTCGTTTCTGTGCTCAGGATGGAATGGAATCGTTGCCCCATCCCTAAGGGCTGACCCCTCCTGCTTCTCCAGCCCCATCTCACGTTCTTTCCCCGCTATGAGGTCAAGTTTCCTTAGCTGCCTGAACATTTGCCCCCACCTTCTCCTTGGTCCACTAATTCTCAGAGCTTGGCTTTAAGCAAGGTCCCTGCTGCCTCCCTTCGGGCTCAGCAGCCTGTGAATTCCACAGTGAAGGCTGCGGGAGGCCAAGCTGTACGCCTTACCCCAGCCGAAACAGTGGAGGCTCTTTAATCCGCCTGCAGAAATTTTCAGAATTTTAGCCCCTTCTTTAACCCCTTCCGGGGCCCTTCCTGGCCACACACTCTCTCTGGAGTTCCGAACTTCCTTTTTCAGCCTGCCTCCCTCGACCTTTTTTTCTTTTTGGCTTTCATGTTCACTGATCAGCACGTTCACTGACAAGTATCTCATTACCCCAAGTTTCACGGCTGGGCAAGGTGCATCATCTTACCTTAAATGACAAGATAACATTATTTTGTTTCAGGAAAAGATTCAAAATCCTATCCCCAGAGGTTAACGAAAAAAAAAAAAAAATCATGCTTCTTTTCAAATGAAAGTCCCCTCCACACATTGCTACAATTCTAACAACTCCCTTAAAAGAAGACTGTTTCAGGAGTTCCTGTTGTGGCACTGCAGAAACAAATCCAACTAGGAACCACGACGTTTCAGGCTAGATCCCTGGCCTCACTCAGTGGGTCAAGGGTCCAGTGTTGCAGTGAGCTGTGGTGTAGGTCGCAAACACGGCTCAGATCTGGCATGTCTGTGGCTGTGGTGTAGGCCGGCATCTGTAGCTCCGATTCGACCCCTAGCCTGGGAACCTCCAAATGCTGCAGGTGCAGCCCTAAAAGGACAAAAAGACAAAAAATAAAAATAAAAATAAAAAAAAGAAGATTATTTCAGAGGTCCCTGATGGCTCAGCAAGTTAAGGATTGGGTGTTGTAACTGCTGTGGCTGTGGCGTGGGTTCAATCCCTGGCCCGGGAACTTCCCCGGAGAACTCTGAATTTCTCTTGACAGTGACTTTAACCAGTCTAGTTACTGACTCCTAATCCTAAAATGCGGTCACGTAGATCCGTACCGCCGCCCCCCGCCCCCACCCCGGCTTTTCCCTCATCTCTTTTATATTTCAAAATGGGTTAGAGAGAAAACTGGGAACCTTCTTCACATAGATCAACAATCTATGAACCCTTTTCCTTGACAAGCATTAGAGCAGCTCCTGGGCCCTACTTTCGACAGGACCCCGGCCTTCGTTATTAAGTTTGACGCTTTGCGTGAAGGAAAAACAGGCAGTTATTTTACAGATGTGCATGGGGGGGAGCTACGAAAGGGCATTTTACTAGCTCAATATGGCCAAAGAAATCAGCCATAGCTGGCACCATCACACGTTGTTGTTTCAGAAAAATGTGCTGTGGAGAATTGACGCTGTACCTATAATTTTAAAAGATTTGCTCATTTAAACCAACCGGCAGCATTTGCTGCCACATAATGGAGAAATTCACAGGACGCTGGGCCCCCTCATGGCTTCTGTGGCTATAAATGCCCCTTCATGCTGGATTTTTTATATTTTAGTAAATTAATAGTTTACTGTTCCAAGATTCCTACGTGTTTATATTATTGCTTTTCTAACATAAAAGTTTGCAGTTGTTATGGAAACATATGGGAACATTTGCTGCTAAATTTTAAATGCATTTTCTACCCCTGTTACACACCTGAAATGAAGCCAAAAACTCTCTTTGCTTTACATTAGAGTGAAATTCAAACGGGTCTGGATGACTATAAATGGTTACTGTTTGTCTTGGCTCCTACCTGTATCAGATTTAGACGGAGGAATCTTAGGGAAGAAATTACACGGGATAAAATGGATATTTCTAAATTACAAGGCCTGCAATTCCAGTGGCTCCAAATATCAGCTTTCTGTTTCATCTCAGCCTGCCAGAAAGAAAATGGTGGGGCCAGACAATAAAAGGTCGACAACATTGACTCTCCAGAGCCAAATGCTTCTTGTTCTGATTAGGCTGCCGGAGGAGGCGGCCGATCCTGATCAGCTCAGTCTTGTTAGCAGATTGAATGGTTGTAGATGACAATGGTCCAAGGCATGAGTTTTAGCCCGTGGCTTCAAATGACCAAAGCACACATTCTTTCCACCCATTTTCTTCTGCAATTTTCCTCTTCGAGCACCTCACGATGCTCAAGTAATTGCTCATGATGACTCTTGGCCCCTGGGGAGGATGGCTGGGAGACACGTATTGGACAGTTTTCTAAGTAGCCCAATTACCCTTTTTGCCTTCATACCCTAACACTTTACCCAAGTGAAGTTTCCTCTCGCAGGTGGGACGAGTCATAGATACCACTGAAAAAGCCTAGGCACTTTGGTCCAGAAAAAATATCAGATGAGAATTCTTGCCTGTTTGAGCTTTTTTTTTTTCCCCCTGCAATTTCCAATCAAGACAATCCAAGAGTCATGGAAGAACTTCAAGTGTGTGTACTCCGTCTTGCTCTGGGACCAGGAGGCCTCCTTCCCACCTCTGTCTTGGCCCTGTGGGCTTGATCGTTTGTTCATTTCATTTGATAAGAGTCAAGATTCATTTTCACAGGGGCACGCTCTTTTCTTTCTGGGACTATAACGAGGCTCTTCACTCTTCTTTTTTCATTAACTGAAAAAAAAAGGGGTAATAATCTCCCAGCCCCCACCCCTTTTTCATTAAAGTCAAATAAAGACTTTCAAGTTCTAAGGCATCTGTTCTAACATCCAGGATGCTAGCTGAACCAAGGGCTGGGAATATAGGCAGAGCAGCACAGGTGAGAACCCTCACAAAACATGGATAGTGACTGCATTATTATATATATCATACATATCATAATATGTAAATAATAAATACAAGTTAAACATCATTTATATTATGTATATAATTATATACAGTGTTTCGTGTTTCTTGACCTTTCTTCTTCTTTTTTGTCTTTTGTTGTTGTTGTTGTTGCTATTTCTTGGGCCACTCCCACGGCATATGGAGGTTCCCAGGCTAGGGGTCAAATCGGAGCTGTAGCCACCAGCCTACGCCAGAGCCACAGCAATGCGGGATCCGAGCTGTGTCTGCAACCTACACCACAGCCCACGGCAACGCCAGATCATTAACCCACTGAGCAAGGGCAGGGACTGAACCCGCAACCTCATGGTTCCTAGTCGGATTCGTTAACCACTGCGCCACGACGGGAACTCCTGACCTTTCTTCTTTACTGAACAGAGGGTACTATTTCTTATCCCAGCAAGATGCAGAAAAAAGCAATCATTAAAAAGAAGACACCAGAACCTCACTCAAGGGCTCAACTCCTGCTTTGGCCACTTACAACCTGTGTTATCTCGGGTAAATTCCCTTGCCTGCCTTTCTGGGTCTTAGTTACCTTAACTGAGCTGGCTCCTTAGTTTTACGATACCCCCATAAGGGGGTTCCTGTCATGGGTCAGCGGAAATGAATCCAACTAGGAACCATGAGGTTTTGGGTTTGATCCCTGGCCTCGCTTAGTGGGTTAAGGATCCGGCGCTGCCATGAGCTGTGGTGTAGGTTGAAGATGTGGCTTGGATCTGGCATTGCTGTGGCTGTGGCATAGGCTGGCGGCAACAGCTCCAACTGGACCCCCAGCCTGGGAACCTCCATATGCCACAGGTATGGTCCTAAAAAGACAGAAAAAAAAAAAAAATACCTCCATAAAATGGAGAAGAAAGCAGTACTTCCATCCCTAGGTTGGCAAGAAAAGTAAGGAAGGAAATATGGAAAAAATTAGAATAGTACACGACATACATATAGTAAAGATTTCTTAGAGGGTAGCTGCTATTATTAACGATGATGATGAGATAGCTGTTTCTTAATCCCTTCAGTTTGCAAGGCCAACACTTCCTAAATTTTGATAACCTGATCCGCCATCATGATTTTTAGGGCTATTCATGAACCCACCTACACTACTGTATTTCCAGCATTTTCATTTTATTTATTTTTTTGGCCACACTGACAGCATGCGGCAGTTCCTGGGGCAGGGACAGAAATCATGACACGGCAGTGGCCCGAGACACAGCAGTAACAGTGCTGGATCCTTAACCACTAGGCCACCAGGGAACTCCTCGGCATTTTTCTTTAAATCAAGTTAAAACAAAACAAAACAACAAAAACTTGTTAGTCTTGTTTTCAATGTGACTTGGGAATCATGGATCCAAATGCCAATCATACTTTTCTAAATCTAAAGCAAAATACCTAATGTCTAGAAAGAAAAGTAGTTTTTGGCGCATGACAAAGTCGTTCTGTGTGCCACCAGTGCACTCTGTGTTACACTGCAGGGGCCTCGGAGGTAGGCCTTGGTACATTTCGGAAGGACCTACCTATGCATGAAGTAGGAGACGGTTCAGATTGGACAGAAACCCACTATCACCACTATCTGTGTAGACAGTCCACAGACTTGTCAAGGGACCCCATGTGGATGGCTGTCACTAAGCTGACTTCACCTAATACATATTCAGGTCTGAAACATGTCTCAGTGCTGAAGGACTCAAAAGGATCCCCTTTCATTAGCCTAAGTTCCTAGTAATATGTTGGCAGGTGGTCTACAAACAGGAGAGGACCTTCTTGGGGGAAAAAAAAAATGATACTATATCCAGAGGTCTTGTCCATTCTCTGCAGACCACATTAAATGTAATTTTGGCCCATTTTCCTGTGATGCATTTGGTGCAGGAAAAGATTAATTACTTATGAAAAATGAGCAAGCATCTCTATAGGAAATATATTATTGCAGTATAGGATGGGACATAAAGGTTTACACTTGCACCGTCAGTTCAGCTATAATAAATGAGATGCTCTATGTGATGTATAATATGGTAAAGAAAACACAGCTGTTTGCTTCTGGAAGAAAGGGCATAGGTGCATCGCACCCGAGTCTGCAAACGCCTAATAAGCCCTCAACAACAAAGCTGCATCCCTCAGAACAGGGATGGCTAAAAACCATTATCCATGGGTAATTAACTATGTCAGGACATTGAGGTCCTAACATGAGGTCCTCATAATTCCCCACTAAGGGAGAGACAGTAAAACATTATTATAATATATAGCTAATATTTAATAAGAAGACTGTTCTATTTGTGTGCTATTAATGCAAGCTGTAAGTTACAGCAGCATTTGAATTACTATTCGTTCTTCTGGGCATTCAATCTTGAAGGGCAAAGCAGCCCTTTGAGCTGAACCGTAAAGAAATACTTCCACTGGGGATTAAAAACATTTTAAGTATGTTTATAATTTGTTCGGTTTATTTTCCCCCGATCTTATGACGATCTCTGTGATGGACAAAAGCCATCACTAAAATAACCAGCGTTAAGGAAGTTCAAAGCTACACGCTGGTGAAACATCTCCAGTGTGTTCCTTTGAAATCTGGAGAAGAGTCCTCCATCCTTTTGCTTTCTCCAAGGATCCTGGTCATTTTGAGACTCTCCCCTGTAACACAAAGTATTTAAATTTCTCTGTAACAAGGCACTTTGACGCTTGAAGACAAAAGCCTCTTTCCATTTATTAAGATGACTTCCTACTGTGTGGGGCTGTTCTTTACCTCATAATTAAAATAGCACCTGAACATGACCATCTGTGAATGTGAATTAAGTTTTTACAAAATGTGAAGATGCTGTTCTTTTCCTGCCAAATGCCTCTAAACCTCATATATAATTCGTGTGACATACTCCTCCACCAAAAAAAAAAAAAAAAAAGCTTAAATAAACTTTTACTCCAAAAAAAAAAGGGAAACGAAAGGAGGGAAAATAGGGTAAACATTTTGCCCCTCACTGAAAGCATCCACGTATCAATAAGACCAATACATTAATGCGCAGCTCTGTAATTTGCTCAAAGAATGAATGAGCTGTCAGGCTTTGCCGTTTCTAGGATTCTGTCAGTTTATGGCAACCGAGAGACACAGTTTGCCACTTAATTTTGCTCTTCCTTTTTCAAATACACACATTTTGGAAAAGACATTATTTATACAAAAGGCTGCCAAGATACTGGGTTAGGATGGATGTGGATATACAGACTATTTCACAAGCTAGTCTTACTTAACCAAAATAAAGTCTCTTTGGGGGTTTTTTGCACAAACTGCAAATCCATAAATGTGGAGATTATAAACACTGATACAGACATTTCTTCCAGAGGGTTTTCTGACCCGATGTTAACTTGACATTAGAAATTCATGTTTCTTTAGAAATGTGGGCTTATTTTAGTGAAATGGTTCCTCTGGTACAGTTGGGGCTGTGAGGTCAACAGGGCTCCATTCTAGTAACCCTTATGAAATATTTACAATGAAATCGAACCACGCATGCGTCGCGACTGATTTTCACAGCCGCCAAGGTGTAGGCTTCCCTTTTTCTTTTTATTTAAAGGAAAGAAATCCTTTTTATATTTTCCTCTTCTCTAGACGATCAAGCCCGCCTGTATTTAACAACTTCCCAGGCCACACCTCCGTGTGGCCAGCGGTCTGAGCAAACGAGCCCGAAAGATGATGCTGACCACATGACACCCTTGCGCCATCAAAGAACAGCTGGGTTCCCCCACGGCAGAGTGGGCAGAAGGCCCAACCCCGGGGGTGTCCTAGGAGAAACGGTGATCCCCAGCTTTGGCGTCCCTGCCCCCGCTCCCTGGGAATCAAACCCTTCATCAGATTCAAACCTGCCGACATTTCTGCAGACACCCTTTTTATAGTGACAGTGAGGACTGTATACACCTCATTCACTTTTGAAAACGCCCACATGTTTCCTCTGTAAAAGGAAAGATGAAAGACTGCCAAGCTAAAGGCATTACAAAAATAAAAAATAATATAAAAAAAAAACCCCACAAATATTTCCTTGAAACAAGAACCAATATGGAGGAGAATAATATTACAAGGACACAGGAGGTGGTACCCAGTCTGCATCCTGGAGGCCTGGATTCACTGCCTCTATTCTCGAGACGGGGGAGATGGTTGAGAAGATTTTTCACTCGAAGCAGGCAGGACTTGTGTTCTGTATCAGCATCCTAGCGGCCACCAACCAGTCTGCACACATATATTGATTAGCATGAAGGACAGGTACAGCTCTTTGAGTGACTGCTAACATTCAGATCGTCAGGGAACGTCATAAGCCTGCACGCACAATCGGCATTTTCCCCTTCTCTTGCAAAGCAGGAGACCTAGCTAGTAACACGGATCTAGCCTCCCTGCTGCCCACTTTAGACTGGGTGTGAACTTCTCTGTTCAGCTCAATCCCACCTCTCCATCTTCATTCATCCAGATTATCTGCCAGGCCCCGTAGACATCTGAGTTTGCAACCTCTTGTCTGAATGCACTAGAAAACTCACAAGCAGCCAAGACGCAAGCCACTGTTCGTTGACAGCTCAGAAGAAGACTTCCTTGGCAAAGCCCAGTGGCTCTTTGGGCATGATTTCACCATTTCATATGGCCTTCTAAGCCCTTAAGACCAAGTCTCCAAAAAAGATGAAAACTCTAATTCGAAAAGATCCATGCACCCCTGGTGTTTATAGAACCACTCTTGACAATAGCCAAGACAGGGAAGCAACCTAAGCATCCATCAACAGATGAATGGACAAAGAGAAGGTACATATATACACAGTTGAATACTACTCTGGCATAGAAGAGAACAAAATAACGCCATTGGCAGCAACACAGATGGACCTAGAAAGTCTCATACTAAGTGAAGTAAGTCAGAGAGAGAAAGACAAATACCACATGATAGCACTATGTGGAGTCTAAAAAATATATGATGTAGAAGTTCCCGTTGTGGCGCAGTGGTTAACGAATCCGACTAGGAACCATGAGGTTGCGGGTTCGGTCCCTGCCCTTGCTCCGTGGGTTAACGATCCGGCATTGCCGTGAGCTGTGGTGTAGGTTGCAGATGCAGCTCAGATCCCGCATTGCTGTGGCTCCGGCGTAGGCCAGTGGCTACAGCTCCGATTTGACCCCTAGCCTGGGAACCTCCATATGCTGTAGGAGTGGCCCAAGAAATAGCAAAAAGACCAAAAACAACAACAAAAAAAAAGATATAAATGAACTAACTCATTTATGAAACAGAAATAGACTCACAGACATAGAAAACAAATTTATGGTTACCAAAGGGGAAAGGCGGGGGCGGGGGGAGGGTGTAAATTAGGAGTTTGGGATTAACAGAAACACACCACTATATAGAAAGTAGATAACCGACAGGGATCTACTACACTGCACGGGAAACTATACTCAGGATCTTGCAATAACCTCTAATGGAAAAGAATCTGAAAAAAAAATATATTTATTTATAACTGGATCACGTTGCTGTACACCCGAACTAAAACAACCCTGTAAACCAACGGTACTTCAGTGTAAAGCAAAAGAATCACAGTAGCTTAAAAAAAAAAAAAAAAAGCAACAAAATAAAAAACTCGGTCTCCTCATAGTCACACAGCCCAGGTGTGATGGTCTTTGCGGCCCTTGGTGCAAAGGCTGGCAAAATATGCTCTAAAAGTACACAGGGAGAGAAATCTCGGGCTCGGGAAAGGCCCGCTTTACTTCCAAGCAGAGGTGCCCCTCTGTGCCCAGCCGGCACTGAGTGTGTTTGCCTCACTCAAACTCGCCCTCAGATCTCCTCACACGCACACGTCCTTTTTTCACCCACACTCTGACTTTTCTGCCACCGCCCGTTTCCAGGGCTGCGGGAAAGAGGCTGCGCTTAACACGGCTCCCAATTCTCAGAGGCCCCCTCAAAGCTTTTAAAGCGAGCAGAACATGCAGAATTTCAAATGAAGAACCAACAGCAGAAAGATCATTTACAGTAACTATACAAACAAGCTAAATGAAAGACTTGTGTTCAGTCATTAAAAATAATAATGCCGAAGCCCCGAGGGCTGCAATGTAAAGCTTCTGCTACTTCGTGTGAGGAAACAGAGAGGGAGGGTGTTGATCACGCCGGGTAAGATAACCTGCTCATTTATTTAGCAGGCGATTTGAAGAGGATGGTCCCGCGCAGCCACGCAATCTCACGATATCAGACAAGAAAAAGCCACTGCAAATAAAATGCCTGTTGAAGCCAAGGGCTTTTGCCAGACGGGAGTCCCTCGGAAAGACCAGCACGGAAGGGCGGGGAGGCCCGGCCCCTGATAACTTCCGCCCCTCTCCTCCCTGGGGGTCTCCAGAACCAAGCCCTGTAACTCCAGTTATAGAGTTCTCATCTCCCACTTTGCAGATGATGCCTAATATCATGACAACAGAGCAGAGGCAAGGTCTCCGGACCTGCCTACCTACCACAAGTTTCTGTAAAATAATGAATACAGACAGCTTGGGGCCCATCCACCTGTGCGGCTTGCCGCTTCCTGCCTGCAGAGGGAAACCACCAGGGATTGGCAGAAGGTACTTGTCTGACAGGGCCAGGACAGCCTTCCTCCTCCGTGACAGCCTGGGCCTCCCCTCTTAAACTTGACCCACCGTAATTCCTTCACAATGCGGCAGCCAGGCAGCTGACAGTAGCAGCTGCAGCTCCTAAGCGAGATGGATGGAATTTTCATAACTAGTTCCCCAAGTTACATTTTACCTTCAAGATAATTTATGAGCTGCTCCGGAGCCTTGAAGAGACAATATGCTTGCCATAAAATTAACTGTAACAGTCTTGTAGGTTATAATTAACACTGGGAGGGTAGCACCAACTGGATGAAACACATGGCATAATTGATGGTGAAACTGGAAAGGGGGAGAGCTAACAGTATCATTACAGTGCACGCCGCCTTAGCAAAAACCCTCTGCTTTCCAGGGGTTAATTACAATTGCTTTCCAGGGCCCCTGTTCTGGTAGGGAAGAGGCCAGAGCTGCCCAGGGCGGGGTGGGGATTTTGCTGGCAAGGCCACGGGGCACCTGGACCGATGCAGAGGCTGGGAAGAGAGGCAGGACCAACCAAGAGGAGGAGGCTGGGCATCTGGCAGGGTGCTCCCCGGGGTTCAGAACCAAGCCTGCCTCCCAGACAGGACTTCATTTTCTCAGTAAACCTCATCTCTTTCTGGTGAAGAAAAACATCTGGATGAAAAGAAGGGAATCAGAACTTCCAAAACGCCCTCCCAAGGTTAGGCTATCCACTCGGAATACGACAGAATGGCAGCCTTCCAACTTAATGCGGGCCTCTCTTCGTAAAAAATCAAGAGGATCCATTTAACCTCAGGTTTAGGAAACCATAAAGTCGCACCCTGTCCAGAAGAGAGGATGGGGAGGAAGCTAATCAGAAAAGCCACGTCAATCATTGTCCTCTTGGAAAGAAACACTCAACCCTTCCTTTCCTGCATGGATACTGAACAGCCTGATCAATACCTGCCACACACACACCCCACCCCACCCCCCGCCGCACCCAAACACTAAATATTCTAAACATACTGGAATCACTTAAATGATTTCAATAAGCGATGTTAAGGTGATTGACCTATTTTTGTTGTTTGGTTTGTTTGTTTTGGTTTTTTGTCCTGGGACAAGAGACTGAAAATCATGCTGATAAATGATGCAACAGTGTCCCCTACAGGCCAACAGAGCTACTCATCACTCCCCCCCCAACCCCCAACTTCCCTAACTGAAAGCCGGAGTTAAACTTTTATCTATAACCTGGAATATACAGTACAGAGGAAATTTGTAAAATCCACTGGGGACACCCCTGAGATAAAATAAAATTACTGCTCTTCATGTGCGGTAAAATGTTTCCTAGATATAAACATACTGTACAGTGGTGATTAACCCATTATAGAGAAGATAAATGCTACCTGCTTCCCCTAAGGGAACCTACTCCAATCAGCCTTGACTAACCCGGCTCTGAAATTACTCCACTTTAGAGGATTTACAGATTCTTGGAGGCTAAACTTTGATGTTCTCATCCGTGCCCCTACGCCTCCACTTTCTGAAAGATTGTAACCAGTATAAAGGAGATGACATAGCTATAAAGGTAATCACTTCCCTTTAAACGATTTATGGTTGGGAGACTTATAAAGTATGAGCTGGAAACTACTTCCTTAGAGAGAGACCGAGGCACCTACACTTAAAAAGCCTGAAACCCGTTTAGGTACCAGAGGAAGTAAACATTTACAGATACACGCCCGCCTATCTCCACACCAGGAAGGATCCTGGAAGGCCTCTAACCCTTACTTCGTGAGACGTAGGTCAGGCACCACGAGAACACGTGAGTGGTGGACCACGAGGGAAAGCCTGGTTACTGCTCTGGCTGCGGCCGCACAGCAGAGGTCTGAGCTGGGCTGTCTTGGCTCAAATTCCGTCTGGACTGCTTATTAGCTCTGCTACCTTGGGCAGTGACTCTGCATCTCTGCCTCCCTTTTCTCACCTCTGAAAGCATTTCAAACTCTTTCTGGCACTTAGTGAGTTCTCAATGTTAGCCGCTAATACTGCTAAACTGAGCGCCACTACAGATTTCAAGGACAGAGGAGGTGGAAAGGTGAAGCCATTGGGAATGACACCTACCCTCCCCTGGATCTAATTCAGAGGGTCCTGCCTTGTCAGAGCTGGAAGACGCCTTCCAGGCCACCTGGATGAAGCCTCTTCTTTTGTAGATGAAGTTGCTGAGAATCAGTGTCTGTGTGATGCCGAGTCGACTATCACCTGGAGACAGGATTCAAACTGGTCTCCTGGCCTCTGTCTGCCAATTTTAGGTGACAGTCCTTACTCAGGACAGGGCCTGACACGGGATGAGCTCTGTCTATTGTACCTTCCCATACTACCTCGGCAATAGCAAGACCCTCCCATGAGGCCAGGATTTTCCATGGGGACACTCTCTCAAAGGGACAGGCCAGTTTGGATACCTCTGGTGGGACTGTGCTTCACATTTTTGTTCTGATCTGAAGAGGCGGGGTACTTTGTAAGGAGCACTTCGTATGCACCAGGTATTTGCTCCAGGTGTCCGAACTGGAGTCTGGGCATCAGCCCTACGAAAACCGGTTCAATGCTTATTCCCTCAGGCAGGTTACAAAGGAGACAACTGGGGTTCAGAGGGGTCGAGTGACTTGTCAAGTTGATTGTAACTTGCTGGAGTCACAGAAGTGGACCCAAGATTCCAACCCAGGCCATCTGACTCGGAATCTATGCTCCCAACTTCTAGGCCCTATGAATACAATTTACTCTGAAAGAAATCATGTCTCCCGCATGCAACACTGAGAACTTGATCTCTGTGGAGAGAAGGCAGCCCAGATTTTATCCTATGACCCATAACCACAGATCAATTTCTCCCCTATTTCTTTTTCTTTTTGTTAGGGTTGCACCATGGCAGATGGAGGGTCCCAGGCTCGGGGTTGAATCGGAGCTGCAGCTGCCAGCCTACACCCACAGCCACAGCAATGCAGAATCTGAGCCATGTCTGTGACCTGCACCACGGCTCACAAGGCTAAGCCACGCCGGACCCCTAACCCACTGAGCAAGGCCAGGGATCGAACCTGCATCCTCATGGATACTAGTCGGGTTCATTTCCACTGCGCCACGACGGGAAACTCCTCTCCCCTATTTCTCACTCACACTTGGAGTCAACACAGTTTCATAGTGGAGCTGCATTCTTCACAGCGGCCGGGCATTCAATGACTTGCACGAGAGCGCTGCCAGAGAACCTGCCACGTTCACCCCTGGGACAAGGGTTTCCCCAGAATCCCAGCTTACCCTCTTTCGGTGCATCATGATAGTCTATTGTATACTGTATTTCCCCAAGTCCGGTGTTACTCATCTCTGTAACCTCAGGGCCTACACGAGTGCCTGGCACCAGGCAGGCACGAGACAAATATCTGCTGAATGACTGCATGACAGACAGCTCGCTCACAGCACCCATAACCACCATCTACTAAGGGCTGGCATGCAGCATCACGCGTACCCCCGCCCCCAACCCCTGGGAGATACGCAGAGCTTCCCTGGTTCACTTTTAAGAAGTATTTAATGAATCCAATGTGGCCTGAATTTAAGCCTCCCTTAAAGTGAAGGCCAAAACACATACTCTGTTGTGAAGTCCCTGGGACGCAGGGTGTGGACTATCTCGGGAGAAATTAATGCTGTGGACTCTACAGGATGGGGATTTTCAGATTACTGATATTCTACGGATATCTCACAAATCAGGCCCCCCACAATGAGAGCTGCAAGTTTTATAACGACTGATCATCTGATGATGAAGATCAGAAGAGAACATTTTACCTCTATCTCAACCGAATGCCTAGATTTTGGCTCTGCTCAGTGTTACTGAATACACAGGACATGGCAGCTACATGTATTTTTTTAAAAGTTCGGAAACACTTTTTCTCTGTCGTTCCACTAGAAGAGAAGCTCCGTGAGTGGAGAAGTCTCCTCCGTTTTCTTCACGGCTGTGTTTTCAGAAGCTGAAACAGCGTTTGGCAATTAGCTGGCCCTTAGTAGGTATTCGTGGAACAAATAAATGAATGGATCCATGTTTTCTCAAAAAAAAAAAAAAAAAATGAAGAAGCACTGCCTTTAGGAAGCAGTCAGCAACCAGTCATGGTCAGCAAGCTGCCAGGAGCAGGGCTCACCCCGAAGCCTATGTGTTGATTTTATAAATAAGCTGTGCAGAAGTCAGTTGGCTTTTGTCCCCCGTAAAACTGTTCCGATAATGACAGGAACAATGGTCATAACATTAACAACACTTGCCTCCTTAAGATAAGTTGCTGTATCTTGGATAAAAAGGTAACCCTATATCTAGACGTGTTTAATCCTTGCTCTAAATGTATACAATGTTTCAATGCCAACACATTTATGAGGAGGTTTTATGGAGTTATTGGATTTTATGGAGTAATCTGGTTCAGAGATACAAAGGACATTCTTCTGCTCAGGGCAGCAGAAAGCGGGAACTGCAATTATTTAAGGAGATGGGACAGATGCATTAAAAAGAAAAGACATGGATGGCAAGGAGGCGGCTGGTGCCTCCCTGCTGCTCCCCAGAATCGCCTTCCTTGACACCTCACCCCACCCGGAATGCTGCACACAAATTCAGCCCACTGCAGGGGACAGCTACCTACCGAACTGGAGAGGCCACACCTTGCAGTTTCCAACTAATAGGGCCAGAGGCAGCAGCCGCGCTCTCTAGCATGAATGAGAGCAGCTGACATGGAGAGATGACTCAGGCACGTGCTGTCTTGGAAGATCACGACCTCACTCTCATCATCCCATAGCCCATCCTAAAGTTAGCGGTTCTACTCTTGGGGACCACAACTTCCTAGGGTGGGACCACAACTTCCTAGGGTGGAAAACAAATTCTGGACCCAATGCCTAGCTGCCCAGGCTGAGCTCATCACTGCACTGATACCATCAAAGCCACATCAGGACATCAGCAGATACCCGGCAAAAAGCAGCCACCCTCTGAAACGTGGGCTAGAAGCCATATTTAGCTCAGCTTTGCCCCTCTTGGCCTGAAATCTATCTTTTTATCCAGAGGAAGGTCTCCAGGGAGGCCCTTTCCCCTCCCTTTGTTCTTCCTTTCTCCACCCATTCTATTTCACTTCCAGGGAAGGGCAGGAACTCAGGAATGGCTTGATCAGGGAGGAGACCATGCCTTTTTGTCCTGGTCCCAGCTCAGTTCCATGCTGTTCACTCCTGGGCTCTTCCTCAGGTACCCAAGTCAGCAGGTACACATGGCACCCTTCCTCTCGCATGCTGGAAGCAAGGGTCAGGTGTGCTGTGCTGAGAGTGAAACACCAGAGACGGACCTATCAGAAATCTCTCCTGATATCCAATTTCCAGGTTTCCACCTCAAATATAACCCCTCCCCCAAAAAAAGCAACAGGCCAATATCTCAAATGGTCATCCCTCTTCAAAATTAAGAAGGAACACATACATACTTGTAAATACAGGAATGGGTTGAGAAGAAAGATTTTTTTATTCAATCAGCCACTGAATACATGTAAGTGCCAGGCACTATTCCAGATGCAGGGGATATGAGATGAACAGGCAGTGAGGACCTGGGTTCACACAGGGCACTGTCCTAGCAGGGGAGACAGCTTCAAGTTACAATGACCTGGGGTTCAGATTTTACACTTGGTGAATAGACAAGATACCCTCCCTCATGAAGTCTACATGCTGGGACCAGAGAGGAAAGTATAAACATAGAATCAAGGGCATATATAATCCATGTGGGGTGACTCCTGGTTTTTTTTTTTTTTTTGGTCTTTTTAGGGCTGCACCTCATGGTATATGGAAGTTCCTAGGCTAGGGGTCAAATCAGCACTACAGCTGCCAGCCTACGCCTCAGACACAGCAACACCAGATCCAAGCCACATCTGCAACCTACACCACAGCTCAGGGCAATGCCAGATCCCTTAACCCACTGAGTGAGGTCAGGGATTGAACCCGCATCCTCATGGGTATTAGTCCGGTTCGTTACCACTGAGTCACCATGGGAACTCCAGGGGGTGACTCTTTATAAGAAGAACTGCAAGCTCCTTGGAGCAGACTCCACTGGTAACTCGTCCATCAGTTTCCTACAGTACCCCACACAAAAAAGAAGGAAAGGTGCATGCTAGCCCCTGCGTCCTTATTAAGCCCCCCTCCTTCCCTACATTAAACTACACACTGTCTCAGAGCTGAGACTCTTCCATAGCATCTTGCATTTCCCACAACATCAAACACGGTGACTTGTACATAACAGCACTCACTAAATCATGGTCTATCATTGCTACACTGGACTGGGCCACCTTGGCCTCGTGTTGATCCCACGAGTCAAACAGTTTTACTTGTTGCACCCAGATCAGAGTTCTGAAGTTGGTTCGCTTAGAAAAACAAATTCTATTCCTTACAAGATCTGGGTTATAACTAGATTTTGGAGTCCTCACAAAGATGTCCAAAGAAGATCCATCCTGGAGGTGAGTGGTGATGGCTGGGGCTGTGGAGGATACAGGAGGATGGTCCATGGAAGGATGTTTGGTGGTTTTACTTGTCCAGAAACATGCACACTTGGCAGGTTCTGGAGACGCCCAGGTCCAATTTGGAGAAGACGAGTATATAAAGACATGTAGGTCTAGAGAGTGACTTTGAACTGGAAGTAATTCTAAAAGCTTTTCTAAGAAACTGTCATCAACTTTTCTGTCTTTTTTAAACTGTCCTCAGAACCATTTTAAGACCATAGAAAGTGGCTGTCAAGGACTGTGGGGAGAAGGGGACTTGGAGAGGGGTTGGTCACAGGTCCCGGGTTTCATGTTGTGGTAATGAAAATGCTTTGGAATTGGATAATGGTGATGGCTGTGCAAAAGATGAATACACTAAAAAACAAAACGCAACAAAAACCTTTAACTGTATACTTTCAAATGACTGATTTCATGGTACATGAATTACATCTCAATTTAAAAAACCTGAATGATCTAGCTTTCATCTGATTTTTTGTATTTGCACCTCACTCGGCCAAAATTTAAAGGGAGTGCTTTCAAGCTAAAGCTCAGTTCATTCTAGAAGCATTCCTCATCTCCCGAGTTATCCGTCACCTAGCTTTCTGCTCACCCTCAATCCCCATGGACATACAGTCACGTGAAAATCCTAAGAAATACTAAAAATATCCTAACAATATGCTCACTTCGGATGATGTATAGAAGGTTTTCATCTCTATTTTATTTTATTTTATTTTTTTTGTCTTTTGTCTTTTGCTGTTGTTGTTGTTGTTGTTGCTATTTCTTGGGCCGCTCCCGAGGCATATGGAGGTTCCCAGGCTAGGGGTCTAATCGGAGCTGTAGCCACCGGCCTATGCCAGAGCCACAGCAACTCGGGATCCGAGCCGGAGTCTGCAACCTACACCACAGCTCACGGCAACGCCGGATCGTTAACCCACTGAGCAAGGGCAGGGACCGAACCCGCAACCTCATGGTTCCTAGTCGGATTCGTTAACCACTGCGCCACGACGGGAACTCCTCATCTCTATTTTAAATGTTAACTACTGGGTGAGGCGTGTAGTACGTTGACAGTATAGTTCAACATAAGGGGTTTTCAGCAGCACAGCGATCCTAGACCCCAAAGACAGCGACAACTCAATACTCCCCTGGGAGGCCGGAGCACCACGCCGCCCTGTCGTGGTAACAAGGGCGCCACCGCTTTCCTTCCCACTGTCTTCCGCAAGCTCTTTCTAGGAACTTGCTAAATTCTCACCCCCAGATCAATTCCCAAATTGGCTGCCGAGCACAATTTAAGAATTTATCTCACGCACAGCACCTCACACAGTATTTTGTAGAAAGCAGGCATACAAAATACACAAAAAAATGCTCCTGGAATAAAATCATTCTCCTTTCAGAAAGGAGCGGCATGGGATGGATGTGCCAACCGTCTCTGCAGAAGGGCACAGAGACTGGTGAACGCCAATGTCACTGGTCAGAAACCGGGACACTCAATGCCCACAGGAAGCGGGGACAAAGCTTTAAATAGACGACGCTTATCAATTAACACGGAAGGGAACATACAGCTTGTGACCTACCCACTGCTGGCACTAATTCACATCGCTATGATGTTTCTTTGAAAAAGCAATAAAGGAAGGAACACACATATCTACTCAATGAACGTGAGGGCGTTCTTATTTTTACAGAAAAACCTCCAAGTAGCTGTGAGAATAAACCAGCGCCCAAGAGTCATGTGTTTAATTCAGTATCAAAAGACATGAATGCAGGGCGTTCCATGGCCAAATGCTGAAATGGATCACAACTTTTTTGTAAAGCATTTTTGTTAACGCCTGACTGAGTTACATTCTCTAGACTAAGCACGCAAGCAGGAAAAAAAAAATAATTTGCTTCTCCTTCGGACAGGGTCAAGGCAAAGGAAGCCCCTTCCCTGCCTTACGCTGACGACAAATAATTATTCCATAATAAACATGCCCTCAAATTTTTCAGTCATCTAGGAAAGACGCTGGGGATTGGTGTAAAATAAACAAAGGCACTGATTCCTACGATTTTTTTTTTTTTTTTTTTTTCCACTTAGAGCAACAACTTGGGCCTGGACATTGAACTGTACCTTTTCTTCAGTGCACTTTTCAAATGATAATTTCTTCCACTGTCACCATTAAATCTTAATCCATTCCAGCTCCTTGCATGGGTCATTGAGTCTATATGTACTGCTGTTATTTTAAAATGTTTCCCCTTGGTAGGGAAAGAGGGGGAGAAAAGATGTTGAGGGCCAGATGGGCCTCTTCACAGTTCATTTATCAAACCTAATACGCTGGGCTCCACCCTCCTCTCACTCACGACTGCGGTTAAACTTCCATATAATTTGGTAATCATTTTCATTATCAGAGAGTGACCCTAAAGCAGCCTATCCTGGGACACCCGGCCCCTGCAGCTGCTCTTTTTCTGCCTTTTCCTACAGTAGACCCTAAGAACCTCCGAGTTTATTAGCTGCAGACTGACCTTTGGGCTGCAGAGGTCAAGAAGGGGTCAGATCAGAGGGCTTGCCCAGTTCTTTAAAAGCTATAACAAGCTGTCCATCAGGCAGAGTGGACTGTATAAACAAAGCCCAATCTTCAGAAATTCTGTACCACTTCTGTTAACACTTACCCTGCATTCACACGGCTTCTCCCGACGTCCTGCGGATCATTCAACTCCGGGGAAGTGAATAGACAGCCCTAATAAGCCTATTTGGAGAGGGTTGTTTATGGGATTACCGGGCTCGGGGAAGGAAACCCGCAGCACTCAGATGTGCCTCTAGAATCCCAGGGTTGGGTGACACTGTGACAAACTCGGTTACCCCCGAGTCAGGCAGAATTGACACTTTCCTCCAAAAGCGAAATTACAGGGAACATATGCTTTCAGTTTAAGAGACTTCAGCGGGTCCCACATAAGGGCTCGGCTCCTGGCCTGAGCGCGAGACAAATATTTTAAAACCAAGTTACAAGTTTCGCTTAAAATCGGCTCCCTAATGTCATTAACATAAATGACCCTGCTGAAGGGGGCCGGCGGGGGCGGGGGGGGGGGGGGCGGGGGGGGGGAGCCTTTATTACCGCAGACGCATACTGGAGTTACTGCGGGCGGCGGTGGCGACGGCGTCTCAGGTGACCTGAATTTCTCGAAGTTGTACTCCTAATGCATTCTCTAACGTGCAATACCGGGTAATTAGAGTCATCTGTATTTAACTTGCAGAGGAAAAAAAATGTCTATTATCTAATCTAACTGATCCCCTGATAGCTTTGATGAGAGTAAAATACTGTAACCCACTGCCTGGCCCTGGGCGAGCGCTAATTATTATCTGTCAAAGCACATTTTTCCTCGTGTAATTCCAGAGTACACACCAGGCCAACCTCGGCAACACAGGCAGCTCGGTGAGCGCTGCCGGGATGTTTTATAACTTTCACCACCGCGCGCCTGATGGCTATGCGAGGCGATGCCTGATTCCAGACGGCCAGAGGAAGCTTTGATGAGGAAAAGAAAGGTGCATGGTAAGCCTCTGTTTATACAGATCATATGGATGGGTCTTTCAGCTGGGTCACCGGGATGGGAAACATCAAATGGGGCTGGGGAAGGATTATGGTTATTTAATACGCTGAGGACACTTCTCTTCTGAGCTCTCAAGACACCACCCTCTTGAAATTTGCTTTCAGGTGTTTAGTTTTAAGGGGGTCTGTGCAGTGTCAGCTGCTAAGCTCCTTCTCGTCTCCTCCTCTGCCACAAAGGGCTCGAGAAGTTGTGTTTCAGATGCTAGACTACATCAACTTCAGCCCTGGCTCCAGCTCCTGATTAAATTGTTAGCAGTTAAGGGCCAGAGAGGCTGAAACCAGACTCCTTTGAAACAGGCCGTCTTGGCCATGCTGTCTGAGGCGCTGGTGTATTAGGAAATTATTGTTACCAAGCCAAAGGCACTCAACAGAAAACATCCATTCTCAACCCTTCATCTGGCTGTGCTGGCTCTGGAGGGGGTGGGAGAAAGTTTACAGGGGAATTCCTTTCTTTCTTTCTCTCTCTCTCTCTCTTTCTCCCTTTCCTATTTACTAAGAATCGCCAGGGGGAAAAGCTAGAAAAGGTCAAAAAGAGAGAGCGAGAAGCCTCTCAGATGTCCCTTCACTGATACTGTTATTTAATGAATATACATACGTCCAATGGCAACACAAAGAAAATTTAATTATTAAAACTTCGACTGAAAATCATTTCATTACTATAGTTAAAACTATCATTTACCCCGAACCCCCTAGAAAAAAAGGGGGCAGGGGGAGAATGTCATTGGGAATTTTTAAATTATGGTTTCAATGCAAGTCTGAATTTAGAGACAACACACGTATTTGAAAAAGCAGCTTCCCAATACCCAGTCAGAATGGATGGTCCACACGCTGAACTGCCCCCTTTCTTGGAAAAGACTCATCTTCGGCCTCGTTCAGGCCAATCTATTTTTATGATAATTGTCACTAGTAAAGCCATCAATTATTGTAAATTCTGTTGCATGAACTCATTTGGAGACTATTACGGCTATCAATAAACGTTCTTAACTCCCAGGCACACAGAATTTTTGAAGCATCATGCTGACAGGAAACCCAGCATCATTTTCCTGATTCCTCTCCCTCTTGCTTAGAGACAGATGGTCATTCAACAATGCACATGACACACCTAAAGGGTAACTTTAGCATGCGAGGGAACTAGTTCCAGGCTTCTACCCATCTACTGTTTTTCAAAGAAGAGCAGCATAATAGGATATTTAGTCTACAAGCATAAATTCTGTAAAAGCTGATGATCTGGAAAAAGTTGCTACCCGTAACAGCTTTCTAACCACAGGTTAGAAAGTCCACGTGGAAAGAAACTAGGTGGAAGCCAAAGTCACGTCTACTTGGTCACTTCTAAACATGAGGTTGATGAAGAGACTACTTGCCAGCGATCTGCCTCCTGAGAGGTGTGACAGCACTGCGTGGATTTCCCAGACACCTGCCCCAACTAAATGGCAATACTTGAATTCTAGACTGTCAATGAGAAGGTGCTTCAGCATCAGGGTCTTATGTTACCCGATGCTCCAGATGCAAACACTGATGCTAAAGGTTAGATTCAGGGATCAGTTCATATACACACACAGAGGCCATCATGGATGGTTACAACAAAGGAAGGTACCACGTTCAGGAAAGCTACCTTTGGCTGAAAGCATCTGTACCACGCATCTTTCTCAAGGCCCCTCCGATGAGAGGGATGTGACCGGCCCTCAGGACGGGCTTGGCCACATAAAGCTGTGGTTTTCCAGGAACAACAAATCCCGTTTCGTGACAGAACTAACCTGGCATGCCACTCCCTCCTCAGGTTCTGGCGAGTGGTGAGCACGGCTAGGATGGCAGTCAGGATGTCACTGCTCTGTTCCACAGGGGCCCCCTCTCTTCTAACTTCACGAAGCACAGCATGGGTCTGGAAGAAATGATGCCCCAAAAAAGAGAGAGAAAAAGTGAAAAATTAATAATAAAAAAAGCCCATAAGCAAATAAGGACAGTAAATCAATGGCTTTTTTATTACAGTTCCCCTGCTAACAAATCAATACAGTAAATGATGGTCAAAAATGGCCAGCATATATTTTGTATGTAATCAATGTACATGGCACATAAGGTAAACTCTAAAGCTCCATTGCCTTAAGTAACACATCAAGGTACTGTGCATTCCTGCTCTCATTTTCCCTGGGAATTGCCGACCAAGAGCTATTGTTAGACATGATTTTCACGTAGGCTTCACTGTGTGTTGTTTGTTTGGCCTTTTAAAAAAGGGCCGTCTCTGACTTTCCCTCTCTCTGGTTCCTGCCACCCAGCTGAGGCTTACTGACTGCACTGCTTCTCTTATTTGAATCCTTAACTTCTATTTCCAACCATGTCAGAATTTTTTTTCTTTTTTCTTTCTTTTTTTTTTTTGGCTCACTCACTTGCCTTGCTTGTTGCAAATCAAGAGTTTGCAAAGAAAGAAACATTAAGAGCAAAACAAAACAAAATCAAAGAATAGTGCATCTTCCTGCATATCTTTCCAGCTTTGAAAAGCCACTGCATATTTCAAATATGTACAGGGATTCTTGTGCACAGTAGACTTATGATTTGAGGAAGAATAATTTATTCTACAGTGAAGGCTATGGTCCCTGAAAAAAAACTTAGGCTCACGGGTAAGTACAAAAACACTCATGCCTCCACCTAGCCCTGGGACATGTCAGATGCTGCTTTTTAGAAGCAGTTGAAATCCAAGCATATCCCACCCTGCTCACTCTAACAAGTAGCACTGCATCAAAACTCAAATCTGCAATTGTCATTTCCACTTTATCCACAACTCACCTCTGCAGGCGTATTTTAAACATACAAATTTCTGCAACACTAGAAAAACAATTAAGAAGACAATGGAAAGGACTCTGCTGGGGCTTGAAATCTAAGTCAGAGTTCCCTTGGGGCTCAGCGGGTTAAGGATCCTGCATTGTCACTGCTGTGGCTTGGGTTCGATCCCTGGCCTGGGAAATTCCACATGCCACAGATGCAGCACGTGAAAGAAAGAAAGAAAGAAAGAAAGAAAGAAAGAAAGAAAGAAAAGGGAGGGGGAGGGAAGGAGGAAGAAAGAAGAAATCTGAGCCAGCAAATGCCTTTCAAGTTTTGATCACGGAACTTTCCATCACATGTATTCATCTTTATGTAACTGGAGTAGAAATCTTTAGGCTTTCTATATGTTTTCTTGTTTAAAGAGAGCAGGGCTTCTTTGGAGATGTTATAACAAAACCAAGGTACTAAAGGGAATAAAATCGCCACTGTCTCTGGTTGCTTGGTGTCTTCCTTATTTAACTGATGCCAATGCCTTCATTTACTTGAAAAGCAGACACAAAAATCTGATTGTCACGTATCCTGAAATGCTCCTTCTTTACTCCTTCCTCTCTGCTTTTCCGCGGTGTATACCTGATACCTTCGTGACAACCTTGAGAAGAGGTTGTGGTGAGCGTTTGCTGTTCCGATTACCTTCCATCCATACCCCATCACCCTCTCCTGTAACCACACCCAGATCTCCTCGTGGAGAAGTCTTTTACTGTTTGTAACCTTAGATGGACCATCAACCAACGTGCCCTGCTCTCCCCTCATCAAGGATGTGGACCAGGCCAACCTAATTGTCTTTTCCAGGATTTAGACACTTAAGAATGACAAAGTGGCACAGTGGAAATGAATCTGACTAGTATCCATGAGGACGTAGGTCAGATCCCTGGCCTTGCTCAGTGGGTTAAGGATCTGGCCGTTGCCATGAGCTGTGGAGTAGATCACAGATATAGCTCAGATCCTGCGAGGCTGTGGCTGTGGTGTAGGCCAGCAGCTGTAGCTCCAATTGGACCCCCAGCCTGGGAACCTCCATATGCCTCAGGTGCAGCCCTAAAAAAAAAAAAAAAAAAAAGCATGACAAAGAACAGAGGAAAATGTGGAGGCAATTTATGGATTTCCTTAGTTCCTACCACCTGTGGTTCTCAAAGTATTCCCAGTTTCCTGACCTTCCCGAGTACAGATCCTTCTTTCTTTTGATACCTTGAGTTATCCAATATCCTTTCAATAAACTCCCATTTTGTTCAAATCCAGCGGAATCTGTTCCTGGTTGCTTAGAGGCAAACACCCTGATACAGATAAGCCTGGAATTGGTATCTCCATGGTAAAGGATCCAAGAAAGCCTGACGAGCACCAGCCAGGACAAGGACCCTGGTCTCTGCCTCCAAGGCCCAGAATTACAGTCTCTGTACCCGCAATATACCTAGTTGGACACTCACTGAGTTCCTGGGGCGATCACATTTTTGGCCCTCCAGCACAGGGAGGAATGAATGCTGGGGTTTTCTAGGCGATTCTACTGCAAGAAGCCCAAGCTCCAAATGGCTAAAGCAGGAGTTGCAAGTTCCAATACCCTTGAGCACCAGGAAGGTAACATGAACGAGTTAAGTAAAATTCCTGAAAAGAGCACACGCTCTGCCTAAAAAGACAGCTGCTATTCAGCACCCACCAACTCTGCCGTTCCAAAAGCTGTTTCCGTGGTGCCAGATTCATGAGTTTTCAAAATAAACAAGAAATCTAGTTGTTGTTGTTGTTTAATGTGAAAACTCCTGATAAAATTTTAAATGTTAGATGGAGTTCCCACTGTGGCACAGTGCATTAAGAATCCAACTGCAGCGGCTTGGGTTGCTACAGAGGTGTGGGTCCAATCCCCAGCCATTCGCAGTTAAAGGATCCAGTGTTGCGGCAGCTGCGGCTTGGATTCAATCCCTGGCCCAGGAACTTCCATAAGCCATAGGTGTGGCCGTTAAAAAAAAAAAGTCAGAAACAAAAATGTTTTATATTTTACTTTCATAGAATTTTTAAAGGTTATGTTCCATTTACAGTTATTATAAAATATTGGTTATATACCCTGTGTTGTACAAAACATCCTTGAACCCATTTTGCACCCAGGAGTTTCGCTACCCCATGTTGGCCCCCTTAAATTTTTACAAAATACCGTATGGGCTAGACAAAAAACAACAGTGGCTACACAGAACTCAGGCAGCTGCCAATTTGCGACCTCCACTGTAAAAGATGCCTAATTTCAGAGCGGTCCTGCATCAATGGGTAGCCTGATGATACCCCTGCTCCTTGCCTGTGATAACCTACTTCGTGTACTTAACGTCCAAAGGGACCTCAAAAAGTCATGCTATTTATCGCTACGTCTGCAGGTACCCAAACACGCTTCAGATAGAGAACAAAGTATGTATCTAGATGGCTCCAAAAACACGATGAAAATAAAATTATTTCTCCATTTGGCCGTATGAAGATAACTTTAAGAAAAGTCATGTATCTTTTCTTTGCCTTTCCAATCGTTTCAGTTTTATCCAGAAGCCCTTGTTTTCCATGGATCCTGAACAGCCTCTAAGGGGGAAGGAGGAAGGATGGAAGAAAGAGAGTTTCGTGAGAGCAGGAGACCGTGTCCATTTGGTTCACCATGGTATCCCCTCTTCCCGCTATTATTAATAATAAATGCTTGTCGAATTAGGAATAAAAGAAGGAACTTGGAGTTCCTGTCGTGGCTCAGCGGTAATGAAACTGACTAGCATCCATGAGGATGCAGGTTCAATCCCTGGCCTCACTCAGTGGGTTAAGGATCCAGCGTTGCCATGAGCAGTGGTGTAGGTCGCAGACATGGCTAGGATCTGGCATTGCTGTGGCTGTGGCACAGGCTGACAGCTGTAGCTCCGATTCAACCCCTAGCCTGGGAACCTCCATATGCTTGCTGCAGGTGCAGCCCTAAAAACACCAAAAAAAAAAAAAAAGGCACCTGAAAAACAAGTATTACAAAAACTAAGGGCAATAGAGGACGGTCTTGAGAGATTATTATTACATAAGGTTAAAACTCATCAAATAGATACACTAAGAAACAGTTATGTGCTCAGTCAAGAAGCCCTCTTCACTTCACAAAAGGATTCACTTCGGGGTCTATTTAAATAACTCGGTTCCTCCAGTTGAGAGTTTCCCAAACTTCAGTCATTTTAGCTCAGTCTCATAAATCTTGCTGGATTTGTGTGTAAGGTATATAATACTTAATATTTTTCTTTGGGAAGTTCCCCGATGGTTTCTGGTTAGGACTCAGTGCTTTTACCACTGCAGCCCAGGGTTTAATTCCTGGTCTGGGAACCAAGATCCCACATCAAGTCGCTGCATACAGCCAAAAAGTGCGTATTTTTTTCTTTAAATTGGTCTATATTTTAAAAGAGAAAATGGAGTTCCCATTGTGGCTCAGCAGTAAGGAACCCTGCTAGTATCCTTGAAGATGGGAGCTCACTCCATGGGTTAGGGATCCAGTGTTGCCATGAGCTGCGGTGTAGGTTGCAGATGTGGCTCAGATCCTGTGTTGCCATGGCTGTGGTGTAGGCTGGCAGCTGCAGCTCCATTTCGAACCCTGGCCTGGGAACTTCCATATGCCCAGGTGCAGCCCTAAAGAAACAAAAAGGAAAAAAAAAATAGAAAATGAATTCTGTTCAAAAGAAAGATGACAAACCAGTGTTACTGTTCATAAATGAGACGATAACCATAAAAATAATATATTAAAAACAAAGTTATATGTTTATTTCATTCTAGATGGATATGCTTGCTTGCTAAAGGTTCTGACTAAAGCTTGCTTCCTCTTTGTAAAAGAAGACACTGCCAAGTGCCAGGAGAATGTTAGAGACATATCAGTCTAAATGAAGACCCCCTTGACATAATCGCAGGGATCCAGGGACTGAAAAGGAGCCGAAAGAGAGAACGACTTTCTCCCTGTGCAGTGTCCTAGAGCGCCACCTAGCTTCACCCCAGGTAATGCCGTAGTCCACGTCCCAGGCTCTGGATGCACTCTCCTATAGCAATGGCTTTCCAACACTTCACAGATAAACCTCTCTTCTCCCTAAATGTATTCTTAAATAAAACTCAATATACAAAACAAACTGGAGCAGCTGTCACTGAATCTTTGAAGCTATGGAGGACATGGAGGTTCTCCCTCTGTCACGGGGTATCTCTGCAAAACCCCAAGGAGCTGAGAAACATAATTTTCCATCCTCAAGCCAAAAGTCTTTAAAAGAGCAGACAAGTTTTTAAAAGTTTATACACTGCTGGTGGGAATGCAAAAGAGTGCCATTCCAGTAAAGAGTCTGACAGTTTCTTATAGAGTTACATGCGCACACTTAATATATCACCAACAACTCCATTTCTAGGGATTTACCTAAAGACATAGACTTATGTTCATACAGAAACATGTATACAGATTTTTTTCCCCCCTTGGGGCCGCACCCACAGCACATGGAAGTTCCTAGGCTAGGGGTCGAATCAGAACTGTAGCCACTGGCCCACACCACAGCCAACAGCAACGCCAGATCCGAACCACGTCTGCAACCTACACCACAGCTCACAGCAACGCCGGACCCTTAACCCACTGAGCAAGGCCAGGGATCGAACCTGCATCCTCATGGATACCAGTCAGATTCATTTCTACTGAGCCACAACAGGATCTCCTATACAGAGGTTAATAGCAACTTTATTCGTAATCGCCAAAAATTAGAAATAACCTAAATGTCCTTCAAAGAGGGTAGGGATAAATTCAGTGATTCAGCCATACAATGAATCGCAAAGTCATTACGCTGAGGGAGAGAAGCTGGTCTCCAAAGATAAAAAACTGCATGACTCCATTTATCTGACGTTCTGGAAAAGGCAAATTGTAGGGACAGAGAGCAAACCAGTGAGGAAATTTTTCAAATGATGGAACTATTCTTGTATCCTGATTGTGGTGATGATTACAGGAGTTTATACATATGTTAACACTACAGAACTGCATATCCAAAAAAGTCGGCTTTATCGTAGGTAAATTTTATGAAATTTAATTTTTAAGATTCGTTTTCATCACAATTTTAGGACAAGAAAAAATTAAAGAAAAAGTTGTCATAGAAATACATCTAAAAGGTAAGTGGTTATTAAAACTACAGGAAAACGCATCTGGATTATAAAACAAATTCTGTTGCAAAAAATTTTAAGATAGTGGAAAAGGATGGGTGAAATTAGATTAAGCATTCACCCTACATTGAGAATGGACCCTAAAATATAAATTATATATAATTTAATTAAAGGAAAGATTAAATACAGATTATATATAATTAATCTAAAATATAAACATATAAAATATAAATTTCATAAAACTTAGAGTCAAAAGAAGTCCTCACACAAAAGGAAATTTGCCAGCACCAAAGAGCATTCTTTTTAATAAGTATTACATATTTATATATAATAAATATAATATATATGCTTAAAATAGTGTTGGCTCCTCAAAAGTTGACTTTACACAGGAAATGTTAATAGCTCATCTTCCCATCAGTGGCAATGCAGAACTGTCTTCAAAAAAGTACCAATTTTTAAACAGTCTCCTATGACCAAAAACACATTCTCCTCCTCCCCCCAAAAATATAGGGAAAGTCAACCACAGGTTTAGGCGTCATGCTCTAGAGGTTAAATTTCACTTCACTAGTGATTCTTTTTCAGCCAAAATCTATGGAAATGCTGGCTTATCAGGAAAAGACTAAGGCTACTCTTAAGAGAGCTAGCTGTCCAAATCCCAGCTGTCGCCTCCTAGTTAGAGCCTTTTCTACACTGCAGAATGAGATGACCACAGAACCTGCCAGTGTGTGTGTGTATGTGTGTGGGGGGGGGGGATTCCTGAAAGGCCTTGTTCCCCAATACTATGCCACTATGATGGTGACTTCATCTTAACTCACTCACCACCCTTGTGCCAAGCTGTGTGATTTTAGCAAGAGGATTCCTGAGAATGTCTATGACTTTAAATGAAAACTTTCAAAAGGAAATCGGGCAACCATTGGAACAGCCACAACCATAAGGAGCTTCTACCAAAAGCCAGAGGCATCCTCTTTTGCCTAGCCCCAGTGGGAGAAAAGCTTTATCCTTCGAGGTTGGGTTTTATTTTTAGAATCAGCCCTGATTTTACTGGACTTCTCTCCATTAGGAGACTCTCTCTTAAGTGACCACCCAACACCTGCCCTATTTTGTTTTGGTTTGGTTTTGTCTTTCTAGGGCCGTGTGGCATATGGAAGTTCGAATCGGAGCTGTAGCTGCCAGCCTATGCTACAGCCGTGCCAGATCTGAGCTGCGTCTGCGACCTACACCACAGCTCACAGCAATGCCAGATCCTTAACCCACTTAGCAAGGCCCAGGATCAAATCCGCATCCTCAGGATACTACTTGGGTGTTTTCTTTCTTTCTTTCTTTTTTTTTTTTTGTCTTTTCTAGGGCCACACCCTCGGCATATGAAGGTTCCCAGGCTACGGGTCTAATCAGAGCTATAGCCAACGGCCTATGCCACAGCCACAGCCACGAGGGATCTGAGCCGCGTCTGTGACCTACACCACAGCTCACGGCAAAGCCAGATCCTTAACCCACTGAGCGAGGCCAGGGATCAAACCCACAACCTCATGGTTCCTAGTCGTGTTCGTTAACTACTGCGCCACGACAGGAACTCCACTTGGGTTCTAAACCTGCTGAGCCACAACAGGAACTCCCTGCCCTGTCATTCTTAGTCTCCTATGAGGGTTCCTCATTCCGGGACCCTCACCTGTGGTTGGCCCAGGTCTCTGCCCTTGGTTCTCCTCTCATCTCTCCTGCTTGCTCTCCCTGTGGGTGATCTGCCCTACCAACGGCTTTATGGGTATCTGAAGACTGAAGACGTCCACCAGACGTCTACCTTCAGGGCAACCTCTCTGCCCAGCTCCAGCTCCTCAGAGCCTACGGCTGGCTAGCTCTCCTCCAACAGCCACCGCAAACATGGCATCTCAACCTCCACCTGTCCGCATCTCAACTTCGGTTTTGCTCTCAATGACCTTCGTCTTCATCAACCTGGTCCTTCTCCTTCTACTGCCCTAGAATGACACACGACACCACGATCAGTGCGATCACCCAACCCAGACATCTAGAAACCGTCCGAGGCTCCTCCCTTTCCTTCCTCTGCACTCCCTATACCCCAACATCAGCTCCTGTCATTCCTCTCTTCAATGGCTCCGACTTATTTCTTCCCCGCTGCCACAGGCTTCATTCAGGCCGTCTCTCACCTGGACCATGAAATGGCATTCAAACCAGTGTGTCTGTGTCAATCTTACCTCTTTCATAAATTTGGCTGCTACAGGAGAAGAACATCAAGGTCAAAAGAGACAAAGAGCTGAGTTCCTGTCATGGCTCAGGAGAAACGAATCCACCCAGCACCCATGAGGATGCAGGTTCGATCCCTGGCCTTGCTCAGTGGGTTAAGGGTCCATGTTGCCATGAGCTGTGGTGTAGATTGCAGACATGGCTTGGATCTGGCGTTGCTGTGGCTGTGGTGTAGGCCAGCAGCTACAGGTCCGATTCGACCCCTAGCCTGGAAACTTCCACATGCCATGGTGAGGTCAGAAATAAAGAAAGAAAAAAGGAAAGAAGGAAAGAAAGAAAAGAAAAGAAAAGAAAAGAAAAGAAAAGAAAAGAAAAGAAAAGAAAAGAAAAGAAAAGAAAAGGAGACAAGAAGCTTCAACCTCCAAAACCCCACCTAAGCCAGAGCAGCTCTGTTTATATATCCTTCAGTTATTGCATTTGAGAGACCCCCCAATTTTTTTTTAAAAGTTCATATTCCTTAATCTGAAAAAAAAAAAACAGAATTTTTTTTTTTTTTAAATCTTAACATGGCCCTGCTTACTTCTCAAATCTTAGTTCCTCCTAGCTTCTATTTCATATAAAACTAATTTCAGTTTCCTGAAAATACATGGCTAATCTATTCTATATACTTACTTGTACCTGGATGGATAACTTACCAGTAACTACCAATTCTTTAAGAAACATCTCAAATGACACCTCCTCTGTGAAATCTTCCAGGAACCATGACCTTCCACCAAATTAAGTAGAGTGGATCACCCCTTCTTATGTGTCACCCCTAAGCATCTCAAAAACCATGGCATATTCCACTGCAATTATTCATTCCTCCCCCAGCGTCTGAACTCTATTAGAACAAATAGTTGTCCATACCTATTTCTCCTTAATATCTTCCAAGGTGCCAAGTTTGGCACCATGTCATTGAAAGCAGACCCTGGCTAGATGCTTGTTGAACAAATGAATGAATAAATGAAACCAAATGACGTGTCAGAGCATGTCTAGTGAAAATGATGACAAACCAGTCACAGTACTATTCAAGATCAAAAACAGTATGTGAAACAAGCTTTGGTTTAATTCAAACCGTTCCTGAAGATAAGTCTAAGATAAAAAAAAAAAAGGTTGTAAAACCTGTTTTAAACAATGGCATCAAGAAAAATCCAGTATATGCAATCAATCCCTAGGTGACGACTTAGATGGGCAATATTCATCTGGATGGATGTCTCTGAAAACATGTAATTTTACTACACCAGGATCACATTTAATCCATGCATACTCTCCTAATAAGCCAAAAGAAGAAGACTCACTTTGTCCATTTCAGTAGAGAAAACTAGTTTGGACTCTGGCAACCCACAACATTCTAAGGACTTCCCAGAATTCCACAGGCTCAAAACTTTAAGCATGAAGATGAAGTTAAAAAATCCAGAACTTCGGGGGCTGGGGGTGGGGGGGAATGAGATATTGAGAATGAGGAGAAAAAAAAATCAAAAGCAAAATTCTCAGGTTCCAGGAAGCCTTGAATTTTAAGTATAAGTTTCGCATCTTTCTTGGGGCAAAATCTCCCAATTCTGAATTCATTCAATTAAAACAAATTAAAGCAATTCACCGAATTCTCGTTGGTTCTATTTTTACATTCAATAACTTTCAGTACGGCCTATTTCTAGGGCACCAGAAAGCAAGCATATGTGGACATATGTGCCACACCCAGAATGTGTAACCTCTAAGGTTTTCAGACAGGAATCACTTTGAAGTAAAAGCAGAGTTACTGTAGTTATTCACGACTAGTAATGGTACATAAGTCTTCAATTCTTTTGGTTCCTTTGTGATTTGGAGTAACCGCTTCCCACAGGTCTTCAGCTCCAAAACCTGGACTTCATTCATCCTTTGTACAAATCAGAGAACTTGGTCTAAGCGAATGCCTGCAAACAGGGGGCAGTCCGCAAATCCGGCTGGTGGTCCCTCCGCTTAGTTCACTGGGGGGTGGGGGGGGGGGGAATCTGCTGCTGTTTTGCCAAAATCCACATAAACACCAGGATGCCAGAAGTGCACACCTTTTCCACTTTTCCAACATCTCCCGACCCTCAGCCCCACCAAAAAAAAAAACGTCCTACAGTCCTGGTGGGAAAAATGCCATTCCTAACACTTTTTATGTGCAGAGCTGCCTCATGTGAGGGTTGTATTTCCCCTCTACACACACGAATTACAAAGATATGCTCGGACTGATAATAAGGGCTAAAGGTTCAACTTGTGAAGAAACTTGGTTTAAGATGTTATCAGCTGGGAAAGCTATTTCCTCACATCGGCATTGCCACGGGCTGTCAAAAACCCAACCCGGGCTCCCCTCTTCAAAAGTCCAGGAACACGTTTTTTTTTTTCTTTTTTTCTTTCTTCCCCTCCCCCGCCTTTTTTTTTTTTTTTTTTTAAAGAAGAAAGGCACAGAACCCACTGAGATAGCCTTAGTCCCATCAAAGAGAGGTCGATCCCGGGTCTTCCTTCATTTACTGATTGTCAGTTTAGGATGGCCCTTTTGTGAGGCCTCCGCAGCGCAATGCTGAGTGATGCCTTCACATTTTCTAAACTGGACTGGGCACCGCCGACGATTTCCAGCGTGCCTGGATCCACAGCCCAGCAGAACAAATAAACATTCCTCCCAGCCTTTGTGCCTACTTTATCTCCCTCTCCGGGAGCAAGAGGGTTTGGGGGTGCTAATGTTTACACAATGTGAAAACTTTCTTCCCCCTGTTTCCGGAATGTGAGAAGACACATCCTGGATGACCTCGGCTGAGAGATAACACCAAGTCACCACTGGGTGCCCGTCTACTGGACCACTTAAGGCTGCCGTCTTCAACCCTCCCTCCCCCATGCCTCACGGCCTTACCAAGGAGGACGGGAGATAAGCTGGGCTGTCTTGCAAGAGAGGCACAAAGGCAGAGGTCTCCAAACGGCTGCCAAGAAAGCAGCCTTTTATTTCCACCTACAGAGATGTTTGGTCTGTTTATCGCCAACACCCACTTTCTGTGAATGAACATCTCAGCAGAGTTTACCAAATGCATGCTCAAAAATATACCCACAAGACATATTTTGGTGTTTTTCTCCTGTGTCCTATTTTTTGTTTCTTTTTAGGGCCACACCCGCTGCATATGGATGTCCCAAAAGCTAGGGGTGGAATCGGAGCTGCAGCTGCCAGTCTACACCACAGCCACAGCCAAGCCAGGTCAGAGCTGCATTTTCAATCTATACCACAGCTCATGGCAATGCGGGATCCTTAACCCACTGAGTGAGGCCAGGGATCAAACACGTGTCCTCATGGACACTAGTCGGGTTCATTACCGCTGAGCCATGATGGGAACTCCCCGCCTTGTATCCTACCGAGTTGAGGGAGCTGGCTGAGTGGAATCGAGAATGTCTGTGGGAAAAGAATTCAGGGAAAATGTTCCTTTGAATGGTTTCCTCACCTGTCGAAGGGTATGTGTAAGCACAGCACCTAGAGCTCTTGTGACAATGACATGAGATCATCCAGCGAGAGCACTTTGCCCAATGCTTGGCACATACAGAATCTCAGCACATATTAGAAACTGTTATGACTCATCAGCAGCATTAGATGTTGAAAAAATTGGGGGAAAAGAACACCGAAGGTAAGGGCTACTGATTTTTTTAAACCCTGACATACCACAGCCATCAATGTGAATAATTACTTAATGTTTTTCCCAAAGCACTTTCATAGTTCTTTCCATTTTTCACCTCCTACCAGTATAGAAATCACTATACCTGATGGTTTCACTAAAAGCTACAGAACCACAGCCACCTGCCTGGCACTGCGAGAACTCTCAGGACAGTCGTGGGAGTGACCACTGGGATGGCGAGGCCGCTGGAGGAAGAGGCCCTGCCCCAGATGTTGAACCTGGGGTGTCAGCCAGTGAGCTGAAGGGTCTGAGGCCTAGACCCTCAGAACCGAGTTGGCAACTTTGATGTGGATGAGGGTGAAAAATGACCCACGTGTGCGTCAGAGAAGGCAAGAAGGGAGGGAGGGAAGGAGAGAGGGAGGGAGGAAGGAAGAAGGAGGGAGGAAAAGAGGAAAAGAAAGAAGGAAGGGAAGGAGGGAGGGAGGGAGAGAAAAAAGGAAGAAAGAAAAGGAAGAAGGAGAGAAAGCAGGAAAGAGAAGGGAAGGAAGAAAGAGAAGTAACGAGAGGAAAAAAGGAAGCAAGCAAGAAAAAAAAGAACAAAGCAAGAAAAAAGAAAGAACAAAGACAAAGGGAAGGAGAAAAGAAGAGAAAGAAAGAAGAAAGAACAAAGCAAGAAAACAGAGAAAGAAGGAAAAAAGAAGAAAGAAAAAGAAAGAGGGAAAAAGACGAAGAGGGAAAAAAAAGCGTTGTTTATAGAAGCCAGCTGCTTGGGCCCTGGCGCCAGCAGCCCCTCATCCTGCTATTTTACGCCTGCAACCCCACTGCCCCACTGGCACAGGTACAACTAAATGTTGACTTCAATGCTTCAGAGAGCACTCGACTGATTTTGAACATGATTAATTGCCAAAGACATGGCTGGCCATATGGAACAGAGAAAGCATCAAGTAATTCATACTTCTGTATGTGATCGCTTGGCCCCTGTTGTTTTAATGTACAGGAAAGAGCTAGTATAGCACAGCCCTGGTGTCTTGCCCCTGACAGCCCATTAAGAAATCTCAAAGCACCTAGTCGAAGTTATGCTGTTGGCTTTTCAATAGCAGCCTAATAAAACAGAAGCCAAGCTTTCCAACCAGTCTTAAATCTTTCACATACAGTACATTAACTAGTGGGGCTAAAACAACGGGCTTCTTATGATAGGAAATGGGATTTGATTTCTAGGCTCTGCATACTTACTGAAAGCCTCTTTTTGACCTTTATGGAGTTTGCAACATCATTGTTCTTCCCCCCCCTGTTTTCCAAGGAGCCTAATAGATGCGTGCGTTTCAGCGGCGTCTACACTTAGTCACTATTACATGCAGCCTCTGTAAGAAAGCTGATTCAGAGAGGTGAAAGAAACAGCGTAATTATTCCTGCCCAGAGAGCCCGGGAATCATTCTGGCTTCTGAAGCGTGTGCTTTCTTGAGAAACAAGGAGGAAAAAAGAAAAAAAAAAAGAAAGCTCTCCAGGAGGGGGAAAAGCCCCACAAACACACCCTCACCTCCCTCTCCCATCACTCTGTGAAATGAATCCCTTCGACGTGGGAAAGAGTATCCATTCATTTTCCAGTTGTTCCACTGCTGGCTCTGGGTGACACTCCACTCCCGGCAAAGGGGGAAGGTGCCAGCCACCTCAGGTGCCATTCTATCCCACCTTACAGCCGCTTGGCTTTACCTATTACAGAAATCTTTGCAGACTGTTCCGTTCTGTCTATAGGGAATAGATATACATTTCCACAATGTTTTCCTTTCAGGGATTTCCAAATGACAGCACGAAAAACTGTAACACCCTCAGTAGTTTCCTTTGTCAGTTCTGACACGGGTTGGTGGGGATGACTCTGTTGGCACTTCTCATTAGAAGATATTTATATAATGTCTCATGTCTCGGGATTTTTAGGTGTTGAAATTATTCTTGCACCAGAAGACCCCATATATGGTCAATTCCACTTGACTGCCTATTCATTAGCAGGGCTGTAATTGCCTCTACTGCTGAAATGAGCTAACAGCCCACTGAGAGCTCTAAGCCAATGGGAAATTCGCTGCCTCCCAGCTACCCTGCCCTGCCTTCGAAGGTGCTGGTGCTTTCCAGAACGAACAATCCAACTGATGAACAATACCGTGAAACACTGAGCCTGAGCAGGACTCTTGGAAGAAAGAAGGAGCAAAAGCCTTGAAAGGGACTCAGTGATGTGGCGAGGACACAACAGCAAGATTTCTACAAAGACAAGAGAGTGTTTCCATTGACTGCTGTCTTCTGGGGATTTTGTTGTTATGAGAGCATGCTCTCGAAGGTATGAAGGTAACGCGATTCCCATTTCACAGACGGGAAAACTGAGACTGGGAAGGTGAAATGAGTAAAGGCACATTAGTGGCAGAAGTCCTAACATACCGATTCTTTACACTTCTAGCTGACTGCTCCCCTCAATAGAAGCCCTAATAGGTAATACATAAAAGGGCTATGGATAATATTTTATATTACATACATACACCTAATAAAAACTAATAACACATAGAAGTACCTTTCTCAAGTCTTATCCGTGGAAACAAACCTCCCAGAGCTGCAAAAACTTCAATAGAGAAAACAGAAAGGCTTGACGACAACCACGGCACAGAGCGGCACCACTTGGATCTAGAATTAAGTTCGGCCATACATATACATCTCACATAATGAATACGACGATGACAGCCAACCTCTCTCTGGTGACTTCCACAGGGCCTTGCCTTACCTCGGTCTTTTCATCAAAAGCTATTCACCCTACAAATAAAAGCAAGAACCCTCCCGATGCCGCCACGACACACACACACACACACACACACACACACACACGCCCACAGTTCCCAGCACACACACACACACACACACACACACACACACACACACACACACACACACACACACACATGCCCACAGTTCCCAGCCGCCAGGCCTCAGACTCTCACTGCGCTCATCTATTCGTTGTCGGAACTGTTCACTGACGGTGAAGAATGACTAGCGACACCAAGCGCTAAGTAATTGAGCCACGGATGATGTTTGGCCTCAAAGTGGCTCAGCGCCTTCCAATCCTTGGGCCAGTGAAAAGTTACCCAAGATCCCCATCGGATCAGCTCCCTCCCTCCCTCCCCCAAACATCAGCAGCACAAAGGCCCAAGTGGTCTGTCACGCACACTGGATTATATGAAGTGTAAAACATTGGGGGAGAAGGGGAGGGGGAGGGGGAGGCCTTTGAAAAGGGAACCGGGGCGGGGGGGAGAAAGAAATCACACTTGCAAGGGGATCCAGCTGACAGCTCGGTCCCTAACAAGTGAGACAAGTGAATATGTTTGGGAACTTTGTGATGCAGGAAGAGTGCGGGCCTTTTGTCTGCAGCCCTACAGTGTGTCTTTAACCCAACTGCTGCCTGCATCACTGAACATATGTTTTCTACACAGGAACTGAAGCAGAAAAGGCTCTTTGTTATAATTCACTCCTTTGTAGATATGGGCTCCCCCGCCCCATCAGCCCACCCCTTCTCAGTAACATCCCAACCGCAAGCCCTCGGGAGAGCACAGCCCGAATGCCCAGCTCAGACCCTTCGACGGAACCCAGACCGAGAGCTGCTCCCCACAATGGGAGACTAAGGGCAAGAAGTGCATTTAGTTCGTGTTCACTATGTGTCCGGCATCTCGACGAGCGTTCTATCAACATGGTCGCATGTCATCCAAGACACAACCGTATAAGCGGCACCTTTCTTTTTGACAATGAGGTAACCGAGGCATGGAGAGAGTAGAGGACTCGCTAAAGCCCCAAGGGAAGGGTCCCATCTTAGACATGTGAAGCTGGAAATGCCTGGGGGACATTTAGTGGACAGGGGTCTGGAGCATGAGAAAAATCTATGTCGGAAGGGAAGATCTGGGGAAACCACACACACACACACACACACACACACACACACACACACACACACACATATGCGTGCACGTAGGCACGCGTACACACCAACCATTCTGCACTTTATTGGTTTCTTTGGCTGTGCCCCCAGCATGTGGAAGGTCCTGGGCCAGGGACTGAACCTGCGCCATAGCAGTGACCCGAGCCACAGCAGTGGTAACACTGGATCCTTAATCGCTAGGCCACCAGGGAACTCCGATTCGTGCTTTAAATCGTCGCTGTATCTGAGTTGGGATCTGGATGGCACAGAATTTAAGTGAAGCATATACAGCAGGTAACGAAGGAAATACCACGGGTGGAGAATCAGGAGGCTTCTCTTCCCCTGTGGATTTTAGGATGAGGAGAAAGAACGCAGGTTCTGGAGTCCGACAGTGTTTGCAGCTGAATCGGCCGTGGGCAAGGGACATATCCTCTCTGTACCCATTTCCTCAGCTGTAAAATGAGGGTATTTCTAGCCCCTGGTCAAAGGGCTGACAGGCTTCAATTTTTACACACGAGGCCCTTATCGAATACTGTCTGACAGGCGGTGAACAAGTGATAAATGTTAGTGACTTTAGAATACGACTCACTCAGAGCCACGGTAAAGCTACCAAGATTGTCATTTTTCTGCTACCTCAGCCTTTATTTTTACCTCTCTCCCTGCTTGATGGGAACCACCTCTACCATGTAAGCGGGCACCTCGAACCCAGATGCCTTCTGGGTGGTGACAACGATGGGGATGGTGATGAGAGTGACGACGAGGAAGGCGATGATGACGATGGTGCTGCCGCAGCAGCTCACACTACTGAGCACTTGCTCCATGCCACGTACTGCTCCCATGCATTATGTCCCTGAATCCTAAACACAAGTCTCTGAGATAAAAGTATTATCATCTCCATTTTATAGATTAAAGAAAAAAAAAAAGTGAGATCGAGAAACATTAAGCAATTGGCCAAGTTTTACACCAGGAGGAAGAAAAAAGAGCCAAGTCTAACCCAGGCATCCAACTCCAGGGACCAAAGCCAACCTGTGTGTAAACTGACTTGCACTTTACAAAGTGCTTGCATGAACATTATCTCATGTAATCCTCATAAAAATTATGTGAGTTAGGCACACCAAGTACTATCAACCACCTTATTCCAGATCAAAGCTCTGAGGCTCGGCTACACTAGATAACTCATTCAATATCAAAATTAGTATAGGAAGGCGTTCTGTCGTGGCTCAGTGGAAATGAATCAGACTAGCATCCATGAGGATACAGGTTCGATCCCTGGCCTTGCTCAGTGAGTTAAGGATCCGGAGTTGCCATGAGCTGGGGTCTCAGACATGGCTCGGATCCCACGTTGCTGTGGCTGTGGAGTAGGCCGGTGGCTACAGCTCCGATTCAACCCCTAGCCTGGGAACTTCCATATGCCACGGGTGCAGCCCTAAAAAGAATAAAAAAAAAGTAGTATAGGAGTCAAACTATGACTGGAAATCAGGAGTTCCAATGCCAGGCCCAATACAATTACACATACAGAACACACTTGTTCTGAAGGCTAATTCCCACATAATAAATCAATCGATCTGCGTCTCAGCTATAAGGCAGCCGTCTGTAAGGCCCTAGTACCTGGCCATCGGGAGCTTGTAATCCAGGTAGGGAAATGAAATATATACATGGGTGGAGGGTGACCAAGGGAGTTAGGTAAATTAACTGCCGAATTGAATAAAGCGCTTGGAATTGATGTTGATTTATAAACCAGTTACCCTACTAGACTGTCCTGCTCATGGCCTAGCACAACCTTAACATGATCATTTAATCCTGATCTGCTAAGTACTCTTATCCTTTTCATTTTGAGGCGATGAAAACTAAAACGTGGATCTGTGAGGAGAAAGCCATAGCCAGTACATTTCACCATATACACCTGCCCACCCTTTACAAAAAAATCATATTTTTCTTAAGATTCCTCAGGTCAGAGCTACGTCTCCCTGAAAGGGAGGAGCTCATGCTATTGACAAGGTGACTATTAAAACTCTAAATGAAGTAACAATCTGGTAGGGGAGAGAATTCAGTGACGGTCACATGGGCGGAGGCGCTGCGCTTGTCCTCAGATAACATCGACCTGAGACAAATGCGACCCCGCCGGGGCCCCTCTCCGCAAACACCACTGTCTGCCAAGGCTTCCATGGCAGCATCACTTGCTAGTTGGCACATACCTACTCAGCACGCGCACACACACACACACACACAATTTAGGGATGTAGTTGTCAAATAGAAATTCAGGACCTACTTAAGTGCCTACGAAACCAGCACTTTAAGTACATATTAACCGAAGCATTACTGGTAGCTATGAAAAGGAAAACACCTTTCAGTGGCCATGTTAAAATATCATCAGAAAGGTATCAGTAACAATAACGAAAACAACAGCAAAAACTACTGGGATGTTTTTACCATGTGCCAAGCAAGCCCTGTCCTCATCACTTTTCATGGAGAGTCCGCATTACATCCTCAGAACAGGTCGGGGAAGCAGGTTTTATTGCCATCCCAGTTTATATAGAAGAAAATTAGGGCACACAAATATTAAGTAACCAGTCTCAGGTCACACAGTTAGCAAGTGGCAGGGTCAGGATTCGGGCCTAGGCGGTGTGGGGGCAGAGTTTACCCCTTTACCCATGAAACATAAACACTGACATAAATGACCTGGAACACTTTCTAGGCTACAGCATCTCATTTAATTCTTCCAACAACCCCACAAGGGGTTGCTGGTAATACGAGCAAACTCATTTTACAAGCGCTCAATCACTGGCCTGGAGTCTCATTGCCGAGGATGGCAGAGCAAGGGTGGTTAGGGGAACTGGGGTGAATGAGACTAAATTTTGGATGATGATTTCGTAACAGACTAGGGGGTTCAGAGAAGAAACAGTAGAAGAAACAGTGGCTCACTTCCTGACTGTCTGGAGTCCTACTTGGACCTGAGGTCACATGGAAGAGCATCAGTTTTTTGTTGTTGTTGCTGTTTTTTGTTTTTGTTTTTTTGTTTAGGGCTGCACCCGCGGCATATGGAGGTTCCCAGGCTTGGGAGGTCCAATCGGAGCTATAGCTGCCAGCCTACACAACAGCCACAGCAACACAGGATCCAAGCCACGTCTGCGACCTATACCACAGCTCACAGTAATGCCAGATCCTTAACCCACCAAGCGAGGCCAGGGATCGAACTCGAAATCCCATGGTTCCTAGTCGGTTTTGTTTCCGCTGCACCACGACCGGAACTTCAAGAGCATTGTTTTTTGAATACAGAGGAAGAACAACACATGGGTGCCAAGCCTCGTCTCTATCAAACTATCTTTCCACCCAGATCTGGCTCAGATATCTCAGACCCTTCCCAGCTATGGTGGCCACGTCAAGGAGGAAAATGACAATATCATTTAGGACTTTTTTCACCCTTTCTCACACTTATGAATATCACATATGAAAGGAATATAAGTGTCAGATGGGGACAATAACTTCTGAATGCTCATCTTATCTAGAAGGTTCTTGACAAAAGGCCTCCACTGAGTCTGGCAGATGTGATCCTGTTGACACATCCAGCCGCCACTGACAGCAGCCATCGTGAGACCTCACGTAGGGCTTAAGCAACTGAAACACAGTTTCTTTCTGCTTAGGAACTCACTGTTCACGTCAGCAATGAGTGTAAGAACATGACTGAGGAAGTTCCCTGGTGGCTCAGCAGGTTAAAGATCCAACATTGTCACTGCTCTGGGTTGGATCACTGCTGTGTGGCACAGGTTCAATCCCCGGCCCGGGAACTTCCACGTGCCTCGGGCACAGCCACAAAAAAATGTTTCTTAATTAAAAAAAAAAAAAAAAGAATATGACTGGAGAAGCATCTACAAATTCATCAGAATTTGTGCCTGAAGGTTATGGAAACGAGATTTTCAACTCCAGACTTCTCAGGACTTTTAAAAGAAAACTATCAGTACACTGCATTCCCTTTCTTAAAGCATTCCGACTCTGATTTGGAGTAAAAGAAACAATCAGGATAGCGCAACACAAATACAGAGGGACACAGGCATGGGGCATCTGGGACCCACCATCCAGCCAGTGCAGTCATGGGAACCTGGGCAGTGAGTACTCCGCCTTTGCCCTTTACCTCATCTTTTAGTGCCTCCCGTTTAGAGAATTCTGTGTTCTAGAGCTATAAGCTACATCTCACTCATTTTTAGGGAAAGAAAGCAATTATTCCACCTTTGCCTATTCACACCTGGTAAAAAGCTACGCCCTCAATGAAACAGGTATACACTGTGAAGCGTTTAACCTTAGCTTTAGAAAAAGGTAATGCGGTCACTACAAAGTGGCTCTGAGAGCCCCAAGGATAACAACAACAACAACAAAAACCCCACATTTTTGTCTCGAGTGATACCATCTCAAAACCTGCTAATACGACTGCTGTTGGCATGAATTCCTACTGAACTCTAACTGGCTGCGCTCACAACAGTTTTATGCTTTGATAAGCAGATATTATTGGCTCATCTTATAGAGATAATTGCCTCTCCTGCCTTGTGTAGTGGTTATACATTCCATACCCAGAGATTAAACCGTTGTAGAAAACCCGTGATGGGCACAGTCCTTTCATGCTGAAATGGTCTCCGTGAGACTGAGTGGGGACACTTTAACTTCGGGGGTGAGACAATGGGTTTTCTGAAAGGATTAGAAAAATGGGCAACAACTGAACCTCCTCCTCCCTCCTGTTCAAGTCTACCACCTGCTGCGGCATTTTTGTTTCAGCAACAATGAAGCCTTCATGTTGGAGGCTCATATTTAATGTTTGCTGAACTGGCCCCTTTCGTTTTGGTTAACTCTTAAGGAGCAGAAAAAGAAAGATTTCTTGCCTACCCAACAAACAGACCCAACAACGGCCTTTCCTGATTGGCCCCCCAACGCATAAAGGGCCAACGAATACATAAACGTGAATAAATAGACATGGGTCTTCAGCCCGCCTCCCTTCCTACGCCACCCCAGAGTCAGGAGCTACTCTATTTATATTTAATAAAGTATTATGGGTCACTAAGAGCTGCATAACATTTGTGATTTCATGGTCTACTACAGTAACAGGTGCTGCGGTCAGCAGGAATGTAAAGTGTTAAAAAAAAAAAAAAGGTTGGGGGGGGATCATTTCAGAGACATTAAGCAGCTTTCAACACTGACAGCAGAAAGGGAAAAATTTTAAGCAATTTGGTCGGGTCAGTAAAAAGTAACACAGGTCACAGGAACAAAATGGTACCCCCAAATTCTGCCCATTGATAAATGGGCCTACTGTCTCGTGGTTGGGTGCACAGGCAAAGGCGGAGCAACTGTTGTATGAAAACGAAAATATGCTTTCTTTGTGGCCCTCTGACAATAAGTTACTTCAGCTGGGTGAGCGCTTGAGGCCCCCATTCTCCCCGTGTGCGCGGCTGGGGTATACATTAATGAAAACAAAAGGGTCCATTTTCATTGTAACCATGCAGAAGGGTTAAGCATTTGACCTTCAAGTATGGTGTGCTTGTGCTCCGTGGAAAGGTTCTTGACAATATCAACAAGAATTACTGCTGTTCGAGAAAGGGGACACAATTAAAAACAATCTCAGATGCTTGTTGTACAGCTGTTCAAGTTTCAGCTCTGCCTGACCTCTAAGGATGCTTACATGTTTAACGGAGACAATTTAAGATATTTTAGGCAGTCCCTTAACCATTCGCCATCCCCATCGTGCCACTTGGGAGCACCTATCCTTAACCACAAAGCACTTTTCCAGGAATGAGATTTTACGCTGTGGGGTTTACCCTGAAAGCCGTGCGCCTCCCCGCTCTGTCTTCTCCTTGCTATCTGACCACCCTGAGAAGCAGCCAGGCCAGATCCTACAGGGGACTTGGCAGGAGGCCCAAATGTTTGACTCCAGAGGACATAATTCCTTTAAAAGAGTTGGTTGGGTTTTTTTCATTCCAAACCTTATCACCCTTGACTTTCCAAAAAAAAGATGTTACCCAAGAAGAGTTTTCTTGCTAAGCCATGGGAACACAAAGTATAGTCACCGATTTCCAATCAGCACGAGAGAGAGAGAGAGAGAGAGAGAGAGAGAGCACGGAGGCATCCCCAACACGGCGAGAAAGAGGTCAAGAGAAAAACAAACCAACAAAATGACACGGGCACTTCTTCCCAGACAGCGGAGAAGAGGGTTTGAAAAGAAACGGCGAGGTGAAAGACGAACGCCTTTGTCTAAGCTCAGGGAGACCACTCTCTTCCTGCTGTTTGATCCTCTCACAGGCGGCAAAGGGCTCTGAAAGTCCCCCACAAAGAAGGGGGTCCCTGGGAAGTGACCGCGAGAGGGTGGTGTCCACCGCTGGGCAGGGACAGCGCTGTAGAGATGAGAGCCCGCTGCCAGGACCGACGCCCACCCCAGCCCCGGGCCAGCTCCAGACCTGGGGAGGTGAGAGGGCCCGCTTCTCCGGAGGAAAGGAGGTCCTACGGAGGTGAAAGGAAGGCAAGAGACAGGCCAAAGCTCAGCAAGAGCCGGGGACAGGCAAAGTTTTGTTTGTCAAACACCCTCTAACCTCTCAAGCCTCTGGGCTTTGCTGTTGCCCCCCACAGAAAACCTACACGGTTTGCAAAGATTTCCAACATTTCCAGTGGGAACAGTTTCACGGGCCAGGGTTTTTCCTTCAGAGATTAAGGTTTATTTTATCCCTGAGGTCACCGGCTCTGCGTGTAAGGGCCTCTTACAGTCACATCAGACACAGGGACGTGGTCCTGCCCTCTGACTCACCCGATACACCCAACTTGTATTCGTCAAATCAAGTCCGTTTTTTTCAGAGAACAGAGCTGCTGGAGTCTTTCCAAACTGTGGGGTAATAATCACTGTCCTTCTGACAAGACAGACGTGTTTCTTTTGCAGAGTCAGCTCCGAAGAGAGATCACAAAAAGAGACTGAAAAACGGCGGCGCTAATCTTTATTTTCTAAAAGGCCACACAATTCAGTTCTTCAGTTGAAATGAGGAGACGCAAAACAGACGGGGAAAAGAAACAAATGATCACCTCAGCCCATCCACTAGAGCCACCCACCACCAACCCTAGCCCTCGAATAATGATAGGTCACACAGTCACAGAGGCCAGAAGCGGTTCCAAAAGAAGCTTGAGGTGCAGGTCCCTGGAAAGAACTCAGCATTTCCACTAACTCTCCTTTCTTCTGGCTGGATCTTATGCTTCTGACCTCAGTGGGAGACCTGACCTGTCAGGACAGAACGTCAGGATGTACTAGGCCAAGAAGCTGGTGGGAAACTTCAACTGGATCATGCATCACACTTCATCCCAGCTTGACCTAGGAAAATGGCAGGTAGGATCACAGAAGGCATCCTTGCCCGGATGTTGAGATAGCATCTTCTCACCACCGCACTGTTGCCAACATTTGGACCCAGGGGCAGGTCATTTCCTGGCTCTCAACAAAAGATCCTACCTTCTGCATCTGCATTCAACCTAACAGGGTCCCTTGCTGATGGCGCTTTTGCCCTGGCAGGCAGGGATCATTTGCTTTTACCAAAACAAAAGGCACAGCATGGAAATGAATCCCTCCCACACACTCCCTAAAGGGACAGGCTTAACAGAAAAGAAGTATATTCCCACTTCGAGGAATGGAAAACGTAAACAAGCCCCTTGGGTGTCTTATTCATAATGATGCTAATGAAAGACACTCCTTTTCCACTCAAGTATGTCAATGCATCTCTAGAAGCCCTAACATGTAAAACCACAGAACACACTGGGGAGGGCAAGAGACTCATCCTAAGAAAAGCATGTGATTATCGGAGGCTAAAGCATAACCCAGGTATCCTGGCTTCTGGCTGCTCAACCCTTCCAGAAATTACTAGCTGAGGTTTTCCTCGAAATTGCAATAATCTGATCCTGCTGCTAGTAGCCCAGCTACACTCTAATAACAGCCAACCCTTTTCCTTGGCTTTTCCACAACAGACACGTATTTGTGCAATAATGAAGATATGTCTGTCCCTTTGGGGGTCGGTTTCTTCCACGCAATTTGCAACAAAACGCACCCTGGATTTTAAGAGCACGATCCTGTAATTTCGGTATTGATTTTTCGTTTTGCTCCACAAATACTATCACAACTTTCTAACGGATATCCAGCATGAACAGTTTCCTTGGCCTCAGAGACCAAATTAATCACGAAATCAACAATCCGTTTTTATGCCATAGAGTTCAATGTTCCTTTCCAACATAAATTGCAAAAGCCACAGCCGGTGCCCAGTGCCATTCTGGAGATGCATGGCCAGGTTGCCTCTCATTTGTGATTGAATACAACAATGGCTTGGCAAATTAGAATGTTTATGGCTGTCGGTCACCTTTTATTTAGTCAAGCTACTGGGCAACTGAATGTTTACAGGCGGACTGCTGGAGGAACTCAGGAGAAGGCTAACTGTGACGCCCCCATCTGGCTAAAACATGCCTCTTCTCAGGCACCTCAGGTGGACCTGTAAAGTCCCTGCTGCACAGAACTGCTCTGAGAAACTTCTTTGCACATCAGATCACAAAAATGTACAGACAGGTCCATCTGTCTTCTCCCACCTTGTCCTCCTGCCCTTACCGTCCTGCTGGAATTTTCCATGCTGAATTCAACAGGAGGGTCAGGAGGGGTGATCACTGTCCTTCTTGACAAGGCAGGAGTGTGACTTTCACGGAGTCAGCTCCTAAGTGGGCTCACACTACTGAATTCTCTGCGGGGTTTGACACGAATGCTCCTTCAGTTCTCCCACCTCCTCCTGGTTATCTTCAAACCTCTCTGCCGACTCTCCGGGTGTTTCACTGGCGCTCCTGTGCTTGTCTTTTATTTTTTTTAAATTTTTTTTTTTTTGGTCTTTTTTTGGTTTTTTTTTTGCCAATTCTTGGGCCGCTCCTGAGGCACATGGAGGTTCCCAGGCTAGGGGTTGAATCGGAGCTGTCGCCTCCGGCCTACGCCAGAGCCACAGCAACGCGGGATCCGAGCCGCGTCTGCAGCCTACACCACAGCTCATGGCAATGCCGGATCTTTAACCCACTGAGCAAGGGCAGGGACCGAACCCGCAACCTCATGGTTCCCAGTCGGATTCGTTAACCACTCAGCCACGACGGGAACTCCCTGTGCTTGTCTTTTATACCGGATCGGCCCACACTCTGCCTGTGATGCCCCTGACTCTTTCATCCGCGTTCTCTGTCCCTCACTCCACTTACTTCTGCTGTCTCCGTGTAGACGGCTGCCGCGTGCCAGGAGCTTTCCAGCATGGATGAGCACATGGGAGAACTTCGCCTGGCACACGACAGGCATGGCAGGAATGTCTACTGAAGACATGCATCCAAAGCCCAAATTACCACTTGGCTCTGGCATCTCTACCAAGCTCCAAACCTGAGATTTCCACATCTTCTTAGATGCTCTGCTGGCTCCTCAAACTCAGTATGTCCCTAAACATCCTCCTCTTCAGTTCCTTCGCTTGGGAAGTGGTGTCATCCGCCGCCCATCTAGTAACTAACACTAGACATCTTGTAAAACTGCCCGTGACTCTTCCTTGTCTCACATCCCTAACAGCCAGTTAGGAAGTGCTAGGTACCTCTTTGAAAACAAAACTCTGGAATTCATCCTTCTTTTGCATTTTCTCCATTACTGCCCTGGGTCAGAACCTCATTATTGCTCGCCAGAATATCTGCAATAGGTCTCCATGCCCCCAGCCTCTCCTCCCTACCATCTACCCACCGTGCTGCTGCCAGTTGTTGTTGTTGTTGTTGTTTTTCATTTTTTAAGTTTTATGGAAGTAGAGTTGATTTACAGTGTTGTGATCCTTCCTGCTGCACCATAAAGTGACTCAGTCTTACCTACACACACATCCCTTCTCTCTCAGATTCTTTTCCCACACAGATAACCACAGAACGCTGGGTAGAGTCCTGTGAGCTATGCAGTGGGAAGCTGTGGGCCACTCATTCCACAGACCTCAGAGCGCACATGCCAATCCCGAACCCCCAGGCCACTCCTCCCCATCCCCCCACCCCCCCACTCTGAACCACTTTCCTATTCAAACATCTTTGAAACCAACTCCCACCATGATCTCCAGAATAAAAGGCAAATTTCTCAGCACGTCATGCAAGCCTCGTCATTTGTTGGCTCCCTTCGTTCCTTTTCACATGCTCTCTAGATCCTAGGTGCCTGCCCCTCACTCCTCCATCCCACCGCAAACGGGTACGGGAAGCACGGGTGACAAGGCACTACATCACTTCTGCAAGCGTGCCCTAGTATTCTAGCGCTGTGCCCGGGTGCCTGTGGTTGGCCCTGCCTAAAATGAGACCCGTCCCTCCTCGTCACCCGTGAAAACGCTAAGAAAAGTCAGTTCCCGCTTCAAGGTACAATTGAAAGGCACCTCTTCCATGAAGCCTTCCCCAGCTTTCCCAATCTGACTTATTCTCTGGGGCGTGTGCATGACATTTTGTTTCGACCTCTCATTTGACAGTCCACGTCATGCCTTATGTTTATGTGTGTCCTTAACATGCATGTAAACTCCATGGGAGTAACAACTGTTGATTTTCTCCAATGCCTGACACATTAATTTTTTTTTTTTTTTTAGGGCTGCACTCGTGGCATATGGAGGTTCCCAGGCTAGGGGTTGAATCGGAGCTACAGCTGCCAGCCTACCCCTACAGCCACAGCAGTGTTAGATCCGAGCCGCATCTGCAACCTACACCACAGTTCATGGCAACGCCGGATCCTTAACCTACTGAGCGAGGCCAGGGATTGAACCCGCAACCTCATAGTTCCTAGTCGGATTTGTTTAGCCGTGCCACGACGGGAACTCTGACACATTAAATCTTTAAAAAAAAAATTCACTTAGATTGAACTAAAAGCCTTACCTGGATTTTGCACCCCTCTAGTAGATGCCAGCTGAAAACTCTACTAGAAAAGGATGGAACAATTAGGAAATGGCAATCTGGGCACCATCCCAGGCGAGCCGGTCAAAGCAAGAGGGATACGGGTCTCTCAGAGAGGGACTCGAAGTTATCTTAATTTTAGCCCATAGAGAAAACAAACAGATACTCTCCTGGGGGCTCGAAGGTTATCGCATTTCTCCCTCATGCTCGCGACATGTTTATAAACACAGAAGGCTATAATAAAACTCACATGAGAGACAAAACTCAACTCCAGCGAGTGTTTACATTCTAATCAGGACAACAAATCACTTCTCACCAGGAGATTCTAACTCAGTCAGCAGGACGATTCTTGTACCTGCGCCAAGGATATGATGGGCCAGGGAGCCTCTTGGTCCCTTCAAGCTGGATGGTAACTCTGGGCATCCACACGAGAAGAATAAGAAAGAAAGGCATCTCAGTGACACTCCCTTTTTTTTTTTTTTTTTTTTTTTTTTTTTGTCTTTTTGCCTTTACTAGGGCCGCTCCCGCAGCATATGGAGGTTCCCATGCTAGGGGTCGAATCGGAGCCGTAGCCACCAGCCTACGCCAGAGCCACAGCAACGCGGGATCCGAGCTGCATCTGCAACCTACACCACAGCTCACGGCAACGCTGGATCCTTAACCACTGAGCAAGGCCAGGGATCAAACCCGCAACCTCATGGTTCCTAGTCGGATTCGTTAACCACTGAGCCACAATGGGAACTCCTCTCAGTGACACTTCTAAAACCACTGTCCAGAATCTGCAAGAGGAAAGATGGATGGACCCTTGATATTTCCTGATTTATCACATGACTCTCAATCCAGACAAGCATAGGGTAGTGCCAAGAACAATAGCCTTTGAACCTCCTGACCAGAAAAGGATGGTGGTCAAGGTTCTTGGAATTGCTAATATATGGCAAGGGAGAGAAAAATGTGACCACCCCCTAGGAGCCCTGGCCCTTCTTAAAGCCTACGGTGAATGATTTTGGAAGATAGTGAAATTAGGAAAGGAATATTACAGGGGGTATAACTGAGGTTCAGAAGGCAGCCTTATTGCAGAGAACAGTACCCAAACTAATACTATGGAACTGGCCTGGATTCCAGTAACTGGGAGGAATCTGTACAAAGAACTGCATGGCTATTCACATTCTAGTTGACAATATGATCAACAGTTCCCAGTTCTTTGTCAAGGGATGATGATGTAGGAGATACACAAATCAACTACCAAAAATCCCTTCCACTCTTTCTTTCTTTCTTTTTTTTTCTTTTTTTTTTTTTTTTTTTTGGTTTTTAGGGCTACACCTGCGGCATATGGAAGTTCCCAGGCTAGGGGTCTAATCGGAGCTACAGCTGCTGGCCTACACCACAGCCACAGCAACACAGGATCCAAGCTGTGTCTGCAACCTACACCACAAAAACACAGCAACACCAGATCCTTAACCCACTGGGCAAGGCCAGGGATCGAACCTGCAACCTCATGGTTCCCAGTCGGATTCGTTTCCACTGTGCCACAATGGAAACTCCAAAATATTTTTATCTTTATCCTAAGAGCAACTGGAACCCATGAATGAGTTGACATAGGAGGGGGCATGATTAGATCTGCAAGGGAAACCATTGCCCTGGCAGCTGTAGCTCCAATGAGACCCCTAGCCTGGGAACCTCCACATGCGACAGATGCGGCCCTAAAAAGACAAAAAAAAAAAATAAAAAAGAAGAAGTCTCGAGTTCTCTTTGTGGCTCAGCGGTGACGCACGGCTCAAAGGAAAGTTCTCCACCCCTCCTTTACTTGGAAATAGAATTCTAACCACTCCCTAACCACCTCAAAGTCCTCCTGGAATAATAACCTCTGACCTAGGAACTGTGTGGGCAGGCAAAAGGCTTCAACTCACAGTTTGATGGCCACGCAGAAAAGGGCCCAGGCCAGACAATGAGGCCCTGTTTCAGTGACCTGAGGAAAAAGACTGACAGGTGAAGGAAGGACAAAGGTGAGCAGGAGACGCCAAGGAGGCTCATTCATGGAAACTCAGACCAGAATCCAACAGGAATGCAACTTTAAACAGAGAATCAGGCAACATGCCATGGCTCCAGGGACAAGGAAAACCACCCCCACCTTCCCCTTCCACTGATGAAAAGAGCCATAGCATTGGGCCCTATGACTTGGGAGGATAAGGGGCCACCTACCTCTTGTATAAAACTCAAGTCCACTGCAGGATGACATCACTGGAGGCCAGAGTAACAGCTCGGATCACCCGGACTGACTCAGCTGACTTGGCACACAACTCCATGGTGAAAGAACAATTTCCCACATTTACCAGCCCAGGAAATATGAGTGCTCCTTGCGTGAACCTCTAAATCTGTCAGGGTTCTTTGGTTTTAAGTACCAGCAGAGAGCTTTAGTTGAGATTCTTATAGGGATTCAGAGGGCAGACTCTGGCCCCAGACTGCCCCTGCTCACTGCAGACCCCAGCTCTGTCGCTCACTACTTCTCTGACCTTCACAATGTCACTTCACCTCCCCGAGTCTCAGTTTCTTCACTGGTGATTCTTCACCCACCACATTTGCAAAAAGTCAAAAAGTCTGTTAATACACTGTGCTGCTGAGCATGTGCGGAAAACAGGCACAGTGTCCCACGGACTCTACCTATGAACACATAACACATAAACATACATACATACATATACACACACATATATAAACTCTGCTACAAACTCCACCTATGGAAAGCAATTTGACCATCTCTCTGAAAATACATATTCTTTGATCCAACGATTCTATTCCTAGGTATCACTACAGATGTTACATGTGAAAATCTATGTACAGGGATAGATACCTCATTTTATTGCACTTCACAGATATTGTTGTTTTACACACTGAAGGTTTGTGGCAATCCAGCAGCAAGCAAGCCATTTTTCCAACAGCATTTGCTCACTTTGCATCTCAGTCTCATATTTTGGTGATTCTCTTAATATGTCAAATATTTTTATATTATTATATTTGTTACAGGGTTCTAGGATCAGTGATCTTTGATGTAATTACTACAAAAAATTATGACTCACTAAAGGTTCAGTTGATAGCAGTTTTTAGCACTAAAGTACTTTTTAATTAAGGTGTGTACACTCATGGACATTGTTTTAAAAATATTCACATAACAGGAATTCCCATCATGGCGCATCAGAAATGAATCTGACTAGGAACCATGAGGTTGTGGGTTCGATCCCTGGCCTCGCTCAGTGGGTTAAGGATCCGGCGTTGCCGTGAGCTGTGATGTAGGTCGGCAGCTGTAGCTCTGATTTGACCCCTAGCCTGGGAACCTCCATATGCCGCAGATGTGGCTCTACAAGCAAAAAATAATTCACATAACAGACTATGACAAACATAACTTGTATATGCACTGAGAAAACAAAAAATCTGAGTGACCAGAGTTCCCGTCGTGGCTCAGCAGAAAGAAGCCCAACTAGTATCCATGAGGATGAGGGTTCGATCCCTGGCCTCACTCAGTGGGTTAAGGATCTGGCATTGCCATGAGCTGTGGTATGGGTCGCAGACGCAGCTTGATCCCACACTGTTGTGGCTGTGCCACAGGCCAGCAACCACAGCTCCAGTTCGACCCCTAGCCCGAGAACTTCCATATGCCATGGGTGCCGCCCTAAAAAGCAAAAAAAAAAAATTGAGTCACTAATTTTACTGCAAATTCACTTTATTGCAGTGGTCCAGAACCGAACCCCCAATGTATCCGAGGTATGCCTGTATTAGGATATTTATTATAACATTATTTACAGAAGCAGAAAAGTGAAAACAGCCACGGGCTGGCTAAGTAAATGATATAACCATACAATGAAAAGCTATGCAGTCATTTAAATGAAAGTGCAAATATGAAAAGATCTCTAAGATACAGTGTTAATTCATTTTTTTAAAAAAGCACATAAATATCTGTCAGTATATAGACAGTCTCTGGAAAAGTACAACAGACATTTGCAAATAGTGCTCATCTTAGGGGGAGGGGAAATGAGGGGACACAGAATGAGGAGAGGAAAAGACTTACTTTGCACTGCACATGCTTTTAGACATTCCGAATTCTCTACTGTGTGCTTGTGTCAGCAAACAGTCCTGGGGGAGCTGGTCTCAAGGACCTAGCTCAGGTCACATGCTGGTGGAGTAGCCAGACTAAGGTAAAGCACCCCCACCTGTAGCCACTAAAGGAAGCTGGTTTCCAGGAGACCCCTAGAGGCTCTCAGAGAAGGAGGAACAGATACTGGATTAATGAACACAATTGTCTAGCTCAAATGAAAGAGCCTAATATTGACATGCCCGGCTCAAGCACAGGGCAGAGAAAAAGACTCCAGAGAAACACTCATCTTATCATAGGGTGCTACCAGCATCCAGCTGAAGGTTGGTGCATGCGTCAGAGAAGGCCCAGCCCCTGGGAGACTTGGCGAAGGGTGGACAATACCCAACTGGGAACTGGGAAATCTGGGTTCTATGTCCATCACTATTTGGCTCTGCTGGCCCTAGACAAGCATTTTCTATCTCTGGAGCCCTTCCCGAGCCAAAAGAAAGAGAAGGCAGTAACCATCGCGGCGGTCCCTTCCATCTCAGACGTTCCAGGAGTCCATGGTCGTTGACCTCAGCTTGTCAGAGCCTGGCAGCGAGGGTACCACCAGCACAGTCAATAAATAAAGAGCGCAGGCTAAATGCTCCAGCCTGGAAAGTCTAGGACAAATATGAGTACATCTCTGCTGCCAGCTTCCCTGGCATTGTGAGATATGAAAGGAGAAGGCATTCGGAGAAGCAGCAAGTCCACGTGTTCTCTGGGAACGCGCCACGGCCTGGGTCTGCCTCTCCTACGGTTCTCTGGTAACGTGAAACACTAGCCCCAGAATATCATTTCTCCATCTCACTGATCGCTAAGGTGGCCTCTACATTAACTCCAGACCGTAGGTTCCAGAGCAGAATCAAAGTTACAGCAATCTTGCAGGAGATCGCTGAACAAACGCACAGGCGTGTTATTAATCACTTGAGAATTAACACCTTGCGCCTTGGAAGTAATAAAACCAGTCACTGGAAAATAGCAACATCGCAGAGAGGGGAAACGTGAGCGTCCCGCAGAAATCTCTGTAAAAAGGTGGGAGAGACCGGAACGAAGCCACCCGCTACATTCCCACCAGTGACTCAGCCTTTCAGGTGGTGTGACCGGCATGGCAAAGTGCAAGGGCAAACACAGGACAGCGTGGGGCACACAGTCACTCCTGTGGCGCTATGAGCGAAGAAGGGGGAGACAGGCGTGGGAAAGAAAACGCTCTTTTTTCAGCAGTGGAAATGACAGATTACCACGCCCGCTCTCCTGAACCCAAATCAGATCACTCGCGAATGACACTTTGGCTGCTTTTCAAAATACTTTCATGCAAGTACTTAGGTCCTCACGACTGTGGCCTCTCTGAGAGGCAGTAGAGATGTTATTTCCTCCAAACCACAATCCCAACCCCGAAAAGAAATAAAGAAAACGAAACAGACCTAAGGTTCCCAAACATGGAAGAGAATCACAAATGGTTCACACCAGAGAAGACCTGCCCCCTTACCGAAACCCAAAATTATTAGGCTGGTGTTCAATTTTTGAGAAAAAAAAAAAAAGAAAGAAAAGCGTTTGGATGGAAAATGCCGCAACACATTTGTCATTTGCCATCTGAAAATGGAGTGTTGCTTGTTTGCTGTATTTAGGATGCGGATAGGTCTTGGAGTTGCACAAATAATACCTTGACTTGTTTCCCAAGCAAAATCTTGGCCAATGCGAGATAATCAAATAGTTTCATTTCATTTCTAGTCGTACATGTTTAGCGCTTTGCTTCCCAGGACTTTGATAGGAAGCCAGTCAGTAAAGGATGAGAACATCGTACTTTCTAGAGAAATGTATTAGAAAAAGACAGTCCTTGCAAACCTTCCCAGTCATGTCTCTCAGTACTGGACTCATCCCAAGCACAAGCAAATCCGTGAGCAGAGCCTGTGTTTCCCACGCCAGCATCTCTGATTCTGCCATCTTTGAATATTCTCCACCCAGATCTAGCTCTCAAAATCCTCCGCATCCCCAAAGGCCTCTGTCGGAATCCAATTTTGTCCTTCGTTTTCCCTCCCTCTGAATTACCAACGGCTTGTGCCTTAGCAACTTGGGAGACATAAGTCTTTGCTTTTTATATAACGTCCCACTCCCTGCCCAAAGTGGAGCAGATGAATGATTAAACGACGCAGGTGAAGCAAAAACATGCTACTGCTGCTTCTTCACTCTCTTAAAAAAAGTTTTCAAAAATATCATTATTGTCCAATTTTCTAAGGTATCTTTCATAAAACTATCTCAGCCTGGAGGTATAAAAACTAAAATGCAAAAGGGGGAAAATTCTGAATTTCTAGATTTAAAAGCTAGGAGAAACTGTCTTCACACACCGCCCTGTTTATGAGAATATTCAATCAGGTTTTCCAGAACATTCAGCAAAAAGGTCAGGTTCCTTCAGAGTCTTATTTGCCCTCCAAAATACATTCAAGCCTAGTCCAGGCAAGAAAGAAAACAACCCTGCTTAATTAACTCAACTACTAAGCCGGATTCTTTCTCCCATTAAAGAAGAAAAAATTAAAACATGGGACTTGACCTAGAGATTTTCATACTAAATGAAGTCAGAGAGAAAAACAAATATTATACGATATCGTTCTTATGTGGAATCTTAAAAAAAAAAAAATGATACAAATGAACTTAACTACAAAACAGAAAATAGACCCCTAGTCATAAAAAATAAATTCATGGTTACCAAAGGGGAAAGGTGGCGGCGGGGGTGGGGGTGTTGGATAAATAGGAGCTTGAGATTAGCAGATATATAATATATAGTCATACTAGTATATATAAAATAGATAACCAACAAGGACCTGCTGTATAGCACAGGAACTAGATTCAATATTTTGCAATGACCTGTAAGGGCAAAAAAATCTGAAAAAAGACAGACATATATGTACGTATAACTGAATCACTCTGCTGTTCTCCTGAAACTGACACAACACTGGAAATCGACTATACTTCAATTAAAAAAAAAAAATCAAAAAGAAAAAATTAAAAAACAGGTCTTGAGAAGCCCAGCAGACCACCCTGTGCTGGGTCTACCTGGCTACATGCACACTCTCTACGTTTTTCCTGTCTCGAGATGAGCACGAGATGGGGCATTCCAGAACAGCCAGCCGGAAGACCTGAGCATTGGCAGCAAATATAGACCTCAACAAAGGCAGGGGAGGAGGGGGATGGAGAGGGGAATTTTCCGCCCCCAGTGGCAGGCACCCCTAAATGCTCAGTACGACTTGCATCCCCCAACTCCCCATTTCACCCAAGGAGCCAGGTCAGCCTCACGGCCTCGGCAACAGCACTTCTGCTGCTTATAAAATTATGACCAAACTTTTCCCTTTGTTCTGGCAAAAGACTTCCTGTGAGAAAGCAGTCATCCTTTAAAGCTTTCCAGTCCAAAGGTCTCTCCTGGTTTGTATTCCCCCCCCCCACCCCCAGCCCGCCCCCATTCCCATCCCCCAGAGGAAAAGCTCAATCACATCACTAGGCATTTTTTTGGTTCCAAGCTGCACTGGGTCTCAAGGACTCCTGGTGAGTCAAGAAAACTGGTCATCTGAACATCCTTTCCTGGGATCTGTCTGAAGTGTAGACAGGCAGCAAAGATGAATATTAATATGCTTTCCATCATCAAAAGCTATTGCATACCCAAAGGATGATAAATATTTTAATCAGTTTTCAGCTTGTCTAGCGGAAGTCAGTTTACTCCTCAGAGATTTCCCTAGTTCTGTGCCCCAAACCTGTCCGGTCTGGGGCGCTTTCCCTATCTTACTTGGGAAATTAGGCTTAACAAGTCTAAGCTTTCTTAGGGAACTCATTGGATTTTATGACAATTGTATTCTATTAAGTTTGTCAAGAATAGGGAAATTTAAAATATGAAGATGGTCAACAAATGAGACAAAAACCCCATGATTCTAAGTTTTAACAGCACTGTTTCTTGGGAAAACTTAATAACCTACTTATGTCTCTCATTTAAAAAAAAAAAAAAAAAGAGTTTTCATATTTGCATAAGTCGTCTGCCTATGACTGCTCCATCTTCTCAGTGCAAAGGCCAAGAAGGCATGAAACAGGACGTTCTGGTGCATCCTCTGTGCTCTTGATATTATTATTTCTTTTTAATGTTCAGGATGTTTCAGGGGTATCGCTGGGAGGGTTATGTTGGTTTAAAACTAAAATTAACCCCCCAATATTCCTATAAAGCAGGACCTAACATTTGAGGAAAATGTACAGAGTTAAAAAAGAATGTGTGAAAGCCCATGCTGTTTAGCCTGAGAACGAGGAAAGAGCAGGGCTGGGACCCCTGACCCAACATGAATTCATTTCTTTTTTTTAATCTTCTTTATTGAAGCATAGTTAATTTACAATGTTGCGTTAGTTCCAGGTGGATAGCAAAGTGATTCAGTTATACACGTGTATATATGTATTTGTCTATATGTATATATATTCTTATTCAGATTCCTTTCCATTATAGGTTATTATAAGACACTGAATCTAGTTCCCCGTGCTCTATGGAAGGTCCTTGCTGTTTATCTCTTTTATATACAGTAGTGCGTATCGCTTAATACCAAACCTCTACTTTTGTTAACAAGTTAAGTGTGGAGCACCTACTATGTATCAGGCACCGTCCTAGGAGCTGCGGAAATAACAGTGAATAAAAACAATGTCCCTGCCCTCAGGAGGATTATAGAAACAGAGTCAGACTGTAAATACATACATGGTATTATGGCAGGTGGGGGAGAACAGCAGGAGGCAAAGTGGCAGTGCCCTGCTCTGTCTGCAGTCAGAGAGAACTTGGTTAAAGAAACTCTCTCCAAGGAGGGACAGGAACAGAGAGATGGGAGGGAAGTGAGTCAAACAAATAACAGAGGAAAGAAAGTGCCAGACAGGGAAACGAATCCGACTAGGAACCATGAAGTTGCGGGTTCAGTCCCTGGCCTCGCTCATTGGGTTAAGGATCTGGTGTTGCCGTGACCTGTGGTGTAGGTCACAGACATGGCTCGGATCTGATGTTGCTGCGGCTGTGGCATAGGCCAGCAGCTGTAGCTCTGATTAGACTCCTAGCCTGGGAACCACCATATGCCACAGGTCAAGGCCCTAAAAAGCAAAAATAAATAAAATAAAATAAAAGAAGAAAAAAGAAAAAGAAAGTGCCCTACAGAAGCAACAGCAAATGCAAAGGCCCTGGGGCAGGAGGCAGCGGCCATGTTCTAAAGGCAGTAAGGAAGGTGAGTGGAGGAGGGGGAGGGCAAGACTGGGCTGGGGGGAAGGGGTGGACAGATCCTAGGGGGCACTAGGCTCTTTACAAAGAAGCTGGATTTCTGAACCTGATAGTGAGTTGGGGCCAAGGGACTGAAATAACTGGACATATTTGAAAGGAACACACGGATAGAGGTAACGTAAGTGGTAGAAGCAGGGAGGTTATTTACACTAAGGTGGTAGCAGAGAGGGTGGTGAAGGGTGGTCAGATGGTGAATCTAGTCTGAACATAGAGCTAACTAGATGCACTGATAAATCAAGAGAACACCAAAGTTTTCAGCTGGGCATCGAGAGGCTGCAAATCATGGAAATGTGCAACACCGGGAGGAAGGCTAGGGGGGAACCAGGGACTCGGTTCAGTTTTGGAATTGTTAAATTTGCAGTACTTAGTACTGATGGCTGAATGGGGCATACCTTTCCCAACCAGGGTTCAGGTGCCCCAAGATATGAGATTTCAGTACCAAGAAAATACTGTTATTATAGACACTGGCATATCCCATTACTTTCGGCCATTAAACAAATTCACTGTTAACTGCAGGAAAAGTTGATGACATTAAATAAAATACAAGCCCTCTTAATCCCCCAGTATCTGTTAAAGGAGACCTGATGCCTAAGTCTGGGCATTTCATAATGGCTCATTTAAATTAATAACACCTGGAGTTCCCGTCGTGGCGCAGTGGTTAACAAATCTGACTAGGAACCATGAGGTTGCAGGTTCGATCCCTGCCCTTGCTCAGTGGGTTAACGATCCGGCATTGCCATGAGCTGTGGTGTAGGTCGCAGATGCGGCTCGGATCCTGCATTGCTGTGGCTCTGGCGTAGGCTGGCAGCTACAGCTCCGATTCGACCCCTAGCCTGGGAACCTCCATATGCCGCGGGAGCGGCCCAAGAAATGGCAAAAAGACAAAAATTAAAAAAAAATAAATTAATAACACCTAAGTCAAAGGGATACATATTATGAAGTTACCACCTGTTCCAGGTCTTTATAACCAGAGCAGGTATGTCTTAAACACTGAGAATTAATTTTGACTATGGCCCTAAGACTCCAGATTTTTATTTGACAGCTAATTTTGTCAATCAATCAAAACCAAGCTGGAGACGATCTGAGATGTTTATACACATCAAGGAAACCTTTACAAATGAGACTGTCACCGGTGGTTCCAGATGGACTGAGACCAGATAAAGAAATACAAAAAAAAAAAAAAAAAAAAAGTCAATCATAATTTACATGTTAGGGAAAAGATGGTGTTAAAAATATCATCTACAACTGATCACACAGATATTTCTAGGAAGAATGAAAAGGCAACAGATCAGTTTCCTTTTTTTTTTTTTCAAAGGTTATTTTTTTGCAGATGTCGAGGAGAGCAGGACCATGGTTATATTATCCTTATTGCATACGTTCTGTGTTCCCAGAGCTCTTTGGTAAGTCAGGTTTTTGGCACTTAGAGCACATTTCTCCATAGAGACATCTTTGCAAAATATGGAAAGAGTCCCAGGCGCACACTCCCAAAGTATTTAGCCTTCAAAGTAAAAGAGAAACGTTACTAGAGAGCCCTGAGCTCCAAACCATGGCGAGTCCCTTTTGCTTCAGGGCTGATCCCAGTTCTAGAGGGATGGACATGAGGGCTGGGGGGGAAGCGGAGGGATGCTGGCACTAAGGGAGACATCAGTCCAAGGACCTCTAAGTAAAGGGTCCAAAATTGAGGACCTTCCTTCTAAAATCACTACTGGTGATGCCTGGAGTGTGTATAGTATTTTTTATATACATAGTTTACAAACTCTCTCATTTGATCATCAAACCACTTTTCTTCAGAAGCTAACAGTTTCAGGGACCATTCAGTAACCAACGCGGGAAATAAGATCCGAAGATCTTAAAAACATTCTCAACAGCTGGCATACATCCTTGGGAAATCTTGCTTCCCTTTCAAAACTGTAGGTTTGTCGTTTTGTTTAAAATGTGATTTCACTCATCTAGACGGAGATTCTTCTAGAATATTTCAAAGATATTTATAATAGGATGACAGACTGGAGCTGAATTTAATGTCTCATTCCCCACCCCACCCCACCGCCCCAAAATACTGGAGGAAATAAAGTAAACATTTGTTTTAGGCTGTGTCTTTTCTAGGAAAAATGGTAATCTTTACCACCCCAATCTGGCACAAAGGTTTCTGACTTCACATCTGAAATGCTAGGATGGTCTGCTAGTCGAAGCAGTCGGAAATAAATTCCAGCAGCCAAGGCTACACAAGTTCCCCAGGGAAAACTAGCAGAATCTTCATACGTTTACATCAATCTGTTCCAACGTAGTTAAAATCAAATAAAAGCACAGGATGTATGTGAAGTGTGTGTATGTGTGTGTGTGTGTGTGTGTGTGTGTGTGTTTATTAACAAAGGCTAGCAAAATTTAGCCAAAATCTGTGAAGCCAGGCGAAAACAGAAACCTTGACTATTTATTCCAGTTTTCTCACCACACACAAACAAGAGTTAAGAGAGATGGCCGGGCTCTCGCTTGGAATTTCCTAGCGCCTGTCACTTTGTCTCACCATCGTCTACATTTTTAGCCTTGTTCCCATTGTGTGCTGAGCAGAGGCACTGGAACAATGCTCTTAACATTCCTGGAATGTAACAGGCACATCCTAGTACTTGGTGCCAATAGAGCGCCACTCTCACACTGCTCACGGAAGGGTTAAAAACAGAAAGTCCTACCCACTGGTTTGCTCTGATGTTCCTGGAGATATTGTCACTGGATGTATCCTCAGTAGAATTCTATTCAACACCTCTGTCTTTAAGTACAAAGCTGTAGGCTGTAGCAGCTTTAAGAAACATAAGTATCCCTTTTTTCTGCTGCACAGTATCTGTGTGTGAAATTCTCTAAAGGGGTTTAAGTATTTACCCTGAACACTATCAGACGGTTTCTAAAATTTTCCTTATCCAGTTGCAAAAACACTTCAAAGAGAATCATAAACATCATCCTTTGTGCTTTCCATGCACATCCTGTTTCTAAGGCTGAAGCTTGAATTCTCTTGGAATTGTAAATTTCTTCCCAAAAAGACAGGATTCACAACACTTTGGTTTTTTTCTTCTTAATTCATTATTAAGGCTGCGGCAACACCAGAAAAAATTGGAAAAATCTGAGAGAAATCCAGAAGGCAATCAAAGGAATCAAAATCTATTAGACATTCATTGCTAGATTATATGTAGAATTCTACCCCCCAGATATTTTACTCTTAATAGAACCCAGTGATGTGGAATTGGAGGGGGGTGGGGTGGGGAGGGAGGAACATGGAAAGAACCAACCTTCAGTTAACATGTTGAAGATAATAAAAAATGTGAGCCAAGGATGTTTAGCCACTGTTGCTGAAAAGCAACCTTTTTTCCCTTTTCTCCAAATTTCCACAGAGGGTCCCAGAGCTCATCTCTGATGACATAATTTGAATTTTCGGGTGCTTGGGACTCTTCACCGGCCTCCAATCTGTGCTTCTCCTGAGTCATTCACTGTCCCAGTCATAAAAGGGAATAGGGAACTTAAATTTTCATTTAAAACCACTAGACATACAACCACTATGGAAAATAGTATGGAGGTGCCTCAGAAAACTAAATATAGAACTACCATATGACCCAGCAATCGCACTCTTGAGCATATATCTGGCCAAAACGTTCCTTGAAAAAGATACATGCACCCGTATGTTCACTGCAGCACTAGTCACAATAGCCAAGACATGCAAACAACCTAAATGTCCATTAACAGATGAACAGACTAAGATGTGGTACATAGACACAATGGAGTACTACTTAGCCATAAAAAAGAACAAAATAATGCCATCTGCAGCAACATAAATGGAACTAGAGACTCTCACACTAAGTGATGTAAGTCAGAAAGAGAAAGACAGATACCATATGATATCACTTATATCTGGAATCTTATATATGGCACAAATAAACCTTTCCACAGAAAAGAAACTCGCAGACTTGGAGAACAAACTTATGGTTGCCAAGGGGGACGGGGAGGGAGTGGGATGAACTGGGAATCTGGGATTAATAGATGCAAACCATTGCCTCTGGAATGGATAAGCAATGAGATCCTGCTGTATAGTACTGGAAACTATATCTAGTCACTTGCGATGGAGCATGATAATGTGAGAAAAAGAATGTATATATGTAGGTGTGATTGGGTCACTTTGCTGAACAGTAGAAAATTGACAGAACACTGTAAACCAGCTATAATGAAAAAAATAAAACTCATTAAATAAAAAAAATCAAAAAATGTTTTTCATTATTACAGAATAAAAAATAAATAAATAAAACCTCTAGACATCTCACACCAGATCCTAAATTACTATAATATACTCTGCTCCTCTATCAGACATGCTGATTCTGAAAAATAGGAGACAGGATTATATTAGCAAATATAATTCAGCATATACATGAACACTAAAGAGGAGAGTTACATAAATATAAAATATATCAATATAATACATATACACATACAGGAAATGTTGGTGACTTCACCACTAACATGGACAAAAATATACATATATTTATACCACTCTCTTCCTCACATCCCCCCAAATCTTTAATCCTGGAAGAAAGTTTAAAATGAACTGAGCTAACTGAACTATGATAGCAAAAACCAGGGTAGGGTCGTATGGATTTTAGCGTAGGAAAAAGCAGCCTTCTTCCTCTACTCAGCTACAAAGAATTTAATCTAAAGCACTGTGATGATAGCTTCATTAATCTCTCCAAAAACAAACAAACTGCTCTTCGTTTGGGCTCCGTCATTCCCCACCTTAGTGTAACTCATACGAAGAAGGGCTCAGCCAGACGGCTACGGGCAGGCCCCCGGCCTGAGCTTTCCCAGATGATTTGCACAGGCCAGAATGACAAGCGAAAAGGCGTGACTCATCTTGAAATTCAGCTATTATAACTAACTTGTAAAGGACAACTTTTACCTGCCTAAGTACCCTTCTCTCTTAAAACTTCAACAACAAGAAACTGGTAACCGTATTGAGCAAAACACCTACGCATTTTCCACATCTCTCTGCTCTCTGGTGCCAAATTTTAACATAAATGGGTAGAATTAAATGTAGCCGATAGCTTGCCTGACATAATTACATGTTGTGTTTTACACTGCTTCAAAACGGATACATTAAAATAATCCAGTCTTGGCTCCCACCCACTAAAGTCAATAAAGGTTATTAAGGCCAACTGCCATGTAAATGCACCCCATCCCAGCGTGAGGAACTGTCAAGACAGGAAATGCAATTCAAAACGTTCAACAGGACCAGGAGCCACCTTTCTCTTCTAGAAGAAAGCAGCAGCAGCAGCAACAACAACAACAACAGCAACGAAAAAAGCAGGAGGAAATTTCTCTCCAGGATAGAAATCACCCATACCTCTGAAAATGTTTATTCTGGAAACTCTTCTAGAATATTTCTAGTGGATTATACCAAATTGACCTTTCCTTTCTTAAGGCCAAAAGGAAATGAATAAATGCCATCAATTTAGAGGACATCACACCTAGCATTCTTTTCTGTATCTCTGTGAACTGGATAGTGTTCAAACATTTTTATAGGTAAAATAAATGTCAGTTTTGCAAAGCGCGATATCAGACCCTAAGAGACAGATGGCCTATCCGTTGCATCTCTGGCTACAGCAAGCTTCGTTCACCTCACAGGACAGTTCGGCTTTTCATATATATTTTTTTCTACCCAGAAAGCAAAGCTCGTACAGTTTCTTTCAAATGGTAACGCTCTCTTACACTGAAGAGTCTCCTCATCCTATGCTAATCCTGGATGTGGGGTGGCGGCGGGCTGGCTTTAAAAATAAAATAAAGTAAAAGAAAATACAAATATTTGAATAGTGTCCTCTGTTCTAATACCTTCCTGAAGAGAAAGATGAGAAGAAAGACGAGGCTAAAGTCCTGGGTTGTACGAAAGGGTTATGTTGCTTTGGGTTTGAGAGCTCATAAATTCATGAGGTAATATTCAGGGAAAATGTGATATTTTATCAGAATGTCATTCAAATATAAGGTTTAACATTTACATCACAAGAGCCTGCCCAGGGTAAAACTATCCTCAGGGAGGGAAATGGCAAGAATAAACAGTGTGATAAAAAAAAAAAAAAAAAAAAAAAAAAAACCATGGTGCTTGCTTGGATCCGGGGTGGGCAGTAGAGGCGAGGGGAGTTTCAGACAGCTGACTAAACTTTTAAAAATATGTGACTGGTTATGACACGGGAAGCAATTATCATTAACAGAAGAGCATTTTCCGTTCTTCTTCTATATCCTACCTGAGACTACGCTGTCCGACCACAAAGGGAAAAAATGAACACAAAGACAGAGAGAAATTACAACCCAAGTCTCTTCCCTGGTACCAGGGCTGTCAAAGGTTGCTTTAATCATAAGCAAAAGGTGAAAAGTAATGTACATATTGCCTGAGGTTTTTTTGTTTTATTTTCTCGCCAAAAGAGATCGATGCTATATTGCAGAACAGACAAACTACATTCATTAGAGAAGTCGTTCCACCACACACACATACACACACACACACACACGATTTTACAATTCAAAAAATGGAAAACGATGGAGAAGAATCATTTGTCTAAAAGGATAATAATTCTGAGTCATGTATTCCCTGGAAGCAAAGTGAGTACACTCAGAAAGGCCTTTTGGATTAGTCTAATTCTTCAGAATCAAAATGTGCACCAAACACTGCACTTTTTTATGTTAAATTGCTGTTGAATTTGTTAACCCACAACTGATTTCCTGTGTTATGGAATCTTGGAGATTACAGCTAACTTGAAGCAACAGGGATAATTCTTGACAGTTAATGGTAGATTTGTCTGCATTTTCCTGAAAGGCTTAGCATTTGGGGGCCTCAAACTGGTAGCTCAACATTGCCCCCTAATGGTTACAACTGAAAAAAATAGGAGGTGGGCTAGTACCAAAGTAGGAATTTAACCAGCCAGGGCCAGTGCCACCCCCCCGCTCCCACCCCCCGAGTACACAAATACCAGATGGCACTGCAAGAACAGCCACGGAACTGTGGACTTTTCCAATGATTATTCTCTTCTGTCTCTTCCAACAGCAAAAGTAAATTATTATGAATTTGTAAGTCATTAAAAAAACGCTTGAAGCAATGCTTACATTTAATTTAGAAGTGCCATTCTTTTTATCTTGGCCCAAACCTTCACTCCACTGATAAAGATCATCCTGAGACTGGCTGAGACACTAAGGCCATTGATTTCACTCAGGACACTTAGTAATGCCACACCACCCGCAAGGAAACTTGCTCTGGAGAGTTCCCAAGACTGCTCTTCTTTTCAGTCTTTTTACACAAGAGTTATAAAGAGAAGATATTCTATCTAATATGCCATTGCCATCAAATTAAAAAAATACACATAACAAAATCTTTTACGGGCATTCATAATGAACATCACTGGTAAGCTCCCAAAACCAAAGATTTTGCTTAAAAAAAAAAAGAAAAGAAAAGAAACCCTTGAACAAAAGCAATTCACAAAATAAAAATGTTGACAATATCAGTGAGGTTCCTTTCTTATTTGTTTGCCAATTCTAATTCATAGGATTGTCAAATTATAATCCCAAAGTCAAGCTGCTGTCAACGTTCAGCAAGTAAAGAAGTTCTAACTTAGGTGTCAATGGATGAGACCAGAATTACACAGTGAAAAAGAAATTCCATGGAACTGAAGCTGTCTTTATGTATCCATCCCATACAATGGAGCATACTCTACATGGGCTAATTTTAGGAACCGAGAGGAAGTTTCAGCACAAACTTTTTGTTACCTCCGACCCAGTTTTACGATGTCCAGTTTTTCACTGATTCATGTCTTTAAAGAAATCCACTTTTGTGATACTATTAGTACACTACAAGGATTAGAACATTCTTCCCCCTGACATATATCCATGAAAAGCCACAGTTTAAAGATTTGAGGAAGTGTCTGGAAAGCAAGGACTTCTGGATTTCTTGACCCAGACGTTCAAACTGAGGCCCCTTCAAGGTTGTGTCTTGCTATTTTTATTATTATAAAATAGGGATTAGCCACCCCTACCCATTTTTGCAAATTAGTTCCCTGTTCTCAGCACATCTTCAAGTCTGTGCAGTGGTCCTATCCCAAGAGTTTAGCAGGCTTTTATCACTTTTCCACTACTATTTAAAGGAAGAACGGTGAGGTGGTGCAGACCCCAGAGCCAGTCTTCCTGAGTTTCAACCCGAGCTCCCCTACTTTGTTGTATGACCTTGACGAAGTTAGGTAAAGCTTTTGTGCTTCAGTCTCTTGCCGTGTAAAGTGGGGGGGGGGGGGGAATACCTACTTTATGGAGTTGGCATAAAAGTTAAAGAAATATACATACATTTATATATGGTTTTATATATGAACATAACTGTATACATTATACATAGTTATATATAAACATATGTAAACATAACTATATATGTTATATATATATAACATATATAAATTACATATCACATTAGGAACAGTGTCTGGTACTTAGTAAGTATTTGCTATTATTACTATCATTGAAATTGAGATTTCAATCAAGGCCTCCAAGTGGCCTCAACTTGCCTTTCTACTACATTTCCCCTGAATTCCATGCTCAGGTCACACTGCACTTTCCCTCTTCTGATCTTGTTTCACAGTTCCTAGAGCCTAACGCTTCTCTCTGGATGCCTCACCTGACCCTCCTCTCCCTACCCGAGGGCCCCAAAAGTCACATCTGCTGTTGCACGACAGCCCCAGCTTCTAAATTTAACACTCCCTCCTCTGAAAGGTGCCCTTTTTTTTTTTTTTAAATCTCCATTACAGGATTTCATTTTAGCTAATGTAACACCTGGCTATGTTCATGCTTCTCTCCTTGTTCAGCTGAACGGAGTGGTTAAGAGCACAGGCTACAGAGCCAGACTGCCTGGGTTTCAATCTCGCTCTTGCACTGACTCTGTGACCTTGGGGGAGACATTTAATTTCTCCAGGCCTTGGTTTTCACGTCTATAAATTACGGTTCCTAACAGGTTCTGGACCTCATAGGACTGCTGGAAGAACTTTGAAAGTTAATACAGGGAAAAGCCCTTAGTATAATGCCTGGTACATATAAAAATGCAAATGAAGTTTAGGGATTCTTGTTGCATTGTTCGCATCTTCGCTTCCCAGCCCTTGTCCACACAGCACCACCCATGCAGGAAGGAAACGCTCAATAAATGTTCTTTGCATGGAACTGAGCTGGTCCTGACAAAGTCCTGGCTGTTCCCATTACCTTATCAAGAGTAACCTGATGCGATAATTTAGAATAATTAAATATGCATTTACCTATGCAAATTAGGCAGCCGAAGCTTAACAGAGCCCACAACCTGGGAAAATCCAGTCCCCAACCTCCCGTACTTACCGCACCTTCCATCTTCTTCCAAAGCTCTTCCAGCTGAGTCATGGGTTGACACCACCAATCGGTGCACTTTTTGTATCGATTGCCTTGAAACCAAAACTGTCTCAGCCACTCAAACTCGACCTGGGGATCATAAAGACAAGACTATGGTTAGACGCCCCCGTGACGGACAATCGAGGACGATACACTTCGTCGCTCAATTCTCCTCCAATTAACTTCACAGCCATAGGATGAGAAAAGGTGAGAAAAGCTCTGCCTAACCAGTTTCCAATAAACCTTGGAGTCTCTGGAGCCTTTCTGCAAAGTCAAGAAGAGAGTAGTCTGAAAGCTTAGTGAGACAACCCAGGGCAGGAGGGGGAGGGGGCTTCCTGTCACTTTCATCCCTCAGACGTGAGAAAACTATAAGTCAATCGACAACAAATCCTGAGATCCTAAAATATACAGCAGCCTGCACTGTATATGATGGGAAAGATATAATTAAACAAAATGTGTTTTCATGAAACATCTTTATTATAGGCTCGTATTAAGAGAAAAGCACGGGCACATATCAATTTTAAGTTTCTTAGATCTAACATAAACAAAGAATTTACCAATGGGCCAGGGGGAGCTGGTGGTCATGTCAACTTATATAACTGTACAACATAAAATTAATTATGGAGGTACACATGAAAACTACAGAGCCATTCAAATTGTCATTTTCAATTCAGTCAAGGCCAATGACAATAGGTGAAAAGAACAGCCAAGACACTAATAATTTCTTCTCCTTCCTATAAACCGACTATGGTAAACCTCTATTGTTTGCCTCCCTAGCATTTGTCCTGCCTTTCTAGCCAAACCCCACTATTCCTTTGGCAACCCATTTCCTTCCCCAGTCTCAGTCCATGTGGTCTGGGTAGAGCTCCAGATCTAATGCCTGGTTGGAACGTGCAACCCAAGTCTGAGTCAACCAGCCTATCACCTTCTTTAGTCAAGAACTGGATTTAGTGGAAACAGGCGTATGTTCAATCAGAATAAATCTTGAGTCTGTCAGAAGATACAGGAAGAGGTTTCTGCAACCATTTTGCAGGATGGGAAAAATGGAAGCAACACAGTAGGAAGCACTGCAAGACGAACAGATAAAAACCAGGCCCTGGTGACATCAACTGACTCTTTATCAAGCTATTCCTGAAGTCCATTTTGCTTAAGCCAATTCAGACTGAGTTTTCCGCTTCCTGAAACTGAAATAATCCCAACATATGAAGATGAGAGGCTGAGTAAAGCTTTGAAAGAATACAAAATCATTTCCTGTCTAGTCTCTACCACTCATCCTTGACTTGAAAATACAATTGCACTGTCAAAGTAGAACTTCATTCATCCCAAAGCTCTTTTTACCTCTGCCCTCTAAAGAGTTTTCACAGCTTAATGTTGGGTCAGTTTAATGTTCGGTCATCTGGCTTTGCTAAAGCAATCATGTTCCATACACAGGCACAGAGCTATTATAATCTTTACCTGTTACCACAAAGAATTTTCTGGTTTATTTATCCATATTGAACTTTCTTCAGGCAAACAAAAGCAACTTGTGAAGATTTAACAATGGTGAAAATGGCTCAAATAACTAACCTGAGAACACCAAGTCCTATGAAAGGGTTTTAGTTTACATTAACTAAATGTTTGTTTGATATGTAGAACTGATTGCAGTTAAAGCTGTTTAAACAAAACAAAACAAAAAGGAATGTGGGCAATATTCAGACAATGGTTGTTAAACCTTATCTATGGTATTAAAAGACAGTGGTTAACAGAGGGAAACTTGACTGCTTTGAAAGGAAAATGAATACGGGTGTAGTTCAACTTCTCTGAAGATACAGGTTTAACAACATTATTTATTACAAGGGGAAAAAAGGAGGTCTATTTAATAGATTTCACATGAAATGTGTTCGCACTACAGGAACAGCCTCTCAGCAAAGCATCAAGCCCTATTTAGAGAGAGTTGAAAATGTTTTTCTGTCTTTGGGCTGGTTATTTCCTTTATGAGAACAAAACACATAAGCCTTGGCAACCATGACACCCCAGGAAATGAAACAGATTAGCATATGTAATTAGCTCACTCAGCCTGTAAAGGTACCACCAAGTCTGAGTTTCAGTAAATGAAAACTCCGAAGCAAGGAGAGGGCATACTTGGAAACCTGGCAATTGGGCAAAAGAGCAAAGAAAGACTCTCTCATTTTAATACATTATGACTTTATCGTCCTCCTTAGATGCCCAACTCTCTTGTGAGGCAGAGAGTGTCACAATTAAGATTAAGGGCTCTGGGAGATCCCTTCATGGCTCAGCGGTAACTAACCTGACTAGTATCCATAAGCACACAGGTTGGATCCCTGGCCCCATCAGTGAGTTAAGGATCCAGCGTTGCTGTGAGCTGAGGCGTAGGTCGCAGACGCGGTTCAGATCCTGCACCGCTTTGGCAGCTACGGCTCCAATTGGACCCCAGGCTGGGAACTTCCATATGTTGCAGGTGCGGCCCTAAAAAGACCAAAAAAAAAAAAAAAAAAAGAATAAGGGCTCTGGAGTCAGTTCGGAACTGGGCTCCGTACTGAGGAGCTCTGGCATCTGTAAAATAAGGATAATTACAAAATAACCACATAGGTTTGTGGCGAGGATTAAGTGGGTTAATAATGAACAGCCGACCATATGCCAGGCACTTGCTAGATGCTAAGAATACAGACTGAACGAGGCCCTGAGGCCCAGCACTTATTGTTCTGAGGAATCGCACAATCCTATGAAATTTTCTGAGCCAGAAAAGTTTTAAGATCCATGTCAATACATGTTCACCCCCGCCGGAGGCCAGTGAGAAAAAGTTCAATCCTGAAGACTTATTCCCAATGGAGTTGTTTTTTTCTCCCCCCATGCGTTGGGAGTATTGCCCACGAGATACAATCTTTGTGAGCATCAAACCCCTGGCATGCATTTCAGTCAACTCCATAATCTGACTTTTTCTTTTCAATGTCGAGGGCCAAAAATATTTACAGGATTTTAATCAAATGCTATCCTCCCCAGCTCTCCCACTGCCAAGAGAAGCAGTTGGCTCCTTCCTTAAAATGAATTAAGGAAGCAAAAAATATTTCCAGCTGCTTGATTCAGTTTGAATTACCAAAAAAAAAAAAAAAAAAAAATGTGGTCCACTCCCCTGGCCCACACTGTGGGGATGGGGGATGGGAAAGGAAAGCTGGAGGGGCGGATGCAGCACAAAAACCTAAGGGTCAAGACGCCAACAGAATGGAAGCCTTATTACTTCAAAGCTTAAAAAATAAATAAATATAGGCGTTCCCATCGTGGTTCAGCAGAAAGGAACCTGACTAATATCCATGAGGACGCAGGTTTGATCCCTGGCCTCGCTCAGTGGGTTACGGATCCAATGTTGCCATGAGCTGTGGTGTAGGTCACAGATTCGGCTTGGATCTGGTGTTGCTGTGGCTGTGGTGTAGGCTAGCAGCTGTAGCTCTGATTCGACCCCTGGCCTGGGAACCTCCATATGCCGCGGGAGCGGCCCAAGAAATAGCAAAAAGATAAAAAAAATAAAAAAAAAATAAGAAATCAAGTTTTTAAACAGAGTCTCGCCATACTGACTGACTGATAATATTCCAGCCCTGACATGGGAGGGTCTTCATCCCTTCTCCAGAGTGTATACCTTCCCAGGAAGCTCACAGCTTCTGGAGTTCTCTCCAGGTGCTCTTGGCATTCCTGATGCTTATAAGCCAAACTCCCAGATTTCAGACATGCACCTGATGGAAATCCACAACTATTCAATCTTTTGCGCCATGACCATCCAGAGATATGTAATGGTCAGGGGTGAGCCGAGAGAGCTTGCAGGATCTTAAGGGTCTTCTGAACCATCCGAGAGAAATGAAAACATGTTGGCCATAGTGATAGTTACACAGCGGTGACCCAGAAAGACGTCTCTAAAACCAGCCTAATTCACCCGCCCCTGCCTTCTTCACGGAAGAGTCAAAAACGAGGTCAGTCAAGAAAAGCGTTCATTCTAGAAATGTCTAGAAGGGGAAGCACAAACAGAATGCAGCCGCCTACCTGAACCTTCATCACTGAGGCACTGGGCAGCAAAGCGCTAACGATTCCAATGTCATATTTCTGAACCAACACAGGACCATAGAGTTGGAAGTCGTTTCTGTCACTCTTACAGGTAAGCAAATGCCACCTACTTCTGCCAAGTTAGTCTGGGTCCTTGATTTGGTCCAAGGTCAGTGTATGCATTTCTCTTGAGATGTGGGGCTAATACGCCCACTGAGGTCAATGTCGCGCTGTAATAACTGAAATAAGTTATTTCGCAGGGAAAGACATTAGACCAGGAAGAGATGTGAAGGTCCAGTCTACAAAGAGCTAACCTATGAAAGCCCTTTCGCAGTAGCTCTAAGGAAGAGGCAGGTCTGATCAGAACCAAAGGAGAACCAAATGGTGACCTCAAATAGGACATTCTCCTGGGGGAAATTTACTAGGTAACAAGACTGAATTTGACTCTTTTTAAAAAGAAAAACAGACTATTTAATAAACACAGAGGAAGATTCTGCTTATACCTGACCAAAAATCTTTTAAGCATCTTAAATTGGGGGGAAAAAAAAAAGTATCTTCTTAAGGTACTCAGTTCTAATCCTCGAAGTCCCCAAATTGCTTGGTTAGAAACCATCTAAGATAAGGAACACCAGCTACTTCTAGAGCCACACTGCCCCAAAGTCTGCAGACCTAAACCCAAGGGCTTCATCCTATAACTAGTCCAGCAAAGGCCTTTAAGAAAGAGGAAAGCAAACAGTAAGAACCGCAGGAACAATTATGAACATTCCCGTTCTCACTCAACAAGAGAGCAGAGAAGACAGTGACTGTGCCAGCTTTTGCGGCGAAAGAACTGTATCTGATGATGTGCCCTGACATACAGAATGGCATTCAGTCTTAAAGGAGCTGACCTTGAAGAATCAGAGATGTTCAGATGACAATACTCTCCTGTCAGATACGCAGTGTGATTTTACAGATGTCCCCCTGCCCATCACAGTCAGTGACCAAAGAAGGCCAGAAAGGACAGGGGAAAAAAACTGCCCATATCCATGCTGAAGAACACACCCATTCTGCGAGCCTGGCTCTGAAACCTGCACGGTTCATCCAGAAGGCACAGCAGAGTAATAAGGCAGAACATTGTTAACCATGTGAGCTCGCGGGGCCCACACATGCTTGTCTTTTCTCAGGTTCTAGCTCTCAGCAATGTCTCCAGCAGGGACTGATGGGAGAGAACACGGGACACGTACCAGGCACAAGGAAGGGAAGTTAAGGCAGGGTCCTGGGTTCAGCTTCGCATCGAATGGGATTATTAGTTCCCCGAAAGGCAGAATTTCTTTGCCTTTGGTTCTGGAGATGAGGGCGATGTTTCACCAAGTGGGGAGCAGCTCATTACATGATGAGATGCCTTTTTATGGATTTGTACATGATTTGTACTGGGGGAAAACCACGCTCAAAACCCTTCCACGGCTCCCCGTGACCCTCAGAGTAAAAAGGACAGTCCTCGTCCTTATGGACACCTCCAATGACCAGTACACTCTGTGGCTTCCCAGCCCCCTGGCACCATCTCCGTGACCTCATCTCTCGTAACTCACAGCCACACTCCCACCACTTACACCAGGCTGGCCCTGAACTAATCCAGGGACACGCGCATTCTCCCCGCCTGCCCAGCCTTTGCAGGGGTTTTTCCCTCTGCCTGAAACGCTGTTCCCCGGATACCCACGTGGCTCCCTCCCTCACCTTCATCAAGTCTCCGCTCAAAGGACATCTCATCAGTGGGGATGTTCTCCACTTACCTCCATCTCCATTACTTTGCCCTGTTTGGTTTTTTTCGACAGCTCTTATCAACTTCTCACATACTATAGAATTAACTGATGTAGTCTGTTTATTAGATATGGTCATCTCCCTGGACTAGAATGTCTACGTAATTTACCAACGCATCCCGAAGCACCCAGAAGAGTGCACATGCCAACAATTTATTGAAAGGATGACTGAGAACGTTTTTGTGTTCCATGTTCTCCATCCATCCTTCTAATTATATCAAAGAAAAGTCTGTGATTGAAAATAATCTTCAATAACTCTCCACTACTTGGTAATCTCTTTTCTCCTTTTAATGTTTTTTTTTTTTTTTTTTTGCTTTTTTTGGGGGGGAGATAGTATTTACCCACCATAAAATTCACCCATTTTCAGTGTAGAACGCAATGGCTTTTAGAAAGTGTATGAAGCTGTACACTCATCTCCCTTCTTAACATGACGAACAGAGACTGTAGGCTCAGAGCCTTCTCCAGCCAAGAGCATTTGCTGGAATAGAATAACGTTGCTGTTTTCACTGACTAGAGTTTTCCGGGTACTTTTTCTTTTGAGCTAGTGGTATTGGCTTTCCACTTAGAGTGGCAATAAAAAGCTTCTTCTCTTAAAACAAAAATGTACATAAAATATGAGTTGATTCTTTAAAAAGTATTGAAGAGGAGTTCCCTCGTGGCCTAGTGGGTTAAGGACCTGGCATTGTCACAGCTGTGGCACAAGTTCAATCACTAACCTGGAAACTTCTGTACGCCATGGGCGCAGACCAAAAAAAAAAAAAAAAAAAGTACTGAAGAGATAATAATTTACGTAGCCCAAAGATAAAGCAAAATGTGAAAGGGTAATAATGAAAATATCAAATTTGTGAAACACTGACACATGGGATCCACACCCACAGACTCTAGAATCACAACTAATTTCATAAACAAAAGGCAAGGCAACCTGCTCCTAGGGTCTCCCCTCAATTACCATCAGTACTTGCTGGAAGATTATCCCTCATGGGTCTCTTTTTTTCTTTTTCTTTCTTTTTTTTTGCATTTTTTTTTGTTTTTGTTTTTGGTTTTTTTTTTTGTCTTTTTAGGGCCACACCCATGGCATATGGAGGTTCCCAGACTAGGGATCAAATCGGAGCTACAGCTGCTGGCCTACGCCACAGCCACAGCAACACAGGATCCGAGCCGCATCTGCAACGTACACCACAGCTCACAGCAACACTAGATCCTTAACCCACGGAGCGAGGCCAGGGATTGAACCTGTGTCCTCATGGATACTAGTCAGATTCATTTCTGCTGAGCCATGATGGGAACTCCAGGTCTCTTGTGTTTCGATGAGTCTTGCCTTTTGCTTCAGACTCTCATTGCAAGGATGTCTCTGTAGTGAACACCCTTGAATGTTAGAGTTTCTCCCTCCAGAACAAAGGGCAGGTTTGCCAACAGACTTCAGCATCAAGATATGTCTTGATCTGGAGCAAAGGACAGGCATTCTTACTACCTATTATAAAAGAGTCAGGTTCCCTCAGCCCAGCCAGGCTCCTCTCCTAGAATGCAACTCCTCCACCTGCACAGACTATCTGACCCATCACCCTGTGAAAACAGAAGCTTGCAGAACTGGCACAAAGATGTGGATGCCCTGGCTACTGCTACTGTTGTAAGTAACGAACTGTCCTTTGCCTCTGGCCGAGAAGCCTCGTGACTTACAGTCACAATGCAAGGTAGCCAATTAACTTGTCAGCTTGCCAGTAGGATAGAATCTCTCTAGTTCTTGAAAGCCCTTACCTCGTTGTGGATTTCTTCTCCTTGTTTCAAAACCGCAGGCTCCAAGGATTTCAAAGAGACTTCACCACTGTCCGCCTCATCACGGACATTCTGCAGGGCCAACTGGCAGCGCTGTAAGATGTAATCCAAGGTTCCCGTCGAGCACTGCAGAGACACAACCAGCCCTCAAGATGGTAAGCGGACTCCAAGTGCACCGCGCCTCTCTTCCCAAGGACGTCTATCCCCCTTCCAGGCACTCACCAGTTGCCCTCAGCTCATAACTTAAGAATGACTAGAGTAGCTGTCTCCATGGGCTCTGTGCTGCCAGCCTGGCCTCACCTGGGCTACTCACCTTGCTGCTTTTTATTACATGGGCCTCATATCTCTAAAGCCCAGTTTCTATATAAATATATACTCAATACAGCACCCAGAGCTGAATCCTACATATAAAAGAAATGTAATAAGTAGTTATTGGAAGAATATCTAACGAACCAAAAAGTCAAAGACACTGACATGATCTCAAGCGCCTTGCACCCAACAATGGGAGAGAAAGGTAACCGGACTGTGGAACTGGTTCAAAAACACACAGAAGAGCAAAGGCAGAAAGAGAAAGAAGTGGAAGTTAAAAACACAGGGCAAAGGATTCATTTTCCTTTTCTGCAAAAAGCACACACCAGACAGATCCAAGCCCTTGGCAGAACAGATTCTTTAAATAATGGAGAATATGGGGCTCATGCCCTCAAGGCATGTTCAAAGGCGTAACTTAGTACCTGGGTATCAGCAAAGGCACAGATAACTAATCCATCCTTCTCTGAGTCTGTGGGAGCAAAACAGAGGTCAAATGGACAAAGTCCCTCTTTGAATGAGCATATGTCAGAAAAGAAGAGGATGCAGGTGGAGCGTGCATCCGTTTGTTTGGATAATGACATGATTTCCTAGAATGATAAAAAGCAAGCTATAAATACCCTTTAGACCCAATGAGGGAAATGTCTCCCCAAAGTACTTTTATTTTAATATTTAGAATTTAAACGGATCCCTTCAAAATAACCTTGAAGGCTAATCCCCTGGTACAAAAATTCTTTGCACAGTTACTGCCACTTTATACAATGTGACCTGAGGATGCCTGGGGAGAAAAAAAAAAAAAAATGAACAGTTTTGGTGCCAAAAACAGAAGCCTGACTAATACGTATTTTCATATGAAGATCCCAAAGCACTAGGAGCAGAAGGGCAGCCGCTCCGATTTGCCACAAAGAAAAAATTAAAAAACGGAATTGAATTACCACTTGCTTTTGTCCCACAGGCACCCTTACATTTTTTTAATGACATGCTGTCCAGAAACATTTTCTACTTGAGCCTTTACTTTCCCAAGTATGGAATTACCTACATAAGAGGTAATTAATTGAAATGATATCTACCATAACAAAACACACACACACATACACACCCACAAAACCCCCACAAATTTTCCCACTAAAAAGGGACCAGTTACATGAACAATGGTGGAGCCATACTTGCAGCCAAAGAAAAGGAGGAGGGGTGGACACATTCTTTTTCTGGGTGATTAGAGTTCACCTGATGTAAAGAACCTAAAATCAGGCCTAGGGGTTTTTTTTTTGGGGGGGGGGGTTCTTGAGATATAATTCACGTGTCGTAAAATTTACCCACCTAAAGCATAAAATTCAGTGTTTTTTGGTATATTCATGGAGATGTGCAATCATCACTACAGTTTATTTTAGAATATTTTATTACTCCAAGAAGAAGCCCTGTACCTTTTAGCGGTCACCCCCTCCCATTCTACCAGCCTTCCCAGCCCTAGGCAACCACTAATCTGCTTTCTGCGTCTACAGGTTTGCACACTCTGGATGTTTCATAGAAATGAAATCAAACAATATGTGATCTTTTGTGACTGGCGTCTCTCACTTAGCATATTTTCAGAGTTCATCCATGGTGTACATGTGTCTGTTCCTGGCTCCTGTTTATTGCCAAGTAATCACTCAAGTGCACGGATTCGCTGCCTTTTGCTTACCCAATCACTGGGGGATGAATCTTCGGGCTGTTTCCATTTTTCAGTTACTATGAACACATGTAAGTTTTCATTTCTCCTGGGGAGATACCTAGGCATGGACTGACTGGGCAATATGGTAACTCTGTATTTAACCTGTAGAAGCAGCAGACTATGCTCCAAAGTGGCTGTACCATTTTACATGCGCTCCAGCAATGCATGAGGCTTCCAGTTTCTGCACACCCTCACCAAGCTGTGATTCTGATTACAGCTATTCTAGCAGGTATGAAGTGGTATGTCACTGTGGTTTTGATTTGCATCTCCCCGATGACTAATGATGTTAAGCATCTTTTCATGTGTTTATTGGCCATTGGACTATCTCCACCAGAGACATGTCTATGCAAGACCCTTCACCTTTTTAAAAAGTTGGATCATTTATCTTTCTAATCACTGAGTTGTAAGAGTTTTCTAGATATTTTAACTATGGGCACCCTGGAGGATATAGGATTTGCAAATATCTTCTCTCATTCTGTGAGTTGTCTTTTTCACTTTCTTGATGGTACCCTTTGAAGCACAAAAGTTCTTAACTTTGACGAAGTCCAATTTATCAATTATTTTGTCTTTTTAGGGCTGCACCCTCGTCATATGGATGTTCCCAGGCTAGAGGTCAAATTGGAGCTGGCCTATACCACAGCCACTGCAACGCCAGATCCGAGCTGCATCTTCAACCCATACCACAGCTCACGGCAACGCCAGATCCTTAACCCATGGAGCAAGGTCAGGGATCGAACCTGCGTCCTCATGGATACTAGTCAGATTCGTTTCCGCTGAGCCATGACAGGAACTCCTTTTTTTTTTTTTTTTTTTTTTTTGATTGCTCATGCTTTGGGTATCATATCTAAAAAAGGTTCCCTACTCTAAGAATTGCATATTGATAAAGTAATTATCATCAAGGCTTACTAAAATAAACAAAACAAAAAGTGCAGACTAGTATGGAGACTACCATTTATATTAAAATTGTTAATTACATATATGTTTGCTTACATAGGTATTAAATGAGAACAAAAGGAGAACAAAAACCTGCTAACACTGGTTTCCTCTGGGGACCTCACATTGGTTGGCGTGAGGAAAAGGAGACGATAACTGTGTACTCTTGGGTCCCTTTTGAATTTTGAACCATTTGAATAACTCTCTATTCAAAGTATAATTACGTATACAATTAATTTTTTTAAAAACAGATATTCTGTGTTGAATCTCAAGCACATTCCGTCACAATCAGAAAAAAACCTAAAATCAAATAAAGGTCATGAGTCATCAGGCATAATCTAATCACATGCAACCAAAACCTGAATAGATTGCTTCTCTGATTAACGAAGATGAAATTTAAAACATCATTTCCTTAAGACAATCTGTTTCCTACATATTGTGAAGAGGCAGAAAATAGAAAATCATTTTGTTTGGCACAGAAAAGACATCTAATTTAATGCTGTATGAAGAAAAGGACGTTTGTAGAATAAGTGAAGACGATAAAGTTGCATGGATTTTTCTCCTCTCAATATTGAGGGAGCCAGTAATGTTAACTACAGTGTTGGGAAAAAATCTTTTCCCTCTTCTATTATTGAAAATAATAATATAAGATGAAATTTAAAGTTTTAAATAAGATAAAAACATAACCCTGCCACTCTATCCTATTTAAATTATTTTTATTGCATGTGATTCTTCATCCACACACAACTGTAATCAGTATACACGTATCAATAAATATGCTGTTTCTCACTGTTTGTAGATAAGTACTCAAAAAACTATCACTTTCAATGCTGCTCAATGAGGTAATAACAATTTAATTAGCAAGTCCCATAATATAAAGGCATTAAGGTTCTATCTTATTTTTCATTGCTATTAATCATACCAGATAAACAACTTTTTATATCTAGTTCTTTTCAATTATTTCCCAGGTGTGATTCCCTAAAACTGTTAGGAGATCAAAGATAGGAATATTTTATGATGTTTTATACATAGCTCCCCATAGAGATCTCAAAAATATATATATACCACTTAGAAAAACTACCAGAAGTATATAAATGTACGATTTCACTATAACTTTACTGGCAATGAATATTATCATTTTTGAGTTTGGGTAGAAATATTTTGGAAATATAGAAACAAAAGTTAACCCTAAATGACGATTTTTTTAAAAAATTACTTTTGGAGTTCCCGTCGTGGCGCAGTGGTTAACGAATCCGACTAGGAACCATGAGGTTGTGGGTTCGGTCCCTGCCCTTGCTCAGTGGGTTAACGATCCGGCGTTGCCGTGAGCTGTGGTGTAGGTTGCAGACGCGGCTCGGATCCCACGTTGCTGTGGCTCTGGAGTAGGCCGGTGGCTACAGCTCCGATTCAACCCCTAGCCTGGGAACCTCCATATGCCGTGGGAGCGGCCCAAGAAATAGCAACAATAACAACAACAACAACAACAACAACAACAAAAAAATTACTTTTAACTTTGAGATATTTTTAAAGCCTCTATGCACAGGATCATATATAACAGAGTCAGCAAACATTTTCCTAAAAGGCCAGATAGTATATATTTTAGGCTTGCAGGCCATAAAGGTCTGTGTTCAACTACTTAACTCCACCATTATAGCTCCAAAGCAGCAGCCATAAACAATATGTAAACAAGTGAGTGTGGCTGTGTGCCAATAAAACTTTATTTACAAAAACAGCTAGCTGATCCACAGGCCAGAGTTTGCTGATCTATAATACAGAAAGCAAGACAGTTGAATCATTCACATTTTATGTGTCTAATTAGCAAAACATCACGTAGCTTAAACTGAAGCAGAGATGATATAAAGAATACAGATTTGGGATAATGTTTTTCTCCTAACAGCATCAGTATACATATCTACCTCTTTATTAAAAGTTAATTAATGCTCAAAAATTTGCACAAATGTTAGAAGATGCCAATACAGGTGTGACTAAGCAGAGAAAGCTAAATCTCCAGATAGGTTGAGAGCATCGCTACTCTAGTAATGTTGGTCCACTTGGAAAAAGGAAATAAGGCCAGAGGGGTTCTGTTCAACCCGCATTCTGAAGGGCTCCCTAAGGGAACTGCCATGTACATGGGTATTTATTAGAGGAAGTGGAGAAGGAAGAGTTTCCTGATATCTCACATGTTTTAGTTCCAAATTTCCATCTGTCTGCTGGACCTTTCCGCTTGGCAGCCCCAACTCAGTCTGTTCCAAACTGAACAAACTAGAGTTCCTGTTGTGGCTCTGCCAGTCAAGGACCCCATACTGTCTCTACGAGATGCAGGTTCAATCCCTGTGCTTGCCCAGTGGGTAAAGGATCCAGCATTTCTGCGAGCTGCAGCAGAAGTCACAGAGGTGGCCCGGATCTGGCATTGCTGAGGCTATGGTGTAGCTGCAGCTGCAGCTCTGATTCCACCCCTGGCCTGGCAACTTCCATATGCCACAGGTGTGACCATAAAAAGGAAAGAAAAAAAGAAAAAAAGAAAAAAAAAAAAACCTGAACAAACTACTGTCTTCCTTTGACGTCTTAGATCCCTGTTTCTCCTTACGGTGATGTCTCTCCAAATCACCCAGGCTTGAAACCTCAGAGTCACCCAAGAGCCTGGCACATGACAGGCATCCAATAAAGAGTCAGTTGGCTACTTTGTTCATTCATTTGTTCATCTATTCATTTATTCATCCACTCATTCATACATTCTTTCAGTTCTCCCTCCACTTCATTCGGGTGCCAAGTATGACACCATGTTTCCTGCATTAGTCAAGGGAATTTCTTCTTTTTTTTTTTTTTTTTTCCTGTTGCTATCACCTTAGTTCAGAATGGCAGGTTTAATTGATGTCTCTATCATTTTCACCTTCCTAAAGATATAATATGTCCCTACCATGATAAATAAATCATCAATAACCCCAAGCTGCCAAACTGAAGTTAAAACATATCGAATCTCATATCTGAGATCTTTCACAATCTGGTTCCATTCAGGAATCAGCCTTTATCTGCCAACACTCCCCAGCCGGCATCCTGGAATTCAGTCAAAGCACAACCACTTGCTATTCCCCTTGTTTCCCTGCCGCAGCCCAATCACCAGATTTTCACCTTGAGTCCTAAAACTAAAATGTTCTAAAATCCTCTCGTCTAGAGTTCCTATTGTGGCTCAGAGGGTTAAGAACCCAGCACGGTCTCTGTGAGGATGAGGGTTTGACCTCTGGCCTGGCATAGTGGGTTAAGGATCTGGCATTGCCTCGAGCTGTGGCTCAGAGCCCACATTGCTGTAGCTGTAGCATAGGCCTGCAGCTGCAGCTCCCATTCAACCCCTAGCCCGGAAACTTCCATAGGCCATGAGTGTGGCCATAAAAATTAATTAATTAATTAAAATAAATTCCCCCCATCCCACATGTTCACATCTTCCATGAAGCCTTAATGCTGTTTTCTGCTCTCCTTCTGGCATTCTACCTACGCTCAGACTATAAGCATTTTGAAGATACCCAACATGTCAATCATTCCTGTTCACAAGGGCCTAAAAGAATAACTTCAACATAAGGAAGTTCAACACAGGCTTGCAGAATGAATGAATGAACTAAAATCCCTCCTTCTAATAGTAGCTTTCAATCAAGAGCAACTCTTCCCATGAAGACCCTTTGGCGGCTCCATGCCTCTTGCTTTATTACAAACATTCAAGTGTATAAATGGAGACCAAACAGCCTTCCACAGAAAGAGCTTTGGTTTTTCTGAACTGAAAAGAAAGTCACTATTAGCAGTAGTAACAGTAGCAGCAGCAGCAGTAATAATAGCAGTGGTAGTAATTTAGTAACAGAAGTAATGGCCAACATCCTTGGAACGCATACTCTATACCAGCCCCTGTTCTAAAGGACTTATGTGTATTAATTCATTTAATCCTCACAAGAACTCTCCGAATTAGATTATCTTCATCAAATGCATTTTCCCAAACTTCTTATTCAGCATTTGGCACCAGCCCTTTGAACACAGCACTAATCATCCTGTCTACTCTTTCGGCTTGGATGAGGAAACACACAAGGATATACTTCAGTAGCCACGTGCTCGAGAGAATTCTAGCTAGAACGACAAATGTCTGTATCATTTTGCATTATACAAAAATGAAGTCTTTTTGCGTACACTACAGAGCACACATTAGATGCTCTACAAATGCTTGTTCCCTCCTTCTTGCCTTCCTTCACTCCTCCCTCCCTTCCTAACAGAATTCACGTTTAGGGCTCAAAGATAATTATTTGCGTTTTTATTGATTTCGTACCTTTCTCTCAAACCCAAAGGGAAGCTCAACAAAGCCAGTGGCCATAACTGTCATGTGATGGCTTTCTCTCTCTCTCAAGCCTCTAGTACTGCTGGCCACAGAACAGGAACTCAAATATGTAGATGAACAAGAGAATGGGAGAGAAGAAAGAGAAATAAGAAGAAAGGGGGGAAGGAATGCTTGATGGGCTTGTTGGCATCTTGATGTAGACACGTGTACCCTCTCTGCCATCTAGCAACATGACCAGTCCACTAGAAAAGCTACTTAAATACGAAAAGACACGATACTGCCATATAGACTTGCATGGTCTCAGGATTGAAAAGGTCTTGTGCTTGTGTTTCCTGCCACTTTATTGTATCCCTTCTGCCCAACTTTCACACGCTGGTCCCCCTGTGGTACGATGAAAAGTCAAGCTATAAAAGCGAAGCACAGATAACAAGCTTGGACACAAGATCAACCTACCATCCTTTTCATGATCAGTCCCCTGCTCTCTGGAACCCTTCTTAACGGAGCACACAATACTCCAGGGTGACTACTAAGGGCTTTCCTCATCTCTTAAGTTTCCATTCTAAACCAGTCTAATCAGCTGACTATCAGCCACTGCAAGTGGTGGCAGAATTTAGCAATAAAGCCTGGGTTAGAAACATGATTGTGGAGCTCAGAAATTCCTTGGCACCGCTGTAACTTTCTCCTTAATTTACATTCACATGCCCAGAAGCCTGACCCAAAAGTTAAGGGAAATGTAAATTCTCAACCATCTGAGCCCAGTCACAGCGAACACGTGCACAAGCACACAAATCTACCCCATTTCCTTCTGGCCATACCCTGCCCTTGACCTCAACAGATACAAACCCCTTAGAAAATCTCTAACCAGCAACACCTGCCCAGGTGCCCTCGCGCTGGCACCTTCTTCAAGAAACATAAATCCGAAGAAGCAAAATATACTTATCCCATGCTGTGGGCACACTTTTTAAAACTGGATCCAACATAAGTCAAAGCGAAAAAAAGCAAGTAAATAGAGGCTAAAGTCTAGTTAGATGGAAGCAATTTTCCTATCAAATATTCTTCCAAAGTTCTATGATAAATTGCTCATTCAACCACTTCTGTCACATCCAATTAAGTTTGAGTCACATTTTTATTTACACTTACCTCGGCCACTCGGTGGGTGGAACTAAACCGGGGTGGTAAACCAGCCAAAACACAGTGTTGGTGGGTGGCATTGAGATCATCTGCAGGAAAAATACCAACAATTAAAAGGAAAAAAAAAAAAAACCCACCCAACATGCACGTACTATTCACTAAATATGATTTAACCAAAATACAAAGTAAACAGTAAGCCCACCATTCAAGATGAACAACAATAGCCAAGGAATTAACAATTGCCTGGTATTCTTTAAACCATTCTTTGTAAGTAGGATGACTTCATACACATACATATAGTCACATAGTATAAAACCAATGATGATATAAAACCATCAAAAACCATGACCTCTTTCAATAGCGAAAAAGGATGTTATTAATAATTATTCCAGGATAAGAGGTTTAAACCAGGATATATGGCTACTCTACTTATTTGTAGTCTTATGATACCCACTCACCACTATTTATGGATTGAACTTCTTTCTCATGATATATTGAATCCTATCCATGCCTTTAAAATGAGCCAAAAATTCTTTCACATTATTTGGTGTTGAACATCTTTCATCTGAAAAGCTACCTCTCTCTTTCCCCAATCAAAGTATCAATTTTGCCCTAACAATTTTCCAGGCAGCAAACCAACCGATTCAGCATGTTGCAAAGCCCTGGCTCTCAGAACAGAATTCAAGCCTACAGATTCACAACACAAGAATGGAGTAGGTGGTGAATTCATCAGCTGAGGAATATGCCTAAAACCACATGCAGTGGGAGAAAAACCAATGGCCAAGTTCTTGTGTATTCTAAGAAATGATGACACATGGGAGGCAAAAATCTGTATCACTTTGGCTTAGGACATCACTTCCTCTCTTAGAAGAGAACTGAACTGCTCCCAGAAACACAAGATTTCCTATATAAGTAACAGAGGCTTCTTAGCAAGATGCCAAGAAAGACAATGACTTAAACCAGGAGGCAAGATGACCATACCCACTACACATCTTCAAAAACAACCTATAAATTTATCTCTAAACACAAGAAAGGAAATACAAAATGCCAACTGCAGGACTCCTGCTTATGGACATTACAGAACAACCGTGACAAAGTTTTCCTTCTTACCTTAAATAAATACAAAACAGACCAAAAAAAAAAAGAAAAGAAAACAAGGATTTCTGACACAGGAAAACAGAGCATGATATGACCCCAAAGAAGGGAAAAAACAGGTGAGCCCTACAACTGCCGTAGCTTACTAGCTGAAACAGTTTCAAAGCCTCAAAGCAGGGAAGGGGAAGTCAGAACTCAAGAGTTCTCAATGTTCCCTCTTGCTGAGTTGTGAAGACAGAGATTAGAGTTTAGGGAGGCCAAGGTAACAAGGATTTGTCAGGCAGAAGACTGGAGCAGAAGAACTTGCACATGGAGAGTACAAGTGGACATCCCAGAAGTGTTCCTTCAAGCCTTTGGCTAAGCACTGATCTGTGCAAATGTGAATGACAACTTGCCACAGGGAGGAAGATAAGTGCCAGAAAGCTGAATGCTGGATGAATCTCAGACCTCACATGGGGCCAGGAATTCTTTGTGTTCTCAGCATCCAGAAGAGCTCCTACTACCAGAAACAATAGTTAGAATCTTTAGAAAAGCACCATCTTAGTAGTCGGGCTAAATAAATCCTACATTAAAGGTTGCCCTGGATCCACCTAAAAGCTTAAAAGTAAGCCTCAAGAGGACCCAATGATTTCAAATAATTTAATTATTCACTAGAGCAAAGTCCAACATGACTCAAAAGAATATAATAAAATCAGGCACCAACAAATAAAATTTGCTATATCCAGATTCCATTCAAAAAATAACAGAGAGAAATGAAAGATATATAAGATATATACATATCTTTCTTTTCTTTCATACATATATCTTTCATATATTATAAATAAACAAAATGAAGCTTCTAAAGATGAAAACTATAGTAAATGAAGTAAAAAAAATCACACTGAAAAAGAGTAACAGCACTTTGGACACTGCAGAAGAAAAGATGAGTGAACTAGAATACACAGAAACAGAAATATCCAAAATGAAGTGCCAAGAAAAAAAAAAAACACTATAAAAAAATAAAAGAGCATCCATACACTATGAGACAATGTCAAGCAGTTTAACATAAATGTACTTTAAGTCTCAGAGGAGGGAGAATGACAGGAAAAAATATTTTTTAAAATGATGACCAAAGAGAAAAAACAAGAACAAAGAACAAGGGCAACAAATAGGAAACAAGTAAGATAGATATTAACCCAGATATATCAATAATCACTTTAAATGCCAATAGCCTAAATATACCAATTAAATAAAGAGACAGGGAGTTCCCATTGTTGCTCAGCAGGTTAAAGGAACCGCCATTGCCACAAGCTGAAGGTAGGTCACAGACGAGGCTCAAATCGCGCATTGCTGTGGTTGTGCCATAGGCCAGCAGCTGCAGCTCTGATTCGACCCCTAGCCTGGGAACTTTCCTATGCAGTAAGTGCAGCCCTAAAAAAAAAAAAAGAAAAGAAAAGAAAGACAGAGTAGATGAAAAAATAAGACCCAACTATATGTAGGCTCTAAGAAACTTACTTGAAATATGAAGACACATACAGATTAAGAGTAAAGGGATAGGAAAGATATATTATGGAAATACTAATAAAAAACAAAGCTGGAATACATATATGAATTTCAGATAGAGCAGAATTCAAAGCAAGAAAAATTATCAGGGATATAGAGAGACATTACATAATGACAAAGGGGTTAATTCTCCAAGAAGATGTAACAATCTCTAAGGTGTATATATCTTAAAAATAAAGCATCACAACTTGTGAGGCAAAAACCAATAAAACAGCAAGGAGAAACAGAAAAATTCAATATTATAGTTAGAGACTCAAACACCCCCTAACGTAAGTGAACAGATCCACTGGGCAGAAAATCAGTAAGGACATAGTTGCACTTCTTGAATCATCAATCAACTAAATGGACATCTATAGACCACTTCACCCAACAACACCAGATTACACATTCTTCTCAAGCTCATGTGGAACATTCATCAAAACAGATCACATTCTTACACAAAATTCACACCATAACAATTTTTTAAAAAATAGAAATCATAACAATGTTTCCTCTAAGACCACAAAGGAATTAAACTAAAAATCAGTACTTGAAAGTAACTGGAAAATTCCAAAAATACTTAAAGAACAAATAACACAGTTCTAAATAACACATGCTCAAGAAGAAAGCACGAGACATTTTAAAATATTTTTAATCAAATTAAAATAAAAATATAACACAAAAATTCATGTGATGCAGCAAAAGCAGTGCTAAGAGGAAATTTCACAACATTGAATGCATATGTTGGAAAAGAAGAAGGATCCAAAATCAATAATATAAGCTTCTACCTTAGGAAACTAGAAAGAGTAGAGCAAATTAAATTGAAAGTAAGTAAAATAAAAGAAATATAAAAATTAGAGCAGAAATTAATATAATCAAAACCAGAAATCAGTAGACAAAAATCACTGAAATAGAACTAGTTCTTTGAAAAGATTAATAACTTCAATAAGCCTATATCCAGGATAAGAAAAAAAAAAAAAGACAGAATATACAAATTACTAACATCAGGAATAAAAAAGAGGATATCACTATAGAACCTATGCATTGTTAAAAGAATAAAGTAATATCATGAACAGACCTATGTTCACAAATTTGATAACTTACATAAAGTAGACCAATTCCTTGAAAGACATAATCTGCCAAAATTCAGACAAATAGAAATAGACAAACATTCAAGGTATATATCTACTAAAGTAATTGAATTAATAAGTAATAGCCTTTCGAACCAGAAAGTTCCAGGCCCAGATGAGTTCACTGGTGAGTTCCACCAAATATTTCAATAAGAAATTATACCAATTCTTTACAATCTCTTCCAGAACGTAGAAGAAAGCACTTTGACAGTCTTCAAAAATGGTGCTGGAAAAACTACAGCACAACCACATGCAAAAAAATGAATCTGGACACAGAACTTATACTTTCAATAAAAATTAACTCAAAATGGATTATAAACCTAAATTTAAAAATACGTAAGTTTAAAACTTTTTTTTTTCCCACTTTCTTAGGGCTGCACCTGCAATATATGGAGGTTCCCAGGCTCGGGGTCAAATTGGAGCTATAGATGCTGGTCTACACCACAGCCACAGCAGCTTGTCTGTGGCCTACACCAAAGCTCATAGCAACACCAGATCTTTACCCCACTGAGCAAGGCCAGGGATCAAAGCCTCCACCTCATGGATACAAGTCGGGTTTGTAACCCGCAGAGCCACGACAGAAACTCCTAAAACTCTCTGAAGACAACATAAGAGGAAATCTAGATGACCTTGGGGGTGGCAATGACTCCTTAGGTTCCACCAAAGGTAATCCATGAAAGACAGAATTGATAAACTGGGACTTCATAAAGGGTATTCTTGTGAAAGACACTATAAAGAGAATAAGAAGACAAGCTTTGGCCTGGGACATAATATTTGTAAAAGACATGTTCAATAAAGAACTGTTATGTAAAATACACAGAGAACTCTAAAAACTCAACAATAAGAAAACAAACAACTCTATTAAAAACTGGGCAAAATCCTGAAAAGACACCCTACCAAAGAAGATACACAGATCGCAAGAAGTATATGAAAAGATGTTCCACCTCGCTTGTCATGGAATCACAAATGAAAACAAATACCAATTACACACCTATTTGAATGGCCAAATTCTGGACCACTGACGACACCAAATGTGGGTGAGGCTATGGAGCAACGGGAACACTCATTCATTGCTGGTGGGAAGGCAAAATAGTACAACCACTTTGGAAGACCGTTTGGTAGTTTCTTAAAAAACTAAACACGCCCTTACCTTAATTAGGCCCAGAAATTGTACTTTTTGATATTTGCCCCGACAGATTGAGAACCTGTCCCCACAAAAGCCTGCAAATGGATATTTTACGGCTTTATCTATAATTGCCAAAACTTGAAAGCGACCAAGCAAGAGTCGTTCAAGAAGTCTAAATGTGGTTACATTTAGACCACGGAATATTGTTCAGCACCAAAAAGAAATGAGCTATCAAGCTATCAAGCCATGAAAAGATATTTAATGCTAAGTGAAAGAAGCTAATCTGAAATGGTACACATTGTACAATTCCAACTACAGGACATTCTGCAAAAGGCAAAAGTATGGCGACAATAAAAAGTCGTCAGGAGTTGGGGTGGAAGGAAAAGGATGACCAGGAGGATTACTGTGGGGTTTTAGGGCAATGAAATTATTTGGTATGACCTATAATGTTGGATGCATGTCATTATACATTTTCAAAATCTATAATTTACCACGCCAAGAGTGAACTCTAATACAAATTATGGACTTTAGCTGAAAATGACATGTCAACTGATTGTAACAAATGTCTCACTCTGGTGAAGAATGTTGAAAGTGGGAAAGGTTCTGTGTGTGCAGGGCAGGGTTATCTGGGAACTCTACATTTTCTGCTTAATTTTGCTGTAACCTAAAATTGCTCTTTAAAAATAAGACTTTTAAAAAAATATGTCAACTGAAAAGTCTTTGGAAAATTCTTTAAGACTGCCTAGCTCAGAGTTCCCATCGTGGCTCAGTGGTAACGAACCCATGAATGAGGATGCAGGTTCAAACCCTGGCCTCGCTCAGTGGGTTAAGAATCTGGTGTAACTGCAAGCTTCAGCACAGATGGCAAATCTATGGCTTGGATCTACTATTGCCCTGGCTGTGGTGTAGGCCACCACTGCAGCTCCAATTTGACCCCTGGCCCAGGAACTTCCATATGCCACAGGTGTGGCCATAAAAAGAAAAAAAAAATTAATGGGGGTACAGAGGGAATAGAGCACCACTTTATATGGAACCATCACTAGTGACACTGAAGCTGAGAGAGATCTGAATGGTGAGGAGCCTGCAATGCCAAGGTCCAGGATAAGCAGATCCAAGCAGAGGAAACAACTAGGGCCAGGGCACTGCCCAGGAATGAGCTTGGTGTAGGTGGGGAAGAAGAGAGGCCAGTGAGACTGCAGCCTGGTGAGCAAGGTGGAGCAGGGAAGGAGCCCAGATTAAGGAGGTCTCTGTTGATCATGGTAAGAATTCTGGCTTATATTCTAGATACAATGGTAAATCTTCAGAAAATTCTATGCAGAGAGGGCTAAAAGGGGGATCTAAATTGGAATAAACCACTCTGGTGGCTTTCTAGAAAAAAGAGAGGACTGAAAGGGAGTAAGAAGCAGGAAGACTAGTCAGGAAAGCTACTCAGGAAGTTGTGGCAGCCAGCCATGCAGGACTTGACAATGACTTGGTGACATGAGGGGAGGTGGTGAACAGTGATCAGATGCAGGATGTGTTAGGAGAAAATAATAGGATGTGCTAATGGATAGGGTAAGCGAAGTGACAGAAAGAATGAAATTAAGAGCGACTTTTGGAGTTTTCACAGGAACAACAGATGACAATGAGTAAGTCACAAAACACTAGGACACCATATGAACAACAGCACAAATGCAATGAAAGGTGAGGATAAATATAGCAGTGACACATGAGGAGTACTAAAGGCAAATATAAAGGCAGTAAGGAAAGCTAATATAGCGGGGAAAAAACCAGATCCAACCTCTGCTGACTTGGGTTCAGAAGTGTGGCTTAAGGCCTGAAGAAGACCCTATGTGGCCATTCTCTCTTCTCCTTTGCTTCCTTGGAGGATTCTGGTTAAGGACACAAAATTTCTAGTTGATCTAAACTATTTTATCTAAAGGGCAAAGCCAAACAAACAAGCAAGCAAAACAAAACAAAAAACAAAAAGCAGACAGTAGAGGAGTTTCCCCAGGCCAGATTCCCATAAAGGGTTAAACAATTTCTAAGAAATACAGAGATGTCATTCTCATTAACCCAAATAAAGCTTTACTGCTCCCAGGCTATTAAGGATCGGAGTACCTACTGTGGTTCAGCAGGTTAAGAACCCAACATAGTGTCCATGAGTATTCGGGTTAGATCCCTGGCCTTGCTCAGTGGGTTAAGGATCTGGTGCTGTTTCTTTCCTTCTTTCTTTCAAGGCCATACTTGCAGAATGTGGAAGTTCCTAGGCTAGGGGTTGAATTGGAGCTGCAGCTGCAGGTCTACACCAAAGCCACAGCTACGTGGGGTCCAAGCTGTGGTGTAGGTCAAAGAAACAGCCAAGAAGGAAAGAAGGAAAGAAGGAAGGAAGGAAGGAAGGAAGGAAGGGAGGAAGGGAGGAAGGAAGGAAGGAAGGAAGGAAGGAAGGAAGGAAGGGAGGGAGGAAGGAAGGAAGGAAAGAAGGAAGGAAGGAAGGAAGGAAGGAAGGAAGGAAGGAAGGAAGGATAAAAACATCATAGGGAAGAAAAAAATCATCTTAACAGATTTGTTAACTGCTTTTGTTTAGGGGCAACTAATGGGAGGCAGGCCAAGTGGCAAACACAACATTAGAAGTAGTACTCAGAGGCTGGTACCTTTTTTTAAATCCTTGGCAACTCTCTAATCCACTCTTTTGAAACTGCTCCCGACTGTCTCTTAATCCTTTATGACTTAGAAAGAACCCTGTAATTTTCATTGAAGAGCTTCTAATTTATCTAAAACTCTTAAGTCTAAAAAAGTGGCTCAAGCTTCATGATTTTACCTCTCAAAGAATATACTAAAGACATGCCCAGCTTTAAAGATTAATACTAAATAATTTTTAGAAAGAAAACATTAAAGAATGCCCATTTGCCAGAGCTATCTCAGAAGACAGCGAAAAATGGACTCTGCATTCAAGTGGAATCAGAGTTTGCAGAATTTATTCAACAAAACAAATGGAAAAGCAGCTCTCCCTCTTTGCAGGCTAGATGCTGTGTGCTCTATCAGCGGGTGAAGAGAACTCTGGACATTCACTGTAGCATGAAATCTCATATCATATATAAGAGACCAAAGATGCAAAGGCATAATTTACTCTAGGGGAACCAATTCATGCCCAGGCCGTTCCTGGTTTTAACACCGAAGTCCCAAATCTTGAGATCCCCACCCCCACCCCCGACAAATTGCGACAGTTGGTCACCCTAAATTTAACTCAGACCTTATTTCTTTGGTTTTGTTGTCCAAGGTGTCACCAGGGCTACTGCATCCCAAGTTTCTTAAAGTAACAATCAGGAGCTTTGCTCAAGGCACTCCTGAGCTAAATAAGCCCAATACTGAAATCCAATCTCCCCACTTTCACACAATCACTGAAGCTTTTCATTCTGACTCACCTGTCCATTCTCATCCCTCAATCTTAATATTTATGACCTTATTTTTCCTTGACATGGGGACATCCATGACTGAGAACATTTTCAGAATTTAATACCCAATGAAAGGGGGGGAGGGGAGGCTTCCCAGCAAGACGACAGCAGAGACCCAGGCCTCTACCTACCGCCATCCCAGATTCCCGATGGGATCATCAATGGAACATTAAAGCAGAGTTAAGACTTCTTCAGAGCTAAGTATCAGGAAAAGGTGTTCAACAGGCCAGAAACTGCAATGAATTGTGCTGGATACAGTATAAGTGGAATGAGATCAAAGAAGAGAAGCATCCTATTGTAAATCAACTATATACACTTCAATTAAAAAAAAAAAAAACAGAGTTCCCGTTGAGGCTCAGCAGGTTAAGAACCTGACATCGTGTCCACGAGGATGCGTGTTTCATCCCTGGCCTTGCTCAGTGAGTTAAGGATCTGGCATTGCCGCAAGCTGCAGCCTCCGTCACAGATGCGGCTCAGATCCAGCATTGCTGTGGCTGTGGTGTAGGCCAGTGGCTACAGCTCTGATTCGACCCCTAGCCTGGGAACTCCCATATGCCGTAGATGCGGCCCTGAAAAAAAAAGAAAAAAATACCAACACCCTAACTCAGAGCAGATTAGCTTCATCAGATTTCCGGGGTTGAGGCCCAGGCACTGTATTTTTGAAACTTTCCAGGTGATTCTCATGCAGGGAGGATTGAGGGGCACTGCCCTTGGGTAATGCTGAGCCATGCAGCTGCTCACGTACCATGTGGGGACTCTCATTCAGGAGCACTCATTTGGCCCAAATGCATTTAATCTGGCATCTTTTATGGCAGAAGCTGGTCTATGTTCTGGAATGCAGCGCTGAATGATGTGATCTTGTCCACAAGGATTTTACCATGAGGTGCGTGAATGGTGAGGTTGGTTACATGTTAGGACAGAGCTGGGCACAGAACACGGTAGAGAAACAGAGGGGAACTTTAACGAAAAAAAGTGGGGGGGGGGGCAGCATCCTGATCAAGGTATCGAAGTATCAGGCCAAGCCTGAGAGAAGCACACCCCCCTCTAGCTCAGAAGGTGAAGAGCAGGACAGGAGAGGCTACCGGGCAGCCGGAGGCTTCCTGCCTCTGCAGAGCAGAACTGAATGCACACAAGCTGTGGGACCCCCAGATTCCCAGATGTGCTGATGGCACAAGTCGCCACTTTGAGAAGAGAACCAGGCATCGCTGAGGTAACAAACTGGAATGAGCAGGTATGCCAGGGCCGGACCAAAAGCTGCCATGGATTGCTCATGTACATGCATCTATACCCCCCACAGATGAAAACAAGTTATTCAGTACGCTCCAGTTTCTCAAGTCTCTCATCTGCCCATGTAAAGATACATTTCTTCCTTCCTCCTTCAAGCGAAGGATTTGGCCAAGAATCTATATTAAGTTTTCACAGAACCAATCTTTCTCTCTCTTTCTTTTTTTTTCTTTTCTTTCTTTTTTTTTTTTTGGCTTTTTGGGGTCGCCCATGCAGCATATGGAAGTTTCCAGGCTAGGGGTCGAATCAGAGCTAAAGCTGCTGGCCGTGGCCACAGCCACAGCAACACGGAATCTGAGCAGCTCTGTGACCTACATACACCACAACTCACGGCAACACCGGATCCCCAGCCCACTGAACGAGGCCAGGGATAGAACCCACATCCTCATGGATACTAGTTGGATTCGCTTCCACTGCACCACAGCAGGAACTCCTCACAGAACAAATCTTAACATCTACGTGCCTATCAGCCAGTGCTAGTCCTTTGCTATAAAGGAAAACAGACAAGGACAAATCATCAGACTCTGGCAAAAGTATTACACTTCTAAGGAAAGGAACCAGTTTGACTGAAACGGTCTCTTCTGAAAAAATGTTACTCAAGTGGACAGGAAAACATTTTAATAAAATTCTCAATATTCCAAAAAGCCGCTTGATCCAAGGTGGCACTGCACCTGTGAAAGTGGGACAAGCAGCCAGGCGGATGGAACAGCATTAGACTGGGAAAGACTGCTTGGAGTTGATTTGTTTTTTAATAAGCACTGCTTCACTTAAAATGATAATAGATGGAGTGAATAGCAATGCATGCTGCAGAAAAATCAAATTAGCTAAGTGAATGAGAACTCGAGAAATTCTCCTAGAACTCGGAGGGAAAACAAGAATCAGTGACAGAGTTCTCATCGTGGCTCAGCAGAAACAGACCTGACTAGTATCCATGAGGATGCAGGTTTGATCCCTGGCCTGGCTCAGTGGGTTAAGGATCTGGCGTTGCTGTGGCTGTGGTGTAGGCCAGCAGCTGTAGCTCCGATTGGACTCGTAGCCTGGGAACCTCCATATGCCGCAGGTATGGCCCTAAAAAGCAAAAAATAAATAAATAAATTAAATTAAAAAATAAAAAATAAATGTCTATGTTCAAAATCTAAGTCAAAAATCTAACCGTATATTAAAAAATACCCGAATGGGTGAATGGGCAGAAAGGTTGAATAAAGTAAATGTCAAAAAAAAAAACACTCACACATCAACAGAAAAATGCGCAAAAGTTGATCAGCCAACAAACAGTAATAGAAACAAGTATTCCAATGGCCCTGAAATATGGGAAATGCTCAACCTCATCAATAAATAAGTGCACTTTAAAATGGCAGCATGTAATCTTCACTCACTAAGCTGGCAGAAATATTCTTCAGTTGTAACGCCCACAGTGTTGTCTAGAGAAAGATAAAGTCGGCTGGTGGAAGTAACCATAAGTGGGAAGGTAAACTGAAAATACTCTTTCTGGTTAACAGTCTGACAATACAACACATACTTCAAACATCGACTCTCTCATCCTGACCCAGGTCTCCCACGTCTAGTAATTTTTCCTAGAGAAGTAATCACAGATGCAGACAAAGATGTAAGTACAAAGATGTTCACAACAGGGATTATATGGTATCAAAAATCAATTATATGACAAAAGTCAGGGGTTCCTATTGAAGGTATTTTTAAAAAATCAGTTTTAAGGAAGATTTAAATAGGAAAAATACTCAAAATATAAGAGTATTGGAAAAACAAGATACAAAAAAATTATATCTAACATGACATTAATTTTCTTTAAAAACAAATAAACACATATTTCCAAGTATAGAAAAAAAAATAGCACTAGAAGTAAACTAAATAGTTATGAATAGTATCTGTGTATGGTGACATTATGATGTATTTTTGTCATTTAATTTACACTTTCTTATAGCTTGCAAATTCCCTATAAGCATCAATTTAGAATTGATACTTTTTTTAGGTATATATTTTTTTCTTCACCTCTAACATCTCTGAAATTGGAATATATCTTAAAATTGATAGCCTCTTTGACTGGATATGTATTACTACTTTAGTACTTAGCAATCAAAAAATAAAACAAGAGGTATGATTATTTTTAAAAGATACAAATAAGAGAAGACGAGATTCTCAGAAAAGAGATATTCATTCCCCCCACAAAAATGACAGAACAATGCAATCAATAGGGCAAGAACGGCTTTGGTTAGGTTTGTAAATTTTCCCCAATATAATTTCCCATGGGACTACAAACTCTTTCATAAAAACAAGTTCAGAGGTGACGATGACCTCAGAGTACACATCTTCCTCCTTTTTTTTTTTTTTTTTTTGAAATTACCTTTTATGGAATGCTTAGTTTGCGGTTGGGCTGTGAAGAGAATAGATTCTTGAGGTTAACAACTCATTCTTGCTTTCTCAATTGGCAAATAGAACTTGAATCCCATGGAGGTAAGGGCTGCCTTTACTCTTCTAGGTTGCAAATTTTCCCCAGAGACAGGAGCGCAGAAAGAGTTGCAGAAATGAAGAGATGAGAAGGGAAGGAGGTTAGGTTAACAGAAAACTTGAATGAAGTCATTTTCTTCTTTTCCTCCTTTGGATAAACAGAGCCATCGCATCCACTCAAGGTTCCAATGAACTGTGGACACCAGAACTTCCCGAAGCTAATGAATGAAACAGAAGCAGCCACTTAAAGCTCTCTGTTCCCGCATATACCTTCTTACTTCTTTCTTTATTCACTCCTATCCCACATCTGGTTTCCCACTGGCAAGTGTGGAAGACCGCTATGGTGAGAAAGAAAGACGGTTCTCTCCAGATACTTGGCAAGTTCCTATTATATACAAGGCACTAAGTGCTGCATGCAGTACAAGAATATATATAATCCCGGCTCTGAAGAAGCTCAGTCTAGTAGATAAGACTGCTATATCAATCGCCACAGTCCAGAGGGAAAAAGAGAATTGTGGCAACCACACTGATGGTTGGTACTCTTGCCATTGTTTGTATTTAATTTTTTTAATGCTACCTTAAATAGCTGAGTTATACATGTACCTAGATGAAGGGGACAACATGACAAGATGGAAGGAATAGTATGAACAAATATAAGAAGAAGGGTTTGTGCTGGGACCAATTTTAGGGTAAAGGCACTATGATGAACTGACTAAGGACTATATATCTTTTTAAAGATTTTTAGGGAGTTCCCACTGTGGCACAGCAGAAACGAATCCAACTAGCATCCGTGAGGATGTGGGTTCGATCCCTGGCCTCACTCAGTGGGTTAAGGATCCGCGGTTGCTGTGAGCTATGGTCTAGGTCGAAGACATGGCTCAGATCCTGCATGGCTGTGGCTGTGGCCGACAGCTGCAGCTCCAATTTCAACTCCTAGCCTAGGAACTTCTATATGTCGCACATGTGGCCCTAAAAAAACAACACAAAACAAAAAATGTAAATGTTTATTGGTCCTCACAAAATCATCCCAGAGGAAGAGTTGAATGAATCTTCCATCATGGGGTATATAGTCTGGCCTTGAAATCTGTTGCAGGGACTCACCGATTCAGTCAAACTCATTCCTTGTCTAGTTCTGAGCTCGGTCAACCAAAGTCAATTAAAAAATAAACACATTTTTTTTAAGGCTTCATTCATGATCATTCTTCCACTATCCTTACAGAAGCGGTAATGAGTACACAGCATCAAATTAAAAGCCTGAAAAATTCCTTCCCACAGCTCATGCTTTTAGGAGTCATGGAAGACAGAGAGCCAGAAAGGGCATGCTAAGACGGCCAGCCAAAGGGGAAAATTCCACCTACCCAGCTCAGATGCAGAACTACCTTCATACAGCATGACCGACTGAATGAAACATAAGAGAATAAAACGACATGACAATTCATGGTTAACACAACCATCCGCAGCTTAAAAACACACAAACACACATTTCCGTTATCCTTTGGTAGTTTTCTTATAAAAAAAAATGTGCAACAGAATGTATAGATGGATCCAGACACTGTCATTTAGGAAGAATCTCGGATGTCACAGGGTTATCTGGATTAGCTATGAGGACGAAAACTGTGGGTCACTGAAGGAATAGACGGCCGTGGAAGATTCGGAAAGCTGAGCCTGGAGATCACAGAGTATTAGATGAATGGCCATCTGTTTTGAGGAGGACCTTCAAACTCTTTTCCAGCCAGAAGCTTTCAAGGATAGAATAAATATTTCCTTTTGCCCACATGGCCAAGACATACTGCCATAAAGTAAGAAGAGGATAAAAAGCCAATCCTTGGTTTGTTCAATAATTGATTCACTCATTGATTCAACAATGATTTATTAACGCACCTACCATATTCAAAGCCTATGTCGTGTCTGTAGAGGGTACACATTCTCAGGAATCTAAAATACGGTAGATAGAAGGCACTTTTTAGAAAATTCCAAGAAGGACCAAGATAAGGGACCCAAGTAAAAATGGAATCCGCAAAGGAGTAAAATGAGGAGCAACCTCAGTAGGATAACTGTGCCAGGGGGGGCTTGACAAAGCTGGTGTTTACCAAAACATTAAGCACGTGGTACGACACAACATCCAGTGGCACAGAGCTATCACTATAGCACGAATCTTCAATCAGTAAGAATAAAGAAAAGACCAATTATGAATTCCAGGGGGAGAGAGAGACGACACAAGAAAGTCATGGTTCAAACACAAAGCTAGCTAAAGAATGCAGCATGAGTCTGAGCCTTTGACGCGGTGTAAAATCTTGACCTGACATTTGCAACATGCCCTTGCCACTGACACAGGTTTTAGTCATCACAGAGGATGAGGACATCTTCTGTATGTGAATCCAGTCACTCTGTCTGGCTCTATGCTTACTAACAAACACCTAAGCACGGTTCAATGCTGGTTTTCAGATTTCAGAATCAATGAATAAAACTGACTGTCTTATCAAAATTATAGACTGGTATGTAAACATTATGAACTTCAAAAATGTGAAAGCAATGGTATGGTTGAAATACTAGAAGTCAAGGGAGAGCATCTACATCTTGGCCTAAAGGTAATCAATTAAGAAAAGAAAAACAGGAGTTCCCACTGGGGTGCAGTGGGTTAAGGATTTTTTTTTTTTTTTTGCTTTTTAGGGCACCCATGTCATATGGAAGTTCCCAGGCTAGGGGTCAAATTGGAAGTACAGCTGCCGGCCTACACCACAGCCACAGCAACATGGGATCCAAGCTGCGTCTTTGACCTACACCACAGTTCACGGCAACACTGGATCTTTAACCCACTGAACAAGGCCAGGGATCAAATCTGCATCCTCATGGATCCTAGTCAGGTTCGTTAACTGCTGAGCCACTAAGGGAACTCCGACGGGTTAAGCATCTAGCATTGCCACAGTTATGGCATAGGTCACAGCTGCAGCTTGGATTCAATCCCTGGCCGGGGAACTTCCATTTGATGCAGGTGTGTGCCCCCCCGCCACCCCCCCCAACAAAAGAAGAAAACTAAAACCAAATGTAAACTAAGTTAGCAAGAGTGTGAGAGTGTAAGAGAGCCGATTCCACATTTTTTTTTTTTTCAGAGAAAAACTGATAGTGCTTAAGGTTGTTGGATGAAAAACATAGAGGTATTAAGCACATTAAGAGAATCACTTCCAGGAGTTCCCGTTGTGGCGCAGTGGTTAATGAATCCGACTAGGAACCATGAGGTTGCGGGTTCGGTCCCTGCCCTTGCTCAGTGGGTTAATGATCCGGCGTTGCCGTGAGCTGTGGTGTAGGTTGCAGACGCGGCTCGGATCCCGAGTTGCTGTGGCTCTGGCGTAGGCCGGTGGCTACAGCTCCGATTCGACCCCTAGCCTGGGAACCTCCATATGCCGCAGGAGCGGCCCAAGAAATAGCAAAAAGACAAAAAAAAAAAAAAAAAAAAAAAAAAAGAGAATCACTTACAGAATAAAATGCAAACACAGTGAAAAGTAGTTACTTATAAGAAAGAGACCTTGGGGAGCAGAGGGCGAAGGGTTTTTCACTTTTCATTTTACATGGAACTCAACTGTTTGAATTTTTACTTCTTAACACATGTATTTTGTGTATAATAATAAAAACAATAATATGAATGAAGAACTGACATGGAAAGATCTCCAGGACATATTATTAAATTTAAAAAGAAGGAGTTCCCGTCATGGCTCAGTGGAAATGAATCTGACTACCATCCACAAGGACACAGGTTCGATCCCTGGCTCGCTCAGTGGGTTAAGGATCTGGCGTTGCGGTGAGCTGTGTGTGTAGGTCGAAGACGAGGCTCAGATCGGATGTTGCTGTGGCTGTGGTGTAGGCTGGCAGCTGCAGCTCTGATTCTAACACTAGCCTGGGAACCTCCATATGCCGCGGGTGCGGTTCTAAAAAACAAACAAACAAAAAAATAGAATATATGCGTATTCATCTATTAACTGCTCATATAGTATCCTTTTTTCCACATTTTTCAAGAAAAAAGATCCCATGACATTAGTAGAGAGAGGATAGTTTCGAGGGAGAAAGAACAGCTCTGGTCTCAGAAAAACCTGGATTCAAACACAAGCTTCATAAGAAGGTATGTCGCCCCGAACATGTGATTTTTTTTTCCTCTCTGAGCCTCAACTTCCTTTTCTAAAAAGTTTTATTGAGATTTCATTCGCATACCAAACAATCCACTCATTGAAAGTATACAACTCACAGTATTTTATTATGTTCACGGGATTGTGCAACCGTCACCACAGACTAATTTTAGAGTATTTTCATACCCCCCAAAGAAACCATGTAGCCACAAGCAGTCAGACTCCATCAATTTTCCTTTCTGGGAAGAAATGGTGATCCGAAGGAGAAGACTGCCTACCTCATAGGCTTGTTATGAGAAAGAAATAAACTATATCAAATCCTCCAGCACAGTGCCTGGCCCTCTGTGGGTGCTTCATCACACGCATTTCAAGTCAAGTTCACAATCGAAGTAATACAGAAATAAGCAAAAAGACTGGATATGATGAGAAAGTATGTGCAAGAGGCAAATCCTTCCAAGTACCTAGAAAGACACTCAGGTTCCTCTCCCCGGCACCTATTCCACCAGCCATGTCCTCTCCCCCGTTCAACTAAATACCAAAAAAAAAAAAAAAAAAAATCAGGTTTCAAGACAAAAAGCCCATGCTGGAAAACGTCAGCATTTAGGAGCATATTTAAGTGCAAAAGTTTCCGGAGGAGACACACATCCCCGACCCTGCAGAAAGTGAACAGCAAGAGGCGAATCTTGCAGTTGCTGAGCAGGTAAGAAGAAGACGGGAACTTCACGCTGGACAAGCGGTGGAAACTATCCTGTCATGTTCCTACTTTTCAAAGTGAAAATAAACATGACAGGTGCTCATTTGGCTGTTCAAGCACTTTCCACTTAAATGGCAATTCCTCAAGCTTACCGACGGCAGCCTCAAGTTATAATTTATTACTCTTTCTGTGTTATTCCCTGGCCTTGGCAGAAAGCAGAACACAGCACCTACATTTCAAGACCCGTGAGAGGTAATAAAGTATAATTATTTAGAATTTATGATGAAGCCATATATTATCGGCACTTTTGACTTTCCGTTGGTCAGTCAGAGGTGGGGGGGAGGAAGGGAGTGGGGTCAGAGGAAGAAATAACAAAAGGCTTTTCCTTTGAATGAAATGTCTAAATCCGGGCAGGAGGGAGGGACCCCTGGGAGACTGGCAAAGCTACCACAGTCCCCAGGTGAAGTCCCACAGGAGCCCCAGTGAAGAGACTTGAAACTCCTGGAGGCCTCCGTTCTTCCTGCTCAGGGAGCTACAGACTCCAACGAGAGTGCTCGTGTTCGACCCCAAAAAGAGAAGCATGGCGCATTTTCAGGTTAAACCACATCAAACGTCCCTAGGGCGCTGGGTCTTACTGCCCTAAGCCATAGGTATTTCAGAGAAGGTGCATCTAATCTGTTTAAAAACCACGGGCCAGGTAAACCTGGCCTCCACCGAGGTTACTGCTCGGATCTGACGATGGCCAGATGTCGACTCTTCTCGCCCTCAAGGATCAATGGGGGAGATTTCCCTTGCCTGTCGCTCCTTGATGTGGCCACGGAAACATATACCTGGAACAGTTAGGTGCAAAGCTGGCCCACGTCAGGGCACGCAGCAGGAAAGAATACAGCACTCAGCACTCCCCTGTCACCCCCTCCCTCACTGCTTCTCCGATCCGTCACAACCCAGCTCCCCGCCTCCAGTGAGTCCCGATGTTCAAGTCGTACTTTGCACCAGACTTGCCCGTATCCTTTCTGATTTGGCCTTGGGAAGCAAGCATCATGTAGTTTGCCAGGGGAAGCAGAGGCTCAGAGAGGTGCCAACAATGCATGACCAACGAACAAGAGGGGCAGCTGGAATCTGGTCACCTGACCCGGACACGGCCTTCCCATTATTCTACCCATTGGGGAGGGCAAACCGAAGCGAAAAAGAAATGCTGAGCATTTCAATGTATACTGCTGTTTTCTCTTCTTTTCTTTTTTGTTGTGGAATTTTTACTTGGCAACTGAAGTTTTGAAAGAGCTGACTGCTATAGTAGCGAAAGATAGGTGAAAACAGAGATGTAGCTGGACCTAAGGAAACCAAAGAGATCAGACAGAACAGAATCATGAAGAGTGACGTGTCAAAAAATCATCAAAATAAATGAAAGGTGGGGGAGGAGACTCTGCCCAAAATGTTTACCCGGCACTCACCTTTGCCCTGAACCATCCCACCTCCACACTCAGCTCCTGGTTAATGAACATAATTTGGTTGGTGTCCCTTGAACTGTATCATCTGTTCCCCAAAAAAACAAACCCCGAAGTTGGTCTCCAAGCCACTTCCAAGTCCCTAAGTCCCTGGTTGCATTCAGTCTATGGAAAACATCTGTGGCAAAGTAAATCATCCTACTCTGAGAAAGACCAGAGTGTAATTTTTTTTTTTTTTCTTCTCTAAGTGCGTTTTGAAGTCCTGGTTGGAAAATTAGTGAAAATTGTAAATCTGTTTGCAAATCTGGTCATGTCTAACCCAGAGATTAGGGCAAAGATTCCAATTTAAAAGTAAAACCGTGACAACCCCAGTTAAGCGTGTCCTCAGGCACTGCCAGCAGGGCCTTCACTCAATTCCACAGGCAGTGGATTTATTACAGGCACCCGACACGTTCCCCATCAGACACCCCTGGAGTATTTACTTGAGACAGCAGGGTTCAGTCTGCACTTCCTCTGCAGACCAATATATTATTATAAATTGAGCTAAACTGTTTCCTTTTCATAAGTGCTATGAAGTTCAGATTTCAGATATCAGCACAGGGTTGGGGTCCCTCCGCACAGCTCTTGATAGTATTTGGCTTTTGAAAAGTAAAGAGAAGAGGTAGCTTCAGACCATCGTTGCTTTTATTTTTGTTTTGCTTTGTCTAAGAGGAGATGGAGGAAAATTCATTTTAGAAACTGAATATATATGACCTCTTAATAAGAAAATGTATTCTCCATCCCCAGCTCAATAGCTTATCAGTAATTTCACCTACATCTGAAGGCAGGAGCTCAGAAATCAGGACTAGATACTACGTCTTGGATGTCAGCTCCGATAAAATAACAACACTCACTTGTCCCGTTTATCACCTACAACAGCTAAAGGGAACCAATGTATATCTTAATATGTATATTCATTATAATGTATAAGTCAAAAGGACAATGTCATTATTCAATATTTTCATTACTGATGTATTTCTGAGCCAAGAAAAACATAACTTTTAAAAGAAATGAAGAATGTGTGTACATATTCACACACACACGTACATGTGTTTGTATATTTATACACGTATGTATGTATGTGTATATATACATACACACATACATATGAATGATTAGGTCACTTTGCTGTACAGCAGAAATTGACACAACATTGTAAATCAACTATACTTTAATTTTTTTTTAATTTAAAAAATTAAAAAATTGGAGGCTCAGTGGTAACAAATCCAACTAGCCTCCATGAGGACAGGGGTTTGATCCCTGGTCTCACTCAGTGGATTAGGGGATCTGGCATTGCAGTGAGCTGTGGCACAGGTCGAAGACACAGCTCAGAGCCAGCACTGCTGTGGCTGTGGTGTAGGCCAGCAGGGTAGCTCCAATTGGACCCCTAGCCTGGGAACTTCCATATGCCGTGGGTGCAGCCCTAAAAAGCAAAAAAAAAAAAAAAAAAAAACAAACCTCAACAGAAGAAAAAAATGGGAAAACAGAAGGAAACGACTACATCGTCACACTTCTTTTCTTCCTTCTGAACAACTTAGTCCTAGAGCCTTCAGGGAAGGCAGAAGCATTGAGCTGAGGGAGGGATCGGAAGGCACAGAAGCCCTGAGCTGGGGCAAGTGCCCACGTGGGGTAAGGAGGGCACCCATGTGGGGAAAGGAGGGATGGCCTGACATGGGTGTCAGAGCTCAAGCGGATAAAATGACAAGTTCCAATCCGCGCTTCTTTCCGGCTGTGCAACCAGTGCTGAGGAATGACATCAATCTAAACTTCATTTTTCTCTTCCTCAGTAGAGCTAGTATCTACCTCTCAGGGTTACTGGGAAAATTCAAAGAAGGCCTGGACGTGGCATTAGTACCCAATAAATGTAGCTGTTTCTTTATATACCACTATGATTCTGAATACATATATCTGTGCACATAGGAAAGACTGACAAGGACGGTCCTAAAATAGCCATGAACCTGATTTTTATATTCTTCTTTCTGTTTGTACTTTTCAGTACTGTTTCTTTTCTCAGTAATGAGCATGCATTACATTTACAATCAGAAAAGAGCATGATGGGGGAGGGAGTGGGAGGGATGGGGAGCTTGGGCTTATCAGACACAACTTAGAATAGATTTACAAGGAGATCCTGCTGAATAGCATTGAGAACTTTATCTAGATACTCATGTTGCAACAGAAGAAAGGCTGGGGGAAAAATGTAATTGTAATGTATACATGTAAGGATAACCTGACCCCCTTGCTGTACAGTGGGAAAGAAAAAAAAAAAGAAAAGAGCATGAGATCTTATTAAATAAATGGAAAGTAGCTGAGCCTTTACGATGTGTATTTACCACTTTTATGTACAGAAAACTAATAAAGCTATGCCCAAAAAGCACCATTCTGACTCTCACTTCTTTTAAAGATGCAAAATGTGAATAGAAACGTGAACAAAATATCCAAAAGGATATGATGGAAGACAGGAGGAGAAAAAGAATGTATACACATGTATGACTGGGTCGCTATGCTGTACAGCAGTAATTAACACAACATTGTAAATCAACCATACTCTCATTTTTTTAAAAAATGTCCAAAAGGAAAGTGGTTTATTGGCTGAAATTAACACCCATTTACATTCATGGTAAGTATCCACATCCGGGTGGTATATTAAACAATGAAATAATAGTCTATTTACCTACAAATGATGCTCAACGGTGGGGCAAAGACTTCAGAACAGAAACTTAGAATCTGAAGCAAGAAGGGGAGGGGCAGGTGAAGAGACGACCTTCACCCCCAAAGCATCCCCATGTGGAGATTTTAGCGACTCCGGGTCAAGTCTAAAAATGGCCCCTATAAGATTGAGAAAATCATCATATATGAAACTAGCAACCCACACTGGTCCCTGTTCTGTCTCAACTGAGTGACCATGGCCAAATTAACTTAAGAACAGAACGGTCCCTGCACCATGTCCCTCGCAAGGCTGTTTGGAGACTGAATGAAATTGCTTATGTGAAACCATACTGTAAAGCGACATGCAAAAGGAAGGCAAGGTTGGGGGCTTACTGAGATCAGGGTTCAACGAATGCAGGACTCACCTATGAGAAGAATTTAAGAACTCCCCACTGAATTGCACGGTGAGAAAGTAATTGCCTACCTCATGCTCTTCCAATCTTCCCACTGACATGAAGGAGAAAGTCCAAGATTGGCCCCAACTGATACAGTTAACACCTCTCTGTAATAGTTCCTAAAGACAGCACAGGGCTCAGGCTCGGGAGCCTCAGCAAATAAAAGCAGCAGGCACTTAATCCTGCTGCCCTTTCTCTCTCTACAACACTTCCTATTTGGTCGAGTGATACTGGTTTCCCCATTAAGATGGCGAGATAAAAATCCCCTTCTAAAATAAATTCATTCATGACACTGTAAATTAACGATAGTTTCATTAAAAATTTTTTAAAACTTTTAAAAATTTTTTAAAAAGAAAAGAAATTCATTTCAGTGAAAGAAGAGAAGAGAGTTTATCTAGAGAGAAACATTACATAAGTAGTAACAGTACAGGTAGCACATGGATATGGCAAGAAGCTTGAAGCTGATGTGTAAAATGACTGAAATCTGGAAAACACTGAATGAGGTGCTGGCCAAAAGGGCTCTACCAAACCCATGGTTCCTCCAAGGCAAGGACCACGTTTTATCCATCTCTAAAATCTTCTCCAGAACCTTATGCAGCACACAGAACTCAGTGGGCCCTCCACAAACAATCCATTAATTGTTTTTTTCTTTTTCTAGGGTTATACCCACGGGCACACGGAAGTTCCCAAGTGAGGGGGCGAATCAGAGCCGCAGCTGCCAGCCTGCATCACAGCCACAGCAACGCAAGATTCAGACCACATCTGTTCCCTAAGCCACAGCTCACGGCAATGCCGGATCCTGAACCCACTGAGCAAGGCCAGGGATCAAACCCGCATCCTCATGGATATTAATCAGGTTCTTAACCTGCTAGGCCACAATGGGAACTCCCCAAACATTCTATTAATTGGGAAATAAGTCTTATTGTATATACTGGGTTTGAGCCTTGGTGCTTCCTGGCTCTAAAACCCAAGACATGAGTAAACTCCCCCAGGCAGGTAAGAGTGAGCGCAACCCTAAATAATCAGGAGTCAGAGCCAAGGATGGAAGAAACCATGAGAAGAAGCTTTGTGAGGAACAAAAAGGATATTGTTTGCACATTGCGATCAGAAAACAAACAGAAAGTCTAAAAATAAAGCCAAAAACGTAGAGCAAAGAAGCAAAAAAACCAAGCTCTACAACCTCCACAGCCTCAGTCAGCCTGACCACAGCTGAAATACTGCTTCCCAAAGAACTAAATGAGGGAAATGAAGGAAGCTCCCTGTGAGGCAGGGGAGGAAAAGGCTGGGTTGTCAGGTCAGCTCTTCCTGCGAAGAAACTCAATCCAAAACCAGAAAAAAGTTTCACTAAAAACCTAAACAGATAGGGACATAGTTCTAAAACGTCACATGGATAAGCTGATTTAGATGATGTAGTGGCTCTGATATTTAAAAAAAAAAAAATCTTGAACACGGTTTAGCACATTCGGGGAACTCCATAAACTCTTTTAATGCAAAGAAGAGCAACTCTGGAAGTTGGCAGTAACCTGGAGTTCCCATGGCGGCTCAGCAGCGGAGGAGCCCAGCTAGGATCCATGAGGATGCGGGAATACATAAATAAATACGGTTGGTAGTATCTTTAAAAAGCAAATCCTGGTTACACGTAGAAATTTCACTGTCACTATAAAATAACTAAAGAGTTTCTTTCAAAAGACATATTCAAAATATGTAGCCGATTATCTAAAACTGAGACACCAGAGCATCACTACGGCTTAGATCCAACCAATTACCCAGCATAAAGTAGCAGTCTCCTTGGTGAAGGGGTATCGCCAAACCAGGGGTCTCTATGTCCCATGAGATCTTAAAGCCAACATGCCACACATCGGGATCTCTGCCTTCGAGCTGGGGATCATCCTCGCTTTCCTCTTCAGGGCCTGTCGAGAGAGAAGGGAGTGGTCAGAAAGGAAAGGGACCACCTGGAGTTCCGGGTTTCATAACACTTAGCGCAGGAACAACTGAAGTTTTAATAAAATACGGAGAAGTGAACGATACGCTCCTTTTATACCCTATTTTTAAAAATGCATTTCTTAGAATATTTTTTAACATGCCATTTCTTTTGGGTTTGTTTTATTTTTGTTTTTGCTTTTGTTTTTTTTGGTCTTTTTGTCCTTTAGGGCCACACCCGCAGCATTTGGAGGTTCCCAAGCAAGGGGTTGAATCAGAGCTATAGCCGCTGGCGTACACCACAGCCACAGCAATGTTAGATCTGAGCCGTGTCTGTGACCTACAGCACAGCTCATGGCAACGCCGGATCCTTAACCCCCTGAGCGAGGCCAGGGATCGAACCCGCGTCCTCATGGATGCTAGGTGGGCTCGCTAACTGCTGAGCCACGACGGGAATGCCTGTCATTTCTTTTTGAATCAAAAATGCTGAAAATTGGTGAGACAATAACCCTAGACAACAAGAAAAATAAAAGAACCTTGATTATTTTGTTCAATTCCATGTAACTAAATCAGAAAATCTGGATTAAGTGGATAGGTTTGCAGGAAAATATTAATGGCCAAAACTGACCCCAGAAGATGTAAAAAAGCTAAACAAGCCACAAAAGGTAGAGAGGAAGGTGGCAAAAGACTCTCTCTCAGGAAAACACAGGCTTAGAGAAGTTGAGAAGCAGAATTCTTATCAAACAATTAAGTGGGTAATTTTGATGCACTTTAAACTGTTCAAGAACATAGAAAAAGAAATGTGTTCAAATTCTTTTCACAAAGACAGAATAGATATCAAAATCCAACACACACACACACACACACACACACACGAACATGCACACACACGCACACACATCAGTCTCACATCTAAAAATCAATGCATAATTCCTCAATATAGATAGTCCCCTACTTTTCAACTTTACAATGGTGTGAAAGGGATATGCATTCAGGTGAAGCCGTACTTTGAATTTTGACTTCTGATTCTATGCTGGGCTAGCAAGATGTGGTACAATACTCTCTTAGGATGCTGGGCACCAGCAGCTCCCAGTCAACCACGCATGATGGTGAAGAACCGATATACTTAACAGCCATTCTGTACCATACAACCACTCTAACTTTCACTTTCTGTGAAATATTCAATAAATTACATGAGCTATTCAACACTATTACAAAATAGGCTTCGTGTTAGATGACTTTGCTCAACTGTAGGCCAATGTAAGTGTTCCAAGCATGTGTGAGGCAGATTAGGCTAAGCTATGATATTTAGTAGGTTAGGTGTATTAAACGCATTTTTGACTTATGATATTTGCAGTTTACATAAGTTTTGACTTACGATATTTTCAGGCTTCATTGGGAGGTAAACCCACTGTAAGTCAAGGAAGGAAATAGAACTACAGAAGGAAAGAAAATTCAAATCGAGCAGCATATGAAAAGAACAACACTCCATGACCAAGCAGAACTTATTCCATGAGTACAAGGAGAGTTCAATACACAAAGGCTTATACTTAAAATTCATCGTATTTACAGACGAAAACAACCGAAAGTATTTGATAAAAATACATCCTTTCATGATAAAAACCTCAACAAGAGAGCAACAGGTGGCTAGTCCCTTAACATGATATAATACAGATCTACCTTAATTCCAAAGCCAGCATATTTTAAGAAGGAATCATTAGAAATAGCTTCAAAGTTGAGACAAAGCCCTTTAGCCTCACAATGACTCATTTAAACAATGTAAAGACATATTATGTTCTTTAGAAACAAGACAAAACATCATGGACATGCCAGTTCTCCCTAAATCATCTATAAATTTGACACGAACACAATAAAAATATCAACAGGATTGATTTTCAGGTGAGTGAGGCTGGTCACCAGACAAGCTGATTCTACAATTCACAAAGAAATATGAACAAGCAAGGACATTTATTTATTTATTATTTATTTATTACTATATAAAGAGCTTCAGTGTGATGGAAGGGGAGTTTGGGTTTAGTAGATGCAAACTATTCCATTTAGAATGAATAAGCAGCGAGGTCCTACTCTATAGTCCAGGGAACTATATCCAATCTCTTGGGCAAGACCATGACGGAAGATAATATAAGAAAGGGAATGTATGTATATTATGACTGGGTTGCCTTGCTATACAGCAGAAATTGCCACAACACTGTAAATCAACTACACTTTAATTTAAAAAGAAAAAAGAAAAAAGAACAATAAAAAAGAACTCCTACACATCAATAAGATAAAAATCAATAATCAAATAGAAAAACAAGCAAAGGTTACATGAAAGAACACATGAAATAACATGTGCCTGTAAACATCTAAAAAGATGTTAAAACTTCTTTCTTTTCTTTCTTTTTTTTTTTTTTTTTTTCTTTTTAGGACCACACCCATGGCACATGGAAGTTCCCAGGCTAGGGGTCAAATGGGAGGCTATAGCTGCAGGCCCACGCCAGCTACAGCTACAGCAACACCAGATCCAAGCCAGGTCTGCAACCAACACTACAGATCAGAGCAACGCCAGATCTTTAACCCAATGAGGAAGGCCAGGGATCAAACCCTCATCCTCATGGATATTGATCAGGTTCATTACCACTGAGACACAACAGCAACTCCCAAACTTACTTCTGTAAGAGGAATAAAAATTAAAGCCATAATAGATATTTCTTACTTCTCAGATCAGAAAAAAAAAAATTAAGCAATTTCATAAATCCTGGTTAGTAAGAGTAGCAAAATGGCACACTCATACTCTCTATAGAAGACTACTTGGCAGTACTTATCAAAATGACAAATGCATAAACCCTTTGGACTTACAGAAATTCCACAATTCCACTTTTAGGTATTTATACTAAAATTACTACTTGCAGAGGTTGCAAACTGAGCAAAGGATATTTGCTGTAGCACTGTTTACAAGAACAAAAGAACAGAATAACCTAAATATTCATCAATAAGTTTCTGGTTAAATTATAAAATGTCCAGTCAGTGAAACATTATATACCACTAAAAGTAATATGAGTGTTCACTGATCTAGAACTATCTGATACATTAAGAGAAAGAAAGGAATAGGTTATAACTTGGGTAAAAATACAAACACATACACATACATGTGTAGAGGTATATATAACACTTCTGAAAAAACCTCAAAGACTGATTTTTCTGAGCAAAAAAGTGCATGACTGAGGTAAGGAGTGGAAGAAACACATAGAGGAAGTGGAAGGCACACACTGCAATTTGCCCTTACTAACAGTCCTGCACCTACTTAAAAACTTGCAAAAGTTCGTTTAAGAAATATTTATTGAGCAGTTACTATATCAGGCACTGACCTGAGCCCTTGGGATCCATCAGTGAATGAAACAAAGACCTATGCCCAGTGAAGCTGTCCTTGCAGTGTGGTACCTGTTCATCACTGATTACTAAAAAGGCAACATATTTTTTTTTTTTGTCTTTTTGCTATTTCTTTGGGCCACTCCTACGGCATATGGAGGTTCCCAGGCTAGGGGTCAAATCGGAGCTGTAGCCACTGGCCTACGCCAGAGCCATAGCAACGTGGGATCCGAGCCGCGTCTGCAACCTACACCACAGCTCACGGCAACACCAGATCCTTAACCCACTGAGCAAGGGCAGGGACCGAACCGGCAACCTCATGGTTCCTAGTCTGATTCGTTAACCACTGTGCCACGACCGGAACTCCCAAAAGGCAACATTTTAAATTCCATTGGACTTCAATCCCTGGTCTTCAAGGGTCCATTTTTCTGTTCCACCCACACTTAGAGCCCTAGTAACTGGCATATAAAAGCCATCCAAAGACATGGGTACTAAATTGCTTGCTTCAAAACAAAATGTTCTTTCAATTCACACCATTCTTGGCCCTCACTGTGCTAGGTGGGAGGAAGGGAAAATGCTAATTAAGGTGGGTAGGGAACCGCAAATTAAGTCAAATAATGTAATAAAGCATGACACTGCTAAATCAGAACAGTGCTCAATATTCAACAGGTCTAGAGGAGAAACAGGTTCGCTGAGGGTTAGACTAGGTAGAGTAGAATTTTCACAGAAGATCAAACTTGAAACAAGGATGGTTTAGACTCACAAAGGGTAGAATACAAAAGATGCAAAATTTTATGTGATCAAAATGGACAAGAAAGAGCATTTTACTGAGGCTGCAGGATCTGCAAGCCACATACACAATCCCAAAGTACACACATCTATACACGGAGGCCCTAAATCCTGAACATCTTACTCTCCTGTAACTATGCACCAGAGTCAGAGACAGTAAGAGAAAGGAAAAAAGGAACACTCCCCTTTATAACTATTCATTTCCATTACTCTGTTCAGCCATGGTGAAAAAAAAAAAAAAAAAGGCAACAGAGTTCCCACTGTGGCTCAGCAGGTTAAGAACCTGACTAGTGTCCATGAGGATATGGGTTTGATCCCTGGCCTCGCTCAGTGGGTTAAGGATCTGGCACTGCCGCAAGCTGCAGAGTGGGTCGCAGATGCAGCTCAGATGTGGCATGGCTGTGGCTGTGGTGTAGACCGGAAGCTGCAGCTCTGATTCGACCCCCAGCCTGGGAATTTCCTTATGCTACAGGTGCAGCCATAAAAAGAAAAAAAAAAAAGAAGAAGAAGAAGAAGACTAGAAATCTGTTTATGGTCTCTCACAGGAGGATTGCTACTAAAAGCTTTAAGGACACCATCTAACCATGAATATTCTTTAATTCCTTAAGTGTGATTCTAAAGTCTAATACGGCCATAGGAATGGAATCTTACCTTTTGTCATACATGTTGTTATGTCTGATACATATTTTCTCAAGTACTCTTTAGGGAAGAGCAATCATTAGCTAGATTTCTTTGAGAATAAGTCATAAAATTAAAAAGTCCAAAGCTATAGGTTAATCCGAAAAACAATTTAAAGAGAATCCTCTGGGACAGGGGTGACAAAGACCTTACATACGAGAAGACAAAACTAATTCACTGGTTGTGACCTTTTCTGAGCCCTGATGGAGAATCACTCTGAAACTGTCTCCACGCTCAGCAGGAAAGAATGGTAGGGCTGATTATTGATGTCTGTCTCAAGCACTAGAAAGGGTAGTTAGCAAACTAGATATTTGCTGTCCATGCCTGATGACGTTCTCCAGTTAGTTCTCATTTATGCATAATACATCATTATACTTGAAAACACCAGGATTTGCAAAACTAGATCCTAGGGACCAGGAAAAAAAATCTTACAAAGGTATACAGCTTGACGTGTAGTATATTTTTTGAACAAATCTAAATGAGTTGCCCACTGATAAAAGTGCTTTGAGTAAAAATACAAATTTCCAGCTATTCTTTTTTTTTTTTTTTTTTTTAATCTTTTTAGGGCCACACCTGCAGCATATGGAGATTCCCAGGCTAGGGGTCTAATTGGAGCTATAGCTGCTAGCCTATGCCAGAGCCACAGCAACGCCAGATCCGAGCCATGTCTGTGACCTCCACCACAGCTCACGGCAACGCCGGATCCTTAACCCACTGAGCGAGGCCAGGGATCGAACCGACGTCCTCTCGTGGATGCTAGTCGGGTTGGCTAACCACTGAGCCACGACGGGAACTCCTCCAGCTATTCTTGAATTACAAGATCAGGTATCACTGGGCTAGTCACAAGTGGCTGCAGGTAAGTAGGTGTCCCTTTTAGATAAGGCGCTAGTGGCAGTCCCCAGTAAGCCACTTGACTGACTCCTGTGCTACACCTGCCTGGCCCCTACAGGCATTCAAATCCATGAACCTTGCTCTAGCCTACAGGCAAATCAGGCCTATCACCTGCTTTTATACAGTTTAGCTGGTACAGAGTCAGGCCCATTCATTTATGCACTGCCCATGGCTGATTTCACACGTAACAACAAGGTTGAGTAGCTAAGACACAGACCATAAGGCCCATGAAAATCTGAAAATCTTTATTATCTGGGGCTTTGTACAGAAAATGTGTGCCAACCCCTGCTCTAGAGTATTGATATTTGTGATTTGATGGAGATGCCTATGGCACATATTAGTGAGGAAGCCGAGGCTGAATCAAATAACGATGATGTAATGTGATTAATACCTACTAATGCCATGTGACTAATACCAGCACACAACATAATAAAGTAATTCATGCTAAATTATTTAATAAGCAGATCAATTCAGCAAAAGAATATTGATATTAGAAATCAATATTTATATCTGTTATAGCCCAAGGCTTTCAGGCTGCTTCAATCAGATACAGCAAGTACCCCGAGAAAAAAAGAATAGGAACATTTTAAGAAAGTTCTTCATATGTCCCTCTCTGGTCAAAGCAACCACAACTTAACTTGCAAAAGAAATAATTTTTAAACTACAATGACTTTTGGGTGGTTTTAATGCCACTTAAGTATGGTGTCCTTATAAGGGATCTTTTTTTTGCTTTTTAGGGCCGCACTCACGGCATATGGAAGTTTCCAGGCTAGGGGGCGAATCAGACCTAGAGCTGCCAGCCTACACCACAGCCACAACAACGCAGGATCTGAGCCATGTCTGCAACCTACACTACAGCTCACGGCAACACCAGATCCTCAACCCAGTGAGGGAGGTCAGGGATCCAACTCGCAACCTCATGGCTCCTAGTTGGATTTGTTTCCACTGCGCCAAGATGGGAACTCCCTAAGGGATCATGTTTATAGCCCAGCGGGCTGGTTGACTACATTCGCCTCTAACTTTCATCCTCTCACTCTTCTCAATGTGGCATCAATAAAGTCTGGGATGACAAACAGACAGTAATTGCAATCAGGGTTGCCTGATGCCTCCCATAAATCCAGCACCTTTGAAATGTGCTCATTAAAATAATGTTTTGCTGAAGGTTTGTTTCCTCCGTGGGCTGGGGTAGGGAGGAGGGAAGCTGTACCGTCTGATAAATTTTTTATTGCATAAATACAGTGTTGCTCACTTTCCCAATAAAAGCACCTTGTAATTCTCAATAGCAACTGCAATGGATTACAGTTGTCCCGTGTGTTATTTTGGAAACAAGCAGAGGCAATAGGCTCCTACTTGCCTTTAAACCCCAGTAACTTTGAAAGGATTTTAAGTGTCTCAAGGTGTTTGGTGCACTCCCAACTCCTGCTAACCACGCTGCTAAAGAAGTAAAAGATGTGACAGAAATACAAAAGAATGTGAAGACTAAACATTGAGTTTATAATGTCCAACACGTAACCCCCAAGTTAACTAATGTGATGTATTTATGCTAACATTAAAAAAATTATATTATTATTTTAGCATAAATAAATAAAATTTTGAGAAAAAATTAATTCCATTTGATAAAAAATAAATGCCATCAAATATTTTGTTTGCATTCTTAAAGCTGTAGGCAAACACTGTTAACATAGAAAACAAAGCTAGAAGCCTGAGCAGAAGAGGAAGAGATGCCAGTTCTAATCGAGTAAAATACATCACTTGAATTTTTTCATCAGATTTAATAGCATATACCACTAGTACTGTATTCAATAATTTCCCTGATATGTAAGTATTTATCATCACCACACATTATAAAACAGCCCTATTTCCTGTTCCCTATTCACTTAGCCAAGTGCCAAAATTTCTAAGACCTGGCTCTGGCAACTATTTTCTATCTGGGTCTCATTAACCTCATATCTAGAGGGGCTTAAGTAGCAGGTCCCTTCCCATCTATGTCACAGATTTTGAGAAATCCAGAAGTTGCAGATGGGCAGCTGGTATACGGAGCCTAATGATGCTATCTCTATCTCACACTAATCTATGACATTCCAGTATCTAGGACAAGGAATCTTTTTTTTTTTTTTTTTTAAATGGAGAATAACAGGAGCTCCTGTTGTGCTCAACAGGTTAAGAACCCAACATACTGTCCGTGAGGAGGTGGGTTCGATCCCAGGCCTCGCTCAGTGGGTTAACGATCCCTCACTGGCGCAAGCTGCAGTGCAGGTCACAGATGTGGCTCAGGTCTGGTGTTGCCATGGCTGTGTCCCAGGCCTGCATGTAGCCCAGGGACTTCCAAATGCCACAGATGTGGCCATAAAAATAAAAAAATAAAAAAAAAAATGGAGAGGAGTTCCCATCACGGCTCAGCGGTTAACAAATATGACTAGTATCCATGAGGATGTGGGTTCGATCCCTGGCCTCGAGGATCTGGAGTGGGTGGGTCGGGGATCTGTCACCTATGGTGTAGGTCACAGACACAGCTTGGATCCCATGTTGCTGTGGCTGTGGTGTAGGCCAGCAGCTCCAATGGGACCCCTCGCCTGGGAACCTTCATATGCTATGGGTGCAGCCCTAAAAAGACAAAAAAAAAAAAAAAAAAAAAAAAAAAGGGGGAAGAAGAAGAAGAGGGACAGAAGGTGAAAGGGAAGGTACAAAGGAAGACACACTCTAGAAGGGAAATGGCACAGTGGTGTATAAGAACGTAACTGACTCTGGGTTGCACGAGTATTGCATGAATGACGTGGATTTATAAGAGAAAAGGCTGGAGAGGTGGGGAGAGGCCAGGACACAGAGGGTCTATAAACCACGGTAAGAAATCGAGGCTTACAATGAGGGCAACAGTAGATACTGATGACAACCCTTCCATAGATCAGATCTGTTTTTCACAATGATCCCCCTGCAAGGTAGACACTTCTATGTGTAGACTTTGGGTAATTTTCCTGGATAGGTTTGCAAAGTAATGGCAAATGGCATAAGCCCGAGACCATTTGGGAAACACCCTTGGAAAGAAGGGTTAGCCCAGAAGAAGCCTTCCTGGAAGAGCTCCACCATTCAGAAATGCGGTCCATGGGAGTTCCCAGTGTGGCTCAGTGGGTTAAGAACCTGATTAGTATCCATGAGAACATAGGTTCAATCCCTGGCCTTGCTCCATAGGTTGGGGATCCAGTGTCGCCATGAGCTATGGTGTAGGTCACACACGTGGCTCCGATCCTGCATTGCTGTGGCTGTGGCGTAGGCTGGCAGCTGCAGCTCTGATTCAACCCCTAGCCCGGAACTTCCATATGCTGCAGGTGCAGCCCTAAATTTAAACAAAAAATAGCAATGCTGTCCTTCGTTGGTTGTGAGGAACCAGCAGTCAAGCCAGCTGCTGACACTGAGCACACTCCTCAGCCACCAAGGAATGAATGGTGTGAAGAAACAGAGTATTCAGAAGTTTGAAGGGAAAGAGAAAAAAAAAAAAAATCCTAATCAGTCTCAGCTCAGAATCTATAACAAGCCACTCTCAGATGTCTTGAAACAAGCAATTCAGAACCAACAAAGTTCCCTGACACAGATAAATGATAAAATTAATTATAAGTTTTCTGGGATTTCGGAGGAAATACTGAAAACTCTTTACTGAAAAATCTAAAGCCTTTCAACATGATGTCTGGCTCTGTCAGCTTTCAATTTAATCATTTGAAAAGAAATGTAAGATATAAATATTCACATCCATAGGAGAACCTCATTATATCATGTTTCATGGTCTTAGGGGAGTGAAAGTGAGAAAAGGAGAGAAATATTGCTCTGGGGACTCCTGGCTAAAGCTTCAGGACCACGACATTACCTGAAAGGAAATATGAAATGAGAAAAGGAAATAGAGCTACTTCTCAAATAATACATTCTCTGAAGCAGAGCTTTGAACAATAGGGGCTGCAATTCTGTGGGCAACCTCAGGAAAGTACAGGGAGAGTCATGGAATCTTACAGGAAACCTTGATGTTGTAAATAGCATAGTAGACTTGATCCAAACTGGCTTAATCAAAACAGAACAATTATTTGTTCATCTAGCTTCAGGCAAAGCTTTATCCAAGGTTCACAACACAGGTCTAAGACCCAGTTTCTCTCCTTATCTTTTTAAAGTAAACCTGTTTAAGCTCAAGTATCTGCTATTTCCTATCAAAAGAGCCTAATACTAAACAGAGACTGTAGTTGCAGAAATCAAAGAGGTTTTGGACAGTGGCCACAACGGAGTTGAACAGCACAAACTATTCAAGAACAGGAGATACCGATGTGGTGCGGGGAAAAAAAAAAAAAAATTATTGATTTTGCATGACATGCACTTGCAGAGAACAATCAAGACACAAACCAGACCTTGAAAGAGCTTGCAATTCTAACTCAAATATTTGTAAAACTCACTACTACAGATAGAATAGATGGGTAACAGGAACCTACTGTATAGCACAGGGAAATTTACTCAGTACTGTGTGGTAACCTCTATGTGAAAAAAAAAAATCTGAAAAGCAATGGATATATGTATACAAAGTATGATTTACCTTGCTGTATGCCTGAAATTAGCACAGCTTTGTTAAGTCAACTATATTCCAAGAAAAATTTTTTTAAAGATGATGGATGTTTACTGAACTTATTGTGATAATCACTTCATGATGTATATAAATCAAACCACTATGCTGTACACTTTAAACTTACATGGTACTATATGTTAATTATACCCCATAACTGGAAGAAGAAGAAGAAAATTTTAAATTTAAAAAAATGTGTAAAACTAAGGTATGGCCTTAGAACTGAAAATAGTGGTTACTGTTGGGGGAAAGAATACACTGGAAAGGAGCATTTCTGAGGTACTAATGTAGTTTACGTACTGATCTGGATACCAGCTACGCAGATCCACTGGCTCTATGTTAGCTCACCAAGCTATATGTTTACAGTGTTTGTAATATTTCAGCAATTTAAAAAAGATAAACCTCGGTAGACCAGCTGGAAGACAAAGTTAAGGAAATCTCTGAGAGTAGATTTTTAAAAGACAAAAAAGATTCAAAATAAGAATATGCAAGAAAATTTGAGGAGCAGTCCAGAAGGTTCAACAACCAAACCATACAGAGTCTAGAGAGAAGAGAAAATTAGAGAGGAAGAAATAATTAATGAACTAATTCAAGAAAATATACCATGTTGAAGGACATGAGTTTCCAGATTGAAAGGACCTATCGATTGCCAGTATAATGGAAGAAAAAAATATCACTGTGAAATTACAAAAAACTAGGAAAAGATCCAACCCAGAAAGTCTCATAAAGGATAAAGAACAAAATCAGAGTTCTCAACATGAGCACTTGGAAGATAAAAGACACTGATGGGTAAAATGCCCATAAAATTCTGAGGGAAAATTATTTCCTGCCAAGATTCCCATACCCAAAGTACTGACACATGTCAAGGTAGAATAAAGAAAATTTAAAACATTCAAGGTCTCGAAAATGTATCTTCTAAGCACCCTCTCTCAAGAAGCCATCAGGAAAAAGAGACATGGGATGCAGGAATCTGAAACTCCAACACAGGAGACTAGATTACAATGAAGGGATATCACCAGATGGGACATCTGGGCTGGTTGTTTCTGATGAGCCACCTCAAACTGCATACCCCACTTACAATGTGGAATAGATACGCCATGGAATATTACTCAGCCATAAAAAAGAATGAAATAATGCCATTTGCAGCATCATGGATGGACGTAGAGATTATCATACTAAATGAAGTAAGCTAGACAGAGAAAGACAAATACCATAAGGTGGACGGAAGCTCATTGGTGGGGCTACAAGCTGAGAAAGACAAATATCATATGACATCACTTATACATGGAATCTAAAAAAAATTATACAAATGAACGTACAAAACAGAAATAGACTCACAGGGAGTTCCCGTCGTGGCACAGTGGTTAATGAATCTGACTAGGAACCATGAGGTTGAGGGTTTGATCCCTGCCCTTGCTCAGTGGGTTAACAATCCAGCGTTGTGAGCTGTGGTGTAGGTTGCACACGCGGCTTGGATCCCACGTTGCTGTGGCTCTGGCGTAGGCTGGTGGCTATGGCTCCGATTGGACCCCTAGCCTGGGAACCTCCATATGCTGTGGGAGCGGCCCAAGAAATAGCAAAAAGACAAAAAAAAGAAATAGACTCACAGAAAACAAACTTATGGTTACCAAAGGAGAAAGAGGGTGGGGATAAATTAGGAAGTTTGGGATTAACATATAAACATTACTATATATAAAATAGATGACTGACAAGCACCTACTGTATAGCACAGGGAACTATACTCAATGTTTTATAATGATCTATAGTGGAGGAGAGTCTGGAGGGGAGAGTGTGTGCATGTGTGTGCGTGCATGTGTGTGTGTGTGTGTGTGTGTGTGTGTGTAACTAAATCACTTTGCTGTACATCTGAAATTAAAGCATTTTAAATCAACCATATTTCAACAAAAATTTTTTAAAAAGATCAGTTGAAACCAAGTATGAAAAAAATCTCACTTATAAAACCGCAGACTTTAAATATATACAGTTTATCATATGTAAATAACATCCCAATAAAATTATATAGAGTTGGAGTTCCCGTTGTGGCTCAGTGATAATGACCCCAACTAATATCCATGAGGATTCGGGTTCAATCCCTGGCCTTGCTCAGTGGGTTAAGGACCCAGCACTGCCGTGAGCTGCAGTGTAGGTCACAGACGCAGCTCGGATCTGGCTTTACTGTGGCTCTGACGTAGGTTGGCAGCTGCAGCTTCGATTTGACCCCTAGCCCAGGAACTTCCATATGCCACAGGTGCAACCCTAAAAAAAAAAAAAAAAAAGACAAAACCACAACAAAAAAGGATTATTTAGAGGGGGAACCATCCAGCCATTGCTGTTGGCCTAGCCTTCTCTTGACAACTGGCAGATATCACTGCTGGCCTTCCTTTCTCACAACCACTGGACACGGCCACTCTTTTCTTGTAAAAACACCTAGGACTCCGTATAACCATCTCTCATCCCCTCTGCCTCTCCCGGGTCCACCATCTTCATGCGGATGACCCAACAGCCTCCTGCAGCTCCGCTGCTTCCCTTCTACTCAAAACTGCAACGGCTCCCCATCTCACTCCAAGTACCAGCCCAGTACTCTGTATTACAGCAGCCTCTCCATATCTGCGGGTTTGCTCTTGGGAGTTTCAGTTGCCTGCAGTCAACTGCTGTACGAAAATATTAAATGAAAAGAATCACAGAAATAAACAATCTGTAAGTTTTGAGTCACACGCCGTCCTGGGCAGAGTGATGAAATTATGGACGATCTAGCTCTGTCCCTCCTGAAAGGTCACTCGCCCCTTTATCCAGTGTAGCCTGCTGGTCACTCCGTAGCCTTCAGGTACCAAATCGACAGTCCCAGTATCTCAGTGCTTGTGTTCAAGTAACCCTTATTTTACTAACTAAAGGTCCCAAAGCCTGAGAATAGTGATGCTGAGACAATTTCAGTATGTCCAAGAGAAGCCACCGTAAGGTACTTCCTTCAAGCAAAAAGGTGAAAGGTCTCGACTTAATATGAAGGAAAAAGAACTGTGAGGCTGCTAACATCTATGGGAAGAACAAATCTTCTCTCTGTGAAACTCTGAAGAAGGATAAAGAAACTCATGCTAGGTCTGCCGTTGCATCTCAAACTGTGCAAGTTATGGTGATGGTGTGTGATAAGCATTTAGTTAAGACAGACAAGGCCTAAGTCTGTACAATAAGATATTCTGAGAGAGCCCACATTCACAGAACAGTTATTACGGCATAGGTATGGCTGTTCTATTTTTAGTTATTGCTGTTCATCATTTACTGTGTCTAATTTATAAATTCGACGTTATCATAGGTGTGTAGGTATAAGAGAAAACGGTCTGCATAGGGTTTGGTACTGGCCGTGGTTTCAGTCACCCACTGGGGGTCTTGGAACACATCCCCTGTGGACAAGGGGGGACTACTGCACAATATTAAAAGACCCTAACTTCTGCCTCACCCCACCCTAGTCTCCCCTGTCGGTCATCACCTCTGCTACCCTCCCTCCACTGCAGATGCGGCACCGATCTGGCATTGCTGTGGCTGTGGCGTGGGTGAGCACCTGCAGCTCTGATTCACCCCCTAGCCTAGGAACTTCCATATGCCGCAGGGCCCTAAAGAGAAGAAGTCCCTGCCAAATCTGACATGTTATCATTTCATAATCACCAGAGCACACCTTACCTCACCTATTCTTTCCAGGCAAGAAGGGCATCTGATTTACCTATGGAGTCTCCATACCACCTAGGATAGCTTCCTGAACTGCCCTTAGCATCTGTTCCACAATCACGTTCAAGGATGCAGAAAATAGTATAGTCGTCTGAAATTTCCATTCTCTGTGCTCCCTTTGGGCCTTTCCCAAGCCCAATCATGATTTGAACCCACATGGCCCCCTTCAAGTCCACCCTTATATCTCTGGCAGGATTAGAAAGAGGCCAGAGAAATAAACATGTACCTTGTCATCTGGAAGAAATGCACCCACCGAAACATTTCCAGGCACCTGCTTGGTAAACCACGGGACTCAACATCACACACACAGCCAGAGAGGTTCCCTTTGGTAGAATAAGCTAGTCTCATGCAACTCTATCATCTGAAAGGAGCAGAAAGCTGTGGCAGACATTGTGGGAAGAGGATGGAGAGATGGCGGGGTGAAGGCAAGGTATTATGACCTGCGAGTAAGAGCAAGAAGAACATTCCCTTAACCTTTCCAGAGATGGTCATTTTAAAAAACAAAATCCCACAGGTAACAGTACTGTAGGCACAGGAAATACTTGTTCATAAGGCACTTAGCTGTTAGGACTCTAAAGCCAGAAGGCCTGAGTTCCAGTCCCAGCTCTGCTCATTCATATCTGTATCACCGTAGAAAAACTCCATCATTCTTCCCTGCCTCAGTTTCCTCATCTGTAAAATGAGGATAACAGTAGATTTTTGTTCCTACAGTTGTAAAAATTGATGGGTTGATACACCTAAAATGTTTCTACCAGTGCCTTGCACATAGTACGTGAGCTAAATGGGAGCTCCCAGTACTGCTATTATTTATTTATTTTTTTGGCCTCACCTGTGGTGTATGCAAGTTCCTGGGCCAGGGATCAAACCTGCACCACAACAGGGACCCAAGCCGCCGCAGTGACAATACAGGATCCTTAACTCACTTCACCACAGGAGAACTCCAGTGCTGCTATTATTATGAGATAAAGTTCTGGGAACCGCAGGTGGTTAAGAGAACAAAGGAATTATAGTGCTCTTAGAGATTCAAATTCCGCAGTTCCCTCGTCTAGGTGATAGCCCTGCAGATAAACCTTTATATATTTAGGTCTATTTGTATACTAAATCAATCTTAACTACTCCCAACCACAGAAACTATTCATTAAAATTTTTAATCCCTTTCTGCAAGATACTCTAGGTTTCAAAAACTACTTGATCACCCACGCTCTGGGAATACAATAGGACTATTAAACTGAAGGGCCGAGAGTCTGGGGGAGCACAAAGACATCTTTGTAGCTGTCGGAGCTATCACATGCCACCGCCTCGCTTTGAGAGAGTTGCCTCCTTAAGAAAGAAACTAACAAACTCTATTGTGCGTTCACATCAGAGTTCTTGGATGTGATAGTTCTTAAATCCCTGGCAAGGCCTTATTAAAGATCAGAGGATTGCGGTTCTTTCCATTAGGACAGCATCAAATCCCCTTTAGGCAATTTTCTTAGGTCAGCATCATTATTTGATGGTGAAATTTCCAACTGCTAAACTAGTTCCCTATTTCCAAGCCAAAGACATAAGGTAAAGTTAGAAAACAATTTACAGAATTTTTGAAACTGGGAAATGCTAAGATATTTAGAGAGCAACATGAAAACTGCTTTTTTTTTCTCTCTCTCTCTTTCTCTATAGCCACACCTGCAGCATATGGAAGTTCTCAGGCAAGGAGTCAAAGTGGAGCTGCAGCTGCAGGCCTACACCACAGCCACCGCAATGCTAGATCTGGGCTACATCTGCGACCTAAGCCACAGCTTGTGGCAATGCCACATCCTTAACCCACTGAGTGAGGCCAGGAATCAAACCTCCATCCTCATGGACAATATGTTGGTTCTTAACCCACTGAGCCACAACAGGAACTCCAGAGAGTTGCTTTTTTAAATCTCTTTTCCAAAACAGTCATTTTAGTAAATAAGAATCAAATAACAAGATTCAATTTAAAAAACGAGCTTTCAGAAAACAATGACCCTTGAAAGTTTCAGCTGATGCCTTTGGATATCTAGAACTCTGGTTTTCCAGGCATCTTTCGATAAAGAAGAAAAGATAAACGGGCAAGAGGGCTAATACTACATTTTCCTGTGCCAAACAAGCAGGCAGAGAAAGTCGGCAATGGTCACTCTGTCCTCAATACGTCCACCTACTTTTTTTATAATCCTATTCTGAAAAGCAATGGGGACGCTAAACACACAAGAACCTGAAGAATCAAAAAAGGAAAATTTGGGGAGGCCATGAAAAAGGCAGCCTATGATCGCTGATCCAAAGGCATCAGCCTTCAGAAACTCCAAGAGCAGGCTGGCCATGGCAGCCCCTCTCGGGTTTACAACTGCAAAACGGATGGACAGCTGGGGAGTCTCCTGAAAATAAAGGCCGGTCAGCTTACAAAGCCCACCTCAGCTGCTTCTGGTGGGGAAGGACAGTAGTCAGAACCGTAGGAAGCCAAGAACAAGTCTGTATTTGAGAAATCACTCCCTTCAAGACAGTGATGTCAACGAGAATAAAAAAAAAAAACCTTTTTTGGCAAGCCTGGAAATGTACACCTGTGGGAACCTGGAAAGACTTGACAGATTTTTGTTTTCCCGGCCCTTTATCGGCAAGTTAATTATAGCAACTGTACGATCTACTCTGAGCTTTAGAGAAAGGCAGCTGGCTGTGTGAAACCAAAATGCTGCTCTCCTGGGCACAGGAAAGACAATGATAGTCGTGCTTATGCAGGAAAATGTTCTGAGTACAGTGCAACTAATGATGAGCCAGACAGCACAGATGGATGAGAAAGAGGCAGGTTCTGCACTTATATGGGTGTGGCGAACCTAAGGAGGACACACAACACCTGCCTACACAGGCACATGCATGCACACACGTGCCCCCCCCCCACACACACACAAGCACATGCACACACAAGCGATCACATGTATCGCCAGAGCCCACGTGACCCTGGCCATGTTGTGTTCCGGGCTGCCTCTTCACACAGCAGACTGTACCTTCACAGCTATAATTGTACACTGCCACCGCTGACCTGTCCACCAGATTTTCATCGTGATGCCAGCTCACAGCCATCTTCCCCATGCCAAAGTAGGGCTCCTCTTTCAGGTACGGCATTTTCTGGGGATCCATGAAGTTCAACAAAGTTAGGTTGTACGCGGCTCTGCTCTTCCTGTCCACCTCGTCATGGCCGTCAAAGGATGACCCCATGCCGACCCTGGGGAAATCTGGACCTATACACACCGGCACGGTGTCGATATTGGCTTTCTCCTTGGCAGCGAGTTCCTCCAGCGCCTGGATGGTCTCAATCTGCAGGTAGTCGTTGAGCTTGAGGAAGGTCTGGCAGGCGGCGCCTATCTCGGCCTCATTGTACTTTGCATCAGAGCCCTTCACTGGCCAGGGGACCGTGAAGAGCCTGGTGTTCAGGTACTTGTAGGTGCAGCCGGGGTTACCAATGAGGAGGCGAGATACTGGCGTGAGCAAATCTTTGCCTTGGATCCTGACCAGGTCCCGAAATAAGCAGCCATGCTTGTGCAGCGCGAGGAAGGCTTCTTGAACCTCTTTGTGGAGTCCCTCAGGGACGCTGCCTGCTTCTCGGAGAATTAGCTTAGGGTATTTCAGCTGCCACTAAAACAAAACCAGAGCAAGAACATGCGTTTAATGGATAGCCGTAATTTTATTATTTCCAAGAGTATGTCTTTCCTTGGAAATTTTAGGACCAAAAAAAAAAGACGGTCGGGGGGTATTTCTAAACAGGATTCATACCTCTCTTGCCTAAAACAGAAAACAAAATAAAACGAATGTCGTCCACTCTCCAACAAAGAGTTTCAAGTCCAAGCTCAAACAATTACCAACAATTATATTATACACAAAATAATAAATTTGTGCTTTAATCTCCCAGGCTCCCTCTGTGACCACCTGTCCCCACCCTCAATCTCTCAATCTGTCTCCCAGCCTCTGGCCCTCCAAAAAAACACCCTCTGATTAATTAACTGCTCGATATGTATTTTTTACTTTTTTTAATTTATTTTTTGTCTTTTTGGGGCCATACCTGTGGCATATGGAGGTTCCCAGGCTAGGGGTCAAATTGGAGCTATCCATGCTGGCCTGTGCCACAGCCACAGCCACGCCAGATCCAAGCTGCATCTGCGACCCACACCACAGCTCACAGCAACACCGGATCCCCAACCCACTGAGCAAGGCCAGGGATCAAACCTGCAACTGCATGGCTCCTAGTAGGATGCCTTTCCGCTGCGCCACAACAGGAACTCCCTCGATATGTATTTTTTACATGCTTCCTAAGTGATGAGAACTATTCTAAATGATTTACATACGCTAATGCATTTATGTCTCACAACTTGATGCGGCAGTGCTATCATTAGCGTCAGTTCACAGATGAAAATACTGAAGCAGAGAGACGTTTTAAAAACTTGCTCCAAGTCGCACACAGCTGATAAGTATCAGAGCTGGAATGTGAGGCCCTTGGGCTCCAGAGCATGAGTTCGTAACCACGAGACTGCACGGCCTCTCAATAAATGACAAACTGGTTTCTGCCTCAACGCGTTCACCGAGAGAGAAACCCCTTCGCTTTGCAAGGTAGACACTGAGACCCATGAACGCAGGCGTGTGAGAGTTTTGTTCCCAACAACACTACTCATGTCCCGCAGGTACTCCAAACATTGGATGAAGGATTGAATAAATGAATGAAGGCATGAGGTATCCCACTGCCACTTAGAAAGTCATAATAGTGCTACGAGTGTCCCTGGAGAGTCCTACAAGATAACGTCCTCCTATAATACAGAAACACAGGGATTTACTGACGCCGCTTAGGACTTTAGGACCTTTTTAGTCACCAGTTCTGGCTCTGACACGTGAACTGGCATCAGGTCAGAGTTCCCTGACTCTATACCCTGAAATTGACCTGTTTAAGATCAAAGGACAAGATTTTACATTTACCCCCATGACGTGGCATCTGACTGGTTCCTTCTTAGTAATGCGCTGCTCAGCATTTTCGACGCTTTCCTCCTCCGTCTTGATTCAATAATTATCATTTATATGATCAACAGGACAAGACCAATTATTCTTCCATATATTGTTTTTTCATTCAACATATTTCTATAGAGTACCTACCAAACACTAGACAGAGGTAAGGTTCCTACCTTCACAGGGCTTCCTACCAAATCAGGTAAATCAAGAAAAGCAATCCCAAATTGTGTTAAGTACTGCGACAGAAACAAACCAGTGGGAAATCTGTCATTAGCGTAAGACTCACTTGCAGCTGGTGTAAACACCAGCCTGAAGGCGGAGCTCTTCAGGAAAAGGAGGCACCAGCCATGTGATAAACCAGAGAAAGACCTTCCAAGAAGAGGGACCAAAAAAAAAAAAAAAAATACAAAGTCACTGAGGATGGAGATCAGCCAATCTAGAGACAAACAGAAGACCAGTTTTAGCAGAGCCAGAGAGCCGAAGGCAGAGTGACATGCGAGAAGGATGAAGAGGAAGGCGGGGAGGTCAAAGCCAGGCATCTGGGTTTGACTGTTAAGTACACTGGAGGACTTTGAGAGGCAAAGAGCAATTCGATTGAAATTTTATAAACATCACTCTTAGATAAAATATTGGGCATGATTTGGAAAGAGGCAAATGTCGAAATGGAAAATTCTACAAGGTGCTACTACCACGACCGTCCAGGAGAAAATCAGTGATGGTCTGAATCAGAGACAGAGATAAATGGAGGTAAAAGACACACTTTATAGGCAGAGCGAAAGAATGCGCTACGGATTAGATGCAAGGGATGAAGAAAGGAAAAAGTTAAGGATACTTCCAGATTTCCGGATTTAATAGCTGAATAAACAATTTACTGTTATTTAAATAAATAAGACAATACAAAACATGCAAACAGGAAGGAACGAGGAGCTCTCATTTTGGAAACTGGGGCCATGAAGATGGCAATGAACTTCCACAAGAAGATGAGGAAGCAGCTGGCTGGGCACATCGGGGGTTCAGAGCGGACAGTGGGGCCACGGAAATCAAGGTGGGAGTTGTCAGCACACAGCTGGTCTTTAAGAACCTGGAAATGGAGGCGATATCCTAGGGGAACAGCACAAACCTGGAAGGGAGTCCAAAGCCATTTCCTGAGTCACAGAAGGCTCAGCAAAGGAGACCTTTGAGGTGGAAAACCAAGAGAGTGTATTAACACAGAAGCCAAAAGAGAGGAGCATTTCAAGAAGGATGGGAGCGTCAACTATGGCAGCTGCCCCTGCGAGGCCAAGTGAGATGAGGACAGAAATGATCTACCAGCTTGGACAGCATGGAAATCACTGATGACAACGACAAGGGCAATTTTGGCAGGGGGATGTGTGGCGGGTGGGGAAGGGATGAGAGTCAGATGGGAGTCAACTGATGATGGAACCAAAGAGGAGGAGGTGGAGACAGCATGTCTGAACATCTGTTGGCATGGTTTCTCTGTGAAAGAATAGGAAAGTGGAGCTGTTGATGCAGGAGAATCCTAGATCAAGGGGCGATTTTTAGCAAGGGAAGATGGATGGGTATCCTAGTGTTTGTCAGCATACTCATGGAAATGATACAGGAAGAAGAGGTTGACAGTGCAGAAGAGAGGGTGATTAACTCCAGGAGCAAAGTCCTTCAGTGTCTAGACCAGGAGAGCTATATGAGGGTGGAAATTCAGGGAAAGTTTCTTTGAGAAAATGAGCTGAGGGATGAGACGGACCTGCCAGGTATGGAGGGGGGAAGAGCCTCCATGAAGGGGAAGGATTCAAGTGCTGGGGGTGTGGGGGCCTTGAGGCCAACAGGAAAAGGGGCAGATGTGATCAGAGGCAAGAGGGATGTGAGTTATCAGTGAAAAAATTTCTTTCTGAATACTTTCCCATGTCATTATCATTTTATTTTTAGAAAGTTGTTTTTAATGTCAAGGTATTTACATGTGATGTTTATATGGTTCTGTGAATTTCCCAGATTCTCAGAGCCATATATAAAAATATCTTCACTAGTCTCCAGTCCCAGCCTCTACTGAAAAACAGCAGCAGGAGTGTATTATATGTGTGTGTATTATTTCCAGGCTTCCTCCTCTCTCAGTCCCAGGGCTCTGGGGAATTATCTTACTTCTCTTTAATATTGTCTATTAAGGATTATTTAAAGAACACTGGAAATTGTTGAGAAAGCACAGAGAAAACTCCTTGTTAATCACTGCTGCTAGTTAGATGTGCTTCAAGTATACTGAGGCCTCAGGGACCAGCTCAGAGAATAGCTGGTTTAGTGATAAATTTAGAGTTACTGCTCACGGCTCCAGAATGTTCTGTCTCCTGCTCCCTAGATCATGCTGCACTCTTCATGAGCTGTGTAGACAGACAGGATGGTATTTCCGTGTCTGCTGTTCTGTGGGATAAATGAGGTATAGAAACTAGAAATCCTAAATGGGACCCCTGACAGTCTCAATGATAAGCCATAGTGGTGTCACCTCACTCTGCTCTGTCACTTTATGGTTACACATCTCACATGCGCACTCTGCGAAGCAGGACAGTCCTGCTGTGTTCTCTTAGTAAAGCCATTTCCCCATATTTGCACTTGACTCATTCATTTTTCTTCCCCGTATTTCCTCAAACTTACTACATCCCCTCTCCCGTTTCCTGAATTCTAGGTCAGGCAGGATAAGGCAGATACTGCTGCAGTAACAAATAACCTGCAAATCTCAGGATCTCCGCCCAACAATATTTCTTGTTCATTTTACACATTGTTTATGGGTTGGCAGAGAGTTGATACCCTTTAGAGCAGTAACTCAGGGGTCCTAGCAGCCATCAGGTTCTGGAAGGAAATGGAATATTCTAGAGGGTCTGGCACTGGCAATGAAATGCACCAGGTTAGAAGTGGCAGCCAACATTTTTCAGGGAACAGGAACAGTCACTATTTCATCCAGTATGAGAAGGCCCAGAAGTGTAATCTCACCTTAGGCCCAAAAAGCTGGCGGGTGGGGAGGGATTGGGAACCATTTGGTAAACAGCCCCAGGGACTGGCACACGCTGTTTTAGCTGGTGAGGCATTTTATATTTTTCTGAGAGAAACTGAAGTGCCCTCCACATTGCCCTCCCAACGGCCCCCCTCAAACTCAGTCATCTGCCTTTTATCAAATTTATAATCTTATCTGAATGTATATCTGTTTTCCCCTTCCAGTCTATTCCAGTATAAGAAGGCTCTTTTTTCCTAACCAGATGGTTGTCAGAAACAAATTTTGAGCATATACAGTGGTGTCCTAATAATGTTCTGCAATTAGCTCTCTCAGGAAAAAAAAAAAATTAGCCTTGATATTTAGTGTTTCCTGGTACCTGTGATATAAATATATACCTATATAATATTTATATCTTAAACGTCCATATATATTTAATACATATTTATAATTAAAGACTATAAGGATATTCACCATATTGTTATTTAAGTCAATTAAAAACTGGAATTCCCTGATGGCTTAGTGGTTAAGTATCTGGTGTTGTCACAACTGCTGTGGCGCAGGTTCAATCCCTGGTCCAGGAACTTCCACATGTAGTGGGCACAGCCAAAAAAAGGGAGGGGTAATATCGAAACATGTGTCTTTCCCTGTGGCCTGTTATCACTAAGAAAGCTGACTCAGTTCATCCGAAGAAAGGAGGAGCCTGTAACCTAACAACTTTGGATGTTGAAATCTTGGCTGTTGGTCACATGTCATTTTTCACACCATCTTTAAATAGACATAAACTAAGAATGATCCTCACTTAATATCTACTTGTTAATGAGGGATATTAAGATAAAAACATAAATAAAATAAAATAATTAGAAACTGAAAACCACCAAAATGCCCAATAGGAGACCAGACGGGGAAAGGGTACATTCATGTGATGAAACACTAATGCAACACACTTTAGAAGGATTTTTATAATGTTTTATGGAAAACACTCTGTAGCAAACTACTGCTACACAAGAAATCAGTAACAAGATATTGAGACAATAGGATCATAATTTCATAAAAAGAAAAAATATATGTATTTAAATACAGAAAAGAAGATTTGGAAAAAAAATATTGCCAAAAGTTTATAGCAGTTATCTTTATGTAACTTGGGTGTAATTTTAATTTTCTGCTTTAGACATCTGTATATTTTTCAAATTCTCCAAAATAAATATAAAACACTTTTTAAATCAGAAGAGACTGTCACTTTTGAGAATCCTTAATTTTACAGCATCTGTTGTATATATCAGGAGATTCTTTTTAATAACCCTAAATTTTCAAATATTTTCTAGACAACTTCTGGTACTATATAAATCTGATTTGGAATGTTGCCCAATGCTCTAGGAAATTTTGATTTTACCATAATAAACACAAATAACAATAACTGGCTAATTTTGTCATTATCTACAAAAAAAATGCAAGAGCGAAAATTCCCAAACATAAATGCCCTCTCTTTTAAAGTAATTAGATTAGTGCCTGACACATAAAAAGGCCACATATTGTTCTTTAAATTTTTCCAGGTAACTCTGGACAAGAAATGAACATTAAATAACGTAATATTAATTCATTTTGTCAAACAAGTTCACTTTCCATTTGGGACAGAAACATGGAGAGCATCAGATATCACACGATAATTTGGAACAGCCGTTGGCAGATCTTCAAATATGTTAGAATTTTTTTGTTGTTGTTTAATCCCATTAAAGTTTTTCCAGGGAGTATACAGTCATGCAATTATATAAGTAGTTGTCTGGTTACATAATACATTTCTTAAGATCAACAAAAGATTGTATGACATAAAGGACAATTATGAAGTTTAATAAGTTGTAAGAAAGGTGTTCTTTTTAATTGAAGTATAGCTGATTTACAATGATGTATCAGTTTCAGGCACACAACACAGTAATTCAGATTTTTTTTTTCAGATTCTTTTCCCTTATAGGCTATTACAAGATATTGAATATATAGGTCCCTGTGCTATACAGTAGGTCCTTGTTGGTCATTTATTTTATATCTAGTAGTGTGTACATGTTCATCCCAAACTCCTAATTTATCCCCCTCCTCCTCTTCCCTCTGGTAACCCTAGGTTTGTTTTCTGTGTCTGTGAGTCTATTTCTCTTTTGTAGACTGGAAAGATATTTTAGATATAAAGTACATGCATGCCAGGCCCTTATCAATGGCTAAAAGATACAGAATGTTAGGTCCTCTGGAAAATAAGCTTTATTTAGTACCTATTTTAAACCATTATATAAAAATTCTACTTCTTCCTCTGATATCAAGGGATGAGTCTGAAAGAACTTCATCACACAGGGAAGTCAGACACGGTGCTAAATGAATAAGATACCAGTTTCCAGGAAACCCACCTAAATGAAGCCCAATGGAACTCAACCTTCAGTAGAATGAAACAAAATTTAAAATCTTCAAATGATCCCAGCATTTAAGTGCTAGGAAACTGATTTCATAGGAGGATATTTCTAATCTGGCTGATAATAGATCTTGATGGTTAGTGCTTTATATTTTGCACTCCACAGAAATTCACACTGTATTAGTCATAATATGTTCTATATGATTTTCACTGTAAATTGCTTATGACTTGGCAGCCATCCCAAGACAAAGGAGCTAGACACTTACTTGGCCCAGCCCCCAGCTGCAAGATGCTGAGGCAGGCGCTGTTCTCAAGTCACTGCCCAGACCCTGCTACAGCTCCCACAAGGAGTCTTGCAACAACATGTCGTGTGCTACAAAGTGACACACAACGTGTGTGCATTCATTCCTGCGATAGCTCATTTTTGGTTCTTTTATTTAAAATTTTACTGAATATCAGGAGTTCCCATGATGGTGCAGGGGATACAAATTCAATTAGTATCCAACAGGATGCGGGTTCAATCCCTGGCCTCGCTCAGTGGGTCAGAGATCCAGCATTGCCATGAGCTGTAGTGTGGGTCACAGATGCGGCTCAGATCCTGCGTTGCTGTGGCTGTGGTTTAGGCCAGCAGCTGTAGCTCCAATTCAACCCCCGGGGGGACTTTCCATATGCCACAGGTGTGGCCCTAAAATTTAAAAAAAAAAATTTTTAAGCAAAAAAAAAAAAAATTTAAATTTACTGAATGTCCATTTGTACCGAACACTGTATAAAGTGCCATAGATATAATAATAAAAAACAAGTTAGGTCCTATTTTATAGCCATCTCATAGTCTAAGAGTATAAACAGAAATAAGAATCAGGAGTTAGAAATCTAAGACCTCTCACAATAGAAGTATGAATACACTACTATGGGAGCAGGGAATGAATTCCTAGGGAGGAAGTCTGGGACATTCTTATTTACTGAACACATATTTATTGAGAACATACTACTTGCAAAGCACCAGGTGCTGGGAATACAGAGAAAGCAAAACTTCTCTACGTTCTCTGGGAGCTCATGGGTATACATATGTAGTATATGTGGCTCATTCTATATGCAGTGTTTTACTTATTTATTTAGTATTTACTTATTTATTTAGCAAAATACATTTATTTCAAATTTTCAATTGTCTATGGTGGTATTACCATGTATTGATGTATTTGAGATGGCGATACATGCCATGGAGAGAAACAAATCCAAATAAGCAGGATAGGCGTGCCAGCGGGGGCGGGGGAATGTCGCTATTTTACCCAGGATGGCCTCTGCTAAGGTGACATCAGGAAGGTAAGAAATGAGCATACACGCCCTACAGATACCTGGGAGGAAAAGAGAGCGCCAGGCTGAGCCAACATGAAGTGCAAAGGCCTCGAGGCAAGAGTGTACTTGGTTTATTCTAGGAAGAGCAAGAAGGCCAGAGTGGGAAGAGGAGGGGGTGGGGAGAAGCCAGAGAGGAGGGAGGGAGGCCGCCGGGATCTGGATCTTGTCCTGCTCTCTAAGTGATGCCAATGGCCTAGGCTTCTCCTCTGAATAAGATGGGAAGCCATCGAAGGGCTTTGAGCAAGAAAGTCTAACGACCTGATTTATGTTTTAATACCACAGATGCCGTGTTCAAACAGATGGGAGGTGAGGACAGAAGTGAGGAGTTGCAATTATTGGAGAAAGAGCTGGGGGGAGCTTTGGCCAAAGTGGACATAGCAGAGGAACCGAGGAGAAGGCAGGTTGTTAACGTATTCTGAAAGCTGCCCAAGTGGGATTTTCTGTAATCTTCACAGGACAGCGGGTATTTAAGCAAGGTCTGTAAGGTGAGTAGACACTAGCCAGACAGAAAAGGGGATGAGGGGACCTGAGGCCCTGGGAACAGCAGGCATGGAAGCATCACAGGATGAAGGGGCACTTCGGAGCCAAGATGTAGCAAGAAAGTCTGTGTGACAGGTGTTTGAGGCTGGACGCTGAGTTAGGCAACAGGCGGAGACTAGACCAGAGAGGTAGTCTCGGACCATACAGTCCGTGACCTGGTGGGATATGCCGAGGAGTCTGAACTTTACCTTAGAGGCAAGAGAGACCCAACCAAATGTACAAAGCGAGGAGTACTCGGTCTGCCGTATTTGTAGGAACACAATTCTGCTGGCACTGGGGTGGGCGCAAGGAATGCCCACTAGTGACTAGTAAGACTGTCCTGGTTGCGAATTCCCTTTGTGGCTCAGTGGTTAATGATCCCGACTAGGACCCAAAAGGATGCGGGTTCGATTCCTGGCCTTGCTCAGTGGGTTAAAGATCTGGCGTTGCCCTGAGCTGTGGTATATGTAGGTCACAGGCGAGGCTCAGATCCCGCATTGCTGTGTCTGTGGTGTAGGCTGGCAGCTGCAGCTCCAATTCAACTCCTAGCCCGGGAACTTCCATGTGCCTCAGGTGTGGCCCTGAAAAAGCAAAAAAATAAAAAATGAATTAAAAATCCAGGAATAATGGTATGTATCTACCTTAAGCACTCCAAGCCTGGAGAAGAGTAGCTGCTGACCACAGATCTGTGGAAGGAACAGAATGAGGCTGCTGGGGGGGAGGATGAAACGTGACAGTGTTCATAAAACACTGAGCACAGTCCCTGGCACACTGAAAGAGTCAATAAACAGACCCGGTATGGAGGCTGCAGAAAGTCTTGTTTTCATGACTGGCAGCTGGGTTGACATTCCTGTGGCTAGGACCTGTTTAAAGGACCCAATGTCAAGTCTAGACTTTCTATTTATTCGTGTCATTAAAAAGTATTTTCACTTCATCTTTGATGAGAAGAGATTTACTTTACTAAGGATTGGTTGAAGCACTTCCTTATTATATGATGCACTTAAAGTGATTAGATATTGGTATCAGGTTTGCTGTGGGTCTTAGCAAGATAAAAGTGAAGCCTTGATAGCTGTTCTGTTTGCTTTGGAGTCTCCTTTGGCGGCTCAGCATATGACTGGCTCAGAGTATCTGGGCTAACTGTGGCGTTTAATTCTTCATGCACTATTTAGCCATACAAAAGCTGAAATGAATAGTTGCAAATGATGCAACTGACAAGGGGGCTTCACCTCCAAAATATACAAACAATTCATGCAACTCAACAACAAGAAAGCAAACATCCCAACTGAAAAATGGGCAGAAGACCTAAATAAACATTTCTCCAAAGAAGACATATGGATGGCCAGGAGGCACATGACAAAATGCTCAGCATCACTAATTATTAGAGAAATGCAAATCAAAACTACAGTGAGGTAACACACTGGTCAGAATGGCCATGATTAATAAGTCTACAAATAAAAAATACTGGAGAGTGTATGGAGAAAAGGGAACCCTCCCACACTGTTGGTGGGAATGGAAATTGGTACAACCACTCTGGAAAACAGTATGGAGGTTCCTCAGGAAACTAAATATAGAACTGCCATATGATCCAGCTATCCCACTCATGAGCACATATCTGGACAAAACTTTCACTGAAAAAGATACATGCACCCCTATGTTCACTGCAGCACTGTTCACAATAGCCAAGACATGGAAACAACCTAAATGTCCATCAACAGATGAATAAATTAAGATGTGGTACATAGACAAAATGAAATACTATTCAGCCGTAAAAAAGACCAAAAGAATGCCATTTGCGGTAACATGGATGCAACTAGAGATTCTCATACTAAATGAGCTAAGTCAGAAAGAGACAAATACCATAGGATATCACTTACTGTGGAATCTAAAATATGACACAAATGAACCTATCTACAAAACAGAAACAGACTCACTGACATAGAGGACTCGTGGTTGCCAAGGGGGAGGGGAAGAGAGTGGGATGGACTGGGAGTTTGGGGTTAGTAGATGCAAACTATTACATTTATAATGGATAAGCAATGAGGTCCCACTCTATAGCACAGGGAACTATATCTAATCTCTTATGGCAAAACATGACAGAACATGAGAAAAAAAAGTATATATATATATATATATATATGACTGGGTCACTTTAATGCACAGTAGAAAAAGACACAACATTGTGTTTTTTAAAATGTTTTTTAAAACATTTACAATGTTTTTTAAAAACTGAAATGGCTCAACAGTTGCTATACAACAACATGTGTTATCATGTACCAGAAAGCTTTCATCTATGAAACTATTAGCATGGTTTTAAGAACTGATTGCATTTGGAGGGAGTTGACCTGTTTCAAGGATACTTTTTTTATTTTTTTATCTTTTTTTTGCTATTTCTTGGGCCGCTCCTGTGGCACATGGAGGTTCCCAGGCTAGGGGTTAAATCGGAGCTGTAGCCACCAGCCTACACCAGAGCCACAGCAATGCGGGATCCGAGCCGCGTCTGCAACCTACACCACAGCTCACGGCAACGCCGGATCGTTAACCCACTGAGCAAGCGCAGGGACCGAACCCGCAACCTCATGGTTCCTAGTCGGATTCGTTAACCACTGCGCCACGACAGGAACTCCATGCACTTTTTTAAAATTATTTTTTCCCTGATTACAAAGGAATACATGTTTAGTTAGATAATTGGAAAACTAGAAAAGCTCCAAAGAGAAAACTCTACCATTCTGGCGTATAACATTTCGGTATAAATCCTACAGATTTTTCTAGAGGCCACCACCCTAGGGAGGACGGTATGTGTGTAAAATACGATTTGAATCGTACCAAATATTATTATATGTCTTGCTTTTTAAATGCACTAATGCATGCATTAATCCATTCATGCATTCAAGCAAACTATTAAATACCAGTGGGTACCAGATGCTATATACAGTATGGAGGACCAGGGAGACGAGTCTGCAAAGTAATCATTACAACAACCTGGGATAATTCAGGTACCAAAGAAGTACTACAGGTGCACAGGAGGGGGAGCAGAGACAACCCTCTGGGCTGCAACAGTGTCAGGGAAGTATCCTACAGGAGATGACATGTGAGCTGTTACTACCAGGTAAGCCAGTTCACCAAGGGAGGGAGACAGAGGGGTTGTAGCAGGATGGCCCAAAATGTAAAACTGCACAGCTAGTCAGAGGAGGTACCGCCAAAATCCAATGTGGGCAAAAAGGTGAGGGAGTAGGGGAGATGAGGCTGGAAATGCAGGAACCCAGCAACAGACAGCCACCGTGGGTTTGAGGCTGAGGAGGCTGAGATTTTTTGTTAAAACAAAACACACAAACAAAAAGGTATACTGCCGAGTGAAGAATTAGGAAAGAGGGGAAAGAAGAAAACTAGAGAGATCCATAAAAGGACTGATCAGGTGAAAAGTAGTGAAGTTCTAAGGACAACGGAGATGACGGGCGATGCCCTGGAACTGAGAGGCACTGGCAGTCAGGAGACCTGGGCTGTGGATGGGTAAGTCACCCCTTCCTCTTTCTCTCCATGGTTACTGCGAATCAGTATATGCATGACAAGCATATGCTGGGTGTGGAAGAAACCAAGATGATGGGGCCCCATACTTACACTCCGAGAACTAGCATTTTAGTGGCAAAGAAGGGTAAATGGAACTATTTCCTGCCCAGCATGCCTTCCTCTCCTTCCACAGGGCTCCCATTTTCCTTTGGGAAAACCATCCATCTCTGAGTCACAGCCCACGCAGTGGGACTGGGAATGGGCATATTCCAACCTTACCCCACAAGTGGGTGCATGAACTGGGCCAGACAAACAGGAGCAGCTCACCCCTCTGAACACAATGACTGGTTGGCACATAACTGAAACCAGGCCAGTGAGACCACGCCTGGGAGCATTAGAACCAGAACAAAAGCAATCACTGGCTTCTTTTAAGATCCCATGGGCTACAAACCACGTCACCCCCTGGCCTGGCAGAGTTCTCCTGTACCGTCAGGTGAGACCCTATAGAGCAGGAAGTCACACAGAGAAAAGCCAGGCCAAGAAGCAGAGGAAAACAGTCATCAGAGGGCCTCTTTGGAAACTGGATTCCGCCACATACTCCTTGACATCGAAGTCAGTAAATTCTCTTTTTTGCCACAGTGAGTTTGCGTGTGATCCTGCTGCTTGTAATTGAAAGAGTGCTGAATAATTCAGGAAGAGAGAGAGAGAACCCCATCGCTGCAATACAGTGTGATGGGCACACTGGAGGCACTTATAAGGTACACGTCACACAGCAGAGAGGGCCACCAACTCTACTTGTAGGTAAGGTGGGTAGTAGAAACGTTCGTAAGCATGGCGATGTTTGGAGAATGAACCATCTGGCAACAGGATAAGGGGCCAAAGAATACTGTATGCAGAAGAAACAGGATGAGCAGAGGCAAGGAAGTAGGGAAAAAAGTCCGCTGTGCTAAAGCACTAAGTTCACAGCAGGAAGCAGACTGTGCAGGAGTTTATATATTCTGGGAGTGATGAGGAGTCACTGGAGGACCACATCAGACCCTTTCACCTCTCATTAAACCTCCCCAGACCACAGTTGCTGGCTTCATAGGTAAAAATAACATCGATCAGGAAAAAAAAAAAAAAAATGCAAATTGACAAAAATATTAAAAGACCTTACCTGCTGATAGAATTCATCATCTTTGGGGGTCAGATAAGGAAGCCAAGTGTCTTCCAGCTCTTCAAGAAGCCTCAGTTTCTGTTGAAAAATAATGGTGATTATAGGTGACTGAATATAAAACGATCCAAAACAGAAAACAATGCCTATTTTTCCAGTAAGAGAATACCCCCCAAAACTCAGCTTGAATGTATGAACTTTTCGAGTGAGAAATTAGTTGAAAGTCAACTACAGAATGTATTCATTTAACTACACACATTTAAATTATGCATCATAAAAATATTAACGTAAAAATACTTTATCCGCTCTCGCATTTCATGAAGCAATTTGCTTCACTCTTGACTTGGACCTTTAACATCAGGATCTTTTTTTTTCAATCACGAGAGGCACCTTTTGAGTCACTCGATATAGTTTTTTCGGAACAAGTCTTCCTGTCTGTATAACCTGCTTGAGACACAGCAGTTTCTGAATCCGATCTATCACTAGAAACATCAAACAAGCCACAAGTATCCTGTATGCATAACGCCGGGGTGTTTGGAGTATTTATTCATCCTGTAAACACTTATTTGAGGTCACATCCACCTACAAATTACTTTTTTAAAGTGATCGTTCATCTCTAGAATAATTCCTAAATCGATGTTGAGCATCTCTGCTTCTTTTCCAATTTGATGAAGAAATCTTACTAGCACTGCCTGAGGCCATTTCAAGATACTCTACCTTCCAAAGAGTACCGTGCTGTTCAAACAAAGTAACTAAGAGAGGACCCCATATTATAAAGTACTTTATAAGGAACCAATACATAAATACATATAAGGTGACCGCCCCCTCCTTCTAAGGGATTTTTTTTTTTTCAAAGAATATCCAACCTTATATCCAAGCATATATGATGTGTATGTATGTGTGTGTCTGTGTGTGGTACATAACTGGCGGATATGTACGTATATAGACACACACACACACAGAAATTATCCATGTACTATAGAAATTTTCTAAAAGAAAAAAAAAAACAGAAAAGGCAGAAACAATTGATTTTCAAATAAAACTGCAAGACAATGCATAGCCAGTCTGTTATCAGCCACTGAGGCATTTTTCTAAGAATTAGAAAATAGTGTGCCTTACTCTAGATCGATGCAGCCCTATTTCCCAGTGTGACATGGAGAATGCACATTAGATTTTAGCCATTACCTGCTCCATGGGCACTGTGTTTATGCAATGAACAACCTGTTCAACCAGACATGGTGAGCCTGAGTATCATCCTCCCCCATCTCTGGGCAGCCTTCTCTCACCACCCCATCACAGAGTAGTCCACAGCAAACATTCTTTTGGGGAAAACTCAAGTTTGTTTCTGGATCTTTTGTACAATTATCCAAAGTACATAAAGAAAAAAGGGAATAGAACAAGAGCAACCAGTTTACCTAAGAGCAGCAAAAGAATAAATTTTACTCTCTAGCAAAATTGTAGTCTGTTTATTTAACGAGAGCTTTTTGTCTAAAGATACTTTCTCATCTGTACTAAGACTGGCTTACCAGTTAAACTATGAAGAGTTTTCCTTTATGAAGGACCTATAATATGAATACAAATCACTGGTTTAGATAAATCATTGGTTAAGGAGTTGATCTGTTTTCAACATTAGCCATTATTGGGGACATAGAAAGAACTAATGCTATTTCCACGCCTATACTTGCACATTTATACGCTCCATCAAGAATTTAATCAAAATCTATGCCTCAGTTTTCACTTCAAGCTCAGGAAAGCCTGCATTTTCCTATGAATCTTTTACAAGTCCTTTCTACAGACAGAATATTTAAATGACCCCCCAAAAAAAAAAGTTTTAACCCACTGTTAAAAGCTCTGAATAATTGAAATGTGCATGATATCTCAGACCTTGAAATCACTCCACCTTACAAATACCCTTAAAATCTCTTCAGGAAGAGTCCACAAAGCTAATCTGTAGATAAAAAGGAGCACAAAGGTCCAGGTTCTCATTAGGAATCACACATTCTGCCTTGCCAGATTAAACAGTAAGAGACTGTCCCACAGATGAGCATGCGCCAAGGGAGGCTGAAATTCTGTTTATAATTAATAGTTCAGCTAAATTATTATCATTTAAGATAACTACTTAGCTCAGTTGAGGTCCAGGGTAGCAGATAGATATAAAGCATTAGAACTTGGAAGGCCATATCGAAAGGATAAAATTCTACAAGAATGTTCCCACCATAGAGCAAGCAGACTATACGTGGTCTTCCTCCACTGGGAATTTTAATTTTAATACTGGGAGCATTGTTATCTCTCTAAGACATCAAAGAACAGGGTCAGGAAGTCACTAAACTTAAGGCCACACAGATGAAATCTGCTCTGTACGTCAACCATCACAACTTGCAATTCTACCAATGAACTAACCAGATCAATTATAAATAACAATACCCACCAACTTAAAAAGAACGTTTGGTTATATGTACTTTGGGGAAATCAACCAGGGATGATTATTAGGTTAAAATGGTAGCTCATGAACATAATGCATTTCTTTTTTTTTTTTTTTTTTTTTTTTTTTTGGCTATTTCTTGGGCCGCTCCCGCGGCATATGGAGGTTCCCAGGCTAGGGGTCGAATCAGAGCTGTAGCCACCGGCCTACGCCAGAGCCACAGCAACGCGGGATCCGAGCCGCGTCTGCAACCTACACCACAGCTCACGGCAACGCCGGATCGTTAACCCACTGAGCAAGGGCAGGGACCGAACCCGCAACCTCATGGTTCCTAGTCGGATTCGCTAACCACTGCACCACAACGGGAACTCCCATAATGCATTTCTTCACAATTAACACTGTTTTATAAAAAGGCCAAGTCGCTCTGGGCGTGCCGAGGGAGAAACAAGCCCTCTCAAACTCAGGAGGGCAAGAGCACAGTTTCAAAGCAGAGCAAGTGGCAGCACGAGAAAATTCCCAGGCCAGGGACTGCATCTGAGCCACAGCAGTGACAACATCAAATCCTTAACCACGAGGCCACCTGAGAACTCCTGACGGCTCTTATTCTTTATCCATTTTTCATATTCTACATAATTTTTAAACTATGTATCCCATTTTGCAAGGTTCAGTGAAAATTTAATTTTGTTGCCTGAGTCATCAAAACACAATCACAAATAAAGGCTTATGCATGTTAGTATAAAAATAATCACCTGTTTTCTTGAAGGTTTCAAATAATAAGTGGGAAAACTGACCTAAGTGTTTAAGGACCCAGTCTTTAAGCAGGTCATGAGTGAATAAGGAAAACCTCCCTGAGGAGTTCCCATCACAGCACAGTGGTTAACAAATCCGACTAGGAACCATGAGATTGTGGGTTCGATCCCTGGCCTTGCTCAGTGGGTTAAGGATCCGGCGTTGCCGTGAGCTGTGGTATAGGTCACAGACGTGGCTTGGATCCTGCATTGCTGTGGCTCTGGCGTAGGCCAGCAGCTACAGCTCCAATTAGACCCCTAGCCTGGGAACCTCCATATGCCGGGGGAAGCGGCCCTAGAAAAGGCAAAAAGGCCAAAAAAAAAAAAGAAAGAAAAGAAAACCTCTCTGAGGAAGACACCTCGAACCTAATACCAGAAAGATGAGTGAGAAGCAGCTAAGCCAAAAGAAGTATAAATAAATATTTCATATATCGATATGCCATATTTTCTCTAAAAAGAAAAAAAAAAGCCTATTTCAATAAAACAGCATTCGCTTTGCTATACCCACTGAAAATACAGCATGATTAAAAAAGAAAAAAAAAACAACAGAATTTGGAGAGAAGAGTAGAATTTGCATCCCAACTCTATCGCTTCCCAGATGAGGTACCACACCTGAATCAACCACTCCAAACCTCAGTTTCCTCAACTGTAAAACCCTGTTTCACAGGGTATTGTGAAGAGTAAAGAAAATTAATTGTATCTCCATGCATTTTATAAACCTTAAAGTATTCAGGTACTGGAAAAATGGCATTCAAATGGAGGGAGGGGTCTATAATAAAGCATGAGCTAGGAAACTGAACTGTTCGTTCTAACTGCAGTTCTACCAGCCTAGATATATGATTTGGGACTAGTTTCTTATCTCCCTGTGACATATAAATGAAGCAGTATATAGAGAGATCTAAGAACATTGCTAAGCACATAAGAAAAACCCTCAATACACTTTGGTAATCACTTGCTACCATCATTTACCCCTTTCTGAGGACAGTTTTATTTACTAGTTATGAATTACCTATAAATAGTCCAATGGTATAACCCATCAAATTATACTTTATGACATAGATAATACTACCTAAGAAATTCAGATATTAATTTGCCTGGGTGAACTAGAGTAGAATTGTATAAAAACTCTCCATAAAATTTTATGTATATAAAAAGCCTAGATTAACTATACCAGTGATGAAAATAAAAGTTATTGTGAAATTTTAGGACAGATGAAGAAACAATGGCCCATCCAGAAATACTAAGTGACTGGCAAGAAATTACTACTGGTCACATCTCATAATCTCATTTCCTGTATTCTACCATACAAGCCTGAGGCATGAGAAATCTTATCTTTCAAGAATTGTTCTGGAGTTCCCATCGTGGCGCAGTGGTTAACGAATCCGACTAGGAACCATGAGGTTGCGGGTTCGGTCCCTGCCCTTGCTCAGTGGGTTAACGATCCGGCGTTGCCGTGAGCTGTGGTGTAGGTTGCAGACGCGGCTCGGATCCCGCGTTGCTGTGGCTCTGGCGTAGGCCGGTGGCTACAGGTCCGATTCAACCCCTAGCCTGGGAACCTCCATATGCCGCGGGAGCAGCCCAAGAAACAGCAACAACAACAACAACAAAAAGACAAAAAAAAAAAAAAAAAAAAAAAAAAAAAAGAATTGTTCAATTTTTCACTTTAAAAAACATATATAAATGCAATCATTTTTAATAATTTTAATTAAAATCAATCTTATTTTTACCATTTAAAACCAATGCTTATAACCACTACTTTTGGACTCTTAAGTCCTGGCTGCTTTGGTAGCTCTACAATGCTTTCAAGATTTTTTCTTCGGTCTTTTTTTTTTTTAAGGTGCACCCATGGCACATGGAAGTTCCCAGGCTAGGGGTCCAATGGGAGCTATAGCTCGCCTATGCCACACCACAGCAACGCCAGATCCAAGCTGCATCTGTGACCTACACCACAGCTCATGACAACGTGGGATCCTTAATCCACTGAGTGAGGCTGGGGATCAAACTTGCATCCTCATGGATCCTAGTCAGATTTGTTACTGCTGAGACATAATGGTAACTCCACCTTTTAGTATTTCTTCTTCAGTTTCTAATAATGTGAGCCTATGCTGCAGTAGACCAAAGATCCAGCCAGCGTTAAAAAAAAAAAAAACCTCACAATCCACAAATCAGGAAGAATTCTCAGGAGTACTGTGTTTCAATAGTGGTAGAAAATACGCCCTGGACCAACTGCTCTATTCCTTCATAATAAAGCTTAAAAGTAAGACTGAAAGGATCAAATCAATCACACACTATAAGACATAGATAGAAAGACAAGGCTATAAGGCAAGATAATATGACTGATAATGAAGAGGAAAATCAATCAGTTGGAACTGGCTCCAAAATGACAGAGATGGTATAATTATAGCAGACAAGCACATTAAAAACTATAGTTCATAATTTCAAGAAGTTAGGGAAAGACTGACATGTTAATAGAGAAGAAGAAATAAATAAAATTAAATCAAACTTCCAAATAGGAAAACCACCATGTCTGAGATGAAATATATATTGGCTAAGATTCAAAGCAGATTAGATACAACCAAAGAAAAGAATAGTGAACGTGAAGATACAGCAATGAAAATTCTCCAAAAGGAAACACAGGCAAAAAATAATTATCAGAGTGTCAATGAGGACGCAGGATGTCTTTAATTATTAGTTTATTAATACACATGGTTAGAGTCACCAAAGAAGAGGAGACAGAATGGTAAAAAGAAAAATACTAGCCAAGAATTTTCCAGACTGATGAAAAATATAAATCTACAGATTCAGGTTGTTCAAATAACTCCACACACGCACACACACACACACACACACACATACACACACACACACACACACACACACACACACACATGCCATGAGGAAATAATACTAAGGCACAATGTAATCAAATTACTTAAAATCAGTATAAAAGAGAAAATCTTAAAAGCAATCAGAGAAATATAAAGAGTAGGTACAAAGGAACCGATCATAACATGAAATATCTTGTTGAAACCATGTGACCCAGAAGACAGAGAAGAAACATTCTGAATGAACCGAGAGAAAAAAAAAGTTGCCAAATTAGGTTTCTATCCTATGCCAAAATATCTTCCAAAAACAAGGCAAAATATTTTGTTCTTTTCTATGGTTGAGTGGTATAACTGTACTCTAATAAAAATAAAATTTTTAAAAAACACAAAATATTTTGTCATCCTACACACACACACACACCCCAACGCAAACTAAATTCTTTTTCAGAAGTAGAAAAGTAGAAATCCAACAACAGCATAACTTCACTCTAGGAAATGACAAAAGAAGACTATTAGGTAGAAAGAAAATGACACTAAACAAATCTGAGTCTTCACAAGGGAATGAAAAGCATCAGATATGGTAACTACATGGGAAATTTAATGAAAATAGTCCAAATGATTCAATTAAAAGGAAGACTGTCAGATTAAATTTTAAAAATCAATATCCAACTATAAACTGCCTGTAAGAAATTTACTTCAAATATAAAGAAACAAATAGGTTAAAAGTAAAAGGATGGGTACAACAATGTGAATGTACTTAATGCTATACAACTGCATGCTTTAAAATGGTCAAAAGAGTAATTTTATGTTATGAAAATTTTATGATAAAAAAGACTTTTTAAACTAAAAGGATAAATAATATTTATCAAAGTAATTCTGACCAAAAGAAAATTGAAGTAGCTATATTGATATCAGACAAAACAGATCTCAGAGCAAAAAAGGAGATGAATCCTACTTCAAGTGCAAAGACAGCAGTATAAAACTTCAAGGAACATGAAAAATCAAGGAAATACGACACCATCAAAGGAAAGCAATAATTTCCCAATACCTGTCTCCAAAGACATGGAGATCTCTGATTTGCGCAATAAAGAATTCAAAATAGTCGATTTAAGAAAGGTCAACAAGCTACAAGAACACACAGAAAGACAATTCAAAGAAGTTAGGGAAACAATTCACAAACAAAATGGAGTCCAAGGAGGCAAAGAGAGGAGAAGGAGGCTGAAAGTATATTTAAAGAAAAAATATCTGAGAACTTCCCAAATAGGGATGGACTTGGCCATCCAAATTCATAATGCTCATAGGTCCCCAAACAAATTCAACTCAAAAAGATCTAACTCAAAATGAATTATAACAGGGAGTTCCCACTGTGGTTCAATGGCTTATGAACCCCACTGGTATCCCTGAGGATGCCAGTTCAACCCCTGGCCTTGCTCAGTGGCTTAAGGATCCAGCATTGCCGTGAGCTGTGGTGTAGGATGCAGATGCAGCTCAGATCCCACATTGCTATGGCTGTGGTGTAGGCTGACATCTGGAGCTCCTGTTGGACCCCTGGCCTCAGAACTTCCATATGCTTTGGGTGCAGCTCTAAAAAGAAAAAGAAAAAAATTATAGCAAAACTGTCAAAAATCAAAGACAAAGAGAGAAATCTTAAAAGCAACAAGAGAAGCCTATAACCTAGAAAGAAGCACCCACAAAGCTGTTGGATTTTCTCAATAGAAACTTTATAGACCAGGAGAGAGTGGGATGATATATTCAAGGAACTGAAAGAAAAAAGAAAAAAAAAAAAAAAACGGCCAACCAAGAATACCAAGAATATTTTATCTGGCGAAGTTGTCCTTCAAAAATGGACAAAAAATAAAGACTTTCCCAGACAAACAAATGCTGAAGAAATTCACCTTCACTAGATCTACTTTACAAGAAATGCTGAAACGAACTCTTTAAGCTGAAATAAAAGGACACTAAATTAGTAACACAAAAATATACAAAAATATACAACACACTGGTAAAGTAAATAGTAAAATTTAGAACTCTAACATTGTAAAACGATGATGTGCTAGCCACTTATCTCTAGTAAACAGACTAAAATAGTTCAGTAAAAAATAAAAATATTTTTAAAACTATAGCTACAATAATTTATTAATGAATACACAATATAAAGAGAAGCTATTATGACATCAGAAACATAAAAGGTGAGGAATCCAAGGGTAGTTTCTGTATGCAACTGAAGATAAGTTATCAGCATAAGAAAGATTGTTACAGCTATGTTGTTGTTTTTTTTTTGTCTTTTGTCTTTTGTCTTTTTGTTGTTGTTGTTGTTATTGTTGCTATTTCTTGGGCCGCTCCCACGGCATATGGAGGTTCCCAGGCTAGGGGTCAAATCAGAGCTGCAGCTGTCTGCCTACACCACAGCCACAGCAATAATGGATCCAAGCCACATCTGCAACCTACACCATAGCTTGCAGCAATGCAGGATCCTTAACCCACTGAACAAGGCCAGGGGATGGAACCCACATCCTCGCAGAGACAATGTTGGGTCCTTAACCTGCTGAGTCACAATAGGAACTCCTACAAGATGTTTTATGTAAGCCTCATGTGAACCATAAAGCCAAAACCTACAGTAGAAACACAAAACTAAAGAGAAGGGAATCCTTTACAGAAATTAAAGGGAATCACCATTACAGAAAATCATCAATTCACAAAGGAAGACAGCAAGACAGGAAGAAAAGAACAAAGGAACTACAAAACAGCCACAAAACAATCAAAAGATGATGTAAGTCCCTTCCTGTTAATAATCATTCTTAGGGTAAATGGATTAAATTCTCCAAACAAGAGACACAGAGTGGCTGAAAGGATTGTTAAAAAAAAAAAAAATACACAACTTTATGCTGCCTACAGAGATTCACTTAAGATTTAAAAACACACAAAGTAAAAGGATGGGAAAAGATACTCTATGCAAGCGGAAACTAAAAGAGAGCAGGCGTAAATATACTTAATGAAAAAAGACTTTAACTCCAAAGCAACAACATGAGATAAAAAAGATCATCATATAATGATAGAGGGGTCAATTCATAAAGAGGATATAACAATCATGAATATATATATACACCCAACATTGGAATATCTAAATATAATAAGCCAATACAGTCATCCCTTAGTATCCACAGGAGACTGGTTCCAGAACCCATCTCAGAAACCAAAATCCAAGTATCCCCAAGTCCCATAGTTGGCCCTCTGTATCCATGGGTTCCATATCCACGGATTCAACCAATTGCAGATCACAAATACAGTAATGGAGCCATGACTGGTTGAATCTGTGGATGCAGAACCTGTGGCTATAGAGGGCTGACTGTATATTTATTGAAAAAAAATCTATGTAAAAGTAGACCTGTGCAGTTCAAACCCATATGGCTTAAAGGTCAGCTATACTAATAGATATGAAGAGAAAAACAGAAAAGTCAAAAATAGTGGGGGGGAGAGAGGATTAAGATGGCAGAATAGAAGGACTGGAGCTCAACTTCTCTCCTAAAAACAACAAAATTCACAACTAAAGGCTGAGCAATCTCAACCCAAATGGACCAGAAACCTTAAAAAAGATACCCTACTCCAGAAGAAAAAGAGGAGGCCACATCAAGAGGTAGGAGGGGCGATTTCACGATATAAACAACCCCATACCTCCAGGGTGGGAAGCTCCACAGACTGAAAACTAACTGCTTCACAGAAACTCACCTACAGGAGTGAGAGTTCTAAGCCCCACATCAAATCCTGCATGCAGGGAACTGGCAGTGGGAGAAAGAGCCCCTGGAGCATCTGGCATTGAAGGCCGGTGGGGCTTGTGCACAGGAGCTCCACAGGACTGGGGGAAACGGAGACCCCATTCTTAAAAGGCACACACGGACTTTCACGTGCACTGGGTCCCAGGGCAGATCGAGGTCTCCATGGAATCTGGGTCAAACCTGACTGCAGTTCTTGGAGGACATCCTGGGAAAACGGGTGAATGTGGCTTGTTGTGAGGGACGGACATTGAAAGCAAAGCTCTCAGGAATATTCAGCAGCTGTGCCTTTCTCTGGAGGTGGCCATTTTGGGAAAATCTGGCCCTACCCATCAGTCAGTGCTGAGAAGCCCCAGGGCAAACAACAATCCAGGTGGGATCACAGTTCGCCCCTCAGTAAACAGGCTGCCTAAAGACCCCTCAGGCCACAGCTGCCCCTAATCCTATCCAGAGACTAAGCCCCACCCACCAGAGGGATTAGAATCAGCTCCACCTACCAGGGGGCAGGCATCAGCCCCTCCCATCAGGAAGCCTACACCAAGCCCCCATACTGACTTCAGCCACAAGGGGGGCAGACACCAGAAGTATGAGAGGCTACAACTCTATTATCTGTAAAAAGGTAACCACACCAAAAACCTATAAAAATGAAAAGACAGAGGACTATAACTCAGATAAGGGAGAAAGGAAAAACCCCAGAAAATCAGCTAAGTGATGAGGAGATTCTCAGCCTCCAAGAAAAAGACTTTAGATTGCTGATGCTGAAGGTGATGCAAAACATTGGAAATAAACTGGAGGCAAAGACGGATAACTTACAGGAAACACTGACCAAAGAGATACAAGATATAAAACTTAAACAAGAAGAGATGCAAAATAGAATAACTGAAATAAAAAATTCACTAGAGGAAGCTAACAGCAGAATACAGGAGGCAGAAGAACGAATAAAAGAGGTGGAGGACAGATTAGTGGAAATTATGGATACAGAACAGAAAAGAGAAAAAAGATTGAAAAGAAATGAAGAGAGTCTCAGAGAACTCTGGGACAACATTAAATGCACCAATATCTGCATTATAGGGGTACCAGAAGGAGAAGAGAGAGAGAAGGAGACAGAAAAAATATTCCAAGAGATAATAGCTGAAAACTTCCCTCACATGGGAAAGGAACCACTCACTCAAATCCAGGAAGCACAACGAGTACCATATAAAATAAACCCAAGGAGGAACACACCAAGACACATATTAATCAAACTGACCAAAATCAAAGACAAAGAGAAAATCCTCAAAGCAGCTAGGGAAAAGAAACAAGTAACATACAAGGGAACCCCAATAAGGTTATCAGCAGATTTTTCAGCAGAAACTCTGCAGGCCAGAAGAGAGTGGCATGATATACTTAACGTGATGAAAGGAAAAAACCTCCAACCAAGATTACTTTACCCAGCAAGGCTCTCATTCAGATTTGTTGAGAAATCAAAACCTTCACAGATAAGCAAAAGCTGAGAGAATTGAGCAACACTAAACCAGCCTTACAACAAATACTAAAGGAACTTCTCTAGGCAGAAAAGAAAAGACAGCAACAGGAAACAAAATTCCACAAATGACAAGGCTCACCAGTAAAGGTATATATACAGTAAAGATATGAAATCATCCATGCACAATTATACCACCAAAATCAGAAATCATGAGAAGAGGTGGGTACAAATGCAGGACACTGGAGATGCACTTACAATTAAGAGAACAACTTAAAACAATCTCATATACATATAGACTCATATCAAAACTTCAGAATAACTGCAAACCAAAAATCTACAATTGATACACAAACAAGAAATCTCTGGAGAAGAAATATATCTCATAGTAAATAAGTGCATAATCTACCATGAAGGGGGTCATATGACATCATTCTTGGAATGCTGAAGTCTTCTTACATCTGATTCTGATTTTCTCTCCATCAAAGAATTTATGATAATTATAATTAAATAATGCAACTGTACAATTAAATAATACAGTTCTACAATTGTATTATTAATAACCACTTCTCTCCATGGTACAATGTAAGGTCTATAATGTCTTGTTTATCACATCACCTAGAATGGTGTAATGCCTATATTGAAGAATCAATAAGATGTAACAAATTGTGAGGACATATTTATATAGTTACACTGTTTTTTAACCAATTTATGCATTTTATATTTTACTTATTTTCAGAGGGTGTATTATTTTTGTTATTCTTACCAGTTTAGTTATTCTTTTTATTATGCTATATAAAATATTTAATGGTATATAAGGCTTTCTTCTTTATAAATTTTAGTTGCATAATATACACAATTTCAATATAATGCTAATTTTTAAAGAAAAATTGAAATGTAATAGATAATACTAAATAGTAAAGATGAAAGCCATACAAAATGGGATAAAGTATAGACTAAATTTTCTATTTGTCTCAGCATATTTTCCATTCCAATTCTCCAGAGGGAGTCACTCTATCTGTTTCTTAAGATCCATGATATAATAATCTGTGTGAATGTAATTGTGTTTAAATATATGTATTTTATTCTGTAAAAAATACAAAGATGCAATTTCAAAAAAAAAAATAGTGGGGACTTCAGTACATCACATTCAACAATAGATTATCCAGACCATAATTCAATAAGAAAATGCTGGAGTTGAACTATACCGTAAACCCAACAGACTTCATAAACATCTACAGAGCATTCTATCCAGTAGCAGCAGAATACACATTCTTCTCAAGGGCACAGAGACAGGACAGGTTTATGTTAGGCCATAAAACAAGTCTTAGCTAATTTAAAAAGACTGAAATCATACCAAGTATCTTTCTCAACTACAATGGTAAGAAACAGAAGGAAAACTGAAAAATACACCCATATGTACAAATTAAAAAACAGACCCCTGGACAGCAAATAGGTCAAAGAAGCTAAAAAATTTTAAAACATCTTGAAACAAACAAAAATGGAAACTCAACATACCAAAACTTAGGGATGCAGCAGAAGCAGTTCTGAGAAAGAAGTTTATAGTAATTAACACTTATTAAGAAAACAGAACTATCTTTAATAAACAACCTAACTTTACCCCTAAAGGAGTTAGAAAAAGAACTAAGCCCAACTTAGCAAAAAGAAGGGAATAACCAAGATTAGAGCATAAATAAATGAGAGTCCGGGGGGGGGGGGAGTTTCTAAATCAACAAAACTAAGAACTGATTTTTTTTTTTTTTTTTTTTTTTTTTGGTCTTTTTGTCTTTTCTAGGGCTACACCCGGGGCATATGGAGGTTCCCAGGTTAGGTATCTAATCGGAGCTGTAGCCACCAGCCTCCACCACAGCCACAGCAACACAGGATCCAAGACTCTGCCATCTACACCACAGCTCATGGCAATGCCAGATCCTTAACCCACTGAGCAAGGCCAGGGATCGAACTGGCAACCTCATTGTTCCTAGTTGGATTCGTTAACCACTGAGCCACGACGGGAACTCCAGAACTAATTTTTTTAAAAGACAAGCTAAATTGACAAATATTTCACTTACTAAGAAAAAAAAGATTCAGTAAAACTCTAAGTGGGATCTAAAGTTCACCTCATCTATTGAGTTTATTATTTCTATGATGATACTTTTCATTTCTAAAATTTGTAACTTGCTCTTTTTCATGTAAAGCTGTTCCTTCTCCATTTCTGCATATTTAGGGGCTTTTTTTTTTTTTTTTTTCCCTGCTTTTCAGTGCCACACCCATGGCACATGGAGGTTTCTAGGCTAGGAGTCCAGTTGGAGCTGTAGCGGTCGGCCTACACCACAACCACAGCAACACAGAATCCAAGCCGAGCCTGCAACCTACACCACAGCTCATGGCAATGCCAGATCCCCAACCCAGTGATCAAGGCCAGGGATCAAACCCACATCCTCATGGATACCAGTTGGATTCGTTTCCAGGGTGCCACAATGGGAACTCCTGGGGGCATTTTTAAATTTCATTTTTATCCATGTGATGCTTTTTCTCATCCCTTTGAATTTCTTGAACATGACTGTTTCAGCTTTTGGCTGACTTTTTTATGAAATTAATCTCATCCAGAATGAATTTTCACTCACATTGTTAATCCTATTTGCACTTGTTTTCTTTTTTAATTACGCTTTTCTTCGAGCATTTTGGTATTTTGTTTTGAAGGCTAATTCTGAGTGGATAGATTTTTTTTTTTTTTTTTTTTTGGTCTTTTTTTTGCCTTTTTCTAGGGCCACTCCTGCGGCAATATGGGCGTTCCCAAGCTAGGGGTCGAATCAGAGCTTCAGCTGCCGGCCTACACCACAGCCATAGCAACACAGGATCCGAACCATGTCTGCGACCTACATACACCACAGCTCATGGCAACGCTGGATCCTTAACCCACTGAGCAAGGTCAGGGATCGAACCCGCCACCTCATGGTTCCTAGTCAGATTCGTTAACCACTGCGCCGCAACGGGAACTCCCGTGGATAGCTTTTTTGTCTTTACTTTTTTCCTACTTTTTTCCCCTCCTCTCTCCGCAGGTGCTCACCTGTAAGCCTCCAGGGTGGATGGTTCAGCAGTTTCCTCCACAAGGATCCCTGTACCCCCAGGCCAGGACCAAGCCTCACAGGATAGGGACTTGGAGCATCACAATCTCTCTCTTTCCTCCACAATCAACCAGTCCAATTCGATTTGTCCTCTACTCTTCACGGTCTTTTCTTGCCCCTCAAAACCCATAGCTCTGTATAGGCTATGCTCCTCACATGGTCCATTTTCAGTCTCCTTTTATGAGAAGTACAATTTCACCTCCTCTCCTGGCTTCACACAGTAAGCCTAGTTCAGGTCCCATCTCAAAGGGTAAACCTTAGTCTGTATTACCCCAGAGGACCTGAATTCCCATTCTGTTTCCACTCCAGAAGTCCTTGCAGGACCACAGTGTCAACCCAGCTTATCCCTTTAGGTATTATTCTCTATCTGGTCCACTACAATGTCTTCCCTGGAAGCCCAGCTATGACTCTTTTATTAACTTTCATTCTTTTAACGTGTTATCTGTTATTGACAGGTGTTTGGAGCAGAAGGCAAACACAAACTGTGAGCTTCACGGCACCATTTAACAAGAAAGCAGAGATGATTTCTTGATGATCAAAAAGTCTTAGCCAGAGCTTCACTAGGTCAAAAGGTATGCTCTTTTAAAACCTCTTGATTCACATTGTGAAACTGCCCTACAGGAAAAAAAAACAGTAACCACTTCATCTCATCAACAGACAATACCCATTCTTCAAATACTCAAATACCACTTACTATCAAACTTTTAAATCTTTAGCAAGCGGAAAAATGAAAAAAGTCCCATTCTAATCTATATTTCTTTGTTACTCAGGTTGAGTAACTTTTCATACACCAATTGTCTTTTGCAAAAGCGCTTTTGTGAAATGCTTTTTCATGGCCTTGTCCTTTTTTTTCTTTTCTTTTTTTTTTTTTTTTTTTTTTTTTGCTGTTCTAAATCTAAGAATCCATAAATGTGAAGACAATGAATCTGGGTTTTATGCAAGCTGATTAATTAGAATTCATTTCTCCTCCACTCTGTATGACCACCCTTCAACAACTGAGTTAATTACTAGTGGAGTTCACTTCTCTTGCATCAAATTATAACACGACATTTTACAGCACTTTTTAAACATCCTCCCTTACACGCTACCTTTCCCTACACAGCAAACTTTGCCAAGCAGTCCACAAAGTTAGCCTTCCTTGATCTCATAAATTACTCTTTCAAGGGAAATTATTACAAATAAGTAAAACCATAGGTATAAAATATATATTCTAGCTCCTCGGATAGTAATTTGAATATCAAAACCTATTTCCTCACCAACTTGATCATAAGTTCACACCTACAACGGTCAATTTTAAGAATGTAGCCCAAGTTTCAGAGCTCCTTGGTGGCTCCACAGGTTAATAAGGATCTGGCGTTTTCACTGTGGCTCGAGTCGCTGCTGTGGCGTGGGTTCAATTCCTGGTCCAAGAACTTCCACATGCTGCAGATGTGGCCAAAAGAAAAAAGAAAAAAATGTAGCCCAAGTTTTAAAAGGGAAAGAAAACGTCCTGAAGAGAAAAATTTCCATGATGCAAAGCAGCTAACAGGATCCAAAGAGAAATAGAGGCCAGGGATTCCCTGGGGAAATGACTGCAACTTCCAGGGAAGGACAGTTTACACATTTGAAGAATATTAATATCAAAGCAATAAGTATCTTTGATAAAAAGGTTGGATTCTTTTCTCAGGGGTAATGACTTAGAAGAATTCTCTATTCTTTTGACGTCTCTATTCTTTTGACTTCATATGGAGTAACTGTCTTGTAAACTATAATTTCCTTGAACCACCTCCAAGTGTTCAACTGCAAACAGAGACAATCACTTACTCAAGAGTCTTCTCCACAATCAAACTACTGCCCATGATTTTGTAAATGAATGCAAGGGCAAGGGCAATACCGTTCCAAACCATAAAAGAGAGATACCAGATTAATTAAAACCTCGTCATTGCCTACATTCTACTCCAAGGACCTCATAATGGACCCCTCACATTTCCAAGAGGAGAAACACTCTTCGGTGGGCCACACTTGTTTAGACGATAAAGTCAAACCTTCTCAATCATATTTCAATCTTCAGGGAAATTTTCCCCTGGAAATTTTATACCTTAGTGTTCTATTCCAAGGTCAGAGGATAGAGCTCCATGAGATTTCACCACATGTCTTGCCCAGCATTGGTCTGATCAAACTGAGGGCTTTCCTGCCAGCAGTCCAACTGTAAATAATAACACTTGAGACCAGTTGGATTTCTGACTTCTAGGTAATTTTACAAAGCTTTAACCACTAAACCATGATCAAACAACCTGCCATGGGAAAGCAGAGTGTACATGGTGCTGCAGCAAAGACATAAGTAAGTGACCTCAGTGACTGTCCATTTAATTATCCTTAGCTCTCCACTGTCCCTCTCTGGCTCTCTGCTGTTTCCACAGCATGCTGCATAATCAAACACTAAACACTTCCCCTTGTGTAGCCACCACAACTGGATTACATAAGATGTGAAATATGACCTGAACAACAACAACCACAACAGAAATCCCTTAGCTGCTGACACAGCTATATCAACTATTAGTTTTGCCTAGTGGGGATGAAAAGTTAAAAAAAAAATACCTGAAAGGATAAGTTATTTAATAACTATTTTAGATGTCTATAATACAAAGTAGATATTTCTTTTTGTTTTCATTTATCCATTCCCAGGATTCTGGAAAGTCAATACATACTCTTTATTACCAAAATTTCTCGACCGAGGCATTGAGTAAAACTCTATAACCTCAGCAGCATATTTTGAATCTCATTAAAATATGTGCATTTTATGTTTGAAAGTTTCCTTTTTCAATTACATCTCTAGTGAAAAATTACCACTGCTGGCTTGTTGGATAAAAAGGAAATAATAATTCTAATGAAGTTATTCTTTTTCTGCAAAAAATGCTAAGGCTGACAACCTAACCTAATCATCACATGTGCTAATTTCACTGTGCTATAACATATAAAACTCCAATTTGACATATAATCAGCAGAGGACCAGTTTTCCCACTTAGTTATTCAGATTTTAACTTCAGACATACAGGTAATTCTTTAAGTACCTTCCAAATACAAAGACAAAAAAGGTGGCAGGCACAGCCTAAAATAATGGTTAAGAGCAGAGGTTCCAGACCTTATTGGTTCAAATTTTGCCCCTGCCAATTACTAGCTGCATGATCTTGAGTAAGTTACTTAATCTCTCTGTGCCTCAGTTTCCCCATCTATAAAATAGATACAGTAATCATACCTATCTCACAAGGTTGTTATGAAGATTGAATTAAATGGATTGTCTGGGAGTTCCCGTCGTGGCACAGTGGTTAACGAATCCAACTAGGAACCATGAGGTTGCGGGTTCGATCCCTAACCTTGCTCAGTGGGTTAAGGATCCGGCATTGTTGTGAGCTGTGGTGTAGGTCGCAGATGCGGCTCGGATCCTGCATTGCTGTGGCTCTGGTGTAGGCTGGCAGCCACAGCTCCAATTAGACCCCTAGCCTGGGAACCTCCATATGCCATGGGAGCGGCCCAAGAAAATGGCAAAAAGACAAATAAATAAATAAATAAATGGGTTGCCTGAAGTCTGGGAGGGTTATGCCTTCTGCTTGGTTTTTGTTCCTCAGGATTGCTTAGGCAATTCTGAGTCTTTTGTTGTTCCATATAAATTTTGGATTCTTTGTCATAGTTCTATGAAAAATGTCATGGGTAATTTGATAGTGATTGCATTGAATCTGTAGATTGCTCTGGGTAGTATGCCATTTTTATGACCATCAGCAGATGAATGATTTCAGAGGATGTGGTATATATACACAATGGTATACTACTCAGCCATAAAAAAGAACAAAATAATGCCATCTGCAGCAACATGGATGGAACCAGAGACTCTCATACTAAGTGAAGTAAGTCAGAAAGAGAAAGACAAATACCATATGATATCATTTATATCTGGAATCTAATATATGGCACAAATGAACTTTTCCACAGAAAAGAAACTCACGGATGTGGAGAACAGACTTGTTGCCAAGGGGCAGGGGGACAGAGTGGGATGGACTGGGAGTCTGGGGTTAACAGATGCAAACTATTGCATTTGGAATGGATAAGCAATGAGATCTTGCTGTATAGCACAGGGAACTATATCTAGTCACTTGTGATGGAATGTGATGGAAGATAATGTGAGAAAAAGAATACATACATATGCGTGTGTGTGTGTATGACTGGGTCATACAAAAAAAATCCTGTCGCCTTAACAAATTAATTGTTAATTAATTCGTAATTAATTAGTTAAACACTTGCTTGGCTTTTCCTATTTCCCACCCCAGCTACCATCCCAATGCATTCTTTCTTTCCCTACCAAACTTCCTGAAGAATCGTTTAAGATAAATGACCCAAATGCCCACTGTCTCCTTTTGCCCTAATCCCCATTACAATCTGGCTTCCACCACTGCCATTCTACTAAAACAATTCTCCACAAGGTCAGTGATCAACGCAGCTTGCTAAAACGCAGCATCATCCTCTCAGTCATTTGGGAAGTTCTGGGTAGAGGTTAAGTACCTGCATCTCTTTCTCAACATCCTCTTTTCCCTTGGTTTCTAAAACATCCCTCTCTTTTCTTCCTCTAGCCTAGACTCCCTCCTTCTCAGTCTCTGTTTCAGGTCTTTCTTCCTCTGCCCTGAGTAGCAGACATTCCTCACCCTTCTCCTTCTCCCTCTATAAAACATTCTTCCTGTAGGCGATCGCATCTTCTTAAAACGAGCTCATTACAGATAACACTCAAATCCTCATCTCTAACCCCAGCCTACATCTAAACTATCTCTCTCCAGGATATTACATGAAAGTCCCCATTAGCATTTGAGATTCAATAAGCTCAAAATCAAAGTCAGCGTTTTCCCTTTCTAACTTCCTGAATTCTGTTTCTCCTGCTTTTCATCTTAATGTCAGTGCCAGCAAGAATGAGCCTCTTGGAGTTCTTTTCCCCTGCTTCGCTCATGTTTATTGGCTGTAGTATGTGCTTGTACCTATGCTAACTCATAATCATTACATTCTTATGAGGATGAAGCGGACATCGTTCCCCCTATTTTAAAGACGTGAAAACCAAGACTTAGGTAAAATACATAAGATCTCAAAAAGTCAAAAGCTGAGATCTGAATTCACATGTTTTATCTACCAAACCCAGGCTGCACAATAGAATACCACTGGGAATACTTATTTAAACTTAAAGACGTACATTCCAACCATTGCCTTTACTGAGAGCCAGGTTGAAGGAGACAATAGCGATCATGACAGTTCAAGACAGACATTCCTGCCACCACGGAACCCAACACAGGATTAAACAAGCAAGCTATAATCAAATACAGAAAGTTCTATGATACAGGAGGCAAAGATTGAAGCATCTAACTTAAAAGATAGTATAGGGAGCTCTCAGGGAAGGCCTTCTAGAAATAACATCTGCGTTGAGAACCGTAATATTAGCAGGTGTCAGCAAAGCAGAGGGAACGGTGGTCAAATGCGTTTCAGAGACAAAAGCTATTGCAAAAATAATAATAATAAACGTTGGCATAAATGCAGAAAAACTGAAACCCTCATACACGGTTGGTGGGAATGTAAAATGGTGCAGTCCTGATGGAAACCAGTCTAGCCATTCCTCAAAAATTAAAAATTCAATAACCATATTATCCAGCAATTCCATGTCTGGGTACTGAAAACTGGGTTTTAAAGAGATATCTGTACACTCATTTTCAAAGGAGCATTATTCACAACAGCCAAAAGATGGAAGCAACCCAGTGTCCATCAGATGAATGGATAAACAAAATGTGGTCTATTCATACAATAGAATATTATTCATCCTTAAAAAGGATGAAAATTCTGATACGTATTATAACATGAAAGACCCTGAGGAACCCTATCCTTTTGAGAACCAGTCCAAAAGGACAACTACTGTATGGTTTCACTTCTATGAGTTACTTAGAAGAGTCCAATTCATAGAAAGTAGAATAGTGGTTTCCAAGGTGGGGAGGAAGGGGAAATTGGGAGTTACTGTTTAATGGATACAGAGTTTCTGTATGGGATGATGAAAAAGTTCTACAGGAGTTCCCGTCGTGGCGCAGTGGTTAACGAATCCAACTAGGAACCATGAGGTTGTGGGTTCGATCCCTGGCCTTGCTCAGTGGGTTAGGGATCTGGCGTTGCTATGAGCTGTGGTGTAGGCCAGCGGCTATAGCTCCAATTAGACCCCTAGCCTGGGAACCTCCATATGCCAGAGGAGCAGCCCTAGAAAAGGCAAAAAGACAAAAAAAAAAAAAAAAAAAAAAAAAAAAAAAAAAAGAAAGAAAAAGTTCTACAGACGGATGGTGGGTGGTGATGACTGTTGTACAACAATGTCAATGAACTGTACACTTAAAAATGGTGAAGATGGTGAATTTTATGTCATGTGTACTTTAACCACAATTTTTTAAAGTATTCCAGACACTATGAACAGTAAAGTGAAGATCAGAAAGCAAAAGAACGAACCTAGAGAATCTGAAGAAATCAAAAATTCAGGAAGGCTGGGGGCAAAAAGACCAAAAACACACATTTGCAGTTGACATGACTTCTCAACTAGATACGATCTTTAAGCGTCTGAGGCCATGTACTGTTTTCCAAAGAGAGCAACCATATGTGAGTTTTTGGCATCATGGTATTAGGTCAGGAAAAAAAAAAAAAAAAAACATGTTAACAATTGCCTAATCAGAAATGAGAGCCTTCTCAAGCTTCAAAGTTAGGAAACTTTCACCAAATTCCAAGAGCCCTGTAAAGTCTTTCTAGGCTGAGGGTGCAGAGGAATCTTACTCCCATGAAGCCTAAACCACAAAGAGTCTCAGGGCGCCCTCACGGCTCTCGGAAAAGACAAGTAGTACTTGTTGCTTTTGGAGGGCAACCTAGCTCATGAGGGGGAAAAGTGCTTTCGCCTGTGTTCTCTGAATGTTTTGCACATCTTGAGCTTATGTTGCTGATCATTACGGCTCTGCCTGCGAGTAGGATTATACGCAAGGTTGTGCCAGTGGTTCCATTTTCAGGGTATCTCTCTCATCCGTAAAATTGAATTCAGGCTAAGAGCTGGCACACAAAGTCCTGGCTCACAGAATATCTTCATTGATGTACTATGTAAATGAGCATATTCATACTCACACATTGGCATGTGCATACATAAGCATAGACACACATAGGCACATACATACAAAACGTGGGTAATAATGAAAATTTTTAAGGTGTATAGCTATAACGGATTTTAAGAAGCTTTCATCACTGCCATATATCATAGCTTTACAAAGGTACTGCAGTCTTAAACTAAAATAGTTCATTTCCAATATGAAATTTGGCGTGTGATTAATTTATTCGAGCACCTGGTTCTTATTACTTACTCAATAGGCTTGAATAGGAAAATACAATGTGTTCGCACACTGACTGAGAGAGCAAGCACAGTGTATGTACCAGTAAGAGACACATACCCATCTCTCCCTGCTCCCCAGGAGGTAACTGCTCCCATGAGACTAAAGAAGCACCCAGCACCTAGTATTTTCCAGGAAGACAGGGGAATGAAAACAGAGATTTAGCCAGAAAGAAGTCAATGTCGTATCAGAAGTAGAAGAGCAGACAGCCAGTGAAGTGGACAGAAAGTCAAGGGTAAAGAGCAAAGATGAAAGAGGAAGGATTTACAAACTTTAGTTACAGTTTAAATTTGAAGAAGACCCATCAGATTATAATTTTCTCAACTCAGGAATCTGTACAGTTTACTCCTCATGCAGTGAATGTATTCTATAAATGTTGACAGAAACAGGGAGCTCCCATCGTGGGTGCAGCAGAAACGAATCCAACTAGGAACCATGAGGTTGTGGGTTCAATCCCTGGCCCCGCTCAGTGGGTTAAGGATCTGGCGTTGCCATGAGCTGTGGTGTAGGTCACATACGCAGCTTGGATCCTGCACTGCTGTGGCTGTGGTGTAGGCTGGCAGCTGTAGCTCCAATTTGACCCCCAGCCTGGGAATCTCCATATGCCTCGGGTGCGGTCCTAAAAAGCAAAAAAACAAAAACAAAAACAAAAACAAAAAAAACGTTGACAGAACATCACTTAAAAAGAAGGAAATGAGGCCCACTGTGCTTCTTGTTGATCTTCATACCAATCCCTTTACTCTAAACAAAATCGTGGCATGTCTGAATATTCACAATTTATGGGTCAGGAAAGCAAGGAGATTTGTGTGGGGCAGGAAGCAAAGGGTCCAGCCCTAGAATTACCCAATCGAATGGAATCAGCCTAACACATCTCTGGATTTGCTCTGTCACAAACCGGCAACAATGAATAATTCAGTGTCCTTGGCTGTTTGAACCTCCACTACTCAACTATGGAGCCTAGACTCAACTGCCTTCTCTCTGATGATATATTTTTTGGCTTGACTGAACTATAATTTCGCTTGACTCACTTAGTCTGCTAGGGACACATTATACAGTCTAAGATGAAAGATGTTTATCCGATTAGTTAATGTATCAGACTTGCAGATGAACTAAAAGAGGAGGGAAAAGAAAAACTCAAAAGCTTAGGGGGAAAAAAAATGTCACCTGCCAACATAGCATTAATCTCATCCATTCTTCCAGTATCATTCCTCTTTGTATTCAACAATAGGTCTCAAATTTCATCTGCTGAAACTCTGTATGAGTCAGCCTGAAATGAACAATCAGGTTTGTGTGAAATCTAACACAAAAGAAAGTTAATTTTGTTTTTAAATTCTATTTGCTCGATTTTCCTTGGGCCAATGGGTACGTCTATACTTGACGGTCAATGTCAGGCTAACCCTCAGTCTTCTTATCTGTAAAATGTGTGGTAGTAGAGGACCTCTATTTAGGGGTGCTTCTGGGGTGATCTTTTTCTGTTTTTGCTTTTGAGGGCTGCACCCGTGGCCTATAGAGGTTCCCAGACTAGAGGTTGAATTGGAGCTTCAGCTGCCGGCCTACACCACAGCCACAGCAACATCAGATCTGAGCCACGTCTGTGACCTACACCACAGCTCACGGCAACGCCAGATCCTTAAGCCACTGAGCAAGGCCCAGGATTGAACCTGTAGCCTCATGGTTCCTGCTGCGACATGCTGGGAACTCCTGGAGTGATTTTTATGATCACAAAAATTCAAATAAGCTAGCAATGGAGTTCTCTTCGTGACTCAGTGGTTAACAAACCCGACTAGGATCCATGAGGATGTGGGTTTGATCCCTGGCCTCGCTCAGTGGGTTAAGGATCCGGCGTTGCAGTGAGCTGTGGTGTAGGCCAGCAGCTGTAGCTCCTAGCCTGGGAACTTCCATATGTCCAGGGTGTGGCCCTAAAATAGCAAAAAATAAAATGAAATAAAATAAGCTAGCGAATATTGGTTGCATCTTCCAATACGAGGAGCCCCCGGTCTGGCTCTGCCTCCTCCAGCAACACTAGGGCCGTTTTCACCATTTCCCCTTTGAGCCCTAAGGTGACAGTGTGGGTGGTCGGCTCCACCCCAAAGGCATGCAGGCTGTAAAGCAAAGGCTGCTGAGCTGGAAACTGAATGTGTGAGTTTCTTCTGAGGATGATGTTTCTAAAGAATCTGTGCCCAAGTGATACGCAGCCTCTCTGCCATCTTATATTCCCAGATCGGGTCAGAAAGAACCGGCTTAAAGTTAATGGTTTCAGAGTACCAGCTATTAGCATTTCAGTTTGCTTTTATGTGCTCCCCCTCTGTTCCTGACTGTTACCTATTAAAACTTCACAGTAACAGAGACTATCCAAATGGATCACTGACTTCACAGCAGTCAAAAGGAATCCAGAAGAAGAAATCAGACATTCTAAATGCATAACCAATGTCTGTGTTTATAAGAGAGCACATTATCTCATAAACTAGATTTAAGATAATCTGTTCTGAATCCTATTTCCTTTAAGAGGCAGGGTTGAATTTTCTGATTTTATTTTCATTATGCTCCGATCTGCCAAAAGATACACAGTGTGTGTTGCCATTCTGCCTCGAATCCGCACTGTCAAAAATGCCTGGGACCGCAGAACCATAGCCATGTACCTCCCTGAATGCTTTCTGCTCTCCTAGGATGCCTCATACTTCAAAAATAGGAGTTTTCTCCTTTATGGCCAATATCTTCTAATCGAACAAATGCTTTTTAAAGAATGTTCATCATGAAAAGAGAGAGAGGGTGTACGTTTGTGTGTCAGCTTTCTCATGCAACGCTCTGAGACCACGGAACAATTTTCTCTATTGCAAAGACATTCCAAATCCACCCACTTCTCTCCATTTCCACTGCTACCCCCTGGGGCAAGCCTCCATCACCTCTCGCCCACCACACTCCCTAAAAACAGCCTCCTTCTGGTCTTCCTCTTATTCCCCGCCTATGGTCTATCTCCACAGCAGTCAGAGGAACCTCTTCACATAAGTAGATCAGATCATGACATTTCTTTGCTTAAAACCTTCTTCCATCTTCCTAATGGGCTCCCAGTGCACAGAGAATAGAATCCTAATTTCTTATTGCAATCCAGCCCCTGCATGTCTTTTCCAAGCCACAGCAAGCCACCCTGCATTCACAGTTCTCCACTCCCCTGGTCTTCTTTCTGTTCCTTAAAAACTTCCTCCCCAGCTTTGCAAGTCTGTCGCTTTCTCATCAGTCTCTTCCCAAACCAGCCCACCCCTGGTCATCTTACCCAAAACAGCTCCCTCATTCCAGGCACTATCGATCATATATTCTGCTTATTTATGTGTGCTTATTTTTTGTCTGTAAGCTCCATGAAAGCAGAGATAAAGAATATCTTCCTTTCAAACCCTCCTACATTGTTGGAGGGAATGTAAATTGGTGCAGCCACTATGGAGAACATAGTATGGTAATTCCTTTAAAAACTAAAAATAGAGCTCCCGTTTGATCCAGCAATCTCACTGCTGGACATATCTCTGGAAAAGATAAAAACTCTAATTTGAAAAGATATAAGGACCCCAGTGTTCATCACAGCACCATTTACAACAGTCAGGACACGGAAGCAACTTAAATGTCCACGGACAGATGAATGTATAAAAAAGATGTGGTACATACATACAATGGAATATTACTCAGCCATAAAAAAGAATGAAATAATGCCATTTGCAGCAACATGAATGGAAGCAGAGACTATCATACTAAGTCAAACTAAGTGAGTCAGTCAAATATCATATGATGTCACTTTTATGTAGAATCTTTAAAAAAAATATACAAATGAGCTTATGTATAAAACAGAAATAGACCAACAGACACAGAAAACAAAGCTGTGATTTCCAAAGGGGAAGGGGGGAGAGATAAATTAGGAGTTTGGGATGAACATATACACACTACCAGATATAAAATAGATAACCAAAAAAAAAAAAAAAATAGATGACCAACAGGGACCTGCCATATGGCACAGGGAACTACATTCAATATTTTATAATAATCTATAAGGGGAAAGAGTCTGAAAAAGAGAGTTCACGTTATGGTACAGTAGGTTGAGACTCCAACTGCACAGTGGCTTAAAGGATCTGGCATTATGTCACAGCTGCAGCTTGGGTTCAGTCCCTGGCCCAGGAACTTCCATATCCCATAGATGTGGCCATAATGAAAAAAATTTTTTTTAAGAATGTGAAAAAGAATAGATAACTATGTCTGTATAAATGAATCACTCTGCTCTGCACCTGACACTAACACAACATTGTAAAGCAACTATACTTTTTTAAAAAGTCTATCTTCTTTTCTTCTTTCATTCAGCTCAGATCTTCCTCAACTTATAATGGGAGTACTAAACCCATTGTTAAGTTGAAAACATCATGTCAAAAATGCACTTCATACACCTAGTCTCCCAAATATCATAGTTTAGCCAAGCTTCCCTTAAAACGTGCTCAGGAAACACATCAGCGTACAGCTGCGCAAAATCAGCGCACACAAAGCCTATTTTATCCTCAAGTGTTGAATAGCTTATGTAATTTATTGAATACCGTACTTGAACGTGAAAACCAGAATGGCTGTCTAGGTGCAGGATGTAGGTGTAGCGGTTATCCACCCTGGTCGCATGGCTGACTGGGAGCTGCAATTGGCCAGCATCTCAAGAGACGGCCAACAAACCACGTAGGGCTGGCCTGGGAAGAGATCCAAGTTTGAATTCGAATTACAGTTTCTACTGAATGAGTATGGCTTCAGCACCCCTGTCAAAGAGGCTACCTAACAAGTCCCAGGAAAAAACCTGGCTTACCCAGTCTCACCTCTCTTACAGTTTCTCCTAAGTTACAACCCTTCTTTACATCGCTCCACTCTGCCACCCCCACCCTGACAGAGACAAGTGAAGCGAGTTTAACGGACCGTTTTGCAACAGTTTTGAGAGGTGTGGACATGTCTACAACTTCTGAATTCTAACTCTAAAGAAAGTCTAATTTTTTTTTTTTTTCTCATTTATCTACTCCCTGGCTGGTAACGAAACCTGCTTGGCAATTAGCTGTTAGATTTTCACACCCAATTTAACACTTCCATTAATTATAAAAAGTAAAGTCCAAATGTGAAATCATTTAAGCCTCATCTACTTTTTGCTGGTAGGATGCCCTGAGTCCCACTGGGTGGAGCCTAGCACTGCCAACACCTTGACAGCTCACCTGCTGTCAGGTCTGCTGAGACCGGCCTGACTATCTTTCTGCCAAGTCAAGGAAGAGGCATCCTGGAAAACCAAAAATCCAGCTCCTTTGTTCCACAAAAAAAAAAAAAAAAAAAAAACGATTCATTCTTAAAAGTCGCCATGTAACCAAGTATATTCAACTCATATCCCGTCATCTAGCCAAACAGAAACAGATTCAAGGACACAGAGAATAGACTAGCGGTTGCCAGGGGGAGGCGGGAGAGGTGGGATGGACGGGGAGTTTGGGGTCAGTAGATGCAAACTATTACATTTAGAATGGATAAACAATGAGGTCCTGCTGTACAGCACAGGGAACTATATCCAGTCTCTTGGGATGCACCATGATGGAAAATAATATGAGAAAAAGAATATGTGTGTGTGCGTGTGTGAGACTGGGTCACTACACTGTACAGCAGAAATTGACTCCATACTATAAGTTAATTATATTCTAATAAAAAATGAATTTAAAAAAAGAGATAACTCTCCCACATGAAAAGACAAGGAAAGTCAACTGGGGCTATCACTAGTTCAGATATTATTTGTTGGCTGTCTCAGAGTGTAAGTGCACAGACAGCAAATACACTATTTGACTCTTCCAGAGCCCCCTGAAACAGAAGCATGTACGGAAAAGAACATAAAAATCTCTGAAGAAGAAGAAATGTCAAATATCAGGTCTGGGTTCTAAGACAAGTGCTGATGCTCAATGCTCACCTGAAAAGCAGAGGTTTCTGGCTAGATTGTCTGGTCATTTCAACAGCCAATGGAGTTACCATTTTTCTGTACAGCTTCCACGGTTCCAGCCCAGCCCTACTGATTCCAAATCTCCAGGGTTAGGGTCTGGATGCCTCTGTGTGTGTGTTGCTTCTGAGGTAAAGCGATAATCAACCACACTTAGAAACTACTGATCTACAGAACCTAAAACTTGAAATCAAATACCCTCAGAAGCCAGGCAGTTCAATGAGCAAAGCAGATGAGTAAAAGACACAGGTAGTGATGGCGCATGCATGCAAACTGTATTAGAGAAACAAACACTGCGGGCCACATCTGATCTGCTGCTCTTGACTTTGCTGTTTTTGTATTTCGGTTATAACTTCTTGAAGCTGGGCACCAAATCTCATTCATTTCTGTGCCTGGTATAGTGTGGAAGAGACAGTAGGTTCAATCAATGTTTGCTAAATTATTGACGAAAATGAGGGGAAATCCCAACTCTTCTGACGTGATTAAAAGAACTGCCAGGAAAACGCCTTCTCATTCATTCATGCAACCAACATGAATTACACACCTACTACGTATATAAGGCTCTAAGGACACTGAATTGAATAAGATAGACAAGACTTCTATCCATGTGGGGTTGGCACTGGGACAGAAGGAGAAAGAGACAGGTAATAAAGATGCATAAATAAGCCAATTTCAGACAGTGATGTTATTCAGAATTAAAATAGCTGCATTTAGTCTCACAGGTGGTTAAGCCACACAGAAGTCAGTGGAGCTGAAGAATATCCACTTGATGGGGGGCAGAGGAGGCGTGGGGGTTGAGAATTACATCACCTGAGCTCTGCCACCATGCCAGTGGAGGGACAAATCATTTAATCGATCTGGAGGAATTAGGTGAAATGGTCTCTAAGACTTCCCGGCCCTAAGATTTTTATATTCTATTAGTAAAGACACAGGAGCCAGCATTTCACATACCGGGATGGTCATGCCCAGTCTAGTGTCCAAATACTTTGAGGTCCCGCCCCTTCATGGTTGGCTCAAGATGTTTACATGTTATTATAGACTGAAAATATCTTCCAAGCGTTTCACGAGTCCACCTCTACAGTTGACCTAAGGCAAAACCACAGGCTCAGATATTTACTGCCACAGTGCAATGGCTACCGGCATGCCCAGACGATATTATGAAGCTGGCAGAGTCGCAGGCCCTAGGGCAAGGGAAACCAAATATCAAGTTCAAGGTGATTAAGGAATCCAGAAATTAGTCAAATTCCCTCATTCAACAAACATTAATAAGAGACTGCAGGAAACACTGGTCTGGTTCCTAAGGAAAACACACACACACACACACACACACACACACACACACACACACACACACACACACACACACAGTCTCCTCCCATAATCCTAAGCACTCGGGTCTGGAGCAGAGATACTGAACCTGGGTTTCAGCGGCTCCAGGAACCTCATGCAATTAAATGCCAAATTAAGGAGAGTTTTTATTAAATTCCCAACAGGGTCGATGATCCAAACTAGAGACATTACACAAGACACCTGAGGCAAGGACTCTCTTTGACTTATGCGAATCCCCATTATATAAACAAGGAAACTGAGGTTTCGGGAAGGGAACATGCCAAGACGCAGCCAAGAAGCGGGCCCGGCAAAAACTTGAACCTTGATCTGCTCAACTCCACAGTCTGGTGTTTTTCCCCGTGTGCCACGCCCTCGCACACTGTTTTCATGACTTACCAAAAATAAAAATATTTGTTGGCTCTCTGTTCTGTTCCATTGGTCTATATGTCTGTCCTCTTGCCAGTTTCATATTGCCTTTTTTTTTTTTTATGGCCACATCCACGGAATGGGGAAGTTCCCAGGCCAGGGAGTGAACCTGTGCCACAGCAGCGACAACACCACATCTTTTTAACCAGCTGTGTCACAAGGGAATTCAAAAAAATAAAAATAAAATAGAGAAAAAGGATGTTTAAAAGTACGAGTCAGCTGGAGTTCCCTGGTGGCTCAGTAGGTTAAGGAGCCAGCATTGTCACTGCTATGGCTTGGGTTCAATCCCTGCCCTGGGAATTTCCACATCCCATGACTGCAGCCAAAAAAATAAATAAATAAACAGACCCAATAAGTCAGTGAAGGCCCCGGAGAACAAGAATCACCCTCGTGTGCTGTCAGGACCAAAGGCAGAGTCAAGCCCTCTACTTCTAGAAGCTGCCGAAGCCAAAATCTCCATTTCTCAATTTCTGCCTCTATCCCACTAGGACAAGATGACAGAAGAAGTACAAGAGCCCAAAGTAGGGGCTTATGACTTCAGAGATTCTTTCCCCAAAGAGTCAAAGCACATGAATCTCTTCAGGCAGCCCAAGACCAAAGTTGCTGTCCTACACATTCCCAAGGCCGGAGTTGGGTAACTTTTTTCCACCCCTAGATTTCAGTGGGTTTGCATACCTTCCACTTTGTGAACTTCCCTCTGGTTTTAATTCTTGGCCTTGACCCCTCGTATTCACACAAATGGTTGTTTCCATTTCATGAGTCATAGTGGGATTTATATAAAAACGGCAACCCCCAAATTATGCATCAAACATGACAGAATTTTGAGTTAAAAGATAAACACATATTGTGGTGTAATGGACAGAACACAGTCTTTGGAATCAGGATCCAGTCTAAATCCTAGGACTGCTATTCAGTAACTGCATAACCCCGGGTAAGTTACTTTACCTGTCAGAACCCTGACTATACACTTTCTAAAAGAGGGACAGTGATGTTTCAGATTCCAATAATCAATGAATTTTTGGTGAGTGCCTCCTTTGCTGTTCTCGGCTCTAGGGGTACATTGGTGAATGTAACAGCTAAGCTTCCTTCCTTCATAAGGCTTATATTCTAGGTAGAAGAAACAAATGGCCCAACAGATAAATCAGAAAATAAAAAAATCATTTTAATAACACTAATCGCATGAAAATAATATCTGGAGTTTCTCTTGTGGCTCAGCAGGTTAAGAACCCGACATGATATCCATCGAGGATGTGGGTTCAATCCCTGGCCTCGCTCATTGGGCCAGGGATGGGGTGTGGCTGTGGCTGTGGCGTAGGCCTGGAGCTACGGCTCCAATTCAGTCCCTAGCCCGGGAACTTCAATATGCCGCAGGTATGGCCACAAAAAGGAAAATAAAAAGATAAAACAAAATAAGGTAAAGTAACATAAGATAAAATATAGCTAATGGCTCAGAAGCATATACAATATGCCAGAAACTATTATGATTATCTCATACTATTGACTTAATTCTCATAATGAAGGAAACTAAGGTCATTATAACCATTTTTTTTTTCCCACTGTACAGCAAGGGGGTCAGGTTATCCTTAGATGTATACATTGAATAACCATTTTATAGAGCAGAAAACTAAAGACCCAAAAGGTTAAGTAATGTGCTCAAAGTCACACAGCCAGTAAGTGGCAGGGCCAACCAAGATTGAAACCCAGATAATCTGACAGCAGAACCTCACCCTACAACTGCACCAAGTAAATTAACAAAAACAAAATGAATGATACAAGAGTTCCCTTTTCAGTGCAGCGGAAACAGATCCGATCAGTATCCATGAGGATGCAGGTTCGATCCCTGGCCTCACTCAGTGGGTTGGGGATCCGGCACTGCTGTGAGCTGTGGGTTGGAGACCCAGGTCAGATCCTGTGTGGCTGTGGCTACGGCGTAGGCCAGCAACTGTAGCTCCAATTCGACCCCTAGTCTGGGAATTTCCATATGTCGTGGGTGAGGCCCTAAAAAGCAAAAAAAAAAAAAAAAGAAAGAAAAGAAAAAAAAAAAGAATGACACAACAGAGGGAGATTGCTATAGCTTGGTTGGTCAGGGAAGCCACACTGAGCAGGTGTCATTTTAGGCAGGACTAAAATTACAAGAAAAAGCCATTCCCAGGGTAAAGATCTAAAGAGAGTGTTCCAAGCAGGAAGAATAGCTGGTACAAAGGCCCTGAGGAAGAATCAGGCTGGTGGCTTCCAGGGACAGAAAGAAGGCCAGCTGGTCTGAGCACAGTGGACAAGTTTAGGGAAGTACATTAGATGAGTTTCCAGATACAGGCAGAGCCAGATCCTTCAGGGCCTTGCTGGCCAGAGCACAATAATTTTTTTTTCTTTTCCTTTTTCTTTTTACAGCCACACCTGCAGCATACGGAAGTTCCCAGGCTAGGGGTCGAATTGGAGCCACAAGCTGAGGCCTACACCACAGCCACGGTAACACCAGATCTGAGCTGCCTCGGTGACCTACCCCACAGCTTGCGGCAACGCCAGATCTTCAACCCACTGAGCAAGAGCAGGGCTCGAACCTGCATCTTCATAGGCACTAAGCTGGGTCCTTAACCCACTGAGCCTCAATGGGAACTCCAGGGCACAAGGATTTTACTCTGTGTGTGCGATGCAGAGTCGCTGAAAGACTTTAAGTGGAGAGGTGATTCAATCTGCTTTCTATTTTTAAAGTCTGAGTCCAACTGACGTGTGGAGAATGGATTATGAGGAGGAGGGGGCTGTGCAAAGCTGATGCAGGGAGACCAGTGTGGGGGCGCAGAAGTCCAGGCAAGAGAGAGACGATGCCTTGGCGCATGGTGGTCGTAACAGAGGTGGGGAAAAGTGCAAAGGTCAGGAGGTGTTAGAGAGGAGACACGAGGATTGGACGAGGATGGCCAAACACCTGGTGGCATATCCGGCACTCAGTAGGCACGTGCAAATGTTCTCTGCCGTCCCTGTCCAGCAGTACTGAATAAGAGGCTTGGGATAAAACTATAAATCATAGCCCACATGACTAAGCCTCTCTGATGCCCCCCGCCCCAGTTCCTCCAAAGAAGCCCAGCACTTCAGAGAGACACTGGGAAGGCACCAAGTTCAAAACACAATGGAGAATTGATCTATTAAAGGAGCTGGACTGTTAAATTAAACCCGTTTCTGTGTGCCAAGCCGGAACACAAAGGGACCAGTCTTCTTCAACAATAAAGACCAGTTAAGAGGAGACTCCGGTTACACAATCTCCTCCTCTTCACCGTGAGGCACTTAGATGGAATTTTTTTTTTTTAATAGAAAAGACAAACTCTTGGGTAAATGTAATAATTGTTTCAATAATGTGCCCCCACCACCCAAGACGTTTAAAACAAGAAAGAAAGGCGGGGGGGGGGGGCAGAAACTAGAAAATTGGGATTCTTCTATTACAGGATCGGTTCATTGCGGTCTCAAGTGCAGGTTCGATGGGACCATGGGACGATGCTGTTGGGGAGATCTGATGGCCTGATAGCGACTCAAGACGCAGAAGGAAGATTATCTGCCAAGTATTGAAAAAAGAAAGAAGCAAACAAGCTACCAAAATAAAACAATCAGAAGCTCCTAAGTTCATCAATGAAACCAACTGAAATAATTTTTCACAGGTTACCTGAAATAGGTTCCTTTTTTTTTTTTTTTTTGCTTCTTAGGGCCACACCTGAGGCACACAGAAGTTCCCAGGCCAGGGGTCAAATCGGAGCTACAACTGCCGGCCACAGCAACAGCCACAGCAATGCCAGGTCCAAGTCATGCCTGTGACAGCAATGCCGGATCCTTAATCCACTGAACAGGGCCAGGGATCAAACCTGTGTCCTCTTGGATACTAGTTGGGTTCATAATCCACTGAGCCACAACAAGAACCCACCAAATAGGTTCTTTTTAGAGAAGGCTTTCCTCAAAAATGTCCCAAACAAACGGTCCTATGGTGACCTCAATCCTCTCAAAAACAGCACTTATCATACATTTTTTTCTAACAACAAAAAAAGCCAATTGATCTAAGTTACACACTAATAATCACCCAAAGCTGACAGAGAATCTCCTTGTGCTTCTTAAACTCAAAATAACTCAAGCCCCAGGAATCAGACCCTCGGTTGAGAGCAAGCCCAGAATAGGAGAGAAATGTCCTTCTCTCCACGGCCTCACTCAGGCAGTTCCAGCGTGAAGAGGAAATTACCCGTGAAGCTAAAACCAATGAAACTCTTATTCCAGTCTTTGGATTTTTAACCATTCAGGTCTTCCTCATTGTTCTAGTGCTGTGGTTTCACCAAGGATCTTCAAGATCAGTAATACTATTTTCATAATAATGCTATCATTTGCTTTTTTCACTCTGTTGACATTTGCACTGATGGCTTAAAAGAATGGCAGGTGAAACCGCAGGTACCTTGGCCCAAATCAAGTCAGTAGCACCAAAGTGCACTAGGAGTCACCATACATGCAGTCCAGTAAAAAAGAGAAAAAAGACAAAAGTTAATCTCATTTGAGAACGTCCCTGATACGGTTCCCATTGTGGCTCAGCGGTAGCGAACCTGACCAGTATCCTTGAGGATGCAGGTTCAATCCCTGTCCTCGCTCAGTGGGTTAAGGATCTGGCATTGCCATGAGCTGTGGTGTAGGTCACAGACACGGGTGGGATCCTGCATTGCTGTGGCTGTGGCATAGGCCGGCAGCTGCAGCTCCTATTGGACCCCTAGCCTGGGAAATTTTATATGCTGCAGGTGCAGCCCTGAAAAGCAGGAAAAAAAGAATGCCCCTGATAAAGCAGTAAAAAATATTAATGCTATTAAATCGCAAACATTTCTGTGAGAAAATGGGCAGTATACTTAAAGCCCTTCAAAGTAAAATGGCTTTCTCAAAGAAAAGCACTTGTGGGACTGTTTCAGTTGGAGACTCCAAGAGCCCCTTTTTTCATGGAACACCATTTTTATATGAGAAAATGACTGGCAAAACACGGTTCATCAGACTTTGTACTCAGGCAAACGTTTTCTCAAAAATTAATGAAGTGAGCCTGTCGTTTCATCTGTCATTTGCTGCCAATGATGAAATTTTGAGTTTTCAAGCCAAAATTGGAAATGCTGAAAATCTGTATTTGCCACCTTGGACTTGACAGCTTCCTAATACTTAAAGACTCTTCTGATAAGATGGGTGGTGATATTAATACATGTGACTTTTGACATCATGTAATGATATGTGTCCACATGTGGAAGAACTGTATAACTCAATGAAACAATAATTTTCCAAAAGACTAAAGCCTGATGTTACAAAATCATGCATGAGTAAGAGGTCCATCCCACGTGTAAAATAGATCAACAGGCAATATAACGGAATAGGAAAAGACAACTAATAAGGACTCAGATTCCACACTGAACTACCCTTTTAAAAAGTGTGACATCAAATCTGGTATAATATCAAAGAAGAATATTTACATTTCATAGCTGAAGAAGCAGTTAAAATACCTCCCTCTTCCATGAGTACCTGTGAAAAGGCTGGATTTTGTTCAGATACTTCAACCAAACCAATACATGGCAACAAAACACACTCAGTGAGAAGACAGCTTCTCTGCAGACATCAAAGAGATGTGCAAAAACAGAAAACAATGCCACCCTTCTTGCTATTTTTTTGTATAGGAAACATTTATTTTTCATAAAAATATTATGTTACTGTGTGGCAGAGTTTTTGCTATTTTTAATGAACTAATAAATATTTCTAAATTCTTCCATTTTAGTTCCTCACATGGTAAATATTAATAGATATAGCCCACGTAAACAAAAGCTTTTGGGGATCCTCAATAACTTTTAGCAGTAGATCAGCCCTCCATATACATGGGTTTTACACCCATGGATTCAATCAATCATGAATCCAAAACACTGAGGGGGGGGGGGGAATTCCAGAAAGTTCCAAAAGGCGAAACTTGATTTCGCCACATGCTGACGACTATTTTACGTGGCATGTACACTGCATTTACAACTACTTACATAGCACTTACACTGCAGAAGGCATTATATACTCTAGAGAGGACTGAAAATACACAGGAGGATGTGGCTAGGTTATAAACCTACTCCCTTTTGAGCAGGACTTGAGCATCCTTGGACTTGGGTATCTATGGGGAGCCCCTGGAACCACTCCCCCACAGATACTGGGGGACAACTCTAAGTCCAAAAGGGTCCTGAAGCCAATACATTGAGAATTTTGGCTTAGACCAAATATATAATAGCTGCCTTTTACATACACACACTGCACAAACAAAAAACAGAAAGAAGACAAACTGATTTCTTTGGATTCTATTGTGCAATTTACTTAAGGCCCATGGGCCCTGCTAATTTGCATGTCTGATTTACTCCAAATCCTTTCTTCCTCCTCCTCTCTGGCAAGAAACCACAGACAAATTCCACCGCTATTTCACAACCCCCTCTTAAGCAAACTGCGATGTGGCGGTATAGACATGGAGCTCGTCCAGCCTGGCAAACAGGGAGAAGGAGTTCAGCTCCAGGGCTTCCCAGCCAAGGGCCCTTTTCAAACATTAAATCCACAAAACACAGCATTAGCTTGCTCAAAGCAAATAGTTAATTTGTCCTTTCACTAGAAATCAAAAGGACAAAATCACACAGCTAGAGTGTGGCTGTAGCCCCCACACTAACCCTTCACCATCCGCCTTTCCTCAAGTAAGTAAATGACTAAACCATGAAGAATCAACAAGTCAGTCAATCCATAACAAATATTTATACTGTCTACCTGGAAAAAAGGATATATATAGTGACAAATAGAAAATTAACAATACAGGCAATAAAAAAAAGTCTGAATAAACGCTGCTATGTAAGAATGAAGAAAGGACACAGAAAAAAAAAGACATATATATACTTATGCACTAACATGAAGAAAGGCATGAATAAATGAGAAGAAAGTAGAAAATTAAACACAGGTATTAAGGGTAGCAAAGCTGAAAAATCAGTAAAGAGGACAGGACATTCTCAGATATCAGTGATTGGACCTTTTGGCTAAAATTCTGTTTCAAAAGGGAGAAAATGGAAGATGACACTAGAATGATAGATTGTACTCAGGTGATGGAAGGTCCTGAAAGTACCTTCTAGGTAGTCTAGAGTCAACCTAGACATATAATGAGGAGTCAAAAAAGCCTTTTGAAAAGGACAGGAACAAAATGGAAGTGTGCTATTTTATTTGCTGTTTTGGTTTTTAAACACTATTAACAATTCTGTCAAGTTAAAAGAAATCAGGAGTTACTATAGCGGTGCAATGTAGGAGAGCTGGGACACATTGGATCCCCAGCTGGACACAGTGGGTTAAGGATCCAGCATCGCCGCAGCTGCGGCTTGGGTCACAACTGTGTGGCTGGGATCCAACCCCTGGCTCGGAAACTCCATATGCCACGGGCAGCCAAAAAGGAAAAAAAAAAAAAAAAATTCAGTACTAGAGGCCAGGGGACCAGGTAAGGAAACAAAAAGCACAGACAGACATGAACTGAACTAGAAGATGGTGATGGAAATGAAAATGCATCCAGAGCTACACTGAGGCACAGAGATCTAGAATTTAACCTGGTGCCAAGACTGTAAAAAAAGATGGGGTCAGGAGTTCCCGTCGTGGCGCAGTGGTTAACGAATCCGACTAGGAACCATGAGGTTGCGGGTTCGGTCCCTGCCCTTGCTCAGTGGGTTAACGATCCGGCGTTGCCGTGAGCTGTGGTGTACGTTGCAGACGCGGCTCGGATCCCTAGCCTGGGAACCTCCATATGCCGCGGGAGCAGCCCAAGAAATAGCAACAACAACAACAACAACAACAACAACAAAAAGACAAAAGACAAAAAAAAAAAAAAAAAGATGGGGTCAGACACAGAAATAAAGAAGTCAAGGTCATGAACACATCTACTGAAAGCCTATTAAACTTCTTACTGTGCTAGACTGTACATGACATTCTGATCTGAAGCTAAAAAGACTTTAGCTTCAGCATGTGACTTTAAACATGCTGAGGGAGAGGGGTATGGAGATGATGGACTGGCACTGAGCATCCTTTCAATCTCCTACTATGGCGCCTTCCTATGCTGCAAAGGATGGAAAGCTAAGAACTACATTTCCCAGACACCTTTGCAGCCACGGTTCTGGATGAGGATATGGCTCTACAAATTACACGGCTCCAAGTGAGATTTAGACGGCAGAGAGAAAAGGGTGGCCATCTTCTCGCTGTTTTGACTTTTTCCAATAGGCAACACAGTCACAGAAACATTGAAGATTTCTGCAACAACATTCCAGGATCTGACCATTAGTTTTGAGGTTATCCAATGCCAGCCGTAATGGTGGTAACTTTCTGTTCCAGGATTGCAGCCACAGCCGTGTGTTTGTAAATATTGACAGTTCTAGTAAATGCTTCCTGATTCCTGGCCTTCTGGAGTGTGAAAGAGTCACAGCCCAACTGGCAGGCCAGTCTGTTTCAACAGCCCACCTCCAGAGGCTCAACCTCGAGGCCATTTCTCTGGTCTTCTCGAAGACTTTGTAAGAATATATTTCCCTATCTTATATAGTTTCTATTTCCAGCAACTAAATGCAGACACATAAATAAAGGCAAAACAACCAAGTGAAAGTATTTGATACACAGTTAAAAAAAAAAAAAAAGTATGTAAAACTTGGGAACAAAACCCGGCAGAGCTTAGAAAGGGGGGATTACTGCAGAGATGCAGCATTAAAGACTCCAAACTATGTTAATCCATTCTCTAAAATTTCCACAACTCATCTTTGGAATCAACAAAGAAAAACTGTCTTAGCTTTCTTAAGGAATTATAACATCTTACATTTATCTGGACTCCGAATGTGAGCAAAGGTTTTTGGGAAGAGTTCTCACTTCATTTTACCTGACAGAGGATACCGAAAGGGTGGGTATCATTGTTTTAATTAACCAAAGCACAGAGAAGGTAAATAGTCCGCCTAAGGTCACAGAGGCGGTAAGTTATTTGGTCCAACTCAAGTATTTCCTGCTTGAAACCTATTTTCTCTTGTTTGGTCTTCTGTCGGTTAACTATAAACATGTTCTAGAGTAAATGTTAAAATTGTTGGTGTAGAAATATTAGGAGCCTAAGAGGACTTGTAAAACCACCAAGAATTCAATGGGGCCTAACTGACAACCATGGAAAAAATCAAAAACGCCTGTGTAAATTTCTTTTCCAATTTTAACCTAAAATGTGGTGCCTGTGGCCACCCCACTGTTCCCATGACATGCTTCCAACACACACAGTCGGGGTAGCAAGTGTCATCCAATCATTCAGGCAGCTATTCATTTATTTTCCTATCATCCTAAGAGTTGGAAAATTAACAGTGTTGTGTTTACAAACCTTCACTGGGCTATTACATAAAAGCCCAAATCTGCTTACCTTCCTCACAACTCTGGTTTGAAGAAGCTCAAAAGCAAGTTAATATAAACCTCTTATGGGCAAACGCGCAGAAAAGTGGCCCTGTTAGAAAGAGGTTAGGCTCTGACCTTCCCAACTTTTCCCGCAGAATGTACAATCCGTCACGTACAGGGAAGATGTGAGGTGTTGGTAAGTACCTCTGTTAGTGAGAAATTCTGCTAATTATTACACCAAATAAGCATAGTTAACAGGCCGTGGCCACAAGGGGGCCATGTTTCAGGGCATTAAATAGCTGCCTAGGGTGGAGACGAATATCTTACACGATGCCCTCTACCAATAAAACAATTTCCCTGACACCTAGGAAGCTGGTGGGCTGAAGCAAGAAAACAAAAGTGTGCCAGGGCTTTGCTGTGGGAAAAACGGTGCTTCAGTGCCACCTAGTGACTGGTGCCTTTTAACTCTACAGACCTGGGGCGGCTGGCGCTTGGAAATAGAGAAAGGAAACAGGAGTTGAAGAAATGGCATTCTGAGGACTTCTCAAATGAAAGCCTTGCTTTTTATATTTTTTCTAGGACGTTCTTTTTAAAACATGTATATTCTTCTCGTTTTTTTTCTTCACCTCTGAATTTCTAAATAACCACAAAGCAGGAATAGCTCCACATAAACTCCTCCAAAGCCAAATCAAAGCTCCAAAATAATCAACTGCTTTCCAGAAATGTATTTGATTTTGCCAGTCACCTTCTGGCAGATAAATTCTTCGAAATTAAACCTTAAGAATGTCCAAAGAAAGAAAAGATCGCAGAGGGGTGGTAAATTAAGACTAAATAAAACCAATGGTCTTGAACCCATATTTCATATATGAAAAGGAGCACACGCTGCATAATATATTAGCATAATGCAAATGTTTTTTAAAAAAGGTAGGAAAACTTACCAGTCTATAGCAAGAGTTATCTGAGCATAACTTTGAGGCGTTCCATTCTATCCTTTGAACCAAAATTACTTTTCCCACAGAGACTGTTCCCAGGCTGTTAATTTCAGTGTATCTACTACAGACAGATACACTGAACATTCAATACAAATATACTGTACTCTCGAAATAGTGCCACAGAAATCCATGCCCTTCTCATCCTAATGGTTTGGTGAAAAGAGAGCTGGACTACCTTGCTGCTTATACAGTAATGAACAAAGCAAAGCCACCGTCTCCCAGAGTTCACATTTTATTTATCTATTTATTTATTTTTTGGTCTTTTCGCCATTTCTAGAGCCGCACCCACGGCATATGTAGGTTCCCAGGCTAGGGGTCGAATCGGAGCTGTAGCTGCCAGCCTACGCCAGAGCCACAGCAATGCGGGATCCGAGCCGCGTCTGCAACCTACACCACAGCTCACAGCAATGCCAGATCCTTAACCCACTGAGCAAGGCCAGGGATCGAACCTCATGGTTCCTAGTCAGATTGGTTAACCACTGAGCCCCGATGGGAACTCCAGAGTTCACGTTTTAATAGAGGATGATAGAGAAACAAAAACAAGAAAATATGTGCTACATCAGATAATGGTAAGGGACATCGAGTAAAATGAGACAGCGTAAAGAGAAAAAGGCTAGCAGGCAATGAGATGAAGACTGCTTTTTTTTTTTTTTTTAAATTTTAAGGCCCACACCTGTGGCATATGGACGTTCCCAGGCTAGGGGTTGAATCAGAGCTACAGCTGATGGCCTATGCCACAGCCACAGCCACAACCACTTGGGATCCAAGTCGCATCTGCAACCCACGCCACAGCTCACAGTAACACCACATCCTTAACCCACTGAGCAAGGCCAGGGATCGAACCCACATCCTCAGGGATACTGGTCAGGTTCATTTCCACTGTGCCACAACAGGGTCTCCGGAGAGTGCTCTTTTAGGGTAATCAGAGAAAGCCTCTGGAGAATGAAAGGCTTAAACAGAGACCTAAAGGAAGTGAAGGACCCAGCCAGGCAGGTATCTGGGAGGAGAGGGTTCTAAGACAGAACAGCAAGGACGAAGGCCCTGGGGCAGGAAGCAGTCCTCTTGTCTGACAACAGAATAGATGGGGGACAGATTAGAAGGAAGGTCAGAAGGTTTTGTTTTGTTTTTAAACAGCAGCTTCATTGAGATATAATTCACATACCATATAATTTGCGCTTCTAAAGTTTACGATCCAGAATATATACACACAGAGTTGTGCAATCATCACCACAACTTAATTTCAGAACATTTTTATTACACCAAAAAGAAAACCTGTACCCATTAGCAGTCACTCCCCATTCCTCTCTCCCCAGCTCCTGGCAACTGCGAATCTACTTTCTGTCTCTATGGATTTGCTTATTCTGGATATGAAATCATAAGCCCTTTGGTCACTGGCTTTTTTCACTTAGCATAATGTTTTCAAAATTCATCTGTGTTGGGTAGAGTGTCTCAGAACTTCATTCTTTTTATTGCCAAATATTCCACTCTATGGATATACCACATTTTGATTATCCATTCATCATGCGATGGACATTTGAGGTGTTTCCACTATGGGGCTATCATGAATAATGCTGCTGTGAACTTTTATGTGCACGTTTTGTATAGGCATGGGTTTTCATTTCTCTTGGGTAACGAGGAGTGGAATTTCTGGATTACAGAGTAACCAACCCCATGCTTAATGTTTCGAGGAAGCATAAGAAAGTATGAGCAAAGGAATGATAAGGTATGAATTTTATTTCAAATACTTGCCTTGGTGGCTGCAGGTAGAGAGAGGCAAGGAAAGATGCAGGGAGGCGAGTTAAGAAGACATGGCAATGATGCAGGAGAAGGATGCAAGTAGCTTGGAGAAGCATAGCAGAGGTAAGGGTTCTGAGAAGTGGCTGGATTCTAAAGACATTTTGAAGACAGAGGCGATAAGATGGGAATATAAAAAAAAAAAATGGGTTAAGGATGTCTCTGAGACTGTTGGCCTGAGCCACTGGAATGATGGATTTTCTATGCACAGAAGTGGATATGACTGTAGGAGGAAGGATAAATATGAATCCCTCCCCACTTCCTTCCTGGAGCGAAGCTCCCCCACACTCCATTCTCAAGGGTCCCTGCAACGCCCCATCGGAAACAACTGTCATATTTCTTAGTTTGTCTATCTCTTTCCAGAAAGTCTATACCGTAGCCCCAACCTACATCAAAGTCTCTTCAGAGCTAGTGTGGACATTTTGCTTTTGGAATTAATGAAGCAAATTCCAACTGGCAGGACTAAGCCAATTAACTGAAGAACCAAAAGCTACATAATGAAACAATCCTCCACAGGATCCATCATAAGAAGTAGTTTTTGGAAAAAAAAAAAAACAAAACCTCCCAGATGCCCATCCAGTAGTGTCTCAGTTGGATGGGTAGGAAAATTCAGAAGAGGAAACTACGGTCCAAGGATGACTCCAAAGGAACATCATCAAAGTCTATCCTTCAAATATGACCAATGAAAAGGGAGGGCACTTGTCTTCTCTGACATCTCCAAGACCAAGAACCTGGGTTATTAAATGCAGTGTAATTTACGATCTTAGATATCACAGCACAAATGTCTTAGTGGAAATGAAGAGGAGAGAAGAGAAATAAAAACAAAAGGAAGAGTCAAAGGAGGAAAACATGAGTTCAAAATGCAACATGTGGTTAGTCACCCCATTACACACATTTTCAAAGCAACCAAAATGTGTCTGCATACACTGAGACTCAACAACAGGACTGTGTTATGACCACGTAAGCCATGATGACTGCTACTTTTGAAGGTCCCACCTCAACACTGAAATAAATATATTAAGCTGTACTCATATGTCACATTAAAGTTTCTTTTTTTTTAATTACTCAATGAATTTATTCCATTTGTAGTTGTACAATGATCATCACAATCCAAAAGTTTCTGTTTAATAGAAAAAAACATGAACGGATTTTTTAGCATTTTCCATTTGAATTTATTGGTCTTGGAGAAGCTCATTGATGACTGACTATAATTTCTCAGCAATCATCAGGCATACTTAGGAATTCTTGAGAAATCAGAAAATCCAACTTACAGCTTAATTTCAAAGGTAAGAACATGTGATGACCACTAAATGGAACCACTTAGGGAGCTGACAGACATTTTATAAACACTGAATTAAACATTTATTCACTTCAATTCTGCAATTTTGTGTTTGGAATTTGGAGTCAATACGTATTTTTCAAGTCTTATACATTTTTACAGACCCCTAAAAAACTGGGGGAGCCGAGGCTGGTAGCTGCCAAGTTCCACCCAACAGAATGTGAACAGAGAGGATGAGTGCCATCTCCAGGCCTGGTCCATACAAAAGTCCTACGCACTTTTCTGCAGGCTCTCGTCTCCTTCTGATTGGCTGGAGCAGAGGTAACCACAGGTGACCTTTCAGGCAATGTACCAAAGACGGCAGAGCTCCTTCAGTTTGTATCCTTAAATGAACACATGCGGGAAGCCATCCCTCCAACCAGCTTCTCTACTTATTACTGTTACACACCCAAGAGATAGATTTTTATTATGTTCAAGCCATTATACAATATTTTGATATGGTTTTTGTTATAGCAGTAACTTACCGTAATATAAGTTTGCGAGGCTAGACACAATGCCGATAGGTCCCGTAGATAAATGGCCCTGTTTAATGATGTACACCTTCATCTTTTTTATTTGTGCAATTACTGATTCCTAATAAAAATAATAGCTAACACGGTACAGCAGTTACCATGTTTTCGGTTAGGTTTTAAATGCTTTACACAAACTCACTCATTTGATCTTCATAACAACCCTCCTTAGAGTTACTATAATTATCCTCACTTGACAGATAATGAAACTGAGGTCAAAAGAAATTAAGTAATCTGCCCAAGGTTACACAAATAGAAAGTGGCAGAGCCAGGACTCAAGCCTAAGCAGTATATGGAAGTAGCTACCCATGCTTTTAATCAGAATGCTAATATACAAGGGGAAAAAAGGTCAAAACTCGCATTCCAAAGTAGTTTTCTTCTCTCTTTTGCACAAGAAGGTAAGAAAAATGGACATAACAGAATATTCAATACCACTTCTCCATGTTTATCCCATATATGTTCATTATTAACCTTCAAGAGGACTTCATTTAACTCAGGATGGTTAGGATTTACTCCGTCTAAATCCTGCCTTTAAAAAGGCATCCACTGCATATGTGGGTAGATGGGTCCAAAAGTCAGTGGAATTATATATTCAGTTGCGTGAAAATGCAAATGTCTCTGAAAGCAGCTAATAAGTAAATCTGTACTTTTCCAAAGAAGCAAGGATTAACTTCTTTGTGGGTTAAAAATGAGCTGAACATCAGAAAAAGGACATCCAAAATAAACAGTCGTGTACTGGTGGCGGCCGGGGGTGATGTGACCAAATGCACACTTGAGGAGGAATTCCAAATGTGGTCGTGAACATTTTCCTGATTCAAAGTAAACAAAGGAACAAGGCAAGTTTTGACATGGACAAGACATTTGAGATCATAAAAAAGCAGCAGCCTCACCAGCAGGCCACAAGTCTAGATTAAGTGCATATTTCGGATGACTCACGAACCACCCCCAAAATGCTTCTGCACTCATGAGCCAAACAGAGGCCACTTTCTCCACTTAGGAAGCCGCCCATCCCTTCCACCAAGGCTGTACAACAGAGTTGCTCCTTTGTGCAACAACCAGGTAATTGAAAAGAAGCATCGGACTCCCTTGGTACCAACTACTAGGATAAGAAATAACTACTTCAAAGTTCAAGGTGAATTTAAAAATAAATCTTAAAAATATATAGTCTTGGGCTATCAAGATAAAGGACAATGACGTTAACACTTGACAAAAATCAAAAATAAAGCAAAAAGGGTAGTTTTATTGTGAACATGTGACTGTGCTGCATTCAAGTGTGACCATGTTAATGTTAGAACTCTATTGTGACAACTGACAGTATAAACACGATAAGACCATAGACCAAGAGAATGCATTATTACGCAAATATATTATAAATATAATTCATCATGAAAAGGCCAACAACCCAGTAGAAAATGTTCTAAAGACTATGATTAGGTAACTCACAGAAGACTAAATGGAGAGCAGACTTGAGGTTGCCAAGAGGGAGCGGGAGGGAGTGGGAGGGCCTCGGAGTTTGGGGTCAGTAGATGCCAACGATTGCGTTTGGAGTGGATACGCAATGAGATCCTGCTGTAGAGCACAGGGAACTCTATCTAGTCACTTGTGATGGAACATGATGGAGGATAATGGGAGAAAAAGAATATATATATATATATATATATGCATGTGTATGACTGGGTCACCTTGCCACACGGCAGAAATTGACAGAACACTGTAAATCAACTATAATAGAAAAAATAAAAATCTTTAAAAAATTAAAGATGCCAAGTATTTGGGGGAAAAGAAAGAAATAACTATTTCACCTTCTGCCTCAAAAGGAGCCACAAGCCCACTGCCTAGCACTGTTTCCCTACAGGCGGAATTGACTAGCGGCCACGATGCGAAGTCAAACGGCCTTTACCTAGTCTGTGCCCAGTACAGCACTGGAAGTGTCAAGTATCTGCTCTAACTGCCAAGAATGTAAAACCTGAGCTCCACCTGCCATCCACCAAAGAAGCTATCGAAACGGTCAAAGTTCATGCAGATGCTTTGGTGAGTAACCAGGTGAAGGGTCCAAGGAGGTCAGGTACTCAGGTCTCTGTAGAAAAGACACACAATTGGCTGTGACACTGCAAGTGTGGAAGGAAATCCCAAATGTTGGGGACATCAGTCAGTCACGGAGCATCTACCCAAGCAGTGTTGACTGTGTGCCTAGGCCTGTGCCAGGTGCTGTGAGTGACAAAAAAAGGGCTCTGCAGCGAACATCTCATTCTGGCAGCTAATAAAGCCAACATCAGTGAACAGTTAGTGTCAGGCCCTATACTAAGGGCCTTAGCCTGTATTAACTCATTTCAACTTCAAATCAACCCTGTGAACAAACCAGCAAGAATTTCCAGACATGGGAGAAAAATAGATGTCTTATTACAGTAGAAAGTCAAAACTTTTTAATAATTTATCCCTTGACGGTTATTAAATTGTTCAATATATCCTCAGAGCCTGACTTGTAAATATTATAAAACCTACCCTGTAAACGGAGTATGCTGAATGTACCACATCACAATAACCACAAGGAAATTACTTTACTTGATGCAACATGAAAATTGAGGAATCCTGTGGGCTTAATAAAGGCATCTGTAAAAGGGGGACCTTCTCCTGTTTTTTTTTTTTTTTTTTAATCCATAAAGATAAAGTAAGCCTTACACCAAAGTAGCATTAAGAAAAAAAAAAAAAAAGAGGAAAGTCAGATTATAGCATCTGAATAGGAGGTTTCACAGCAGAAGATTCAAACTGAAATCCACTGCTACTGACAAGAAAACAATTCTAAACAGGGTCCCAATTAGTCTTCATTCCTACTAAGAACAAAAAGCGTTCCTATCTTGAAGGTCAGATTAAAGTAAGAGACGAGCTGGATTAAGCCATCCATCAGGTGAAATAAATGCTTCTGGACAGTGCCTAGACTAAACAGGGCCAAGAATTCCTAAGAAAAACACCACTTGTAACAGGGGAGGTCAGTACAGGGGCCTGACCCAGTAGGGAGACGCCCTGTAGCTATAGGGCTGGAAGGCTACCCTGCAAATTCTCATCAGACGCCTAATCAATATCACGCCTTAGGACTTGAACTGCTACTCCTAAAATCAATATTACCTTTATTTTAAGTCGCAGGAGGAACAATGAGATTATCTTGTTCTTTACAAGTCTGTCATGGAAATTCTGGTTCATGGTGTGTGTCATCTGCTTTTGCCTGGGAGGGATGCGTTTGTTGGGCTTGGAGACAGTCTGGCACCGCAAGCCAGAGACAGGAAAGGTGAAGGGCTAACCCGTTAGCTCAGAACAGCTGGGGCCTCAAAATTCATTACGACCTAAGCAAGAAGCAGGATGCAGGAGGAGAGGAGTTCCCAGGCTTGGCCCCATCGGCTCTATGATGCTGACTCTCAAAATGTCCCTCTCCGGCCCTGACCTTCAGATTCTCCCTACTGCACAGCCTCACGGTCGCCCCCGTCCTGTGAAGGTCCAAGGTGGAGCTCCTGATTTCACCCCAGAGGCTGCTTCTTCCTCCCTCTTCTGATCTCCGTCCATGGTCACGATCCAGTCCATCAAGTGAAAAACGTGCAATTTATTCCTGACTCCTCTTTTCTCTCAAAACCCTTTCAAACCCTGTCAACGTGGCCTCAGGAGTATCTTCTAAATCCTTCCGCCTTCTCTCCACTTCCTTAATGAGTACCTGGGCCAGGCTATCTGCTTAGCTCTCCCTCTGATTCTTCTCTGTGATTCTACTCTGGCCCTCCAGTGTTCCCCACCCAGTGGCCAGGGTGATCTCTACAAAATGCTGATCAGATGCGGCCACCGCCCCCCCCAACACACACACACACACACACACACACTCCCTCTCTCTCTCCATCTTCAAACCCTCCACTGGGTCGCCATCAGGCTTGGCATAAAACCCAAATCTTTACCACAGTCAAGGGGCCCTAATGGGATCTGGCCTCATTCCTTCCCCCTTTTGTCTCTTTCTCCTTAAGATCTGGCCACTGAGCCTCTGTGTCCCTCCTACGTGGCTCAGCCACGTCCCTGCGGCTGGAATGAATGCCCTCCTTATCCTTCAGATCTCATATCAAAAGCCAACCTCAGACCACTCTCCCCACAGCGGGCCCCTCCCCGCAGTTGCTGGACCATACTGCTTACCTAGGAGCAATGGTCTTATTTATTTATCATCTTAAATAGTGTGTACTGCCTCTCTTCCTCTAAAAATGTTAACTTCCTTCAGAGGAAGGACTTCGGTCTGTCACCCCTGACTCCCCAGAGTCAGCGCTGAGCATATATGGTCAGAGAATTGAAAAACAGATAAACTTCTGACTTGCCCTATATGGGATCAAACATTGCTAACATCTTGTATTTGAAAAGAGCAAGATGTTCAAAAAGATGCAGCAAGAAATAAATTCTCAACGGTGCATATGTTTTCTAGCCTAGTTGTGAGCAGCAAATAATGACAGTGGAAGTTCAGGTGTCGTCTCAAACTACCAATATCACATATGCCTCTACAAATTCCATCTTATCTTTTCCTATCTGTCCATCACAACACACACACACACACACACACACACTCTTCTCACCAATCTCACATAGTTGTCCACAGGCCTGGAGTGCCCTTCTGGCTCACTGCTTCGCTCCCTCCATCAGTCAAGAGCTTCTGGAAGTCTCACTTCCTCACTTTCTAGATAAAACCTTTCTGGCTGAGCTGAAGAGGAAGGGAAATGGAGCTAGTGTTTATGGCGTAGCTCCCACGTACTGAGTGCTATGCTGAATGCTTAGAAGCTTTTTTTTTACTGATATGTACATTATCTTTAGTCCCATGTTTGGAGATGAAAAAACTAAGTCAAACAAGTGATAAAGCAGGATTTAAACCCACATCATTCAGACTCTAAAATCCCAATTCCTGACAAGTCACTTTAGCAACAAAAATAATAAATATGGTGATATTAGCTCACTTCTACTGTTTCAAATTCGGGGATTAATACGTGCTTTCGCAAAGAGGTCCACACCACATTTCACTGATAATGGATCCTTAAACTACAAACTTTTTGGTATGACATGGATTCCTGCATTATAAACAGTAAACTCCTCTACAAGTTGCCTTCCTAATAATTTATGGACAAAATACTACAGTTGCAAAGGAAAGCCTCACCAAACTTCCCTCTAACTTTATTGCCTTGACTTTACAAGTGACAGAAATGTGTCCATTTTGGACAATGTGACCTTGGGGACGGATAATTTTGTTTAGCGTAACTCACATCAAACATCCAGGGAGCTCATGACAGGTACCAAAGCCAGGTGATCCCCTTGAAAGGCCAGTGTCTGTGGTCAATCTGAGCTTCCTTATTAATAGGTGATTTGATTCTACTACTGCGAAAAACCAAAACCACTGTATTACAATAACTCCCAAATACAATCTGAGGTGAGGGTGGTTTTTTTTAACATACGAATAAAATTAAAGGTAATACATCCAGTTACTTCTTGTCAACATTTATTCATCATCAACAATAAATATTTTCAATAATACTGCAGAATACTGTAAAATCTAAAAAGATTTATCACTATAAGAAAAATCGACATACAAAATGCTGGCAGAGAGGCAAAACAAAATAGGCTGGCATGTTCATTTTTAGCTCTTTACTACCCTGGAAGTTGTCTGAAATTCTCTAAATACATCAGGTCAGATAATTATCTTCCAAATCTTTCCCAAGTAATCAGACACTTCTTCCACTATATTAATTTTCGCTGTGGATCGTTATTAAATAAATACAACACAAGCCAATTTAAAATAGCATTGCATTAAAAAATAGACAACGCACATATTTTGTTTGAAAATAAGAACATATGAGGCTATTTAATTCTGTGCTCTTCAAGTCTCTGTTTTACAGACCATAAAATGAGGGGTTTTAAGGCATGTTAAATCATGAGGTATCGATTAAATGAAAACCTTCAATGTGTGGGAGCAAGAAGCCATGACTTTTCAGTCTCTTTTAAGGGCCGGTTAAAACTTGGCTCTTTGTAAGGTTACTGTCTACAAAAGGAGTCTTTGCTTTTGTGAAAAGCTACTGCAAACAACAAAATATTGCCAAATCCATACTCTTCTTTCCCTTCTCTATTTTCTTTCTCCTTTCTTCCTTTCTTTCTCCTTCTTTTCTTTCTGTTTTGCTTTTAAGATCATTGAGTGGTGAGTTGTAGGGCATCAGGTTCAACCCCAAACGATCACAACCCCCACGCTCTCCTTCCCACCCGAGCCTGCTCCCCGGGTGTAAATATTTCATGGTATTACCATCATTCACTCGATGCTTATATTGTCTGATCAAGCCTCTATTTCTGTCTGTGAGATACTCTGGAGGATAGCGTTTTTTCATGTCTGCTGCTCAGTCACATAAAGCCCTTGCTTCTCAAAGGTTCTTCAAAGTTCAATAATTTATTAAACACTGTGCTGGGGTCGGGAAGCACTCACAAGTAATGCAAAACTACGGCACACGAGCAACTATTAAAGAGTTTCCTTCATAAAATAAAATAAAAAAAAAATGGGACTTTGGAGAAAATGACAGCATTGTTACTTACACTGGAGGGGCATCCTCTCAACAACTGAAGCTCTCCGGCAAAGAGGTGAGGGCTTAAAATGAACAGGAGAACCTGGTTACAGGTAACAGCCATTAAGCAAGCCCACCGTGGGGGAGAGCGCCACCAAGTTTAAAACCAGAACTCAAGTCGCAGATTCCCCCTTCTTTAGTATAATGACTAGTCAGGTCTCTCTTTCTCCTCCTTCTAAATACAACTGAAAACTTGAAATTTTATGGAAAATACTTTTATTTTTTTTAAGGCCGCACCTGCGGTATATGGAAGTTCCCAGGCTAGGTGCTGAATTGGAGCTGCAGCTGCCAGCCTATGCCACAGCCACAGCAACACAGGATCCAGGCCCCATCTGTGACCTACACCACAGCTTGTGGTAAGACTGGCTCCTTAACCTACTGAGCGAGGCCGGGGATTGAACCCGCATCCCCACAGACACTATGCCAAGTTCTCCTGAAAATACTTTGGGAGGTGTAGGCCGATGATATCTTTAACGATATTACTCTCCAAGTCTACTCATTATGGTTATTCCTTTCTTCTTATCTCTGGGAGGACACAGAAACAGAATCATATAAAAGTGAAGTAGTAATAATAATAAACACTGAGTAGGTACTTAAAGCAACAAGTTCTGAATTCAAATTCATCAGGAGCTATAGGCAATATCTACGCAGACCGTGACATCACCCTAGGTTCACAGGCTACAAAACCTAGGAGGGTGACAAAGCACGCGCTGAACGCCTCGAGTAAGAACCGAAACAGTATGAAATCCACTGCTAAACTGGGTGGGAGTCTTTGAGGGCCATAAAACTTCAGAGAAGTGGACCCAAGCCAATAAGAGGGACCGTAGTCAAAAAAGATGTGAAGGAAGAAACTCTGTTCCATATATTAAATTTTGTTTCTTAATATGATGTCCAATTAAACCTTAGGAAAAAGACACTCTGATACCCAGATGAACGATGAACACAACAAATGAACTTCCAGTTAAACATGGCAAAACATGCACTTAGCCCCCTCCCCAAATCTCACTAAAATGCCTGTAAAGAAAGTGAAACAGACCATGTTAAAAAAGCAAAATCTGGAGTTCCCATCGTGGCGCAGTGGTTAACGAATCCGACTAGGAACCATGAGGTTGCGGGTTCGGTCCCTGCCCTTGCTCAGTGGGTTAATGATCCGGCGTTGCCGTGAGCTGTGGTGAAGGTTGCAGACGCGGCTCGGATCCCGCGTTGCTGTGGCTCTGGAGTAGGCCGGTGGCTACAGCTCCGATTTGACCCCTAGCCTGGGAACCTCCATATGCCACGGGAGCGGCCCAAGAAATAGCAACAACAACAACAACAAAAAAAAAAAAGCAAAATCAACAACAACTACAAAATCTTCAAAGATAAAGAGAATGAGAGAAAAGATAACAGCGGAAGAAAGATGTCAGCCCCACAATCGGGAAGGTGAGAAAAGAGTGTTAACTAAGGTAACAGAACAGGACAATGTGAAGCCTCCTGGGAGGGCAGGGGCTGAAGAAGGAAAGGGGAAGAGAAGGAGGGAGCTGATTCACGTCAGCTCCTGGAGCACCCAGCCCAGTGACAGCTGCATGCCAGCTCTTAGGACCTTCTCTTTTTCTCTGGGCTCCCATAATCTCAAGAAGTGCCATGGTGTGCTAGAGACTCAGTGGGCCTTTCTGATTTCAAAACTTATGTCTCAAAGATCAAGAAAATTGCCTTGGATCATTTCTTTGATAACGTCTTCCTTTCTGATATTTTGGTTCGTACTCTATTCTTGATAGAGTTAGACACTAGACCACTTGCAATGACCCTCTCATTTTGTATTCCTTCTCTAGTTTTCCATTGCATTATCTTTTCATTCTTTCTGAGTTCTACTTTATTTTCTAATGCTATTAAAATTTTTACTTTTGCTATCATGTTTTTAATTTTCAATAGCTCGTTCTTGGCCCTCTAAATGCTCCCTCCTTTTAACATTCAACAACGGAAATTTTCAAACACATAAAAGCAGAGAGAATTATATAATAAGCTCTCATGTACTCATCACGCAACCTCAACAATTATCAACATTTTGCTAATCTTAACTCATCTATTCCCTTACCCTACCTTTTCTTCTGAATTACTTCAAAGCAAACTTCAGATAACATATTTCAACTGCAATTCTTGGATATGAATCTGTATTAAGGACAGCCTTTTTTTAAAAAAATATAATCACAATACATTATTCACTACTAACAAAATACTCTGGATGTTCCTTTTTATTAACAGCTTACTCTTGTTTCATGTACATAGTATCTTTCCTTTTCTCTTTAAGACTATTAATCATACTATGGAGAACAGTATGGAGGGTCCTTAAAAAACTAAAAATAGAGTTAACATATGGTCCAGCAATCCCACTCTTAGGCATATATCCAGAGAAAACCATACTTCAAAGGAATACATGCACCCCAATGTTCCCTGCCACACTATGTACAACAGTCAAGCCATGGAAACAACCTAAATGTCCATCAACAGAGGAGCAGATAAAGAAGATGTGGTATACATGCACCATGGAATATTATTCAACTTAAAAAGAATGAAAGAATGCAATCTGCAGCAACATGGATGGACCCAGATTATCATACTAAGTGAAGAAAGCCAGACAATGACAAATACCACTTATGTGTGGAATCTAAAAAAAAAAGATATAAATGAACTTATGTACAAACAAAAATAAACCCACAGATATAGAAAACAAACTTACGGTTACCAAAAGGGCAAGGGGGGTGGAGGGATAAAGTAGGAGTTTGGGATTAGCATATATACACTCCTATATATAAACTAGGTAATCAACAAGGATCTACTATATAGCAGAACGATACTCAATATTTTGTAATAATGTATAAGGGAAAAGAATCCAAAAAAGAATGTGCGTGTGCATGCGCACGCGCGCGTGTGTCTGTGTGTGCACGTGCGTGTGTAACTGAATTACCATGCTGTACACCTAAAACTAATACAACACTGTAAAGCAACTATACTTTAATAAAAAATTAAATATATGAAAACAGTAATTATAGCAAAAAAAGAATATGAATCATCATTTGCTTTGAAGTTTTGTCTTCTGTTCTCCATGGTGTCCTGTTTTCTCTGGGATCCTTTCCTTCTGTTGTTTCTTCATATGCTGTCACTCTTGCTGGAGGGACTCCGCAGTGTTTGGTGATCCTTGCCTCTCAATCCATGATTTCAAATGAGGCAACACAGTTGAGATCGGAGGCTCTATGTACAGAAACTGAGTTGGTCAACCAGTGGGCCTGGCTCTACAGTGCTGTGATGGAAACCTGGCCTTTCTTTCTTTTTCTTTTGGCCCTTTCTTTCGACTTTCCCCCCACATGTCAACCTACGTCTTTTTCTTTGGGCTGGTCAGTTTCCTGGAAGAGGAATCCTCACATCGCCTCCTCTGGTGACATTGGTCACAGAACCTCCCTAAGTAACAGAGATCACAAAAGGCAGACCTCGGCTGCTTCCAGTCTGAGGAAGTAAATATGGGACCTTTGGACTTTACGGGGTTTAAATTTCAATTAGTAGACTGCTCTTTAAAAGAAAGAGTTCCCAATAAAAAATCCACATCTTCAGCTTCTTTCAAGAAATGGGAGTATCTGCAAACACTGGGCCCACGTTTGCACACCAGAGCTAAGTTACAGCTGGCCCCTTTAGGAGGTACACGTACTTCTTACTCCACCACTGGCACCGCCAGACCCTGCTGTCCCTCCTCGGTAGATAAAGGGTAAGTTTCTTGCTATAACGAGATGTGACTGCATAAAAGGAAAAACACATTCAATTTATTTGATTTGGAGTTATCCTGGAAAAAGGCTGAATGACCCAATGGAACAGCAGTAAGACAAAACAGACCCCAGCACACAGCAACAACAGGCAAGTGAAACCTTGTATACTTTGTACTCAGAAAATAAACCTCATTCCAAGATCTAAGTGCCTCACTCACCACAACCAGAAGAAGCTCTTCTCAAAGGGCCAAAGATCTGGATTTCAGCTGCACCAGAGGAGTGGGGGGTGGGGGTGGGGAGAAGGCGAGGGGAGGGCGAGAGAGGCCCGAGAGAAAGGAACAGAGGTTTGTGCTTTGAATTCCTAGAGGGAAGGGAAATTTTCAAAATATTTCCCTCTACCAAAAGGCAGAGAGATCATGCTTTATAGGGGTAAAGACAGAGCAAGTTTTGAATTCATAGACTTATAAAAGCCCTAAAGTCTCTTTCCTTAGATAACATATTTGGTATAATTTTATATCTTAACATGTCATATTAAATATGAATGCATATTTTTAATATAGTACATAGATGAATGACATGACCAAGCTTTGAAGCATATCAGGAAAACTCTTAGAAGTTTCCCAAGACAGTTTAGCCGTGTTCAAATAACTTTCGCAACCCAAAATGATCATCCATTACAAATATCCAGTGACATCATTTTTTTTTTTTAAACTTGTTGGAAAACAGGTTTGACTCAGTTTCAGACTTACAACTCCTCCCCGTGACTGCTGGCTATATACCTATTAGCTAAAAACAACAATGCGACAAAACTCGCTTTTGGATTAACAACCCTGTCATTTATCCTTTAAATGTTTATCTCCTTTGGTCACAATTTTATTGTAGTTAAACAGCAACTAGTGTGTGACCAAAAGCATTCAAATGCTCTGAGCACACAAAGAGCGCACTGTTCTGTTTTCCAGCTGGATGGACTTTTACTTGAGTGAACAAAAGACAAGATCCTGCTATTCTTCAAATGAAAAGGCAAGAAACAGCAAGGAAAAACATGGCACAGAAAACCTCTCTCTGGGTTCACTTTGCAAATGGTAATGAGAACAAGTGAACCAAATAGCTGCGGTTTTTTTCTCCTCCAAAAGTTTTTTAAAAATCGTGAAAAAAAATGATTACAGCATCTCTTTTTTAAGGGTTGTATTAATAATCATTTATGACCCACGATAGCAAATCTAGTGCATGTTATCTGATATAGGTAATGTTAGAGGAAGGATGGCTACATGCAAATATTATGGCCTAAAACCAATGTGTCAGGCAAAATATAAACAGCGGTCTCAGACAAGGGAACTGAAAGCAACAATGAGACTTGACATTGGCCACCTGAAATCTTGAAAATCTCCCCAAGCCCTTAAGAAAGCAGGTGAAGTTGCAGCCCTAACAATCTAAAAAAACAAAAGCTGTTGCTGCCACCAACACTGCAAAGTGGTGAGGGCTCCCTGATAGGACTCTTACAAAAGGTCCTTAAGATCAGCCCTCATTATCATTTTCCTGAATTAGCTACATTCTGTTCCAGCCTTTGTATGAACCTATCTCTCATATATCTTTCATACTAATGGATCTCTCCTGTCTTTAGTTCTTAAGTAAGTTAACATTATCATTGTCGTAGGTTGTTTTAATTTGTAGGAGTTGAAAGAAAGAAGAGTGAGGGATCTGTTGGAATTCTGACATTAATACTCAGGATGACAGAAGGAAATCTACGGGCTTGGGACTGACTTTCCTCTTCCGCACTGTGTAGAAACTGTATTATCTAGGATTAGGTTAGGCTGCAAGGGACAGAAAATCCAAAATGGCAGTGGCTTCACCAGGCTGGTAGGGGGGTTCGAGGGCTGTCCTCAGAGACTCAAGCCCCTTCCAGCTCACCTCTCTTGCTCCCCCTAAGGACTGGCCCTCACTCTCAAGATCCAAATGCAGCATTTCCACTCCAGGCAGCAGGATAAAAGCCCTGAGAGGAAAAGGGCAAAGGGCACACACCAGCTTTCTCTTAAGGAAACATCCCAGAAACTACCACAGGTGACAGCCTCTTAGTCACCCAGTCACACCTAACTGCAGAGGGGGCTGGGAAAGTCTGTTCTGTCTATTCTGGGTGGCTAATGGCCCTGAAAAGAAGGGCTTTGGGAGTTAAAGTGCAGTCATGACTACAAAGAGATTTCCTAGTTTTATAAAACTAGAAATAGTTGACAATGTCAGGCCAAAAAAAAAAATCTTCAGAGTAAGGAACTTGCAAATGCTCCCAACAGAAGAGCCACAGAAATACATGGACTTGACAACGAAGCCCTGGAACTACTCCCTATAATCTCTTGAGTACACCTCAATGATCTGGATCAGAGAGCTGAATAATCTCAGGTCCTTTTCTCCCCCAGGAGTGAGTGTCCTTGTTCCTGTGACCCCCACAGACCTGGAAGTTTCTCTCCTGGGTCATATCAACTGTCCCAATTCCTCAGCCTCGCAGCACAATCACCTCCCATCGTCAAGAATGAGAGGCCTTTCACATCCAAGGGGCAAATTTCACACAAATGACATTTGGCTGATGCCCAAAGGTGACAGGGATGAGAGCAGGATAAATAAAGAATAATGTAGAAGCCAGTTGGGGCAGCCTTTCATTATAGTCCTTTCAAGAGCTATTAATCTTGGTCATAGTCAGTCGGCTAAAAATAATTACTTCTTCTAACACATGTTGTACACACCAACTAGCAGTAGTAACGGGCCAGCCCTTTTACCCTAGGAAAGATATGGCCTCTGACTTGCCTAGAGCCATCTGAGGTAATGGCTGCACAATGTTCCAGCCCAAGTTCCTCTTCAGTCTTACCTAAGAATAATATCAAAAGAACCACCACCAGCAATATTGTCAGACTATCATCGTTAAGTTGTAGAAGTACCCCGAAGAATAAAGACTATTAGAAATATTTTACAAGAAGATTTGTCACTCCCTTTGTTTATAATGAAAGTAAATAACATTTTAAGTACTTAAGCATCATGTTTCCCCCAAAGTATTGCATTGCCGAGGTATTTAAATGAAGTGCTGATTGTCCTAATTCACCATGAATTTCCAGAGTTCCCCCCCTTAGGGTTTCTTTGAACTTGTAAGCCAGTTTAGCTAGTAGAAAAAGCTCAGGATCTGGAATTCTAGAGATGCAGCTCTGGAATCAAGCAGTTTCGTCATCTCTAAGAAGCCAACAATCTCTGAGTTTTACTGGGCTTCAGCTGTACTATGGGGACGTTTGACTCAAAAAAAGCCATGCAGTTCTTCAGAGATTCAACAGTACCATGGATGGGTTTGTATAAACCCACACTAAGTGATATCACTTAATAATTATCTTTCTAAACATAAAATTCATCAAGAGGACCTACCCAAAAGAGGGATGATAAGAGGATTCACAGCAGGGTTTCTTTGAGTCATGGACACTTCCAAACCCAATTCACTAACAATACAAAAATCATATAAAAAGTAAAGACATTGATGGCATAAAGGAAGGTGCCCTGTCCTGCAATTAGATCAACTGCAGCAGGAGGAGCCTCTAGCTGTAGGTCAGTAGGTAGCAAGCAGCAGCAACAAAGAAAGTGGACTATCTTTTAAATGAACGCACAGCAGCCAGAGCTCCCACAGTGGAAAAGCCAGTATGCAAACGCTAGCCTTATGTGACAGTAGAAAGCTTCTGATGTAGGGAGGAGAGCAGCTTCTGCTACGACCCACTTGCCAGCTAAGGAAATGGTGAGATTGACTCCAATGAGCTCTCTTTCAAAGAGACGTCTAAATTATAGTCGTGGGCACTCTGGCAATACTATGGTGAACAGACACCCTCAACTCTGAAGACGGCAGTCTTACCAAGCACGTGCTAAGAGGGGTCCGCTGGAGGAGCTACAGTAATTAGGAAAGACATGAATCCAAGTGGCACCAAGTAATAAAAAGCAGGAGTTACAGCCAAATTACAGGATCTCCTAGGACCAGGAAAAAAATCCCAGCAAATACTTTGTAAATGACATGAATTTAGCGCTATAAAGCATGCACACAGATGCGAAACTTGGAAGAACTTTTTCAATTATACCAACAACCAAAAGGTGCTAAATTCCTAGAGGAGCAGCTATAAACCTTTTAACATTTTCACACTTTATTTATCCTTTACTGGCTTCATCAAATAAATGCCTACATTGAAAACCTATTGCGGGTTTGTCTGTTTGTTTAAAGCCCTCAATGAAGGATGCTTAAAGAAAACATCCTATCTGACTACGAGAATTTTCCTTGCAAACTCTTTATACCTTAGGGGAACTGGGTTTACTTTTATTATAACTGTAAACTTCATTTATCATTTCAGAGGAGACATTAAAATAACTGTGGGCAATCTGATATTGTCCCTTGCAAGCCACATTCCTGCCCTGCAGATACACAGCTACCCCACAGCTGCGTTAGAAGATGGTGTTAAAATTACTCTGGAACCACATAATTGCTCCATCATTAGTGGCTGGGAGGTGGGGTCGGCAGGGGAGTGGGGGGGATGAGTCTTAAAACAAATTATTCCACATGGACTGAAAAGGGACGTACACAAACAAACATGAGACTGGTTGCTGAGCTGCAGCAGAGAAATCAACTTTTTACAAAATTTTATGATAATATTTATTCTCTTTTTTTTTTTTTTTTGGTCTTTTTAGGGCTGAACCTGCGGCATATGGAGGTTCCCAGGCCAGCGGTCGAATCGGAGCTGTAGTTGCTAGCCTACACGATAGTCACAGCAACACGGGATCCAAGCCATGTCTGTGACCTTCACCGCAGCTCACGACAACACTGGATCCTTAACCCACTGAGCGAAGCCAGGGATTGAACCCACGTCCTCATGGATACTAGCTGGGTTCATTAACTGCTAAGCCAGGACGGGAACTCTTTATGATAATATTTCAACACTACCCTCTTGAGTAACAATTCTTAGAATCAAAACCAATCTATATTCAAATCCCCTTTGACCCAGGACATGCCAACACGGATATACCACAGTTTGTTGATCTGTTCATCAGCTGATGGACATTTGCGTCTTTTCCACTTTTTGGCATTATGAATGATGCTATGGGGGGAAGTATAAAAAAGTCTAACCCTGCCAAAGGCTGTCTCGCTCCTATTACTGAGACAGTCAAACTTGCCCTCCTCTGTTGAATCTTTCCAGAGATATTCTAGCTTCATGTAAGCATATTACACAGAGTAATATGCTTTTTTTGTGTGTGTGTCTTTTTTTTTTGTTTTTTTGTCTTTTTTTGCTATTTCTTGGGCTGCTCCCGCGGCATATGGAGGTTCCCAGGCTAGGGGTCAAATCGGAGCTGTAGCCACCAGCCTACGCCAGAGCCACAGCAACGCGGGATCCGAGCCGCGTCTGCAACCTACACCACAGCTCACGGCAACGCCGGACTGGATCGTTAACCCACTGAGCAAGGGCAGGGACCGAACCCACAACCTCATGGTTCCTAGTCGGATTCGTTAACCACTGCGCCACGACAGGAACTCCATGCACTTTTTTAATTTAAATATCTTGAAGACTGTTTCATATTGGCCCATAACTGTCTCTTAATGGTACCAGAGGTGCTCATTGGCTGCATCTTCCTTAATATTTTTAACGTGTGCCCTATGGATGGGCATTTAGATTGATCCTTATGCTTTACCACTACAATTATTGCCACATTGAATATTCTTGTGCATGTGTCTTTGGACACATGTGCCAATAAATAAAGTGGAATAAATTCATGTAAGTGGAATAGCTGGGTCAAAGGGGATCAGAATATAAACCAATCTAGCTTCCAGGAGACTTTAAGTCAAGGCAGTAAAATATAAGAGATGCAAACCCTGACTGTTGTAGAATCAGCAGCATTACTAGAAAATGAGCAATCAGCTGCATAATAATTTTTATTAATATCTTTATTGAGATATAATTCACATAACATAAAATTCACCCATTTATAATGTACAATTCAATGGGCTTTAGTACATGCACAGAGTTTTGCAACTTTATCACAATCTAAATTTAGAAATTTGTCACCATACCAAGAAGAAACCCCATATCCTTTAGCAGTCATGCCCAACTCCCATCCTAGCCCTAGGCAATCACTAATCCGCTTTCTGTTCTTTATAGTTTTGCCCATTGTAGACATTTCATATAAATGGAGTCCCTCAATATGTCATTTTTTGTGTTTTGCTTTTACTTAGCATAATGCTTTCAAGGTTCACTGATGTTGCAGGATATACCAGTGCTTCATTCCTTCGTGTTGCAGAATGATACTGCATCCCATACGGCCACACAACATTTTGTTTATCCATTCATCAGCTGAGGGTCATTTGGGGTTGTTTCTATTTTGGGGCTATTACGAATAATGCTACTATGACCACTGGTGTATAAGCTTTTGAGTGGACATATGTTTTTATCTCTCGTGGGTATGTATCCATGAGTGAGTAAATGAGTGAAGGAGTGAGTGAACTGATAAAAGCTCGCATGAAAAGAAATTTTTTTAAATGTGAGTATTGCACAGGGAAGAAGAGAAAACAAAGCATTGACACCTAATAGATTAACAAGAAGATTCTAACAATACTTGGATGCCAGACTACAAGTCAGTATCTGTAAAATGACTTTCTTTTTTTTTTTTTTTTTTGGTTTTTTTTAGGACCACACTCGCAGCATATGGAACTTCCCAGGCTAGGGGTTGAATCGGAGCTACAGCTGCCGGCCTACACCACAGCCACAGCAACTCGGGATCCAAGCCGTATCTGTGACCTACACCACAGCTCATGGCAACACCGGATCCTTAACCCACTGAGCGAGGCCAGGGACCGACTTGCATCCTCATGGATCCTAGTCGGGTTTATTAACCACTGACCCACGAAGGGAACTCCTTAAATGACATTTTAAATAAGATGGCATTTATTTGAAAGTGAATATGAAAATTAAATAAATGTCCATACATATTAGGTTTAAACAAACCCAGAAGTGTCACCAGCCAAGTGATCAGAGGAGGTAAAGTTCTATTCCTTCAGATCTATGGCCTTCTGTGGTTTCTTCTCAGTTCTCATCCTCTGAAATGCTTAATGCCTGTGGTTCTGCATACAATTCAATAAAGAAAACTTGTTCTGAGATTGTACTATGTTCCACACACCCTGCTAGGCAGAAAGACATAGAGATTAATAAAGCCCTTGAGTTCTCATTCTCCAGGAACTCACATTTTAATGAGTGTGACACTTCTGCATAACAGCATGCAGAGATTTTAAGGGCACAAACCAAGGGAGCCCAAACTCTTTCCTTAAAGGGCCAGTCAATAAATATTTTAGGCTTGGTGGGACACATATGACCTCTTTTGAATATTCTTATTTTTCTTTTTTTTCCCTTTACGATCTTTTAAAAATGTAAAAACCATTCTAAGCTCCAGAGTCAGTCCCTGGTATAAACTATAAGCAAAGAGAAAATGCGCTGGTTTACTATCTTACCAATCAAACGTGCTGGATACAATTTAAAATTCATTAATGTGGAGTTTCCGTCCTGGTGCAGCAGAAAGGAATCCGACTAGGAACCATGAGGTTGTGGCTTTAACCCCTGGCCTCGCTCAGAGGGCTAAGGATCTGGCGTTGCCATGAGCTGTGGTATAGGTCGCAGGCTCGGCTCTGATCTGGTGTTGCTGTGGCTGTGGCATAGGCCGGCGGCTACGGTTCTGATTTGACCCCTAGCCTGGGAACCACCATGTGCTGCAAGTGAGGCCCTAAAAGGACAAAGCCAAAAATAAAATAAAATAAAATTTAAGGTGAGTTATAGTAGCTTCAACTGAACTCTGGCTCTTCTTACTACTTATTCTTTTATTTCCATGACTCTGTTTATACCAATATTTTTTTTTCTCCCACAGTTGCCTTGGTAATTGACAAAATAAAATCTTTTCCAAATCCTAAATTAGATCAATCTTTCAATTCCCAACTGAAATTACATTTTGCAGGAGTTCCCATTGTGTCTCAGCAGAAAAGAGCCAACCAGTATCCATCAGGATGTGGGTTCGATCCCTGGCCATGCTCAGTGGGTTAAAGGATCTGGCGTTGTCACAAGCTACGGTGAGGGTCCCAGAGGCAGTTTGGATCTGACATTGCTGTGGCTGTAGTGTGGCCAGCAACTGTAGCTCCAATTCAACCCGTAGCCTGGGAACTTCCATATGTCACAGGTATGGCCCTAAAAAGCCAAAAAACGAAAAGAGAAACTACACTTTGCAGAGCTAGCTGAAATCTTGTTGAATACCAGACCCTATATAACACATACATACACACACACACCTCTTCCTGTACTAATCCCTCGGTGTTAGTGAGAATGGTCTAGGCTACACTGTGAATAAACTCCCAAATCTCAGGGACTTAATACAAAAAGGTCTTTCTTGCTCAAGTTCCCTGTTCAATGTGGGCCAATGAGGGCTCGACTCCACAGAGTCATTCTGGGACTCAGCCTAATGGAGATCACACCACCTGGAACACATAGCCCCCAAGGTCACCATGACAGCACAAGGGAAGGCATGCAAGTAGCACACCTGTTATTAGATGTCTTGACAAGGAAATGACACCCATTACTTCGATTGCCATTTCATTGGTCAAAACTAATTATATAATACCTCCAAACTGCAAGGCAGCCAGGAGCTGTGATCTTCTAGCGCAACTTAGAAGAGTAAAAACTAGGAGTTGAATGGAAAAAGCTGAAGCAGATACAGGATGCCAGAAACCACCTCACCAAGGCTGGGTGTGCCTCACTGATCCCAGTTACCCATTATGCAGTAGGACTGCTGAGGTACAGTATACAGACTACTCAGGCATAAATAAATCCCCATTTGCCACCTTCAAAATCTCTAGGCTAGTAAAGCCAGGTTGTAAGCAGAAATGAACAAAGGCCATTTGTCTGTTGTTTCTGGGGTCATGTTGTAGGGCGGTTCCAAGACTAACCAAATTTTAGACGTATCCAAAGCAATAAAACCTTCATACGACACCATCAAGAGCAAATATGCACTGAAATCCACCTCTGAGAATAGGATGAGAAAATAGTAACTGATCATTTGGACAAAAAGAGGCTGAGCATCCTCCTCTGGGCCTCCATCCCTCTCCTATATACCCTCTGTCCTCTCTGAAGTCACCATACATAAAATCAACCTTTCCTTGGTATACACACAATGCCACACCCAGTACTTTATACTGAGTAAGATGCTCAATAAACACTTCATTTGAATGAAACGCTGAAGGGATTGAATCCGTAAGAGTAGAGTTGAATCCTGTGACAGCACTGCCTCTTTCACAGCCACATGTGGGAGCAGAAAGGCTGGGACAGAAAGAGCTGCACGTTTCCCAGAAGAATCAGAGAAGGTCTGTGGAGTGGGTAGTCAAGTTGGACTTTGGCTCACAATGCCCCAAGGACACTGACAAATAGCCCAATAATAACCCATCTGAGTCTCAGAAGTCACTCCTTAGAGCTGCTCTATAAAAGCCAAAAGGAATTATTCATTAGCAAGTGTGAATAACACGAGATGCCACCAGCAGATTGTGTTTGGCCTTGCTGAATTATTCATTAGCATTTGTGAGAAACGTACAATCCAAAGAGTGTTAAACCAATCCAGATTGCTCAGCAGTGTTTGTTTTCCTTTAAAAACATTTAAAAAGAAGGAAAAAAAAACAAAAAAAAAAACCACCTCCAAGCTACAGTTCTTATACTGGAGACCGGTTATCAATCTGGCTAAACAAGTAGGTGAGGAGTAGAAAGTTGAGTAAGAAAGGGATCTCTGCGATCTTATTTAATATTCATCATTATAATGACAGGCGGTAGACTGAACCAATGTTTGTTTACCTGTCCACATCCTGCCTTTTTAGATGTTGTATGGTCAAAGACAGGAGGAGCTCTACAATGAGATTCAGATGCGGAGGGGGAACAAACTCCTTTGAGTCCTGTCACAGAGCGGATGCAAATTTAATTACTGCGCGTTAAGCTTGCCATCTTGTCTAGGTGTCCTTGGAAAGCAACTGTAAACAAGAAGCACTCAGCAATCAGGTGTCAGGGGCTCATTTGATCTGCTTGGAAAGATGTCACAAATCCCTGGCAGGAAGTGAGTCGGGAAGGGGAACAAAGAGAGAGGGCTGACAGTGTTGGAGGCAGATCTTGGGGGAGCATCTGTTAGTGCCGGGGACCGCTCCCACTCCCAGCTCCAACTTCCCGGAGAAAGTGCTCCCTGCCTGACAAGGCTCTCTCATCTCACATTTGTTATACATTTTCCTGTGGTCTGCAGAAATCACCAGCACAACTCGGGAGTCAACTGCAGCCTACACGCAATTAAATTATTTGAGACTCAAGGAAACCTTAGCATGAGCTGATTTTTCTTTTTTAAAGACAATTGCAGAAATCTGGAAATTAGTACAGAATCTAAACTCAGGTAAAAGAAATCCTAATTACCCAGGAGTCTCAAAGAAAACCCTAGGCCTAGCTGCACTCCCATCTTTTCAGCATGCCCCTAATTGAATAGGAAGAATGGTCCAGCCTATGAAGCTCCAGGTCTGAACCTGAGCTGTCAAACACCCAGCTGTTTCTATGATAATGGGTGCTGCCTTTGTAGGCAATTGCAAGGAAGTGATCCCTGAGTGCACTCGATGGGTAATTCTGCAAAGAGCCTGTAGCCTACCTGAAGGGAGCCCACATTCAGAGCACGATGCTCACCTTCTCAAGACAACTGCAGAAAATGGCTTTCTGCGCTCACAACCGAACCATGCTTCCAGAAGTGCTTGTGGATGAATTATTTTATAGGAATTTTAAATTCTAGTGCTAAGTCAAACTCTCCCCACTGCTATAATGAAGTAACAACTTACAGATGGAAGGCCAAAAACAAACAAACAAACAAACAAAAAAAACCAAACCAACCATAACCAAGCCCTATTAAAGTTGGAGTAAATTAACCAATCTCTCTAAGCGTCAATGGTCTCATCTGCAAAATCAGGGGGAAAGCACAACCATGGAGGGAGGACAGATAATACATGTAAGTTACAGCCAGTTTTATTAAAGAATAGGGAAATTAATATTAATACTACAATTATTATTTGCCTAGTAATACAAGTAGTCCCCTGATACTAACATTTCCTCAAAATTCTCTGCAAACACGTTACAATTATTTTATTAGCTGACATACCCAGATGAGCAGAGAAGTTCCCCTCTCCCCACTTTAGTACTTTTATAAATGAAAGAGGCTCATCTCAGCTTTCCAAGAATTAATCTATCACCTAACCATCAGCCTGAGAGCAAGAAGGAGCAGAAATAGAGAGGAAGGGCTGAAAAGTAAAAAGGCATCTGGGACCAACAGAGTGCAGGTCCCATGCATTTCTGAATCTTCGTGTTGTCTAATCTTCCTTATATCCATTTCAGGATCCTTCTTAAAGAGTGTGACAACAGAAGAAACAGAACCAGAAGAGACACCTAGTGGCCAAGTCAGCTTCCATTCAGACAACAGAAAACAGAAAATAATGTTGAATTTTAGAGCCCAAGAAAGCCTCTTTTTCCTATGTGAGATGGCAAGAGATACATTAACTCTGAAAGAAATATAATAATCTATGTACTAAACAAAGCTGCACTTTAACTCCTATTTCAGCCTAACTAAAATCCACTGCTTCTGTAGATTGGGAGGGACGCAGGCAAAGAAAGGAGGCAGGTTTCTGAAGTGATACACGCCTGGGTTCAAATCCCAGCCCTGCCATGTACATGTTGATTGAACAATACTTTCTAACCTCTTCCACATCATGAAGCATGTAGAAAATTCTATTTGCAAGGCACACTGGAGTAACCAGAAGAGGCTGCCAGGGCCAGAGCTGAAAGTCCCCACCTACCCACTCCCAAAGCTAAGGGACCATTATCTCCACAACCGATAACCCATTCCAGGCACACCAGGGGGATGTGCTCCTTAAATAATCTACTTAATACCACAGGGCCTTAGTTACCTCATCTGTAAAATGAGGCAAATAATATCTCTTTCACAGATTTATTCTGTGGATTAAATCAGATCATATGCATTAATAAAATACCTGGCACATACTAGGTACTCAGTAAATGTTCTTTTTCTTCATTCTATGCTACTTCTTTTCGTAGCCATGCACAAGGATCCCACTGTATCAGCAAGGTAACTTCCAAAACTATATTTTGCAGTTTACAAGGAGGAATAATAATCACAGCAAGTGTCTGAGTGCATGTTATGAACCAGACAAGTGCTGCTGGGTTACCTCACTGAACTCTTACGACCACCTTAGAAAGCATGTAGAGTAGGTATCATCTTTTGCCCACCTCGTACCTATTCTGACAATTTTTCTCATTAACAAAATCCCGATTTTGACTGGGGCAACAATGGGTCCACCCAAAAAGCTTGCTTTTCTGGACTTCCTTGTAGCTGAGGTAGCCATGTGGTACCCCCTTAGTTGATAAAACTGAAGTGCAAGTCTACTATTGATTTTTTTAATGATTTTTATTTTTTCCATTATAGTTGGTTTACAGTGTTCTGTCAATTTTCTACTGTAGAGCCAAGTGACCCAGTCACACACACATACATACATTCTTTTTCTCACATTATCCTCCATCCTGCTCCATCATGCGTGACTAGATACAGTTCCCATTGCTACACAGCAGGATCTCATTGCTTATCCATTCCAAAGGCAATAGTTTGCATCTATTAACTCCGGATTCCCAGTCTACTATTGATTTTAATATTTTTTAATCCTAAAAGTTTACTGACGTATAGTTTTTACACCATTGTGTTAATTTCTGCTGTACAACGTGATTGAGTTACACATGTGCGTATAACCATTCTTTTTGATTCTTTTCCCACGGATTATCGGAGAATATTGAGTAGACGTCCCTGTGCTATACGGCAGGTCCCTGGTGACCATCCATTCCGTATACAATAGTGTGCATATACCAATCCCAAACCCCCAATCCACTTATTTTTTTTTTCCTAATTAAAAAAGCCTTTCTCCCCTCCCCTTTCAGCCTGAACCAATGCCTGAGGGTCTATCCATGACCTTTAATGAAATGCAGAATGATGTGAGCATCCGCTAAGAAGGGTCCTAATAGTCCCTGCCCCCTGGTGCTCATACTCTCACACAGTTCTTCCCTCTGAGTGTTGCCTGGGCCTAGTGACTCACTTCAAACAAAGAGAACACTACCAAAGTGATGGGGTTTAACTTCCAAGATGAGGTTACCAAAAGCCTGTCATTTATGTCTGTCTGTCTCAGAGACACTCGGGGGGAAGCTAGCTGCCATGTTAAACGCTGCCCTATGGAGAAGCCCATGTGGCAAGGAACTGACATCTCCTCCAGCCAACAGCCAGGGAAGCTCTGTGGCCTGCCAAGGCCATGACAGTGAGCTTGGAGACAGATCCCCTCCACCCCTAGTAAGTCTGAAAGTAACTGCAGCTCCAGCCAACATCTCGAGTGTTGCCTTAGGAGAGACCCTGAGCTGGAGGCACCCTGCTAAGCTGTGTGTGGATTCCTGACCCACGGGAATATAACTGTAAGAGAAGACGTATTTGTCATTTCAAGCCGTTAGGCTCTGCAGTCATTTGTCACACAGCAATGACAGTCGAGGCACCAGCTTTCAATGAGATGATAGGCCGAGAAAGGCAGAACAGGAGGCTAAACAGATGCTGGATGCTCATGACCTTCAAGGGCTGCTCCACACCACCAAGCTCGTAATTCAGGAGAGAAAAGGAAATCTTTATTTCAGTAAATAGTCAAAATCAATTCTCAGTGATACAGTAAGAACTATTATTATTGCTGTTCCCTGGTAGCATCTAATGGGTTTATAGAACACAACGCGAAAAGAAAAAAGCAGTGGTTCTCGGATTTTATTTCAGTGGAATAAATAAACAAACAAACAAAAAAAAAACCTCAGCAGAAGTTACTGGTCAACACGATACTCTGTCGGAAGAGCAGACCACAACGGCACACAGAATGATTGCACTGTTTTAAACACTGCACACACACTGGAGTTCCCGTTGTGGCTCAGTGGTAACGAAGCCGACTAGTATCCTTGAGGATGCGGGTTCAATCCCTGGCCTCGCTCAGTGGGTGACAGATCCGGCGCTGCCATGAGCTGTGGTGTAGGTCACAGATGCAGCTCAGATCCTGCATGGCTGTGGCTGTGGTGTAGGCTGGCAGCTGCAGCTCCAATTCGACTCTTAGCCTGGGAACCTCCATATGTTGCACACACAGGACAAAAGACCTGAAGGTTATAGACCAGAATCAGCAAATGTTTTCCTATAAAGGGCCAGAGAGTAAATACTTCAGGCCTGGGAGGCCTTGGATTTGTCACCACACTCAACTCGGCCGTCACCTGAGAGCAGGCATGTACAGTATGAAATGACTGGGCATGGCTGTGTTCCAAGAAGGCTTTTTGTAGGCAAACTCAGTTTCAAATTTCACATTATTTCACATGTAACCAAATCGTCTTCTTTTGATGTGTTTTTCAACCATGTAAAAATATAAAGACCAATCTTCACTCAGGGGGCTATACAAAAACAGGTGGTGGGCCAGATCTGGCCCATAGGCCATAGCTGACTAACCCATTACAGCCTAAAGGAGTCACAGGGCTTCCGGCTGCGTGGGATGTAAGATGAAAGAAGACTTTGACTTTCGTCTTGAAACTGTGTGGCACTGTCTGAATATAAGATCATGTGTTAGCTAGTTAAAATACACAGGGACATTTTGTTCATTTGAGGTGCGTAGGGGAAGGGGGAAAAAGTTTCTCGTGAGACACTGGGATTTTGAGATGCCCTGAAAAAGTCATCGACCCCTGGTCCCACCAGATCAGCAATAAAAACTATCAGCTAAGCCAACATTTTAGAGACAACATTTTCAGTGGCCCTAATGATGAGACGGAGAACTGAGAGGGACTGCGGGCAACTACCATGAAATGTGCACATGTGCCCACAAAACAAAAAACGCTGCCACACTGAGAAGAAACACAAGGAAAAACCTGGAAATATAAAGCTCTTCTTCAATCTTATGTGCACTTTAGAAGTTTCTTAAATTCAGAAAATATTCAATTCACTTAGCAAAAATATGGCAAGGAAATATAATTTATGATACAATTCGGCTTTGCACTTTTGGTCAAACTATATGTAAAATTCTTCAGGACTATAAAACAGATGTAGCTGGTGCCACCCAGTCACTATGCCCAGCTCTTAAAAAAAAATACACTCTAGACCTACCCAGGTAGTTACACATGTAACATTGAGCTTTGTAGGCAACATGTCATAAAGCCATTCTAACTGTCACCATTCCTGAAGAAAAACAATACAGTGGGGAAAATACAAGTTCTGGTGTTTTGAGGAGGGGGGCGTTCTTTGTGTGTTTGTTTTTAGCTTTTTAGGGCCGCACTTGAAGCATATGGAGGTTCCCAGGCGAGGGGTCAAACTGGAGCTACAGCTGCCGGCCTACGCCACAGCCACAGCAATGTGAGATGCGAGCCGCATCTGCAGCCTACACCACAGCTCACAGCAACGCCGGATCCTTAACCCACTGAGCGAGGCCAGGATCGAACCTGTGTCCTCAAGGATGCTGGCCAGGTTGTTTCTGCTGAGCCACGACAGGAACTCCAGGTCCTGATGTTTCTTGTTAACATTTACCAGACGTTCCTGGGGTTAGAGATGACGCTGCTAAAAAGTCATGGCAGGACGCAAAGCAGGCATCTCTCTCTAATTTTGAAAAGGCTTCATCTAAAGTATGGAAGAAAGTCAACATAATTATCTTAAATTATTCAGAGCGGGTGACTTCTGCTTGCTTTCTGGTCCTTCTATTCTTGTTTCTTCTGTACATCGAGGATGGCTCCCTGGAGATCAAACTTTTATTTCTCCCTCTTTTTATTTTTAAATACAAAAAGAGGTATTTTTAACTATATGCAAATATTTTTCAAGACAATATAACTATGAGAAGCACTAAGAAAAAGGCAAAAATAAGTCATCATCTCATATACCTTTAAATGGTAACTTTATGGACTTTCCTGGTGGCCCAGCAGTTAAGGACTCGGCATTGCCACTGCTGTGGGTCAGGTTCACTCCTTGGCCTGAGAACTTCCACATGCTGTGGACGTGGCCAAGAAAAAATAGTGAATTTTATGTTATGTAAATTATCCTTGATATTTTCTTAGTTCAGGCAAAAGGAATAAAACCATACTGATTTTTTTAAAAAGTGATCTCCAACCTAAGTATCTAATTCAAAAACTTCTAAATTCTTTCTGGATGATTCACTGTTTTGAAATATCCATGCCTTCCCCCCACCCTCACCCCTCATCTATTCATACACAGACTAGGCATTTCATTTCATCTGTACTTTGACTTGGCAGTTTTCACCCATAAAATAAGAGTAAGAATTTTTTTTTTTTTTTTTTTTTTTTGGAGTTCCCATTGTGGCTCAGCAGAAACAAACCCAACTAGTATCCATGAGGATGCAGGTTCAATTCGTGGCCCCACTCAGTGGGTTAAGGATCTGGCATTGCTGCGGTGTAGGTTGCAGACACGGCTCAGATCTCCCATTGCTGTGGCTGTGGTGTAGGCTGATTAGACCCTTAGCCTGGGAATCCTCCATATGCCATGGGTGCAGCCCTAAAAAGAAAAAAAACAGAGTATTTTCTTTGGCCAACTCATAATATTATGGAAGTTGAATGAGAGGTAAAAATTGGACAATGACAGAGTTCCCGTTGTGGCGCATCGGAAACGAATCCAACTAGGAACTATGAGGATGCAGGTTCGATCCCTGGCCTCACTCAGTGGGTTAAGGATCTGGTGTTGCTTTGGCTATGGTATAGGCCTGCAACAACAGCTCCAATTAGATCCCTAGCCTGGGAACCTCCATATGCCATGGGTGCAGCCCTAAAAAGACAAAAGACAAAAAAAAAAAAAAAAAAAAAAGCTTAAAAAAAAAAACAAAAACAGAAAATGACAAGTACTGGCAAGGATGTGAAAAAATCAGAACCCTTTCTACATTGTTGCGGGGATGTAATAGGTCATAGTTGCCTTGGAAAGTAGTTTAGCTTTTCTTCAAAAAGTTAAATACAAAATATTGAGTTACCACATAGCTCAATAAAATCCACTCTTAGGTATACACCCAAGAGAAATGAAAACATATCTATATGAAAACTTGTTCACAAATGTTTACAGCAGCATTACTCATAATGCCAAAAAGTGAAAAGAACAAATGGCCTTTTCTAAGAACGCATGTCCATTTATTATCAGGTGATAAATGGGTAAATAAAATGTGGTACAGCCATGTAATGGAATATTATTCAGCCATGAAAAGAAATAAAATATTTCTATTCTAGCCATAACTGAACCTTGAAAACATACAAATTATATATAGTAAAAGAAGCTAGTTACAAAAGACCTCATATTACATGATTTCATTGGGATGGTAATGCTCTAAAATTGGGTTGTGATGATCGTTGTAAAACTATAAATGTAATAAAGTTCATTGACTCATTTTAAAAAAGACTAAAAAAAATCAAATGTCAATAATAGGCAATCTCTAAACACAGAAAGTTGATTAGTATTTGCTTAGGGCCGAGCATGGGTGGTGGCTGGTTGATAAGAGCGAATGGGGAATGACAGCTAATGAGGATAGTTTCTTTTAGAGAAGAAGAAAATGTTCTAAAGTTGGATTTCCATGATGAACACTGCACAACCTTGTGAAGAGACCGAAACAAAACACTGAATTACATACTTTTTTTTTTTGGTTGTACACTCATCACATGGAAGGTCCCAAGCCAGGGATCGAACTTGTGCCACAGCAGCTATAGTGACAACATAAGATTCTTAACCTGCTGTGCCACAAGGGGACTCCTGGACTGTACACTTTAATGGGCAAATTGTACATACGCAAATTAAATCTCAACAAAGTTAAAAAAAAAAAAAAAAGAATAGTCATCTCTAAGTGGGCGAGTTGGGGAGGAATAAGGGAGAGAGTTGTTATTTTCCATCACAATCCCTCTGTACCACGTGATTCCATTTTACCTGTGAATGTTAGCAATGTGATGAAAAAATAAAAATAATTGTTGGAAAAAGTACATGCAAAAGTGTACAGACATCATTGAGGACAGATTCTTTCATCACAAAGTCAACCCAAGAGAACCAATATCTGTATCCCTAGAAGGCATCGCACAAGTCAAATTAATGAAGGGTCCAACCGCTGCTAGGTAATAGGGAGCATCATTATACGTGTGTGTGTGTGTGTGTGTGTGTGTGTGTGTGTGTGTGTGTGTGTGTGTGCGCATATGAATCTCCCTCACACAGAGTAATAAGTGAAAATAGGCCCATCATGCAAAATTGAAAATACATTCTCAGGACATCATATCACCGTATCAAAATAGCCCTTCCATTGGCAAAACTGCACTGTGCTCTGTAGAAACACACACTGATGGGGTTCCTGCTCCCAGGGACTCACCATCAAAGAGCCACCACCACGCAATGATGGTGAAGTACAAAGTGATCAGAAACGGAACTGATAAGCAGGCACACAATGGAAGGAAGGATTTGCAGAGGCAGCAACTTTCAAATTAATCTTGAGAAGGTGCTGGATTTTCCCCCCAGTTGAACTGCAGAGGTGGGGTTGGGAGAGGACAGAGGGTTGGAGGGATGAAGTGAAGCTGAAGGGGGCAGCCCTGACAAAACAAACCGTAACTAGATGGGCCTGGAAGAGGGAAGGCAGAGAGGGGCAGAGCTGGGAGGGGAAATTAGATTGTGACCTGGAAATAAAAAGATACACAGCCACCCACGACACTTGGACTTCATTCTACCAGCAAAGGAATGCATTTAACAAAGACCTACAGTGAATTAAGACCAGAGTCAAAAAATAAGAAATCATGGGGTTCCCTGGTAGCCTAGTGATTAAGATTCCAGCACCATCACTACTGTGGTTCAGATACCCACTGTGGCTCAGGTTCGATCCCTGGCCCAGGAACTTCTGCATGCTGCAGGTGTGGCCAAAAAAAAGAAAACAGGGGAGTTCGAGTCGTGGCACAGCAGAAACGAATTCGACTAGGAACCATGAGGATGCAAGTTCGATCCCTGGCCTTGCTCAGTGGGTTAAAGGCGTTGCTGTGAGCTGTGGTGTAGGTCCTAGATGCAGCTCAGATCTGGCGTTGCTGCGGCTGTGGCAAAAGCTGGCAGCTGTAGCTCCGATTCAACCCCTAGCCTGGGAACCTCCATATGCCGTGGGTGTGGCCCCAAAAAGCGAAAAAGAAAAAAGAAAGAGAAGCTATTCTGTTAGTTACGTAAAAGATGGACTGACAAGAAGAGAGGAGGGATGCTGAAAAGAAGGGAAGGAGAGAGGTGAGAAAGCCAGTTAGGAAGCTTCCAGCCATTTTGCTGGAAGGAGGTATTTTGAGATCATCTAAACTACAGCAGCAGCAGTAGGAATGAGCGAGGGTCAGATTTTAGAGCTGCTGACAAAGTGAAAGACCATCAATGACTGAGGATAGAGGCGAGAGAAAGAAAGGGTAACATAAGACTTCCCAAAGGGAAGTAATACTGGCTTGAGGAAGCCCAGAAATTATTCACTGGCACTAAGTTAGGAGTCTGACTTGATCTGCCCACTACGGCGGAGTACAGAAGAGTGTACAACTAACTTCTCAGGTCCCAAGTAGAGCAGAGAGTTCAGGAGCCAGACAGCCTGTGTTCAAATCCAGTTCTGCCAGCTACTAGCTGGGGATCTCCGTGCACATGATTTAATCTCTCTGTCCCCAGTCTCTTCATCTGTAAGACAGAGATAGTGATAAGACATTTCATAAGGATAACGTATTTTTTATTTGTTTTTGTTTTGTTTTGCTTTTGCTTTTTCAGGCCACACCCGAGGCATATGGCGGTTCCCAGGCTGGGGTCGAGTTGAAGGATAACATACATTAAGTGAGATCAAGTGTTGGGAGAAATGTCTTGCACGTGTCAAGTGTCATATTAGCGCTTGCTATTTCTACTACGGCATCTATACAGCAATGTATATCCACTCCACTCTATGGAATAAGAAACTGAGGCTCAGAGAAACCTTCTTTTTTACACAGCTAGTTGGAGGCAGAATCTTTTATCTGGCTGGCTTCGAAGGCGATGCTATTTCCACTGTGCTATGCTGCTTTCAGAGCTGCTGATTCAATTGCCCACCCCCAAGAAGTGCAGGCGATTCTCAAATTCGCAAGAAGAGTGGACCGGTTGGTGCCTTGATCGGCAAGAGAAGGCGATCGGTTCATCCGTTTCTGAGATGATGGGAGTCCTGCACTTCAGGGGAGGATGTGACCTCCTCTAAGAAGCCTGCCCTGAGCCCCTGAGTCTGAGTGAGCTCATTTCCACTCACCGCACAGCAAACTGTGCTGTCCCCTCTTCTGAGCAGTCATGGCCCCATTTTGGAATGATTTCCTAATCTTTCTGTCCTACTCACCTGCGAGCCCTGTGAGTTCAGAGACCATCCATCTTATTTGCTGCAATAACCACAGCTTCGAGCCACAACCTGCAACACCCTGACAGTGCTAATTAAACGTACCCAATAATTATGCAAATTTTCAATCCTGGTTTTATAGGTATTTGTCTCAAAAGGTTATACGGTAACGAGGGCCACATTCCTTGGCCATTCTGGAATAAAAGATAAGTCTTTCCTACACACAGTCACTGAGTGTGGCAGAAACCATGGCTGGCCTCTCACCAGCTCATCCTTCTCCTCACCCCTAACAGGGCAGCAATGACCGCAGTTCCAAGGAAGGGGTCATGAGTGTTCCAAGCCAGGCTTAGCATCTTAGCTTGGGCTGCCATAACAACATACCACAGATGGGGTGGCTTAAACAACAGAAACTTATTTCTTAGGGTTCTGGAGGCTGGAAGTCCAAGACTGAGGTGCTGACAGAGTATAGGCTTCCTCCTGAGGCTTCTAAGCAGCCCCATCTCACTGAATGCTCACACGACCTCTTCTCTGTGTGTGCAGAGAGAGAGAAAGAGGGCGCTCTCTGAGATTCTTTTTTTTTTTTTTTTTTTTTTTGGCCATGCCTGCAGCATGCAGAAAACCAGGAATCAAACCTGCACCATAACACTCACAGCGAGGGATCCTCAACCTGCTGAGCCACCAGGAATTCCTGATTATCACTTCTTATAAGGGTTCTAATCCCATCATGAGGGCCACATCCTCAGGAACTCATCTGACCCTAATGACCTCCTGCAAACTCCATCTCCAAATACCGTCCCACTGGAGGTTATGGTTTCAACATACAAACATCGAGAGGGAGTTCCTGTCGGCACAGCGGGAAGCGTATCTGACTAGGAACCCTGAGGTTGCAGGTTCGATCCCTGGCCTCACTCAGTGGGTGAAGGATCCGGTGTTGCCGTGAGCTGTGGTGTAGGTCGCAGACATGGCTTGGATCTGGCATTGCTGTGGCACTGGCGTAGGCTGGCAGCTGCAGCTCTGATTTGACCCCAGCCTGGGAACTTCCATATGCCTCGGGTGCAGCCCTAAAAAGACAAAAAAAAGACCAAAAAAAGACCAAAAACAAAACCAAAAACCACTGACGGAATACAAACTTTTACCAATAGCACATGGAACTATCATTCCCTTTTGCTAGATCCTAGATGTCCCAGCCTCCAAGGCAAGCAGGAATGGCCAGGCAATCCAGATCTGGCCAAAAGGACAAAAATGAAGAATTCTGCTAGGAGCTTTGTCACAAAGGTTTTCCACCTAAAATAAAAACTCCCTTTTATCTTCCCATCCTCTTCCTGCCTTGAACAATTACATGAGGACATGATGTATAGCACTACAGCAACCGTCCTGTGATCACTGAGTTAAGCCAACAGACCAAAAAGTCCATGTGCTAGAGATGGAGAACAGAACACTGGAAAGTACCAGCACTCCTTGGTTATATTATTAAGTCACTGCTCCAGATGAACTTCCTTCTTTCAGAAAGTTTATGTGAGAAAAGTCATGTTTAATCCACTGTTCAATGGAAATTCCGTTACTGGCAGTCACCGTTTTTCAAATTCATACTGAGCAAATTGCACAAAACTTTAATGCACATCTTCTCTAATGTGATATTGGCCACTCAACCTGAGCTGTAGACATTTGGGAGTTACAGTCAAGTGAACAGCATACTCATCTATTCTAGGGGGAAAGAACTGTCATTTTGGAAACATTAAAGAGTCCCTACATCACCACGGAATGTCTGCTCCTCTCAGATTTTGTATGGAAGGTTCATAATATGCAGAACAGAATAGACAGGGCTCGGAATACAAATTACTTCCTTTAAAAAAAAAAAAAAAAAAAAGACTGAATTTCGTATTCATAAGAAACCTAAATAAATAGATCAGAAATCAGGAATCTGAAGTTGCGGTATTAGCCGGCATTTTCACAACTTGAAAAAAGACCTTAACAAGTGTAAAACTCCAAAGTCTTGAGAAAGAAAGGGTAGGGCAGGGGGCTTCATTGTTAGATGTGACCAGGTAATATCACTACCCTAAAAAAAGGCGTTTTTAGTATTTTTCCGTTCTGCACACCTTAAAAAAAAAAAAAGTTTGTCATGAGTTGATTCAAATGAGGGAATTAAACTTCCAAAAATACCATCGGTTTGTAGAATCCATATGCTTATACAATGCGGCTTAAGTACTGTTTGTTTTATTGTTGTTATTGTGTGTTTTCTACTTTCTTCTCAAACAGTCTTCCATTAATAAAGACTCTTTTATTTTGGCTAAAGTAAGTTTCATTTTAAGATTGAAAGTTCTAGAGGAAATCCTTATATAACATGCTCAGTAAACCCCAAGAGTTTGCCATGATAGACAAGAGACAAACTCAACCTACTTCCCAGACACCTAAAAAGTGTCACATATCACTTTTTATGTAATCTCTATATAATTCACATTTCAAGATGACGGGTTAAACCACATAATTACTGTCTAAAAAAAGCCCTAAATTACATCAAACATCTCAAAATAACTACAGCTTTTCCCAAGCGTCCTCAGACTCCCCTCAAACTCAAGTAAGTAAAATACATTTAACTGGGGAGAAAACCCTCCACTGAGCAGTGGGTAATTCGCTGTCTAGTTTTCCACAAGGGCATCTCCTCCGAGACCACAAACTCTACAGGGAGTCCTGCATTGAGGTCACCTTTAGAGAAGTCAGCCAAGCCATGTTAGAGATTTTGGCTCTACACAAATGAAGGTTAACTAAAACACAGACTGAAAGAGGAGCTCCCTCTACGGCGTGAGGTCCTAAGACTCTGCCCACAGACCACCACCGGGCTGGGCTTTAGCTCCTGTAGAGTCCTCAAGTCTCTCTTACGAAGCCAGAGTCCTTTCTTGCCTTTTTATTCACTTCTTCCACCACCACAATGGTCCCTCTTCCCCTCGACCCAGCACTATTTCATCAAGAGTCAAAAATGTCAAACATTTCCATGGGAAAACAGAAATCTGCTGGCTTTTTTTTTTTTTTTTTTTTAATGCCTGCTGTTATTACGAGAGGTGACAATGTGATCTGCCTCAGGCACCTCTCTCTCCATCCATGCCAGGCAGGTCACTTTCCTTTTATCAGAAAGGAGGGTAGGTCATCGCATTTCAGTGCATGTTGACACCACTGCTAATAAAAGCAAGAAAAGAAGTCGTTGCCCTTAAGATGCCTTAACCTCTCCCTTGCCTCAAACAGGTATTTCACAGTTCCTCCACGGGATTTGGGACTGGAAAGTGATTTGATCCCACACTGCCTTAACCACGCAGATCTGAACCAGATAACAGGAGAGCTGTGAAGCGCAGGAGAGTCCCTTCACTCAGGGTACCCCCTCTCCTTGGGCTACAGCAAGATGGTTCCTTTAAGAAAGCAACAGTGGGGAGTTCCCGTCGTGGCGCAGTGGTTAAGGAATCCGACTAGGAACCATGAGGTTGCGGGTTCGGTCCCTGCCCTTGCTCAGTGGGTTAACGACCCGGCGTTGCCGTGAGCTGTGGTGTAGGTTGCAGACGCGGCTCGGATCCCGCATTGCTGTGGCTCTGGCGTAGGCCGGTGGCTACAGCTCCGATTTGACCCCTAGCCTGGGAACCTCCATATGCCGCGGGAGCGGCCCAAAGAAATATCAAAAAAAAAAAAAAGAAAGCAACAGTGAGGGAGTTCCCTGATGGTCTAGTGGTTAAGGATTCCACGCTGCCACTACTGTGGCTTGGGTTACTGCTGTGGCTGGGTTCAATCCCTAGCCTGGGAAGTTCCACATGCCACGGAGTGGGGGCAGGGGGCAGGTGAAGAAAAGAAAGAAAGAAAGCAACAGTGAGTCAGGACAATGACTTCTCAAATAGCAAGAAGTGAACTTAGAGATCTACTCATCTAGCTTTCAAACTTTTTACTTTTGTTTTTTCTCTGTTTTCTTTTTAGGGCAGCACCTGCAGCATATGTAAGTTCCCAGGCTAGGGGTCGAACTGGAACTGTAGCTGCCAGCCACAGCCACAGTCACTGCAAAGCGGGATCCGAGCCACGTCTGCGACCTAGACTATAGCTCACGAGATGCTGGATCCTTAACCCACCGATGAGCGAGGCCAGGAATGGAACCTGCATCCTCATGGACACTGTGTCAGGTTCTTAACCCTCTGAGCCACAAAAAGAACACCAAACATTTTATGTTTTAAACCATTACTTTGAAAGAAATCTTACCGCAAAGTATAAACATAAAAAATACATAAAAAGAAGCCAACCTATTTGCAGACCTCCACTCCTACAGCCGGGTTCTGGGAGAGCCCAGGACAGTCTGCCAATCAGTGCACCAGAGCCTACGACCATTTGAAAGGGGCAAAACTTGAGATTTTTGTTGTTTGTTCTTTCATTCTATCTTCTTCCTCTCTTAATGGCCATAGAGAACTCTCTTCTAGATGACCTCTTAAATTTAAAACCCCCAATGAGATTTCCCAATTCACGTGCAGGTAACCTAAGAAACACACTACAAATAAGATATTTTTTACACCTTATCTTGACAAAGTTTACGCACCTTTTCCAGAAGGTAAGCTGGCAAGAGGCATCAAAGGGCCTTAAAAACAGTCTGATCTTTTGACCTAGTTGTTCTATTTCTAGGAATTTATTCACTAAAAAATAAATAAATAAATCACACATAAGGGCATCTGAACAAATCAGTCAATGCAGCATTATTTATGCTAATAAAAATAAATAAGTTGAATGGTCAAAAATAAGAAACTGTTTAATTTTTATAGTCATATGATAGCTCCAACATGCTCTGGCATTAAAATGCCTCTACCATAACAAAAAATGCAAAAATTGGTGCCAACTCTTTACAGTATCATCTGGAAAATGTAAAGATAAATGGATGGATAGACAGACTATAAAATTTACTTACTGACTGAACTGGATACTAAATTTATTACTATCTTCCTTGGCAAAAGACACACAGGCATGTTGGATTATTTAAAAAGGCAACATAAAATTTTATCTGGAGCTACCTTGCTCACTGACACTATATCCTAGTATAACTGTAATTATTGGGATGCCGATAAAAATATTCTATTTCCTCATGTGTTCATGCTCTACCCTCCTCTTCCTTTAATATGATGTGCATGATTGAGGCAGGTGTAAGGAAAGACACGCCATTAACAATAATGAAATATTTTGACCTACAACATCTTCAAAAGGCATATCTCCCCTCTGATTATATTTAACCCCACGATAAATCTGTCCCAAAACATGTGCATAGATTATGCCACAACAGGTGACAGTTTACTTAAGCGTCTGTTTTGTTCCAGACACTACGCCAGATACTGAAAATACAACAGACCAACAAAAACACAACCCTTGTGAGTTCCCATTGTGGTGCAATGAAAACCAATCCAACCAGTATTCGTGAGGATGCAGGTTCAATCCTTGGCCTCACTCGGTGGGTCGGGAATCCTGCATTGCCTCGAGCTGTGGTGTAGGTCCGTTTAGTTCATGGCTGGGTTCCAGATCTGAGAACACGGCTCAATGCACAGTAAGAGCTTAAAAAATATTTGTGGAGCGAGAGAAGGAAGGAGAAGGCAGGCCGGCAGACCACTCAAAACTGTGGTTTGAGGGCTTGACTAAAACGTGGTATTATGAACTAAAATCTGTAATGGTGGCGGGAGGGTGTGTCGAAGAGCTGAAACGCAAAGACTGACTGTCTTGAGTTCTAGAGTATGTTATCTGCCCAGACAGTGCCTTGATAAATCTTTTCTGCTCAGAAAAGGATAAAGAGGAAACCAGGAAGTGCCTGTGGAGGGCCCAGGGTACTGCACAAAAGCAAGTATTTCTCAAACAGAATCTCTCCTTTCGTCCTCACCACAGGACGGAAGTACCCCTACTTCTGCACATGAAGAAACTGAGACTAAAGGGTGAACTGACTCACTCAACGTGACACGGCTGGATGTGGCAGAAGCCAAACTGAAATTCCCACCCCATCCACCACACAACACCAGAAGGAAACCAAGTTTAGTCACCAGAATTTTTCATATACTTTAAGAATATGGTTGGGCTTTTCCTCATCCCTTTCTACTTTGGGATGCTTCTGCATTCAGAGTCTCAGATTTACACGGAGAGATGGCTTTGACGGCCATATTTCTGTGTATCTAAGAATCTCCTTGCCTAAGCTTGACCTCTGAAGTCTCTAAAACTTGATCACAGCCAATTAAACTCCTTGTGTTTGAACTTCTTTACCATGAAAAAAAAAAAAGTCTTATCCTCCCTTCATTATTTTAAATTTCCCCAATCCCTGCTTTACAAATCGTACAAACTGACCTCTCCATTCCTTTGCAAAATCACATAAAAACCAAAGTAAATGTTTCATCTTGTCAGCTCATCCCAGGTACCACTGGGATCCAGTCCCTTAAACCACCCAGTCCCTTAAACCAATGGCTGAAAGCTGAGAGGATATGCAAGACAAGCCTGAGAGTTTTAACTGGCAGACCTGCTCAGATCCTCATTGTGCTGTTTGAAACTCGGACCACATGAGACAACAGTTCACTTTTTTCACCGTGGCAACAGATTCAACCTCTTGGCCCTGTGAAAGTCATCGGAATATATTCAACCAAAAGAAAAATGAAAAGAGAGAAAGAGAGAGAGAAAGGAGGAGGGTGAAACTTCCTATCTTCTGACTGAAGATATATTCAGCACTCTGATTTTTTTTTATGCACATTTGATCATGCTGTTGACAGCCCTGGAAGTTAAGGAATATGGACTGTTGCACAGAGGTTTCAAACCTGGATGGAAACCAATGGCAGGCTCCTTTTGACAGTCGAATAATGACAAGCACGTTGCAGGCCAATGCCCGTCATTCACCAACATCTCCGACCTGCTCCAGCCGCTGCACAGCGACTAAGTGGAGGGTCAGAGGTTAAGCTCCAAGAAACCAGCAATGAAGGGCAACTGTCATGCACCGCTGCCCATTGTGAAGCAGCAAGGAGTGGCTGTCTCCTCCAGAACATGCAAAACGTTCTCATTCTGTCCAGGCAGAGACACATCTGAAGGTCCTAAATGAGACCATTGCCAATTCATGAAGCTCCAAACTGACAGCATGCCATTCAAGCTGTCTCCGATTTGACTTTTTTTTCCCCTATTTCAAATCACAAATGCATGCAAAGTATACAGTTAAGCATAACTCTTCAGCCATGGTTTTAAGCATGCTAGGCTTTTAGACACCTACATAGTCTCAGACACATACACACTCTCAGAGCCTAAAAAAAAAGGAAAGAAAATGCAAAATTCATTTGGTCTTCTTTAGCGAGTTTCTAATAAAGGACATCATTCAAAATGGCACAGAGGAACCCAGGTGTCAGTTTTCCAGGAAAGTTCCTAAGTGTGTGCAAAACAAAATAATCTTAAAGAGGAATTATGTCATATTAATATCATATTAACTATAAGAACACAAGAATGTAACTGTGTATAGAGAGAATTGTATTTAGTGAAAGCCATTTGGTTTTAAGGACACGGTAACTTATCTATACATTTTATAATTTTTTAAGATTTATCCCAAGAATATAGTTCACAAATGATTCAGAGTTTAGCACACGACACAAACACATCCTTCTACAATTCTACGTTTGAGATCTTATTGCTTTTTTATACAGTGAAATTGAGTGATCTCCCTTAGATGTGTGTATGAACATATATTAACGAAGAGTCTTCTTCATCTTTATTGAGTAAAAAGAAATGTCTCATCTTATCCAGAAGCCAAAAGATTGTCACTGCAAGTGACTGGCCAGGATGGAGAATTAAGGTAAACAGGACTTCTTATACCCTTTTCAGCAACAATAGGATTTCTATCCACAAATAGAGCCATAAGTGGCCCTCATCAGGGACAGCTTTAAAGGTATGAACTCGAAAATGAACCTTATATAAAGCTGTTGGTCTACACCAACTGCGGCACTAAAGTCTCTCTTTAAGCCCTGATCACTATCACCCAACCTTCCTTAAGGAAGCCTGGGGAGAGGAGATAACCTATCAACTCTAAGGAACAAAGCTTACAAAGACACCCCATTATTAAAGCTTGTACAGACAGAGGTCAACTAATTGCCCTTTGCTCTAGCAACAAGAACATACAGAGCTAGTCTCCAATACAGAGCTGCAGATAACCAAACATGTTATTTTAAGTAATGTATGAGCATGCGTCAACCTCCCACTCCCAGGCAAAACCAGCAATTATAATAAACTTAGATTATTATAGGTAGCTGGGGTCAAGAAAAATATTTCAAGCCACAAATACCTATTGTTTTTGAAATAAAGTAACCGAGTGAATATTCTGCAATACAAGAGACCAGATGAAAATTTTAATATAAAATGACTTCTCTCTCCTGAGGGATAACTGAAAATCCCTTACTTCATATTCAGGCATGTACGGTACACAAAAAATCACAAAGACGCAATTCGGAAACAGGAACGCCTTCCCCAAATCCTTTTCTTTTGGACCTGGGTTGCAAACCTCAAAGTTTAATGTGAACCAACACAAGACAAATAAAGGAAATACGCCTTGACATAACTACAGAGTAAACCAACGGCACGCATATTCTTAACAGATAACACAGAACAAGAACTTAAATGGCTTCAAAAACAGATGAGCTGATTTATCCGTCATAGATTCACAACGAGTAACAGAGGTAAACCAAGAATTTAGGAGAGGCAGATCCTTGAGGAGATCCCCCAAAAACCTCACATGGAAAAGTCCAAAGCTCAAGCTACTTAAATATCAGCAAAGTCAATACCGTAAGAAAAAGAGGGTCACTGCCAAGCCCAGATTCAGACGGCTGGGCTAAATTCCCTCCTCAGGCCTTCCTGCTCTGTGACATTGCACAACGGGGGCCCTACTTTTGTGCGGATGACACACAGGATACCCACCTATGGTCCTAAACCGATCATTCATTCCCTTCTTCAAATATCTTGGAGGGGGCAGTAACGGCCGTTGGTAGGGGTAAGGCTGGTAGACAAAGGCTGGCAGACACATTTCAGGTGTGACAAAGCTGGGCGTGACAGTTCTTCAGGAATGTTCAAGAAGAAGGGCTCACGCGCATATCAATCACTCTACCCCGGACATAGTAGATACGCAATAGACACCTAAAGAATAAATGAATGGACTCCTTGTCAAACTTTCTACCGGGTTGATGGACAAAGGAATGCACTCAAAAGGCAGGTTCTTGAAGAGACTTACATTCGATTCATAACCTCAAAAGAGCAGGCTGGCAACTGCTGTGTTCCACTTTCCCCATTCCCTCCCCATTATTCCCCCCTCACCTTTCCACATATCCCAAATTTCAACAGCTAAAAGGGTCTTTCATACATATCTATAGAAGATTCAAAACAAAATGTTGCCGGATTCAGCAATAATCAGCAGTCAAATTAGAGATTCCTGCTATTTCAAAGCTCCACAGATCAGTGAGGGTGAGTAGAACTCCCACAAGTAGGATAAGGGCTGAAGGATGCGGCCTCAGCAACAGTGTCCTGGTATTTGTTCCAGGTGAGGCGAGCAGCAAGAGTCCCATGAGACCTATAGACCAAGGGGACGCTCCCTCTTCTGACTCTGTGCCTTTTTGTTAGGTCCTCAGTGACACAGTGACACAGCAAGGAATGTCATCTTTCTTCTGTAAATGAAAGCAAAAGCCTAGATGCGTAAAGCTCACATAATTTTAGAAATACTGCTACAAGCTGGGGGAGGGGGGATATTAAACTAAATGGAGGCACTGCTCTTTTCTGCGTCTGATTCTGTGTGGAGAGATGCTTCACTGAAGAGCCTAAATGCTTTGAGATCATTAGTTTAGACGATGAGCTAACCCAAGCCAGCGCCCTGCTTTTCTCCTTCTGGCTGAACAAAAGCCAGACACACTCATTCTACCCAGTTCGGTGTACACTGAACTGCTCTGTGCAAGGAGTACCAGTTGCCTCTAGGTCATGAAATAATACTAAAAACTTTATAATCATTCATTGATTTAGTTTTCAGCATACTATATCATTTGAATCCAATGGGAGCATAAAGAGCTATTTGTGAGGTCAACCACGGTACAGACAGATGCTGACATGCTATTGATGGCAAGGTGGAAAGAAATTGCTAAATACAGCAGATCAATACCTCGTTTCACTGTTACAGCCTTCTGCAGACATAAAATATATATCTTTACAGCTACAAAAATAATAATAATGAAAGTGGGAGATAAATGCTTCCCTCAAGGTAAACTATTTGATTAGCTAAGGGCAAAGGTGACAGCAGCAGTTACACTAAAGTAACTTTATAGTCTTAAATAAAAACAAGAGGAAGAGCAGTAGATGAAATGGCAAAGTGAATCGGGACACATAGCTGGTTCAGTTATAACTCTTTTAAAAAACACAGTGATCAGTAAAAGGGCCACCAAAAATCTAAGCTTTTTCCTACCATCCACAAATCCAATTTCCTGAGGTCTATCCTATCACACGGTTTTACACAAAACATTTCTAAACAAAATCTTCTCAGTTACTGATGGAGAACAAATCGAGAGCTGATGATAAATAAATGCTCTGTCAAGTTACAAACAAAAACAAAAACAAAAACCTTCTAGTTTATATCTGTTCCATTTGACCCAAAATGTTGAAAGCCAACCCTCTCTTTAGTACCTTGTTAGACACATCCAACAAATGTATGGTTCTGGGCCAGAGGGAACTCATAATCTCCCCAGGAAAAAGAGAATTACATACAACACTGATATAAACAATAATAAAATGTCAAATGTAATACAACCAAATGCCAAGCTGTCAGGTACCACAGGCCAGAAAACGTACCAAAACGTTACCATACGTTTGGACGAAGGAAATGAGGTCATTGAGGGAAGAGATGAAAGTAATGACCCTCCAAAGCTCCACGCAAGGGTGGGAACGTGACACGGTTCCTCAGGGGCTGGCCGACTTAATACATCATCATCACCTTAGCTTTTGGTTCTCCGAGATGAAACTCTTTTTTTTTTTTTTTCTTTTTCTTTTTTTGTCTTTTTAGAGCCATACCCATGGCATATGGAGGTTTCCAGGCTAGGGGTTGAATTGGAGCTATAGCTGCTGGTCTACACCGCAGCCACAGCAATGCAGGATTCAAGCCACGTCTGCGACCTACATACACCACAGCACACAGCAATGCCGGATCCTCAACCCACTGAGCGAGGCCTGGGATGGAACCTGCGTCCTCATGGATGCTGGTCAGATTCGTTTCTGCTGAGCTACAAGGCGAACGCCGAGGGAAACTTTTTTTTGTACATCCTCACAGTGTGAGCTTAAAAACAACCAAACAGAATTTGCCATCAATTATTGGAGATATAAAGTCTCATAGGAATCTTTAAAAGTTGACTAAAGGGTATCTGTGTTTTTAAAGTTATACCACCTTTTTCCAGCTGCAATGAACTGTTTTTAAAAACGGGGAGGGAGAGATTGGGGGGGGGGGGGGCACAGGAGGGGTACTGCACACTCACACACTCTCCCAGAAACACAGAACTGAAATGTCAGTGGTCATGTGAAGCCCTTCAGTGAGTACCATTCTTAGAATATTTAACAATTACACAGAAAAATACCAACACTGTCTTTGGAAGGCCTTTAGCACTTTTTAAAAGCGATCTCCTCATCTAAGACAGACTTAGACGGCATTCACTTCCCCAAAGAACATGTGAAGTCTTAAGTATAAGAGACAGTGATATAGTATCACTCCTCCAAAGCAATACACAAAATAAGTTTAAAATAAAAATAAATCTTGGGGCAAGGGAAGCAATGCAATTGTAATTGTAATGGAAAGGGAAGGAATAACCGTTTATTTCTTTTGCCTTCAAATAATTTTTTTAAAAAAACTGCTCTCAGACTTCTGACAATGGAAGAGAATTTTATAATTTGTTATCAAATGAGTCTATATGTTGGGAAGAAAGTTATGTCTCCAGCTTTCCTCTGTAGAGGAAATAGGAGTGTCCCAAAAGGTTTATGTCCTCAAACAAGGCATATCCATTTATTTTTTATTTTATTTTATTTTTGCTTTTTAAGGCCACACTTGTGGCATATGCAAGTTCCCAGGCTGGGGTTAAATTAGAGCTGTAGTCGCTGGCCTACACCCCAGCCACAGCAAAGTGGGATCCGAGCCTCATCTGCTACCTACACCACAGCTCACAGCAACACCAGATCCTTTACCCCCTAAGCAAGGCCAGGGATCGAACCCATAGCCTCATGGATCCTAATTGGGTTCGTTAGCCACTGAGCCACAAAAGGAACTTCCACATCCATTCCATCAACTGCATGTTGATGCAGCTGTCTAGGTCATCGAAAGTCAACTAGAAGCCTTTTTTCACAGTAAACTAGAAATCCCATGGTTGGGTACAGGGGGCCTAGGTCTTGGAAAGCTTAAGGATCACTCGGTAGTGAGCATTTGAAAAATGAGTCAGGAAATAGTCAGTCAACAAATATTTACTGTGTATCTGTCAACAAAGTTCTGTGGTAGATATTTCAAAGGACACAACTTTATACATACATATTTTTAACAGTTTCTGCCCCCCAAAATTTGATAATTTCTATATTGGGAAGTGGAACTGGTGAAGTGGTAGATAAGAGAATACAAAAAGGCTTTTATTTTGTTTTTTAATTGACTTTTATTTGGCTGCACTGCAGCACATGGAAGTTCCTGGACCAGGGATCAAACCCGCAGCATAGCAGCGACCCTAGGTGCTGCAATGACAATGCTGGATCCTTAACCCACTGCGCCACAAGAGAACTCCAAAAGCCTTTTATTTTAAATCATATTTATCTCTATATAGCTTTTGTTAGTGTTCAAAGGTATTTTACATTCATTATCTTTTGACAAGAATTCAGACGAAGAAGCAGAGAGGGAAAGCGATGATCACCCCGATTCTACAGAGACTGAGGGACCCATTCCAGGTACTGAATGCCTAGCAAGTGACAGATGTAAGACCAGATGTCTAGCCTCCTAACTACGAGTGAAGTGCTCCTTCCACTAGGGCAGCTAGTACCTCACAGGAAGAGCTATAGAAGTCTACACGATACAAAGAAAAGTTTGGGATTTGGTTAATTTCCTGTGCAGGGTGTGTATATGTGTGTGTGAGGAGAGGGAGGGACTGATATTCATGCAAGAAACACTATTTAGGGAGTTCCGTTGTGGCGCAGTGGAAACGAATCTGGCTAATATCCACGAGGATGCAAGTTCAAGCCCTGTCCTCACTCAGTGGGTCAGGGATCCTGCGCTGACATGAGCTGTGTGTGTAGGTCTAAGATGCGGCTTGGATCCCACATTGCTTTGGCTGTGGTGTAGGCCAGCAGCTACAGCTCTGATTGGAACTCTAGGCTGGGAACTCCTATATGCTACAGGTTTGGCCCTAAAAAGCAAAAAAAAAAAAAGAAAAAGAAAAAAAAGAAAGAAACATTTTTAATCCATATGTGTTCAAGACTCTACATGAGCTGGAGTACAGAGGCAAATAAACTAAGGAGGGAGGGAGCAAAGAGATTAACAAAAAATCATTATAATACTGAAGGATAAGTGCTATGAAAACATGCACAAATCGCTACAGAAACACAGAAAATTATTTTTAAGATTTTGAAGTGCTTTCTGTATTAAAAAAAAAATGACGAACAAAGCCTTCGTCTCAAGAATTTAGTGAAATAAAAACAAAAGACTTTCAAGCAAAGCAGAAGGAAGGAGACGGTAAAAACAAAGGTAGAGATAAATGAATGAGCAGAAACAAATTCAAGAGCTCGTTTTGAAACAGGCAGAAATAATTCCTGAAGAGAATACATGTATACAGAAAATTACAATTAAAAGGAAATACAAAGAATGAATATGGAATTTTTACATTATGAAAAGATGCACAACTCTGAGTAAACCGGAGAATGTTATGTTCAATGCCGTGACTACAAACCTGAAACCTCAATTTCTAAGAAAACATAATGACCAAATTTACTCAAGAAGAGAAAAACAAAATAGACCATTAACTAGAAGATATTGAAAAAGTTATCCAAAAATTCCCCAACATCATATGAAGAGCTTTACAAGTTAATTTAGCTTAAACTTCCAAGGACAAATAATACCGATGTTCTGTAAACGGCTCTAGAGCACAGAAGGGGGTAAATGGTGCAATTAATTTTGTGACACAGGCTTACCTATGTATCAAAACTTGAAAACAAAGCACAAAAAGGAATATTTCTCAATATTTTTACCTCCTTCCATGTTAGCCAAAAGAGCTTAAAGTTTTACTAACTCTAGTATGAATTATGGCTGTAACATGTATATTAAATACTCCTTAGAGCTCCCATGTGGCTCAATGGGTTGAGCCAGTGTTGTCACCACAGTGGCTCGGGTCACTGCTGTGGTGTGGGTTCAATCCCTAGCCCGGGGAACTTAGCCAATCAAAAAAAAAAAAGCCTCACGGAGGTTCCTGATATACCCCCTAGGGGTGACCACCCTCCAGCTTCCTTGGTAATCACTGCTACAGACCCATCTCATTTTCCTAATTGAAATAAAAAAGGCTGAATTCAGCAATCTGTTAAAGACCAGTATAACATGACCAAGTAGGATTTATCACAAGGAACCAATATCGGAAACTATATTAAGAGATTATATCCTATTGGTAGCTGAGAGGAAAACATTACCATCTAAACAGATGTCAAAAAATGTTCAATAAAAATTCAACTTCAGTCTTTAGGGGTAAAAAAGCCAAACTAAGAGTCAAAGATTATTGCCAGCAACTATCATTATACTTAATACTAGAATCCCAAAGCATCACCACTACAGGCATGACTATCTGCTATCCCCACTATTTACAGGCTCTGGCCAATGTAATAACACAAGAGGAAAAAAGGACGAGTGTATAATTACTGAAAGGAGAGAGACCAAATTATATCTATTTACAAATGAGTGAATTATCTACCTAGCACACACCTGGAAAAACCAAGAAAATCAACTGAAAAAAAAAAAATGTTAGATTGATAAGGATACAGTCTGGATTGTGGCCAATTATTAAAGGGGCACACACAAAAAACCTTTCTCACATTCCACTTAAAAAATTTAATGGAGGAGTTCCTGTTGTGGCTCAGTGGCTAACGAATCCGACTAGGAACCATGAGGTTGTGGGTTCGGTCCCTGCCCTTGCTCCGTGGGTTAAGGATCCGGCGTTGCCGTGAGCTGTGGTGTAGGTCACAGACGCGGCTCGGATCCCACGTTGCTGTGGCTCTGGCGTAGGCTGGTGGCTACATCTCCGATTGGACCCCTAGCCTGGGAACCTCCATATGCTGTGGGAGCAGTCCTAGAAAAAGGCAAAAAAAAAGACCCCCCCAAAAAATTTAAAGGAATAAGAAAATCTACTTACCATAAATATCTCAGTTCTTTCCATATTAAGTTAAAAATTGAATGCAGTAACAATGAAAACACCAAAAGATTGGTGGGATACACAGAAGACCCTGAAAAGTGATTTTTAAGCTTCTCTGGAATAAAATTTAAGTTTTCTTCTCAGTGCAAGAACCAAGGAACTTCTGAAACAAAGAATAATCATGGGGGCCTTGCACTGCCAGACACTGAAAGGTGTCACAAAACGCTAGTCATTAAAATGGTGTGTCGAGAATAACAGACAAAACAAAAGAAATAGAATAAAAAGCAGATCTGAGTATACTGGCAATCAAGCTAATCAATAAATGCAGCAGGAAAAACTGGTTAACCATTTGAGAGAAATGAGACAAGTACTCCATATCATACACCACCTAAATTCTAGATGCTTTACAAGAATTACCTGGGAAAAAAGCTAAAATATAAAATAGTTCGAAGGACATATAAGTGACTATTCATCAGCTATTTAGGTGGGAAAAGTTCCCCTATACACAAATAAAGGAAAACTTGAATAACAAAAATACAAAAGTAAAAGGCGGGCAATAAACAAACTAGGAAAAATATTTGCAGCACCTGATTAACCCATAATAACATCCCTCATCTATGAAGAGCTCTGCCAAGTCAATGAGAAAACACATACAGAAGCAAAATGAATGAAAGCTACATGAATAAACAAATCACAAAAGAACTATATTTGGCCAATAATCATGGTAGGAGGATATTCAACCACGCAGTGCTTAGCAATTAAGGAAATACAAATTAGTTCTCCAGTGAGCTCCTACTCATCTCATCCAACTTGGCAAATATTTTTATCTCATGACAGTTCCCAGGGATGAGGAGGATGTACCAAATATGCATTCTCGTGCCCTGCCTGTCAGAGAAGAACGGGCATCAGCCCTCTGGGTGGCTATCTGACAACGCAAACCAAAAATCTTTACAGACGTTAACTTGACAATTCGCCTTCTTTTAATTTACCCTATGGAAAATACCAGAGATTTGCACAGAGATTTATGTGCAAGAATGGTCACTGGAGGATAATTTATAATGGCAGGGGAAAAAAATCCATAGGATGAAATATAATACCATAATTGTAATGACATGGAAAAATATTCACAATATACTGGATTCTGGTAAGTTGAAAAAGAGCCGGGTACAAAATGTGCACATCATGATTTCAATTTTTGTCTAAAATATCTCTTGTATAAATATGTACCATAAATATAATCTAGATAAAATTAGGATCATACTGCATACATCACATACATAATAGGCAGAATTATAATATTCTAAGAAAACACCAACACAGTAAGTAACACGGTGGTTATCTTTGGAGAATTAGAGATTTTTTTTTCCCCCTGCTTGGTATTTTTCGATATTTTTATATTTTTCTAAGATAAAAATAATGTAATCGGGAAAAAATAATATTTTAAATAAGAAATGAAATGCTTCACTGCTTTACATGCCCTACCTATTGTGGTCACACACAAAGTTGCCTTTCATAACCCACATCTGGAACATACTTTCATTACCTCCAATCACATCCAGGGTACTAGCAGCTAATTCTTACATACACGGCACTTACACATGGCCACCACTATTCTAAATGTTTTACGGATATTAAACCATTTAATCCTCACAACTATTATTACCCCCATTTTATAGATGAAGAGTGAAGCTCAAGAAGATTTAGGTGACTTACCCAAGACTGCTCAGCTAGTAAGAAGGAGCGCTAAGGAAAAACAAGCAAAACTGGCCAAAACCCACACTCTTAACCAGGGCGGGCTACTGTCTCTCCTGATGAACTATACTCTAAAGCAACACGACTGGCTTACAATATAATGCCAGAACGTAAGCAAACAAATAAGCACTATCTCCCCTTAAAGTAGTCCCCATGGGAAACTCTATACATATCCAAAGATGTGGTCACTGATCATTACGTTTTTGGAAATCCTTCTTTTCACCATCCCCAGGGGGCAGTAAACAAGCCTGCCATAAGAAAGATGAGATTTCTTTCCAACAGCTGGGAATCATTCAGATGCACGTCTTAAAGTGTGATTAAATTGCACAATTCTGCTTGTGGTCACACCACAAGAAAAATCGATGAGGCTGATTTTGCTATTGTGCCCATAACTTGTATCTGCTCCCAGGAACTACATTCACAAGTGGATTTTAACACTGACTACACTGCATTATTGCAATTATTTGTTCACATGCCTAACTTCCTACTGAACTAAGGTCCTTCATGGCAAAGATTAGGTACCTTTCTCATCCGTGAGTCTCCCGTCCTTGACACCCACAATTCCTGGCACAAAAAAAGTATGTATTGTTTCTGAATGAACTTTATGAAGAATGCCAGACAAATGCTTTGAGCAATGACAATACATTAGAAAAAATAAAAATACTGCCAAGAGGGCATCTGAGTCTGTGTACCAACATAAAACGTGCATCTTTTTTTTAAAAGGTCAAAACAAACCCAAATGTTTATTTCACAAATTATGTTAAGAAGACAATCACACTGTGCAACTTCCCTTGGCCAGGTCTGGGAGTTGCCTCTATTGAGACCGTATTGAAAAAAAAATTAAAGTTAAGGAATAATTCCTAAAATTCTGAATATGAAGGAAGCCAGACCTCAGTTTGTAATAAGCTTTCTTAGAATATGATAATACTAGCTATAGTCATTTCTCACAAAACACAAGGGGGGACTACATATGCCTCATTGCCTGAAAAGCAATCTACCAAACCAAGGATGCAGAAATAACCATAAACTTTCTCAGACAACGATGCAAAAACACATCTGCTACGCAGAAGACACCAGGATGCAGCCTGCCTATGGGTTCAATCGACAAAGCACAACCTGGTGCCTGAAATATAAATCAAAGAACCTTCCATCCCTGTTACTTATGGACGTCTGCTACCTGCAAATTTCTAATGTGTGCAAGATGGGCCTATTTTTATTTACAGCACCAACCACAGACTGAATGTAAAACAAGATGCTTAATAAATCCAGGAGAACATAAAACACCAGCATAACTCAGACAGCAAGACAGACACTCACTCCTTAATTAAGTGGGTGATGTTCTGTTTAAAACAAAAAGACAACCCTGGGCCATGGCTAAGATTAAGCACTCAGTGTGGCGAGGGAAACGCCAACCATTTTCAGGGCAGAGGCTTTAAATCATGAAAAATAAACCATCTGATAGTCTGTATTCAATAGTAAGTAGACAGTCAGGACACAGACTGATTTGGATTAACACATTTTCAGTTATAACAAGTAATTTTACAGAGGATTAGTATCTTGATGGGCTGATCAATATGAAGCACGGCTGCTATTACAGATGAAAAGAAAATTGCCCCTCTGGTAATAAAGTGTGCGTGTCTTCGTTCCCCTTCATTTGCTGAGTCCATTACTGTAATGGTTCCAGCATTAACAGCTGGGGCAATTTAAGGAGCAGGGGTCTGATGAATTTAAAAGCTGGGCACCCAGGCTACTCATCCTTTCCTTGCGGGCTGCATATGCAACTCCGCTGCCTGGATGATTCCAGCAATGGAGTCGGGTTTTATGAGAACAATGACTATGATTTCCCAATTATTTGTCTCATTAATAGTGTTCCTGGCCAATAATGGGACTGAAACAAAAACTGCTCGAAGCATATTGGCTGTGGAGCCGGTGAAAAAAATTGCACACCATTTACCTAAATAACAAGATTGAAGATTGACATGACAACGGGCTGGAGTATATAGACACTGTAATGTCTGCATCGCTTTGCCAGGTGCTATTCTCAAGCAAAAAAAAAAAAAAAAAAGAGGCAGGACGTTCATGCAGAGAGAAAAAAAAAAAAATCAGCAGCAAAATTTTTCCATCTCTGCTTTCAAAAACTGGCAAACATGGACCACTGTCCATAGAAATAGAAAATCCATATTAATGCAGTCTTGAGACTTTAATCATGCCCAGTACAGCAGAGTGAGTTAGGGTTGCCACATCAGCCCATTTTATATTATTATTGGAGAAATGCTAGCCCTTGAGGCTCAGTGTTGAAGGCTTGAATGATCTGGTCGCTAAATGAGGGTGCCAAAGGGCAGACTCAGGGCTAATGCAGAAATCAGAGCTCTGAATTTTCTGATCACAAACAGTTATGGAAACACTCATGCACTGGCAACAGATCTCCCCCCTCAGAACCGATGCAACACAATTTGGTCCTTTAGACTGAGTTTTCCACGTGGTTTCTACCAGCTGATCTCAACCCTGACACTCACCGACGGGGGCGGTTCCTTAACATAAAGGAAGGTGCATAACCTCACAAGCAAGTCACTTCCAAAACTACGGGGCAAATACATGATGGGCAGGGCAACGGGCCAGATGCTTGCAGCATAATCAAAAATGCAAGCCTATATAGCAGGTACTCAAGGTTCAGCTTCCAAACATGTGCTGGCCTTGCAGAGAAATGCAATGCCAAGGACAAATGTGTGGAGAAAAGTAGCTACCAATGCAAATCTTAACATGTTCTGACCCCACCCAACAGCCCCCAAGATTCTTCCCAGCTGACACTGGAAAATCAACTGCTGAGACTATTTTGTAAGATAACCTTACAACCGAAGGTTAAGTGAATGAGGTTAGCAGAACTCTAAATTCACCTTCTTCAAACTGTGCCTTCTTTTTTTTTTTTAGGTTCCAAAAGTACCATCTCAACTATAAAGTTCTTTTCTTCTACAAGTTAGAAAGTCATACTTTAAATATAACTATAATCAAGAAATCTGCCATAAAGAACTAACCTCCACAAAACACCCTCAACCTGGAAAGAAAGCTAGCATTTTGAATTTGAAAGAGAACACTAGAAAACAATTACAGACAGCTGCCTGTGCTAGAGAGTTTTGATTCCCCAAATTAACACCAGTATCTAATGGTATGTTAAGTAATGTGAAATCGAACTGGTGGCCTAGTGGTTAGGATTCAGTGTTGTCTTTGCTATGGCTCAGGTTCAGTCCCTGGCCTGGGATTTTCCACATGACATGGGCATGGCAAAAAAAAAAAAAAAAAAAAAAATTCTTTCTTTAACCAAAAAAAAGGAATTCCCTGGTGGCCTAGCAGTTAAGGAGCTGGTGTTGTTCACTGCTGCAGCTTGCGTCTTTGCTGTGGTACAGGTTCAATCCCTAGACACAGGAATTTGCACATGCAGAAGGTGTGGCCAAAAAAAAAAAGCAGCAGCAGCAGCTAATGGTTATTTGAAGTGTCTAGGACTTTTTTCCCAATGACATATTTAGTTTTCAAAATCAACACTAAGATGGTTAAGAAACAGACCTTGATACACTTGAAACTATCACAACAATGTAAATCAACTACAACCAAAAAAGAAAGAAAAGAAACAGACCTGGAAATAATAGCAAGTAACAGGAACTCACTGTGACTCAATGGTTTAACTAATTTTCAAGGAAGATCAAGCAAACGATAAAGATGGATTTGGGGGAAAATACACAGAATAGAATCTATCAAGCAAAGCTTTGATTTTTTAAGCTTCCTGGTCATTGGTCCACCACCAAAAATGTCCCATATTTATTTTTCTAAATTACCCTCAGATAAACTGGTGAAATAACACAGGATGGCCCATGATAAAGGTAGGGGCCAAAAGAACCTTCTCAGAACTTGTCTAAAAAAGCCAAATTGCAAAAAAGAAAGAAACAAAGAAAGAAAGAAGGAAAGGAAAGAAAGAAAGAAAAAAAAAAAGTACCCAGTGGGTACATATATAAATAACAAACTTCCTTTTATTGAGTTATTATAACTCATTAGACCTTATGACTTTAAGGTTTATCTTATTAAATATTAAGACAATTATCACCAAAAACAGAAGAGGTTTTAAATGACTTTTATTTGAAATAGGTTTATCTCTTCTGGATATATTCCTTCACTGATAAAAATGTACTTTTTATCATTTTTATTGCTTTATTATGAATTAAATCAACATGACTTGTCACCACTAATGATGTTTACCTTGGTCACCTGGCTGATGAAGTGACTGCTAGGTTTCTCCACTGTAGGGTTAAAATGCACATTTCTTAAACAAAATTATTATGCTCCCTTTAAGTATATAGCCCTCTCGGTAATCAATTTAAACTGTTTCTATTCTCCATAATTTAAAAAGAGATGCTGTCACCCACGCCAGCCTGTGAAACCTTTGAAGCTACCCTGGAATTCAACATCCACATGTTTTCATTCCAGAGCTAAACAGTTCTAACATGACTGAACAACCTTAAAGGAGTCCTGGGCCTCTCATAAGCATACACCCTTAAAAACATCTTAAAGTGTAGGTTGCAGACGCAGCTCGGATCCCGAGCTGCTGTGGCTCTGGCATAGGCTGGCAGCTACAGCTCCGATTAGACCCCTAGCCTGGGAAACTCCATATGCCGCGGGAGCGGCCCAAGAAATAGCAAAAAGACTAAAAATAAATAATAAATAAATTAAAAAAAATAAAAGCTTCTATAAAAAAAATTGGGTTGTGATGATTGTGGTAAATGTAATAAACTTCATTGAGTAATTTAGAGAAAATAAAATAAAAACAACAACAACAAAAAAAAAACATCTTAAAGACTCCTTTCCCCGCCATGGCACAGTGGAAACGTATACAACTAAGAACCACGAGGTTTCAGGTTCGATCCCTGGCCTTGCTCAGTGGTTAAGGATCTGGCGTTGCCATGAGCTGTGCTGTAGGTCACAGATGCGGCTCGGATCCTGCAGCTGTAACTGCAGTTTGACCCCTAGCCTGGGAACCTCCATGTGCCTCAGGTGTGGCCCTAAAAAGCAAAAAAAAAAAAAAAAAAAAAAAAAAGATCTTAGGAAGGAATTCCATGACCCCAAACCAGGTTAAACAGACCTTCCTGAGGAAGGAATTAAATGACCTCCATACCACATTAGTCCTCCCTGCTACCACATCCTGGTCCCAGGACCAGGAACACGTCTCCCCTGATGCTTAATTATCTATCTTCATTCATGGAGAGGCAACAGGTTCCATGGAACCAATTCTGCATCTTTGCCCACTGTTCCCAGGGCTCAGGACCCTACTTGGCACTTAACCAGGTCCCTCATCTGAACCAAAGAACACAGAAAATGGTCTATTTTCTCCATTCTTCCAAGGGCGGTACGTAACTACTACCATTTGGAATGAAAGAGAAAGAAGTTAGTGGAAGCCCAGTTGAGAAAATCTACCCATTAGACACTCAATATCAGTTCACTGAATAGCTACTAGGATCAGACAGTGCTGATGAAATGTTTATTTTTACTGCGTGCCAGCAAAGTTCTAGGTGCTTTACCTATATCTCAGTTAATCCTCACTACACGTGTAAAGAGTGAAACCCCCACCATTTTCAGATAAGGAAACTGAGGTACAGAAAAGCTGCTTTCCCAAGCCGGTGACAGAAAAGGATTCAATTCCAGAAGTCTGCCTGTAAAACTCCATATTCTCCAACTGGGACTAAGTGGGTAAAGCTGGAGTGCAGCATTATGGAAAATACATTCCCATCATTCTAGCTCTAGTTAGTGAAATGCATGCCCAGGGTTTCCAGATAGGCCTAGTTTTTCAGGAAAGCCAGCCATCCAGATTTTTTTTTCTAATGGCTGCCCCCGTGCCATAAGGAAAGCCACAGGCCAGGGATTGAAACTGAGCCACAGCTGCAACCTATGCCACAGGTGTAGCAACATCAGAACCTTTAACTCGCTGCGCCGGGCCAGGGATCAAACCTGTGCCTCCACAGTGACCAGAGCCGCTGCAGTCAGATTCTTAACACACTGCATCACAGGGGGAACTCCAAGTTTTTAAATGAAATCTCTCAACTTTTAAAGATTAGGAAAGAATTCGGAAATTTTCAAACACGGTTCCTTTGAACTAAATAAAGCACATTTATGGGCAGGATGAACGTGTAAATTGTAAATTTGTGATCTCTGGTGACCCCTATCTTTCCTCAAAAATATACACATGCCGAAAATGCATAATCTGAATCTGATCATAAGGAAATATCAGACAAATAAGAGTGCAGGGGCAAACGACAGAACAAACAGCCTGTACTCATCACAAATGGTAAGGTCTTACTCATTACAAATGTCAATATCTTAAAAAACAAAGAAAGGATGAGGAACCAATTTAAAGGGGATTAAAAGAGACTAGCAACATGACAATTAAAGGTAATGTACAATTCTGGATTGAAGCCTGGACCAGGAAAAATATGCTATAAAAAATATCACTGGGATATGGAGTTCCCGTCATGGCTCAGTGGTTAACGAATCCGACTAGGAACCATGAGGTTGCAGGTTCAATCCCTGACCTTGCTCAGTGGGTTAAGGATCTGGCATTGCCGTGAGCTGTGGTGTAGGTTGCAGACGTGACTCAGATCCCATGCTGCTGTAGCTCTGGCATAGGCCGGTGGCTACAGCTCCGATTAGACCCCTAGCCTAGGAACCTCCACATGCTGAGGGTGCGGCCCCAGAAAAGGCAAAAAAGACAAAAAAAAAAAAAAAGATATTACTAGGATAATTGGCAAAATTTATATATGGACATTGGATTAAATAAGAGTACCTCATCAATATTAACTTTTCTGAAATTGATAATTGGCTACGTTTATATATAGGAGAGTGTCCTTGTTCTTAGTACATACACGCTGAAGCAGGGGTAAAGAGGATTGGTGTTGCCAAATTTACTCTGTGGGGTTCATAAAACATAATAATAGTTCATGTAAATATATAGGGAAAGAGAAAGAAAGAGCTCTAAAGCATTTGTTGCAAGAGGTGAACAAGTTTTTAATCTGGATGATGGGTCTGTAAGGGCTCTCTGTTCCATTCTTGCAGCTCTTCTATAAATTGTAAATCATTTCAAAACAATAAATTACATCATCTGCCCCAAACAAACATGGTGGCAGCCTCACTGTCAACAACCGGTTCTTTGGGCAACCCTCAAACAAAGCCATACCGGCTCTGTCCTTGGCACAATGGCCAAATATAATCAACTAGATTCTCAGAGCAACTCACGGAAGCAGCTATTTTTTTTTTTTTTTTTTTTTGTCTTTTTGTCTTTTTGCCATTTCTTGGGCCGCTCCCGCGGCATATGGAGGTTCCCAGGCCAGGGGTCGAATCGGAGCTGTAGCCACCGGCCTACGCCAGAGCCACAGCAACGCAGGATCCGAGCCGTGTCTGCAACCTACACCACAGCTCACGGCAACGCCGGATCATCAACCCACTGAGCAAGGGCAGGGACTGAACCCACAACCTCATGGTTCCTAGTCGGATTCGTTAACCACTGCACCACCACGGGAGCTCCGGAAGCAGCTATTCTTGACTCCATTTTCTGGCTGGACAAACTGAGACACAGGGTACCAGCTCTCCATCCAACAGCAAAACAACTGTAGAGGGCATGGTTCTAATTCAGTCTATCAAATGCTCATCTGGCCTACTTCACTATATGCCTTATAAAACATTTCATTTTAAAAATGTATCCTCTTAGGCTGTAACACAGATTAAATAAATGTTATCATAAAAAGTTAACTATTTACTCCAACCTTTTTATTCACCCTTCAGACTTGGAAATTATATAAAAGTCTATGGCATAAGCAATCACAAGGAGAAAACACAATCCAAGTTATTTCGAAGAGAAAAGGAAAACCAAAAACAGTTACCCATTATGGGGATAAAAAGTTTAATTCCCTCTGTGGCTCAGCAGTTAATGAACCCGACTAGAATCCATGAAGTTGAGGGTTCGATCCCTGGCCTCGCTCAGTGGGTTAGGGATCCGGCATTGCTGTGAGCTGCGGTGTAGGTCACAGATGTGGCTCGGATCCAGCCTTGCTGTGGTGTAGGCCAGCAGCTGTAGCTCCAATTTGAGCCCTAGCCTGGGAACTTCATATGCCACAGATGTGGCCCTAAAAAAACGAAAAAAAAAAAAAAGAAAGAAAGAGAGAAAAAGAAGACCCCAGCCAGGCAAAAATGACAGATGTCCTCTGCCAGGATAGACAGGCTGTGTTTAGTTACACTAGGATGGATGATCAACTTGTTAAAAATAGATTCAGAATTCACAATTTTCACTTTTATCATTTTAGGGGAAAACTGTGAGAAATTAGGCCACATTAAGAGAGAGTGTGACAGAACAGCTTAATAAATATTTGGACCCTGGAACCAGATTGTGTGGGTCTGAATTCAGCTCTTCTACAAAATTACAAACATCCTGACTTTGGGCAATTAATTAATTTGAAAAATACCATATCCTATACCCAAATACTAAAGATTTATAATACCACTACTTTAAAAGTTCTGAAAATCTTTTCACAAATAAAATTAAAAATACAAAAATAAAAGCAAGCAAGAAATCTTTGTGATATTGGGATAGGTAAAAACTTCATAGATATGACACAAAAAGCATGAATCATAAAAAGAAATAGCAATACATTGGATCTCTATTGAAATTAAATACTTTTGCTCTTCAAAAGACCATTAAACAAACTACAAGAATGAAAGACAGTAGTCACAATACATATGTCTGAAAAAGGGCTTATATTTAGAAAATATAAAAAACTCCTAACATGATATTAAGAACACAAATAGGAGTTCCCGCCGTGGCGCAGTGGTTAATGAATCCGACTAGGAACCATGAGGTTGCGGGTTCGGTCCCTGCCCTTGCTCAGTGGGTTAACGATCCGGCGTTGCCGTGAGCTGTGGTATGGGTTGCAGACGCGGCTCAGATTCTGAGTTGCTGTGGCTCTGGCGTAGGCCGGCGGCTACAGCTCCGATTCGACCCCTAGCCTGGGAATCTCCATATGCCGCAGGAGTGGCCCAAGAAATGGCAAAAAGACAAAAAAAAAGAACACAAATAATCCAAACAAACAAACAAAAAAAAAATGGGCAAAAGATCTGAACCGAGACTTCACAAAAGAAGATATATACCTGGTCAATAAACACAGGAGAAGCAGCTCGGCATCATTAGACATCAAAGAAATGAAAACCAAAACTACAATGAGATATCATGTCACACCCACCAAGATGGCTATTATCAATGAGACAGATGATAACAAGCCTCGGCAAGGATGCTAAGGAATTGGAGCGCTCAAACATGAATGTTGAATGGTACATCCATACTAAGGGACTAATGTCTTAGTCCACTCAGGCTGCTATAACAAAAGACCATACACTAGGAGGCTTATAAACAACAGAAACTTACTGTCACAGTCTGAAAGCTGGAAGTCTAAGATCCGGGTACCCGCATGCGCAGGTTCTGGTAAAGGCCCTCTTCCAACTGCAGACTCCCGGCTTAAAGCCTGTATCCTCACATAGCAGAAGGGGTGTGGGAGCTCTCTCAGACCTCTTTTAGAAGGGCACTGATTCCATCCCCACCCATCTAATCACCTCCGAAAGGCCCTACCTCCTAATACTACCATCTTGGGGTTAGAATTTCAGCAAGAGAATCGGGGGGCAACACAAACATTCAGACCGTAACAAACAATACAGCAGTTCTTGAAACATGAGACGCAGTTTACCATGTGGCCCAGCAATTCCATGCCTAGATATCTACCTACAAGAAATAGAAATAGGAGTTCCCTTGTGGCTCAGTAGGTTAAGGATCTGGTATTGTCACTGTTCTGGCCCAGGAACTTCTACGTGCTGTGGGTGTGGCCAAAAAATTTTAAATAGTTTTTAAAATAAAAAGGAAAGAAACAAATATAAAAAGTTGAACACAAATGTTCATAGCAGCATTATTCATAATAGCTAAATAGTGGAAACAACCCAAATATCCATCAACCAGTGAGTGGCTTAAACAAAATGTGGTACATTGGGACAACGGAATACATTATTCAGTAACAAAAAGTCATGACACACGCTACAACATGGAAAAGAGCTTTTTTTTTTTTGTCTTTTTAGGGCCGCAAGTGCAGCATAAGCAGAGGTTCCCAGACTAGGGGTCAAATTGGAGCTATAGCCACTGGCCTACACCACAGCCAAAGTGACGCAGGATCCGAGCCTCGTCTGCAACCTACACCACGGCTCACTGCAATGCTGGATCCTTACTCACTGAGCAAGGCTAGGGATGGAAGCGGCATCCTCATGGATGCTAGTCAGATTCGTTTCTGCTGAGCCACAATGGGAACTCCGGAAAAAAGACTTTTAAAAGAGATATTCACCCTCATTAGTCATCACTGAAATGCAAATTAAAACCACAATGAGATCCCACCACATGCCCACTAGAATGGCCAGAATGGCCAAAATTTAAAAGACAGACAAGTATCGATGAAGATACGGAGCAACTAGGACCGTCACAGCTGACGGAAATGTAAAATGGTGTAGTGGGTTTGAATAGCATCCTCCAAAAAGATAGGTCCAAGTCTTGACCACTGGTGCCTCTACCCTTATTTGGAAAAAGGGGCTTTGCAGATGTAATTAAGTTAAGGACCTTGAGGAATACAAAATAAAGAGCACCCTGGATTTAGGGTAGGTCCTCAAATGCAATGTGTTGATTGGTGTCCTTACAAGAGAAAAGTCAGAGACATCTGAGACAAAGAGAATGTACCATGGGAAGACAGATGGGAACAGAGGTTCAAGTTATACAGCCCAAGCCAAGGAATGCCAAGAGGCATCAGAGGCTGGAAGAGACAAGGAAGCATTTTCCTCTAGAGCCTTCAGAGGCCCTATTGACAGCCTGATTCCACACCTATCTCTAGACCTATGAGCTAATACGATTTTGTTTTAAAACATCCAGTTTGTGGTAGCTTGTGCCAGCAGCCCTAGAAAACCAATATAAATGGGAGAACCACTTCAGAAAATTGTTTAGCAGGGTCTTATAAGGTGAAACACAGAACTACTACAGGACTCACCAATGGGCTCCTGGGTATTTATCCAAAAGAAATGAAAACTTAGACTTATCCATGAAGGTCATAGCAGCTTTTTTCATAACAGCCCTCGGCCAGAAATGATCCAAATGTTCAGCAACAAGTAAATAAATAAACAAATGGGGTCAAGCCATACGGTAGACGACTTATCAGCAAGAAAAAGGAATGAACTATTGATACAAACAACATGAAAAAAAATCTCAAAAATTATGCCGAGTGAAAGCAGATACATACAGTATACTTCTATCTATATAAAATTCTAGATAATACAGATTCATCTACAGTCATAGAAAACCTACCAGTAGTTGCTTAGGAGCCAAGGTGGAGGAAGAGACTGACTACATATCAGCAAGAGGAAACTGCTGGAAGAGACTGAAATGCTCTCTACATCAACTGTGACAGTGGTTTCACAGGGGTATACATCTGCCATGACTCATCAAATTGGGTCCTACAAATGGGTGCAAATTACCACACGTAAATTACACCTCAATAAAGGTGATTAGAAAAAGGAGAAAATGGAGTTCCCGTCGTGGCGCAGTGGTTAACGAATCCGACTAGGAACCATGAGGTTGCGGGTTCGGTCCCTGCCCTTGCTCAGTGGGTTAACGATCCGGCGTTGCCGTGAGCTGTGGTGTAGGTTGCAGACGCGGCTCGGATCCCGTGTTGCTGTGGCTCTGGCGTAGGCTGGTGGCTACAGCTCCGATTCGACCCCTAGCCTGGGAACCTCCATATGCCGCGGGAGCGGCCCAAGAAATAGCAACAACAACAACAAAAGACAAAAAAAAAAAAAAAGAAAAAAAGAAAAAGGAGAAAATAATGCACGTGTAAATGAATATCTTATATTTAAGATTTAAAACTTTATTTCCTGGGAGTTCCTGTCGTGGCTCAGCAGAAATGAATCTGACTAGCATCCATGAGGACGCAGTTTTGATCCCTGGCCTCGCTCAGTGGGTCAAGGATTTGGCATTGCTGTGAGCTGTGGTGTAGGTCAAAGGCTACAGCTCCAGTTCAACCCCCAGCCTAGGAACCTCCATATGCCACAGGTGCGGCCCTAAAAAATTAAAAATTAAAAAACTCCATTTCCTATACTTTGTTCTAGCCAATAATGTTTCATAAATAAACAAATTTTAAATAAAGATCACAGTCAGACAATTAGATATATGAATTCAACATGTTTCACAAGTAGAAGATAGAAAAAAGCTTTGGAGTCTGGGCCCTAGTTTTGCACAGCAACCAAGTGGCCTTGGGCAAGTTAAAAGGTCTACAGCCTTGGTCTCAAAATCCATTAAATGTGGATGATATATTTTTTCTTTTTTGCTTTTTAGGGCTGCACTTGTGGCATATGGAGGTTCCCAGGCTAGGAGTCAACTTGGAAGCTACAGCTGCCAGCCTGCACCACAGCCACAGCAGCGCAGGATCATCTGCAGCTCACACCACAGCTCACGGCAACACCAAATCCTTAACCCACTAAGCGAGGCCAGGGATCAAACCTGCATCCTCATGGATCCTTGGTGGGTTCATTAACCGCTGAGCCACAAAGGGAATTCCTGGATGATATTAACAAAGACTGCACGGGCAACCGTTATGGTTTCAATAGAGTAAAAGCTTCTTTGTGCAGGGATCTATCTTAGCCAAAATCATAGTCACGTGTCTGGCAATAATAGGTGCAAAATAAATCTTTACAGAAAAAAAATGAGTAACTTTAAATGTACACCCAAAAGGTAAGAGACATCATGCACAGTACCACTGTGTGACATTTCTTTGCACTGCTGCACGTAGACTAACACAAGAAGATCTTCCCCCTTCATACCCACCTTTACATACTGCCCTTATCACATACAGACTCAAGCGTGGAAACTTCAGGTCCCTAGTGAAATGTTGCTATAACCTGGGTCAAAATAGACGCTTTTTTTTTTTGCTGTGCTTGCAGCATGCTGAAATTCCCAGACCTGAGATGGAATCTGAGCCACAGCAGTGACAACCCTGAATCCTTAACCCCTAGGCCACCAGGGAAGTCCTATAATAGAACACATTCTATATTATATATATGTATGTGTGTATATATACACATATTTTTTTTTATAGGCTACACCCCCAGCACATGGACATTCCCAGGTCAGGGACTGAATCTATACTGCAACCTATGCTGTAGCTGCAGCAACACTGAATGCTTTAACCCACTGTGCCAGGCCAGGGATGGAACCTGCGCCTTTACAGCAACCCCGGCTGCTTCTGACAGATTCTTTTTTTTTTTTTTTTTTTTTTTGTCTTTTTAGGGCTGCACCTGAGGCATATGGAGGTTTACAAGTTAGGGGTCAAATAGGGACTACACCACAGCCACAGCAACACCAGATCCGAGCTGCATCTGCAACCTACACCACAACTCACAATGCCGGATCCTTAACCCACTGAGCGAGGCCAGGGGTTGAAACTGCGTCTTCATGGATCCGAGTCAGATTCGTTTCCACTGAGCCACAAGCGGAACTCCATGCAGTCAGATTCTTAACCCTCTGTACCACAGCGGGAACTCCCACATTTTATATTTTAAATCCATAGAGGTGTTACCCTAAGATAAAGTGAGTTCACTTGTAGGACCCTAAATTCTATAAGAGTACAAACGGTGTCTGCTTCACTTACCAATGCTTCTCACTTCCAATAACTACCTAATACAGAGTGAGCAACAAACAGCATGTGTAAAGACCCTGTAACCAAATAAAGCACAGGAAAGAGAAACTTCTAAGAAGGCCAAAGTGGCTGATGGGCAGAGAGCAGGGAGGGTGTCACATCCCTTGAGGTTGTGGATGATGCAGGTAGGTTCTACACCATGCAAAACACTGTGGGCCATGTGAAGTTTTGTCTTTATCCCAAGAGCAAGGAAAGCCATGAAAGATTTTTAAACAGGTGGCTGGCAGAGGAGTTAGGAAGGAAAGAGTCATGATTAGATTTGCATTTTGAAAAGCTCACACACTGCAGTGTGGAGAAGAGACTGGTTGTGTGGGAAGAGCAACAGAAAGGAAGCAAGGCGTAAGGTGAATATGGACCAAGAGACGACTGGAACAGTCCATGGAAGAGGTAATTGTAGCTTGGTCCAAGGTGGTAAAGATGGAAAAAAGTGAACCAATGTATTTAGACAAATCACGACTTGATTTGGGGAATGAGGGAAACAGTTCTTCTGAGGCTTAAGTCTTCTTCTGTAAAACAGAATTGATGTTACTCCATCTGTATAATATCTATCTTGCAATCTGCTGTGATAAAAAAATATGAAATAATACAAATATTATGAAAACGCAGAGCCTGACACTAATAAATGATTTTTAAAAAATTCTATTACTGTGACTACTGTCATCCCATGGAACAAGCAACTGTTACAGGATGAACCCCAAAAGGAGAAAATAGGAGTGTAGTTAAAGATCCTATCCGCTGTGATGAAGACACAGAACATACACTGTTTGAAAACAGCACAGCTGAATACACAGATATTTCACCTACATCTACCCCAGTCCTCAGAAATCATTACCGAAGAGGAAGCACAACTGTTACGATCACAGGCATATTCGAGTCCGGTAAACTGAGGCACAAGAGTAGCTACAAATTTAATCAAGGAATTAGATGCAGAAGCAGGACAAGGAAAGGGGTGTCTAGATTCTCATGTGAGCTGATCCAACGGGACTAGGCCTGCAAACAGCACGAATTTACAACCCCCAAAGTCTCTGGTTCCCTTGCTAACAAGGCCTTGTCATCCCTTGGCTTAAGATCGTGGGTGCGCTCGCCATCCAACCAAGTCCTTCGGGTTCCCAGCCCCCATTACAAGTGCATGAAAGATCCCAGACTCTGAGGAGCCCAAGATACCTTAGCTTCGCGCTCTCGTTCCTCGGCGGTTGGGGTTCGCTTCATGCTGCTGCTATAGCCTCCTTCGCCACTGCTAGCCGCGTAGATTCCGCGCCCTGGACCCCGCCTCCTCTGTGTAGTTCTCTCGGGATCTTGCTCCCGCCTGGCGCCATTCGCTCTCGGAGCCGCGAGAACTACCACTCCCAGAGCGCACCACGGCTACGCCGGAATTCGCCTCGGGGTTTGGAGCAAGAGAATTTCCCAGGTCCAACAGCTGGGTGATCGTAGTCCGCAGCGCAGCGAGCAGGAGGGCCACGGCCCGAGGAGAACTACATTTCCCAGGAGTCAACGGAGCCTGCCATGTTTTTTCCCGTGCTCCTCTCGGCCAGCCGCCCCACTTGCCGTCGGCGCTATAGCAACGGTAACTAGCGGCTGAGAGAGAGTGGCGGTGAGTATTCTGGGGGAGCACAGGGGAGGAAGGGGGCAGATCTGCAGCACGGGCCACGGTCCTGGGGTCTGCTCTACCATCTGGAGAAGACCCTGGAGTTCTGCTCGCGTGAAGAGCAGCCCGGCCCGAGACACCACTTCCTCAGGCCTGAATCACAGGCAGCCTATATTATTCCCACGCCCCGCACCGGTTTGAAATTTTCTATCCTAGCCCTGAAACCTAGCTCTCGAGAGCTAATGCTAATTGCCATGACTAGCTAGGTCCTTCTTTAAGTAGGTCCCAGAAACAGTATGCTTATTTGTCCTGGGTTAGGAGTTCGTTGGGAAACCCTAATAAGCCTCTTGAGTGACATTTTGTTTGCTCAGTTATTTACAATTATTTGTTTATCGTGATTACCCCATAATCTATCAAGGTGGGAGTCTTTGTTTACCATTTTAGTCTTAGTGGCAGGTATTCAATTATTCATTCCATAAAACAATGTAGGTGCCCACTCTGTGCTAGGCACTGTTCCGACCAGCTATGAACAGGACTGATGCGGGTCTTAAGACGCTTATACTTTATTAGTGAAGATGAAATAGTAACGAACTAGTAAATAAGATTATTTCATATCGAGCTGATTGCTATACAAGAAACAAATGGTGCTGAACTTGGAAGGAAGGGTACTCTAACATAGGAAGATCAGGGAAGGCCTCTCTGAGGAAGTGATATTTGAGCTGGACACCAAAGAATGAGGAGCCACCTCATGCAAAGGCCTTGGGCAAGACAAGGATACTGTGAATTCAAAGAACCTAGAGAATAGTGTGAGTGGTGCATAATGAGCCAGGAGGGATTGCCTGAAAAGATATTGGAGAGACATTGCAGCCCCGTGCAGGGTTTCTCAACCTTGGCTCTATTAACATTTGAGGCCACATAGTTCTTTGTTGTGGTTCAATGTTTAACATCATCTCTTGACCACTAGATACCAGTATCACTGGTGCCCCCCACCTTCCCAGTTGTGACAACCAAAAATAGGACCAGACAGCTACTTGGAATATGTGTGAACTTGGGCAAAGTACCTAAGCCTTGTCTCAGTTTCTTCATTAGTAGCAAACGTAAGTAACAACCTCACAAGCCTATTGTGAGATATTTCATTAATTTACACAAGCAGAGCACTTAGGAGAGTGCCTAGCACATTTTAGCGAGAATTCAATAAATGTTAACACCATCATCATCGTTATTGTTATAAAAGTACCAAATTCTCTCAGGGAAAAGTTATCATTTTCGTGGGAGTTCCCATTGTGGCTCAGTGGGTTAGTAGCCCAATTAAAATTCATGAGGATGCAGGTTTGATCCCTAGCCTCGCTCAGTGGGTTGGGGATCCCACTTTACCGTGGGCTTTGGCGTGGGTTGTGGTTGTGGCTCGGATCCTGTGTTGCTGTGGCTGTGGTGTAACCCGGCAGCTGAGCTCTGATTTGACCCCTGGCCTGGGCACGTCCATGTGCCACAGGTGCAGCCCTAAAAAGACAAAAAGGAGAAGTTATTATTTTCACAAGTGACCTGTGTTTAAACATCTTGATAATTTGGTTCCTAATTGACCTTTCCTGTAGCAGTGTTTCCAAATGAAGTAGATGATCTCCCAGGCATATGTCTGTGAGCTGTTTATGTCACAGTAAAATGCAGTTGTTCTCAACTTTTGACAAGTTATAATAAAAGTTATTAATCCTCTCCCTAAAACATAATGTATTTCCCCATAATGCATACAAGATTTTGGAAACCATCTCTGGATCCACAGACCCTGAAGCCCCAAGGACTCCATTCATCCATTCAACGACTATTTAGTGAATGCCAGCAATGTGCCCAGGGCCCTGTGTCAGCCTCTGAGAGTACAGAGGTGAACACGACAGACCAGCTTGCTACTCTTTCAGACTTTACAGTCCAGGACCAACATGCTAGAGACTGGGAACCTCCGCCTTAGGCATCTTCATTGTTGATTTGCATTTGGCATTCTGGGTGGATTGAAATGAAAAATTTTTTTTTAATTTTTGGCATTACTAACCGTTGTATGGACTGCTACATTCACTTATAAGACTTAAGTTACTGGGATGCATCTTTGTAAAGACCAGAAACTGTAAAAATGCCAGAATTAGCTGGACAGCCTCTCTATGGAGGTAGGAAGCCCTGGGACCTAGGCCTCATGGCAACAAAGGACACAACAAAAACAAATCCAGCTGATGAGTTTATGAACCCTCTTTGATAAAATTCAGAGCTACCCACTCCTTTTGTGCATCAAGCTGACTATTAATATTCACGCGATATTGACATCCCAGGCAAGTGTGCTAAATGCTTTTAATTTACCATTTCACTAACCTTTAAAATACTCTGTGAGGTAGTATTGTTTTCTGCATTTTGAAAAATTAAGTAACTACAACTCAAGAGATTAGGTGACCTGACCAGCCAGTAGAAACAACTGTTTGAATCAAGTTCCTGCCTTGAGTGTTTTTTTAAGATACCTGCTTTTCTTTGGGGAGCAGAGAAGAGGATGGAGGATGGAGAGGGGGTACTTCTTAAATTTGGGGGAGTTTATTTCGTTTCACATAGAGGAATAAGAAGAAGAAAGAAGGAAGAATGATAATCTTACCTCATTTCCTAAGCAAACTATAGGAAATACACTGTTGAAAGGGACTCTGGCTCCATGATTGAATGTAGTATTACTTTTAAAATAGAAGCTTTCATCTTCTTCAAGCAGCACATGTGGGCAATAAGATATCCATTAAAGTTCTAGTGCCTTATTCGTTTTATTTGGTTCATTCCATTGCATAGTTAATGTTACAACTTGGAAAGATTTTATTTGAATTTTCTTTTCTCCACAGATAGGCAATGTCTGGTCCAGCTGATGAGACTGCAGGAGACCTGCCTGTGAAAGATATAGGTCTAAATCTCTTTGGAATGGGAAGGTTACAAGGTACGGCCAGCTGTTCTTTATTACAGTTATGAACTTTGATCAGTAACTTCTTTACTTTTAATTTAAAGTATTTCTGATATTCATACAAACAGAGCCATTTAAGTAACTATATAGCTCTTGATTGGACTAAACAAGAAGATGGAGAATTTAGAACAACATATGGTATTTTACTACATGCATCAATTATCAACAGCTCATAGAAAATGTAAAATCCTTCTCTGTTCTGATAAAGAATTGTGATAAATCATCTTTTTAAAATTCCACACATCAGTAGAAACTACGCAGAGAGTATCAAGCCTCGAAACCAAATTGCCTGGTTTAAATCACATTCACCATTAAAATGTTTCTTTATGCTTGAATTTTATATGGGAGGAAATACCATATTTAAAATTTTTTGCCTTTCAAGTAGAGTAGCTCAAAATGGTTTGTTTATCCAAGTGATACTGGCTTTGTTTTATCAAATTAATACACATTAAAGGTTTTCTTTGTCCTTTTATCACTTAGTGGTTGCTCTAGAGCTAAAAAAGCACTTTCATATTGAGAAAGTGCTGCTTTAAGAAACAATTTAGAGTATAGAGCTATGTTTTTGTTTGTGTGTACAATGTCTCTGTTATGCCATAGCATTTGTCCCTGAAAAGACTGTGATGCGAAATATATTCCACTAAGACTTCTTCATGCTCTTGTTAATCAAAACCCTACAAGTGGTCACCTTGGACTAGCACAGAAAGGTGGTCAGAAGTGGTTCATTGAAAAAGATAAATTTGATTAAAAGTGAAAAGAACGTATAAGATTTTGCTTTAGATCTTTGGTGGAGTATCAGAGATTCAAATACAAATAAATTTTAAGTGGGCAAAGCTATTTTGGGGGGCTTGTTCACCCTAAGTTCCATTCTTGCCTTAAGTAACCCCCTCATAGGGCTTTCATCTTTGCCCATTTGTTCTTTGTCTTTTTTGGAGGGTTGTTGAAAATTGACCAGCTTCACAGGAAAATACCAAACTTATGCATATGTAAGAAAAAAAAACGTACACACGTGCTAAAAGGTGTAAAAGTTCTTTAAAAATACATGATAGCTTATAAATGGTTTGTGAAGGTTTTTATTTATTTGGTCTTACATATTTTATAGTTTATTTTCTATAACCCTATATGCATAGCTCAGGAAACTATCTTAATCATATTGTTGTTGCTATAATTCCTACCTTTGGGGGGAAAAAAATGCTTCCAGATACTCTGACTTTCAGTCTTTTCAACATTCAGCATATAAATTGAAGAATTTATTGACTCAGAGTTCCATCTTACATTCTTAAATGTGGTTATTTGAATACATTTCTGAATGGATACTACTGTTGCTCAGATCCTTAATACTGCATAGAAAGTATCAATAGCAAAGATCTTTTTTGTTCTTACTTCCAATCAGTGAACAATGCTGTAACATGTTCTAAAGTGGTCTTAAGGATGGGTCACAAAGAAAAAAAATCTTAGAGGAGTACATCAGAGATCATATTAATATCAACCGTTACTGTTTTTAGAGACTATTTTAAGTAATCCTTCTATTAATTACCTTGGCATTTTTACAGAAACTTCAACAACACGGACAATGAAGTCTCTCCAGGCAGTGTCACGTATCAGTCGTGAGGAACTGGAAGACAGATTTTTGCGTTTGCATGATGAGAACATTTTACTCAAACAGCATGCCCGCAAGCAGGAGGATAAAATTAAAAGGTTATGATAAAAAGCTTTTAGCTTTTTTGTTCCTGACGCTGTAAATTTTGGGGGGTGTGCTTTTCTGTAAACTTAATTGAAAACCCCACCTTGAATCTTTTTTGGAACAAGGCAGGTTGTTCATAAATACAGTTTTTAAAAATGGAAAATCTTACTAGAATAATAAACCAAAAAGATGATGAGTTTTAGTATGTCTGAAGTTGCTATTTGAAAGAAAGAGCTAATAGCTCTGAGTGCCATGAGTATATCATATCTCTAAATAACTTTCACTTTAATATTTATAGTTTAATAAGCAAATAGCCAAACCATCTGTTTTTTAAATGTCCTGATTTTAAAAATGAATGTTTTAAAAAGTAATTAGCTACTCTAACTTGTTAGAATGCATATTCCCCTAAGATTTGGGGTTTCCTGGTGAAAATGTCGCTATCTGGAACATAGATAAACTAACTTTCTAGACTAATTTTGGTTTAGTCTAGAATCTATATATCTTTAATTCAGAGAGTCTACTGTTCTTAAAAAAAAAAACAGCCACTTTTGTATGCAGAATATTTCTGCAGGGATTATGTCTTAAGAGTAGATATCTTGAATTCTTTCCAGTTCAGAAATATTGTGACTATCTCCTGAATGTGTAGCATTAAAAGTTCATTCTCGTTTGTAAGCGTGACCAGAAGCAGATCTGTATTCATATTCATGTTCTAGGTTCAATGGTAAGGTGAGACAGACGTTGAAGAAAGAAGATAGGGGTTTTTTTTCTGCTTAGAATTTAGCCTATAAAGTAGTGATTCTAGTCAATTCCTACTCTGAAGACTTTAAACACCCACTGACCTTCTTTGTGTGGGACTTTTACTTTGAGTTGGTTTTTGAATCATGGTAACATGATTTTTTTTCAAGACATGTGACTCACCTACCTGATTCCTTTTCTATCATCTTGTCTGAATGAGAAATTTAGTCTGTGACCACTAACAGTTTTGTTTTATTTTTCGTAAACCTAATTGGTCAGTAAAAGAATTGAATTCACAACCTTGACCTCATTAGTAATTTGTCCTAGCCAGAAAATGGAAAACAACTTAATGATGAGCTATGTTGTTTAGTGGGAAAAGGCCTGGGCTAGGAGTCAAGTTGTGTGCACGTGTTCTTTTATCTCTCTGCCTATGGTATGTTCAAGCCATTTAACCTCCTGGGATTATATTTTACTCAGCCCTGAGAGTGGTGATCCAATGACCACTATAAGCCAAAGCTCTAATTTCCATCTTGATTTCACATCACTGACGCTACCTAGATGCACGGGTAAAACTATCTTTAAATTTACCCTTAAGAATAATTAGAATCACTTTAATAAAAATGTGCATTTGATAAACCACCCTTCAAAAGAAGCACTCAAACTTTACCCAATCATTTATTTCATTAATATCATGAATTAATCAACGAAAATTGATTGTCTATTGCTAGACAAAACAAATGCAGTCTTCTGTTTCTTGACAAAGTTACTTGACTCTCTTTGAAGGATTTTCAAGCCTGTCTATCAATGTGTTCTTCTTGCCTTAAAAGTTAGGGTTGTTTATTTTTCTCTAGATGTTGACTGCTTTTTCACATTAAATCTGTGTCTTTCTTTTGAATGTCATTTCTATCAATGTGTCTAAGTCCTTCCGTAACAGAAGATTGAGATAATCAGGTTGACAGCTCGTTTAGATGGCTACCATCTTGCTATGGATAAGCCATTTGGTGGGGTTCAGGTCTTCAGCTCATTCATGGGCTAGGTAGAGTGTGGATCTGGTGGGCTGTGATACCTGCCCCAAATTTCCCAGTGATACATCCTTCTCTGGATTAGGTGGAAAAGGAACTAATCCATTGATTATTTTACTAGGGTGTTTGTGGTACTCTTGGATCTTGGTTTTTATTATCCTATATCCCTTATAAAGCATGTTTAATGGATGTGCCTCAAGGGAAAGAGAAAACAATCTTAACTGATTATGTTATGCATAGCTCTCCCCGATGCCACATGCTGTAGGCCGAGTAGCCAGAAGTGTAGATAGACATGTATTACTACCGCTTTTACAGAGGACTCTGCTTAGGGCAAAAAAAGGTTGTTCTATGACATCCCAAAACTATTAAGGATTTTTTTTTTATTTCACTTTTGTTCTCTTAAGTAAAAGCTTCTGTCCATAACCATGCTAAAATAAAGCAAACCCCGTTTAAAGTAAAATGAAGTGTGTTTTTATTTTCAATCTCCTGTCTGGGTCTTTATAAAAATAGATTCACTATAAACTAGAATCAGCTATTGAAGATGTGCGACCAATTTTGTAAAGTCTTGAACTTGTGTCTCTCATCAAAGCCACCTTTTCTTTCTTGTACTGCCAAGATTTTTCCATTCACTGTCAAGCATGTTTTCTGTACGTGTATATTACATCACCCCCATGTGCCCTTTCTGTCTTTTGTTCTGTCTAACCAGTTTTTATCAAAACTTAAAAGAATCAAAGGTATAAACTCCTGAGATGTCAAAAGCACAATGTATGTCTAAATTTAAAAGTAACATGAAATAATATTTTTTCTATCTAATTATTTTCTGCCATTAAACACGCATGTTTCTTGAGCACTAAGCAACGTTTAATGGTGCATTTGGGTTTCTTTTGGCTTTTTCATTGGCTTTTAATGTGTGTGTCTCTACACATTCTAACATTTTGTATTTGTAACCTATCTTAATTCTAGAGAGACTGAAAATAATACATCACCTAAATGCTGCATAGTCTTAATACACTTTTGAAAAGTTTTAACTTACTGTGGCTTGCAGATATAACCCACCACATCCACAATCTGTAGCTACATTTTAAGTGCATACAGCATTCCTACATAAGGTCATGCGTTAAAAATTGCATTTGAGGAACATATGGAGTAAATATGTGTCCTCTCTTTACTAACCTTAAATGATAAGCCTTAGGAAACTGTTATTTGTCAGTGCTATAAAGCAGATTGTTGCCCAGTGGTTTCAATTATCATCAAAGGATTCTTCACAGGCAGTAATAGTTACATCAAAACCTGAAATTTATTATTCAGGTTCTGCACTGAAGTCTTCACAGTGATTATGTTCCTTTCAACAGAATGCATTTTATGCTGACTTCTCACATTCCTTTTCATCTTTTTATTATTTCCCTAGAATGGCCACCAAGTTAATACGGCTAGTTAATGACAAGAAAAGATATGAGCGGGTTGGTGGCGGCCCCAAGCGGCTGGGAAGAGATGTGGAAATGGAAGAGATGATTGAGCAGCTGCAAGAGAAAGTTCACGAGCTTGAAAGACAAAATGAAGTCCTCAAAAACAGACTAATATCAACCAAACAGCAACTTCAGATCCAGGGTCACAGGCACACTCCGTACAATTATGTGCAATCTCGTGTTAATACTGGACGTAGAAAAGTGAATGAAAATGCAGCCATACAGGAGTGCCCCAGGAAAGGTAAAATGAAGCTCACATTAAATTCTAAATTTAAGTCTTAGTAGGTTGTTTTACACACACACACTATTATTTCTATATAATGCATGTTTTTAAGTATCTTTAGAGAAAAGTTTTTTGACTTTTTGATGAAATCATACTGACTTGAAGGTCATTTTTTTGTAAGAATCACTAGATTACTCTCAATTTTGTTTAGAAAAACATTGAACGTAACTATCCGGATAAAAGAGGCAAATATGAAACTACATAAAATACGAGTTTAAGTTGGTTTTTATATTACAGACGGAAATCACATTGACTCAGGCAAATGGAGAAGCCCCTAGTTTGCTTCTATGATCATACTGTTATTCTGTGTGATCACATCCAAGTTCTTCGTACAAAGGCCTTCTGTAAATTGTACAGAATTGGTTAAATCTCTATCAGTGTATGGAGGCAGCTTGGCAGTGGAACGTGCACATAACGAGGGGTTTAAAAAATTGGGTTCTTGCTCCTTTACTTACCCTCTGATGACCTTGGACAAGTCTAATCATTCTGAACATGAGTTTTCTTTACATGTAAAATGAAAGGATTTAAGCCAGTGACCATAAAAGGTCTCTTCCATTTCCAAAACAGTGATCATAGGTCAACCACTTTCCTCATCTTGAAAATGAACCACCTAAAATCTACCCAGCTTATAAAGCAATTCAGTTGCATAGAGGAGACTCAATGCTATAGATAGAACTTAAGTATTTCTAATAAAAATTCCTGGTTCTCCTCACCACAAAGTTTATATAATGAAGCACAAAGTCAATAAATATTTTAAGTAATTTTTTCTCAACAACTAGGGAAGGAAATCAAATTTTAGTTCTAATTCCTCTTGGTTTGGAATGTGCCTCACATAAAGACCAAACATTTTTAGGGAAATAAAAAATCATGTAAAACTTTCATTTCAATTCATTGAGGGAAGCAAAAACCCCATCTGAACAGAAAGAGAAAGATTTCTTCTATTTTTTTTTCTCTGAGCCAAAATGTTAACACTGTCTGTTCCCTGGACAGAGTTCCTTTGAAGTCAGTAAGGCCTCTATGCAGGCAGGAGGCAGCTGCAGGATGAAAGGGTTTGGCTACTCCTAGCTGTGTGAGATTGGCACTAGACTTTAAATATAACCAAAATAACCATAATGAATTATGAATCAGCAAGTACATTCTGTCGTGAATTAACTTTGTACATGGGAGAGAGTGCTTGACCTCCCAGAGCCTCATTCTCCCCATCTGTAAAATGGAGTGATAACACCGGATTAGAAAAAAGGTCGGGAGATGATAGGTCCACAATGATGTATTTTGCCTTTAAAATTTTGCCATTCTTTCTGCACCTTAAATTTTGTCATCTGTGACTGTAGTTGGAGAAATTGATCTCCGTGGTCTGCAAGGTCTTTCATGCTAAGATATATTTTGAATACAAATAGTTTTTTTTAAACTCTGGTAGTGATGTTTAGTTTTTCCATAATTTATGTAGGAAAAGCTTAAGAATTAGTATTACTGCCAAAATAATATAATTGGCAAATTTTTACTCAGTAAACTATTGTAATGTTTTAAGCAGAGCCTGTTCTGTTCTTTAGTCTGGATTATAGCAATAAATGTTGAAAATTTGGGAAATAGCAAATAGTTCCACTATTCTTAATTAAAATTCTCATTTTTTAAAAGTAAACTTTTCAAAAGAGTATGAATTTTTTTCTGTACCTTTATATCTGGGACTGTTCTCCATTTAAAAAATCTAAATTATTTGCCATGTTTTACCTTAAACTGATGCTTAATTATTTCTATTTTTTAACGTTTTCTATAATGTAACTCCTATAATTAAAAGTGTGTCAAGGAGTTCCCATTGTTGCTCAGCTGGTTTTGAACCTGACTAGTATCCATGAGGATGTGGGTTTAATCCCTGGCCTTGCTTGGTGGTTTAGGGATCTGGCGTTGCTGTGAGCTGTGGTTTAGGTCGAAGATGCCGCTGGGATCCTGTGTTGCTGTGGCCTAGGCCAGAAGCTGCAGCTCCAATTCAACTCCTACCCCAGAACTTCCATGTGCTGCAGGTGCACCCCTTGGGAAAAAAAAAAGTGAGGAGTGGGGAGAATGTCAAAGTTCCCTTGTAGTGCAGTGGGTTAAGGATCTAGCTTTGCCGCAGCTGTGATACAGGTTGGAATTGTGGTGTGGGTTCAATCCATGGCCTGGGAACTTCCACATGCCACGGGTGCAGCCAAAAAAGAAGAGTATGTCTCATTTTTAACAATGGGACCAAGCTTGTAAATTACATGTAACTATATATTTTTTTTAATTATGTTTTAAGTGCAACAGCAAAATGCTTCATTTAAAGGAATCCTATTGATGATCTCATCTTCAACTGCCTTTGTTTAAATATGAATTTTCTTATTGAGGTATATTAAAGTACAGGAAGCATTTTGACTTATGCTCATAGGGCCTATGAATCACACAAATGAAGATAAGTTTTAAAATATAAGGTCAAGGGGTATGAATGAGTAATTTAAAAACCAAAAATCCTTTATAAAATCAAAATTTTAAAACCTTTTTCCTTCATACCTCAGTTTATATCGTAAAGACCTGAATTTTAAAATGTTTGATTCTTTCAGAATTTACTTCAAGAGTTCTAAATCTAAGTTGAATAAAACTGCATCTGGGTAATGGTTTCCATAGTAGCATTTGTTTTTTGTTGTTGTCAGGGTTTTTTTTGTCTTTTTGCCTTTTCTGGGACCGCTCCTGCAGCATATGGAGGTTCCCAGGCTAGGGGTCTAATCAGAGCTGTAACTGCCGACCTATGCCAGAGCCACAGCAACGCGGGATCCGAGCCGCGTCTTCGACCTACACCACAGCTCACGGCAATGCCGGATCCTTAACCCACTGAGCGAGGCCAGGGTTCAAACCCGCAACCTCATGGTTCCTAGTCAGATTCATTAATCACTGAGCCACAATGGGAACTCCCTCCATAGTAGCATTTGTTAAATGACTAATACTTGGTCCTATGTGCTGTGTTTTTTTTTTAATGCCCTTGATGGCTGAGGTCTAACAGTTCCTTTGGGAGTGGATTCTCTGCTTGTAGAGCACATATCTATGAATACTTAAGAAACTTTATTGTATTAAAAATGTCCTGATTATAGCAAATCAAGGGTCCTTCATTTTTAACTTCGCTTCTAGAATCTTATTAATTTATTTTTAGGTATTAAATTCCAAGATACAGATGTAGCAGAAACTCTGCAACCCATGCCTGCTGCAAAATATGGCAACAGTTTACTTGAAGAAGCCAGAGGAGAAATAAGAAATTCGTATGTATTCTTTTTGTGATCATTTTCTTTTTTTTTCTTTTGTTTTGTTTCTCTTTTTTTTTTTTTTTTTTTCTCTCTCTCTCTTTTTTTTCCTTCTCTTCGGCCATGCCCATGGCATGTGGAAGTTCCCAGCCAGGGATCAAACCCATGCCACAGCAGCAACCGAAGTCACAGTGGTGACAACACTAGGTCCTTAACCCTCTGAGCCACAGAGGAACTCCTGTGGTCATTTTAGAACATGGTATATTGATCATGTCTTTTTTGATCCTTCCCTTTCCTTTATTTTAAATAAAATTGCTTTGTGCTTATAATTTGCTTCATTAAAATACAGCTAGATCTGTGAGGTAAGAACAGGTGTTATGTAACATTTCCAGTAAGGTGAGGAAAATGAACAACGTAACCAACTGAATCAATGGAAGTATTTAGAGAACAGACTTCTTTATTATAATTTCCGCCCCCCCCCAAAGCAATGGCCTAAAGCCCAGTCATTCAAAATAGTATAAGCTTTAGAGGCAACATTTTCATTCTCAGAAGAATTACAGGTAGTTTTTTTTAGGTATTAATTAGTCTTTTTGTGGTTTAAAAAAAAAGGAATTGGAAGGAGTGGCTTTAAAGTTTGGAGCTATCAAATACATATGGATTTCAGATTTTGTTTCACTGTGATCCTGCAGTACTGCATTCTTCATCATACTATGGTTTCAGAAAAGTTACTTTTGCCACATTTAGCTTACTTTTCCAGTTAATCAAAGCCTCATGGTGACTCAGTGTCTGTAAGTCACACAAATGAAGATAAGGTTCTTCTACCTTATCTACAAGCCTCCTCCTGGATCATCAAAAAGTGACAATTCTGAATAAGGAAAGAAAACATGAGATAAGGAGAATCATACTTTAGATAGCTGCTTAAGAATAATGTGAGCTGAAGTTTTTTTTTAATATTTTAAATGCCTGTCATAGTAACAATTGCCTGTGAGAGAATAAAACTTAAAAGACTAGACCCTATTACCTGCTAGTTAGCAGAGAAGCCAGGGTTCTGACCAGTTTCCTGAGGCTCATTAATTACAGTGGGAGGTTGCCAGACATGATAGAGGTAAAATATAAGCTTGAGACCATGAAGTTATGTTCTGCAAATTTCTTGGCATTTCTCAATGAAGTGTAATTCGGGTGCTATAGGCAAATGTACATGCGAAAGAACAGAGGCACATAAATTATCTGAAGATGGCCAGATCATAGAGTGCATCATAGGTGACCCAGAAACACTGCACTGAATTAGCCAAAAGTCCACTCCATTGCCTAGGTCATTATTTTCTATAAAGGAAACCTCGAATTCTTCCATATGTACTTCCAAATCCTCACCTTTAATCTGCTAATGTCTCACTGTGTGCAGAGGTACTTAAGCCAAAATTTTTAACTTTTGCTTGTTCTTTACTATGAAGCACTTGCTTTGTACTGATCTTAAATACTGCAGATTTTTCCTCAAACTACAAATTCTTGTAAAGATTCTTTATTTCAGAGAAAATGTTATTCAGTCTCAGAGATGCCGGATAGAAGAGTTGGAGGACTTGACTGAGCTTCTGAAAACCCAGTTGAGGAGAAAAGAAAATGAAGTTGAGTTATCTCTTCTTCAGCTTCGGGAACAGCAGGCTACAGATCAAAGGTATGTTAAAACAGAAATGTCACTTTGATAAGGTCAAAATTAGTTTAAAATAATTTATCATGTTCTATGGAAGGATAAGTCTAGTCGTTTTAAAGATCATGGGAGTTTTTTGTTTGTTTTTTGCTTTTCACGGCCTCACCCACAGCACATGGAAGTTCTCAGGCTAAGGATTGAATCAAAGCTATAGCTGTAGGCCTACACCACAGCCACAGCAATGCAGGATCCAAGCTGTGTCTGCAACCTACACCACAGCTTAAGGCAATGTAGGATCCCCTAGCCACTGATCAAGGCTAGGGATTTAACCCGCATCCTCATGGATACTAGTCATATTAGTTTATGCTGCACTACAACAGGAATCATGTTTTTACTTAACATATTTCATATAAGCTTTCTCTAGACCTACCAACAACTCAAGTCTAAGGGCATTTTTCCTTAAACTACTCTGCCTCATCTAGTTTCCTCTGCTCATTTGCCCCATTTAGCAAGCCTACAGTAAGTTCAGATACTATTTGATTGTATCTACCAAGAAATATGTGACCAGCACTCAGCTGTTGGCCTGCCATGTGAAAAAGTTTTTTTTCAAGCTTAAAAGGTGGTAAGTTCCCTAAGTACACATTTTTTCACCCCATAAAGATGTTACCTCTCCTGGTATTCAAAATTGACATCAGCTTCTGCTGATTGATTGGGTGACAGCAGGCCCCTTCAGTAGTCTCCTTGCTGACTCTTCATTTTTGACATTTGATTATATAGTATTTTCTTTCCCATCCTTCTTTGTCATCTCTTGGTTGCTAATGCCTCTTCTTTCATTTTGTGCCTCCAAGTTGTGCTTCCAAGACTTTATCTTTTTACCATATTCTTTCTTGAATTATTTTCTTCCTGTAGGCCCTTTTTTTTTAATTTGGACCAATCATACCCCAAAGTAGAGTAGAATATTGAAATCCCATGCACTCAGCTTTAACAGTTATCAACATGTTAACCAATCTTGTTTCATCTATCCCTTCACCTTCATTTTCTTTAATTAACTGGCCTCTGCCAGACATCATGTCATCACACCTGTAAATTCTTCAGTATATATCCCTGTCTGATAAGGAAATTTTTTGTCTTTTTGCTGTTTCTTTGGTCCGTTCCTGCGACATATGGAGGTTCCCAGGCTAGGGGTCGAATCGGAGCTGTAGCCACCAGCCTACACCAGAGCCACAGCAACTCGGAATCCGAGCCGCATCTGCTACCTACACCACAGCTCACGGCAACGCCGGATCCTTAACCCACTGAGCAAGGGCAGGGACCGAACCCGCAACCTCATGGTTCCTAGTTGGATTCGTTACCCACTGCGCCACAACGGGAACTCCTGATAAGGAAATTTTTTTAACATAACCATGCTATTATCACACCTAATGATTAACAGCAATTCCTTGATATCATCTAATAACTAGTTCATATTCATGAAGATATCTTTTTTCTTTTTTATTTATGAATTTTATTACATTTATAGTTGTAAAGCAATCATCACAACCCAATTTTATAGCATTTCCATCCCAAAACCACAGCCCATCTGCCCACCCCCCAACCTGTCTCATTTGGAGACCCTAAGTTTTTCAAAGTCTGTGAGTCAGTATTTGTTCTGCAAACAAGTTCATTGTGTCCTTTTTTTAGATTCCACATGTAAGTGATAGCATTTGATGTTGATGTCTCGCTGTCTGACTAACTTCACTTAGCATTATAATTTCTGTGTCCATCCATGTTGCTAAAAATGCTGGTATTTCATTCCTTTTAATGGATGAGTAATATTCCATCATGTACATGTACCACGTATTCTTTATCCACTCCTCTGTCAATCAATAGACATTTAGGTTGTTTCCATGTCTTGGCTATTGTATATAGTGCTGCAATGAACATTGGAGTACATGTATCTTTTCGATTCATGGAAGTAGAAGGAGTAGGATTGCTGGATCAAATGGTAATTCTATTTTTAGTTTTCTGAGGAATCTTAATCCTCTTTTCCACAGTGGTCACACCAGTTTAGAATCCCAGCAACAGTGTAATAGGGTTCCCTTTTCTCCACACCTGCTCCAGCATTTATTGTTTGTAGACTTTTTGACAATGGCCATTCTGGCTGGTGTAAGGTGGTACCTCAGAGTGGTTTTGATTTGCATTTCTCTAATAATGAGTGATGTTGAACATCTTTTCATGTGTTTTTTTGGCCATCTATATGTCTTCTTTGGAGAATTGTCTGTTTAGATCTTCTGCCCATTTTTTGATTGGGTTGTTTGTTTTTTTGGTATGGAGCTGCAGAAGGTGTCTATAAACTTTGGAGGTGAATCCCTTGTCAGTCGATTCATTTGCAAAGATTTTCTCCCATTCTGTGGGTTGTCTTTTCACTTTGTTTAGGGTTTCCTTTGCTGTGCAGAAACTTTTAAGTTTAATTAAGTCCCATTTGGTTTTGTTTTTATTGTCCTTACTCCAGGAGGTGGATCTGAGAAGATATTGCTGTGGTTTATGTCAGAGAGTATTTGGCCTATGTTTTCCTCTAAGAGTTTTATGGTGTCTGGTCTTATATTTAGGTCTTTAATCCATTTTATTTTTGCGTATGGTGTTAGGAAGTGTTCTAATTTCATTCTTTTACATGTGGCTGTCCAGTTTTCCCAGCACCACTTATTGAATAAGCTGTCTTTTCTCCATTGTATATTGTTGCCTCCTTTGTCATAGATTAATTGACTGTAGGTGCCTGAGTTTAATTCTGGGCTTTCTATCCTGTTCCACTGATCTATATTTCTGTCTTTGTGCCAGTACCCATACAGTTTTGATGACTGTAGCTTTGTAGTATAGTTTGAAGTCAGGGCGCCTGATCCCTCCAGCTCCACTTTTCTTTCCCAGAATGGCTATTCATCACTGAATATGGTGATCTTAATAAATTGTCAACAGCTGTACTTAAAATTTTTTGTTTTTGTTTGTTTTTTGTTTTTTGTCTTTTTTTTTAGGGCTGCACCCACGGCATATGGAGGTTCCCAGGTTAGGGGTCGAATCAGAGCAGCAGCTGCCGGCCTACACCACAGCAACAGCAGCGTGGGATCTGAGCTGCATCTGCGACCTACACCACAGCTCACAGCCATGCCAGATCCTTAACCCACTGAGTGAGGCCAGGGATCAAACCCGCAACCTCATGGTTACTAGTCGGGTCCGTTAATCACTGAGCTATAAACTCCTAAAATTTTATCTAAATATAAAAATTCTGCACTTAGGCCAAGCCCAGCCCTCAACAGTTGAGGACAGAGTTATCAGACTACTTTCTCTGTTGTATTTCTTAAATGCCAAAGAGTAAGATGGACCCTGTGTTGGCCATTCCTTCTTCCAAAGGGATGTGATCATCTAAGAAATGGTGTGTTCAGTGATCCAAAGATTCTTCAGTCCTAGGACTAGAACAACAGAAGAACTAGAAGGATAGGCAGGTCCACATATTTTCTACTATAAATCTTGTTGACAGGAAATGTCAGCATATACTCATAGAAGATTTTACCTTAAAAACTAAAGTACATTGTTGTGGCTGTAGTGTAGGCTGGTAGCTACAGCTCCGATTAGACCCCTAGCCTGGGACCTTCCATTTGCTGTGGGTGCTGCCTTAAAAAAACAAAAAAGAAAAAGAAAAAAAGGGAGTTCGCATCATGCCACAGCAGTAATGAACACAGTGAGGATCCATGAGGACAAGGGTTCTATCCCTGACCCCACTCAGTGGGTTAAGGATTTGGCATTGCCGTGAGCTATGGTGTAGGTCGAAGACACAGCTTGTATCTGGCGTTGTTGTGGCTGTGATGTAGGCTGGCAGCTATAGCTCCGATTCGACCCTAGCCCAGGAACTTCCATATGCCGTGGGTGCAGTCCTAAAAACACACACGTAACACACAAAAAAAATTAAACTAAGGCCTTCCTGGGAGGGGGTATATTATTTACTCCATAGCAGTCTATTTTTTGTCACATCCAGAATTAGAAGTAGGGAAAGAATGAGTATTACATGTAAATAAACTTTTGTTACAAAGGCCAAAGAAATAAATCAACTTGTACCCTACCTTATAGATTTTATAAAATGGAAAATTACAGGTTATTTGCTTGGAATGAAGGGTACCTATGGTGAATAACTTATTATTTCTTGAAATACAATTGTTGAAAACTGAAGAAATGACTTTTCAAATAAGGGTCTTCAGGACTTTTTTTCTTATGTGTTTACATATAGCTCAAAATTTTATGTGTAACAGCAATTTTTTGAGACTAATGGAAAACTGTTGAAAAATGTTGGGGAGAATATAAAACTTGGTATAATTTACTGTAGAGAAAAATCACAAAATGGAAAACATATTTAAACTTCTCTTTCACGGATACATTATTTCAGATTTGAAATTCTAGAAGTCTGATCTGAATGTTGGACTCCTTGTTCTCAAACATGAACCTAACGTAGTTGTAATCTTAAGAGTGTGGTGCTTGATATTTATGGCAAAGAGCCTTTTCATAGAATATTACAGAAACTCTTCGTAGTATGTGTTTAATAGACCAGTTTGGTTTGGCATCAGCTCGACATAAACTTTTGGTTATCCAAAGCCCTTAATTGCTTTGAAGTAAAAGCCCAGTGCTGCTCTTTTTTATTAAAATCATGTTTTTTCCTGTTATTGTGGTCTATTTTGGAAGACTGAGTTGTGATTTTTGCATATGTTCTACATAATGCCTCATTAGCAAAAAATCTTGTATCATTTACAAGTAGCCTGAATGTCTGTGTTGTTTTGAACAAAAATCCATATTAAAATTTAAACAATATAAAAATGCACATTTTCTGCTTATTAAAAAGCCCGTCTTAAATTAAATGCAAAACAGTAACCAGTGAACACATGTACATGAACATTAAAATCAGGATGATTTTACCTTTTATTGACTTTTTCAACTCCAAAAATATTTATACTCTTACCAAATGTGTAACCAGTTTGTACTGTTTTCTTAAGTAAATGTTAGGGTGTTTACCTTCTTAATTAAAGATCATGTAAGTGCCATAATGTCCCAGTGGAGGAAATTTAACCCATAAATATTTCAAACGCTCTGACTTGCCGTCTTCCGTTTGGTTGACAGCACACTGTCAAATCTTAAAATACAGAGGCCTTCTGCAGCCACGCAGTATACACAGCAGCTTGGCTTTACAGGCTCCATCTTTCCAGCTAGGCACAGATGCCGATTACTTCCTGGCACTCTTAAGTTCCTCCCCAGCTTTTCACTGTGAAAAATCACAAACCTACAGCAAAGTTGTTAGAATAGTAGTGTGAACACTCACATACCCCACCTCCCCGGCCTTGGCATGTTTATGAATGACACAGCCCAGTCAGGCACAGGCCTGTCTCCTTCCCTCTTCCTCTTCCTCTCGCTCGCTCTCTCTCTCATTCTTTCTCTCTCTCTCCCTCTGAGAGTTAGGTGCACTTATCATGTCACCCTCTCTATACTTGTAAGCACCTCCCAGGAACGAGGACATCCTCCTGCATAGCCACAGTACAGCTGTCACACATTCAGAACATTTCACAATGAAAGGTATAGCTGCATCATCAAAGTACACAGTCCATATTCAAAGTTCCCAGTTGTCCCAATAGTGGCCTTTATAGCTGTTTTTTTTTTTTTTAATGCTATTTTTGTTTTGTTTTGTTTTGCTTTGTTATGATCTCATGTCTAATCAGATGTCATGTATTGTATTTACTTGTCATGTCTTTTAGGTTCACCTTATTCTAAAGTGGTTCCCTAGTCTTTTCCAGGCCGTTTGTGATAGTTGTTTGCAGAATGCCCCTCAATTTGGACTTGTCTGATTGCCCAGCCCCCTAATTTAAAGGGCACATCTGGTTCTCAGACAGAAGGGTAACTGGGGCCAGGAATAACCATGCAAACACATTATTACACCCAGGGAGATTATCTATCATTTTTTAAAAGTACATCCAACAAGTTCTTCCTATTCTTTTCAATACCTTAGAATTTGTCCAGGGAAAAATATCACACTCAAATATTATTTCTTTTATCCCCATGTTTTTTATTACTAATGTTATCTAAAAGGTTTTTGTGATAGCTGCTTGACCTATTTGCCAAGCACTTTATTTAAACCACAGAAATTATCAAAATTAATAGAAATTGGTGTGCTCATGTATATGTGAGAGTGGATAGAAAACTAAAATGTAGGAACATCTCAGAGGAAGAAAGCAACTTAGAAGAGGAGGAAGAATTTTCTCTCTTAGACCTGGCTCCCTCACATATGGACTCTGGTCAATTATTTACTTCTCTAAGCCACAGTTAGCTACCTCCGCTGTGAAATGAAGAGATTGAAGTGAGTAAGTGGTCCCTACCCTTTGAACAACAGCTGCTTTTATCCTCAGGAACCTTATGATTCTGAAAGATTTTTGTCTACTAAGTAAGCAATATGGATTAATTTAATAAATTTGTGCTTTTTTTCCCCCCCATCTAAGACCTATATCACACTAACCATTGCTTCTGATAATTGTCAAACAGACTATATTATTGCACTGCTTTGGCCTAATTCTATCAAAAAGTAAAATCAGTATAAAACTTTTAATTCACTTTTGTAGCTTAATTGCCAGTCATACTTCCCATTGAGCTTTTTGATGTGAATATAGTTCTCAGATTCCCATTACTAGTTAGAGTTTATTAAACTGGATCTTCAAAATGGTTCCCTTAAGAAGATGAGCTGGGATTGGGGTTCTTCCTGTCCCCAAACAGCCCAACAACTGTTTACATGTATCTGCACGTCCATAATCACAAGTGTGGTTATGTACATGTAGAAAGCTCTGCAGAACTGTCTTCCTCCATTACTTGTAGGTGTTGAGCATAAGAAAACACTTAATCTTGAGAGTAAGATTTATATTTTGACCCAACACCACAAGAAAGATGCAATCCAGAGGCAAATAAACATACACAAATTTTTTCCTTTATGCATTCTTAAATCAGAGAGCAGGACTTCCCGTGTGGCTCACAACATAACTACTCGGCGTTGCTTCTACAGTGGCTGTGGCTCGACCCCTGGCCTGGGAACTTCCATATGCCGCAGGTGCGGCCACTTGTTTAAAAAAAAAAAAAAAAATCAGAGAGCATTGTTTTCATCTATGAACTAAAGAGTTTTGAGCAAAGTTGTTACCTTTCATATAGTCTTTGCTATTTTAGTGAAGCTTATTTCTTTTAATTTACTAGCAAACTCCTGTAATCTCATTCAGAAGTGATACATTGGTTGTTATCTGTGTATCCCTAACAAGAGCTATGAATCTATGAATAACCTACGCTTCTTTGTTTGTTTGTTTGTTTGTTTTTCCCCTGCCTGTGACATGTGGAAGTTCCTGGGCCCCAGCAGTCACCTGAGCCACTGCATTGACAATGCCAGGTTCTTAACCCTCTACACCACAAGGGAACTCCTGACCTATACTTCTTTCAACAATATACTTACAGTATGTCTGCCACTGTTAAAAAAAAGAAAAGAAAACGGTTTTTTTTATAATCCTAAGATTGTTTTCAATAAACTTTTACTCAAAAAGAACCTGTTTCTTCTATCTCGTAAATCTCTTACCTAAAAACTTAGGAGAATCATAGCCTAACTTGTATTCTAAAGCCTTCTCCTCTAAATGGTGTTTAGTACTATAACATTTTTGCCTCAAAAAACCAAAGGTTTTTTTTTTTTTTTTAAGCATTTATAGTCCTTACTGCAACAAAGAATGAAATATCAGTCGGGTTTGGGGAAGGTGGCGTGTTGTGTGCTTGGGAAATGAAGTGTAAGAAACTTTCACTGAAGCAAAGATTTTGGCTTCTTAAGCTTTCATATTAGACTATACATTACATAGCACCACTGAAAGTTTTCCCTTCTCCACTATATCTGAGGTTTTAAGTTTCTGAATTTATTATGGCACCCAGTAGCAAAGCTGGAGTCAAGTGTTTTCAAGGCTTCCATTAGAAATTCCTCTTTCAGAGTTTATTGCTTGACTGTTTCAAATTATATGAGAGAAACTTGGCACATAGGTTTCTGAGCTGGATTACTTTTTTCAACATAAAATCTAATTTATTTCAGTTTGTTTTTAATCCTAGAGATGGGCCAACAGCTCTTCTCATAGTTCTAGAAGATTTGATCATAATTCTAAATGGTGTGTCTATTAAAAAAAAAAGAAAAGAAACCACATTTTACAACCTAATTTTTTATAATTTTTTTTTCAAAATCCTTGTTGAAAAATATGAGAAATTTATTTTTACAAAGCCCTTAATTAGTATGCTTGATATCTGTTTGCAGATTATTTCATCATGTGTAATGCAGCATGTATGAATTGGTGCATGACTGTCAGGGTTCATCTGAATGTTTTTACTATGCCTTGTTCTTGCTGTCCAAATGTCATCATCCTGAAGATTTGATGTTCCCTTCATAGTGCATGAGACAGGGTAGAAAATCTTAGGTGAAGGGCACTTAAAATATTACTGATAGAATTAGCACTGTCTCTGTTCTTGAAAGGGAACCAACCTGAGGCCTTGTTCCACATGCAGAGAGGTCTAGGGCAGGCCACTTAGCAATGACTCTAGCTCCCTCTTGCCTCCAACATCCTTCTCACATTCCTTGCACACTTTCATGACATCTCCTTCTCCCCTTCCTCCCCCACACACACCCTCATTCTTTTACTGTATTTCTTCTGTGTTAAAAGTGTTAATTGGCAGATTTGAGACGATTTTTTCATTGTGTACCTTCCCAAAGACCAGACCCCATTCATCACAATATTACTTTCGATTTTTATGTACTATATTATATCATTGACTCAATACTTTTAGCTTAACAGCACATCATCCCTTCCTTCACATTGTTACCATTGAAAATATTCAACGTTGGAGTTCCCGTCGTGGCGCAGGCGCAGCGGTTGACGAATCCGACTAGGAACCATGAGGTTGCGGGTTTGGTCCCTGCCCTTGCTCAGTGGGTTAAGGATCCGGCGTTGCCGTGAGCTGTGGTGTAGGTCGCAGACGCGGCTCGGATCCCGCGTTGCTGTGGCTCTGGCGTAGGCCGGTGGCTACAGCTCCGATTAGACCCCTAGCCTGGGAACCTCCATATGCCACGGGAGTGGCCCCAAAAAATAGCAAAAAGAAAAAAAAAAAGAAAAAGAAAAAAAAAATATTCAACGTTAATAGTGACTGTTATGTGTAGAGCCCCTAAAATTAACACTTTAAAATAATTATCAAAGGCTTGCAGGTGTTGTATTGTCTGTCGGAGAATAGATATTCTCTCTAGCAAACTGACTTCTTATTTAAGTACCACATTGTTATTGCTGTTTTCTGAATACTGCTTCTGCTGTATTTGTGCTTACTGGTTGGGCATCATTAGTATAAAATGCAAAGTCACCTTTCTTGGCAGTATTTTGGAAAGGTTAAACTCCAGGGACTTCAGGAAAATATTGAAGAACGCAACCACCTGTTAGACCACTGAAGGTTTTTGAAAGATACTTACTGGCCTTTGCCTTGCAAAGAAAATTCAAAATTGAAGCCTGCAGTTTCTATGCCCCTATGCAATTGAATGGGTTGTTGGGACTTACTTTTTGTTAATGCCATTAAGTCATAGTTATTCTTCAAACATATCTCATATATAGATCTATATCTTCTTGAAAATATTAACATACTTAAAAACAAGTAAAATGCCAGGTAGAGCTGAAAATCTAAGAAGAGATTTAAAATTATGTGAATAGTATTCTGTCCTCCTGTATCAATAAATGTCACTCACTGTGGAGCAGTTAAACCAGTTGATTCTGGGGAAAACGCATAAATTCTTTTTGGGCTTCTAAACATGAAAAAATATGAATATTTTCTTCAGACTTATTCAAAATATTTTTTTCCTTCAGATTTTTTTTTAAGTGAGTAATAATAATATTGAGGCGCGTACTGGTGACTGGACCGTTGAATATGTGCTCAGAACTACTAGATAACATGTTTTAGACACATAATTATTTTAACATTGTGTTAAGACTGTACCCTGGGCAAGATCCAGTTTCTTGGACTTGTTTATCTTCTGTGTGAGGACAACTAACTGTCCGATGCCAAAATACAATGAACTTTCAAATATCAAAGAAGAAAATTAAGTATTTCAAGTCCTCAGCTGGTTTACAGATGTGTGAGCTTTGTAGTCCATTTTCTGGTTCCAGTAGGGCATTGTGACAATTTTTCCAATATGTGTATACTAGATAAGTTTTGGAAGTAAAATTACTTACTTTAAATATTGAAATAATTTTCTGAACTTAAAGTTTTTGTGTTTATTTTTCTTTAAAAAAATGAAGTCTGAAATCAAGCTTTACAATTTTTAAAATGCTTTGAATGTAAAACATTAAATTAAGGAACCTTTCTCTGTCAGGAAAACAAATGCCTTTTGAAAACAGGTATTCATTTAGATCTATGATTAACCTTTAACAAGATCTTCCTGTTAAATTCTACATTGGCTTTAATCTCAGTAGGAAAAATACAAACTAGTATTGCAGCATATAGAGTTTCTCTATACCCTGTGGATGTTAAGTGATCTCTTACAGCTAAAGGCACATCTGCAACATATTTAAATGCCAGCTTTGGGCATTATTAGTATAAAATGCTAAGTCACTTTTTTTGGAAATATTTTGAAAAGTCTGAACTCCAGGAGGAAACGCCAATAAATGGTAATCTTACGATACCATTTGTTTCAAGGGAGTGGTGGAGGATGAGCAGCTGAATTGCATATTTTTCATTTTGTGAATAATAGTGTGATAGTCCTCCTCAAAATGTCCCTGAAATTTGGTGGTGGAATGACGGCTCTGCTAAAAGACTGTCCTTTTGCACCATCTTTCCAGACACTGTAAAAGATTTTAAATTCATATTATCAGTCATGGTAGAAGTGGCACACATCATCACATTTGGGACTCCCTTTAAACTCTGAGAGTCTGTGAGTTTATGGAAGGTCAAGAATGAATATTTGTCGATTTTAAATAATAAATCTATCCTAAGTATATAATAAACTAAAAACCTCAGTGACTGATATCCAAGTGTGTAAATTTTTTTCTAAGTAGCATTCAATGAAAAACTAGTCCCACCACAGATTTTTTTTTTCCTTTTGTCTTGCATATTTTATTCTCTTTCTCTCTCTTTTTCTTAAATACATCATTGAAGGTCAAACATTCGGGACAACGTAGAAATGATTAAGCTTCATAAGCAACTAGTGGAGAAAAGCAATGCTCTTTCAGTAATGGAAGGAAAATTTATTCAGCTTCAAGAGGTAATGTGATAATTTATTTTATTATGATGATACATATATAAAGGTTTGAAAGTAGTATTCAAGGTTTTTTTTTAGTAGAATAGTCTAACACTAGAAAGTAATATTAAAGTTTTTAATGTTATCTTTATTCTTAAGTGTGTATAATTTTACTTCCTATGTCGTCAGTTATTTATAACATAACTAAAGAAATAACTAGCTGCTTGGACTTTATACCTATCTGTGTCATCTTAAAATAAATAAGCACATTTATCATAAATCATCTCAAGATGATTTATATTTAACTCCTTTTATCTGAAATCATATGGGCACGTAGCACTGAAGGTTTGGATGTATTTGCATATAACTTCAGTTGGAAAGCATTTATGAAATATCCAAGATAGATCAATGTTATGAATAGGACAATAATCAGGGTTTGTTAAATCTTTTTTGACATGTGTTATTTTTTCTATTGTCACTGCCAGTATCAGAAAATATTTGAATACCCATCATGCCTATTGTCAGCATATTTATTTTCAATCCTAAACTTTCAGGTTGGCAATACTTGGGACCCTTATCCCCGTGGTTGTTTTAACAAGGACTGTGGCCCCACAGAAATGTGCCATCAGAGGGCTCCTATTTATTGGCACTGCATAATTAACAATAGGTTCTGGAATTAATGAACTCCAAAACATTCCAGATGAGCAGAATTCATATTAAGCAGTACTTTCTTTGAAGTCCTGAAACAAGGAAAGTAGTAAATTGATGCAAAGCATAGGGTCATCTGTAGCCTAAATTCACTATTGAATTAGATAAATATTTTTAAACTATACTCTGGGTAGCGTTTTCCAAGCTGCAGGAACCTCCTCAATGTCAAGTAATGCACCACCTTCCACATAAATATGAACATTTATAAAAGAGAGATTAATTAGAGAGTGGGAATGATAGTTCTATCTGCAGATAGATAGAAGAGGGAGATTAAACATACATTTGGTTGAAAGCCATTTCTAAAGGAATGAAGTAAGAAGGGAATTAAAAAGTGATTTGGGGGAGTTCCTGTCATGGCTCAGCAGAAACAAATCGCAAGCATCCATGGGGACGCAGGTTCGATCCCTGGCCTTGGTCAGTGGGGTAAGGATCCGGCGTTGCCATGAGCCATGGTGTAGGTCGCAGATGGGGCTCAGATCTGGTGTGGCTGTGGCTGTGGTGTAGGCCGGCAGCTACAGCTCCAATTTGACCCCTAGCCTAGGAACCCCTATATGCCATGGGGGCAGCCCTGAAAAGCAAATAAATAAATAAATAAATAAAATGTGACTTTGCATTCTTTTATCACTTTGACTTTGGATTTTCGTTTAACATTTATTCCAGGTATTTGTTTAAATACCACAAATAACAAGTGTCTTTGATGACGCAGTAGCTCTTTTGGGATTAACAGTGAGTAGAGATTTGAGAGGTTCAGGCAAACAACTTCAGAGAGGTAGGAAGCCCAGGGAAAGCTGGTTAAAGATAGTGTCCTATAATAATCCCAAAATAAATAAAAATGGACTCAAGTAGCTCCACAGCCATGTTTCTTTTAAACAATTGAAGGAACCTCTGTAGAATGTTAGTGATTTTAAATAGCAGATAAGGCATTATTTTGTTATGGTCATATAGACTCTATGCAAAGACTTTATTTAGCGTAATCACCTTTTTTATTTCTAAAAGTATGTGGTCTGTAAGTATATACTATTGAATTTAAAGCATATTCATAAATAGGTCAATTTTTTAAATTAAGAAAACTTCAGTAACTATTTTCCCGAATTGAAATGTTTAACTGAATTGTATTAAAGTTAGAAGTTAACCTTCCAGGCTGTTTATATGGTATGGTGACAGATCTTTTCAGTTGGATATCTGTGGTCGGTATTTATTTTTAACCTATGCTGCAACCTTTTTAGACAGCATGTCCAACCACCGTAGCCACAGCAAAAAGAAAAAAAAATTATTTGCTAAAATTAAGTTACTCACTGGTCACTATCAATCAAAAAGCTAGGAAGAAATAAAGGACAAAAGCAGTCTGCGTTATATGACTCTGTGCTAAAATACTTTCTTCCTCATGATACACTTGGGTCAAGAGTGTCTCCCATGGAGGCATTATACATTGTATAATAAAACCTTAATTCACCAGCACTTATATATTGTGAGGTAAAGAATAACTGTATAACATGAACTTCAGGAGGGAATTCATTTATGGAATGATATTCATTCAAAGCAGAATCCAAAAAGTTTGGAAAGGATTTTCTTTTTGTTTTTCAGAAGCAAAAAACTCTCAGGATCAGCCATGATGCCTTGATGGCAAATGGAGATGAGCTAAATAAGCAACTCAAAGAGCAGCGTTTAAAATGCTGCAATCTTGAGAAACAATTACGTTCCGTGACATTTTCTGAAAGAAGAGTAGAAGAGGTAAGCTCCCAAAGAGTTGAGCCATCCGTTGCATTAAAACTTCTCTGTAACTGTTCTGAAAAAGTAAAATGGAGACATTTCAAATATTATATTGATTTAAAAGTCCTAGACTACATGCATGGCACTTTGAGCCCAGCAAAATATATGTGATATGTGCCTAGAGAATCAGTACTTAAAAATAGTTTCAAATGTGCTGAGTCCCACTATTTATCTAAAGGATTAAGGATCCTTGAGGAAAAAAAGAACCTATAACATTTTTAAACAAATACCACATTACCTGTGGAACTTAACTGTCTCAACCTTAACAGCTTATTAGTCCTTTGAGATGTCAAGACAATTAAAGGAATATATCTGTTTCTATGGAGAAGGATGTTCTGCTCTCCAACATCAGCAATTTTGAGAAAAAAAAAATTTCTAAGAAATTGTTTGAAAACTCATCTCCCTATTTATGTTGCTTTTCGTGTCTCCAGCTAGCACGATCTTTTTCTGTAGTCTTTTAAACTTGTCCTTAAAGACAATGGAAATGCAGTGAGATGCCCACATTCTATTCTCATCTTGGAAGAGTCTTTTACACTTTCTCACACTAGCATCAAAAGAGAATTTTGAGAATGGAATGAATTTTAAGATTACTCTGATCCATGGGAAAAGGTTATAACAACAAAATATATAGGTGAATGACTCTTAAACATAGATGCTAGAAATAAATACAGAAGGCTACATTTTAGTCATAACGATATAATTATTACCCCAAATTTATTTCTAAAATAGTATTGTTATTGGGCTGAAACAAGGTATATAATTTTATTTGTTTATTCATTTAAAGGATGTGGTTCTTTGTAAATTCCAGGTAACATGAGAAATTGTCTTCAGAGTAAATAGAGGTTGACACAATTTGTTCGAACCATGATCCTAAAGAAAAGTTAATGCTTTTAATTTGAGGGGCCAATTGGAAATTAATACAAAATGAATATATTGATGGAATTCACCAGAGAGCAAAGTAAAGAAACATTATGTTTCCCCAGACTTAACAGCAAGTTTTTAACACATTCTTTATTGAGTTTTGGTACATACTGCCATAAAGCAGCACATACGTTCCTACTAAATTTAAACAGAAATATTAATTTCATGTTTACTCAGCAACTTGGAAAAAATCAATGCTAAATTAAATACAGACAATGTAAATGGACTAGTTCACAGCTGCAATTTAGAAATCAAGACTGACACATGTTAGCCTCCTCGCATATTTTTTTAAAAACCCCGCATGATTTTTTACACCTGATGTGTGATTTTCTTCTCATTTCAGCTGCAGGATAGAATTAATGATTTAGAAAAGGAACGGGAACTTTTAAAGGAAAACTATGATAAACTTTATAACAGGTAAATCATGATTTCACATGCTGTCTCCTCTTATTTGAGATCTCCTCAAAGCATTGGATGTCAGACTAACATTGATTAAGGAATTAGCAACAGATGATCGCAGGAAGTCTACATATATATTATCAAAGAAAAGTAAGCTTTTTTGTTTTGGGTTTTTTTTTGTTTGTTTGTTTGTTTGTTTTCATTTTAGGGCCGCTCTTGTGGCTTATGGAAGTTCCCAGGCTAGGAGTTGAACCAGAGCTACAGCTGCTGGCCACAGCCACAGCCACAGCAGCTTGGGAATCTAAGCTAAGTCTGCAGCCTTCACCACAGCTCACAGCAACACCGGATCCCTGACCCACTCAGGGCAGGGGTCGAACCCACACCCTCATGGATACTATTTGGATTCTTAACCTGCTGCACCACAACAGGAACTCCCCAAAGTAAGCTTTTTTTGAGGCATCGGTATAAGTCCTTTTACCTGTGCCGCAGTCTGTTTTACTAAGAAAACCATGTCACTATGTTGCCAATAACAACTGCTGTCTTTCATTGAACACAAACTGTAAGCTAGGAGGCATTATGCTAAATACTACATACATTGTTATAATTCTGACAACTCAGAAATGTAGGTATTATACATGACCTTTCTGCAGGCAATGAAAATAAAACAGAATTAAGTAAATTTGCCTATGTTCTTAAAGCTGGAAGTAGTAGAGCTTGTATTTGAACCTCTTTTGGTCTCTCCAAGCATTTGTTTCTTCCACTGTGCTACCCAGCCTACTAGCTGAGTGATTCTGTTGGCAGAAAGCAAAGGTGTTCACCTAACAATTGTTTGTTTCTTAAAAAGAGAAACACAAGTATCTTTAAGATAAATTTTAAAGAGCTGCTTCACTTTTCTTTTTTTACCTCCTTCATATTTATGGTATTTTAAAAAATTAATCTCTTCTGATAATGTTAGAAACAATATCCTACCCCATGGCTGAGTTTACTTAAGTGATACAGATATGTGTGTGTGTGTAAATCTTTTCAGTGTATGATAGTGATAAATGATAAATACAGGTTTACGTGACAGTAACATATATATATGGAAATATATATGTGAGAGCTGGATGGTCATCAGTTGCTTCTAATCATATTCTGAAACATAAGAAAATAGTCATCTGATCTACAGGTATATCTTTAATTTTTTTTTAATTGTCTTATGTTTGGTATGTTTTGTAAACTAAATTTACGCTTTATAAATTGAACAAATCGTACCTAAAGAAGGTAGGCAGAGGCTTTTATCCTGGTTTACTTTGAAAAGATAACTAAATTAAGCATCATTCCAGTGGTCTGTATCATCCATGTTGCCAATACCAGCCAGGATGATCTTTCTTTGCACAGTAGTTTATTATATTAAGGGTTACAAATATCAGGTTCAGGACCCCTAGCCTGGGAACCTCCATATGCCACGGGAGCAGCCCAAGAAATGGCAAAAAAAAAAAAAATCGGGTTCAGACATAGGTTAAAGTAGCATCTGGGGCTCTCCAGCAAAGATATGCTGGCTGAAATTTTTTATGCAGAATTTACCTTGGACCTCCTTCCAGATCATTTGGCCCTGGTGCTTTGTTCTGGTCTCTCTCTTATCAGCCCTGATTAATTTTACCTAAAGCATTTATTATGCCTCCTGTTTTAGAGTATTTCCATCTCTGTAGATTAGAGCCTAGGTTTATATTGATATATACCTACGTTTTCAGTAGTGTGTGTTTGAAAATTTTAAATTCCATCATATTAATCATACAACCACCATATTATATGACAGAAAATAATGTTATCTCCATACCTTGTAAATGAGGAAATTGAGACTTGCACGGAGTCACACAGCATTGTTGAGACTCTAGTACAGACTAAAACTCAATTCTTTTGACTCTTAAAACTTGAAATTTTTCACCTGTGTGTCACTATCGCTCGGATTTTAACTGCAGTGGAAAATGTGTATGTGAAAGGGAAACATTCATGGGGTAACAGAACTGTCATACATTTAGAAGTTTTTATTGATTTAATACTTAATTTCAATATCTTGTAATTCTAAATAATTTAACATGGTCTTAATACATGAAAATAAGTGCCCTTTGGCCATTACTCATACATTTCTACTTGCCCCCCAATTTGAGGATTAATTGAACATACTCTCTTGTAATTAAAAAAAAATTAAGCTTAGGTGGGAGTAATGCATAAATGAAATTTTAAGAAACATATTTTTCTCATATTTACCACCATAAAACTTTACCTTTACATATTAGAAGATGATCTAAGAGCATGGGTCTGACTTTGAAGGGTGTTTTTTTTTTTTTAATGTTTGATGCTTGAGAAACCTTTTTTTTTTTTTTCCCTGTCACATTAAAAGCAGACTTTTTTATGCTGCTTACCCTTGAGTTTTATGTGAGGTGTATGGAAGTAAATGTGTATAATGAGTGTCAAAACATTTGTCAAAAAAAATGTCACTTAGGCATAAAACCCAGCAAGCATACATGATAGTAAATAGAACTATAAAATTCTCTAAAACAGTTTTAAACACATAATATGTTTTCAGAAGCATGGTTGGAAAAACTTTACAAAAATCAACATCCTCCCCAAGATTCTTTATAGCTCTTGTGTTTCATGGCAGTGTTATTAATCATTGCCAATAACTAATGCTCATCACAAACTACATGTATTCCCTATTTGGTTAGTCATAGTGATAGCATGTTTTCAAAAGAAGAGCATTTGTTTGTTATTCAACATTGGCTAGTTTTCAGGAGAGAAATGTGATTTGCAGATTGCACTCTCATCTTCCTTTTTCAAACAGTATTTTGAATGTGTTTATTACTTGACAGATGACATATTAGAGAATCATCTGGTAAGATAAAATCCTCATGTTAGTATTTGGTATGAGCCTTCTTTAATAAGTTAAAACATTTTTGATACAGTGCCAAGACCTAACTGTAACTTTAAGAAATGTTTGTTTTAAAAGTTCACAATAAGTTTTTTGCAATTAAATCTACTTGGTCAGAGAGAAATTCTGTACTATACTGTACAGAGAGCTTTGTCCCATTTTGGAATTAGTATAGAGTTTTAGGGGGATATGGCAGATGAAGGCAACAGTCCTTCTACCGTAATGTATACCAGTAATCTGGAAAACAGTAGAACATAGGTTTCACCAGCCCTCTGAAACCTTCCCACCTGTCCTCCCCAGATCCCCCAACAGCAGCCAGTTCAGGTTCAGTCAGTTTGAGTTTGACTCCAAAGACCCTTTTAAAGATAATTTTAGGGTATTAATTCCCTGACAGACAGTAATCTAATGCATTTTTTTAAAAAAGAGTTGGTTCAGTTTTTAAAGATGCCAGTAACCATTTTAAGACTTGGTTGACTCAAGTTTTTACTAACTACGTGAAAGTCATGTAATATCCAAAATTTAAAGGGAGCACTGCTGACCAGCCATGGACTTTCTGTGCCCCATTTCTGTAAAGCAAACACCTGTGACCTGCAGTCTTCTAGGAAAGGAAGCTCATATGATCCTAATTGAGCCCTTCATTCTTCCCAGAAATCAAACAGTACTTTTGGGGTGTCTTTTTTCCTTCAGTGAGCGAACTATCCCCACATTAACACACATTTAATCTCCACTAGGCCTAATTAAAGTACCTGTGGATTTCTTTATGGATAATTAGAGCTTACTCTTCCTAATGTGTCTCTCACATTAGGATGCCCTTGAACGTTAAAATAAAAAGGAATTCCGTCTGTAAAGAAAAAAGACCTTAGGGTGGAGATGGATTCTTCAGCTGTTTTTTTCAGTCTTATCACACTGTTGATCAAGGGTGTGTATTTACAGTAGGCTGACCCGGGACTACCAGTGGACATGCCAGCGCCCACAGGCTCCAGTGGGCATTCTACCGCAGATTGATACTTTATCACTCCAGCAACATAATGTAACGGTGCCGTGTGCACAAAGACCAGCTATGATCCCCCCTCAGCTGTCACTGTAGGCAATGTACAAAAACATTTTCATGAATAAAAGGTTCTCAAAGACTGTTCTCATATGCAGATTTAATCATGTACACAGCCTCTACAAAGAAAATGGAGCCAGATGTGGTTTACCATTTATAGTTACACAGATGGCTCCAAGCATAGAGGAATACAGTAAATTCAAAAGGAATTCCTCATGAAACTCCAGTGGAATGTAATCCTAAATTTAGAGGGAAGATAGCAGTGGACTAAATTCAGAGTGACTTATGCTGATTTACACTAGTATTTTGTGGGTTTGGAAAAACCAGTCTGCTAAATTGTTCTTAATTTAAACACATACAGCTTCTGATGTTTCTGCCAGATTAACTGGTGATCTTTTTGCTGGTACTAAATGCTGTTGGAACACTACTGTTTCTAATTTTTAGTGGCTGATACAATGTATGGTTGTGCCTATTTCATCATGCTAATTTTTTTTTCCGGGTAGTACATGTTTTTAATATTACGAGACACACACACACACACATATACACTCACATATATGTATATGTGTGTATATGTTTGGTATATATAATTTGACCAGACATAGAAATATATTTGTTCTTTATTAAAATATAAAAATGTAAGGGAATATGCTTTACTTTAGTATTTCAGGTACATGTTTTATTTGGATTTCATTTAAACCTAGGTAACTCTCCCTTTGATAAAATTAACCTGAAATATTGATATATCAGATCCACGCATTTTTTTAAGGTTCCATATGTGAAATGAGAACATTGATAGAAGAAACAGATGTCCTATTTATAGAAACTTCTAGAATTCCATTTATTTTTAAGGTCATGTTATTTTGAATGCAATAAAAAGTCAAACTGTAAAATAAATACACACTTTTGTTCTTTTGAAAACTATGCCTCCTAGAAAAGTATCTCCTTTGGAATAAAACCTCAGACTAGCTGGGAGCAACATTAAGGGCAATTTTCAATAACAAGTTTCTTTTCCATTTATTTCACCATCAGTACAAAACCAGATTTTGTAAATTTCTGCTTTCTTCACTGAGTTTTAAATAAGTAGAAGGGCCAAAGCTGCTGATAATTATTCAGTCATATCATGCTTCACAGATAATAGTTTTCTGCTGAAATGCAGATCAAGATCAGTTTTTCCAAAACCTGGCTATCACCTGGGGAACATTATGAAACTATGAACTCCTGGGCCCCAGGATCTTCGTTTTTAACCTAGGACCAGTGTTTCATTTAGGCTAGCATTTGGGAACCACTCACCTAAACAAATGTTTACCATTTCCCTACTGTATGCCATTTAGTTATTGTCCGACTGGTTCCTCCGGTATCCTGGGTCTGATCATTAGTTGATTTTAACGATCGTTTAAACTGCTACACTTTTATTGAGGAATAATCATTCTATCTAAATCATTCTTATCAAAATGTTCTTATTTGGGTTTTCAACCCAATCTTGTGTTACAAATGAAACTGTTCTCAACCTTTTGCTCTTTGCTTTATAGGCAAAAATTGCATTATCATTGCTGCTTAGTATCACAATCACCATCTTATAGTTCAACATGCTTCATTTTGTGGCCAGTATTTTGTAAATATGTTATTATCACAGACTCTTTAAAAGATTCAGATTCTAGAATTAAAGATCAGGTGGAGAGTTCTTTTTTCTGTATTAAGAGGGTTTATTCGTGGGAGAGATGGTTTTGTCCGATGTCTACTGCTGAGGTTTGGAATTGTGGATTCCTCTGGAGTATGTACAGTATCTGAATTCCTTTACTAGTCCCACAAAAGCTGCACACTGCCAACTTCTCTGACTTTAGAGCTCTAAATTAAGGCCAGTTCCTTTGCTCATCCCACAAACTCTTTCATGTTCCCTAACCGCAGCCTGAGAAAGGCGCCTTGGTTTCAACAGCAGCAGACCAGCATATGTTTACTTAATTCCTAAGACATGATGACAGTGGTCTCTGTGCCACTAAAAGCTTTTCTCTTTATTATTTTCGGTTGAAGCTGATTTCCAAGCTTTCCTTGCGTGTCACGTGTGTTTTGCAGTGCCTTCAGCGCTGCCCAGGAGGAGCAATGGAAGCTGAAGGAACAGCAGCTGAAAGTACAGATTGCTCAACTCGAGACTGCCTTAAAATCTGATTTAACAGACAAAACTGAAATCCTTGACAGACTAAAAACTGAAAGAGGTACAAATAGAATGACTACTGACTTATTCGTTTCAGACATGCATGTTATTCCTTGTTATTCATTGATATGATAAGTACTTACTGTGGTGCCTGCTGTTTTGCCAGACACCTTACTGCAGGAGACATAGCCTGGATTAATAGCCATCCACTTTAATGGGTTGACTGATTGCTCAAAATTTTAAATTTCCCTTTACTCCACTTACAGTATATGCCAAAGGAATTATTTTTTCTCAGCTTTATTCTTGTTTAGGTTGTCTTCAATTTGTTTAATTTTCCTAAATTTATTCAAAAGTCAACAAGTGTTTATTGAGCATCTGTATATGCTAGGCACTGTTCTAAGTTCTGGGGATTCAGCAATGGATAAAACAAAAACCTGGTCCTCATGCAGCATAAAATTGATAGGGAGAAACTGACAGTAATTAAATAAATATGTGATACATTAGGTGGTGGCAAGTGCATTGGGGGAAAAAAAGGCAGTGTAAGACAGCAGAGGGTAGCAGAAGTCTTGCTTGGCTGTTTTTGACTTAGCAAACAAGGAAGATCTGATACTGAGATGCCTAATTCTACTCTGTGACAGAGAACTTAAATACAGAAGCCTTGTCAAGATGTCCCTGCTAAAATAATAATCATTAATAAGTTTCATGTCATGAGTCCCAGATCTCACCCTTCTTGTCTGATAGGAGTAAAATAGTTATAATTAAAGTAGATGCCTGCTTTCCTATATTATACACACATATACACACGAATGCACAACCAGGAAAGTGAATTATTTGCTTCAAGTGTTGTGTCTGTTTGTTCATCCACTAGATAAACCCAGTGATGTGGTAATACTCTGCTCCTTTTGAAAATTCATAATTCAGTTGCATGAGAACATTTAAAAGTTTAAAACAGTCTCATTAAAAAAAAAATTCACATCTAGTCAGTACTCTGTGCATGGATTTAGATCACAAAGCCATATTTCATTAACTCTAAGAAAGATTTTTTTCCATTTTAATATGTCTGAAATTACGAAGCATCTCACAGTGATAACATTTTAAAAATTATGGTCTTGACTTTTCTTAACATTTTTAAGAGGTCTAAAGTTGGAGCACATCATAATCAATGGAGTCTTAATTTCAATGAAATATGTGTTCAGTATTTATTTACCAAGTGGTTAATTTTGACAGATGGTTTATGAATTTTTCTCTAGATGATTGTGACTAGAATAAAATGGTGACATGATTTCTGACTGGATGGATATTTTAAAGTTTTTATGTCAAAGATAACATAATTCCAGATTTTAATGTATAGTATTGAATACCTAACAGAATGCTTTGTTTAGTAGTTGCTCAATAAATTATTCGACTGAAGTCAAAGTGCTCTTTATTTCCTTTCTTTTCTTTCTAGAGGAAAGAGAACTGAAACTAGCCTCTCTTGTTTCTGTGCTTTCTCTACTTCCCTAGATATCAAGAATTCCAAAAGTCTTATCTTTACACATTTGTATTAATCTCTGGAAAGTCTGTCCTCTTATGAGGATAGAATCTTGATGGTCTCTTCTTTAAACACCTGTTTACTGCTGCTGGATTAATTCTGGGGGTTCTTTTTAAGTTATTAAAACTACAGTTGCTAAGTTATTTTAATGCAACTAGTCTATTAGTCTATTCCTCTTTTTCTTTTTTTTTTTAAACTGATTCTTATGTCTTTTTCAGATTTTTTTGAATAATGAAAATAACTCAAAAAAGAGTCCAGTAAACAAAAAAACCTCAAAAATCACCTAATCCAGTAACCCTCAAGATAATTACTATTAATGTTTTTATGTGTGTCCTTCCAGAGTTGTTTCTATGTGTATACATATAATTTTACAACGTGTTTTTCTGTTTACTATATTAAGAAATCGTTTCTTGAGTTATAAATATAAGTCCACATCGTCATCATTTATAACAGCCGACATAGTTTTCCAGTGTGAGGATGTACCATAGATTATTTAGCAATCTTCTATTGATGAATTTTTAAATAACTTCAGTTTTTTCAAGTATCGTGAACGTTTCTACACAAATCTTTACACATTTGTCCAATTATTTTCTTAAGAAAAATTGCTAAAACTGAATCTTTATTTTTTAAAGCAACCGTTACTTTAGTTATTTTTGCTTGAATACCTAAAATTTACAGACCTCATAATTTAAGTTTCTGTATCTTTGTGAAAATGTTACAATAGATTGTAAGAAAATTAGCACAGCCTTTAACCAGTTTTTCCAAGGGAATACTAAACAAAAAATTGAAACTGTCTATTTAAGGAAATCTTTTACTATTTAGAAAGTTCCTTTTTGTATTACAGATTTCGAAATTGTTTAATTTTACTTTGAAGCCTCTTCACACATTAGCTTTTTTATGTATCAAGTGTTCTCTGCCAGAAGATGTTTCCCCGGCTTCTTGTAGTCATTCATCTAACTGGCAAATTATTTTTAGAGAATACTCACCTCTTTATTCAAGGTACAAATTAGTTTCAGATTGTGTGAATGTGCAGGGAAGGATATGTAAATGCAGTTTGCATTTGGTTAATGCTTAAATTAACTGCATGTGTTTAAGGGCTTGCCTTTGAAAGTTCCTTTCTATCTTTAGCTGAAATGCATAATTCAGCATAATGCATATGGTTATATTGATCACAGCTGAAGATATTAGCACAAAGGAGCTCTGAAAATTGTTTAGTTGAATTGTTCTCTGCACTCTGCTTATTAATGCTGTGCTTGAAGAACATAATTTTAAAAGAGTGAAATGTTATCTCATTTGAATAAAATGCTGTTTAGCTTAACCTGATTTTTGTCAAATCATAAGGTAAGGAGTTATTTTTCATCTTGTACAGGGGTGCTTTGATTTTTCATATTATAATTCAGCAAGTCATTTTCCTCTTTGAACTGTAATGTCTCTGTACTTTTTAAAGACCCAGGAATTATATCCCCCAATAAGCAGTTTAAGAAAAATATAGTATGTAATTCTACATAAAATTCAGTAGAGAGAAAGTTACTGGTATTCAGTAATATCTTCTCCCATTAATAAGGTATTTTTCTACTAATAAAGTCCTAGTTTAAAAAATATCAGCGAAATGGGGACATAGTTGTTAAAACAAAAAATCAGTAAAGGAAGAAACATTTGAATAAGTTTGTTTTTACCAGTAGCATATTCGTCTTAGGACCCTGCTCTGAAAAACTGAAAGAATAGAAAAACAAGCGTGTAGAAATAATAATCAAAATACATTGCATCTGGATGAAAATGAGCACTCACGTCCTGAGTCCTGACCGTTTAGGTCCCCCTCAGAACTCCTGAAAGTTTCACTGGCCAGAGAAGGAATTTATATTACCCTCAGGACCTTGGTTCTACATCTTTCAGACTATATTTACCTTCTTTTCATCACTTAATCATTCTATCTAGATGTTGTTTTAATCTAATCAACATAAAACAAAGGATTTCACTTTCTTTGTCTTTTCTCTAACCAAAAAAGCAAATGTATCTCAGGAGGATACATATTCATTATTAATCCTAATTTAATTCAGAGACAAACATTTGACCTTTACCTTCAAAATGTCCAAGTATTGTTCACACTTGGAAATTCTTCCATTCAGTTCACTGAATGTTAACAATTTATACTCTGATAACTTTAACCTTTCACCAATAAGAAAAATATTTGTATGTTTGATATGAAAATGGCTGTACATACGTTAGGTTGTTTTTTGTTTTTTTTTTTTTTTTACCTTTTAGTTTGCCAGAAAATATGTGATATTAAAAATATACAAATTTAGTCCATTTCTTCTCAACCATGTGATTTACACTTTTTACTTACACATAGCCTTTATGGCTTAGGAACACAAAGCATTATAAATGTCAGAAACATGTTTTTGTATAAAATGCAGGGTGCAAACATATAAAGACTTCTGGCAAATGTGTTGATTTCCTTTTCTTTAAGAAAACAAAAATGTACAACTTGAATTGAGGACTCTTAATAATCATAAATCTTTGTGAGCAGGGTGAAATTAGTGGAGACATTTTGGATGATGTGGTTGAAAACTAGTCCACTGGGAGCCCACAGAGAAGAATCCTTGACCACCCCAATGAACTCTAGTGAAGGGTACCCATAAGAATATGGGACTAAAGAATAGATTTATTAGCTAGCTATTATGCTTTTCTTAAGCATGTTGAATGCAGAGAGTGAAAAATTAGTCTCTATGGATTTGCCGTCTTCTGTAGCTCTTCTCTATACTCTGCGTCTGGGTCATGGCAAATGAGCATATAGGCAAACGTGACCTATTTCCATTCTTTACTGATAGCTCTGGGTCCATATCCTAATTAATGGCATAAACTCAATGAACAAAAAGCACACGTGAATTACCATTGATGCTGCCATGCACTGGTTGAGAATCCATTTCTCTTACCTTAACAGATTTATTAAAAGTGGGGTTGATTAAAATTATGGATCCAGAATTATTAACAGAGAAATTATCTTGTTTCAGTAAAAAGACTTTATGCCAAATTGAGAAAAGACAATTCAAGGAACTCAATTAAAAAAACATTAAAAGACAATTTTTTTTTCCACATGCCTTTCAGGACCCTTAATAAGTAAGGAAAAGAAATCATAGACTTAGAAACATATTTTCTTAGGTATTTTAGGTAGAATGTTCCTTTGAAGTCCCAGAGCCACAATTTCCTCATATTAATACTGTGAACCTAAGTCTTAAGTTTTTGATAAGCAAGCGAATCATATGGTAGACACATGATAGTGTTCCTTTGTTCCTCTTTCCCCTGCTGCCTTTGTCTAGGTGCTAGCTCAATTTCCTCTCTGGCCAGAACAATACTAGATGGAGCTGGGTGTGTATCCTGAATTAAGTTAATCTAAAATGTGTTCTTATACCTCAGTCTCACTTACCTTTCTAATTGGTGTCGACTTTATTTTTAAGACCAAAATGAGAAAATCATTCAAGAAAATAGAGAACTACAGTTACAGTACCTGGAACAAAAGCAACAACTTGATGAACTTAAAAACCGCATGAAGTTTTACAGCCAGGTGAACTATTTTCTTATTTAGGAAATGAAACTCCCAATTTTTATCTAAATATTTTGTACATAAAGAAAACACTATAGCCCAAAGCAAAAACTACCAATATGTGACTTAGTTTATTAATTCATGTGGCGGCCGATGTTCCGTAGTTGGAATGTCTCTAGTACTTTCCATTAATATCTCATTGTGAGCTTTTACTTACTCTGTCTCTTGCAGGAGAGTGATATTAATGCTGATGAATTGAGTGAGGCTCTCCTGCTTATAAAGGTAACTTTCTGAACTTCACCATGAATTTCATGTCTGCATATAACTGTTTCAGCATAATAATGACCCTGATCTATAACCTTTATACTTGGAGAATGAATTATTCAGGAAAGTGGTCAGGTGACATTTAGTTACAGTATATACATATTTCATAATGACATCAAAATTACATTAAAGTAGACCTCAAAAAACTCTTATTTAAAAGCACTTTCTCCACCTGTAACAAACATGTTACTTTTATATGCCCCACCATAAAACTAATCAACAATTTTCTGTCCTGAGAGACCTTGGTGCCCCTATTATCTTAAGTAAAATATTGAATTATATATGTCACGAGAAAGGTATTTTTCAATTCTAGGATATTCTGTTATAAGACACAAAAAAATACATTTCTTTTAGATCTTCACAGTGTAGATTTTTATCAAATGTAGAAATAGAAATAAATGTACATGATTCTTTTTTATTTCATGAAGTAATAAACTTTTTTGTTTCTCTGTTTTTATTCCAAATGTCTATCCAAATATGTATTCTGTATTAGGACTGCTTAATTCCTGATGGAAAATGGAAATATATCTGTTTTCAATTAATGATTGTTCCTTGCTATATCCGTATTAATTCACATTTAGAAACATTTATTTTAGAAACTCTTATTTTGGCAATAAAACATGTTTTTGTTTTAGGATCAAAAATCACAAAAAAATGGAGACCTTTCTTTTTTGGAGAAAGTAGACAATAAAATTTATAATAAAGATCTAGAACGCTCCATGAAAGAGCTGCAAGCAACTCACGCTGAAACAGTGCAAGAACTTGAAAAGACAAGAAACATGCTAATTATGCAACATAAAATTAATAAAGATTATCAGGTAATATAATACGCTAAATTCAGAGGGTAGGTTTCCTATAATATTCTACCGATGATTTACATTTCTAAGCAGCATTATGTGTTATCATCTGTTATAATCTATTATCATGTTACCGTAAGCCTGGAATTTAACCTTAGAGCTAGATGCTTAGAATGAATAGTTTAAAAACAAATCATCTTTTTAAATCCCTGGTTTTAGAGAACAAGTCGTGGCAATGAATTCCCCCTTTACTAGCATGAACTCATTCAGCGACTGGGTTAAAGTTCTCCTGATGTCCTGCCGCAACCACATGTGATATTAGCTTTTAACAAATGGGAATATCACCTCCTTAAAAAGAAATCCAGAGTTTTGTGGATTTTACTTCTGACTTACGAACTTTGCCAAGCATAATTTTCTAAACTATAAGCTCTTTGAAGTCAGGAAACAACGGTTTATAGCTCCTGGCATCCCTGGGATCTAGAAAATGCTTGAATCATAGTTGCTTTAAAGAATGAAAATGGAACTAATCAGTCATAAGTACTGAAACTTACCTCTATTTTTTTAGATGGAAGTTGAGGCAGTGACCCAGAAGATGGAAAATTTGCAACAAGATTATGAACTCAAAGTGGAACAGTATGTTCATCTTCTCGATATCAGGGCTGCACGCATCCAGAAACTAGAAGGTACAACGTGCCCAATTCTTTGTCCACAGTAACTGGAGGAGTGGATTTTTGTAACAGTTGAGAATGTCATCCAAATGTACACTCATCATTTCTTTTTGCTCTTTTTCCCCCCAATTTATTAACTAAAATAGTAATTTACCAGAAAGGCTGTTTTTATCTGATACTTTTCTACTCAAACGTTTTCACTAATTTTCCCTACTGCTTTTTTAATTCGGTATTGCAGGCAAGATTTCAGAGTACTTCATTAAGTACCAGAGAATAAATTTAACCACCTCGTTTCTAATTTCTAAGTAAACCATGTATCTCAGCCCAATAGGTCTGGTTGCTCTTTGTGAGATTTCTCCTGCTCAGACCCATCACCAGGCCTTTGTCGGCTCCTTTCTACTCTGACTCTGGGATATACCCTCTCTCCTTCAGAGTCTAACCAAATGCACGCCCATGCCAGGAAGCCGGCTCTGATTGCTCCTGGCCATCTCTCTACTTTAAATGCCCTTACAGTGGTTTTTCAGACTTTAGCAAGCCTGAAAATTACATGGGGAACTTGTTTCAAGGGTGGCTTCCTAGCCGCCCGGCTAGCTCAGTCGGTAGAGCATGAGACTCTTAAGTGTGGCTTCCTAGGCCCTGCCCCTGGAGATCTTGGGGCCTGTGATTCTGTATATTTAGAAATAATTCCAAACAATTCAGATGCAGGTGCAAAACTCTACTCTGAAAAACCATATCCCAGCACTTACCGCTTTTACTCTCGTGTACTCAAACAGCATGTTTAGAGATTGTATTATGTATGTGTTCCTCACTATTGGAGTTTTGCATAGTCTCCAAGACTACACTGTAAGTTCTGCAATGCTGAGTGCTTTGTCTCTCTTTCATGCTCTCTGCCACACAGTGCCTAAATTCTGTGATCTGTGCCAGCAGTAATTTTTCACTCTTAAAAATCACTGAGCATCCAAAAGTTTTTTGTATTTATATGGATTATATTTATGATAGTTATATTAGAAATTAAAAATGAGAAATTTAAAACATGTAAGTCATACTAAAATAATATTAATAATTTAATAACACTAATGAAATAATACTATAAACATGTTAGCATAAATTGCAATCTTTATTTTTTAAAATAGTTTTGACCTCACAGCCCTCTAGAACCACTTCAAGGACCCTCAGAGGTTCCCAGACCACACTTTGAGAACCTCTGCTCTCAGGAGACATGTTCAATAAATATCTTTATCTGACTGAACGGGATTTTCCAGAGTCCTAAAGAGCTGTGTGTTCCTTTTATTTTAAGTAGTACTCAATAAACATTTGCTTAATGAAATTTTCCAGAAAAACAAGAAGATCACATAGTTTGAGATTTTCATTCCTTTCAAGTCTAAGTCTTTACCAATATATTTTATCTGTCTCCTAAATTCATTGATTCATTCCATAAACATGCTCAAGTTCCTAACGTATCCCAAGCCAAGTGCTAGTCAGTGAGAATACAAATAGGAAAAGAATCTCAGACAACACCCTCCAGGAACTCATAAGATGTGAACCAGTAAGTAGGCAGTTATACTTTACTGTGAAGAGTGCGAAGCTAGGAAAATGCAAAAGCCAAGGAAACGCTGAGGAGAGAGTGCCTGTTCATACCTGAAGATTCAGGTAAGACTCCACCCAATAGGTTTGGAGTCTTTAAAGATGACAGAATTCACCACTAAGTAAAAGCAGTGGAAGGCATTCCAGGCAGTAGATGAGGCAGTGCCCTCAACATGAAGCACTGTCATTCATTTGACAAACTGCGTGTGGATCCATCATCTCTTTGGACCTCAGGATTAGTAAAGGGAGGAAAACCTGGAGATAAGCCTGAAAAGAACCAAATCCAAAAGGCCCTGTTTGCCACCCCGATGAGCTTACACCTTATTAACCTAGAGAAGCACCAAGGAAATTTTAAATGAGGGAGTAGCACATCCAAAATTATGTTTTGGAGATTATGCTATAGATACTGAGAAGAATGAGTCAAAGTCAAAGGAAACGGTTTGGGTTCCATTAATAATCTATGTAATAAAAGCTGGGGGGTGGTAAGTAAGATAGAATCAGTGGATGTAAAAAAGACAGGGATAAGTTTGATAAAGACTTCGGAAATAGTTTTAGTTGTAGTATCTAGCTTAGGCAACTGGATGAATGCTAACAGCATCACTTGAAATTCAAAGTACAGAAAAAACAAGAAGAGAATATGAGCCATTCTGCTTTGGGTATACGAATTCGATGTGCCTAGGGGATATCTAGATAGAGGACTCAGCAAGGTGTGTGGGCCTGGAATTCAAGAAAGAAATCTGAATTAAAAATAGGAATAGGGAGTTCCTGTGTGGCTCAGTGGTTAACGAATCTGACTAGGAACCATGAGGTTGCAGGTTCGATCCCTGGCCTTGCTCAGTAGGTTAAGGATCCAGCATTGCTGTTACCTGTGGTGTAGGTTGCAGACGTGGCTCAGATCCTGCATTGCTGTGGCTCTGGCGTAGGCCAGCGGCTACAGCTCTGATTAGACCCCCTGGCCTGGGAACCTCCATTTGCCGCAGGTGTGGCCCTAGAAAAGGAGAAAAGACCAAAAAAAAAAAAAAAAAAAAAAGAAATAGAAATAGGAGAGTCTTCAGTATATTGATAGAAACATAAGTCATAAAAGAGGATAAGGGAGTTCCCATCGTGGTGCAGCAGAAACAAACCCAACTGGTATCCATGAGGATGTGGGTTTAATCCCTGGACTAGCTCAGTGGGCAAAGGATCCAGCATTGCCGTGAGCTGTGGTGTAGGTCACAGACATGGCTCAGATCTGGTGTGGCTGTGGCGTAGGCTGCCGACTGCAGCTCCAGTTTGACCACTAGCCTGGGAACTTCCATATACTATGGATGCGGCCCTAAAAAAAACAAAAACTAAATGAACAAAATAAAAGAGGATAAGATTACCCATGAGAACATGTAGACTAAAAAGAGGATAAAAACAGAACCCCAGCAAACTAGCAGAAAAAGAGAAGCCCTTAAAGAATGAGAAGAGAGGTAGGCAGAGAAGTAGGGGAGACAATGATGTGGAAGCCAAGGTAGGACGGAAGTTCACAGAAGAGGAAGTGGTCACACTATCAAGTCAGCAAAGAATGCAAGTAACACGAGGACCAAAGTCCATTCCATCTAGTAATCAGTTGGTTATTGGTGACCTTTTCTGGAATACTTTTTTCTTTTTTTTATTATTTTTTTTATTTTTAGGGCAGCACCTGCGGCATATGGAGGTTCCCAGGGCAGGGGTTGAATTGGAGCCACAGCTGCCAGCCTACATGACAGCCACAGTAACACCAGATCCTTAACCCACTGAGCAAGGCCAGGGATCAAACCAGCATCCTCATGGATACTAGTCGGTTTCGTTAACCAGAGAGCCACGACAGGAACTCCTCTTGTGGAGTACTTTCATGAGAAAAGTAAATCAGATGCTTTTTGCAGGAGTCTGAGAAGTGTCAGGTAGATAAGGAATTGGAGACACAGTACATTACGCTTTTTAGAGATTTGAATGTAACATGGGAAATGTGTATCTAGAAAGAGATATATCTTTTTTTATTTTTATTTTTTAAAGGGCTGCACCTGCAGCATACGGAAGTTTCCAGGCTAGGGGTCAAATCAGAGCCGCAGCTGCCAGCCTACACCACAGCCATAGCAACACCAGGTGCAAACCGAATCTGCAACCTACACAGCAGCTCACGGCAATGCTGGATCCTTAACCCACTGAGCAGGGCCAGGTAGCGAACCTGCAACCTCATGGATACTAGTTGGGTTCATTACCACTGAACCATAACAGGAACTCCAAGATAAATCTTTTTATTTTATTTTTTCATTGAAGTATAGTTGATTTATAGTAGAGTAGTTTCAGGTATATAGCATAGTGATTCAGTATTTTTGCAGTTCGTTTTCTCTATCTATGAGTCTGTTTCTGTTTGGCCTAAATATTTGTCTTATTTTTAGATTCCACATATAAGTTATATTATACACTATTTGTTTTTCTCTGACTTATTTCACTAAGAGTAAAATTATATATGTCTATCCATGTTGCTGCACATGGCAGAATTTCATTCTTTTGTATGGCTGAGAAATATTCCTCTGCGTGTGAGTGTGTCTTTGTGTCTGTATATAACACATCTTCTGTATCCATTCATCAATGGAGGGGCAATTGGGTGGCGTCCATGTCTTGGCTGTTATAAATAGTGTAAATAGTGGCTGTCAACATTGGGATGCATATATCTTTTCAAATTTTATTTACATATATTCTACCCCAGAGTAGAACTGCTGGATCATATGGAAGTTTTATTTTTAACTTTTTGAGGACCTTCCAAAATGTTTTTTATAGTGGCTGCACCAATTTACATTCCTACCAACAGTGTACAGAGGTTCCCTTTTCTACATCCTCTCCAATATTTGTTATTTTTAGACTTTTAAAAAATATTTTATTAAATTATAGTTGATTTACAATGTTCTATCATTTTCTGCTATATAGCAAAGTGACTCAGCCATACCCAGTTGTGTGTGTGTGTGTGTGTGTGTATTCTTTTTCTCATATTATCTTCCATCATGTGCTGTCGCAAGTGATTGGATATAGTTCCCTGTGCTACACAGCAGGATGTCCTTGTTCATCCATTCTAAATGTAATAGTTTGTATCTAATAACCCCAAACTCCCAGTATTTGTAGACTTTTTGATGATAGCCTTTCTGACAGGTACGAGATGATGCCTCGTTTTGATTTGCATTTCTCTAATAATCAGCAGTGTTGAACATCTTTTCATGTGCCTGTTAGCATCTAAATGTCTTCTTTGGAGAAATACCTGTTCAGGTCTTCTGCCTGGTTTTTCAATATTGAGTTGTATGAGCTGTTTATATTTTTTGGATATTAACCCTTTATAGGTCGTATCATTTGCAGACATTTTTTCAACCATTCAGTAGTTTGTCTTTTCATTTTATCGATGGTTTCCTTTGCTGTCCAAAAGCTTTTAAGTTTAATTAGCTTAAATTTTCTTATTTTGGCTTTTATTTCTTTTGCTTTAGGAGGCAGCTCCAAAAAAATACTAATGTGCTTTATGCCTATGTTCTTTTCTAGGAGTTTTATGGTTTCTGGTCTTACATTTAGGTCTTTAAACCATTTTGAGTTTATTTTTGTATGTGTATGAGGATATGTTCTAATCTAGAAAGAGACATGTCTTTTTAAAAAGCAGCTTTATAATAAACATACTTTAAACTGCACATATTTAAAATGTACAGTTTGGTGAGTTTTGGCCTATGTATATGCGTCTGAAACCACCACCATAATCAAGATAATAGACATATTCCTAATCCCCTCAAAGTAGAAAAGTATATTATTTTAATAAGCTGAAGGGAAGAAGCCAGTGGAAAGAGAAATTGACGTCATGGGAGAGAAGATAATAGAGCAGAGGCAAATGAGCAGATGGGATCTAAATGTTTAGCTCAGCCTTTCATTCATAAAGGCCGTTTTCTTTCTTCTCTTTCCTTTTCCCTGGTAGAGCCTGTATTACCCCTTAAGTTGTAATTTTGTTGTTTTAATAAGTGATATAAAAGTAAATGATGAGTTTCTTTACAAGACAACATTATCTACAGAAAAAAATGTGCAGTCATAGAATTTAAGATTGAATCTATTCACCAAAAGCACTCAGAGTTCCCACCACTTCGAAAGGTGGTTTGTATCTTTATATGTCAGTATTTAAAAACCTCTAAACTGTGTGTCTTCTCTTGCAGCCCAATTAAAGGATATTGCCTATGGCACCAAGCAGTATAAATTCAAACCAGAAATCATGCCAGAAGACTCCGTTGATGCATTTGATGAAACCATTCACTTAGAACGAGGCGAAAATCTATTTGAAATCCATATCAACAAAGTAACCTTTTCTTCTGAAGTTTTACAGGCATCTGGAGAAAAAGAGCCTGTCACTTTCTGTACCTATGCTTTCTATGATTTTGAACTACAGACAACTCCCATTGTGCGGGGCCGTCACCCAGAATATAACTTTACTTCTCAGTATCTTATTCAAGTTAATGACTTATTCTTACAATACATTCAGAAAAATACTATCACTCTCGAGGTCCACCAAGCTTACAGCACAGATTATGAAACAATTGCAGCGTGTCAGTTGAGATTCCATGAAATTCTAGAAAAAAGCGGTCGAATATTTTGTACAGCAAGTTTGGTTGGTGAGTACAGTCTTAGAAACTTAGGATGTTTGAATCCCTGATGGGTTTATATATTGACATGGCATTCCACATTAGTATCTTATCTTACAGATTCAAGGTGCCTTTAGGGTAAGGACATTGTTCTCAGACTTAGCTGCCCACAATTAATTGGACTGTCTTAAATGTCATTGATAATGTCAGTACAATGGCTATTAATTTTTTAAAGGCTTATTAATGCAGATGTTCCTTCACCATACTGATAGCTTTGTTTGATTAAACACTAATTATGGTACATTTAGCAATTTTTTAAAAGAGCTTATCATGTTATTCCTATTACTAGGCACTAGGAAATGCTGTGATCAGTGGTAAATAAGACAGACAAAGCCCATACCCCCATATGCTTACCTTCCGGAGGGGAAGACAGGCTGTAAAACAAATATATATGTCATCAGATATGTAGAACAATGGGCAGGGCAAGAGGCTAAAGAGAGAGATAGAAGATTTCTAATTCAGTTAAGGGCTTCCCTGAGGGGTGGCGTTGGTAAAGACCCGAATAAAAATCCATGCTAGGATCCAGAAGAAGGATGTTTCAGGCAGAGGAAACAGCACCTACTAAGGCCAAAGGGAGGAACAGACCCAACTTGTTGGAGGAACAGCAAGAAGGCCAGTGGCTAGAGCAGATATGGTCTTAAAGCCATCGGATCACACTGTAGAACCTTGCAGATCATCATGAGGAGTCTGGACTTCTGTTTTTCTCTGAATGATGCAAATCATTGGACAGTTTTGAGGAGGGAAGTAATGTGATCACACATAGGTTTTTAGAGAAACCATCCCGGGTGCAATGGGAATAGCCTATAAGGACCCTGAGGGAAAATAGGACCATTATCAGGCTATTGCATTCATCTGTGGAAAGATGATGGTGGCTTGGATTAGATGGTAATGAAAGTGATGATAGGAAGTGGTTATATTTGGTGTATATTTGATTAACTCTTACTTAAAGATTTGCTCATCAGTGAAATGTAGGATAATGAGGAAAACTGAGGCAGTGAAAATTTCTGGTGTGAACAACTAGGAGATCAGTGAGGCCATTTATTGAGATAGACCTGGGAAAGGAACAAATTTGAGGGAGAAAACTAAGAATTGTGTTTGAACAAGTTAAGGCTGACCTTACAGCCAAGTGGAAACATCACCTAAGCAGTTGGGTATACTAGTGTGAAGGTCAGGGAGAGAACTACAAAAGTGGGAGTTATTAGCACACAGAATATATTTTGAGCCTTGGGCCTAGATAATATCATATAGAGAGTGAACGTGCATCAAGAAGAGAAGGTGGCCAAGGCCTGAGCCTTGGGAAACTCCAAAATCTAGAGTTCAGGGGAAAGAGGAAGAGCCAACCAAGAAAACTGAGGAGTGGCACGTGAGGTGGGAGATAAACCAAGAGTATACAGTGTCCTCGAGGCCAAATGAAGAACCCTTTTCAAGAAGGAAGGAGGGTGACCTAGGTTCCAGGGAGGGATTTTGTTTTATTGATTATCTATATTGTAGATAATATAGTCACATGGTTCAAAAAGCACAGAAATGTATACCATAAAATGTCTTCTCTCTCCCCCCGTCTCCCACCCACCTTGGGTCCCCTCTCCAAAGGCTACCAAGTCTTCCAAAGAAATTTTATGCATATACAAGCAAATATATGTGTGTGTCAATATTCTTCTTTTAGGACTTTTTTTAATGATGTTAGATTTGAATCATGTTTACATGTTGATGAGCATGATCTACTGGCGAGAAAGAAATTGATGAAGTAGAAGAGGATGGGGTAATAGCTTTAATAATATGGTGTATTCAAGAAAGTGTATGTATATGAATATCCTCTATCCAGCACATACTGGGTACCCATTGTGTACCAGTCCCCCTGGTAGGGATGTATCCATGGAAACTTGGCCCCTGCCCTCAAGTGTGGTAGAGAAATAGACTGGTGAACAGACCGTGATGCCAGAGCAGTCAGTGCCCGAATGAGGACATAGTCTTCCTTTCTGTGAAGGAAGCGCAGAGCCTGTGAGTCTCCTGGAAGCCATAGAGGAAATGGTCACAGAGGGGGATGAAGAGCTGCCTGAACCCTAAGGAGTGCTGAGGCTCTGCCGGGCCAACACGCCAGAGTATACGTTTGGCATCGCTCTGGTGTTTTTCCCTCTACTTGTGGCACAGTAGAAAAATGGGAAGGTGCCAAAGATTCCTTGAAAGTTAAAGTATAAGATGGAACATCACATTTATAATTTTGAGGTTTCGTATTGTGTCTATCGGACTACATTGAGTGCAACTTGTTAAATATTTGAAAAGTAGCATCAGAAAGGATCTATGGAGTATCTGGTTCAGTGTTGAGCTTTTTCTTTATGTTTCAGAAGGATTGAAATAGTATAAACTGGACTACCTCAAGTCGTAGTTTGACATAGTTCTTTAATAATATTTAACATCCACAGTGGAACTCATACTTGCAGAAGTAACTTTATTTTCTTTATCTCTGTTATTTGCCAATCACACGTCATTTGTGTGAGTCATATACTATTTGACTCAATATAAAATTTATAGTTTTAATGCATTATACCATTGATGTGTTTTTTTGCTGGTATATATTTTGACTTATGGGACTGTTTTAACAGTGAGTTATGTATTGGTTTGTAGGAACTAAAGGAGACATCCCAAATTTTGGGACAGTGGAATACTGGTTCCGATTAAGAGTTCCCATGGATCAAGCAATTCGACTTTATCGAGAACGGGCAAAGGCTTTGGGATATATAACATCAAATTTTAAGGGGCCAGAGAAAATGCAATGGGTAAGCTTGTTTGACTTTAAGACTCTTTCATGACACAGAAATTGTACAGTATTTCTTTATGTCATCATGCTTTAAACTGAAATCATTTTTTTCACAACCATCAAGTGGCTTTTTTAAACTTTTTATTCTGAAATAATCATAGACTTACAGGAAGTAGCAAAAATAGTAAGAGGTCCTGTGTAGCTTTCACCCAGTTTCTCCCAATTGTAGTATTTTATGTAACTATAGCACAGTATCAAAACCAGGAAATTGACATTGGTACAGTACTATTAACTAAGCTTTTGTAAGTTTTTATGTGCTTTTATCCTGCATGTGTGTGTGGGTGTGTAGAGGAAGAAGCAGGGAGCTATGCAGACTTATCATGTGTACATAGCCGTATAACTACCACCACAATCAAGGTGTAGAATTGGTTTCTCACCACAAAGGAACTCCCCTGTGCTCTCTAGGACACTTTTGAAACAGAACTGCAATGCTATTATTATTCACCAAGTGACTTTCGTTACACTTTCTACTGTTAAGGAAATGAATAGCAATTTTGGACTTTCAGTTATTCTCCTTCTTTCCAACTTCTTCCCAGCTGTTTCAAAAACTTTTAGATTTCTGAAATGCAAAGTGAAATATAAAATAAATATTCTTTTGCTATGAATTGAAAGTTTAAATGCAATTCCTCAGAGCAGCATTTTCCAAACTATGTCTCATGGAGTCTGAATAGCCATATTTCCAAACGAGTTTCATGATCCAATAAATGCAGAAAACACTGGATTGAGCAAAATTAAATAGGATCCTTGACGTTAAGACTTCTCATGTCTAACATTAACCTCAAGAGGAAGTATAAAGTGTACACTTATGTTAAGTAACAAAGGGATGCAATAGAGTAGAAACATTTTGGAATGTCTGCTCAAGTTATCATTCCCTTTCTTCGTTTAGAACTTCCCTCTCTACTAATCCACGGGGCTGGGCTCCCAGTGGCCAGCTTTACATTTGGCGATCTTGTTCTTTCCCACTCCACCCAATTATAATCAGCAATTCTGCAATATCTACCTGCCCACAACTGAGCCAGTCAAATTCTGCTTTCTGAATCAAGAGAAAACAAGACTTTCCATGCCTGGAACGTGTAAAGTTGAGTTTTTATGGGATAGCTATCTTCTACCATGTTAAACAGCAGAGGAAAGAAAATGGGACTGGAAAGAAAATAATAAGCGAGCATACAGAGAAAAATGAAAACTAGATGGAGAGTAAATTCCGGTGGTTTTCCAGCCCTTTTACCTTCCTATAACCCAACCATATTTCTGCTGTCAAGTTCTAAGAAATAACCCTATAGCCTTATATTAAAGTCTCTTTTCATTGTATCTGCTGGGTGGAATTAGTTTCTATAACTTTGACTTAAAGAACCATGACTAATATAGCATTGATTCCCAACTAAAGAATGGCACCTGTTTTGCAGAGATCGTCTTTCTGAACTAGTATTCTACAGAACACACTTTGGGAAATGCTGCTATGGAAAAGGGAATTCGAAATAGAGAAACCACAGTGTTTACTTAGTTTTGTAGTTTAAAGGTTTTTAGCCTCCCAGTTGATGGCTTTAATTAGTCGTTTACTGTTGGAATTTCTGATTTTGTGAGTGGACTTAGAAAGAGACACGGTAGGGGTATTTTGTAAATCATTCCACTCAGCCTTCTGCAGCCGGATGCAAACTAGCCCTCGGGAAAGCAGCATCGTGATTCCCTCTCTAGACTTCCCATCTCCACACCACCAGATGTCTCCACCAAGGAGACTATGACTACAGTTCTAGTTGTCCTTCTCCAGTAAGCTTCTCTAGAATCAGAGGTTCCAGATGGTTAATCCAGATTCAGAAATGCAGTGAAAGAAGGGTTCCTCTGTGGAGGAAAAAAAAAAAAACCCTAACACCACATGGCATGGCACTACATTCTTTGTCCCAGATTCCATCAGCTATGGTAGGCTTAGCAGTTAGTGCAGTTGTTAGCTAGAATACTTATATACTTACTGGCTACGTGAGTAACAGTTCCAAAAGGGCCATAAAGTAGTTTCTGACACTGCCTGATGACTCTTTGCTTATCACTGTTCTGAAATGTCTTCCCAAATCAAGGTTTTACCCCTCCAAGTTTTGTCTCTCACTCTGTTCTCCTGTTCTTATAGCAGTTAGACTTTGATAAGCTAATTGCCTTAGTCTCAGGTATCTGCTTCCCCAGATCCCATTGGTTCAGGTTGAGGGCCAACCCAAATATAACAGAAACATTTCTGTGGGTGGGTACCATCGAATTATTTGGATTCTCATTTAAGAATGGGATATGGGATGGAGTTCCCATCTTGGCTCAGTGGTTAACGAATCCAACTAGGAACGATGAGGTTGTGGGTTCAATCCCTGGCCTCGCTCAGTGGGTTAAGGATCCGCCGTTGCCGTGAGCTGTGGTGTAGGTGGCAGACGCGGCTCGGATCCTGTGTTGCTGTGGCTCTGGCATAGGCGAGCAGCTACAGCTCTGATTAGACCCCTAGCCTGGGAACCTCCATGTGCCATGGGTGCGGCCCCAAAAAAGACAAAAGACAAAAAAAAAGGGATATGATCAGAATAAATGGAATGATTGAAGGATTAACATTTAATACATTTGTGAAATGGGGACGTTTGTCTTTGAACCCATCTGCTCACTTTACTTGCTAATTACTAGATTGCATTAAAGATCATCAGATTAACTATTTTTTTGGCTTTATTGGTTTTAATAGCAATCTGTACATGTATGCTCAATCTTCTGTGTTTGCTGCTAATAGCAGTTGTGACCCATGTTCTAGAGAATATTGGTTTTGAATATGAGTCAAGAATCTTACTGATATTGGGGAAGTAACTATTGAAAAATTTTAAAAAATTGAAAAAAAAGAATCTTTTACTGAGAAGTTCACTGTGAAGTGAAAATATGCAGCTTTTTGTCCATTTACAAAATTATTTTGTTTGGGGGTTGGCAGCTGCTGTTTTTCTTTTCATTGTGCTATTACTATAATATAAAATATGTATGTTTTCACAGTTAAGTCAGCAAGCGCCCAACCCTGCTCAGCTCAGTTCTACTGATTCCACAGATGGCAACTTAAATGAACTTCACATTACAATAAAATGTTGCAACCACCTGCAGTCCCGAGAAAGCCACCTTCAGCCACACCCATATGTTGTGTACAAGTTTTTTGACTTTGCAGACCATGATACAGCCATCATTCCCAGTAGCAATGATCCACAGTTCGATGATCATATGTGTTTCCCAGTGCCAATGAATATGGATTTGGATCGATATCTTAAGTCAGAGACTCTGAGTTTTTATGTGTTCGATGATAGTGATACCCAGGAGAATATCTACATAGGAAAAGTCAGTGTGCCGCTGATTTCACTGGCACATGACAGGTGCATTTCAGGTAAGCCTATTTCTTGAATCCATTAAATTGAAAAAAAAAAAAAAAAAAACCAAAACACCCTAAATTATACCTCAGTGTTCCAGATATGATCTGTTTATAACTAACCTTCCTAGCCTTCTCAGATAATCTTAAACTTTGGGCCTACAATATTATATATATATTTTTATTTTCTTCGTAGTTATTCTAGCGATTATAACATGCACTTCAACTTGCCACAATCAACTTAAATTTAAAACTAATATCTTTATTAAAATTTAGAAGCTGTGTTCCAATACAATTCCATTCCCTCCCTCCTCCTTTGTGATACTGTTGTCATATATGAGCATGTAGTATGACTGTATATGTTATAAACCCAACAGATACAATGTTATAATTATTGCTTTATATAACCTTATGTCCTTTAAAAGAAGGGGGGATATATATAATTACAGGAAAATACACTATCTCTGGTATTCTTTATTATTTCATATGGATTTGAGTTACTGTCTGGTGTCATTTTATTCAGATAGCTCCATTTCCTCACCAACTTTTGTGCTATTTTTGTCATTTATCTTTACATATTACAAGTCCCATATTATCATTTTAAAGTTACTGTTTTATGCAATTGTCTTTTAAATTAGTGAAGAGAATAAATTAGGAAAAACATATATTTATACTGTCTTTTCTAATTACCTATGTGATGATCTTGATTCATATCTGTTGTTTCATGTTGACTTGAGTTACTGTCTGCTGTCACTCCTTTCAGCCTGAAGAAATTCTTGTAATATGTCTTGTAAGTCAGACCTGCTGGCAGTGAATTCACTTAGTCATTGTTACCTGAGAGTGTCTTTTATCTAACTTTTATTTTCCGAAGGATGGTCTTGGTGGATATCATATTCTTAGTTGTCAGGTTTATTTTCTTGAAGACCATGTCATCAGACATCTGACTCTGGCATCCATTGTCTTTTCTAATGAGGAGTCATCTGTTAATTGTATTATGGTCCCTTTGTACAAGATAGTTTTCAAGATTTCCCTTTGTTTTTCCTTTTTTTCTTTTTTGGCTTTCAACAGTTCAGCTATGATGTGACTAGATATGGATCACTGTGCTTATTCTGCTTGGTATTTGTTGAGCTTCTTTATGTGTAGTGTATGGTTACGCACCAAATCTGGGAAGTTTTGTACTGTTTCTTCTTCAGTTATTTTTCCTGCCCTTTCTTCCCCTTCTTTGACTATCATTACACATATGTTCATAGTTTAATGGTACACTCAGGTCTCCGAGGCTCTGTTCATTTTTCTTCACTTTTCAAACTCTTCACATGGGATAATCTCTATTCATCAATCTTCAGATTCATTGATTCTTTCTTCTGCCAGTTTCCATCTCTCCTACCAAACTCCTCTATTAAATGTTTTCATTTCAGTAATTGTACTTTTCAACTCCAGAATTTCTATTTTTTTTAATTGAGATATGGTTGATGTACCATATTATATGTTACAGGTGTACAGTATAGTGATTCACATCTTTTTTTTTTTTTGTCTTTTTAAGGCCACCCCCACGGCGTACGGAGGTTCCCAGGTTAGGGGTTGAATCAGAGCTGTAGCTGCCAGCCTAAACCACAGCCACAGCAACATGGGATCCGAGCCACGTCTGCGACCTATACTACAGCCTAGGGCAATGCCAGGTCCTCAACCCACTGTGTGAGGCCAGGGATCAAACCTGTGTCTTCATGGATGCTGGTCAGATTCATTTCCACTGAGCCAGAATGTGAACTCCATGAGTCACAGTTTTTTAAGGGCCATACTCTATTTATAGTTATTATAAACTATTGGCTGTGATCCCTTTGTTGTACAATATATTCTAGTTCTCTTTTTTATGATTTCTATCTCTTTATTATATTCTGTATTGTATAAGTTATTGTCATCACACTTTGTAATCCTTTAAATGTGGTTCCTTTTAGCTCTTTGAACATATTTATCATAGCTGCTCTGAGGTCTTTGTCTACTAAGTCTAAAATCTGGATGCCCTCAGAAGGTATCTGTGGATGACTTTTTGTCTGTGTGTATGTAGCACGTTCTCCTGTTTCTTGGCATACCTTATGAAGTTTTGTTTTTTCTGTTTAACACTGGACATTTTGACACTGTTTTGCAGGAACCCTGTATTCCAGCCCTCCACAGGGTTCTACTGTTGCTGCTGTTGTTTGTTTGGTGACTTGCCTGGCCTAGTTCTATAGTTTCTTCCCCCTCCCTATAGCCACTCATGTCTCTGCTAAGTTGTTTTAATTTTAAGCCTGAGCATAGTTTAGTGGTCAGCCAGTAGTTATCGAAAGTTGTGTTTAAACACCTTGAGCTAGCAGGCTTCTACCCTGTGCCTATGAGTCAGTGTGTGGTTTGGGTAATACATTCAAAGTTCAGACAGTCTGCCGGTTTCACAGTCAGCCAGGGTCTCTTCTGACTTCTGCTGTTCTTACTGAGGTTCAGTAGGTTTTCTTGAATAAATGCTTCTCAATTTGTTATATACTTTGATCAATTTTCAGAGTTCTTAAGAGATTATTTTTGATCACTTTATCCAGTTCTATCACTGATTTTTATGGAAAGGATTTACTGATCTCTTCACGCAGCCATTCTGTAAATCCCATCAGACCTATATTAGAAGTTTTTCATCTTCCTATATTCCACCTATACCTTTTTTTCTACCTGAAGTCTAGAGTGGTTTAGTTTTTTCTTTCCTGGCCAGCCATTAAAAGAAATGTCAAACATTTGGGAACCAAGTGAAGGATACCCCTAAAGAAAAGCTAGCTTAAAGTGTAGGTATTTTTTTTTCAAGTCAGGAATTTTCATGCTAAAAACTCTAGTATAATGATTAAAATGTGTGACTCGATATTATAGATTCAGCTAGGTAATACTTTTCATGAACGCTATATATTTTGGATGGTTTGTTTACTTAATGGACATATTTTTTGCTGTGCTACTATTAATTTAGAGTAATTTAACAAATCCCAGTAAAATGTATTTAAAATTATAATAGAATTATATCATAATACAAGACTTCTTTAGATACCTAAATTATTTGAAATGTTGAAGTTTTAATATATTTTTCTACAAAGACACGAGAATATCAAGTCAAAATGGAGATTGTTATTTGAGCTATAACCCAGATAATATCTTAGAGGAAGGCTAAGAATTCTGAAGAATCTCTGAACTTAATTTCAGTAAATTAAAATATTTATAAATCAATTTTCTCATCTTTGAATGAATACTATCTTTGAGGCTTTAACTTCTGAAAGCATTCTGCTTGACAGATGAACCTATCATAGACTTTTGTGCCTTATTTTCTTCTCTTAAGTCATTTGAGTTGTAAAAGCCAAACTTATTTTTAAAGTTGTGGGTAATTGTCTTTGCTTTTCTTTAAGTCTTATAGCAATAAAACTTCACTCTAGCATTAATTACAATTACTTTTGTAATTTGACAGGAATATTTGAGTTAACAGATCATAAAAAGCATCCAGCAGGAACTATCCATGTTATACTTAAATGGAAATTTGCTTACCTTCCACCAAGCGGAGCCATAACAACTGAAGACTTAGGAAATTTCATACACAAAGAAGAGTCTGAAGTTGTTCAAAGACTACCTCCAACATCCTCTGTTAGCACATTAATTGTAGTGAGTAACAGTGACTTTGAATTTCCTATAACACTTAATAAAAAGCTAAATAAAAGAGAAATGTATCTAAAAGCTATGCTTATCACACTCAGTTTGACGTATTGGTTTATCTTAGGCACCAAAACCTAAACCAAGACGTTTAGCCCCTAAAGATAAGAGGGTGTCTTTTGTGGATATCACACCACATCAGCATTCTGTAAGTAGTAAACACTCAAAATACTGATTTTTCCCCCATAATAAATATTTGAAGTGAACAATATTGTATACCTTACCTGATTTAAGTGGAAACGAATGAAATACTTCTTCCTCCTTTAAAATGTTAACTTTGTAATTTGGCACTGTGAGTGTAGGTGTTAAGTGTTCTTACTCTTTGATCTAAACCCTCCTTTGGCTCCATATCTCTCTCCCGGTACTGTCCCAGTACTCTTCCCCCGTATACCAAAAAGCAAAACAGAACAAAACTCTCCAAAAATTTGCCTTACTGCTCTCTCTCTTTCCTCATACTGTTTCTTGCTCCCTCTAGTAAAACGTAACCACTCTTGCTAAGGTCACAATGATGTTTACTGTGCCATATACAGTTGTCATTCTCAGTCCCCATCTTAATCTCCCAGTGACTTCTGACACAGTGGAACACTTGCTCCTTTTTCTCTTGGCCTCCGGGATAGCATACCTACAACGCTACCCGGTCCATTCTCCTGGACCGTATCTCTAAGTGTTGAAGTACCTCAGACCGAGACCTCTTCTCTTTCTTGATCTGTAACTATGTAAAGAGATCTTGTCCAGAAAAACAAAACAAATAAACAAACATAAGGAAACAGAAACTGAGATGCAGAGACAGAGTACAACTGTGGTGGCCAGAAGAGAGAGAGGTTGGGGGAGGAAAGAAATAGGTGAAAAAGATCAGGAGGCAGAAACGTGCAGTTGTAAAAGAAATGGGTCGTGGGTATGAAATATGGGGAACATAGTCAGTAACTGTGGAATACCTTCGTGTGGTGACGTAACGAGACTTACTGGAGTGATCATTTTGAAATGTATAGAGATACCAAATCGCTGTGTTATGTAACAGGAACTAACATAGTATTATAGGTCAGTTATACTTCAAAACCAGGTAGGCTCATAGAAAAAAGAGATAGGTGTGTGGCTAACAGAAGCAGGGGGTGGAGGTGGGAGAATTGGATGAAGGTGGTCAAAAGGCACACTCCTCTAGTTATAAAGTAAGTGCTAGAAATGTAACATGATAAATATAATTAACACTGCTATATGTTATGTATGAAAGTTTTTAGGAGAGTAAATCCTAAATGTGTGTATCTGTGTATATGTAAAAATCTTAGGGTGATTTGAGATTTAATAATAAATACAAAGTAACATACATGCCTGTTTTCACATTAATATAAGGAGACCTCTACTCCTCCTAAAGATATGAAGGAAATTTCACCAGAAGTGGAACATACACCAGAAATAGAAATCAGTATGCCAACTGTTTCACATATTCCCAAGGTACGTGTTTGTATTAAAGTGATATTGGGAGTTCCCTTGTAGCACAGCAGGTTAAGGATCTGGCATTGTCACCACAGCAGCCTGGGTCCCTGCCATGGCACAGATTCAGTCCCTGGCCAAGCAACTTCCACATTTCTGCAGGTGCAGCCAAAAATAAATAAATAAATTTAATTAATTAAGTTATTTTGAAAGGTTTTTTAAAAGACTTTGTCTTTGCATTGACATGGATCAAGAAAGCATATCATTGGAGTTCCCTTCATGGCTCAGTGGTTAACAAACCCGACTAGAATCCATGAGGATGCGGGTTTGATTCCTGGCCTCACCTAGTGGGCTGAGGATCTGGCGTTGCCATGAACTGTGGTGTAGGCTGACCGCTGTAGCTCCAATTCGCCCCATAGCTTGGGAACTTCCATATGCCACAGGTGCAGCCCTAAAAAGCAGAAAGAGAGAGAGAGAGAGAGAGAGAGAGAGAGGGAGGGAGGGAGGGAGGGAGGGAGGGAGGGATAGAGAGAGAGAGAGAGAGAGAAAGAAAGAAATCATGTCATTGATCCTATTTTTGTAAACGACTTCCTTGGAATAGAAAGGTCAAAAAATATGAAAAGTATAAAAGCTACAATTATGAAGATATTAGTAGGTAGTAAATACACGTGTGAGTTAAAGTATAATGTAAAATTTATTTTGAGATTATGCTGTTTTATTCTCAGTTTATAATCAGATTTTAATTTATGTACATATTTTCATTTGTACAGCTTATGTGATTATTTTCTAATGAATTATATTTATATTGCATACTTCTATATTTATATGCCTTAATTATCATTCAAGTGCTTCAGCTAGTACACTGTAAATGTGATCTAAATAATAATATATCAGTATGCTTTTGTTTCTTCAGGTTTCTCAGGAAAACAGTATCGATCAGCTTAAAGAGAAAACTGAGAAAATGCAACAAGTAAAAGATGATGTGTCTTTACTCTCTGAGGGTCAGCTTGCCAGAAAAAGTTTGACTTCTTCTGAAGATGAAACAGAAATAACTGAAGAACTAGAACCAGGAGGTGACTTTCTTCATAAAATTAACATATATCTGCTTAACTCTGCTTTATTTAACCTGTTAGAACACGCATGTCTCATCAAACATCTTCACTTAATAGTGACCCTACCTCACGATAGCTGTTTCGTGACAGAAATGATGGAATATGTCTCAGTCTGGTCAGCTACAGTCAGGTGGAATTATTGCTTTTCTTCTTATTTCAACGTGGCGTACCACAACAAATGCAAGTTATTATTGCTGACCATGTTCCCAGTTTATATTTTAAATGGCTTTATATTCTCTTTGGACTCAGTACTATTATCTGAGTTATTCTAGAAGACTTGACTCTTTAAAAATTTAAAGAACTCAGACCAAAAAAAGATAACTTAAAAACACAGTTTAGGATTTCCCATCATGGCTCTTTGGAAATGAATCTGACTCGTAATCATGAAGACGCAGGTTCGATCCTTGGCCTCATTCAGTGGGTTAAGGATCCAGCATTGCCATGAACTGTGGTGTAGGTCGCAGACACAGCTCAGATCCCGCGTTGAGGGATCCAATTCAACCCATAGCCTGGGAACCTCCATATGCTGCGGGTGAGGCCCTAACAAACAAACAAACAAACAAAACCCACAGTTTAATTTATATAAATATATAGAAAAGGCAATTTCTGTCAGTATTATGACAGAAAGCATTTAGATGGTTGCCTAGAAAAGGACAATTGAGAATAGTAAACTACAGAAGGAAAAAGATTACAAGGGGGCATAAGGAAATTCGGAGAGTGATAGATGTGTTCACTATCTTAATTGTCATGATGGTTTCACAGAATTATATTTTTGTCAAAATACATATTTTCAAAATGTAGATACAAATTTGTCACTTTAAATTTGTGTGGTTTATTATTGTATGTCAGTTTACCTGCAATAAAGCTGTAAAACTTTTCAAAATGTTTTTAAATAATAGGTATAATTTTGCCTTTGCACAGTAGTATTAAGTAAGCTGTTAGAAAACGTTATTACCATGTTCTCTCTTTTAAAAAATTGTTTTTAATTTTGGACTAGAAGCAGCTGTATTTTTATTTCCTTTGTTTCTACTAAAGCTAAACTTGAAATTTTCTTTTTCCTCTTTTCTAGAATGTAATCTAAATGTGAATACCTTTGCTGCTTAAAAAAATCCAGACATGAATATCATATTGTTCTTTTAAGGTTATCCTTCGAATGTATGCTTATTTCTCTCCATTTCATAGGGTACAAATACAGTTGTATATTGTAATGTAATTTTATTTTTTAACAGATGAAGAGGACAAATCAGCTTCTGACAGTGATGAGTGTATTATTCCAGTTCCCATCTCTAAGAACGTCAGACAGGTCAGTAACCTGATATGTTCTGAAATAAAGCTGCTTTTCATTTATAATATGTCACTCTTCATATATGAACATCTTTTGTGTGTGTGTGTGTGTCTTTTTGTCTTTTTAGGGCCACACCCGCAGCATATGGAGGTTCCCAGGCTAGGGGTCTAATCGGAGCTGTAGCCACTGGCCTACACCACAACCACAGCAGCATGGGATCCAAGCCACGTCTGCGACCCACACCACAGCTCACAGCATTGCTAGATCCTTAATGCACTGAGCAAGGTCAGGGATCAAACCTACAACCTCATGGTTCCTTAGTCAGATTCGTTTCCGCTGCGCCATGACGGGAACTCCCCATATATGAAAATCTTAAGGCAAGATATTTCTAGAAAAATTTTAATGTATTATGATAATCTTAACCAGGTAATCATCTAGTACAAGAAAATTTTCTTTACAGTTTCATTATGTAATGGGCCATACCATGTAAGCATTATTTTGAGTATATGTTAAGAGTACCTAACACCACTAGCTTCAGCAGTTACTTGCTAAAACCAAATGACTTGGCCAACTTCTTTTCAGAACCATTGTACAAAGATGTATTAAATCTAAACTTTAAAGAACTCAAAATGTGAGACTTCATTTAAAACTATAATAACTTACATATATGAATTCATAGACTATTCATATCTATATATGTCCAGTGATAAGCTATTAAAGTTATTTTATTCTGCCAAAAAAATAAACCTTCTTAGGAGGTAATTAATTTCATATAGATATACTGTGCTTGTTTTACAGTGCGTTGCTGAAGAGTAGTGTGTAAATTGAAATTTTGAAAATTATATTTTAATTTACAAAGGAAGTATACCACTTACCAGAGCATTTTTCTTTGTAAAGAGGGAAATCATTTTTGTAAAGTAAAAAACCCTAGTTTTTTCTATTCATCTATATTGTTTCTTGAAATGATTAAGTGTAATTCTTTTATTAGAATCTCAACTTTATTTAAAAGAATTGCAATACTTATTTCAACTCAAAATCTTACATTTAGATTTCTTCTGTGGCAGCAGAATAAGGATCTGGTGTTGTCTCTGCAGTGGCATAGGTCGCAGCAGCAGCTGGGATTTGATCCTTGGCCTGGGAACTTCCATATGCCACAGGTGTGGCTGAAAAAGGAAAAAAAAAATCTTACATTCTTAGCGTTCTCCACAGAACAGACCCACAGAACGAAACATTTCAGTTGTCACAGATGCCTCCACAAAATAGAGAAACCCATTGTTTCTGTGGTAGATAAACACAAATGATTAATAAATACAAACAGAACACTTCATCTGTCCAAGGTTTTATTATCATAATATGATTATTATAACATCATCAAACCTATAGCCTCCTGATATATGGAATCTAATAAAGATTTTGAACAATAAGTTCAAAATTGATAAATCAAGGAAGGAATCTTGCGTCTAAGACTTGTAATTGTAGCATTTAGTTCAATTCAGTTTAATGCTTTTGCTTTGTCAAAGCTGAAATTGTCAAATTATTTAATCAAAATAAATTTATTTATTTCAGTGAATAGAAATTCTCTACCCTCTATTAGGAATTTTGACAATGTAAATCAATAGGAAAATGAGTACCTTTATGAGATTTAGCTTTCTAGCCATTCGTATTGGAGTTTTCCCAAAAAAGCAGACCCAATAGGATAATATATATGAAAGAGGCTCTTTTATAAGGAATTGGCTCGCATGATTATGGAGAGTATTAGTTTCTAAGACCTGCGGTCTATGAGCTGGAGACCCAGGAGAGCCAATGGCTTAGTTCCAGTATAAGTTGAAAGACTTGAGAACTAGGAGAACATATGATGTGAGTTCCAGTCCAAAAGCAGGCAGACAGGAGACCTAGGAAGAGTAGATGTTTCAGTTCTGTCCTAAGGCCAGAGGTAGGCAGAGATCAGTGTGCCAGCTTAAGGCAGAAGGGTTCCCTGTTTCTCAACCTTTTCAGTTCAGGCCTTCAACTGATTAGATCAAGCCCTACCTACGATAGGGAGTATAATCAACTTTACCCCAATTCAGATGTTAATCTCATCCAGAAACACCTTCACAGACTTAGTCAGAATAATGTTTGACCAAGTGTCTGGGTATCCTGTGGCCCAATCAAGTTGACACGTAAAATTAACCATCACATCATTTTACTAAGACTCCATTCATTACATCAAGAAAGAATAGTAAGCCTGCAAGCCTGATTCAGCGATTTCGTTCTCACATAACTCACGTTTCTTTCTCATTAATTCTTCTGAAAGACTCTTTGCATACTTTGTCAGGTTTTTTTGAAACCTTATATGATTTAGCCTTTTGAACATACAAATGTGAGAATTATGAACTGAATCAGTCCTCAGGTCTAAGGGATAGCAAGCGATCCCTCCTTAAGATCCTAGGACCAGTACCAAGGGATATATTTGTCTAGTCAAGCTACAAACAGCACTCATCTCTCTTGTTGTAACTCAGTGATTCCCAGGAATTTAGTCTGTGGTTTGTGATCACTCCTCCCTAAGGAAGTAAGCATGGTATATTCTGGCCCTGTCCTCAGGGAACATCACATTAATTGGAAGATGTGATCATGAAAAGTCAGGTAGTAATTCAGCAGTTAAATTACAGTATAAAACAATGTCAGGAGACTGTGCCAATAATTAATAGTCAGATATCTGAGCTAAATAATAAAGCTGTTTTGGGCCCATCCTCCTCATTTTCCAAATGAGTAAACTGAGATCTTAAAGTAACTTGCTAACAGTCATGCTACTAATTAAGGAAGTTCAGAAGAAAGAGTGACTTTTTTAATAGACTTCATAGAGGATATGCCCATGAGCTGAGCCACCCTCTTTCTCATGAGTTTCATGTCTGCTTTTTCTCATTTTAGGCCGACTCTTTCTGTTTCACTTGCTTATTACCCAAAGATAGCCACACAGAATACCCAGCATCAAGGAGAAAGCTCTGATTAGCCACACCCAGCCTCTGGATTGGGTCTGTCTCTATCAGTGGTGCACCCTTGACCCATTCAGCTTTGGTCAGTCACATATTAGAAAGGAGTGTCCTCCTTTAACAGTGAAACCTCCAAAATGGGGAGAAAATAATGTACATTTCTAGTAGTCAGGGATGCACATTGTTTCAGAAATCAAGAATACATTAAGTGTAATGGCAAAGAACTGAAACATAATACATATATACACATATATGTATAACCGAATCCCTTTACTATGCACCTGAAATCAACACAAAATTTTAAATCAACTATCCTTCAATAAAAATACAATTTTACTTCAATTAACTAGAACAGCCTTCTGTATAAAAGAATTGAAGGCTTCAGTTACAATAGAGAAGACCAAATGTCTTGGATTTTATGCAGGAGATACTAGGGAGACATTGCAACAGTTAACTTTATTTTCCAAACATGTATTCATCATCTAAAAGTAACTTCCAAACTATGGGAAGATGTTATCTAAATATATCATCTTAGACCAATGATTTTCAACTGGGTGCAGTTTTGTCACCTAAAGGACGTTTGGCCCTGGAGACATTTTTGGTTGTCACACTGGGGGGGACTGCTACTGGCATGAAAAGTCAGGTAGTAGTCAGTTTCTGCTAAGCATGCTGCAAAAGACAGGACCCACAACAAAGAACTATCTGCCCCAAAATGTCAATAGTGCTGAGATTAAGAAACCCTATATCAGACTTTCAGCAGAATCATGTGAATGTTGACAGCATTGCTAGATCTCAGTGGAATTGTGTGTTACTGTTAACAAAGAATAAAGAACTTTGATTTAACAAAGAAGTTTAGTGAAAGAAATATTCCTTTAAAATGTTCAACTAATTCTGATATACACATATATTTTTCCTTTGGTGTAAACTGGGTTTTTTTCTTATTACTTCCAGAAAAATAATTTATGTTACTTTGCTTCAGCCTAATACAGCCTTCACTGTCATTCAAAATGTGGTTTCCTATAGTGGTTTTAGATGCTGTCTCAATAATGTGACTATCATTTAAAGCAAGCACCTGTTCTAAGCAGTGCTTTATGCCTTGGTAGCCACTGATCAACTCCCATGTGCTTTTAATTTTTTTATTATTTAATTAAATTAATTAATTGTCTTTTTAGGGCGGCACCCATGGCATATGGAGTTTCCCAGCTTAGGGTCGAGTCGGAATTGTAGCTGCCAGTCTACACCACAGCCACAGAAACACGGGATCCAAACCGCATCTGCAACCTACACTACAGCCCACAGCAATGCCAGATCCTTAACCCACTGAGTGAGGCCAGAGATTGAACTTGCGTTCTCATGGGAACTAGTCAGATTCGTTTTCGCTGAGCCACAATGTGAACTCCTCAACTCCCATGTGCTTTTAAAAATTCTACTTTTTACGAAGTTTCTGTCACGGCTCGGCGGAAACGAGTCTGACTAGCATTCAAGAGGACACAGGTTCCAACCCTGGCCTCACTCAGTGGGTTAAGGATCCGGCGTTGCTGTGAGCTGTGGTGTAGGTTGCAGATGCAGCTCAGATCTGGCGTTACTGTGGCTCTGGTGTAGGCCAGCAGCTACAACTCAGATTCGACTCCTAGCCTGGGAATCTCCATATGCTGCCTGGGCAGCCCTAAAAAGACAAAAATAAATAAATAAAATTTCTACTTTTAGTAGAACATACTGACCAGCATCTCATGTTAATAGGTGAAATTTAGTTTTGTTAAATTATATAGCAGATATAGAAAAATTTGAGAGAATGCAGTGTGTGGCTTGTCCTAGGAATCAGAATAGTTTTAGGATGGGCCAAACCTATGGCAAAAATGGGCAGCCCCAGGAGAAAATGGTGAAAATATAGCCCTGTCCAGAACATTGAGGCCCCCGTGCATCAGCTGAGGAGGTGGAAGCCCATCCCGAAGTTCTATGAGCAGCCAGTGAGAATTTTTAAGGGTGAGGGAAGAAGACCACTCATTCATTAAACAGGTAGTTAGTGAGTATTTATCATGTCCCAAGCCTTAGTCTGGGACTGGGATTTAGCAGTGAATGAGAGAAATAAGTCTCTTGCTTTTATGGAGTTTACACTCTTGCATCACATTTTAAAAGATCATGCTATCAGTCATGTCAAGAGTAAATTAGAGACACAGAGACTAGTTTAAAAGTAGTTAAATAACTCTACTCTGTGGTTATCTCCATCTTGTAGAAATTTTTTAAATTGCCTTTACCAATAGCTATAATGTCACAAAATTGAGACTAGAAGTAGTGTCCTAGATAAATATCATTTATGCCAATTACACTATGAATTTGAATTATCTGCTGCACTATGTAAGCAATTTAAGATCATCCCATTTCTTTTTTTCATGTTATAGACTCTGACAGCTCATAGTAATTTCTGAGAAATGTTGATCCTTAAAAGGAATCTAACGGATTTCCCAGGACTTAGACATATTACTTGGTTCTTCCTCTTTTCTTCGTGTCTGTGATGTATAATTAATCATAGATTACTTCATTTTGTTTCATTTCATTTACAACATTTATGAGCTTCACTTTGTCAGAATGAAATGCTTGTCCCCTCCTTTCCTTTCCAAAGTGGCATAATTAGTGTTAGCATCTTTTTTAACAGGCTACATAAAGTTTAGTGGCTGGATTAAATCAAGTCATTAACATAATGTGCTACCCAATTTGCCCCTATCTCTCTTCTTTCCAGGACATCAAAGTGCCACAGAGCACCAGTGTAATTGGGCCTTGCTGGCCTGTCAAATTCCGTCAGCCTGATGACTGCTGCTTTTACTAAAAAGCTTCTAGGCATGATAATTAATGGGGGGGGGGAGTCTGAGAAATGTAAAACTTTGGACATTTCTCTATGAATATTTTATTAATTCGAATAATCAGAAGTTAACAGTATCAATTTGATGTATAATACATTGATTAAAACCCTTGTTTTAGGTCCTCAAAATAGACATCAAAACCAAAAATTTGCATCTGCCATGGCATAAAAAAAAGAATTAGCGATCTTCCTTTCACATTATCTCTAATTTTACCATTTAAGCAATGCAGCTTTCAATTTTCAAAACTAAACATATTGCCTTCAAGTCACAGATTCCTTAAAGTGTAGCCACAGGTAAGAATGGGAAATCACAGGCTGAAAGAGTAGCAGTCTTTTTTGAGCACTGCATGTTTACATCTTCCTGTTTCACTATTCCCACTAACAGCAGTTTTGTAAGGGCTGCCATATTCAACTGGACTAAAAAGCAATTCTACCTGGAAGCCAAGTTCTTTTGAACAACATGAGCTGGCATTCTCAGGTGATTGCACTAATGATGCTTAGCAAAATATGTTTTAAAGTTTTGAAAGGCAAAATGCATAAAGCAACTCACTGCTTTTAGCATTCATGTATTAAAAGTTATTAAATCGCTTCAGAATCAAACATGATATTCTATCAGTGGGTAAAGTAAGCCCCTCCCACTCTTTTATATATGGAAATGTTTTAACCAGGAATGTCCAGTTACTCTCCTGATGCTGATAGCTTTTAAAACTATTTTTTATATTTTGCAACTTATCTCTCACTGATATACCACATTTTTCCATAGCAGTATACTCTATTTTAACATATGCATAATATTACATTGTATATCTATATGATATTTATTTATAGAAGTGCCTTTTGATAGACCCCTTGACCTCTATTAAGTTTTTGCTAATACAAACATTTCTAGTTGGAATGTTTTAATACGTAACATGTGGAAATTAGTTTCCTCACATCATGCTTTTTGCCAAACTAATGGATAAGAAATTATCTCACTGATGATTCTATTTTAAAAGAAGCAAACAGAAACGCATATTTGTACATACATAGTATATTTGTACACGCATACATGTGTATCTTTTATATGAGCATGCAGACATAACATTTAGGTTTACGCAAGCAAAGAAGATGTCTGGAAGTATATTATCCGAACATTGTGAGCAGTGAGTATCTTTGGGACATGGGTTAGGACAAGGATCAGCAAAATCCAGCTCTCCACCTATTTTTGAAAATAAAGTTTTATTGGAACACACCAAACCCATCGTTTACATATTGTCTATGGCCACTTCACTCTACAGAAGCAGAGTTGACTACTTGCAGCAGAGACTGTAGAGCCCGAAGTGTGAAAAATATTTACTATCTGGCCTTTACGGAAAAAAAATTGCTAACCCCTGAGTTAGGGAATGGAAGAAAACAAGGAACTTTTATATTTTACTTTTTAGGATTTATATTGTTGTATTATTTTTAGGGATGAATATAGATTGCTTCTAAAAAGGAAATAATTTTTTAGCTAATTCTGTACTAAAATGTTAAATAATAACTAAAAAAACAGTTTAGTAAATTGTAGATGGCTTTCTATAAATATCTTAGAAGGGGTCAACAAATACAGGGTGAATCTTCTCTGGTCCTCAGACCATCAGCATTAGCATCACCTGAGACTTTGTGGGAAATACAGATTCTTGAGCCCCACCCTAGACCTAGTGAATCAGAAACTCTGAGACGGGAGCCCCGCAACCTCTGTGTTCTCAGGCCTTTCAGGTCATTCTGGGGTTTGAGAACCACAACTCTAGGGAAAGGCAGTACTTCTCACCTTGGCTGCAGGTTAAACCACCTAGGGAACATTTTTAAATGCCAGGACTGAGGCTCAGTTAAATCAGAATTTTGTTTAAAGCTCCTCCAGTGATACTAGCCTGCAGCCAAAATTGAGGACCTCTGTATTATAACATCAGTTGTCAATGATAGTGAAAGCAGAGCAACATATCAGAATACCTGAAAATTAAGGGTCGTTTTTTAAAAAAATTCTCTCCTTCTTTCAAAGTACTGCCATAGTAACCCACAGTTAATGATGGAAATGTGTCATATCCCTCGGCTCTATTAGTACAAGAAAAAATATTCCCAGTGCTTGAGAACATGCAGTAACAAGCTTCTATAGTTTGCTGATGATAGATGTAGCAATGGACACGGTATGTAAGGGAGACAATGTTCTAAAAATAAGCACTCCTAACCCTAGCACTGTTTTGATTTCCATCGCTGAAGTTTTCCCTATTTATAGTATTTGTTCTACACAGGACCTTTTAACAGAACATATGAGAAAAGAAAGGTTCCTGCCGCCAGTGAACACTGGGTTGGATTTGTTCTGTTTGTTAAAAACATTATTACCTCGACAGTTTGAGTTTCTTTTGACTCTTATTCTTCTCTACACTTATTTTTTTAAAAAATCAAAGACTTTATATGAAGAGTAGATCTGATTCCTAGCCAGAGGAAGCTTTGGCGCCTAGTGTGATGTCTAGGGGACCTTTTTGATTCTGAGATGACTCTGCCAACCCTCAGCCTGAAGAAGGGAAGTTGTAAGAATCACCATTAATCATTATCATTCCTACCCTACTTAATATGGCTCCGTCAATGCAAATGGGGAGTTTGGCTTTTGGAACCAACATTTGGAGCTTGTGTTAGCGCTCGCTTCAGTTAAACTTTTGTTCTTAAAGGGCATAGATGTGGACCATCCCCTTCTATTTCCATTTTGTTATAAAATACCAAGTTCTGCATACCTTGGCTCCTATACCTAGGCTTTATATGTATTTATTTGTACACAAGACATTTTTAATACCAAGTTCTGCATACCTTGGCTCCTATACCTAGGCTTTATATGTATTTATTTGTACACAAGACATTTTTACGGTAATAAAAGCAATATTCATATACGTTTATATAACCATTTATAATCCTATGAAGTTGATTTTTTTTTTTTTTTGTCTTTTCACCTTTTCTAGGGCTGCTTCCCGCAGCATATGGAGGTTCCCAGGCTAGGGGTCGAATTGGAGCTGTAGCCACTGGCCTCCGCCAGAGCCACAGTAACATGGGATCCGAGCCACGTCTGCGACCTACACCACAGCTCACGGCAACGCCAGACCGTTAACCCACTGAGCAAGGGCAGGAACCGAACCCGCAACCTCATGGTTCCTAGTTGGATCTCTTAACCACTGCACCACGACGGGAACTCCCTGAAGTTGAATTTCTCATACCTATCACCCAGCACTTCTGAGAGGACCACTCACATGCATAAGAAAACATAAAAGGATATTCAATGAAACATTATTTATGATAGCAAAAAATTTTAGACAACTTAATTGTTCGTTAGTAGAGAAATAGACTATAGAGTGTATATGTAATATAAATGGAATGCTATACAGCTAGTATTAATGAATTAGATTTTAATTATAATCATGAATCTCGAAAATATCGTATTGAGTGAAAAAATTGCAGAATGATCAATAGAGGATGATACCATTCATATAAAATCTAAAGACAAAGTAATATGTTTTTCATAGATATATACATATGTAGTAGAAAAGATAAAAGCATGTTTGGGAATGACACACACCAACTTCATGATAGTAGTTACCTCTGGGAGAATGAGGAATAAGGAAAGGAATTGGGAGATGAGAGCTTTTCCCTGTATCTGAAATAGCTTATTTCTTCCATAATAACAACAAAAAGATTTGAATCAGATACAGCAAAACCGTAACATCTGTTTAAGATGTTGAGTGCTTGAATATGCCAAATTATTTTCTATGTTTCATAGTTTAAAAAGTTAAAGACTTATTCACTGTAGAATTAAGAATGAAATAAAACTCACATGCAATCTCACCATAGTGAGATTTAAATCTAACTGACTGAAACAAGTTCCAAACCTTTATCAGAAGCCATTCTCAGTTAAGCAACACTGTATTTAAGAGCTGTCAAATGGAATTAGTTTTTAGAAGCCTAACAGTCTAACCTTAGTGTGGCTACTATGATGGTTGAAACCAGAGGAAGAATTCAGCCTGCTCTTCTAAAGTAAAACATAAAAAATTTAAGCATGCCAATAAAAGCCCAAGTAAATACCATAGAGAAGTATGTCCTAAAATGTGAATTATAGCATCAGTCAGGAAGCAGTAGTGGAATTGAGCCAAAATCATGAGAACTCCTAACTTTTTTTTTCTCGGAGAGTAATACAAGCTGTCATCACATTTCTAGATCATTCAGTCATATAAAGTGTAGTGTCCATCTATAGAAGCAACTGAAAAGAAGTTACACACAGTTCTTATTTGAGTGACTTCTCTTACTGCTGTTCGCTACAACCAGATTTCAAATCCTCTTTTTATATGCTGATGCTGACATCTTGCTAACTAGCAAAGATAACAGGGCAACTGGTGAACAAGATAAAAAGTACTGAGAGGTAGCATCATGCCTAATGACATGTTCCCACACATAGAAAAGAAACAAAACAGGCACAGCCTAAAGCCTATACCAGCTGGTCAAACTACGGTATATGCAGGGTGCTCATACAGAGATATGACTGGTTATATTGCTCTAGGAATTCTGAACAAACATTATTCAGCATCCATCTGAATGGCTTTGCTTCAGTCACTGTCATTCAAATCAGTATATTGTCCAACTCTCCTAACTGAACTTTTTTTCATTGTTTTATTCTGAAATTTTTCAAACAGAAAGAAAAGTTGAAATAGCAGTACCCTACCACCCAGATTCTACAGTATTGACCTGTCTTTGAAATAGTACTATTCAATTAAAATCTAGAATGACAAGATTTCGACAGTTAGTAATCACCAACTTCATAAAATGTAGTAGCCACAATAAGTATATGTTTAAAAAGAAAACACTAATAATTGCAGCTTCACATATTTCCGGCAACATATGTATAAAGGATATTCTGAATACATGGAGATACTGAGCATCCCTTGATTCTATATCATTAAGTATTTTTTGACAGCCTCCTATGTGCCACATCCTGGAGAGGATGTAAAATAGCACAGGATGAATAAGGTAGGGTCCTGGCCTCCAAGAACTCCAGTCTACAGAGAGAGGCAGATATGGAAGCAAATCTGTGTGATACAGTGTGACTGCAAAGTGCTGTCAGGGCCCAGAGGAAGAATCACCCCAGTCTTGGAAATCAGTAATGGTCTCAGAGAAAGAGTGCAGAATTTTTCCTGATAGAGAAGATTTCGGATGTAAAAGCTCAGCAATATAAACAGTACTCTGCAGGCCCGGGGAAATGGCTAGAGGGTAAGTTTTCAAGCAGAGAGGTGCCAAAATAAAATTAAATTAAACTAAAAAGAATTCCCTAGAGGCCTAGCAGGTTAAGGATCCATGTCACTGCTGTGGCTCAGGTCATTGTGGTGGCATGGGTTTGATCCCTGGCCTAGGAATTCCCATATGCCATGAGCATGTCCAAAAAAAAAAAAAAGAGAGAAAGGTGCTATCTTACGTGTTTGGGGTTTTTCTTTTTAGGGCCACACCCGCAGCATATGGAAGTTCCTAGGCTAGGGTTCGAATCAGAGCTGTAGCTTCCGGCCTACACCACAGCCACAGCAACATGGCATCCAAGCTGCGACTGCAACCTACACCACAGCTAACTGAACTTTTTTTCATTGATCCTTAACCCATCTTAACCCATCTTCGTGGATACTAGTTGGGTTCATTACCGCTGAGCCACAACAGTAACTCCTGATTTGTTTTTAAGAAAAGAATTCTGCCACAGGAAGAATAGTTTAGGCTGTAGGCAAGGCAGAGGGGGCAGTAGTGCTTCACCTTTCTTATAGCCATGAGAATAGAGCCACTTATTTTTTGAGTGTATACCATGTACCACTCTAGTGACAGGTGTTCCCCTCGTAGCTCAGCGGTTAATCAATGCGACTAGCATCCATGAGGATGCGGGTTGGATTCCTGGCCTCCCTCAGTAGGTTAAGGATCCTGCATTGCTGTGAGCTGTGGTGTAGGCCAGCGGCTACAGCTTTGCTTGGACCCCTAGCCTGGGAACCTCCATATGCTGCAGATGCAGCCTCAAAAAGACAAAAAAAAAAAAAAAAGGCATGACAATAGTCCCTTTGTCGCTGAGCTTACAGCCTCGTCCCACCCATCTGTCCACCTACAGTTCTACCAACCAGTTATGCTTCATAATTCTCTCTGGTTTCTTCCTCCTTATTCTATAAAAATACTTTCTTTAAAAAACAAAACAAAAACTACTTTCTAATATTAGAAAGCATTGTCTTAGTTCCTTCCTCAGATCATATGAGAACATAAAGGAGTTTCTCTTCTTTGTGGGAAAGAAACCACATCTTGTTTTGTCTCTATATCCCCAATAGCTGACAATATTGAAATATCATAAGCTTTCAGTAATTCAGTGAACCGTTGAAATATTTAAGAAGTGAAATGAACAGGAACAAGGGATCTGTGGGGTATGGTGAGTGTGAAAATGGAGATGTATAGGAATGGCTCTAGGGTCTCCTGGTTGTAGGTGACCAGGTGGACTGTGGTGTCATCCCCTGCGGTAGCAGATGTCAGAGGATGAATGAGACTGGGTGAGGGGAGCGGAAGGAGGAGAGATCATGAGTTCATTTCTGACACTGAATCGGAGTTGTATATTAATGCAGTTGATGGGCTCCCTAATCTTCAAAAACTTCATATATGATCTAGTTGAACTTTTGATTCACAGTGACATGAAAACAACCAGAATGATTCCAATGTTGAAAAATGAGTTGGCTAGCCCCACTGGGCCAAAACTTACAATATTTGGAAATTCTTTATTCAGGATATGCTTCCGTAGATATGTCCTGTTGAGAACTTAACTCTTTTTGGATTTATTTTGATTGTTAAGTTGTACCATTAAAGGAACAAAGAAATGACAACTAGTAACTCTGTCAGTTAAGTTAGAAAATTAAAAAGGACATACAGAGGTAATGAGGCTAGGGGAGGGTGTGGATAACTGAAAAAAAAAAAAAAAAAACGGGACCAGAAAGAAGATAGACATCATAAAAAGAATTTTAAAACTTTTTTTTTTTTTTTTTTTTTTTGGTTAATATAGGGTTTTCTTTGGGTTTATTTGGTTTTGGTATTTTGTTTGTTTGACTATAACCCAAGTATCTACATTTATTTAGAGTTATATATTTGGATATAGCCTTATTTGACAGCCTAAGTTCATTCTTACAATAATGCAGATTTTCATATGGGGATTGTAGAGTTAATATATTATTAATTTCGAAAACCATTTAAATAAATTTGATTTCCCCTGCTATTTAAAAGTTCATTTGTCTCATCATTGGCTTCTGTGATAAAAAAATGTTTAAATTCCTCTCTTCGCAATGTGGAAATAACCAAGTATACCTATTTTGCCTTTTTATAGCTATTTTCTCTTAGATGTTTTATACAGAAGCAGGAATGTTTTATGTTATTGTCGTAACAATTCTAAATTTGTCAAATTACAAGTTATGTAAAAGACTTAATTATGCATTGTGCTACACTTGAACCAGAATTATAAAATATGCGTGTGCGTGGTATTTTGACAACCGCAGTACATTTTAAGAAAAAATAATATCATTTAAAATATTTTCTTTACATATTAGTCTTCAGCAAGCAGAGAAGGGCTTTTCTGAAGTGAGATTAGACAATAGAGCCAACTTCATTTTTTATGCACGTGAACGGAGAGGGCTTGAGGTTATTAGTTGAAACCGAGTAACCTTTCCAGGCTTTCATCTCTTTCTTTTCAAATTTGAATATGAAAAGCATATTCAAGTCAAAGACCATCACTTTAATGACATTTGGCAGTCATTTGATTTATTAGGTTTTAGAAAAAATTTTCCTTTAAATATTTCATCATACTATGCTAATCCTAGTAATATTGCCAGCTGCAGCCTTGTACCTGTATTAGTGGAGACAGAATGGTGTGGAATTTTCTCTGTCATCCTAGTAAAATTTCCATGAATCTACTGAATAATAAAATAACCTTATTGAAATATTCAGATTTGGGTTTTTAGTTAAAGTGTCTTAGAATACATAATAAAAGAAAATGTCTTTTGAAAGAAGGGGGTAAAATTACTTCATCAAATATTGAGGGGGTTTGACAGCAATGGAAATTGTTCTTTATGGGAATATTTTTACAATAGGGTACTTATGCTTTTCAGTTTGATTAATTATACTATATACTTTGAAATATCTAAATGTAATCACTATGGTGAATTTACACATTGATTTATGTTTAACAATGAATTCCTAAAAATTGGTGATATAAGCAAGTCAGTATCAGGATTTGTAATTATTATTTTATCATATAATTTATAGCAGCATGCCTCTGAATTTAATAAAGAGAGATTTAGTTGGGGGAATAAAGAACAAATTTTAAATTGTAAGCACAAACATTTAACTAAGGAGTTATCTTAGTTCTTAATTTTTAAGTCATGGTCTATTATTTGTTTTAAATGATTACCCAAGGAAACTATGATTAGCATATGTCTGTGACACCAAAATCTATTAAATAAGGATTGTAATGAAAATTATACAAATATATATTTTTAGTTATTCTGTAAAGATGAGATAAAAATAAATTGCAAGAAAATATATGTTAAATTATATAAAAATTTTGTTTCTTTTGTTTGAAAACTTATTACTGAATGAAATATGTTGTGGCAGGATATATAGGAGAATGAACGATAGCCCTAGTTAATATGGATTCATATAGCCACATATATTAGCATCATAGCTATAAAGTATTCAACAGGCTTTGATCTCTGAACAACCGAAACTTTCTCAGGTACCATGCAGTAAATAAAAGCAGTGATAAACATGTATTTCATTACATAGTTTGAAACAAGGCCAGCTGATAACATGTCATTCTGAAAGCAATTGGAAATGAAGATCTCACAATTTTCACTCCTGATAGACTACTAGCAGGGTATTTATAGCCTCAAATGTAAATCAGGAGACTATTGCCATGACACTGTTAACTTCAAACCCTGGGGCATTAGAAGCTCATTCTCTCTCACTCTGTCTTGAATAATCTATCATGTGTAACAAGACAGTAGTGTGCGGTGCCTTCCAAAAAAGAAATCAGTGAAGGCCAGTGCCTTCATGTTTTATTTAAAATTGCTAGTGAGGGAGTTCCCGCTGTGGCACAGTAGGTTAAGAATCTGACTGCAGTGGCTCAGGTCACTGAAGAGGTGCAGGTCGGCTCCCTGGCCCAGCGCAGTCTGGTGTTGCCACAGCTGCTGCTTGGGTCACAGCTTGGCCCAGATTCAATACCTGGCCCAGGAGCCGTGGGTGTGGCCATAAAAAATATTTAAAATTTTAAAAAATTGTTTAATAAAATAAAATTGTTAGTGAAAAAGAGTAAAGAATTCTTTGTTCATTTTGTTTCTTTATTGTTTTTTGGTTTTGTTCTTGAACAGTCATCAGAAAAAATTCAGATTGAGATCATAGCTCTAAGCCTTAATGATTCTCGACTAACTGCAGATGACACTATCCAGCGGCTGTTTGTTGAGTGTCGATTCTACACTCTTCCTGCTGAAGAGACACCAGTGTCACTTCCAAAACCCAGGAGTGGGCAGTGGGTCTACTATAACTTTAGCAATGGTATGTACAGTTCATTCGTAATGTAATGAAGGAAGCCAAAGGAACGAGAAAAAAGTACAGTCCTCTAATAGTCATATAAAATCATGAAAGTATTGTCAGAATAGATTAATAAAAGTCAAAACTGTCACTTAAGGATTAAGAAATTAAATTTATGGAGTTCCCGTCGTGGTGCAGCAGAAACAAACTAGGAACCATGACGTTGCAAGTTCGCACCCTGGCCTCATTCAGTGGGTTAAGGATCCGGCATTGTTGTGAGCTGTGGTGTAGATTGCAGATGCAGCTCGGATCTGGCATTGCTGTGACTCTGGCGTAGGCCGGAGCTCTGATTAGACCCCTAGCCTGGTAACTTCCATATGCTGTGGGTGTGGCCCTAAAAGACCAAAAAAAAAAAAGAAGAAGAAGAAGAAGTTAAATTTAGTGTACACCTAGCCCTCTGTATCCACACATTTTGCTTCTTTGGATTTGACTAAATACAGATGGAAAACACGGGTGGGGGGGAATTCCAGAAAATTCCAAGAAGGAAAAGTTGTATTTGCCATGCATGGGCAACTATTTCCATAGTATTTACATTGTTTTACATTTATTTACATAACATTCACAATGTATTGGGTTTTATAAATAATCCAAAGATGATTTAAAAGTATCCAGGAGGATGTGCACAGGTTATATGCAATACTGTGCTATTTTATATAAGGGTCTTAAACATCTTTGGATTTTGATATCTCCGAGGGTCCTAGAACCAACCCCCCTCTGATTCTGAGGGACAATTGCAATACTAAAGTTAAAAGAAAACAAAACAATGGTTTTACATGTTCCTGCTATATCACAGTATCAGTAGAAAAATGCTACCTAGGTCTACAGTTGAATTTAATCGAAAAATATATTTCAAGGGAAATAAAAGTACTGAATATTTTTATCATATGATTCAAACAAATTAATAGCTTAACTTTTTCTATGTTTCTCTTCAATGTCATTATATAGATGTTTATGTATATCTCTCCCAGTGTCTAGATGTTCAGGATTTGAATTGAGTGATATATGTTTTGACAATATCTTTTCATTTTTTAGTTCACACATCCCTTCATAGCAGGTGGGTTTTCTCTTTTAGGGCTTTATCTATCAGCTAGTTGACATGAAAGCCTGCTGGACCAGTACAGACCCAATAGGCACCCAGTAAATTCTTAGATCAACCAACTCTAAGATGTTTTTAAGTATGGTATGTATCAGTGTGTACTTAGAGAAGAGTAAAAAAAAAAAAAAAAAGTCATATCAAGCTGCCATGACTGTAAGTTAAAACTGCTTATTAAATCTTCAAAAGCCCTATATTAAAACAAACCATAAAGAGGGACTGTTGGATCATCTTTAGAAAGCAGGCCATCTCATGCTAATTGAACACCAGTATTTTTTTATCAGCTTTATGAATTGCATTTTAATAACATATATAATCATGCTATTGTACCAATTGGATTACAAATACTCATGGTTACTTTGTTTTGCAGTTGGCATTTTTAGAAATACATTTATTACCTGAGATGGTCATCACAAGTATCTAGAGACCTGGTCTAGTCTGTCCCATATCCACAATTCTGACTACTTACAAAAACTTGAGCAAGGTGTTTAAATTTCATGGTTCCCTGTTTTATCTGTTGAGTGAGGTGCTAAGAACTCTTCCAGCTCAGCTTCTATAATTCTGTAATAACAAGTAAGTTGAGAAGTCATATGGAAAATAATTCATGTGGTCAGTTCAAGAATCTGATTCCTCCTTCCTTTCTTTGACTTGATCTAGCAAATATTTCTAAAAATATTTTCTGGGAGTTCCTGTCGTGGATCAGCAAGTTAAGAACCTCATGCTGTCTCTCTGAGGATGCAGGTTCAATCCCTGGCCTTGCTCAGTGGGTTAAGGCTCTGGCGCTGCCACAAACTGTGGCGTTAGGTCACAGATGCGGCTTGGATCTGGCGTTGCTGTGGCTCTGGCATAGGCTGGAAGCTGCAGCTCCAGTTCAACTCCTAGCCCAGGAACTTCCATCTGCCATAGGTGTGGCTGTAAAAAGGAAAAAAAAAAAAAGTGTTCTTTAAAAAATAAAAATAAATATTTTCCCAAGCTTCCTAGAGATCTTTTAACTAACTGCAAAATATCAGAAAAGGAAGCCATAATTACAATGTTATTAGTAATGAAAGAACTGTGTAGTCAACTAATTTTAATGAACGTATCCCCAAGAAAAGAGACGATCTCTTCTGGCTTTGTATTATTCATTGTAAAAGGTCAGCACTAGACTGGTTGGACTGACAGCAAAATTGTTTCTTAGAGATTGTACATTGAGAAACTTGGCCAGGCAGCAGAATAGATGTTTCTGTTTGCTTCAGGAGCGATGCAAATCATCGTTTGGATGAAACCTGTGGTAAATGTTCAAGTATGCTGAATTTTGTACATCCTCACATGGTAACTTAGGTCTGTTTGGGGCTTTTTGTTAGTTAATTGGTTGGGTGGTTGCCATTGATTTGTTGTTGTTGTTGTTGTTTAATTTTTTCCTTTCACTGCAAGATACACTACTACCTAATTGGTATTTTGAGTTGCTTATGTTTCTGATAAGTTAGTCATTTGATAGCAACAAGAAAACCAATAATCCACTTGAATCAAATTTATTCGATGTCTTATATACCTTTCTGCAGCTTCTTTTCCTACCTATTTAGATTTGACTATATAGAATTTTCAAGATTAATTGAAAAGAATTTTAAGGATATTTATCTGATGAGAGGGGAGAAGAATGTACTTTGTGCTTAGAAGCAAAACAATGCTGTTTTATACCTACTGTGTCTGAAAAAATGAAGTTCTACCTCATCAACAAATTTGAGAAATAATTAATATTAACCTTGTAGAAGGTTTATTTCTCATTTAAGTAGGACATGTTGAAAACATTTATTTTTTAATTATTATGTTTGCATCTCCTTTATTGCAGGGGAATCTCCTTGAATCTTTGGTTAATAAGTAACTATTTCACCTAATTATTGTAATGATTTACAATTCACTTGTTACTTGATATAAAAGGTCAATATAATATAGGCTTACATCTTCCAAATCTTATTAAATGTTAATGAAATTGATTTTATTTCCAAACAGACTTCTTAATTGAGATGGAAAATTTAAAGAACAATTAATACATTTTATCTCCTGTTTGAACACCGTATCAGTCAAAAGGTTAAGTGAACCTCACAGTGATTTTTTTTTTTTTACCCTGTATTATTACTTGAATCTATTCAAAAGGGATTTGTATACTGAGGCCTAAATTAGGTACATAAAATGTGAGGTTTAGATTAGTGATCCCCAGGATTATTCACAGCCTAATTCAGTCTTTATTAAGAGATGTTAATACCAGTTTTACCTACACAAAATATATATCCTCTTAGGGCTACTAACACTGGCGAAGAAAAAACCTAACTTGAATTCACTTGCTAGACATTGGTACAAGAACAAAATATTTGTACTTTATTGGGCTTGAAAAATTTGCTTGAAGAATGCTGAGAAAGCAAGAAAATAGTTTGGGGGAAAAAATAAGATTAATGGTAGGTCTAAAGAATGTTGTCTAGGGCTGAAAAAAGCCTTCTAGGGAAATGACAGTGGAAGAAAAAAGATTAATGAAATCATCAAAAGTTTTTATGAGACTTAGACGGATCTAGGCCTTTAGTCTCTGAGCATTGAACAGTCTATTCTGGAAAAATTAAAGCTTAATTCAGAAGATGAAAAGGATGCAGAACTTTAGATTTGTTACTACTGGGAAGAAAAACTTGGCAAAGATAAGGGCCGAGGGGCTGATAACACTTTAACACAGAAGTTATTTGAGATTCAAGGTTATCAAACCTTTATATGCTTAAACCACCTGCATTTCTTACCTCTGCCAAATGACATTGATAAAGAAAATAAAGATTTCTCCAACCTGCAGAAGGGAGGGGTATGTTTTGTTTTTGTTTTTGCTTTTTTCATTTTTTTAATTTTTATTGAAGTATATAGTTGATTTACAGTGTAGACAATTCAAGACAACTTGAATTGTCTCATGGTAGACAATTGAAGAATCAACTTAAGTATTAGGACTACTGGTTTGCATCCTTTTTTTTTTTTTTTTTGTTATTCACTTTTTGGTATCATTTTTAAGACATATACTTTCCATAAATTTATATCAAAATCTAACAAGTCCTAAACAAATGTGATTTCTGATGAGAATGAAAGGTAAATAGCTTAACTTTTAGAGAGTTCTGATACATTTTATAATCACTGAATCGCTTTTAAAGGATGCCTTTGAAGTTTTGAAATGGTAGATTTTTTTTTTTTAACCATCTAATTTAGAACACTCCACCCTGGACCACTGAATTAGAAATTAGAAATTAAAGGTAAACTCAGTAATCTGCATTTTAATAAGTCCTCCAGGGATTCTGATGCACATTAAAGACTAAGAACCATTAGGCTAGATGAAGATGCCCCATCTCCACCTTGTTTTTGCAAGCAGGAGAGCTGTGGCACTTTTGGAGAACTAAGCTCTTCAGTAAGTAGTTTGAGTTTTTTGCAAAAAAGAATTTTTGAGAGTACTCAGTCAAGAGAGTTGTAAAGGCACCTGAACCAGTTGTAACCAAACAGCACCCCTTTAAGAGTGAAAGGAGAATGAAGTGGCTTCTCTTGGCAGCGTGATGGAACTCTCTCACGTTCCAGTCTGTGCTAACAAAGTGGTTGCAGCTTAAATGGCAGGAAGAATTCTGGCCTCATGTGCAAGAAGAAGACAGTACAGCACAGAGGTTAAGAAGGCAGGCCATGGAGTAGACATTGCAGGATTCAAATTCTAGCTCTGCTACTTTTCTGACCAGGTGACCAGGGGCAAATTACTTGCCTTCTCTGGGTCTGTTTAATCCTCTGTAAAATGTGGGTCAGCATGGTTCTTAACATATGATTTGCAGTAAGGAGAGTATTGAGTACGGTGTGAAGTACATAAATAGCACTCGGATAGTGGCCATCTCTGTGTTTATCTTTGTTAAGAGAATAGCAAATACAGTGTGCTGATCAACTGGATGAAGCAGAAGGAGACAGTGTCCCAACTATATCACTTTTTACCAATTTCAGTGGTAAAGATGATTTTCTTCCTGAAATTAAATATAGAATCACCAAAGAGCAATTCTACTTTTGGAAACACACCCAAAAGAATTAAAAGCAAGGACTATGACAGATGTTTGTACACCCATGTCCATTCACAATAGCCAGAAGATGAAAACAGCCTAAGTACCCATCAAAAGACAAATGGAGAAACAAAATGTAGTGTGTGTATATGTATGTGTGTGTACATATGTATGTATATACACATACATACACATACATGCACAGGTGCCTCATTCAGTCTTTAAAAAGGAATGAAGTCTTGCATACCACAGATGAACCTTGAAAACATGCTCAATGAAAGAAGCCACACATAAAAGGACAAATATTACACGGTTCTACTTAAATGGAATATCTAGGTAGTCACATTCATAAAGACAGAAAGTAATACAGTGGTTCCGGCATGTTTGGAGGAGGAGGGAGTGAGAAGTTACTGTTCAGTGGGTGTGGAGATGATGATCAAGTTAGAGATGATGATAAAATTCTGGAGATGGATAAGTGGCGATGGTTGCAAAACCTTATGAAGGTACTTAATGCCAGTAAACTATATGCTTAAAAAGGTTAAAATGGTAAATTTTGTTACATATATTTTCCTACATTAAATTTTCAAGCCGTTGAGATTCATCAAAACTAATCTAATTTAATTGAAAGATTCTTTATTTGGGTGTTAGACTTTGTTTTTGTTTTGTTTGTTTTGTCTTACTTTTTTAGGGATGCACCCTCGGCATGCAGTAGTTCCCAGCTAATCATAGCTATAAGCTGCCGGCCTATGCACAGCCACAGCAGCACAGGATCCGAGTCACATCTGTGACCCGCACCACAGCTCACAACAATGCAGGATCCTTAACCCACTGAGCAAGGCCAGTGATCAAACCTGAATCCTCATGGTTCCTGGTCAGGTTCATTACCACTGAGCCACAACAGGAACTCCCTGGATGTTAGACTTTGAATTCAGCACCCCCCCCCCTTTTTTTTTTAATTTTTTTCATTTTAGTTGATTTACAATGTTCTGTCAATTTCTGCTGTACAGCAAAGTCTCCCAGTCATATTTATATAATACATTCTTTTTCTCACATTATTCTCCGTCATGTTCCATCACAAGTGACTAGATATAGTTACCTGTGCTGTATACCAGTATGTCATTGTTTATCCCCCCAGTCTTTTTTTTTAATCACTGAGATTACCCTTGTCTTCAAGCAATATAGACCACTATAGTTAATAATACTGTAGCGTATATTTACAAGTTGCTAAGAGAGTAAAAGAAATTATAACCATGTAAAGTAATAGATGTTAACTTACTGTGATAAACATTCTGTAGTATATACATATATCAAATGATTATGTTGTACACCTAATACTAGTATAATGTTATATGTAATTTATATCTCAATATAATGGAGAAAAATTATCCCCCTCAAAAGTATAGACCAGAGTTCCCACTGTGGCACAGAGGGTTAAGAATAATTAGAGCGGCTCAGGTCACTAAAGAGGCATGGATTCAGTCCCCATCCCTGGGTTCAGGGATCGAGCAATGCCACAGCTGTGGCTCAGGTTCAATCACTGGCCCGGGAACTTCCATATGCCACAGCTGTGGCTATAGAATTTTTTTTTAATTTTCAAATTGTAGACACTATGGCTTAAAAACTGTACACCTCTGAACTCAAAGGATATATTCTACCATATCTTGAATGGTAATCAACAGCAAATGCAAAAAAAAAAAAATAAAATCCCATTTGGAAAAAGGATCAAATTTAGCTTGGTGTATTGGTGGCCAAAATGAGGTCCCCTCTCCTAGCATTAGTGGAAAAGCACGACTTTTTAGCATTGATATGTGCTAAAACACTCTATTTACAGAATTTACAAGAACCTTTGTCTTTTTCAATTCCTGAATAATTGGTCACGTTATATATATTCCATATAATTGGCCACATTTACTAATATGGTACCAGGCAAAGAGTGATAAGCGAAGAGATGCTGTTTGACCTTGGTTCTTCCTTCTCTGTGACTGCTAGCACACCCCTACACAGGCCTTTGTGCCTCTGACCATGCATGCCTGAATCAGAGCCCAGCATGTGCCGTCTTTGGCCCTCAGTTAATATTTGCTCAACTCAGCAAACGATTAAATGAGTTGATAGCATCATAATTTGAAACTGAACTCAAACTATCCAGGGAAAGATTGTCAGTGTGAAATATGTTTGTTCCCAGCAGACTCTGGCTTTAGAATTGTCATGGTATCTTCACTCTTTATATATTTTTGATCAGGGATAATCTCTAAATTGAGATCTGGTCACAAGAGAGACTTGAGCTCCAAAAATGGCATCTGGCCATTTTGAAGCTCAAGAAATATCTTCAAAAGCTAAGGCATAGCTGAAAGGCTGCCAGGCTGAGAAAAAAATAATCAGGATGAGAACTGGAGTGTTCACACACTTGAGATGCCTTTTTCCCGAAGTGCAGACACTTATTTACAGTTCCACGTGTTCGCCGCCTTCTTCCTGGTGGGAAGAGTGAGTCAGTTATCTTGTATTTCAGCTAAGTAAAGTCTAGCCACATTCCTGCATGCCAACACGTACCTTCAAAATCCAAAGACAAACTTCACACCCTAAAAAGCCTTTCTCTCCCTTCCGCCGCATTTTTCTCCAATAGCCCCCACCCAAACACCAGCAAACGTCAGCCTGTGGGTTTCCTCAACCCAGTGCTGTAGGATGCCTCTTTTATTGCATGTTGTGGCAGGAGAGAAGGATTAAATTACTGGGCTGTCAGGGAGGACAAGCTCTATGCCATATATTATCATTATCACTCGCTCCTTGGGTGAAAGAAAATGCAGTAAATCCCTCGAATACAAAGCAATAAAGACCGCTGGCTTCTGCTGTCATGACTGCCACTGCCATTAACAGGCAGTGACAGCGATGTGGCACTCTTAGATGTTGCTTGTATCCTTTCTGACAGTGTGCACATAAACCTGCCAGTGACATGACATTAGATCACATGACTATTCAGATTTGATTCTGGTTTCCAGTGCTGCTTTCTTTTCCCAGGCATACAAGTGAGGTGGCATGACTTGCGTCTCTAAAAACAGGTATTTATACAAATACAGAATGGTGCTAATGTAGCATTTTCCTCAGTGACTTCTTTTTGTGGATTTTTTTTTTTTTTTTTTTTTTTTGGTTTAGTGATCTACGTGGATAGAGAAAACAACCAAGCAAAGAGAGACATCTTAAAAGCTATTCTGCTAAAACAAGAGATGCCGAACAGAAGGTAATTTTAAGCATTCTCAATTACCTAATGGTTTATATAAAGTAGATCTCCACAGTGTGCTATGGTGGAAAAAAAGCCTGATGAAGAAGTGGAACACCTGGCTTCCCTGTGGCATTCTATGACCTTGAATAAGTATGTGGCTTCTCTGAGTCTTTTTCCTCCTAGAAACATAGTCATCCTGCCTACCATACAGAGTATGATCCTACAGTGCTTTGCAAACCAAAAGATAGTACAGTGTAGTATATCAAGTATCCTGTTAGCATTGTAGTGTAACTGTGGAGCGCCTAATAGTGTGCCAGGAGGGGGCGCTCTGGACTCAATGGCTGGAATATAAATTGTTCCACCAGCTCCTAGCTATCTGACCTCAGACAGCCACCACGTACCTCACTTTCTGCATCTGTAAAATGGAGACGATAATACCATATAGAGTGATTGTGAGGGTTAAAGAAGATGATAAATGTAAGATGAATAGAATAGCACTGGGCATGTAACACTTGCACAGCAAGTATTCATAACAGTCATTTTAGGTAGTAGTAATATTATTTGTAGTAGATCACCAGCCTTTCAGACTAATTTGTACCATACATAACAGTTTAATAATTGATCACTTCATATTATTTTTTAATGCTTTGGAGAAGGTATTTGAACAGGACACTTGCACACTTGGCTGGTAGAGAAATTATAGCCTTTTAAGTTTGTGCTTTTGAGTGAATCCCATCCATACAGTCTGAGGAGTTATCTAAATGCTGCCTGTTAACCCCTGAGCTGGGCTTTGCCTGACACCCCTAGGCTGGCTCATCCCCCTTGGCCTGGGTGGACCCTTTATCTTTCTGTTATCCTCTTCTCCTTGCCTTTATGGCCAGTAGATGACATAGCCTCTCACTGCCTCAATATCTTTCTGTTATCCTCTTCTCCTTGCCTTTATGGCCAGTAGATGACATAGCCTCTCACTGCCTCAAAGATGAGCTTACCCCACCACCTGAGAAAGAGACTCAGCTTCTTTTCCCCCCTGGAGGTTGTGAAATGAATGTTAAAGACATTATAGAAGTTCCCATCACGGCTCAGTGGAAACAAATCTGACTGGCATCCATGAGGATGCAGGTTCAATCCCAGGCCTCGCTCAGTAGAAGGATCCAACGTTGCCGTGAGCTTTGATGTAGGTTGCAGATGCAGTATGGATCTGGTGTTGCTGTTGCTGTGGCATAGGCCAGCAGCTGTAGCTCCAATTCAACCCCTAGACTGGGAACCTCCATATGCCAAGAGTGCAGCCCTAAAAAAACAAAAAGAAGAAAAGAAAAAAAAGACACTATAGTTTTCGAAAGAGTTTCCAAACTAGCATTTAATGTTCTGTTTCATGAAAGAAGACTGCAATTCTTAGCTCTTAGGATCCGATAGTAGGTTTTTCATTAACTCCCTGAAATGTATGTAATATTTCCTTGGATCTTACATAATTCTGAAGAAAGGATGGGAAAACCCTGTTCATTACCTTGAGGTTCTGTTTTTCCCTGGTTGGTAGATAATCACTCAAGTTATACTTACTTTGGTAGACTTGAGCTTCTTTCAAGGCTGCCTCGGATACCACCAGTCCCCCGGGGTATCCCAGGTCACTAGTGACTAAACAGCACTGGCCATGTCATCTGCTTCTCTGCGGCCAGCAAACTGGGTCACCACTATCCAGGTCTGAGGTGTAAAATTTTTTTTAAAAAATGTAACTGTAATGAACCCCTACTCTCTCATCACTGTTTCCCTAAAAATCTCAACACTCCACAGAGACACAAATATTCATGTCATTTTAGAGAAACACTGCAAGGGAGTGACTGACTCAGAGCCGATGACAGTTGCATGAGTGCCAGCCGTGCTCCTGTGACTGCCATGGCTGGGATGGGGCCCTCGCGGGAGAGAGAAGCCCTGTCCCACTTCTCTCTCTTGACAGTATCATTTCCTTAAGGAAAAAAAAGGAATTTACATTTTTCCACAGCAAAAGACAATTGTTATTCCAGTGAATGTTCTCACCTTTTCTAAATAGTCCAAGGTCACATTACGTAAAGTACCTCCCAGTTTATAAGAATTCATTTTCTCAGAAAGCAGCCCTCTTGAATATTGGTGATAACTTGTAGAGCCACCATTAGCGAAGCCTGGCCAATCTTCCCTCCCCATAAAATTATGTGCTTTGTATAGTTCCTTTGCATTCTACCCCCTTGCTATATTTGCAAATATACACGTGTCACTTTAAAAGGGAGTCAACACATTGAAATAGGAGTTTAAAAATTATTTGGAATGAAGTATTTCAGGAGTCCCCGCTGTAGTGCAGTGGGTTAAGCTTCCAACTGCTGCGCTCAGGTCACTGTGGAGGCACAGGTTCGATCCCCAGCCCAGCACAATGGGTTAAAGGATCCCACATTGCCATGCTGCAGCCAACGGCCACAGCTGTGGCTCTGATTCAATCCCTGGCCTGGGAACTTCCATATGCTGTGGGTGCAGCCGGCCATTTAAAAAGAAAAAGAAAAAATGAAGTATTTAAGAATAAGGAAAGAATAAAAAATGTTAAGTGACCTACAGAGTTCAGTTCCTTGTGGTTTCCCAAGTAACTGCAAGTGACGTTTGAGGTCTATATCGTGAGGCCCAGCACAAGACCTGCCTCCTCCAGTCAGCCATCCCCAAATGAGCCAGCCTTTAATGAGGACCTCTGTTTTGTAGTTCACATAATAATTCTACACATATTTATGTTCCCTACATAAGTATCAGGAGCTACACTGCTGAACAGAAGGATGTCTCTGCACCCCTGGAGCTTACATCCCACTGAGGGAGACAGACAACGAGTAAACACATAAACCAATTCCATTTTACAGTAGGTACTAGAAGAAAGCTGAACAAGAAAAAATAAGCAAAAGGAAAGCTAGAATAGAAAATTGCAGTGAAGGCAAACCTCAGGCGATGACAGGTAAGCTGGTTGAATCAAGTTATGAGCAGCCCTAGGAAGGTCGTTCCAGGCAGAGGCAATTCCAGGCAGGACGGAAGATGGAAAAGTGTGTTCTTAGGACCTGGCGGGGGAGACCTGCAGGAGGGAGAGGTGGGATGCAGAGGGGCAGCAGCCCGTGGGGCACTTTCTGTGGAGACCTCCATCCACCTGGATGCCAGGCATCCACCGTCTGTGTATGTCCAGGTCCACAGACTGTACGCCTCAGCACGTAAAGCAAGGTTCTGCCTCTGTGTCTCCGCAGGGCTAAAGGTAAGATAGATGTGCCTGTGTGTCTGTGTGAGTATATGTACAGTTTGGCCTAAGCCAAGCTGTAATTTTTTAGGTTTGTTTTTTTTTTTTTTTCTTTTTTTTTTTTTAGTTATTTTAATGTACCTTTCTCCTTTTGCAGCTCAACTTCAGTTTCTTAATTTTGGACATCTTATTTTGTTCTCTAAACAATTTAAAGCCAGAAATAAATTGTATCTTCTTGTGTTTCGCCCTGTTTCTGGGCATTAGAAGGGTTTCCCCCCACCCTTTTTTGCCAGAATTCTCATATATTCAGTGGAAATAATAGCCTGCATTTGTAAAGTGATATAGATATGATCCTTAGGGAGTTCACTTCATGACTCAGCAGTTAACAAACACGACTAGGATCCATGAGGATGCAGGTTCGATTCCTGACCTCGCTCAGTAGGTTAAGGTTCCAGCATTGCCATGAGCTGTGGTGTAGGCCACAGAGGTGGATCAGATCCTGTGTTGCTGTGGGTGGTGTAGGCCAGCAGCTGTAGCTCTGATTCAACCCCCAGCCTGGGAACTTACATATGCTGCAGGTACGGCCCTAAAAAGCAAAAAAAAAGATATGATCTTTAGATATGAAGACATTATATAAAGATAAAATTTATTATTATTACAGTCTGTGTAGCCTGTATTTTTTTCTGGAGGCCTTGTAGGTGTAATTGCATCAAAGATCACTTCCAATTCCTGTTCTTTTAAGTGTATTCATTTTAGGGCAGTTTCTTTCATCATTGTTCTTCTTGATTAATTGACTGATAGAGTCATTGTATAATTTGGGTGTCTCAGTTTTCAACTGAAGGAAGCCTTTCCCATGTCATTATTATCTCTCCCCTTAGAAATGTGGAACCTGAAGGAGCCCTACCTAGGTTAAAAATAGTCATAATAAAAGAGCAAATATTTACTCGATGCTTACTGAGTTCCAGGCACTGTTTCCATGTATCATCTCATTTGATCCTCACAAGAGCCTCTGAATTGTTCCTATTTTACAGATAGGGAAGCTGAGATCAGAGAGGTTAAGTGATTTGTACAGGGTCACATAGCTAATTGGTAGGAAGGCAGAAATTTGAACCCAGAATGGATGCCCTTAACCACTCCATCTTAATCCCTCTATTTTATGCATCATATAAAATATCCGTCTTATTCACGTGCAGCACAGGATCTGCACTCTTCCCAATTACACAAGTATTGTGTAAATAAGCATTACCTTTGGTTTCAACCTAAGGGATTTCTATTTTCTAATCAAAATGTATTGCTAGCTAAAAACAAGTACTTAGTTAAGGAATGAAATGTTGACTACTTATTTTTAGCAAATTATTTTAAAATGCTGTCATGTTTACCGGTAAGTGCTTGAAGGATTTTACTTGTGCATATTTTTCAAGGCATGATGTTCTCAGAGACTTAGATTTTTACCTAAGAATGTTATCTAAGAAGCAAGTTTCTTGTTTTGTTTCTGATTTGGGATGGATACATTTTGAAAATGGTTAAAATGGTAGTTTACAAGCATTCATGGTTTAAGCTATGCTGCCAAGACATATCAAAAGAGTACTTAACTGTAAATTCCTGTCATTTGGTCAATCCAAATGTGTTTGGCCTGAACACAAGCCACTAATTCAAATCAGTTCCATCATAACCCTACAATTATGTGTCTAAAAGTAAAATAAAACTTGGATGCTATGATTGTAAGTTAAAAGATTGCTGAAGTAATACAAACATTTCATATAGCTGTTGGGCAAAGCTGTAACATTTATCTAACATAATTCCGAATATATAGAACACAGTTGGAAAAATTGCTTAGTAGTCACTCCAAAGCTGTGCATTCATTTCTATAGAAAATGTTGCATTTAGGTGGAAAATGCTTCCCTAACCTCCATGGTCTTTTTTCACTTGATCCTTTTAGCCTTAGAAGTAGACGTGTCAAAATACGATCAGATAGTGCATAATAGAGTGAACATCTGGTTCTTCTCTTTGCCTAGTAATTTTCTCAGATTCTAGACTTAAATGGTAATCAGTGCTTAGAAAAGTGGATTAGTGTTCATGTGAAGGCTGAGTGTGCTATAATAATTCTAATAGTTCATATAATAACTTATCTAACCTAATATAATTTTCTTTTTATTGGAATAATTGGAAACTTGGAGATTTCACAGTTAGAGATAAAAACCCATTCGGGGGTTTTGTTCCGTGGTGATTTTTTTTTTCTCACTTTGTAGTGATGTTCTCTGTCCTTCCCCTTCTCAGCGTCCGCTTCACTGTGGTCAGTGACCCCCCAGAGGATGAGCAGGATCTGGAGTGTGAGGACATTGGCATGGCTAACATTGACCTCGCTGACATGTTCCGGGAAGGGAGCGACATCATCGAGCAAAATATTGACGGTACGGGTGGAAGTGTTGCTCAATCTGTACAACCAGCAATTGCTGAAATCCAAATTCTTTATTAAAACCTTTCTGCTGGCTTCAGAGATTTCGAGTCACACATTAGCTGAATCCTTTGCAACGCAAGCTGTCTTTTTGCAAAGCTGGAGTCCCCTCCCTACATCCCCCTCTGACCCTCCCCTTCTGCCTTCCCTTGAATCAACAGAAATTTAAAAATAATTTATTGCATTTCACAAGGAATTATTCATTGTGTGAGTATGGGGGGTTGTGTGTGTGGCAAAAATTCAGCCATTGGATTTTTCTAATGTTGTTTATGGAAGCCTCATGCTGTCAAGCCTTGCTTCAGCTAAGGCATGTTATTCTGAGTGATCATTATAGTGTCTTTTGCAAGGCTTCTCTTTAATTCAGTTTTACAGTTCAGCAGTACAGTCACTGCAAATAACTGAGTGGTTTTAGCCACTTGTTTCCCATTGGGATTCAGGGAGGAGTGAGGGATTCCTGATAAAAAGTGCTCTCCTAGGTTTTCACATCACCAGGTATGCGTCCCAGCAATGCCTGATTTCCACTCTTTATCCTTAAGTGCCATATCTAGAACATGCTGAAGGAGTTGTACTTTACGGAATCAAGACAAAAAAAAAAATCATAATCAGGGGTGGCCTAGGCTATACAGTAAGTGGAGAAATGAGACTGAGTTCTCCTCTCATTTGTTAAGTCAGCAGAGCCATCCACCACCGGGAAAATGTACACGGTTTGTTTACTCATTTATCCATGCATTAAATGAACACTTAATTGAACATCTCTTAAGTGCCAGGCACTCTGCTCTCACCGTAGTTGGGTAGTTGGCGTAGTTCAGATGTTAAGCTGCTTGTCAAGCTGGATATGTATCCAGTGCTCCAAGGTTAGGATCAAGCCAAATAACTAACCAAATTAGACCAAGGAACCAAATTAGGAACCTATTCTGGGAAATTTTATAAATGATACATATCACATACACAATCACAACTTTGGCAGGCGTAGAAGTAGAAGATGAGAGGATTAAAATATTAGCCTAAATCCTATTAAAGACACCCAGAACCAAGAGAGTCTGACAAAAATGATCAAAATGATCTATGCTTTATATTCTTAATCTTTTCTCCAGTCAGTCCTCTTTGGAAACCCATCTTCTCTTTCTGCAAGACCACATGGGACTACCCTGATTTGATATAAACAGCTCTTGTGGCCTTGTTCTGGGAAAGAATCAGAAAATTAAACACTGGTCCCATCAAGTGTTTTATGCTTTGCTCCATGCCAGATGTAGAAGTGAGATGTCCCAAAAAGAGGCAACTTGGCAGTGTGTTGGGGACCACTTGTGCCCCTGCAATCTTCTTGCTTGCTCATTTATCCACCTAAGTCATTGTATACTACATTTTATCTGAAGGTTTCCTTACAGATTTTCTTGGAATTAAACATACACACAGGCGTTCCCTCCATGGTGTAGTGGGTTAATAATCCAGCCGCAGCGGCTTGAGTTACTGCAGAGATGTGAGTTCGATCCCAGTGGGTTAAAGGATCCGGCATTGTCGCAGCTGTGGTATGGGTCACAGGTGTGGTTCAGATTCAGTCCCTGGATGAGAAACTTGCATATACTGCAAATGTAGCCAATAAGTAAATAAATACACACATACACACACACACACACACATTGAAAGTTCTAGGAAAATAAAGAAGACACTATATGGACTCATAAGTGCTATCAGACTTAACAAAGTCGAAAATTCTGGCCTTGAGTCACTAGTGGGTATCACCGTTCCCAGAGGGATGGGATCCCAGGTACTGAATCAGCGTCCCATTCGGCCCCCAACATAGTGCTCAGAGGATTATCAAGCAGTCGGCTTCGATACACAAGTTGTGCCCAGAAAAGCCCACAGACACTCAAAATTTTACATCTATTTTCCTGCAGCCTCATTCATAGACCCTCAAAGCTAATCCATAGACCTTAAAGTGTGGGTCTGCCAGTTTAACTTTTTCTAATTTCACATGTAATCTATTTTAAATGGAATGTTTTCCTTAGAAAGATAAATAATCATTCCCAATTACGATCATGTACCTTCTTTACAGGAGGTTGCCACTGTGCTATTTGTGTTTTTGTCTTTTAAGGCTGCACCCACGGCATATGGAGGTTCCCAATCGGAGCTGTAGCCGCTGGCCTACACCACAGCCACAGAAACTCGGGATCCGAGCCATGTCTGCCACCTACACCACAGCTCACATCAACGCCAGATCCTTAACCCACTGAGGGAGGCCAGGGATCGAATCTGCATCCTCATGGATGCTGGTAGGGTTCGTTAACCACTGAGCCATGATGGGAACTCCTGATATTTATTAATAATGCTGTTAGAACAAATTCTTCATTGTCCTATCTTGATCCCTTTGATCCCTTTTAGACTTTATTTCTTGCTAAGAAATTCTGATTCTGTGTGGCAACCATTATCCCGTAGCCTTTCCACTAGATAAACTTTTGGATTAGGTCATTAGTTTTAACTCTGCAGGCAGTATGTATACACACATGCAGTGCATCTACAATGTGTATCTTTATACACACACGGCAAGCTTTAGGTTTTAGATTTCTGAGATACCAGTGAATTTTGGACTTTTATAGAGCTGTTTTCATCCTTTTGACTACTGTTGCAGCTAGGCTATCTGAAGAAAAATCTGTTGAATGATATTAACACTTGTCTGCTCTTGTCTCCCTAGTTTTGGACACTCGAGCAGATGGTGGAAGTATTGGCAAGCTCAAGGTAACAGTCAGAGCACTCGATGCCCTACGGTCTGTCTACGAGCAATACAGAGATGACTTGGAGGCTTGAAAGAAACTGGTCCAGAGGCATCGCCTACTCCTGAGTAAATGCTCACATGAAAGCACTTAGACGAGATTTTTGTAATTACTCTGGTGTATATAATCTATAATTCATGGGGAGCTGGGAGGGGGGAGGCCTGAGTTTGAAGTGTTCAAGTTTTGTGTACTTTTTCATTTGTTTATTTTTCTAGTCCCTCCTTCCCAGGACTGCCGACCCTCAGGACTTAAGTTCTCCACAGTGGGCAGCACCTTCTCAATAATTTATACCTACATGATAGCATGAGAAAGTCTATTTGCATTTTCAACATTCTTATGAAGAACTGAAATGCAATTCCCATTTTTATTTTTAATAAGCAAAAAAGCATAAATCTTAGAAAACCGATGAAAAAGAAATACTTTTATGTTATCCCTAATTGTCCCCCTAAATGGAATGTCTGTGATTAGCCTCATTAAGAGTTTTATACTGTGAAGATTTTATTAGAAGCAATATATGAAAATTACTTGGATTAATGTGTTAATCTTCCTCTTTAAAATGCTAATATCCATTTTATGCACATTAAAGCTCAGTATGCATTTTCTTTGATGCGTGCCGTTTCCATCAATTAAATATAAAGAATGAGACTTGGCACCAACTTATTAAATTACTGCAAGTTTTTTTTTTGTTTGTTTTTCTTTCTTAAAAAGTACAGTTCTTATTTTTATTATTTTCATGTATTGGTAATGGCAACATAGGGTCCAGGAATGTGTGTATGTAAAGAAGAGATAGATATATACACATGAAACTTACAGTTTGAAAACCTAGCTTATGATGTAGAAAAAAAAAATTAAAAATAAGGCTCAAATTCTGATATGCTTCGTTAGACCTGAAAAGGAGTATCTTTTTATCATTTTTTAAAATTTACATCAAGCTTATACAATGCTAGGATGTATCTGGATAACCAGATCCTCGAAAAGCAGCTCAGAAAGTTAATTTTCTAGCTTTTTCTCAATCTCACTGAAGGATTTAATTGATATTTTTAATGGAGCTGTGAATCAATGCTGCAAAGGAATTGTCTCTAGAGGTCTAGGATATAATGCATTTCATTTTTTAATTTACTTTTTTATTTGTCATTTTCTTCAAAGGATTTTTATAGGCCGTAGGTTTTCGCTGTTTGCAAACAGGCTATGTTCCTTCTTAAGCATATGTAAAGTATTCAGGGAGATAAGTAATTTATTAAAATCTACCTAATTTGCCGTGATATATTAAATCTCTGCTTCAGTGATCACAGACCATTTCATTTAGAGAATTAGGCATTCTCTCTTTGTGTGATTAAAGCTCTGGAAAATGAGTTCTTTGCTCCTATTTGTGAACATTCAAAGCCTGCTAATGGCAAGAAGATGGAATAGATTATGAGACAATTCATTACAGTTCAACAGAAAAAAAAAAGCAGCTATAATGCAAAAATGCAAGTATGAATATCTGCATATAGTTTGAACCATCTGTGCTCTAATGGCTTCAATAATGACTCTCGTCTTTAGGAGACTTTGAAATGACATCCGTACAATATTAATTTGTTGATGTACATTGTGGAACCAGTAGAGTATGATCTGACCACAGAAATCTATAAATTCTCTCTCTACCATTGGGCCTCCCTGTCTGGGGCCTGCCATCTCCGAGAAGAATCTTGCTCTCGTCAAACTCTGCAAATCTTCACAGCAACTCATTCCTCTGGAACCTTCTAGAGACCGCAAACATCTGCAGACTAAACCTCTCCAATCCTAGTAAACAGCCACATGTTTGTTGTCACTTCAGCTGGCTCTGAGCTCATCTTTTTGGCCTCTCTTTCTAGCTTTCTTTGGCTTTGAGCAGTTACAGTGTCATTAAGGCCCGTAATATTCCCTGCAGTAATTTAAAACAGCCCGATTATACCCTGGGATTAACTGAGTGGTTTTTGAGACATTTATTGTGGTCTTCTCCCAGGAGGTTTGTGTTATTGTTTTAAAACGTTACATCCCAAACTTAATACCCTCTCTGCAGGGAGAAGACTGGATTGTGCTGACTTCTTATGATCTTTGAGTGGAAAGAGCAAGTTTTTATTAGAAAACTTCTGCGATCTAGTCAGTGGTGTAGCATGTACACCTCCGGTAACATTAGAGAATTAGCCATATTTCTGTCATGTTCATGTGGACCATAACAGGTTATTAAAGATTCCTTTTCTAGTTTTAAAATACTCGGCTTCAAGCTACATGAATTTTCACAAAACTAATTCTCATGAGTAGTTGAAGAGCTGCTGACACATTTTGAAGGGGATAAGCGGTGTTGGATGCTTCAGGTGGGTTTCGTGATCTGGTCTGAGAAGAGTTTTTCATTTTGTTTCATGATGACCTGAGCTCATTGACACGTTCACCCCCTTTTAGGATACAGAGCAATGGCTTTCTCTTGGCCATCCAAGCCTGATCCATTAAATATGGCTTAAGGGTGGAGGGGGCCTTGCCACACAACACCCCAGTTTAAGGTAATTGCTTATGTGAACATACAGCTGTTGGTGTAAACGTACACTCAGAACTTTGGGGGGCTGAAATGCTTTTAGTTTGGAAATATAAATAGAGATGTGATGTGGTATGTGGGAGAGTGTATTTTACATGTTTTTTGCCTACTGTAGTAGAAATGTTGAATTCCTAGCCACTGTCATGAGAAGCAGTTGACAAAAATAAGTTTTATGGTTTCCAGTGTGGTTTACGCAGAGAACATTTCTCTTCACTCTCAGTTTCAACATGTTTTCTAAATTATCATGGTTTATTGCCATTTAACTTAAATTAGTTTTTTTTTTAAGAATAAATAGAGAATATGTTTAATCAAATAAAGAACAGCCACGGTGAAATTCTGCTGTTCCTGCCATTCACTCGTTACCACAAAACACAAATAATTTCTGTGTATTATGGAGAAGTGTGGGCTGAGACGTAGTCATGTGACGGTGGAGGGTCAGCATGCCCCCACATTCCCACAACAAAACATAAATTATTTTCGTAATCTGACATCAAGAGCTGTGACAATGAAAACCACTTCTTACACATGTTCTAACAAGAATCTAATTAACATTTTTGTGGATATGGAAAATAACTTTTTTTTTTCAGCCAACCTGGCCCTACTGCTGAATTGAGAATGATTTCCTTATGCTCCTGATAGCAACATGTGAATCGTGTCTGTGAACAAATATACGAATAAAATGTCATCTTTGGGTAGTACAGAGCAACCAAGAGAGAGCTTTGGGGGTATAAACATTCTCAAGCGGCTGACAGTACCAGGATGATCGTTCATCCCCAACTATGAGAGCCCATTTGAATAAGTCACTCATGCCTGAAGGCCTCTGCCCACCTTAACAAAGGAAAGCTACACCCATGATTTATTAGAGATTGCACAACCTGCCTAATTAGATCCATGAATGGGAGCAAATGCAGCTTTACATCCCCTTTGTTCTGAACAAAAACAACCCCCAGGTCAACCAGAAAGAGAGCAAATATCAAAGCCGTAGAAACAAGTGTTTTGAAAACTGGAAATACAGAATTAGAAACATCCCCTCATCCTAATCTCTTTGATCTTGCAAGATAGACATCTCACTTCCATTTCAAAGTGCCACCGGTGGACCGCGTCTTCCAGTCTGACCTCCTGGAGAAGTGGGCCCGTGTTCCCGGGATCATTGCACCTTTTGTTCTTGCCCTTTCATTTTCCATATAACATTGACTAATGTATGTAAACCATGTTTCTCCTTCAGTTTTTCTAAAGTAAAATCTGGTTCCCTCCCACTTAGAACATGGCCTCTCTTCTGTGGTGGATGCCTTTGGGCTTTTCTCTGCTTTTCGCCCTTTCTCACTCTTTGTGGAGATTCGCCTTTCTCATCCCTGTTAACAGCGTCACCTCCCTCCTCCCTGAATATCATCCATTTGCTTTTAAACTCAAATGTACCTCTTGATCTTTACATTTCTATCATCTGTTCTCTTCATATCTATGTTCATCTGTGGCGTCTCCTCCCACCTGTCTATCCCCTTACTCATTTTCACTTAATTGAAGCACTTTTTTTTTTTTTCCTTTCTCTTTCCTTGGTGCTACAACCACTTCTTCAAATGCCAGCATTTCTGACAATTCCAGTGCCCTTCCCCAACATTCATTTGTGTTAAGACCTAATTTAATATGACAGGGGCACCCTTTGTCAGCCATTATGAACCTAAAGAAACAGCAAGCTAATTTTTGTGTCTTTACTTCTTGTACTTTTTTACAGTGAAGTAACAGAGGCTGACACTCCAAAAGCTCTCAGGAATCACGGGTAAGGAGCTGAAGCATAAGGAGTTTTTAAGAAATCTTAAGGAAATGTGTCGTTAAAATCAAGCTATATTTGATGTAAATGTGTTTTGTCATAATTACATGTCATCATTAACAAAAGAGAAAATAAGAGAAGTTTTGGAAGAAAACTTAAGAGTCTACAATACAGCTTAGGGTTTGGGGAGCCTTTTTGTTTGTTTGTTTGTTTGTTTTTGTTTTTTAGGGCCGCACCCACGGCATATGGATGGAGGTTCCCAGGCTGGGGGTCGAATCGGAGCTACAGCTGCCAACCTACAGCACAGCTCACAGCAACACGGGATCAAACCCGCCACCTCATGGTTCCTAGTAGAATTCCTTTCCATTGCGCCACCACAGGAACTCCTGGGGAAACTTAATTAACCAAGAGAAGAAAGACAAGTTGTAAAACAAGAAATAGATGTGTTGAATATGTAACAGGGTAACAGTTTCAATATCAGGCCAAATAAAATCCAAGGTGAAAAACAAGAGACAGAGATTTTATACTGGTAAAGGGAACAAAAGGTCAAAGATGTAGTGAACTTTGGAGTTCCCGTCATGGCTCAGTGGTTAACAAATCCGACTAGGAACTATGAGGTTGCGGGTTTGATCCCTGGCCTTGCTCAGTGGGTTAAGGATCCGGCGTTGCCGCGAGCTGTGGTGTGGTCACAGACACGGCTCAGATCTAGCATTGCTGTGGCTCTGGTGTAGGCTGGTGGCTACACCTCCAATGAGACCCCCAGCCTGGGAACCTCCATATGCCACGGGATCGGCCTTAGAAAAGACAAAAAAAAAAAGATGTGGTAAACTTGAAGATATGTATACCTAACAGTATAGCCTCACAATTCATGAAGTAACAACTAATGGCACTATTGTGACTATATGGATTTTAGTAGAATTTAATTGTCCGAGAGTGATAGATCAAAAAATAGGAAGAAGTCTAGAAGATTTGCTTGTTTTGATTACTAAACTCAAATGAGTACAGAACACATGTAGAACCTTCAAAGAAAAATTAACCATGTACTCAGCCACAACAGGCGTGTCAATTTCCAAAGAATCAAGATCTTATAGATATGTTCTCTGAGCAAAACGTAGTGAAATCAGAAATCAATAGTAAAGGCTAGCTGAAAAATAATTGTATCTAAACGTTAAAAACATGTGTTTTTATTGTTCTGGGTTCTAGTAGGACAAAAAATGGCCCACTCCTACAACTTAATAGGACAAGAAATAACCCACTCCTACAACTGGAGACAAAAAATTCTACAAACTTCACTTTAGGTAAAAGTGGGAAAAATAAATAGACATCAGCTCAGAAGCCCACACCAGAGAGTGAGCAAGACAAGGGCTAAGCACAAGGGAGGAGCCTGTGGCAGGATTCTAGTGGTGGTAGAACACAGATAATATCAACTAAGGTTCTACCAAAAGGAGAAAGTACCCCCCGAGTGAGGAAATACCGAGAATGGGTCTGAGGCCTGGTGATCAGAGTATCGGCTACTAGGGAAGTGAAAGGAAGGTGTTTGGAAATAACATAGGACCAGAGGTAGCAGCCTAGGAAAGACACTTTCTTCTGGAAGAAAAAGGCACATTTTGGAAGGAGGAGGTCTCCCTTGAAGGTATAGTAGTGAAATGAAAGAAGAACCAGCTGAAACTCTGGGGCCCAGAGAAAGAAGATTGTATCATTAAATTGTATCACTATCATAGAAGATCATTTATTAAAGAAACTGCACTCTAACAACAGAAGAGGACCCTCTCAAGCTAAGAAACCTTATAAGCCTCCCCCACCCATATGATTATCTGCCCTGGCTGGTCCAGGAAAATCCAAAATAACTTTTAACTTAAAAAAGAATCTACATCCATATTCCATAATAAAACAAAGTCAGAAACCTTTTCAGCAGGCTGCAGTTCTATCCTGGTAATGGTAAACTTGATAGTTTGGATTACCCTTCCGGTTAAGAACAATTTGGGGAGCTTCTCTTGTGGCTCAGTGGATCACAAGCCCAACTAGTATCCATGAGGATGCAGATCCAATCCCTGGTCTCAGTGGGTTAAGGATCCAGCATTGCCGTGCACTGTGGTGAAGGTCACAGATGCAGCTCGGATCCTACGTAGCTGTGGTTGTGGTTTGTTAGGCCGGCAGCTGCAGCTCCAATTCAACCCCTAGCCTGGGAACTTCCATATGCTGCAGGTGTGGCCCTAGGAAGAAGAAAGGAAGGAAGGAAGGAAAAGAGAAGAGAAGAGAAGAAAAGAAGGAAGGAAGGAAAGGAGAAAGAAAGAGAAAGAGAGAAAGAGAAAGAAAGGGAGTTCCCGTCGTGGCGCAGTGGTTAACAAATCCGACTAGGAACCATGAGGTTGCAGGTTCGGTCCCTGCCCTTGCTCAGTGGGTTAAGGATCCGGCGTTGCCGTGAGCTGTGGTGTAGGTCGCAGACGCGGCCCAAGAAATGGCCAAAAAAAAAAAAAAAAGACGAAAGAAAGAGAACGAACAACTTGGAAAGCTGATTTTTACCTAGGCTGTAAGAAATTACAGGAGCTAACTCTGGGAACAGAGGAAAGCCCAGAAAGTGAGCTAAGCTTGAAGGCTGATTTTCTCCTAGATATAGCTGCCATTCTGAAAGTATGCATAAGAGGCTCAGAAGCTGAACAGAGCTTCCAACAGCCTCGCAGGAATTTGAAAAATAAAAAGCGTAATTTAGGGTCCACTGAAGACTAGGAGCCCCAGTAAATCCCCCAGGCTCAAATTATTCCTACATTTTTTTATGTGCAGTGTTTGGTACACATAAAATTATCTAGGCACTTAAGACAAGACCGCATAACTGAAGACTAAGACAACAGACAAATGAAACACTCATAGGTAATTCAGATAATGGAATTATCATCTATGAACTTCAAAAAAATGTTTAATATGTCCATAAAGATAATCTTGAAAAATTTGACATAGAATTGAACATAATTTTTTTAAAAACTAGGTGTACATTTTATAAATGAAAATTACAGTAACTGAAATTTAAGAATTCATTAGGTGGGTACCCAACAGCGAATGTGACACAATTGAAGAGACTTAGGAAACTGAAATAAATCAGGAAAATACCAATTCAGATGCATCGAAATAAAAAATGGAAGATACTGAAGAAAAAAAGGAGGTAGTTAATGAAATTGTGTGGAAAGTTATACAGGCATACTTTGGAGATACTGCAAGTTCGGTTCTAGACTATCACAATAAAGTGAATATCACAATAAAGCGAGTCACATAAATGTTTTGGTTTCCCCGGTACACATAAAAGTTACGTTTACAGGAGTTCCCATTGTGGCTCAGTGGGCTAAGGACCCAGTGTTGTTTCCATGAGGATGTGGATTCAGTCCCTGGCTTTGTTCAGTGGGTTAAGGATCCAGCATTGCTGCAAGCTTCGGGGTAGGTTGCAGCTGCAGCTCAGATCCAGTGCTGCCTTGGCTGTGGCACAGGCCTCAGCTGCAGCTCTAATGCAACCCCTAGCCTGAGAACTTTCATATGCCACAGGTTTGGCCTTAAAAAAAAAAAAAGTTATGTTTACAGTATACTGTAGTCTACTAAGTGTGCAATAGTAGTACGTCTAAAAAAAAACCTTATTTATGTCTAAAAATACCTTCGTTAAAAACAATTTATTACTAAAAAATGCTAGCTATCATTTGAGCTTTTAGTGAGTCATAATCTTTTTGCAGCAGTAACATCAAACATCACTGATCACAGATCACCATAACGAATATACTAATAGTGAAAAGGCTTGAAATATGAAAATTAGCAAAATGTGATACAGAGACATCAAGTGAGAAAATCATGTTGGAGAAATGGCACTGATAGACCTGCTCAATATAGGGTTGCCACGAACTTTTGATATGTGAAAGAGAAAAATCTGCAAAGCATAAAAAATTGAAGTGCATTAAATCTAGGTAGGACTATACACATAATGGAAGTCCCAGGAGGGGAAAAAGAGAATTAGAAACAATACTGGTTATGGGTAAGAATTTTCCAGAATACACATAAGGCACAGATAATAATGTGAGCCCAAGCTGGATAAACACCAAATTACTTAAGGCACATCATAGAAAAACAGTTGAAAACTAAAGACAAAGAGGAAATCTTAGAAGTCAGAGACAAAAGACAGTACCCAGGTATCGCTGACTTAACGGAAACCACAGAAGCCATTAGAAAATAGTACGAAACAGTTCTTGGGCCCTACCTCACATTCTCCTTCTCCCAGGGAAATCTTGACCAAAAGGAGTTAGGAGCCAGTGAAGAAATACTCCCCCTTTTCATCCCTCTGATGGACAGCTCTGAAGTGCACTGCTCAGGATTCAAGCAAAAATAAGCCCCATCACTCATAGAGATGAACAACCTGATAATACAACTTTGCATTGCCCTTTCCTTCTTCCACTTGACTCATCAAAGACTCTCCTTCCTCTCTGGGATCATTTCCCAAATAAAGTACCTTCATGCAACCCCTTGTTTCAGACCCCGCTTTGGGGGAACCCAGGCTAAGAGTAGATACCAGAAGTGGCCCTAGAAGAAACATCGGGATGGGACCCTGAAACTGGGTCACTCGCTAATCAAATGGCAAAAAGGATGACATTATTCATGGTAAGTGTTGTGATAAACCCCAATGCATGATAGATTCTTAATGATGGTGGATTAAGGTGGTGGGGAAAAAGTGAAGCAAGGTTATCAGCTACTTACTTTTCTGAATTCACAAAGTATTTCAATTATTTTTAAGTTTAAGAAAAACTTTTAAGTAGATTGCAAACCCCAGGAGCAATAAATAAAACCAGCCCTGCTGCAAAAGAAAATGTTATTCCGTACTCCAATATGAATTAAATATAATTTAAAAAGCAATTGCAGGGAGTTCCCGTTGTGGTGCAGCGGAAATGAATCCAACTAGGAACCATGAGGTTGCAGGTTCGATTCCTGGCCTCATTCAGTGGGTTAAGGATCCAGCATGGCCATGAGCTGTGGTGTAAGTCACAGATGCCTCTTGGATCCTGCACTGCTGTGGCTGTGGTATAGGCCAGTGGCTACAGCTCCTATTGGACCCCTAGCCTGGGGACCTCCATATGCCGCAGGTGTGGCCCTAAAAAGACAAAAAAAGACCAAAAAAAAAAAAAAAAGCAATTTGCACATAGTGGGAAAAAAACACAGGTCAGGAATTTTAAAACTCAAAACAGACAAACCAGAACTTCTAAAAAGGGAATTGATGTTGGGAAAGAAACTGAAGACAAAATTAATCTTGAAATTGTAATGTACCTAAGAAAAAATAAATTTGGCTGCAAGTAGACTAAATAAGATAGTGGATGGGAATGAAAGGAGCCAAGAAATGGAATTAGCGAAAGAGGTAGAAAGAGTCAGTGAGAAAATGATAGCTATGATAGGCAGACAAACATGAATAAGTTTTCCTTTTTTTTTTTTTTTTTTGTCTTTTTAGGGCCACACCTGCAGCATATGGAGGTTCCCAGGCTAGGAGTCGAAATGGAGCTGTAGCCGTTGGCCTACGCCACAGCCACAGCAACACCTATTCCTTAACCCACTGAGTGAGGTCAGGGATCAAACCTTCGTCCTCATGGATGCTAGTCAGATTCATTTCCACTGAGCCACAGTGGGAACTCCCAAGTTTTCCTGAAATAAAAGAAGATCTGAATCTACATATTGAAAGGTCCCACGATGTATGAAAATTGGCTCAAAATAATCAACTCTGAAACATATCCTAATAAAACAATGAGGCATTTAGAGTTAAAGAAAAAACATCCTCTGGTCCTCCAGGAAAAAACCAAAAAAAGTTATTTTCAAAAAAAAATCTGGTTGACATTAGATTTCACAAGAGCAACTTACAAAGCAAGACAGAAGTGAAATACTCATCAAAAACCTCAGACAAAGTGTGAACCAAGGCTTTTTAAAATCCAACTCGGCTATCCTTCAAATATCAAGGCTCTAGAAAACCAATTTTTACTATGATGAAATTCGCATAACATAAAATTATTTTCAGTGAGCAATTCAGTGGCATTTAGCACATTCACAATGTTGTGCAATCACCACCTCTATCTAGTTTCAAAACATTTCCATCAATATAAAACCCTATATACATTAAGCATTTATACCCTATTGCCCTCTCCTCAGCCCTTGGCAACCACTAATCTGCTTTCTGTTTCTATGGATTTACCTGTTCTGGACCTTTCATAGAAATGGAATCATAAAATATGTGAGCTTTTGTGTCTGGCTTCTTTGACTTCTCATAGTGGTTTTGAGGCCCATCCACATTGGTAGCATGTATCGGTACTTCATTCCTTTTTGTGGCTGAATAGTACTCCATTGTGTAAATAACCACAGTTTGTCTATTTATCCATTGATTGACATTTGGGTTGTTTTGACCTTTTGGCTAATGTGATCATTGCTGCCATGAACATTTTGGTACAAAGATTTCTTTGAGTACCCATGATCAACTCTTTGGGATATATATCTGGAAGTGCAATCACTAGGTCACATGACGATTCTATGCAACTTTTTGAGGAACTGACTGTTTTCCCTAACAACTGAACCATCTTACATTCTCAGTGTTCAAGGGTTCCGATTTCTCCACATGTTTGCAACACTTGCAAGGATTTAAACTATTCAATGTTTAACAGTCATTCTTGCGAGTGTAGGGTAGTATCTCATTATGATTTTGATTTGTATTTCCCTAATGATTAATGATGGTGAACATCTTTTCATATGCTTATTTATAGAAAACACTTTTAGACAAGAATTCAGGGATTATTGTACTAATGAATCCTTCCTGAGGAATCTACTAGAAGACCACCTTTGTCCAACTAAGAGGTAAATGAGGAAACTTTAGAAAGACTGGGGGTAAACGCTAACTATATTTAACTATAGATTTAGACCAACTAATGGTGGGGATAAGATGAAAAAATAGTATGAAGGTGTTCTGTGCTCTGATAAAATGGATACGACACTGTTTTTAAAGAAGGGGAAAGAAATGGGAAAGTAGAATAAATTTGTTTCTGTTTCACATAGATTATAGATGAGAGTCAAGAATATCATTTAAAGCAGACAAATCAGATAGTAGAAGCCTAAATAATGAAAACATGGGCGTTATATGAAGATATCCGTGGAAAGATAATTACAGAAACAAGAACCACAAATCATTCTAATCACCAATATTTTTTAAAACTAAAAAGCAGTGAAAACAGATCAGTGAATGAAAAACACACAGTAAATATAACATAAAGTTATATGACAGCTGAGATCAAGTATTTAAGTTGTAACAATAAATGTAAATGGTCTTAACTAAAGAAAAGAGATTTTCAGATTGTCTTACAAGGCAAAATTCCACCCTATACTGTAAAGGACGCTCCTAAAACAAAGTGCAATAAAATTAAAAGAATAGATAAAACTCTAACCAGGTAAATGCACATAAAGAAATCAAGGATTGTAAACTTGATGTCTGACAAGATGAAATTCATGGAGGGAATAGGGCTTAATGAGACAAAGAAGGACACTTTATAATACTAAAGACCATAATTCACTTTATAATATAATACTAAAGACCATAATTCACAGTGAAGATGTAAAAGTTACTAATAACTATGCATCAAAAAATATAGCAGCAACCTCCATAGAGAATATAGAAAAGAAATACATGGAAAGACATTTAGAAGAGACTTATAAGATCCGATCTTAGTTCAAGACAGAGAAAATGGGCTAAATAAGTAAATAAAAATGTAGAAAATCTAGACAACACAATTCCAAGGTAGAGCTTATAAATATATATTGAACTATTCACCTTTATTGAAGAGAATATTTCTTCTTTTCAAATACACATGAAACATTCATGAAAATTGACCATATCTGAGGTCATCAAGAAAATATCAGTAAGCTTTTTTAAATAAAAATAATGTAAACCAATATAATAGTCATCACAATACAATAAGACTAAAAATAAATAAAATCAAAAGGCATAGGGTCTTTTCTACCTGGAAAAATTTTAATTATTAAACAGTTCTTTAGTCAAAGAGGAAATATAAATTGAAATTGAACAAATTCTTTTACAAATGATTATGAAAACACTACATATCAGAGTATTTGTTTTTTTTTTATTACTCAATGAATTTATTACATTTGTAGTTGTACAATGATCATCACAATCAAATTTTGTAGGATTTCCATCCCACAACCCCAGCCCATCTCCCCACCCCCCAAACTGTCTCCTTTGGAGACCATAAGTTTTTCAAAGTCTGTGAGTCAGTATCTGTTCTGCAAAGAAGTTCATTCTGTCCTTTTTTCAGATTCCACATGTCAGTGAAAGCATTTGATGTTGGTGTCTCATTGTATGGCTGACTTCACTTAGCATGATAATTTCTAGGTCCATCCATGTTGCTAAAAATGCCGGTATTTTGTTCCTTTTAAAATAGCTGAGTAGGAGTTCCCGTCGTGGCGCAGTGGTTAACGAATCTGACTAGGAACCATGAGGTTTCGGGTTCAATCCCTGGCCTTGCTCAGTGGATTAAGGATCCGGTGTTGCCGTGAGCTGTGGTGTAGGTTGCAGATGCAACTCGGATCTCACATTGCTGTGGCTCTGGCGTAGGTTGGCGGCTACAGCTCTGATTAGACCCCTAGCCTGGGAACCTCCATATGCCGTGGGAGCGGCTCTGGAAAAGGCAAAAAGACAAAAAAAAAAAAAAAATGGCTAAGTAATACTCCATTGTGTATATGTACCACATCTTCTTGATCCACTCTTCTGTCGATGGACATTTAGGTTGTTTCCATGCTTGGCTATTGCAAATAGTGCTGCAATGAACATCGGAGGACATGTGTTCTTGCGAGTCGTTTTCTCTGGATAGATGCCCAGGAGTGGGATTGCTGGATCAAATGGTAGTTCTATGTTTAGTTTTCTGAGGCATCTCCATCCTCTTTCCCACAGTGGTTGCACCAATTTACAATCCCACCAACAGTGTACTAGGGTTCCTTTTTGTCCACACCCTCTCCAGCACTTATTGTCTGTAGACTTTTTGACGATGGCCGTTCTGGCTAGTGTAAGGTGGTTTTTATTTGCATTTCTCTAATAATGAGTGATGCTGAACATCTTTTCATGTGTTTTTTGGCCATCTATATGTCTTCTTTGGAGAATTGTCTGTTTAGATCTTGTGCCCATTTTTTGATGGGGTTGTTTGGTTTTTTGGTATGGAGCTGCAGAAGGTGTCTATAAACTTTGGAGATGAATCCCTTGTCAGTCGATTCATTTGCAAAGATTTTCTCCCATTCTGTGGGTTGTCTTTTCACTTTGTTTAGGGTTTCCTTTGCTGTGCAGAAACTTTTTAAGTTTAATTAGGTCCCATTTGTTTATTTTTGTTTTTACTGTCATCACTCTAAGAGGTGGATCTGAGAAGATGTTGGAGAGTATTCATCCTATGTTTTCCTCTAAGAGTTTTATAGTATCTGGTCTTATAGTTAGGTCTTTAATCCATTTTATTTTTGCGTATGGTGTTAGGGAGTGTTCTAATTTCATTCTTTTACATGTGGCTGTCCAGTTTTCCCAGCACCACTTATTGAACAAGCTGTCTTTTCTCCATTGTATATTGTTGCCTCCTTTGTCATAGATTAGTTGGCTGTAGGTGCGTGGGTTTCATTCTGGGCTTTCTATCCTGTTCCACTGATCTATATTTCTGTCTTTGTGCCAGTACCACATGGTTTTGATGATTGTTGCTTTGTAGTATAATATGAAGTCCGGGAGCCTGATTCCTCCAGCTCCATTTTTCTTTTTCAGGGTGTCTTTGGCTATTGTGGGTCTTTTGTGCTTCCAAACAAACTTTAAAATATTTTGTTCAAGTTCTGTGAAAATTTTCCTTGGTAATTTGATAGAGATTGCACTGAATCTGTATATTGCCTTAGGTAGTATAGTCATTTTGATAATAGTAACTCTTCCAATCCAAGAGCATGGTATATCTTTCTATCTGTTTGTGTCATCTTTGATTTCTTTCATCAGTGTCTTATAGTTTTCAGAGTACAGGTCTTTTGTCTCTTTAGGTAGGTTTACTCCTAGGTATTTTATTCTTTTGGATGCCATGGTAAATGGGATTGCTTCCCTAATTTCTCTTTCTGATCTTTCATTGTTAGTGTATAGAAATGCCGTTGATTTCTGTGTATTAATTTTGTGTCCTGCAACTTTGCCAAATTTGTGGATAAGCTCTAACAGTTTTCTGGTAGAGTCTTTAGGATTCTCTAGGTATAGTATCATGTCATCTGCAAATGGTGATCATTTTACTTCTTCCTTTCCAGTTTGGATTCCTTTTATCTCTTTTACTTCTCTAATTGCTGTGGCTAGGACTTCCAAAACTATGTTGAAGAGTAGTGTGAAAGCGGACATTCTTGTCTTGTTCCTGATCTCAGCGGGAATTCTGTCAGCTTTTCACCATTGAGAATGATGTTCGCTGTGGGTTTGTCATATATGGCCTTTATTATGTGGAGGTAGTTTCCCTCTATGCCCACTTTCTGAAGGGTTTTTATCAGAAATGGGTGTTGGATTTTGTCAGAGGCTTTTTCTGCATCTATTGAGAGGATCATATGGTTTTTATTCTTCAGTTTGTTAATGTGATGTATCACACTGATTGATTTGTCAGAGTCTTTGAGATACAGCTGAAGTGAAGTTTAAAAAATAAAGTGCATGCATTACATATTTATAAGAATGAAAATGAAAGTATAACAATAAATGAATTAAATGTCTATCTCAAAAATTAGAAAAGAGACAAAAAGGAAATCTAGTAAAAGTAGCGAGAAGGAAAGAGCAAAGCAGAAATTTCTGAGTTAAAAAGCAAATAGTAGAAGTAAGAAATAAGATCTTTCTTTGAAGAAAAACCCACGAAATAGCTTTAATCATTAGAAAGGAGAGAAAGCACAAGTACAGATTAAAACATGACAGTTGGAAATTAACAATTCTATCAGTGGATACGCTGAAATATCAGGAATTTAAGTTGTATATTAAAATACATTTGAAATCCTAGATTAAGTAGATGCTTTCCTAGAAAATACAGCCTATCAAAATTAACCCTATTAGAGATAGGAAGTTTAAAAGATCAATTTCCATAGAAGAAACACAGTTATTTAAAGAGTTAATACTGGAGTTCCCGTCGTAGCGCAGTGGTTAACAAACCTGACTGGGAACCATGAGGTTGCGGGTTCAATCCCTGGCCTTGCTCAGTGGGTTAAGGATCTGGCGTTGCCGTGAGCTGTGGTATAAGTCGCAGATGTGGCTCAGATCTCACTCTGCTGTGGCTCTGGTATAGCCCAGCGTCTACAGCTCTGATTAGACCCATAGCCTGGGAACCTCCATGTGCCACAGGAAGCGGCCCTAGAAAAAGGCAAAAAGACAAAAAAAAATTAAAAATAAAAAAATAAAGAGTTAATCCCCAGAAAGCACTAGGCCCAGAAAGTTTTACAAATGAATTCTAATAAGCCTTAAAAGACTAGTAATTTTAATGCTATTCAAACTGTTTCAGAGATCTAAAAAGAAGGAAAATTTCTGTAATCTTATAAAGTGAATATATCATTTTGCAAACCCAATAAACACTGTGTAAAAATACTCAAAAGAAAATTAGAGAATAATCTCACTTATGAATATTGAAGCAAAACTCTTAAGTAAAATATTAGCAAATAGACTTGAACACCACATTATATATGTAAAATACACCATGATCAAGAGACAGTATTGCAGAAATTCAGTGTGACTCAGAATGTCTAGAAACAGACTCAAATATATACAAGAAGATGGCACAACAAAAGTGGCTTATTAGGGAGTTCCCGTCATGGCTCAGAGGTAACTAACCCAGCTAGTATCAATGAGGATGTGGGTTCAACCCCAGGCCTCTCTCAGTGGGTTAAGGATCCAGTGTTGCCGTGAGCTGCAGTGTAGGTTGCAAATGTGGCTTGGATCCCATGTTACTGTGGCTGTCGTGTTGGCTGGCAGCTGCAGCTCCAGTTTGACCCCTAGCCCAGGAACTTCCATATACTGCAGGTGTGGTCCTAAAAAGACCAAAAAAAAAAAAAAGTTGCTTATTAAATTAATGGCTTAACTAATTCAGCAGACTACTTAGTAATGCTGGAAGCAATAAAAGAGCATCGAGTAAAAAATTAACTGGATTTCTACTCCTACCTTAAAGCAAAATAAATTCTATAAATATTTACATATAAAAAAATGAAACCATAAATGCACTAGAAGTAAACAGATGATTATTTTTAAAATTTCAAGTGAGAGAGTTCCCGTCGTGGCTCAGTGGAAACAAATCTGACTAGTATCCATGAGGACGCAATTTCAATCCCTGACCTCACTCAGTGGATTAAAAATCTGTTGTTGCGTGAGCTGTGGTGAAGGTCGAAGATGCAGCTCAGATCTGGCATTGCTGTGGCTGTGGCATAGGCTGGGAGCTACAGCTGCAATTCAACCCCTAGCCTGGGAACCTCCATATGCCCGGGGTTCGGCCCTAAAAAGGCAAAAAGAAAAAAAAAAATTTCAGGTGATGATAGTCTATGACATGAAATCCAGGAGCTATGGAATGAAATAATAATAAATTTGACCACACAAAAATAAAATTTTATTCATGGCAAGAGAAAAAAAAATCATAAAGTCAAAAGACAAATGAAAAACTTGGAAAAATATTTGCTAAAAACAGGATAAATAGTAATTTTCTTAATATATAAAGAGCTTCTGAAAACAATAAGAAAAAGAACAACAGGGAGTTCCCACTGTAGCTCAGCAGGTTAAGAACCTGACTAGTATTCATGAGGATGTGGATGCAATCCCTGGCCTCACCCAGTGGGTTAAGGATTCAGCATTGCCTCAAACTGCAGTGTAGGGCACAGATGCACCTTGGATCCCATGTTGCTGTGCCTGTGACTGTGGCCAGCAGCTGCAGGTTTCATTCAGCCCCTAACCTGGGAACATCCATATGCCACAGGTACAGCCCTAAGAAGAAAAAGAAAGAGAGAGAGAGAAGACGGAGGGAGGGAGGGAGGGAGGGGACAACAGCCCATAGAAAAATGGGTAAAGGTTATGAACAATTTATAAAAAAGAAAATTCAACTGACTTAATGAAGTGAATATAACATTATTGGGTGTAATGATATTGATGATGGTATTAAACAGAGAGAAGATACTCAACATTCTCATCATAACAAAAATGCAAATAAAAAACACAATGAGGCATAACTTTTCAGCTGTCAGATTGACAAGATCAAAAATTTTATGATATATGGTGCTAGCAGGGCTATGGAAAACAGGCACATTCACATATTGCTAGTGAGAGCACATATTTCCCACAAACGCTGTGATGATCCATTTCACAATTCTATCAAAATTTAACGTACATTTATCTTTTAATCCAAAAATTCCACTTAGAGGACTTTATCCCAGAGAAATTCTTGCAAATGTAAGAAATAATGTTGGACAAGTTTATTTCATCATTTGTTTAAAAAAGCAAAACTTGGAAATATTTTAAACACCTAATTAGAAATTCATCCAATAAATCATGGATGTTATGGTCATGAAGCTGAATACTACATCCTTATTTGAAAGAAGGAGCCTACCTCAGATAACTTATATGGACTAATCTCCAAGGTATATTTTTGTTTGATTTTTGGCTTAGCACAACAGAGATTTATTGAGAGTTCTGGAGGGTAGAAGTCTGAAACCAAGGTGTTGGCAGGGCCCTAGCCCCGTGAAGGCTCCACAGAAGGATCTGCTCCATGCCAGTCTCCTAGCTTCTGGTGGTTACTGGTAAGTTCTCGGCATTCCTTGGCTTGTAGACCCATCACTCTAATTCACCCTTATCTTAATAAGGCGTTCTCCTCTCTGTGTGTATGTCTCCAAAATACATTTTTAGATGAAAAAGTAAGCTAAGGAACAGTGTGTGGTTTATGCAGTGAAAACACATGTATGCATGTGCTTGAATATAAATAAAATATCTTTGGACGCTATCTAAGAAGCTGGTAAGTAGTAGCTTCTGGGAAAGGAAAATGGGAGCTAGGAGAAGAGGTAGAAAAAAAGCTTATTTTGTACTGCATTTCCATTTGTGTACTATTCATAGCTATATTGAGATTTTCACAAACCATAAAATTCATGTACTTAAACTATGCACTTAAGTGGTTTTTAACATTATATTATAGAGTTCTGCAATGATCGCCAAAATCAAATTTTAGAACATTTTCAGCACTCCCAAAAGAAAACACAAATTCATAGCAATCATTCTCCATTCCCAGCTTCCCTACCCTCAGCCCCAGGTAACCACGAATCTACTTTCTGTCTCTATGGATTTGCCTATTCTGTACATTTAACATAAATGGAATCATAAAATATGCGGGTTTTGAGACTGGCTTCTTTCACTAAATAACATAATATTTTAAAGGTTCCTTCACACTGTAGCATGCATCAGTATTTCATTTATTTTTGTTGCTAAATAATATTCTAGGAGTTCCTGTTGTGGCTCAGTGGAAACGAATCTGACTAGCATCCATGAGGATACAGGTTCAATCCCTGGCCTTGCTCAGTGAGTTAAGAATCAGGCATTGCCATGAGCTGTGGTGGAGGTCGAAGATGAGGCTCGGATCCCGAGTTGCTGTGGCTGTGTCGTAAGCTGGCAGCTGTAGCTCCGATTCGACCCCTAGCCTAGGAACCTCCATGTGCCACACGTGCAGCCCTAAAAAAATAAAATAATAGTAATAACAATAATTGCGTTGTATGAATATACCACATTTTTTAAATCCACTCATCAGTTGATAGATGTTTATTTTTTTTCCACTTTTGGTCAATTATGAATAATGCTGCTATGAACATTTGTGTACAAGTTTTTCTGTGGATGTTTATTTTCATTACTCTTGGGTATATACCTAGCTGTGGACGTTCTACATTATATGGTAACTCTATGCTTAACTTTTTGAGGAACTGCCAGTTTTCCAAAGTGCCTACACCATTTTACATTTATTACTTTTAAAATTTTGAACCACATTCTAGTATTACCTCTCCAAAACAATTAGTAAAATATCATTAAATAATAAATTAGACTTTTACCCATTAACTTGGAGAGATTTTTTCTTTTTCCTTTTTTACAGCTGCACCTGCCTCCTATGGAAATTCCTGGACTAGGAGTCAAATCGCTGGATTTAGTCACATGGCTACCTCTAGCTGCAAGGTAAGCTCGGAAATATGAGGAAACGATTATCGTTATTGTGTTGGGTTAATCATGACCCCTTGCCAGGCTAAGCCCATGGCAATGCAAATAAAATCAGGATTCTACTAGCCAGGAAGAGTGGGAACACTGACACTGTATCTATACAAATGAAAGATTATAGGAGCGGGGAGAAATGTATGGAAGGATGCGAATCAGCGTGTAAACAATATTTGGAAGGGTGAAGGGAGAAGACAAGGGCACTGGTGGGTGGGAATATACTAGTGATGCATTAATTAAAGCAACAACTAAGGACTCCGATGAACGGACTTGTGGTTGCCGAGGAGGGGGAGGAGGGAGAGGGATGGACTGGGAATCTGGAGTTAATAGATGCAAACTATTGCCTTTGGAATAGATGAGCAATGAGATCCTGCTGTGTAGCACTGGGAACTGTATCTAGTCACGCATGATGGACCATGATGGAGGATAATATGAAAAAAAGAATGTATATATGTATGTGGGACTGGGTCACTTTGCTGTACAGTAGAAAATTGACTGAACGCTATAAACCAGCTATAAGGGAAAAAATAAAAGTCAATAAACAACCACCACCACCACCAGCACCACCACCACTAAGGACTCAGAAACAGAGCCCAGCAACTAGGACACATTCTAGCATATACTGAACAAAGCCAGCACGAGAAACACTAAAGGAGGATTTATAAGTTATCTCTTGATAACATTGGTTTAGAGTTACCAGTTTCTTAAGAATGAGGAATTGGAGACTTGGAGACACTGTCCTTGGATTTATATTGATAAGTAAATGGAAGAGATTTCTCAATTTTAAAAACATCAGTAGGAACTGCAAAAGGGTACACTTTGGAGCTCTGAAATCATTCTATAGGAAGACAAGAGGGGATAAAAGTGGGCATTTATATATTAATAAAAGCCTTAAAAGTTGAGGGCCAAAGACAACAAAGTAAAACTTGTCTAAGGGTTTTAACAGAGGGAAAGTATAATAGGTGTCACATGATTTCTCAATGGCAAGAGATCCTCGGAGGCCTCTTGGTCTGCTTTCCCCATCTGATCTTTGTTTTCTCTAAAAGCTGAGAGAGTCAGGGGCATGAGTTTTGGGTGACAGAACCAAAGCAGATGGGGGTGCAAAGACATTGGATGCCTCTGGGCCCCACCTGATATCTTCCCTTCCACATCTCAGATTCCAGCTCTGGGTTTGGTGGCTGGTTCCCTGACAGCTTCAACTCACCTCACTCTTACAGCATCCTGTCTCAGGTGTATACCTGATCCTTTGGTGTGTGCCCTGGGACTTCTCTAAAGCCGTGCATACCAGTAGGAGTTTACCTAGCCTCTACACATGTTACCGCAATCCGCTGTGTGACAGAAATGGCACATTCAGGATTAGGCAATCCAGAGAGTGCTGAAAAGACCTACACACAGATGGACAAATTCCCAGGCCACCTGACGGGGTTAGACCAATGCTTTGTCCTTCATTCAAACCTGTGATCCTGTGGAGAGGGGCCTTAGATACCACCAGATATCAGGAAAAAAATTATTTAGTTATTTATGTATGTATGTATTTTGTCTTTTTTGTCTTTATAGGGCCGCACTCATGGCACATGGAAGTTTCCAGGCTAGGGCTTGAATCAGAGCTGTTGCTGCTGGCCTAGACCAGAGCTACAGCAACTCAGGATCCAAGCTGTGTTTGTGACCTACACTACAGCTCATGGCAACGCCAGATCCTTAACCCATTGAGCGAGGCCAGGGATGGAACCCACGACCTCATGGTTCCTAGTTAGATTTGTTTCCGCTGCGCCATGACAGGCATTTAATATCCCACTTTGTGTTAGTCTTGTTATTATCATTGCTTTTGTTATTAAAACCAGCGATACAACATCAAATGAAAGAAATAATTGATAAGCTGGACTTCATTAAAATTTAAAACTTCTGCTCCGTGAAAGACACTGTCAAGAGAATGAGAAGATAAACCACAGACTGGGGGAAAATGTTTGCAAAAGAGCTGTCTGATGAAGGACTCTCATCCTTCAAAATATAGAAGATACTCTTAAACCTCAACAATAAGGAAATAAGCAACCCAATTAAAAAATAGGCTGAATAGACATCTCCCCAAAAGAAGATAGACAGATGGAAAGTAAGCATATGAAAAGATGCTCTCCATCGTATGGTATTATGGAATTACAAATTGAAACAACGAGATACCACTCTACACTTATCAGAATGGCCAGAATCTGGAATCCCGACAGCATCAAATGCTGACAAGAAGGTGACATGAGAGCAGCTCTCAAACGTTTCTGTTAGGGGTGCAAAGGGGTAACAGCTACTTTGGAAGACAGTTTGGCAATTTCTTAAAAAGCTAAACATATTCTTACCAGACGCTCTAGTAGTCAAGCTCCTTGGTATTCACCCAAATAAGTTAAAAACTTATGTCCACACAGGAGTTCCCGTCGTGGCGTAGTGGTTAACGAATCCGACTAAGAACCATGAGGTTTCGGGTTCAATCCCTGGCCTTGCTCAGTGGGTTAAGGATCGGGCGTTGCCGCGAGCTGTGGTGTAGGTTGCAGACTCGGCTCGGATCTCTCTTTGCTGTGGCTCTTGGCATAGGCCAAGTACTACAGCTCCGATTCGACCCCTGGCCTGGGAAACTCCATATGCCGCAGGAGCAGCTCAAGGAATGGCAAAAAGACAAAAATAAATAAATAAATAAAATTAAAAATAAAATAAAATAAAACATCCATGTGCTGATTTGTGCGTGGACTAAGTTTAAAAAAAAAAAAAACTTATATCCACACAAAAACCCACATACGGATGTTTAGAGGAGCTTTATTTTGGCATTTATATGCCAAAACCTTAGGAAAAACCAAGAGGTTCTTCAGTAGATGAATAGATAAATAAACTGGTACATTCGGACAATGGAAAGTTATTCAGCACTGAAAAGAAATGAACCATGAAAGCCGTAAAAAAGACACCAAAGAAACTTTAATGCATATTACTAAGTGAAAGAAGCGAATCTGAAAAGGCTGCAGGTACTGTATGATTCCAACTACATGTCCCTTAAAAGACAAATCTAGGAGTTCCTCTCGGGTCTCAGAGGTTAACGAATCTGACTAGTATACATGAGGATGTGGGTTCTATCCCTGGCCTTGCTCAGTGGGTTAAGGATCCGTGTGGCCCTAAGCTGGGGTGTAGGTCACAGAGTCAGATTGGATCCCGTGTTGCTGTTGCTGTGGCTGTGGGGTATAGGCTGGCAGCTATAGCTCCGATTGGACCCCTAACCTGGGAACTTCCTTATGCCGCGTGTGCAGCCCTAAAAAGACCAAAAAAAAAAAAAAAAAAAAAAGGCAAAACTATGGAGACAGTGAAAAGATGAGTAGTTACCAGCTGTTGGTGGAAGGAGGTAGGGATGAATAGATGGAACACAGAGGACTATTAGGGCAGCAAAATTGCTCTGTATGATACCGTCATGGTGGATACGTGTCCCTGTACATTTACCCAAATCCATAGAGTGTACACCACCAAGAGTGAACCCTAACTGTGGACTTAATGATGTGTCAATGTAAGTTCACCAAATGAACCAGGCAGGGGCTGAATGTGGATCGCAGGGGATCCCTACATGTGTGCCAGGGACAGGGAGTGGGGGAAGGCAGGAGAGGGATGTACTCTTCTGTACTTTCCACTCATTTGCAGCAAACCCACAACTGCTCTAAAATATAAAGTCTATTTTTAAAACTACAAAAGAGCCTTATATTTTACCCTCACATTCAGCTTCTTTGAAGCCCTGGAGCTATTTAGATATTAAGGAGCTCTTTCCTATAAGAGTCTTGGGTGACAGTAGAAAAGTACAGCTGCAAACCAAGTGAAAACAGACAAATGAGTCCACTGAATGAGTTCAACACTTCTGCTCCTAACCGACCATATGTCCAAAATTAAGCCACCTTCCTAGGGCCTTTCGCTTCAACCCGAAGATGAACATATTGGACCAGATGGTTCTAAAACCACCTGCACCTTGAAGTTGTGAGTCTTTCATTTTTTATTTTCCATTTTTTCTTTCTTTCTTTTTTTTTCTTTTTTTGTTTTTTTTTTTTTTTTGTTTTTTCGCCATTTCTTGGGCCGCTCCCATGGCATATGGAGATTCCCAGGCTAGGGGTCGAATCAGATCCATAGCCGCTGGCCTGCACCAGAGCCACAGCAACTTGGGATCCGAGCTGCATCTGCGACCTACACCCCAGCTCACAGCAACGCTGGATCCTTAGCCCACTGAGCAAGGCCAGGGATTGAACCCGAAACCTCATGGTTCCTAGTTGGATTCGTTAACCACTGAGCCACGACAGGAACTCCTCCATTTTTTTATTTCTATAGTTAGAAACTGGTAAGGTTTCAGGGCCAGTGTCACAATGCACCCAATTAATCTAGAGAGGACTTAACTTTGGAAGTCAGGCAGTTACTTGTACTGGATAAATAAGAGGAAAGATGTTGCAGGACCAGAGACATCATTGCTGTCAACTTGGCAGCACTCTCCTTCAAGGAGGAGAGATTCAGAGCTGATAGAAGATCCGCTGTGATTTACACAGAGAAGTTCTCAAGCATAGACTTCTCCCCCATAAGGGGAGAACTGAATGATTCACTATGGGTTTTCTGAAGGAATACAGCTAGAACACAAGACACAGAGAGAAGATCTTTGCGAAATAGAAGGAAAAGGCACTGTGAACATTTACCAGATTTTATATTCTTAAAAGGTAAGAAGGATTACATTGTGGTGATGGCGGAATAAAAACTAAACTAACCTCTGGATAAAATATAAAAAACAAATATCTGAATGCACTGGAGAAACCCAAAGCAGGTAAAACCCGAGAACTATCTCTCTTCTCCCTCCTCCAACCCCCAACACACACACAGCTTTTTGCCGGAGGGCAGGCCTTAGCTACCGTGCAGTTGGCTAATACTCAAACCGTCAGTCTCAAAGGCATGAATAATCAGAGGAGTTTAGGGTGACCAGAGCAGTTAGAAAGCAAAAAGGTGGGAGAATATCATGAAAAGAGATCTGCCGAGGGGAGCCCTAAATTTAGTGTATAAACTCTGCTCGGATCTCTGGCTGTCTCTGACCTACACACGCATGGGGTAGATTTCAAGCAATCCAACTAAGGATACAAGAACTGAACTGAGATTTCAGTTGCTGCCCATCACAGAAGAGATACAGTTTGGAGTTTGAATTCACCCAAATTAACTGCTCATTAAGCAAACAAAAAAATCAAGAATCTTCAGAGAAATAGATTGAATCCAGGGTCTTTACACCATATCATTCGTAAGATTCAGGCAATTATCCAAAATTACTAAACAACTTACAAAGACACAGGAAAATGTGATCCATATTAAAGAGAGAAGGTAACCAATGGAGATACAACCCCAAGATGATCCAGAAGTTGGGATTCTCAGACAGGATTTTAAGGCGGTATTATAACTATGCTCAGTAATATAAAGAAAAATATGCTTGTACTGAAGGAACAAATAGGAAATCTAGGAAGAGAAATAGAAACTATTAAAGAGAACCAAGTGGAAATTCTAGAACCAAAAATTAAAATCTGAAATTAGTTAAAAATGCAAGGCTGATTGAAGAAACAAAAAAGTTGGTGAGAACAGAAATACATCAACAGATACCACTCTGTGGGAACACAGAAGGGAAAAAAATTCAAACGTGAACAGAGCCTCAGTGATCTGTGAGAAAATATGGAAAAAAAATCTAGTATACATGTAGTTGGTACCCTAAAAAGAGAGGAGAGACAAAATGGAAAAAGAAATTTTTTGAAGAAACCAAAACAGGATATATAAAAGTAAACTACACAGGGAGTTCCCATCGTGACTCAGCAGAAACGAATCTGACTAGTATCCATGAGGACACAAGTTCAATCCCTGGCCTTGCTCAGTAGGTTAAGCATCCAGCATTGCCATGAGCTGTGGTTGCAGACATGGCTTGGATCTGGCATGTCAGCCTCTGGTGTAGGCTGGAAACTAAGCTCCAATTCGTCCCCTAGCCTGGGAACCTCCATATGCCTCCGACACTGCCCTAAAAAAAAAGTAAACTACTCATAGGCATATCATAGTCAATCTGCTGAAAACGAAAAATAAAGAATCTTGAGCAGCCAAAGATAAATGCGTATTACATGTAGGGAACATGCTACAAATGATCTCTGGCTTATCATTAGGAAAAATGGAGGAATCAAATCTTTTAAATACTGAGAGGAAAAAAATGCCAACGCATAATTCTATATCAACAAATATCCTTCAAGAGTAAGGCAAAATGAACATTTTCCTCTAAGTAAAGGTAAGAGAATTTCCACCAGCAGAACTGCACTACAGAGCATCCTAAAGGAAGTTCTTCAGGCTGGAGGGAAACAATGCTGGATAGAAAGTCTCCATTAAACTTGTCATTAATGATGTAAAAGACTTGACTGAACATCACCATCATGGATGTAATAAAATATTACATAATCATTGGTGCTGCTCACCAAATATTTCTGCTTTTCCTCCTTTTAGAATTGCCGGTTCCCCTTAGTGAAGTTGGGTGTAGTCATATAACTTTCTTCAGTCAACAACATGTGGCAGAAACTTTATCAAAGTGTATAATTTGCCTCATTTTTTTTCCAGCCCTAGCAGTCATGAAAACACAGAGATAGCATAGACCCAACCAACCTTCAATGGACAAGTAGTATGAATAAGATTTTGGGGGTTGTTTGTTACCACAGCATAACCTAGCCTATCCTGACTGATACAGAAATTAGTACCTAGCAAATGCTAACAACACAAAAGAAAATGCATGGCACTGGCTTACAGGCAGGCATTCAACTGTATAGAAACTGTATAATTGGTGCCTTGAAGGTTGATGTGGATTGGCGTGGCTTGCAATGACAAAACATGGTAACACTAGCTCCTGTGATAATGTGGAAGGTGGATAAATTATCTAATGAAAACTTTTTCCTTCTGACATGGAAACCAGCAGGCAATTTTTAAGATAGTGGTCAAGCTATCAGCACAACCTAACAGTGAGGGTATGTGAAACCTGACAGACATGAGAAGTAAACTTTTTTTAAAAACACTGAGATTTGGGCTTTTTGTTATTGCAGCAGAAGTCAACCCATTCCAGGAGTTCCCATCATGGTGCAGCAGAAACAAATCCGCCTAGGAACCATGAGGCTGTGGGTTCCATCCCTGGCCTCACTCAGTGGGTTAAGGATCTGGTGTTGCTGTGGCTGTGGTGTAGGCCAGCAGCTATAGCTCCAATTCGACCCCTGGCCTGGGAACCTCCATATGCTGCAGGCACGGCCCAAAAAGGAGAAAAAAAAAGGCCAACGTAGTCTGACTGTTAACAAACAGAGAAACAACAGTTGCCCCCTTGGATCATTTACCCGGTCATGCTCAGGAAGATCTGCTCTGAGCGGTGGGTAAACCACTCCGTGTTCTCCTTCCCACCAATGGAGCAGAGGCAGGACTGTGGGACCATCTATCGCTGCTTGCAAATTAGAAATAATCTCACTTCCAACAAAAAGCTGAAAGCCACATTCAGGATTATCCTGGATAAAGAATGAAAGGCAGAGGAAAATCCACCTGACAGGTGTCCAAATTTGATATCTTGAAACTTCTTTTCTCTGTGTTGACAAGAATGAAAATAAGAGCCTACCCCAACACATTGCCCACACTGGTAGGTTCCAGAACAATGATACATTGTGTGAAAAGAACAGACAGGACAGGAGTTCTCATGGTGCAGTGGAAATGAATCCAACTAGAATCCATGAGGATTTGGGGCATCTGGCCTTGCCATGAGCTGTGGTGTGGGTCGAGATGCAGCTGGGATCCCAATGTGGCTGTGGCTGTGGTGTAGGCCAGAGGCCGTACCTCCAATTTGAACCCTAGCCTGGGAACTTCCATGTGCTGCAGGTCCAGCCCTAAGGAAAAGAAAATAGGCAGTACAATCGCATAAACCGTGTGATCCCATCTTTGTTGTTAAAATATACCTCTGTACAGATTTATAGTCTTGAAACACACTCTGAAATGTCAGCAGTTGGCTTCCTCTAGGATCATGGGTGATCTCTATTTTTTATTTTATCTGTACTTTCCCAGTCTTCGAAAATCATTGCATAGTATTTGTGAAATAAAAGCTTTAAGAAAAACCAAACAAATGCAACCAATACAAAAGGTTGGAAGGGAGGAAGTCAGAAAAGTCAGGAATCAAATGAATGTTATCTAGGAAAAAGGCACAACCGCCCTTAGAGCCTGGCAACGTTTTGTGAGTACACAGGTAATGACTTTGCCTTCTCTGGTCCTGTGCAGCTACCAAGAGAAGGATATATGTTATTATGAATTATTGAGCAGGACATTTTCAAGATTCAACAGTGTGCAAGACAAACATTTCTGGAGTTCTGTCAGCCTCAGGTCTCTGGACAGCAAGATAGTTCTACCTTAACTTACCTTTTAGTGGCACATAGCATTTTAACACCCAATGTGAGCATTCTTCTTAAGGTTCCCACCAGCCCTGTGCATGAAGTTCAAGTACTTGAAAATACAACGCAGCACTAACCTGGGAGAGGCCAACTTTGGAGGGAAACAAAGATTTGAGTGCTCCTGGGTATTTTATGGGTTATCATCAAAGCCACCTCTTTGGAGTTCCTGTTGTAGCACAGTGGTTAACGAGTCTGACTAGGATCCATGAGGATGTGGGTTCGATCCCTGGCCTTGCTCAGTGGGTTAAGGATCCAGCGTTGCCGTAAGCTGGGGTGTAGGCCGAAGACGCAGCTTGGACCCTGTGTTGCTGTGGCTGTGGCATAGGCCGGTGGCTACAGCTCCAATTCGACCCCTAGCCTGGGAATCTCCATATGCCGCAGAAGCGGCCCTAGAAAAGGCAAAAAGACAAAAAAAAAAAAAAAAAAAAAAAAAAAAAGCCACCTATTCAGTACTCAATGAACATTGTTCTTTCCAGACTTCAGGAAAAAACTAAAGCAAAGAAACCAAGTCTAGAATTCTAGGTCTTGAGTCTTCCTACGGAGCATCTCTTAGAGAAGAGTTCATTTTCACCACCAGCCAACTGTGATCGTGCCTGAACTCCTTCCCCTTAGTCTCAATTTCTTCCCCATAAATGGAGGGGACAGAAGATGACCAAGGAGGGAGTTGGCATGTTGCACTAGTCAACCTTCAAGATCTCATCTGGCTCCAGCATTCTGCACTTTCAGGACCCTGAGAAGTACATACACATCCCTTGAGTTGCCAATCCTGGAATTCTTGTGTGTGTGTGTGTGTGTGTGTGTGTGTGTGTGTGTGTGTATGTGTGTGTCTTTTGTCTTTTTAGGGCCGCACCTGTGGCACATGGAAGTTCCCAGATGAGGGGTCCAATTGGAGCTGTAGCTGCCGGCCTACTGCAGCGCAGATCCGAGCTGCATCCACCACCTACACCACAGCTCATGGCAATGCCAGCTCCCCAACCCACTGAGCAAGGCCAGGGATTGAACCTGAAACCTCATGGTTACCAGTTGGGTTCGCCAACCACTGAGCCATGACGGGAACTCCCAGTCCTAGAATTCTCTTTCATAGTTTGCTGGCTAAAGAGGGCTTTCAAAAAGCTGCAGTAGGAGTTCCTGTCATGGCTCAGCAGAAATGAATCTGACTAGTATCCATGAGCATGCAGGTTCGATCCCTGGCCTTGCTCCCCAGATCTGGGATCCCGCATTGCCATGAGCTGTGCTGTAGGTCGCAGACACAGCTAGGATATGGCATTGCTGTGGCTGTGGGGTAGGCCGGCAGCTGTAGCTCCGATTCGACTCCTAGCCTGGGAATTTCCATATCCTGAGGGTGCGGCCCTAAAATAAAAAAGCAAAAAATAAAATAAAATAGAAATCTGCAATATGTGATGCTCCCAACACAAGTCTTAATAATTAAAAAGTGAGGTGGAGCTGTGTTGACCAAGATGCAAAACAAAAATCCATTTGTAAAAGAAATGGGCCCCATTCACAGACATAAATCATGCTTCCTGCAAATATATTTCCTGCTGCACTTTCCCTCCAAGCTTTGTTGTTCGTTTTTCTCACCATCAATAAGCAAGAATTGTTTGTTACATATGTAATAACTTATAAGCCATTGTGCTCTCTAGTTAAGGGGCACATATTCTTTCCACCTGTTCTGATTGTCATTGGTGTTACTAAAGGGAAAAAAAAAAAAGGCTTTCCACGTGGGTTTATTCAGAGAGAGTTAACATCTGATTTTACATGGAACTATTTAAAAGAAAAAGAGCAACATGGCCTGAAGCGCTTCTAGCATAGGGTGTGGAAGTATTTGATGTCCTGGTGCTTGTTCATGAAAGAATGTTGTTTTGAAATGAGCAGTGAAGTCGGAGATGGGGCGGGGGGAGAAATCCAAAGAAAGTTCCTGTTGAGACAAAATCAAATCAACCCACCACCACCCTCCCCAAACACTTCCCTTTGGACCACTGGCTGCCTTGGCTCTCTGCCCACCATCTGTGCCCAGGGAGGTTCCAGCCTTGCTGCCTGCAGTGACGTGTGACCATGGGCTTGTCCGAGTCAGGGCATTGAAAAAGGTCATTCGTGTATTGGGTACAGAGGCCACCCCCTGTGGCCTGGAACACACCTCCCCGTCAGGGCAACCGAACACAAATCACAATCGTCCAACTCAGCTTTAGCTGACCCACCTTGCCCCCCAAAATAGGACCCCCTCACCTTAGAAGGAACCCCCCCACCGCCGACCTCCTAGCCAGCTGTGCCCTGTCGCCTCTTCTAACCTCTATAAAACTCCCCTGTTGTCCAAAACCCCCTGGGAAGGGTGCCCCACTGCTGGTGAGGCACTGGACTCCCCCAGTCCATGGATTGTTTTTCCCTTGAATAAAGGACGTCCACCTCATTACCAAATTGTTCAACGTTTGTCATTTCACAGCACGGATGGGTAGGAGGAGAGGCGTTGCTCGGTGGCAAACCAGTCACAGAAGGTGCTCTGCAAGATGGCATCACCCAGGTAGCAGGGCTTCCCTGGGAAACCACAGGTCTGTGGGTTATTTTCCTTAAAGCCAAATAAAATGTCTTTCAAGCCCCTAGGTCGGGCTGGGACTGAGACGAAGTGAGCAAGGCACTCCCCTGGGGCACATTTCAGGGTGTGCCCAAAACTCAGCCAGCAAGATGATTCCTATTTTAATGCAGTGTTTTAAGAATCATAAATTAAGGCCAAGCAAAAATCCATGATGAATGAATTATCCACATTTTAAATAAAGACAGGATCCGTCACAATGCACTGGCTCGGTCATGCTGGAGCCTGGGGCAAAAGGAATCATCAGGAATATACCAGCTCTGTCTTTATTTCAAATCTTGGTACTTGTTCATCATAGGTTTTTGTATTTCGATTGTTTACATCTTGCATTAAAATATGATTTCTCTTGATGCGACAGTTTGGGGTTCATCCTGAAATGAGTCCGAGGCAGGGCCTCACTCACCTCACCCTGTCCCAACCTTGAGTTCCACGCTTTGCACTCACAGGATGGGCCTCCATCCGCCCTGCCACACTTCCAGGAGTCACCTTTCCCAGATGCCGGAGGAACACAGGGCTGTGAAGAACCTGTTCCCTGGTCAGTGGGCACTGCAGCCCGTCCCTCTGCTGTTACTTATCTCCTGTGTGTGTCCGGCCCAGCCTCAGGCCTCTCTCGAATGCCGCAGCCTGAAATCGCACCAGGTTTTCCCAGCCACAGTATTTTTTTTTTTTTTTTTTTAATGGCATCACCCTTCACATATGGAAGTTCCTGGGCTAGGGGTTGAATCGGAGCTGCAGCTGCCAGCCTCCACCACAGCCACAACGCCAGATCCAAGCCATATCTGCAAGCTATGCCACTGCTCATGGCAATGCCAGCTCCTTAACCCACTGAGCCAGGCCAGGGACCAAACCCGCATCCTGATGGATACTAGTCCAGTTCTTAACCCACTGAGCCACAACGGGAACTCCCCAAGCACACCATTGTATGCGGCCAACTTTTACTTACTTAAGGTCTTGGGCAGAGAAGATCAGGGAGGCAGGAGGTGATCACGGTCGATAATTACTGCACTGGCAGGAAACAACTTCATACTGAAAATTTCTCATCCTTAGTTTTCCTACATCTCAGCCGTTGCCTGCCTCGGGCCTCCACGGGTCCTGGCAACGGTAGACATTCCTGGCGGCGGGAGGAGGGGTTCCTTCACTCCCATCTCTTTCCAGGACTGCAAACTCCTCCTCAACGTCTCAGCAAGTAAGTCCGGACATCCTTTCACTTGTCTACGGTGCACAGCGGACCTCCTCTTGTCTCAACCTCTTCATCTAGGTCATGCTCCAGGGCCATAGCCCTTCCCCATCATGCAAGCGCATTTAAGGGGTCTCTCCAAATACCAGAAGCTTTTCTCCTCTGTGTGGAAATCTCCCAAGGGGCCAGCCGGCTGCCACCACAGCGACTTTTAAGCCCACCTTCTTTTTCCCCTTCCATCAAATATAGGTCTTAATGGCCTGTGCACAGGCCTGAGAGTCATGTGCAGTAGGGGCTGTGTCTAGTTCATCTCTGTCCTCAGCTCCACCTCCAGGCCTGGCCTGGGGCAAATGATGGAGGAAGGGGCTCAAAGCTGCCACATCCATTGCTGCCTGGGCAGGCAGGCCAGGGCTGGGAAGTCACACCCAGGCACACAGCTGCCATGCTGCTGATCCTAAGTTCCCCATTGTGGCAGAGGGGAACCAAACCTGACTAGTATCCATAGGGACTCGGGATCAATCCCTGACCTCGCTCAGTGGGTTAAGGATCTGGTGTTGCCGTGAACTGTGGTGTAGGTTGCAGATGAGGCTCAGATTCCATGTTGGTATGGCTGTGGTGTAGGTGGTGGCCGTAGATCTGATTGGACCCCTAGCCTCAGAACTTCCATATGCTGCAGGTGCAGCCCTTAAAAAACAAACAAACAAACAAAAAAAAAAAACCCTCTCTGGTTCCAGAGCCCCAAGGGGCTTCCTGGAAGAATCTAGTTCCAGCCCCTCCTCCCTAAATATTGCTTGTGCCCCACCCCCTTCTGCTCCCCCACATCAAGGCTCCTCCCTAGAAATTGCTCTTGATTCCACATCAGAGCCGTAGCCCTGAGACTGCACGGGCAGAGAAAGGAGCGAGGAGAACATGTATTGGAATCCCAGCTCCCCTTGTGCCCAAGGAGCCAACCTGTGTCCGTTTCATCTCCCCAGGCCTCAGTTTCCACCGCTGCGGAGTAAGGAGCATAATAAATAGTACCCCCTCTGATGTCCTCGCTGTGGGGCTTAAGGGAGCCATTCCACGCTTCGCACTCAGCGCAATGCTTGGCACACGGTAAGCACGCATGCACGACAGTCACCTCTCTGACCCCCTGGCCTGCGGGGGCGGGGGGGGGATATTTTTCTGGATGAAGAGGACAGACGGAGCAGCTGGTCCTCAGATTGTGCCTGAGACCCTGTGCTGGGATCCCATTGACACTTGGTTGCACAGGGCCTTTCCATTCCCAGCAGCACGAGAGGGACTGGAATCCCTCTGCTCAGAGAAGGAGAATCTTGAGGTTTTCAAGTGTAAATGACCTTCAAGGCTGGAGCAGTCGAGTCAAGTGTGCACACACACATCTCTTGAAACAGATCCCTGTCTCAGAGGCAAAGCCCCAGCTCCCACCCCCCAGCCTGGGCCCGGACTGGAGTCTGTGTAGTGACAGTAATGCAAAGAGGCAGAAAGCCTGCCTTCTTAAGTGTTTGCATAAAACTTGGGCTTTAGAGCAGTTTTAGTTTCCAGAAAAAGAGCCTTTGTGGATGCGCTGGGTCATAATGCTGTTTCAAAACATGCCTCACACCCTGTCTGGAAGAGCGCCCCCAGGGAGGGCGAGGTTCCTGCAGGATACTTCACAGGAGGACGGGAAGGGGAACGCTCTGTCCTCCAGGTTGGTGAGAATTCCTCGATTTACTTAAGCCCCAGGGACCAGCTCCGGCTGTTAGACCCACCTCGTGTTCTATCCCCAGCCCCACCTTCCTGCCCCCCCATCCTTTACTGGCTCGAAAGATGCTCTCAGAGTCCAGAGCCTCCACGTGGGTCCCCCAAGGAACAGCTGGGACTCAGCCAGCCAGCACCATCACTTCCCAGGCAGCAAACAGGACCCCAAGACGCCGACTGACATAAGCTTTCCAAAACTCTCCGGAGCCAGCTGGCCTTCCCTACTTCAGAACCAAATGCCAGGAAACTCTGGCTGGCCCGCCAAGTCCCCAGAACGGCGGGATGGAGGACTTGCTGACATGTGCCTTCGTCCTTCATTGGTCTGCTCCCCTCGCTCCCCGCCCTCCCCACCTGCACCAAGCACCGCGGCTCAGCAGAGCTGGCTGGGTCCATGCAGCGCTTAACACGAGGCTGAGAAAGCCAGCTCTGGCAGATTGCTGGATTCCTGCAAGGCCCATTCTCCACATGTGGCTGGCAATACACTGGATGGATGGTTCTGCATCCAAGCAGCCATCCCACATCCCGCTCCTTGTCAAAAAGGCAAGGCCGTAGCTCGTGGCTTGGTGAAAGCCGTGCTCCGTAGCCTCCCAGGATACACTCTGCTTCTCTGCTCCCTTCTTCCCAGGGCTGCACCATCACAACCTCCATGGCCCAAACAGATCTGGAACACCTTAGGCCCCCGCTTCCATCTGTGTCACAGCCCATCGGTGTCACGTACAACAACCAAGAGCAATTGAGAGGAAAGCAAAGTCTTCCTCGGCGTCTCCGAGGAAATCGCCGAGGAAATTCCAGGCTTATCGGCGGCAACACTTCTTGACACTCATTCCTCCATCTTTCACCCCACTTCTCGCTTCTCCCTCCGTCTCTCACACCAAAACAGCTTTAAGTTTTTTTCTCCTCTCTCTATACTCTCCAAACCTCCCCTGCTACCTTGCCTGATCTGCTTCCACGGATCCAGTCTTTCCTTCCATCCTAAGAATCTTTCCTGCAAAATCTCCCTAGTGAGGGCCGCTCCTGCAGCTAATTCTAATCCCCATATCAAAAGGCTCAAGAGCCTTGACGGCAGGCTCCGAATTTTCCAGCTCCCCACCCCGTGACTCCCAATTTACATGAACAATCTCGCCTGTCTTTACTGCTGTCACCCCTTAACCTGTCATGTACAAGCATGTTTTTCTAATGATGCAAAAAGAGCCAAACACCTCCTTTCTAGAAACTTACGGAAGGTTAAGCATTTGCTCAGCCATTAAAACTGTGTGTTAGAGCAATTTACATTTGTACTTGCAAGGACAACGTAACTAGCCTGGTAGAGAGCGTTTTACAGCATTTCTCCACTAATTCAAGCAGGCCAAAAGGAAGTACCACTGGCCATCTAGAACGAGTCTCCCTGATCTTTCTCCCTCTACCAAAGAAAAGGAAAGAAAAGAAAAAAACAGAAACAAAAAACACCTCTACCATCCCAGTCCCAACCTCTGGCTCAGGCTCACTTTAAGCGTCTGGGGAGACCCAGCCTCAGTGAGGAGCAGGGACATCCCAGGACTGAAAGCTTGCATGGCTCACATCGTCAAAGTCTGGTGTTCCTGTGAGTTTTGACTTGAGCTGAGGTCAGTGCAGGATGAGGGTGGGAAACATGCGTAAATGCTGACTGCCTGGAAGGTCTTTTCCATTTTGTCGTGTCGGCCGTGGGTCAGAGCGTCTCAGGGAATAAGCTGTAAGTGGAGGTGAGTCTTTCCATATGTCTCGCATGAAAATTGAAAATGATCAGCTAATGTAGTCCAGAATCCCTGCGAAAGATTTTTATTGTTTTGAAAGAGAAAAGGAAAAATGTAAGCCAGGTTGAACGTCACGGGCTTTCTAATCCAAATGAGCAAAGGAGGAGAACAAACTCACCCCTGAAATTTTTTTTTTTTTTCTTTTGACTGCAGCATGCAGTGGCTTAATGTGGGACCTAAGTTGCCAGATGAGGGATCAAACCCAGGCTGTAAGAGTGAAAGCACTGAATCCTAACCGCTAGACCACCAGGGAACTCCCCTCAGCCCTGAAATTAAGTCGAAGAGAGAGCTCAGTGGGCAATAAGTGGGGCTTTGAGTCCAAGTTAATAAGCACAATCGGATGGGGGAATAGGAATTCCAAAGCTTCCCTTTGACGGGAAGAGAGGGGCTGGTGAACTCCTGAGAGACCATTTGAAATAATTTTCTCAGTACTAGGGAATTTAATGTATATTGTACAAAAAGGTTGGGGAAGCCATTCTCTACCAGGACTGGCACTTCACAGTGGACTAGCTGACGATATTCCCCTATTCACCAGCAGAATTCCTCCCACAGATATATGATATATTCCACTGTTAGAGATTCTTTCCTTTGGAGTAAACATTGTTAACAATCATGAGTAGAGGAGTTCCTGCTGTACCATAGTGGGTTAAGACTCCAACTGCAGTGGCTTGGGTTGCTGCAGTGGCTTGGGTTGCTGCAGGTTTCCATAACAGACCAATCCCTGGTCTGGTGCAGTGACTTAAGAATCCAGCATTGCTGCAGCTACAGCATAAGTCACAGCTGAGGCTTGGATTCGGTCCCTGACCCAGAAACTTCCATATGCCTTGAGTGTGGCCAAAACAAAAAAGCAGTCTTGAGTAGAGAACACATTTCTTCCAAATCCCCCAAAGACTAAGAGTTACATTTTATTTTCAGCCTATTGTGGTGCCTCTACAGGAGCATAAGGGGCTATTTAGTTTCAGAATGACTCGGGTAATTATTTTTATTTCTAATTACAAGTGTGATACATGCTATACTGAATGAAATGATGTACTGTCTTGGATTTGCTTTAAAATAAGACAAAGGTGAGAGAGTAGGTGGGGATACAGATGAAACAAGACTGGCTATGAGCTGATAATGGTTGACGCTGACTGATGGGAGTTCATTATTCTATACTCTCTACTCTCGTAATGAAAATGTTTGCAATTTTCCATAACAGAAAGTATATTTTTAGAAAGGAAGAAAATAAGACCACAATACAAAATACACTTTTGTTGCTTATCCAAAATTATTAAAAATTATTGAAAATGTTTTAACCTGGAATGTTAATCATCTATAATACTATTTCCCCTCCCCATCCAGAGATTACTGCTGTAAATAACTAGTATCTGAAAAAAGATTTTTTTTTTCAATCCCAGAATTCTAAAGTCAAAAAGAGCCTTAGGGAATTCCTGTTGTGGCTCAGCAGGTTAAGAACCCTACTAGCATCCATGCGGATGCGGGTTCAATCCGTGGCCCCACTCAGTGGGTTAAGGATTCAGCATTTGCCTTGGGTGGCAGTGTTGGTCACAGACACGGCACAGATCTGGTGTTGCTGTGGCTGTGGCATTGGCCGACAGCTGCAGCTGCAATTTGATTCCTAGCCTGGGAACTTCTATAGGCTGCAGGGGCAAAAAGAAAGGAAGGAAGGGAGGGAAGAAGAAAAAGAAAGAAAAAGAAAGGCAGAAAGAACCTTAGAAGCTATCTAAGGATGACCAGCATCTTCACCTGTGAGGGAGCCGAGGGCTAGAGGTTAGGGTAGATGAGGGTGAGATGGGCTCCAGAGTGGAGTCCAGGTCTGCCGCCCTGTGCCCAGTCTCCCCTGAGCCTGGCAGAGGTGGTTTTTCTCAAGCCCACACTTGGCTACTTCCCTAGCTCACAGTCTTTCTATGCTAAGCAGCAAGAGACATACATGACAGTCAAGCCAAAGGATGAGGGCTTTGCATCCCAAACAGGAAGTAGATTCCACAGAGCCCTGTGATGAAGGCAGGAGACCAGCTCCCATTTTCCTCCATGTGGGGGCTAAAAAGGCTGTTTATGCTCTTTGCAGAGATCAAAGTGTGAACTCATATCCCCACCACAACCCCTGGACACCCGTGAACAGTTCCATTTGGCAGCTGTAGTGATCGTTAGCATAAGACCTGTTGAAACCGGGAAGTTTAATTGGGAAGGAAAAGCAAATCCCAACCCTTTGACTCCAAGTGTCCTGATCTTGGGTAAAGAGGAGGAAAAGAGCTAAGGTAAACCTCAGGGTCACCCCACCTGGATGGAGAGACCCAACAGCAGGGGTGCCATCAGTCTTGCTCCCCTGCCACTTCTTAGGTCCACGCGACCAGATTCCAGGGCTGTATCTGCCAAAAACCTGAGATTTCAGTAAAGTCGGAAAAGAGCTATCAAGCTCTATGATATAAAGGCCACCCCAGAGGTCACCTTGTGCCCCACCTCGCCCCCACGTCATACCAAAGCCAGCTAAAGCTCCCCTCCAGATACGCACCCATGTCTCGCCTCTTAAGATCCAAAGGAGCCCTTCATTCAATTATCCTTAACTAGCCATCCTCATAAGAAGTTCACATGCGACCTACAGGCTTTGCAGGATGGACAGAAGCACGAAGGGCAATTGCTCTAGAGATTGCATTTCAGCATTTCAGTCAAAGTTGCTACAAACAGTAGCACTCACTGACCATGATAATGTATGTATTAGTTTCCTGTTGCTGCTGTAACAAATTATTCCAAACGTAGTAGCTTAAGTTTATTATCACATAGTTGTAGTTATCTACTACTTCTGGTGGGCTTGACTGGTTCTTCTGCTTCACATCTCTCAAGGCCATAGTCAAAGTGTTGACCAGCCTGGGTGCTTATCTGGAGACTCGAGTTCATACAGTTGTTGGCAGATCAGTTCCTTGCAATTGTAAGGCTGAGGTCCCCATCTCCTTGCTGGCCGTCAGCTCTCAGCTCCAACTTAAGGCTTGTCTTGTCACATTGCCAGGTGGACCAAATCTGCTGCACCAGCCTCCCTGGCAGGAGACACTGGTGGATGGGATGCCACAAGCTGAGCAAGGCCCATTCCCTGCCTTTAAGCGGCTACCATGGAGAGGGAGGCAGACAAAGAGAGGGACACAGATGGAGGTGGCACCTGCAAACCCAGATGAAAAGAACATGCAGTTTTCCTCTTTCAGCAAATAAATTGAATTTAAAGCATGGTCCCCCATTCCCTTTCTTCCTGGTGCTTCTGAAGTCTTTTTGTGGGGGAGCTTATGAGACCCAGGCTCTGAGAAAGGGGGCATATCAGGTCCAGGGCATTACCTGCTTGTGATGGAATCACCTGAGAGCGTTCCACTACCCCACTGGTGTCAGTCCCTGTGGCTTCCTACTGAATCCTTCCTTGTTCCTTCCCAAGAGCCTCTTGTGAGTTTGTATTGATTTGGGTTTCTCCAGAATTAGACCACACGATAGTTTATTTGGGGGTGATCCCCCAAACCACTAGGGGAGTACAGGAGTGAGACAGAGAAGGGAAGGAAGCTGACACAGAGTGTGTTATCACAGTGCCTGGTGGGCAGGTGGAGCTCAGTCTTGCCAGGGAACCCTGGGAAACCTGTAGAGTGATTCCACCTAAAGGGCAAGAGAGCTGGGGTATTGATCCACCAGCTCCATCAGTCATGTGGTCAGGGCTGCTGTGGTATCAGTTTCCTGGCACACTGACCTGCCATGTGCATGGGCAGAGCCACCAGAGCAATCCCTCTGGCAAAGAGACACGGGGGCTGGCAGCTGGCAGTCATGCCAGCAAGCAAGGAGAAGGTACACCCAAGGGCCCCAGGGGCTGGGGGACGCCGACTGCTTCTGCTTCAAGGCCGAATTCTGTGTGTCCCCGAGACTGGAAACTAACTCTGCAAGGCTGTCTAAGGCCTCTTCTGCTTAGACCCTCCTGCAGCTGGTCTGCCACCGGGCTCTCCAAGCTCACCCAGGACGCCAAGCTCCAGAGCCCTCTGTGTGGGGACCAGAAGTTTCCCACCTACCATGGGGCAGGACCACGGCCCCCTCTCAAGGGCCCATCAGCTTCTACACTTCCATCTTCATCATCTCTCCCTCTGCCTTCCCCCGACCTGGCCTGAGGACCTGCCATCTGACCGCAGGGATGCCAAGACATCCGCTTTCCCCAGTGCATAGTCATCTGAAGCTATTGCTTTTGCCAGGGACCTGCCCATCACCCCCAGAGGTAGGCAGTCACCTCGGCAACTCAGGACCCAAGTAGCCAGCCCTCTTTCTCCTGAAACACAGAGCTTAGGAAGCATGTACAAGGAAATACAGGAAACCCTTTAGAGGACGTGCCCCCGAGTAGCCAGAACCCAAGGCAAATACATCGTGGGCCACTGCGAAGTCAGTCCTTCCAGGAGAAGAGTTGAATCCCACTGGGGGCAACCAAAGAAAGCTGCCGGGAAAGAGGTGGGAGGTGCCGTGGGCCTGGAGGGATGCGGGAGCGCCCAGCCCTTAGAGCTAGAGGTGCATCAAGACAGGCGCATCAAGGCGCTCTTGCCCTCTACACCCCCCGCCCCCCCAGGCCTGTGCTTAGGGCGCCAGGGCAGGGGGAGCGAGAAAGGAGACCCCACACGCCTGGGAATGTCAGGCCAAGGTCGGACTTCCCAGAATGACGGCAGGGCGGGAGCCATGGAATATTTGGGAGGAAAGAAGTGATGTGATAAGATACAGTAGGCCAGTGGGATGACACAGCGAAAAGGCTTTTGTCCCCAGACGCTGGCTCCAAGGAGCTGTGTGTGCAAAGGTGGGGGGGGGGGTGGAGGGGGGTGGAAATGAAGAGAGAAGACAAAAATCAGAAAGAAATCTGAGAGATCAACCAAGCCAGAGAGGCTTTTGAAGCCGTTTAGGGGTCCTCCAGTTTCTCAAGTGACAAGGAGGAGGGGGCGCCCGCCCCGCTCACGGAGGCCCGGGGCGCGGGTGCGGACCCCGCGCTGAGCTCCGCTCCCGCGGCCAGGACGCCAGGTGAGGCCCGCGCCCCTGAGTGAGTGGCTCTTGTGAAAAGATTGTAAGAGATCGCGAAGAGCCCGACTCGGCCGGCTGTTCTAAGTGAATTCACCCTCCCAGGTGGGACTGACAGCGCTGGGATGCCCGCGAGCGGAGAAATTGTCAGAGAGGGAGGTGAGCGAAGGTGATAATTGCTGCGAGAATGGAAGCGGAGTCCGCCCCAAAGCCGGCATCGTGGCTTCGGAGAAAATAAGAAGGTCTGAGTTTGCTGGTTGTTCACACTCAGAAGGGAAAGCCAGAAAACTTCCAAACATCTGGCTCTCAGCGCACAAAACCCCCACCCGGCTCGCGGGGACCCTATTTAGTAATGTTCTGGCTCCATCTACAGCCTGCAGAGGGATCCTCGCCGCGAGACTCAGCAACAGCCGAGCCTAGGAGCCTCCCTCGCTCAGGGCAACGCATGTTAATCAAGCCTTTGCCTGTCTGTGCGTTTATTCAAGGCAGACCTGGAACGATGCTGGAAGTTATTTATTTCAGGCTGCGTCTACAACAGCAGCTGTTCAGATTATTCTAGAGCCCTTTCAGCCAAAATTGGTTTGGAGTTTCTATTTTAAACCACTGTTTGTTATGAATTGAGTTTTTTGTTTTTACTTTTTTATCCTATTTTAACAATGGACCGCGTAAAAGCCCTCAAAATAGCAAGAGCACATTTTCTTTCATTCATTCAACAAACACTCAGCCCCTCCCCTGGGTCAGGTTCTGTGATAAGCACAGGATAAGTCAGGTCTGAATATATCCCATAATTTGCTCATCAGAGAGAACTTTTGCTGCTTCCTCTGAAGTGTTTCTACACAAGTCAAGGAAGAAGAAGAAGAGCCAAGGTCACCAGTGGATGATGGAACAACTTTCGTACAACAGGGAAAATAAAATCCTTTGGCTCATGACAAAATGGAGGCTGGACGTCAGTTCTGTAAAAGTCAGTAAGGTTTTTTTCCCCCATTGGAAGTGTAATTAGCTTTTTTCTTATTAAAAAAGTAATAGGGAGTTCCCATCATGGCACAGCGGAAATGAATCTGACTAGGAACCATGAGGTTTCAGGTTCGATCCCTGGCCCCGCTCAGTGGGTTAAGGATCTGGTGTTGCCATGAGCTGTGGTGTGGGTCACAGACCTGGCTCAGATCCTGCATTGCTGTGGCTGTGGTATAGGCCAGCAGCTGTAGCTCCAATTAGACCCCTAGCCTGGGAACCTCCATATGCTGCAAGTGCAGCCCTAAAAAGCAAAATCAGCAGCAGCAGCAGCTTTGTGTAGAAAACTTGGAAAACCAGGAAAAAAGGAATAGAAAAATTGAAGACATTCATAATCCCATTAGCCAAAGATCACCACGGTCACTGTTTAAAGTGGTTCTGCTCTACTGCTATCTTTATAAAACTGGTACTGAATTTTCACTAACCCATCGGAGATAAAGTCTCCTGTGTCCCCCTGCGTGTTCTTTGGACATGATTTTGAATGGCTGCAGGTGGTCTTTCATAGGAATGAACTGTAATTTACTGGATACAAGATTTCCAGTTTTTCACAATTATAAGCTTTATACACCTGTTCCTTCAGATGAAACCCTAGCGGTAGAACTTCTGGATCAAAGAAAGTGTGAACCTTCCAGGCCTCTGAGACCCATCCAGCATCATCATCCTCCCCAAATTTCATATCACATCTGAACCAAAATCTAACTTCAAGGACCCTGAGTGTTGGCCATTCCAGAACCAGTGTGGCGTGATTCTGAGGGGTGCTCCTCTGGGTGAAGGGGGTGCTTAGCTGAGCATCCCAGCTGCAGGGATTGAGAGTGATACGGAAGGAATAGTTCTTGCTAAAGTCCTGACCTCATGCGTGATGTAGGCTGGGATGCCTCTGGAAGACAGGCAGCAAGATATGTTTTGGAGCTGGTCCCTATGTGACCAAAGGCTCGGATTAGGAAGATCGGATCACTGTGTTCCTCTTCATCACCCCAGTCCCGCCACTTGCCATGATTTATCATCACCCCTGTTTTGTTTTGCCTTCTCCCGCATCGTGTCCACAGTTTCTTCCCACAGATGCTTTGCCTTGTCCTGCCCGTCTCATCAGGCTGAGCCGGTTCCTCTGGAGGCCTCAGAACAGTGTAAGAGGCAACTGCATTCAGCAGGTCTTTGGGGAAACCCTGCACCCCTCAAACGTGAGGCACCACCTGCAGGGTCAGTGCCCCGGCTTGCAGACCATTTTCCTTGGAATCGAAACATGCTGCTTTTATCCCTCGAGTCACTGGGTTCCCATAGGGTGGAAACAATTGGAAGGAAGGTGAAAGGCATCTCTTAGGAGCTGGGAGTGCCACAGCCCAAGTTAATTGGGGGTTAATTTGGGAACAATAGGGGACAGAAACAACTGGCCTCAGGTGAAAAGGAGAAATTAAACTTTGGTTCTTTGATCTTAGGGCTGCCTAATGGACACCTCAGTCACCAAGAAAAGGGAACAAGCTGGGAACCCCAGACCATCAGAACCAAATGTAACGTGAGTGGAGGGCGAGGCAGAGACAAGAGCTGCCCAAGGTTGTGGCCAGAGATGGGCTGGAGGGAGACCTACCTTTCTGACTGCAGGCCCAGTCATTCCATGTTGACCGAAAGAGGGTGCTTTTTACTCTGGAAGTAAAATGCGACTGCCCTGGGTGTTGGTGAGTGAGAAGACACCCAGAAAGGGAGGTGGAAAGGGGGAGCCAGGAGCAGCAGAAACCGGTCGGTGCTCTTTTGCGTTGATTCATGCTGCTGGTGAACAGGAGGCGAAGGTGAATGGTTGCTTTCAAACCCACAGTTCCTGACCTGCAGAGCAGGGTGGCATGGGCGTCACCCAAACGCTTCTGTTTTTATTGACTGTTCTTATCGCCTCGACAGCTTTACAGTTTCTTTTTTTTAGGGCAGCATGTGGGGCATGTGGACGTTCCCAGGCCAGAGGTCAAATCAGAGCTGCAGCAACACAGGATCCGAGCCATGTCTGCGACCTACACCACAGCTCATGGCAACGCCAGGTCCTTAACCCACTGAGCAAGGCCAGGGATCGAACCCACATCCTCATGGATCCTAGTTGGGTTCATTACCACTGAGCCACAATGGGAACGCCCACAGTTTCTCTATGATGCACGTGCATCGTGCAGAGAGTGAGGGTGAGGCTCTGAGATGGTGTTGCATCTGACCTGCCGTGCTGGCCAGCCTCTTCCATGAGTCCCCTTTGCCTGTGGTGGAGCTGGAGGGGTGGCTGGGGGACAGGGCTGCTCACCTGCATGGTGCACCCCTCCTCCCCCTGGGGGCCGGGCCCTGAGGGGTAGAGCTTCTTATAGGCTTTCAGTTAATCACTCTCTCTTTTTCATCCCAATGGTGAAACCACTAGGGCGGCTTGAGGTGGGGATAGTGTCCTTATTACAGATGAAAAATCCACACCTAAGTAGCTCACAGGACTCCTGAGCATAGCAGACAAAACAGCAAAGGTCGTAATTATGCTGATAGAACTAACTTATATAGTCACACACCTTCTACCAGTCCATCTCTAAGCCAAATGGCTTTGTACTTGAGGCAACGATGAAATAAAATATGTTGAAGCTGGCATTTCAATAGCTTCAAGGTTCTGAAGACAGCTGAGCACTCCCCCACTTTTCTGAGCTATCATTTCCCCAGCGGGGAATGAAGGGGAATCATTTTGCCTTATTTCCCATGGTCCATCACCACCTGCTTCTCAGGGATATTGTGCCAAGAGGTATTCGCAGTGTTTCCCAAACTTGTCTGATGCCAAGCCTCACCTGGGAAACTTGTTGAAATACACACTCCCTGGACTTGATGAATCAGCAGTTCTAGGATGGCCTGGGTAACTGTAGTTTAAGGAAAAAAAACTCCCAGCTGATTGTTGTGCTTGGGTGATTGGGCACGTTTGGGAAATATTGGGACAGTTCTTATCAAATCCTTTAATGTTTCAGAAGACGCTAAGCTTTATTATCATTATCATCGCAGGCTAGGATCACCAGCATTCACAGATAAAAATGCCGATGTCCAGTTAAATGTGAATTTCAGATAAACATGGAATTTTTTTTGGTTTTTGTTTGCTTTTGCTTTTTAGGGCCAAACCTGAGGCATATGGAAGTTCCCAAGCTAGGGGGTCAAATCGGAGCTACAGCTGCCAGCCTACACCACAGCCACAGCAATGCCAGATCTGAGCTGTGTCTGCGACCTACACCACAGCTCGTGGCAGCGCCAGATCCTTGACACACTGAGGAAGACCAGGGATTGAACCTGAGTCCTCATGGCTACTAGTCGGGTTCATTTCTGTTGCACCACAGCAGGAACTCCCAAGGAATGATTTTTTTTTTTTAAGTATAAGTACCACTCAAGCAATATTTAGGATATACTTATGCTAAAGCTTTATTTTTTATCTGGCAACATGGTCTGGTGCTGTGCACCTCATTTATTGTGTAATATGGAAAAGTCTACTTTTTAGAAAAGTCTAATTTTCTCAAAATTTCTTAGAGAAAAGTCTAATTTTTAAAAAGAGCAAACACATCGGTGATGGAAGTTGGTCTCTTTTGCATCGCTCTCTCTCGCCTCTCAGCTCATCATTCTTTTTCCTTGGTCCCAGCTTGCCTGCCTGCTAGGAAGAGGAAGCCCTAGCAGCTGGCGCTTCATCATTCTGACCAAAAAAAAAAAGAAAAGAAAAGAAAAAGCTCCTGTTACTGATGAAGACAAAGAAACCGCTGCTTTTAAAGATAAAATACAGAGGATTGAAAGCACAGCTTTGCATTCTGCTTGTTTAGAGCTAATGAGACAAGGAGGCAGGTGTACCTGTTAACGCCATTCACTTGCCAGTGAATTGGTTGATTTCAAAATATTTAAGTTCTTCAAAGCTAAACACATTTTTTTTCCTCTGGCAAAATTTCCCCGGGGCCACCTAGCACCCCCATGGGGTGGAGGCTGCCTCTGTCAGATGATGACAAGGGGGCAGGTTCTTCCCAACACAGATAGATATGTCCTCACTCTGCAGCTGGAAAGGTTTCCAATGGCACCAATTTGGAAATCCCACTGTCAGTTATAACACAGACCCCCCCCCCATTCCACCCAGGTGAGAGGAGGAGGGAAAATGTAGAGATGAGTCTGAAAATCCCAAGGACTGTATGGTCTAAGAATGAAATGTTTTCTAAATCAAATTAAGCTACCCGGAGAAAATTGAGGAGAAAGTCCTTAAGGTGACTTTTAAATGAAAATGAAATGTCTGCTAGTAAGTTACAGAGGTGCATTGATACCGAGTGGCAGTCTTGTATCTCATTAATTTCAAACATAGATTTTTATGTGAGGCTATTTGATTATAATTTGATTATCTGACCCTGTAATTAAAGTTTATTGCCAATTTGGAAGCTTACATGTAAAATGAACTGGTTTTCTTCAAAGCAATATACAATCCTTCGGACTCATTGACTTCTGGTTTTGCATTTAAATGGAAAAGTCAGTTATAACGTGACAAACAGGTTGGGGTTTTGATCATTAATCCTGCTAAAGCAATATTCATAAATTCAATTCTGAATCAGTTGGAATACTTTTCTTTTATTAGTTTCTGTGTTATTAAATGAGATTGTTTCTGACTAATATATTTCTGGACTCAAACTGTAGCTCCGAGCTGTTATTCAAATCAAATAACATGCCCCTTACTTGTGCCTCGCACTAATAAATGCCAACTTGTGATACATTTGCAAGAGACTGTCAGCAATATTAAAGGAGGCAATAACGCCGTGGAGGTCTCGAATTGAGCTGATTTTTCTAAGGGCTGATATTCGTCATTGTTCTTAAAAAAAAAAAAAATAGATACCCAAACCTTTTAGTCTTAAAACCAAAAGCCTGCTTTGATTCATAGACATATGATTCTCTCATACTTAAACAGCCAAGATATTAGAATTAGAAAATTCATAACTTTGGGGTCGTAGGTAAGAGAAGTAGGGGGCTGATTTCAGAGCAGAATCTAAACTATATTGAGGAAAAAGAGTGCCACTTAACCAGGGAAACAGCTGGCTCTTTCTTTCCAATAGTTAAATGAGGAGAGGCTGTGTTGCTTTTGAAATTAGAAAAACTACTCACAAGTCTTTGCTGGGTTTTCATCAAAAAGAGGTCTTGGAGCCCCTCTTTTCTGGTCCCATGGTACAGATGAGGAAACCGAAGCCCAAAGAGAGGTCAGCCCGTCAGTGACACAGCAAGTTGGGGGGCAAATCCCAAATGGTAACCCTCTGCAATTTTCCCAACGCACTCCCCACCATCCACCCAACCAAAGGCTCGCAAATATTTGTGGAAACTTCACAGCAGCTGGAATCAGAGGCCCAGCTCTACCACTCCAGCGTTTTGACCTTCAGCAGATCAATCACCTAACACCCTGAGGCTCCGCCGTCCAGGCGGAGCTTACACCTGCCCTTTCACCCTGTTTCCAGAAGGTAATGAGACCTAATAAACACAAAGCTCAGGGGACTTATAATCCTTTTTAAAGTTCAATGGCTTTATTGAGATATGATAGGCAAACAATAAACTGTGCATATTTCAAACTTATTATTTTGGACAATTCCCTCCTTCCTGTCTTTGGGCCTCAGATCATCCTCTGGACTGAACAGGCTGTTGGCTGTTCACTCCCTTCCTCTCTCTGGAGACCCTACATATTTGCGTTGTTTTCTATAGTTTGCCCATTTTGCATCAGCTGTTCCGGGGGCGGGGGGGACTCGGGGTGGGGTTGCCCAGTTTCCTCCTGCCCACACAATCACCACCCGGCAGGATTGTCCTTCCTGCCTCAGGAAGACATTGGTCAAGCTGGCTCCTAGAAACCCAGAGTCTGCGTTTCTAGAAACGGGAGATCTTTCCTCTACTTGCAGCTCCCCTCTTTCCACATCCTACCACGGGCTTGATTTCGCACCCACTGCGCCAGCTGGGCTCCTGGATCCCAGGCTGGGGCCGCTGAGTCTCCAAGGCAGGAACTACCTGCCCAACAGGTGCCAGGTGTGGAGGGGCTGACCACGCAGGCGCACCCCCGACAGTGCCCGTGGCCTCAGCAGGTGCTGCCCACTTCTCAACATCAGGAAGCAGGTGCCACTACTGAGCATTTACCCCGGGGCCCGCCTCCCACTCCCAGGGATCCACGTCGTCCCTCCCCTTCCGGTCAGGCTGCCCAGGCCACTGTTGTTAACCTGCAGCGCGGTAAACCAAGGCTGGGAGAGCTGCTTATCGCCGTCTTCCTCCATCCTTCTGCTCTGCAGATTTTGACCAAGGTGAGGAGAGCTTCCAGGAAGGGGGCGGCGGGAACGCTTGAGGCGGTAGGTGTGACGCGTGGAGAGGAGGGGTCCGGATGGTGGATTTGGGCTGTCGGTGAACCTGCGTCTACTTGAGCACGAGCCTCTTCTGCAGGGCCTGTGGGTCTCCCTGGGGAGACCCAGCCTGCACCCTTCCCACTCGGTGGGCCACTCAGGAGCCAGACCAGGCTGCGCCCCAGGCTGTGGCGTGGCAGCTTCAGAGAGAACAGAGGTGACTGAGGTTCCAGGTCCAGCCCCAGCGGGTCGCTGATACCAGCAAGGCGGGGCCTCTTCCAAAGAGCAGCTGCAGCGTCTCTGCCACGTGGTCCTCATTTTGCTGCTTAGGAGGAATGTATTTCCGACACTCAACGGTGTGTCTACCTTACTCTGCGATTATGCACCCTGCTTTATTTTATACGCATATAATTGTCTATAAAAATTCACCATTTGACAGTGTAGAATTTAGTGGGTTTTCGTATATTCACAAGATTGTGCAACCATCACGGCTATCTACTGCCGGCCCAGAGTCAAGGTAGACACAGTAGGTCTGGATAATAATAATGATGATCATGGTGATACCAGTGCTACCACTGAGCACTTACTGTATACCAGCTACTGGGCTGAGTACTTTACCTATTATTTCATCCTCGGCTCCCACCCCACCCGAAACAGGTGGCCCTAATTGTCATCCTCCTTGTGTGGCTGAGGGAACCGAGGTGCAGAGAGATGGAGCCGGCAGCTCTTCATCGTTGGGTTCGACCCCAGGGCGATGCCTGCTCTTCCCCTCCACTGCTTCTAAAGGATCTCTTTCCTGTGGAGTTTGGAAAGACCTCCCAATGCCTGCCATTGAAACTGACTTTTTTTGGTTCTTAATTGTTAAGAACACAAAAGTTATCATTTTAACTAAAGTAGGTAATTCCATGGCATTGTGTACCTTCAGGGTTTTGTGCAACCATCCCCACCACCATCCATCTCAAGAACTTTGTCATCTTCCCAAACTGAAACTCTGTATCCATCAAAAATAACTCCCCGGCCCACCCCCTTTCCCCCAGCCTTGGGTGACTGCTTCTACATTCTGTCTCTCTGAAGTTGCTCCTTCTAAGTAGCTCATGAAAGTGGAACCATACAATATTTTCCTTTTGTTTCTGGCTTGTTTCACTTAGCACAATGTCTTCAGGGCATGTTGTGTAGCATGCGTCATAATCGCATTCCTTTTTATGACTGAATCATATTCCATTGTATGTATAGGCTGCATTTTGTTCATTCATTGGTGGACAATTCTACGTCTTGGCCGTTGTGAACAATGCTGCTAGGAACGTATGTATACATAGACTTGTCTGAGAAACTTTTCAGTTCTTCTGGATGTATATCTAGGAGTGGAATTGCATTCCTTGGTTATATAGGAATCAAAGTTAGTTAAACTGAATCAGTTGGAATAGTTTTTTTAGCTTCTGTGTTATTAAATGAATCAAAGTTATATAGGAATCAAAGTTAGTTAAACTGAATCAGTTGGAATAGTTTTTTTAGCTTCTGTGTTATTAAATGAGATTGTTTCTGACTAATACATTTTGAGGAGCCGCCATACTGTTTTTCACGGTGCACCATTTTCCATTCCCGCCAACACTGCAGAGGGTTCTAGTTTCTCTACCTCATCGCCAGTATTTTTTCGTCTTTTGATAACAGCCGTCTTAATGGGTATGAAGTGGTATCTCATTGTGGTTTTGATTTGTATTTCCCTAATGACTAATGACTGTCAAGAATGTAGCTTCTGGCTGATTCATTTTTAAATATCACAAAATGGAAAAGAGGGAATTGGGGGGGGTGGGGTGGAGACAGGGCGTTATCTGGGACAAAGGGTCCGAAGATAGTGGGACCAGACTGAGTGCCAATCTGGCCATGAGTAAGGGCATGCATTGGGCTAAATCTACCTCTTTGTTTGCCATTTTCCTGAGCCAGTCTTCCCAGCCTCGGCTGCCTCGCAGAATCACTTGGGGCTCTTTCAAAACCATGAAGGCCACCTGCACCCCCCAGAGCTTTGGATGTGAGCACAGGTGGGGCCAGCTTCAGTGGTTCCAGACACTACCCCTGGTGGTTCTCTTGGGCAGCCAGGACTGAGGGCCACTGCCCTAAGAAAACCTTAGCAGAAGGCAACAGCCCCCCCACCCTGGCTTGTTTACAAAGCTATGTTCCCTCCAAGCCTTTTTTTTTTTTTTTTTGGCAACAGCTTTATTATGATATTACATGCCACATCAGTTTTAGAATATCATCATCACCTCAAAAGGAAACTCCATCACCCCTCAATCCTATCCTATCCTGCCCACCCCTGGCAGCTGCTAATCTGCTTTCTATGAATTTGTCTCCTCTAGACATTTCATATAGATAGTCATACCACATGTGACCTTTTGTGTCTGCCTTCTTTCATTTAACGCAATGTTTTCAAGGCTCACCCACATTGGAGAATGTTCCTTTTTAATGGCTAAATAATATTCTAGCAGATGAATAGACCACAATTTCTCTGCCCATTCATCAGCTGATGGTCATTTGGGTTGTTTCCATTTCTTGGCTCTGGTGAATGGTGGGGCTCTGAGCACAGCTGTACGAGTTATCCTGTGGCCCCTCAAGCTTTTTAAGGCACCTCTTAACCTATGATAACCCACTGCAGGGGAGGCTCAGCTCTAATTTTTCATTAAAAAAAAAAAAAGGAAGCCCTAAACCCTATGTCTTTGCATTTAAAAAAAAAAAATCCACCCCAAAATGTTCACTGTTTAAGTGTCTGCTTTGTGTAGCTATTGTTTTGTCTTTTTTAAAAAAAATTAAAAATTATAGTTGATTTGTGATGTTAATTTCTGCTGTAGAAAAAAGTGATCCAGTCCAAAATATATATATATATATATATATACATTCTTTTTCTCATATTATCTTTGTCATATTCTTTTTTTTTTTTTTTTTGGTCTTTTTGCCTTTTCTAGGGCCGCACCCGCAGCATATGGAGGTTCCCAGGCTAGGGGTCTAGTCGGAGCTGTAGCCGCCAGCCTACACCACAGCCACAGCAATGCTGGATATCAGCTGCCTCTGTGATCTACACCACAGCTCACGGCAACGCCAGATCCTTAACCCATTGAGTGAGGACAGGGATCAAACCCGAAACCTCATGGTTCCTAGTCGGATTCGTTAACCTCTGAGCCACGACGGGAATTCCTATCTCTGTCCTATTCTGTCACAAGAAATTGCTATACAGTAGGACCTCATTGCTTATCCGTTCTAGGTGTAGTAGTTTGCATCTACTAACCCCAAACTCCCCATCCATCCCACTCCCCCATTCCCTATTTTACAAATTTCAATCTACAAGGAGACTCAAAACATCTCTGAATATGACCTTGAAACAGGACCTGAACTTGGACCAACTTCTCCTTTGGTCCTCTGTAGAATTTCAGACAAATCTCTTGAAGTAGTGACAACAGTAACCTGGACTCAAGTACCACTCCTGGCTGGTGGTGGCAGCTGCTCGCATCTCATTCTCACACCCCCTCGGGGCTTAGCCTGTGTGTGCCAGGTGCCATAAGGCCACGGGAGGAGGCAATGGGGGAGTCTTTGTTAGGGATGCAGAGATGGATAAACTGGAAACTGACTGGTTTCTGGGAGCTTGGTCAAGGAGGACAAGGGAACCAACCCTGAAATAAGGCATGCCGATTTCAGCCTTTCCCAAAGGATGGAGGGCATACTGGTATGCAGTGGGAAATGGTATTAGATGGCACACAGACAGGGCATTAAATAACACCAAATCACCAAAGAGCCAGGTTTATTCCCCTTCAATTATCTTTTAAGCTTTTAGATAAAGCACAGTGAATGTCTTAGTTTGGTGCTAATAGGTCCTTAACTCTTCAATCACTTTAAAAATTGAGCATAGACTCCCCCCTTTAAAAAATAAAAATAAAAAAGGTCTTAGAACCAAGTTTCCAGCTGCAATTGATCACTTCACTTTGGCTTCACTGAATTTATTTTACAGTTGGCTTCTGCTTGACTAGTCTCACTGATTTTTTTTTCCTCCCACTTGCTATTGTGACATAAAGTTTACTTTTAAAATAAACACACTCAAATTGAAGTTTTTAAGAAGCAAGTTCATTTGACTGAAGAGATTAAACAGTAGAGCAGGTGGCCAGCAGATGTAGCAGGAATCATGCAGGTGGTACCCAAATGGCCCTGGGAAAACTCATGGATATGCTAAGGGGATGCAGGAGGCCCCAGCTCTGCCTGGGAACGTGGGAGAGAGCATCACATGTGAAGCAGCGTGTGCGTGTCATTAAATCACAAAATGATGGCTAATAATTTACGGAAGGAAGGAGCCTTAGAGAGTGGGTCCTGGACACAACTTTGAAAGGGAAGGAACCTGAGGCTCTGAAGCCTTGAGGGTCAACAGTCCCGCAGATGTCAGTGTGGAACCAGCACTGGGCTATGTCCCTGCTGCCACGGGTCATGTCAGCCACATACTGTCTCAGGTGGATCACAGCTATGTCAGTTCATAGGATGGTCTTTTCCCAGCTGACCCGACAAAATAGTACACGTTGCTTACAGTAACATGACTATCAAGAACCATGCATTACCTGACTCTGTCTCTGCTGTTTTGCAAACAGCCACAGGAGAAGCCTACTTGTGAAGAATGGTAGAACTTTCTCTTTTTCTCTTGAGGTGAAATAACATAGTTGCAACTTCTGCTACGGGCTGTTGTCCCACTCATTCAATATTTCCAATTTTCCTTTCTGAATGTGGTAAGATTATACTTCTCTGCCCCTGCTGAATTTGGGGATGATTTGTTACACAGCAGTGGTAATGAATACACTCAGCATGGTGCATCTGAAGTGCACCTGTCTTGTTGCATGGATTGGCCGTCTAATCCTTTTTATTGCTGAATAGCGTGGTTTTAAATGGATGTGCTGCAGTTTATTTTTGAGGAACACGTGAGTTTTTCCCTATTTGGGAGCAATAATTATTTGTTTACTTTTTTCTTTCCTCTACTGGAATGTAGATTCTAGGAGGAGAAAGGCTTTGTCTGTCTTGCCAAAGTCTTAGCACATATTCTGGTACTTTTGAGGTATTTTCTTTTTTTTCTTTATGTTGTCTTTTTAGAGCTGCACCCACAGCATATGGAGATTCCCAGGCAAGGGGTCCAATCGGAGCTGTAGCTGCTGGCTTACACCACAGCCATAGCAACACCAGATGACAGCCGAGTCTGTGACCTACACCACAGCCACAGCAATGCGGGATCCTTAACCCACTGAGCGAGGCCAGGGATTGAACCTGCATCTGCATGGATGCTAGTCAGTTTGTTAACCACTGAGCCATGACGGGAACTCCTTGAGGTGTTTTCTTAAGAAATGATTGAATGAGTAAATAAGATTGGGAGAGTCTTACATGTTTAACTTAGATAAAGCTTGAGTGCCAGGTTACAAAATTTTCTGTGTGTTGGCCATGGGGAAATAGTGTTGAAAACAGTACCTTGGGAAAATTCTGCTCATTCCAAATAAAATTTTGGTTACTGTGGGCCGGAAAGAAAACAGAAATTAGTGTACATATATTTTATAGACATTAAATATCCTTAGGGTTGGGTTCCAGTTCTGTTAACAGAAGAACACAGGGAAATAGCAGTTAACATCTAAGATAGAGCTGACTGATTTCATCTTTTGGAATGTCTCAGAATTTAAAGATCTATTATCCCCCAAAATAGATGACCTTGTTTTTCCCTCAAACCACTAGTCAAAGTGAAATGAGGAATGGTGTTATCAGTGTGTGTATTTATGAAGAGAAGGGCATAAAATATGATGGGTGTGGATCTCACTTTTACTAGCAGTACTGGTATGTGTATAAAGACGCAGAATGAAAAGTCATACTCTGGTGTCTTGCCCTGTGAGCTAAACATTTATTTTATTTTATTTTATTTATTTATTTTTTTGTCTTTTGTCTTTTTTTTGTTGTTGATGTTGTTGCTATTTCTTGGGCCGCTCCCGCGGCATATGGAGGTTCCCAGGCTAGGGGTCAAATCGGAGCTGTAGCCACCAGCCTACGCCAGAGCCACAGCAACGCGGGATCCAAGCCGCGTCTGCAACCTACACCACAGCTCACGGCAACGCCGGATCGTTAACCCACTGAGCAAGGGCAGGGACCGAACCCGCAACCTCATGGTTCCTAGTCGGATTCGTTAACCACTGCGCCACGACGGGAACTCCCCTAAACATTTATTTTAAATGAGCTCTTAAAATAGACTCTTGGGGAGTTCTCATTTTGGCTCTGTGGGTTAAGAACTACTATCCATGAGGATGAGGGTTCAATCCCTGGCCCCCATTGCTGTGAGCTATGGTGCAGGTTGAAAGACACAGCTGGGATCCCGCATTGCTGTGGTGCATGCCCGCAGTTGCAGCTCCAATTTGACCCCCAGCCTGAGAACTTCCATGGCCCAAGGGTGGGGCTGTAAAAGAAATAAAAATAGACTCTTCTAGAACAACAACATATAAGAGTGATAATGTTTTATTAAAAAGGTTAATAGACAAACCAGAAAGCACTTAATTTGTCTCGGAGGCTTCTGCCTGATTAGAAAATCCACCCAAGGACATAACAAAAAGTGTTTTTGACTTAATACAGTGAGGTGACGTGGTCAGATTAGCCCACTAACAATACTCCCTGGAGCCAGTGCTGGAAATGTGTTGGGATTAGCAGAGGCAAACTATGCTATATCGATCGGATCAACAACAAAGTCTGTCGAGCACAGGGAACTATATCCAATATCCTGTGATATTCCATAATGGAAAAGAATATGAAAAACAATATATGTTTAATTGAAGCACTTTGCTGTACAGCATAAGTTAATGCAACGTTGTAAATCAACTATATACTTCAATATTTAAATATAGATATTTGTAAAAGAAACACTAGAAGAAATAAGGAAGTTTGGCATTTCTCTCACATAAATCCATACTCACTTACTGTATACAGTTTTATCAAGGGCCTGCCTTGTGCCCTGGACACTCTGCTAGGACCTGGGACCAGCCTTGGGTACAGCAGGTAGGTCCTCTGCTCTCTTGGAGCTGAGTCTACAGCAAAGGCAGGGGTAGCCCCCGCCTAGTCTCAGAGGAAGGCACCGCCACGCCTTTGACTTGGTTTGGCTTTTCTATAATCTCACATGGACTTGCTCATCAAAGCCAAACGTGGCTCCCTTGGCATCGGGAACCAGGATGTATCACCAAGCAGATTGCTTCAGCTCTGGGTAACTCTTAAAGTGTGTAGCTCAGGCCCATCGCTACCTGCAGGCGGCTGGCTAAGTGAGGGGAGGGCTTAGATGGGGGGACTCGGCCAAAAAGCAGCCTCTTTGACAATTGGCAGGTGACAGAAGTGCCTTTAGAAATACGAACCACTTCTTTGGCTCGTCCGAATGTGATTTTCTTCCTAGCAGGCTACAAGCATCAATCTTAGGGAGAGAGGAGAGGACCCAGCTGCTTCTGGAAGGAATGCGAGAGAGTTATGTGCAGGGTTTGACATGCAGACATGGTTTTGCCTGGCCAGCCAGACTTGGCTTGGGAAGATTTTCTGGGCTCTCTTTATTCCTCAGTTAGCGTGTCCGGAGGCAAGTTTGGAAGTGGAAATGCCTGGCGATCTCCCAGGGCAGAAAGGACGCCTGTGGTCCTTGGCATGTGTGGCCTGTTGCTCCAGGACAGAGGAACAGAGGGCAGAACTGGGGCTCCCGACATGCTCTTCCGTGACATTTTACGTTTTAACCAGAACACACACACGTGCACATGTGTGTATATAATCAAAACAAATTTCAGGAAGTTCCTGTTGTGGTGCAGTGGAAGCAAATCTGACTAGAATCCTTAAGGACACGGGTTCCATCCCTGGCCTCATTCAGTGGATTAAGGATCTGGTGTTGCCATGAGCAGTGGTGTGGGTCACAGACGTGGCTCGGATCTGGCGTGGCTGTGGCATAGGCTGGCAGCTGTAGCTCCGATTAGACCCTTAGCCTGAACCTCCCTATGCTGAGGGTGCGGCCCTGAAAAGACAATTAAAAAAAATTTCAGGATGCGCCCATCGTTGTGCAGTGGATCCATGAAGATTCGGGTTCAATCCCTGGCTTCATTCAGTGGGTTAAGGATCCAGTGTTGCCATGAGCTGTGATGTAGGTCACAGAGATGGCTTGGATCCTGTGCTGCTGTGGTGTAGGCTTGCAGCTGTAGCTCCAATTTGACCCTTAGCCTGGGAACTTCCATATGCTGAGGGTGTGGCCCTAAAAAGCAAAAAAAAAAAAAAAAAATTACAGAACAACTTTTTGCCTTGGTATTTTCTCACTTTCAAAATTCTCTTTGCTTTTTTTTGGCCTATGGATGTTCCTGGGCCAGAGATCAGACTCACACCACAGCAACGACCTGAGCTGCTGCAGTGACAACACCAGATCCTTAACCCACTGTGTCACAAGGGAAATCCCTGCTTTTGTTTTTGGATTGATGCTGGTCACGACCCACTCAACTTTGTTTCATCCCCCATCGATGGGTCATGACTCAGCATTTGAAGAACACAGAGGGGGAGGCATTGACCTTGGCAGGTGCAGAAGAAGGAAGGTTTTTGTTTTTTTTTTTGTTTTTTTTTTGTCTTTTTGCTATTTCTTTGGGCCGCTCCTGCGGCATGTGGAAGTTCCCAGGCTAGGGGTCCAATCGGAGCTGTAGCCACTGCCCTACGCCAGAGCCACAGCAACACAGGATCCAAGCCGCGTCTGCAACCTACACCACAGCTCACGGCGACGCCGGATCATTAACCCACTGAGCAAGGGCAGGGATCGAACCCGCAACCTCATGGTTCCTAGTCAGATTCGTTAACCACTGCGCAGGAGAGACAGAGGCAGGAGACAAGCAGTCTGATGTGTGTCCTTCCGTCTCTGCTGCATACTTTGGCCTAGAAAGGGGAAAGAGGGGGGGTGGTATTTCTCCCCCAAGTCCCCTTAAGACCCTGGAAATCCCCCCCATCTCCCTGCCTCTGTATCAAACCAGATGAGGCCACAGCAAGGGGAGGCAGGTGGTGTGTGGTTGGGCAGAGGACTACAGCTTCCCGGAGCTACTTTTTTTTTTTTTTTTTTTAGGGGTGGGGGGAGGGCCACACCTGTAGCATATGGAAGTTCCAGGCTAGGGGTCGAATTGGAGCTGTAGCTGCCAGCCTAGGGCACAGCCACAGCAACATGAGCTCCAAGCCATGTCTACAACCTACACCTCAGCTCAAGGCAATGCTGGAGCTTTAACCCACTGATCAAGGCCAGGGATCGAACCCCCATCCTCATGGATACTAATCGGGTTTGTTACCACTGAGCCATGGCGGGAGCTCCTGGAGCTACCTTCTCTTCCATCCCCACCCCGTGTGGATGCACCAGGAGCGTCCCTCATCCAGGAGGGACAAGTAGGTGCCACAGCAGAAGCTGAGAGGCCCTCGGGTTGAGGGTGGGAGGCTGGTTCTACCTTCCCAAGATGAGGGTGTGGGGGGGAGACTGATCAGGCCTAGGGGAACCAGAGCTCCAGTCCCAACACTTTAAAATGCCAGGTGGGGAGTTCCCTTCATGTCTCAGCAATTAATGAGCCCGACTCGGGCTCTATCCCTGGCCTCGTTCAGTGGGTTAAGGATCTGGCGTTGTTGTGGTATAGGCCGGCAGCTCTAGCTCTGATTCAACCCCAAGCCTGGGAACTTCTGCATGCCATGGGTGTGGCCCTAAAAAAGCAAAAATAAAAATAAAAAATAAAATGCCAGATGGGTGAGCAGGAGCAGCTTCCTCGAGATGGAGGCACTCAGGACACCGACCTGGGAGAGGACCAGCTGGGCAAGGGGAGGAAGAAGAGGTCAGAGGCCCAAATTCTGTTCTCAAAACAGGGAGAAACTCAGAGTTGCTATTGTGGCCCAGTGGGTTAAGAATCTGAGTAGTATCCATGAGGATGCAGGTTCGATCACTGGCCTCACTCAATAGGTTAAGGATCCAGCGTTACCGTGAACTTTGGTTTAGGTCGCAGATGCAGCTCAGGTCTGGTGTTGCTGTGGCTGTGGGGTAGGCTGTCGGCTGCAGCTCTGATTCCACCCCTAGCCTGAGAGTTTCCATATGCCGGCCCTAAAAAGACAAAAAAACAAAACAGGCAGAAAAGTACCTCGAGAGGTTTTTCAAATCATCATGTGAGGTGGGGCTTAATCTAGCCTTGTCCCCTCTCTGGCTTTGCACCAAGTGGGGTTTCCCCAAGGCTAGATATCTTCTACATAAGAGATACTATGTTTTACCACTCGGCCATAAAAAAAAGAAAGAAATTTTGCCATTGGCAGCAACATGGATGGACTTGGAGGGTGTTTTGCTAAGTGAAATAATTTGGAGAAAGACAAATACTGGATGATCCCACTTATATGTGGAATCTAAAAAATACAAAAAACTGGCGAATATAACAAGAAAGAAGCAGACTCACAGATACGGAGAATAAACCGGTGGTTACCAGTGAGGAGGAGGGAGAGGGCAGTGCAGACGTAGGGGAGTAAGAGGTACACAGCATTATGTATAAAATAAGCTACAAAAATATATTGTACAACATGGGACATACAGCAGATATTTATAATAACTATAAATGGAGTAGCCTTTAAAAAATGTGAATCGCTATATTGTATACCTATAACTTATATAATGTTATAAAGCACATGACAGTAAAAATAAATTTTTGGAGGCATACTACAATAAAAATAAATGTTTTAAAACTATATTAGAATGTTCCCTGGTGACTCAGTGGATTAAGGATTTGGCATTGTCACCTCCGTGGTGTGGGTTCCACCCCTGGCCCGGGAACTTCTGCATGCCGCCAAAAAAAAAAAAAAATGAGAAAAGGAAACATGTCCTATGCTGGTAGGAGCCAGTAAACATAGAAACAACCCAGCTACTGGTGGGAAGGGAAGTCTCCCCATGTGTTGCCCTGAGTCAGCCAGCGGATCGCTGCTAAAATGTTTACAAACTGGCTGGTAGAGGGAGAGCCCTGGTTGATAGCGTTTGCCAACTGCCATGGTGGCAACGCTCCACGGGTGGCTGATTTCAGGCTGCCGAGGAGGTCAGGTCTCTGGGACATCAGGTTCTCTGTCCCCAGGACCTGTGCCTCTGCCCCTGTGACCGGGGGCCAGCCAAACTTTCCAGCAACAAACACGTCCTTTTCTGGACACTGGCTTAGCTCTCTCTGTGGAAATGGCCCTCTCCGCGGTGTGGACAGCCTCTCAATTTTGAGCAGATGTCCGCCCCTGCACCCAGCCACCCAGGCAGGCCAGGATGCTCCAGAGGGAGCCAGCCTGGCGGACAGAATCGGAGCACGTCACCCCCTGGAGGGCGCTCCAGAGGTCATCGCAGCCAGCCCCCTGCCTCCAGGCAGGTCTCCCATAAATCGTCCTCGACAGAACCTGCCTGGTGCAGGGCCCTTTGCTCCGAGCGCCCCGAGCAGAGCAGCTGAGGAAAGTTTTGTGCTGACTCTGTGGAGCCGGGTCGGTGGCAGCGCGCGCAGGCAGCTCAGAAGGGAATCATTAGTGAAACGCAGCCGTGTGCGAGGGCCCGAAGGCCTGTGGCAATTAATCACCTCTCCTCCCTGGCAGCCCCAGCTGTCTCAGATGCAGCCATCCTCCAGGTAGCCCTTTAATTGTCCCCAGAGAAGGCAGGTGGGTGAGGGGCCACCTGAGCTAACGTCAGCCAGCAATCTTTCCACCAAAAAAAAAAAAAAAAAAAAAAAAAATTTCTGGAGTATTCAAATCTCTCTCTCTTACTTTCCAGAGTCTGTTATTGGTATAAAGGTTGAAGCTCAGGCAGCTTAACTGTTATGTGGAATGACCTTTAGTTTTAATATTAATATATTATCGTAAAGTCTATGCGAATCATGAATGCAATTTTGGTATTCATATAAAATGCCATACGCTGAACCCGTCGCAACTTTTTCCCCCCCTCTCGTCCTCCGGTAGGCTGCAAACGGGCTGAATTAATATGCGTCATCTCCTTCTCCCCTTTATTTACCTAGAGAGGGTGGCCGGGCAACTTTATCAAGAGTAACATTATCAAGAGCTTTCCTGCAAGCTTCTTTATCATATTCACATCCGCGTCTGCTCGACACTTGTCAGTGTCAATCAAATCGCAATAATACGCAGATGATTTGCTCATTTGGTTTAATAAAATCTTTCTGCTTATTTGTGCTGCCTCCATTACAGCACATAATTGCTGAGCCGCGGAGGTGAAAGGCAGCCAGTTGCCTGGGGGATAAGAGGAGACGATTGCTATATGAAGGATTTGTTTCTTTGCCTCTGTCTCTCCCCAGTCACTCATATTCCTAAAATTAATATTGTATTTGAATCCAGCCCTGCTATTCTTATGCAGCCTAACATTGTTATTACTTATTATTTGGATGTGAAGTCATTTATTTTTAGTTTTATGTCCAAGCTGTCAAGCTAAATTTCATTGTGAACTGCCACATACAATTTTTAACTGCCATTTAAAACGAGATTCAAACTCTAAATTATGGAGTGAGCTTGTTCAAAGGGCCGGCCTGACAGCAAGTGCATTAAGAAGACCCGGTTTCCTTGCAAATCAAAGGGGCTCCCGGTGATTATTTTGGTGGAAAGGGAAGCACACAGCCTTAGGACTCAGTACCCAGTGGCGGCCGGACACCCAGTTGGGCATGCAGAGCACAGAGCCCAGAGCTGCCCTTGGACTCCCCTGGACACCTGCCCTGAGCTGGTGCCTCTTGCTGGAGAGAGGCAGTGGGGACCCTGGTGGCCAGCCGAGGTAGGCTCGCAGCGAGGACGCCCCCTGCTGAAGCCAGAAAGTGACTTGATGTTGGGCTGGGAGGTGCCGTGTAACTCCCCCTCCACCCGCCAGGGGGCAGGGCTCTGCACTGTTTTAAAGTTGTGCGTGCTTATGCTTTGGTAGTCCCACAAAGGACACAGTTTTTTCATGGAACACAAGCAAGCATTGGGCGCTTTATCTTGCCGACTTTGCTAGAGCCTGGTCACGTAGGCAGCTGTCATCCCGGGGACCACTTGCCCCTTTGCACGCACTCACGTCCAGTATAACATCTAAGTGAGGAGAAACTGCCCACAGCAGCCTTGCAAGGGCAAGAACTTCTTAAGCCCCCGTGGTTGGTGTTTTACATGAATCTGCTCATTAAATGTCTGTGAAGACATCATCTGGGGTACGTATCATGTTTGTCCTGCTGATAAAATGAAGATGCCCTGATGGCTGTGATGAAGGCTCTGGAAGTACCACATCTAGCCCACAGAGGGGCAAAAGAAGGGGCTTTGCCAGGAGGAGACCCCGAGGGCGAGCCAGTGCAGGGAGAAACAGGCAGCTGCCAGCAGCAGCTCTGCAGCCCGAGTCTTCTCACCATGTTGCTAAGAAGGCTCAGCATTCAAGGAAGCCAGTTGTAGACCAGCCCCAAAGACACCTGCCATCACCCGGGTCGATAGCACTCGAGGGCTCACAGTTGAGGCCTGGGACTCCAACAGGCTTTCTCTGTCCTTTGTTAAAAAGTGTTGGTGCTTGGGGAATTCCCGTCGTGGCTCAGTGGTTAACAAATCCAACTAGGAACCATGAGGTTGCGGGTTTGATCCCTGGCCTTGCTCAGTGGGTTAAGGATCCGGCATTGCCATGAGCTATGGTGTAGGTCGCAGACACAGCTCGGATCCTGCATTGCTGTGGCTCTGGTGTAGGCTGGGCGGCTACAGCTCTGATTTGACCTCTAGCCTGGGAACCTACATATGCCACAGGAGCGGCCCAAGAAATGGCGCAAAAAAAAAAAAAAAAAAGTGTTGGTGCTTAGAAATAGACCCAGGAGGGAGTTCCCACTGTGGCTCAGCACTAATGAACCTGACTAGTATCCATGAGGACTCTGGTTCGATCCCTCGCTCAGTGGGTTAAGGATCTGGCGTGGCCATGAGCTGTAGTGTAGGTTGTAGATGTGGTTCAGGTCCCATGTCACTGAGGTTGTGGCGTAGGCCAGCAGTTCTAGCTCCAATTCGATCCCTAGCTTGGGAACTTTCATATGCTGCAGATGGGGCTCCAAAGAAACCAGAAAAAGAAAGAAAGAAATAGACCCAGGAGATTGCAACCCTGCTGAGCTGGGTTGTCTCAACCAGACCACGTCCCTCAATTCTGGGTCCTGTCCAGTTTCTGGATTTCTGGCCCATGCTCTACGATAACCTTAAGGTAGCACCAGAGAAAGAGCAGGTATTAGGAACACACAGGACTGCACCTGCTGAGTGTGGTCAGGGCAGAGTTGGTGGCGCAGGTGCTATACAGGTGAATGGCTTGATAAGCTGGGATTCAACTTATGTCCATCAAGGTGGCCACTGGGAATTCTGCCTTTCCACAACATGACACAAACTCAAGGAGGTCATCAATCACTACCCAGATAGCCAGCCAAGTGGGTAATTAACTCATTCAATAAATACTTATTGGAGTTCCTATTGTGGTGCAGTGGGTTAGGAATCTGACTAGTATCCATGAGGATGTGGGTTCACTCCCTGACCTCGCTCAGTGGGTTAAGGATCCGGTGTTGCCGTGAACTGTGGTATAGGCCACAGATGTGGCTCGGATCCCACGTTGCTATGGCTGTGGTATAGGCTGGCAGCTGCAGCTCCAATTCGGCCCCTAGCCCGGGAACCTCCATATGCCACAGGTGTGGCCCTAAAATAAACATTTATTGAGCATCTATTATGTATCAGGCCCTGTTCTGAATTCTGAAGACAGAGCAATGAAGAAAACAAAAATCCCCTGCCCTCATGGAGTGACATTCAAGAGGAGGAAAGAGAGAATATGCAAGACAGATAAGTGAAACCCGTGGTTTATTAGATGGTGAGAAGGGTGATGGCCAAGCAGGGGAAGGGAGGGTGTTGGTGGCGGTGGGGAAGGAAGGGCTGCGATCGCACAGAGCGTGATGGTGGTGGTGGAGGTCACCAAGGAGGTGGTGTTTGCCTAGAGCCCTGAAGGAAGAGAGTTGAGCCACACCGATGGCTCTGTGGCTTCTGTGTCGAGCCACAGAAGATCTTTCCAGGCAGAGGGAAGGGCAAGTGCAATGGCCCCATGCTTGGCGTCTTTGAGGATGCATGAGGAGGCTTGCTGTGGCTGGAGCAGCCCAGGTGAAGGGGAGAATGGTAGGACGTGAGGCCACAGTGATGGGACGGGGACAGGAGATGGTCCCCCCTAAGGGACCCTGCAAGGACTTTGGCTTTTACTCTGAGATGAGAAAGTGCTGAGAGTTTGGGGCAGAGGAGTGACGTGCTCTGTTAGGTTTTAGCAGAGTCACGTTGGCTGTGTTTGCAGGGCCAACAGGGAGAGACCCATTAGAAGGCTTGGCCAACAGCACGGGTGAGGCCCGTGTGACATCGATGAGGATGGACCAGGTTGATGAAGCTGAGAAGCCATCAGTTGGGTTTAGGGTATGGTTGAAGCAGGAGTGACCCAGGTTTGCTGACAGGTGAGAGGAAGGGTGACTCCAAAGTTCCGACCGCTTGTAACACGGAAGCCCGTGGAGGACTCCGTGTGTCACAGCAGGTGAGATGATGCTTCTGGGTAAAGCTATGGAGCAGGAAGTTGGTGGCAGGAGTCTGGAGCCCAAGCGAGAGGTCCAGGCTGGTTCCATCAGTGTCTCCACTGGATGTGGTCATCCAGTGAGTGTCAAAAGAGAGGAGGTCCTGGGCCTGAGGCCAGGGACTTGCGGTGAAGACGGTAGCAGATTGGAGGCCACCGGGGTTAGACATTGTTCCCCATCTGGCTTATCTTGCACAGGGAGAAAAGCAGGGGAGAAGTCCTGCCAACTTATTAACATGACTGAAGTACAAAATTTTCTACCTCTTAACGACAGTGGTGCCGAATCTAGAGCTTAAACTTAAAATTTTTTGCATGGGAAAAAGCATAGAGAAAAGTCATCCTCTTACCGTTGTCCCTCGGCTTCTTGACTCCTCACTCAGAGTCAACCAGGTCCCTGATTTCTTCTTCTTCCTCTTCTTTTTTGCCTTTTTAGGGCTGCACTTGTGGCATATGGAAGGTCCCAGCCTAGGGGTTGAAGCGGGGCTCCAGCTGACAGCCTCTGCCACAGCCACATCAGATCCGAACCACATCTGTGACCTGCACCACAGCTCATGGCAACACCAGATCCTTAACCCACTGAGCAAGGCCAAGGATTGAACCTGCGTCCTCATGGATGCTAGTCAGGTTCATGACCGCTGAACCATGACAAAAACTCTGAAAGTGTCTGTTTGGACACAGTATGTCCCTAAATTATTCAATCTTTTTCAATCTCAGAGTTTTAAAAACAGAGTTTCTGTTTATATTGCTCTTATTACAAGCAAGATTACTCATAGCTCTCAACATAGCAGCCAGAAATGTCACTCAGTAGAAAAATTACATGAGCAATGTCTGTACCTGGTTTTCGTTTCTTTGCTTGGCCTCTTTGGATGGGCCAGGCTCTCCTTGGGCCCCTTTGCCCAGGAGGGTATCAATTGAGAAACGTCTTCCCTCCAAGGTTTTAGTGCCTGGAAGAGGGATCATCCTGAAATTATTTACTTTTGAAACAAAAACAGAGGAGCCATACTTAGCAAAAAAAAAAAAAGAAAGAAAAAAGTATCTGATTGATGGTAGTATCTGAGGCTCTCTCCTGGTCATTCATTTATTCAACTCAGCTGCTGATGGAGAGCCTGGAATGTACCAGGCACTGGGCTGGACTCTGAGGAAATGAGAGCCTTGGCCACACTCAGGGAAGCTTACGTCCTCGCAGGGGCCCGGATGATGACTAAGCAAACACATGAGGATTTCAGGGGGCTGGTGGATCCTGCAAAGCAAGCAAAGTAGGATGCTGTAGCTGCGTGATGAAGCTGAGGTCGGAGACGCATTTCGTGAAGGCCTGAAGGAGAAGCATCTGGGAAAGGACTTTCCAGGCGGAAGGGACAGGCTGTCCAGAAAACATCCAAGGAGTAGGTGTCAGGCCCGTGGGCTGGCGCAGAGCAGGCGCAACGGGGAGAATTGGCACTTGACGGTGGGCAGGATTGCCTCTGGTTGCGGTGTAAAGTGTCAGAAGCTTTGTAGCAATGGTGTGCTGGGGCACATGCAGCCATCCGCTGGGGCTGGGGGCTGATCGATGGTGCTGGCAGATTTAAAACAATTTTTATTAGACTATAGTTGATTTACGGTGTTGTGCCAATTTCTGCTGCCCGGCAAAGTGACCCAGTCATATGATATGTGTACATTCCCTTGTGCGGGCAGATTTCAGTGGTAGAAATACTCCCATGGTGACCGATTCCAAGCTACTAAAGTGAGGTCCCTGAACCTGGGCCCGGAAAGAGCCGTGTTCACGAAAGACCGTCCACCGGGTGAAAATGATGGTCCTTTGCATCTCAGGACTCATTTTATTGAAAGTATTCTCCTTTTTACACATTAAAGAGTATTTCATAAAACATAGCTGGAAAGAGGGCGCTCCAGCACATGATTGGCTCAGCAGGAGAGCAAGATGCTTTGATTCAAGTCAAGAGTATTCTGGCTGCTGAGGGGATGGGGGAGGACACGCCTTTGGGAGTCCTTGAAATCCAGCCCCCTACCCCGTCTATGCCACCTTCACTAGTAGGGCCACCCTCCTGTCACTCCCTTGCACTTCCTCGTCCTGTCCCCTCCTTTTTGCAAAGGTGCGTACCATTGCCTGAGGTCTTCATTTTATTTCAAGGGTGGATCTCATCATTTCGGGGAGGCTGATTCATTCCAAGGTCAAAAGCCACTCCTCTTGGACTGCGGTGTGGAGCACGTGCAGAGCAGCAGTGCAGCCCCCTCAGACTCTCTGTGGGAACCGCTCTCCCGCCACGTGCATACACAGGGGTTCAGGGAGCACCGGGTGGGCTGCTGCCTCCCCTCCCCTCTGCTCCTGGACCCCATCAGACGCTCCTCTGAATATCAGCCGACGGCCTCTGTGCCTGGAATGTCACGCGTGGGGACAGGAGGCGCCTTTCTCTTTCATCTCCATGCCGGTTCCATGTCTAATTTCAGGAGGGGGTGAAAAGTGTTAGCGATTTTCCGAGGTCCCGCCATCCTTAACATTCTGAAATGACTCTGGTCTTTGTTGGTCAGCAAAGAAATTAATTTTCACTTGAAGAGACATCATTTTTAATGCCTTTCACTCCGGCCGGGCCTCATCCCACGGTCCAATTACCGAGGTAACTATCACCAGTGAGGAGACCGCGGGGGCCCGTAGATCAGAAATTGTTTACCAGGCTTGCAGGCATCGATTGAGTCAAGCTTCCTGACACAGTTGATCATGTGTTATTTGCCCAAATCTTCTCTCTCAAATTGATTTTTCAGAAAGTTTTTAATGCCGGTTTATTCACCTGGCTAATCCATTTATCTTCAGTTCCACCTGTAAAGTCCAGAAAATCTCGGGGGTGATCTGTGCAAGGAGAGAGATGTTCTGCCTGGGCTTGGCTCTCTGCTCCTACCCTCCCTGACCCTTCCCTGCACGTACACATGTACACACACTGCACACACGCTCGTGCACGCACACCCGGACCCACGCACCACCACATGTGCAGCTGATGAGCTGGGAGACGGTAGACCTCACTTCTCCTTCCCGCGTCTCCATTTCTTCTGCAAAATCGGAGGGCTGCACTATTTTATCTTTCATCTTTTTTTCTTTTTTAGAGCTGCACCTGCGGCATATGGACGTTCCCAGGCTAGAAGCTGAATCAGAGCTGTGGCTGCTGGGCTGCGCCACAGCCATAGCAACTCCGAATCCAAAGCCATCTCTGCGACCTACACCGCAGCCTGCAGGGGCAACACCAGATCCTTCACCCACTGAGCGAGACCAGGAGTTGAACCCACATCCTCATGGACGCTATGTCCGGTTCTTAACCCACTGAGCCACAACGGGAACTCCCTGTTTTATCTTTAAAATACTTTCTGACCTGAGATCTTTAACACTGACAAGTTGCGACCTGGAAGGGGTGAAGGACTCGCAGCCTGTCTCCCTGGTTCACAGTGGGGAAAGCTGAGGCACCTCCTCCAAGAGGTAGGACCCCCCTGTCCCAGCTGATGGTGACAATCCAGCAAGATGATGACAGGGATGGATTTCTCGTCCACAGCTCCCCCAGCGCTCACCTCCCTACAGCCTGGGGTTATTTTTCTGTTTCTAAGGAGTAGATACCAAGTGGTAGAAGCAAAGACCTTTCTTTGGGGACACTCAGGCAAGTGGCCACACTCTCGGGTGTCCTATGGTGGCAGGACGGTGGGTCAGGTGGAGAGACACAACTAAGAAACAGTGTGTCTTGAAAAGTAATACAAACGACACATGAGGATGGAGGCGGGTATGTGTGCTCTCACGAAGGGCATGACCCTGGAGAATCAGAAGCCTGGCTCCAACTCTGCCAGGCTCCTGCAAAGGTGGGTGCTAGGGAATGCCTCTGAGCCTAGAGTCCCGTCCCTCCCCCCCAACTTCAGTAGGTCAAGCTGTAAAGCCACTAACCTACTGGCCCCGGCCTGAATTAGGCAGAAATCAGGCAGGAACTCCGCGGGTGGCTCTCTGGAGCCAGGATGGGTCCGATCTGTCCTGATCCTATTGCAGGTGGGGCTGTTCCTCTGACACACAGCCCTGCCCCTTGGACTTCTTGGGTGTGTAGGTAGCAAAGGAAGGGGATGAGCAGAAGTGCTTGCTGTCGTGGAAAAATCCTCAGTGTCCTCTGTGGCTGTCAAACCAAATGCAGTGTCACCGAGGGGCTTGTCGTGACCACTGTTTTGTGCTGAAATCATCTCTTTTATGCCCCTCCTTTCCCCACAAGCAGTCAGCCAGCTCCTGGGTGAGCAGAGAGAAGGGCGGTGACCTGCCAACCAGAGGAAGGCCCTGGCAGGCGGAGGCCTCCCTGAGGTGCCACGGTGCTCCTGTGAGCTCCTCCCAGGTGCTGACTCAAAGAAGCATTCATTAGGATTCTCCCAGAGATCAGGAAGAGGTGGCAGAACTGCAAAAAAAAAAAAAAAAAAAAAAAAAAAAAAGAAGATAGAGGCACAGAAGGCCACAGCTGATTGACAGACCCTCTTATTCCTGGCTGGGCTGTTCTCTGGTCTTTTTAACTTATGCTGTAAGTCCTGACAATGGAACCTTCCCCAGGGAGTTGATGTGCTAAGTCAAAATAAAACATGATCCTGGAGTTCCCCCTGTGGCTCAGCAGGTTAAGAACCCAACTTGCATGCATGAGGATGCAGGTTCGATGCCTGGCCTTGCTCAGTGGGTTAAGGATCCAGCATTGCCACAAGCTGTGGCATAGCTCACATATGTGGCTCGGATCCTGAATTGCTGTGGCTGGGTGTAGGCTGGCAGCTACAGCTCTGATTCGACCCCTAGCCTGGGAACCTCCATATGCCATGCGTGAGGCCCTAAAAAGAAAAGAAAAGAAGTAATCCTTCTCCTGAGTAAACTAGAGAGTAGTCAGGATGCCTTCAGGGGCCACTCAGCCAAACCCAGAGGACTGTGGCACAAATCCAGGGATGCAGGACATGTGTCCTCATCAAAGGGACGTTTCTCTTTCCTGTCCTGGGTTTCTCACCAGTGCAAGATTGCTGTGCCAAACCATTAAATCTGTGGCCATCCACTTCGGGTCTCTCCAGCACCTTTGGCAGAGCCCAGCTTGGCCCATCCAAGGAAGGGACCTGTGCATTGGCCACTTTCTCTCCCATTGATCCTCTCTCTCTCTTGACTAGATTGCAGGCTTTTTTCTTTTTGGCTGCACTTGCAGCATGTGGACGTTCCCCAGCCAGGGATCGATTCTGCGCCACAGCAATGATCTGAACCACAGCAGTCATTGTGCCAGCTCCTTAACCCACCAGGCCACCAGGGAACTCCTAGGTTGCAAGCTTTTTGAAGTCAAATGCTACACTTACTACTCTTTACTTAATTCCTCACACACAAAAAAAAGGTTTTCTTGGTCTTTGTTTCCTTGGTGTTTCCAGCACCCAAAGGCAGAGACTGATGGCTGCTCAGTGGCCCAGGAGTCCTCATAGGAATCTATGCATCTAGACCAGATGGACAATTTTGTTTTTTATCTTTTTAGGGCCACACCCGTAGCATACGGAGGTTCCCAGGCTAAGGGCCCAATTGGAGATGTAGCTGCCAGCCTACACCACAGCCACAGCCATGCCAGATCTGAGCTGTGTCTGCGACCTACACCACAGCTCATGGCAATGCCAGATCCTTAACCCACTGAGCAAGGCCAGGGATCGAACTCGCAACCTCATGGGTTCCTCGTCAGATTTGCTTCTGCTGCACCATGGCAGGAACTCCCAGATGGACAATATTTAGCTGTATGTAGGGATTGCAAACTGGCAGCTTGCATGCCACTTTGGGTCACTTGTTCTTTGGCTTAGTGTTGTTTTAGATGCAATATAATGAGACAGGTGTGTGGCCCGGCTGTGGCACCAGAAGATTTAGATCTATTGGCTTAGACCTGGCTTGATTCATGCAGTTATGTTCCCTGTGGGGCCATTTGCCTGTGCCCAAAGCTTAGAGAAATCTGTAAACAGCAGAGTCCATCCAGGCTGGAGCTGGGTGAGGAGGAGATGAAGTCAGAGGAGGAGCTGGGGACAGGTGAGTAGTGACAGGGGCTAGATTACCTGGGATCTCTTAGGCCTTCAGTCTGCAGGAGATGGGAAACCATTGCATTCTTTTTTTTTTTTTTTTTTGGAGCCGCACCCGAGGCATATGGAAGTTCCCAGGCTAGGAGTCATATCAGAGCTAGAGCTGCTGGCCTACGCCACAACCTTAGCAACGCCAAATCCAAGCCACATCTGTGACCTACACCACAGCTCACAGCAATGCCAGATACTTAACCCACTGAGCGAGGCCAGGGATCGAACCCTCATCCTCATGGGTCCTAGTCAGATTGGTTACCGCTGAGCCACAATGGGAACTCCCCATTGGGGGTTTGAGCACAGTGACGTGGCCTGACTTGAAGATACCTTGCTCACTCTCCCTGCCAGGTTGAGGACAGACTGAGGAGGCAGGGAAAGCCAGAGGAAGCGAGGAGACTGGTGCTGTCATCCAGGTGAGAGGTCAGAGGTCATGGTGGCCTGGACCAGGATTGTAGCCATGGAGGCCTATGCGTGACTCCGGGATCATCTGCTTTGTGGCGTACTTCTTTGCCCCCCCATCCGCTGCATGTATACATGACCCCGCATTCTTGCGCTAAGTGATATTCCTGAGCAGGAAGCAATAGCCACACACCCTCTAATCAGCCCAAGGGTTGCATTTGGCACAGATGGCTAAGTGTTAAGTCACCGTGGCTATTCCAGAAGGAACGAGGAAGACTCCCCCAGGCACTGGTAGCCAGGGCCTCCTAGCACACCCCAGGCTGGGATTTAAGGTAGAAAGACCCAGGTAGGAGTTCCATTGTGGCTCAGTGGTAATGAATCCAACTAGTACCCATGAGGATGTGGGTTCAATCCCCTGGCCTTGCTCAGTGGGTTAAGGATCTGGCATTGTGTGGCTGTGGTGTAGTCCTGGAAACTTCCATATGCCGCAGGTGCGGCCCTAGAAAGATTAAAAAAAAAAAAAAAAAACCAGGTAAACCAGGTACAGGTTGTGAAGATGTGGGTGGATGGTGGTTTGGGGGATGGGGACTGCAAGTTTTCTCCCAAACCCGCTTGGAAGCTGGGATTTTTCCCAGCTGACCCCAGAGCACTCTTTACCTGCGTTAATCTGCTTTCCAGAAGGATCCTGCTGACACCCTCAGACCAGTGCAACCTGTGCTGCTTCCACTCATCAGTGATTCATGTAAATATTTGTCCTGAGAAGCTGGATCACAGGATCCTCAGGTGCTGGTCTACCCACTGAGTGACTCCATCACCAGGAGTGCTGCCCCTGGCTGGGGACACCTCCACCCCCTGCATTTTCACCTGAACACAGACTTGGTCAAAGATACCTGGTGAATCAACCTTTTCCTTATTCATGTGGGCATTTGGGGGGCTGGCCTTTTTCTGGGCAACCCAGTAGCCCTCTTAACACGGCGTGGGTGTGGAGCCTTGAAGCGGAGGTGGGTGAGAACCTGTGCCTCCGAGCCCCTAGCCTCTCTGAATCCCTCCCTTCACCACGTCCCCTTATTCCCCAGACCACAGACTCGGTCGCCGTGCTCTGGGTCCGTGCTGGAAATGTTTCCAGAATTTGGCCTTTGCTCAACAGTGCCGAATAGAAACACGGAGACAGAGGTTTTGGCGAAGGAGGAAAAGAGAGCTTTATTGCTTTACCAGGCAAAGGAGGCCGCAGCAGCCTAATGCCTTATTAAGACTGGGCCCCCTTGGGAGAAGTTGGGAGGTGGTTTTATAGTTTGGGAGTGAAAAATAGGGCCACTGATAAGGATCAGGCTAGATGAGAGCTTGCATTGTTTTTCAAAGCTGGTGTCTAGGTGGTCCCAGGATTGGGTCTGAAGGTCCTTCTTTTAGAAGGAAGACTGCTTCATCAACACCTTCCATTTGTTGGGGAGGGGGGCCCAATTCTGTGGAGGCCCTCAAAGATATTGTTATGCATATTCCTTGAGGAGGAACCAGGACCCTGCCCCAAGGCTGCACTGTTGTGTCTGGACGGCTCCTCTCTGGTCTCTGCATCCCCTCATTTCCCTGATGGGCAACTGTCTGAACCTGCTTTTTGCAACTTGGGGAATGTCATGGGGGCTGAAGCCCATTCCCCAAAAACCAGAAACGGGAGACACAGAAAAGCTTGTGTGCCCAGGAGCCCCACAGGGCCCTGCTCAGTTTCAGAAACTCTGCTGTTAGTGTTACCTCTCTTTCTTTAGGTTCAAGCTTTGGGTCCTAGAGTGTGTGGAAGGGTTAACCTTTAGTCATCACTCCTGTTCTAGGGAATGAAAATTCTAAGTTCTGGGTTTGATGGAGGTGGGAGGGAGTTGGTTGAAAGGGATAAAGCCAAGTGTGAGAAGAATACCAGCGGGGAGCTGCACAAGGTTAAAGGCATGAACTTTCTTAGGTGGGGCAGCCCTGCGGGATGGCTTCTGAGATAATACTTACAGCGTGTTTAAGGTATCTTAGGTGAAAGGCTCCGCAAAAAACATCTTTCTTGAATCCATTCTTCATCTCGGGGTACTTGAACCCCTGGGGGCGATGCTGCCCTGCTTGAGACTCTTAGGTGCTTTGTGTAAGAGAAATAGAGCTCTTTTAGCTGTGAATTTTTTTCCGGAATGCAAGTGTAGGCTCAGGGTTTAAAGCGTGTGGGTCTATTTAAAATGTACATTTAGGAGTTCCCGTCGTGGCGCAGTGGTTAGCGAATCCGACTAGGAACCATGAGGTTGCGGGTTCGGTCCCTGCCCTTGCTCAGTGGGTTAACGATCCGGCGTTGCCGTGAGCTGTGGTGTAGGTTGCAGACGCGGCTCAGATCCCGCGTTGCTGTGGCTCTGGCGTAGGCTGGTGGCTACAGCTCCAATTCAACCCCTAGCCTGGGAACCTCCATATGCCGCGGGAGCGGCCCAAGAAATAGCAACAACAACAACAACAACAAAAAAGACAAATGACAAAAAAAAAATAAAATGTACATTTAATATTTTCTATGAGAAACATCCTTGGGTAAATTAAGTTCTCCTCTGCTCCATGCATTCTTCCCATTGCCCACCAGAGGGCACTCGACCCTGCCTCAGGAGAAGTCAAAATCCACTTCCCTTGGGTTATTTACTCAGCCTGCGCTTCTGCTTTAGACACAGGAGGGCAAGGTTTGCCAGTTCGCCTCAATTCAAAGGGAAGGGCCATAGAAATGGGGTCAGAAGACACGGCTGCCTGTTACTGGGAAAAATACAAATACATTCATACGAACCCATCAGGATATCCAGTAATCGTCTCTGCTGTCACATTTGTTTAGAGTCGCATTGCCAAAGAAAGCAACTGTGCACGGGGCTTTAATAATCCTTTAAGCAGTCTCTATTTTCTCTTCTTAACACATTAAGGAATGTCTGGTACCTTGTCACATCAGAGAAGGGAAGAAAAAGTGATGGTCCTTAATTACAATGTAACAGCTGCGCCCTGAGGCTGGGGCTGGGCTGCAGGGGGTGGTGTAGCAAACATTCAAGTGTGAAATGCATAAACATCATCCTTGAGACCCCCTCCCTCCCCCACTTCCGCTTTACTAGCCCACCACCCACTTTCTCTGGTGGTGTCTTCTGAAGCACGTTCAGTTTTGTTTTTCCAACTGGATTCAACCTGACTGACATTAAGTACCCAGCAAGTGGCCACTATAGTAAGTCTAATTGATGGTCTCTATGCTATTGGCGAGGTCAAAGTCATTGACAGGAAGTCAGCCTTAAGAGTGGGAAGTCGCTGCACCCAAAATACCCAACTGGAAACTTCCAAATTCACCACTATTTACAGTGCCAGCTAGTCAAAGGGCCTTGTGTTAGCCCAGACAGTATTTCTGCTTTTAATTGTTGATGCACAACCATCAGGATGCAGTTCTGCTAAATCAGTAGTTCAAGGGGTCAAAATAAGCTCCTCCCCTGTGAGGTACACCTGCCAGAAAGGCTGGATCTAATCAAGTGTTAAGACCTCACTGTACACAAGAAATGCTGGGATAGAGGAGCCACCTACACAACATCACAAGAAATCCCGCCTGGTCTGTTCAAATGGTCCATGTCGTAGGGGTGGGGGAAGGACTGGTCTATGACAGAGATTAAAGAGACGTAACAACGACATGCAGTGAATGACTCATTTGGATCCTGGCTTTGGAAAATCCTAACTATAAAAGCTTTTTATGATGTGTGACAATAAGAGCCTGCAATGAGGCTGGGCATTTAGAGCATTTTCTCAAGTGTGATGGTGGCCCTGTAGGTAGGGGAGTATTCTAGACCTTAGGAGACAAATGCTAAGGTATCCAGGGGTGAAGTTCATGATGACCCCAACTTGTTCTGTCTGTCTGTCTTTTTTTTTTTTTTTTTTTCCCTTTCTCTCTCTCTTTATGGCCTTGACTGTGGCATATGGAAGTTCCTTGGCCAGGAGTCAAATTGGAGCTGCAGCTGCCACCCTATGCCACAGCAATGCCAGATCCGAGCCTTGTGACTCACACCTTGCGGCAATGCCAGATCCTTAACCCACGAGCCAGGCCAGAGATCAAACCCCCATCCTCACAGACACTTCCGTCATGTTCTTAACGCACTGCGCCACAACAGGAACTCCATAACGTGTTCTTTTTAACTGCAGTATATTTTATTTACAATATAAAAGTTTTAGGTGTACAGCATAGTGATTCAACGTTTCTATAGATTATACTCTAAAGTTAGCACAAAATGATGGCTGTATTTCTCTGTGCTGTACAGCATATCCTCGGTGCTTATTTATTTTATGCACAGTAGTCTGTCTTAACCCCCTACCTTGACCTTGCCCCTCCCCACTGGTAACCACTAGTTTGGTTTCTATATCTGTGAGTCTGTTTCTGTTTTTTAATATTCATTCATTTGTGTTATTTTTCAAATTCCACGTATAAGTGTTATAGTATTTTTCTTTCTCTGTCTGATGTATTTCACGAAGCATAAACCCCCCAAGTCCATCCACATTGTTGCCAATGGAAGTATTGCATTCTTTTATGACTGAGTAGTATTCCGTTTATATACACCACATTTTTCAGTGAAAGCATCGTTGATATATACTACATCATCTTTATCCATTCATCTGTTTTCTGTTTTTGTTTTTGTGCTTTTTAGGGCTGCGCTTGCGGTATATGGAAGTTCCCAGGCTAGGGGTCAAATCAGAGCTGGACTGCCGGCCTACACCCCAGCTACAGCAACACAGGGTCCAAGCCACATCTGCAACCTACACCACAGCTCATGGCAACGCCAGATCCTTAACCCACCGAGTGAGCCCAGGGATCGAACCTGCGTCCTCATGGATGCTAGTCAGATTCGTTAATTGCTGAGCTACGATGGGAATGCCCATTCATCTGTTGATGGGCACTTGGGTGGCTTCCACATCCTGACTCTTGTGAATAATGCTGCTATGAACATCGGCATGTGTGTATCTTTTCAAATAGGTGTTTAAATTTTTTTCTACATATATACCCAGGAGTGGAATTGCTGGATCAGGTGATTGTTCTATTTTTTTGTTTTTGAGGAAATTTCATTCTGTTTTCCATAGTGGTGACACTGATTTACATTCCTACCAACGGTGTACAAGAGGTCCCTTTGCTCCACATCTTTGCCAGCATTTGTTATTTGTAGACTTTTGATGATAGCTATTCTGACAAGTGTGAGGTGATATCTCATTGCGGTCTTGGTTTGCATTTCTCTGATGATTAGCACTATTGAGCATCTTTTCTTGTGCCTTCTGGCCGTCTGTATGTCTTCTTTGGAAGAATGTCTATTAAGGTCTCCTGTCTTTTTTTTTCTTTTTTTCTTTTTTAGGGCTCACCCACAGCATATGGAAGTTCCCAGGCTAGGGGTTTAATTGGAGCTGCAGCTGCCAGCCTACACCACAGCCACAGCAATGCCAGATCCGAGCCACATCTCTGACCTACACCACAGCTCTCGGCAATGCTGTACGGATCCTTAACCCACTGAGCAAGGCCCGTGATCAAACCCACATCCTCATGGATACTAGTCGGGTTTTGTTTCCACTGAGCCACAATGGGAACTCCACCTGCCCATTTTTAATTTGAGCTGTTTGTTCTTCTGATATTAAGTTGTCTGAGCTGTTTATACATTTCAGATACTAATCCCTTGTTTGTCTCATTTGCCAGTATTTTCACATTGGGTAGGTTGGCTTTTGTTGGTGGTTTCCTTTGATGAGCAAAAGCTTTTAAATTTAATTAGGCCCCATTTTGTTTTGTTTTGCTTTTGTTTCTTTTGCCTTAGGAGACAGATCCAAAATCCTATTGTTATCTTTGACATCAAAGAGTATTCTGCCTGTTTGTTTCCTTTTAGGAGTTTTATGGCTTCAGGTCTTATATTTAGGTCTTTAATCCATGTTGAGTTTATTTTTGTATATGGTGTGAGAAAATGTTCTAAAATCACTCTTTTACACGTAGCTGCCAGTTTCCTCATCAACATGTATTGAAGAGACCTATCTTGCCTCCTTTTTGTAGATTAATTGACCATAAAAGTATGTGGATTTATTTATAGGCTCTCTATTCTGTTCCATTGATCCATGTGTCTATTTTTGTGCCAGTACCATGCTGTTTTGATTATTCTAGCTTCGTTGCATAGTCTAAAATCAGAGACCGTGATACCTCAAGCTTCCTTCTTTTTTCTCAAAATTGCCTTGGCAATTCAGGGTCTTTTGTGCTTTTATATAAGTTTTAGGATTATTTGTCCAGTTCTGTAGAAAATGTCATGGGTATTTTGATAGGGATTGCTTTGGGTATGGACATTTTAATTATATTAATTCCTCCAGTCCATGAATTTGGGATAGCTTTCTGTTTCTTTGTATCATCTTCAATTTCCTTTATTAATATTTTATAGATTTCAGACTATAGGTCTTTCACATCCTTGGTTTAATTCGTAGGTATTCTATCCTTTTTGATGTGATTTTAAACAGGACTTTTATCTGTTTTTTTTTTTTTTTTCTTTTTAGGGCCACATCCACGGCATATGGAATTTCCCAGGCTAGGGGTCCAGTTGGAGCCACAGTTGCCAACCTACACCACAGCAACCTGGGATCCCAGCCATGTCTGCAACCTACACCATAGTTCATGGCAATGCTAGATCCCTGACCCACTGAGTGAGGCCATGGATCAAACCTGCATCCTCATGGATACTAGTTGGATTCGTTTCTGCTGCACCACAATGGGAACTCCTCCTTTTTTCTTTGTTTGTCTTTTCTTTTTTCTTTTTTTTTTTTTTTTTTAGTAGTATGTTGTTTAGTCTCCACAAACTATGTTGTTCAGTTTGTGTTCTTCCCATTTTTCTTCCCATAATTGATTTCTAGTTTCATACCATTGTGCTATTAAAAATGCTTGATGTAATTTCTGTCCTCTCATCTTTGTTGAGACTTGTTTTTGTGGCCAAGCACATGATTTATCCTGGAGAACGTTCCATATGCACTTGAAAAGCATGTGTATTCTGCTGTTTTGGGATGAGATGTCTCATAGGCATCTAATAGTCCAGGTGGTCTAAACTTTCCATTAAGACTGCTGTTTCCTTATTGATTTTCTGCTGGATCCTCTGTCCAGGGATGTAAGTGGGATGTTAAAGGTCTCTACTGTTTTTGTGTTATTGTTGGTTTCCCCCTTGGATGTCTGTTAATATTTGCTTTATGTATTCAGGTGTTTCCGTATTAGATGCACATATGTTAACAAGTGTTATATCCTTTCCTTGTATTGATCCCTTCATCATTGTACAATGACCTTGTCTTTTGTTATAGTCTCACTTTGTTTCAAGTTGATTTTGTTTGATGTGTATATTGCTACTCCCACTGTCTTCCTGTTTCCATTTGCATGAAATATCTTTTCCCATCCCTTCACTTTCACTCTCTGTGTGTCTTTATCTCTAAAGTGAGTCTCTTTGTAAGCAGCATATAAATGGGTCTTAGTTCTTTATCTAATCAACCACCTTATATCTTTTGATTGGAGCATTTTTGGTCCATTGACACAGTGATTATAGATAGGTATATACTAATTACCCTTTTTGTTACTTGTTTTCTGGTTGTTTTGTTGTTCCTCTCTGTTCTTCTTTTAGTTTCTTCCTTTGTGGTTTGATTTGTTGATTTTGTTGTTGTTGTTGTTTTGTTTTTGTCTTTTTAGGGCTACACCCATAGTATATGGAGGTTCTCAGGCTAGGGGCAGAATTGAAGCTGTAGCTGCTGGCCTATGCCACAGCAACGTGGGATCTGAGCCCCATCTGCGACCTACACCACAGCTCATTGCAACACTGGATCCTTAACCCACTGAGTGAGGCCAGGGATTGAACCTAGTCAGATTCTTTCTGCTGAGCCATGATGGGGTACTAGTCAGGTTCTTTCTGCTGAGCCATGATGAGAATTCTCTGTTGATTTTTCTTTAATGGCATGCTGGTATTACTTTCTCTCTAGCTTTTGTGCATCTGTTGTAGGTTTTGGTGTGGTTACCATGGGGTTCATTCATATATGTTGACCTAAAATTATATCTACTTGTTTTAAACTGATAGTCATTTAAATTCAAGCACTTTATAAAGGATCTACACTATTTACTCCTCTCTCACACATTTTGTCTTTTTGATGTCATTTTAAACCTTTATGTTTATACATTACTGATTATTATAGTTGATTTTACATTTTTTGCCTTTCAATCTTTGTACTAGCCTTTTTAAGGGGTTGATCCTTTCATGTATATTTGCCTTTACTAGTGGGATTTTCCCTTTCCTATGGGTGTTTCTTCTTATAGCCTTTTCTTTTCTATTTAGAAGAACCTTTAACTTTTCTTTTAGGGTAGGTTTAGTATTGGTGAACTCTTAGTTTTCATTTGTCTGAGAAGTTCTTTATCTCTCCTTCAGTTCTAAATTATAGTATTACTAGGCAGAGTATCCTAGGTTGCAGGATTTTCCCTTTCAGCTCTTTAAATATATCATGCCACTCCCTTCTGGCCTGCAAAGTTTCTACAGAAAAAAACATTTATCATTTTATGTGGGGGTCCCCTTGTATATATGACTCTTTTATTTTTCTCTTGCTATCTTTAGAATCCTCTCTTTAACCTTTGTTATTTTAATTATGATATTTCTTGGTGTGGGTGTGTTTGGGTTCATCTTGTTTGGGATATGCTGTGCTTCCTGTACCTGGATATGTTTCCTTCTTCAGGTTTGGGAAGTTTTCAGCCATAATTTCATCAAATACATTTTCCACCCCTTTCTCCAGAGTGTGCTGTTAGCTATCACCTTGGTAGGGGGTGAGCTGGAGTTGAAGGGGCTAGAGCCAGCACCAGGTTTGAGCCAGGGCTTCTCTTGTGCTTAGGGGCCAGCAAGTCCCAATTGCTGGAGCAGAAGCCCTGAGAGCCAGGGCTAACTAGCTCTGTTTCCTTTAAATATGTTCTCTCCACTATCCCAGCACTGATTCCTTTTCCCAGAGGGGAGCGAGCAGTGCTGGAGCAAGAGGAACTGGTGCTGGTGTTTGGCATGAGCCAGGCTGTGGTGGCCATGACCACAGTCAGGGCCCCAGATGGCTTCTGATGCACTACCTCCATGAACTCATGTTCATGGTCTCCCCCTCCCCACTCAGAAGCCATTCCAGGTCCAAGCCACCATCATCCCTCACAGCTGACTCTCCCCTTGGCCAGTGCAGCCCTCACTCACTGTGGCTCTGTGCTGCAGAGCAGGCAGGGCTGGTGCAAGCACTCAGCTCAGGCTGGCTTGTGTGCCAGGGCAGTTGCAAGAAACCTGCCAGAATCCCAGGCAGTTTCAATCTGCCCCCTCTCTGCCTTGTTTTGGGAGTAAGCAAGCATGTACATGCTCCTCACAGGCAGAGTACAGGCTTCCCACATTCCTCCTGTTAGTCCTATTGGCTTTCCAGACAGCCTAGGGGATTTATCTTCCCCATGTCAGACCCTACCCAAGGGCTGGTGTGGTCAATACATGGCTTGAACTGCTTACTCCCCAGGGGGGATCTCTGCCCATGTAATCCCCCTCCTCTTCTGAGTCCCTTCCCTGGGGCTCAGGTCAATCAGGTCTTGACCTGATTGCTGCTTCTTCCCTTCCTACCCAATTCTGTATGGATCTTTCTTACGGCCTTGGTTCTACAAGAGTCATTCTGTCAGTCTCCAGTTAGTTTTCAGTGAAAATTGCTCCACATGTAGAGATGTATTTTTGATGTATTCATGGAGGGTGCGGGGAGGGGTGAATTCCTCATCCTCCTACTTCACCATCCTGATATCTTTTTGCAATTTATTTTTAAATGATACAGGAAGAAAAAAATAGGAAAAAAACAGCAAGACCATTACACCATTATAACCATTATGGAATCTGGGTGATGAGTATAAGGCTGGTTGCTATACTCTATTTCTTCTGTATGACTGAAAATTTTCATAGTAAGTAGTTGGAATAAGTGATGGTGAAGGTGTCATTTGCTTTGGGTGGCAGCCTTTCAAAATCACTGGAACTTCTTGTCTCACTATTTACCTGCTGTGACAAAGGAAGGTGTCTATGTCAGGAACAGTGCCCTGCCTACAGCATACCCTGAATTATTTATCAGTGGATGAATACTGCTTTCTCTCCTTTTGGTTTTCTTTTTCTGAATCTGCCGCTCTAGCTAAAACTAAGCTGAAACCTTTGTCATCCTTCCAAATGCTCAGAAACTGCAGAGCGAGGTGATTTTGCAAAGAATGCCAATCAAAGAGATGGTAGCTCTTGTGGCTGGTAGAAGAGTTAGCCACATGCTAAGAGAGCGGGGGTGGTTATTTGTCATGTCATGCCATGTTCAAAGCCCTGTTTGGTTATAAAAGAAAATCAGCTCTATTCTGGCCTTCTATGAGCTGCAGTGTTGTGTGACACTTCTTTTCTTTGAGACATAATAACTTATAGTAGCCCATCAGCTACTCGGATTTAGATGTGAAATATGCCGTAGTCTGTAAAAGTCATCTTTTCATCTATCTATCTAATCACCCAACCGTAACTCACTCATTTACTGGAGAGTCAGGAGTTAGAGGAACTAGGTCAGGGAAGAAAATGTGATGCAATCTAAAACTGGAAGCACATCTGCGATGTTGTAAGCAAGAACTGCAATGATCATTGAGGATGTAGAAAGGATAAAAGCCCCATCATCCTCTGTAGTGGTGCTTCTCACACTTCACGCATTGTCAAAAATTCATGATTTCTGCCATATCTGAGGATTTTTATTAACCAAAAGATGAGTACTTATTTAATATCCTTCCTTAAATCCATTCATTAAACAAACAGGGAATTCCCTTTGTGGCTTGGCGATTAAGGAGCCCAACTAGGATCCAGGAGGATGCAGGTTCGATCCCTGGCCTTGCTCTGTGGGTTAAGGGTCGGCATTGCCATGAGCTGTGCTGTAGGTTGCAAAAACAGCTCGGATTTCACATTGCTGTGGGCTGTAGTGTAGGCCAGCAGTTGTAGCTCCAGTTCAACCCCTAGCTTGGGAAACTCCATCTGTGCAGGTCCCTAAAGAGCAAAAAACAAAAACAATTTCAGTGCCTACTTTAGTATCATTCTAAATATTACCATCCATAAAGAAATGCTTGTGATGTGTTGCTTCATTTTTCTCTCATGTATAAAATAAATGCAGAGCTTTCTAATCATCTCATGTGTCTTGAACAATCGGTATAATCAGTGATACACTATATCAGTATATAAGAATCTACCTTTCAGAAAAGAATTTAGGAAGCAAATGGATGAAGCTTAAAATACTGGCTCAGGTGTGTGCAGGTGTATGAAACTTAGCATCATTTGTCCCCTTCCTTCTCTTCAGTCCTTCCTTTAGTATTAAATCAGTGATCTAAACTGCTTTGTACAGGTAATTTTATCAAAGACCCAAAGGATGGATTCAGTTAATGTTTTTCTGGTTAGAACATGAGCAGGAGTCTTTAATACTCCTATAAATCACATATCTGTTATGTCCTGATGCAAGAAGAATTCATCTTTTGACGCAAATATCAGATGTGCTCCAAAAACTTAAAATAATGAATATGAAGTGGTTGAAAAGGTTTTTTATAGATAAGGTTTAGTGTCAGGAGTTTTTTCCCCAGTACTTAAAAAAAATTTTATTATAGTTGATTTACAATGTTCTGTCAATTTCTGCTGTACAGCAAAGTGACCTAGTTACACATATACATTCTTTTTCTCACATCCTCCATCATGTTCCATCACAAGTGTTTAGATATAGTTAGGATCTCATTGCTTATCCACTCCAAATGCAATAGTTTGTACTTACTAGCCCCACACTCCCAGTCTATCCCACTCCCTCCCCCTCCGCTTTGGCAACCACAAGTCTGTTCTCCATGTCCATGAGTTTGTTACTTTTCTGTAGACAGCTTCCTTAGTACCATATATTAGATTCCAGAGATAAGTGATATAGAATCTTTCTCTCTCTGACTTAACTTCACTCAGTATGAGAATCTCTAGTTGCATCTATGTTGCTGCAAATGGCATTATTTTGTTCTTTTTTTATGGCTGAGAGTATTCCACTGTGTATATATACCACATCTTCTTAATCCATTCATCTGTCAGTGGACATGTAGGTTGTTTCCATGTCTTGGATATTGTGAATAGTACTGCAATGAACATAGGGGTACATATCTTTTTCAAGGAAAGTTTTGTCCAGATATATGCCCAGGAGTGGGGTCACTGGATCATATAGTAGTTCTAGATTTAGTTTTCTGAGATACTTCCATACTGTTTTCCATAGTGGTTGTACCAGTTTACATTCCCACCAACATTGCAGGAGTGTTCCCTTTTCTCCACGCCCTCTCTAGCATTTGTTATTTGTAGACTTACTAAAGATGGCCATTCTAACTGGTGTGAAGCAGTACCTAATTGTAGTTTTGATTTTCATTTTTCCAATAATTAGTAGTGATCATTTTTTCATGTGCCTGTCAGCCATCTATATGTCTTCTTTGTAGAAATGTCTATTCAGATCTATCTGCCCACTTTTCAATTGGGTTGTTTACTTTTTTGCTGTTGAGTTGTATGAATTGTTTGTATATTTTGGAGATTATGCCCTCGTCGGCTGCATTGTTTGAAAGTATTTTCTCCCATTCCATAGGCTGTCTTTTGTTTTCTTTATGGTTTCCTTTGCTGTACAAAAGCTTGTAAATTTGATTAGATCCCGTAGGCTTATTTTTGTATTTATTTATTTTTTGGCTTTTTAGGGCTGCACCTGAGGCATCTGGAGGTTTCCAGGTTCGGGGTTGAATCAGAGCTACAGCTGTTGGCCTACACCACAGCCTCAGCCATGCCAGATCCGAGCCGTGTCTTCGATCTACACCGCAGCTCTCGACAACACTGGATACTTAACTGAGTGAGGCCAGAGATCTAACTCGCAACCTCATGGTTCCTAGTTGGATTCATTTCCATTGTACCACGACGGGAACTCCTATTTTTATTTGTATTGCTTTGGGAGACTGACCTAGGAAAACATTTGTATGGTTGACGTCAGAGGATGTTTTGCCTATGTTCTCTTCTAGAAGTTTTATGGTGTCTTGTCTTTAGGTCTGTAAGCCATTGTGAGTTTATTTTTGTGCATGGTGTGAGGGTGTGTTCTAGTTTCATTGATTTACATGCACCTGTCCAGTTTTCCCAGCACCACTGGCTGAAGAGACTTTTTCCCATTTTATATTTTTGTCTCCTTTGTTGAAGATTAATTGACCATAGATGTCTGGCTTTATATCTGGGTTCTCTATTCTGTTCCATTGGTTTGTATGTCTTTTTTTTTTTTTTTTTTTTTTTTTTTTTTTTTTTTTTTTTTTGGTCTTTTGACCTTTTCTTGGGCTGCTCCCGTGGCATATGGAGGTTCCCAAGCTAGGGGTCCAATTGGAGCTGTAGCCACTGGCCTATGCCAGAGCCACAGCAACGTGGGATCTGAGCTGCGTCTGCAACCTACACCACAGCTCATGGCATCGCCAGATCCTTAACCCACTGAGCAAGGCCAGGGATCGAACCTGCAACCTCATGGTTCCTAGTTGTATTCATTAACCACTGTACCACGACAGAAACTCCTGTATGTCTCTTTTTGTACCAGTACCACACTGTCTTGATTACTGCAGCTTTGTAATAGTGTCTGAAGTCTTGGAGAGTTATGCCTCTTGCTTTTTTTTTTTCCCCTCAGGATTGCTTTGGCAATTCTGGGTCTTTTGTGGTTCCATATAAACTTTTGGATTGATGGTTCTAATTGTGTGAAAAATGTCATGAGTAATTTGATAGAGATTGCACTGAATCTATAAGTTGCTTTGAATAGTATGACCTTTTTTTTTTTTTTTTTTTTTCTTCTTTTCAGGGCTGTACCTGTGGCATATGGAAGTTCCCAGGCCAGGGGTTGAATGGAAGCCGTAGCTGTCAGCCTATGCCACCACAACATGGCATCTGAGCCCACATCTGTGACCTACACCACAGCTCGTGGCAACGCTGGGTCTAAGCAAGGTCAGGGATCAAACCCGCATCTTCATGGATACTAGTTAGGTTCTTTACTGCTGAACCACGACAGGAACTCTAAGTCTGGCCATTTTAATATTAATTCTTCCAATCTAGAAGCATGGAATATCTTTCCATTTCTTTCTATTTTTTATTTTTTGCTTTTTAGGGCCACTCCCATGTCATATGGAGGTTCCCAGGCTAGGGGTTGAATCTGAGCTGCAGCTGCCAGCCTACACCACAGCCGCAGCAAGGTGGGATCCAAGCTGCATCTGCAAACTACACCACAGCTCAAGGCAACACTGGATCCTTAACCCACCGAGCGAGGCCAGGGATTGAACCACAACCTCATGTTTCCTAGTCGGATTCGTTTCCACTGCGCCACATGGAGGACTCCTCTTTCCATATCTTTGAATCTGCTTCAGTTTCCTTGATTAATATTTTATAATTCTCAGCATATAAGTCTTTCACCTCCTTGGTCAGGTTTATTCCTAGGTTTTTAATTTTGGGGGCTGTGATTTTAAGAGATATTGTATTTTTACATTCCTTTTCTAATATTCCATTGTCAGTATACAGAAATGCAACTGATTTCTGAATGTTAATCTGTGGTCCTGCTACTTCGCTGAATTCCTTGATAAGTTGGAGTCCTTTTTGTGTGGAGTCCTTAAGGTTTTCGATATATAGTGTCATGTCATTTGTGGAGAGTGGCAATTTTACCTCTTCTGTTCCAATTTGGATACCTTTTGTTTCTTTTCTTTGGTTGCTGTGGCTAGGAATTCCAATACTATGTTGAATAAAGTGGTGAGAGTGGGCATCCTTATCTTCTTCCAAATTTTAGTGGGAAGGCTTTCAGCTCTTCTCTGTTGACTATTATATTGGTTGTGGGTTTGTCATAAATGGCCTATATTATGTTAAGATATGTTCCCTCTTTACCCACTCTGGTAAGAATTTTTATCGAACCCGCAACCTCATGGTTCCTAGTCGGATTCGTTAACCACTGCGCCACGACGGGAACTCCCCCTTTTCATTTCTTATTTTCTTTGAGTTCTTTCTCTCCTCTTCTTTGTGAGTCTTTTTTTTTTTTTTTTTTTGGCCATTATCTTTGGTATATGGAAGTTTCCAGGCTAAGGATAAAATTGGAGCTGCAGCCGAATCCTACACCACAGCTTATGACAATGCCAGATCCTTAACCCACTGAGTGAGGCCAGGGATCCAACGCACATCCTTACAGTGACTTCAAGTCCTTATCCCACTGAGCCACAGTGGGAACTTCTCCTTAATACTTTATATTTCAATCTCAAAGGTTATCTCAAAGCTGCCTCCTCATTTGAATAAATCATCCTCATTTTAATAATCAGCTACTTTCTTGGTGTAGAGCTGGGGTTGGCAGGTTGGTACTCTAGTTGCTTCTGTCCTTCATTTGTCAAATATTTGTTGCAGACTTACTACACCCAGCATTAGACTGGGTGCTGGGGAGGCCACAAAGAACAAGACAGACATGGCTCCTTCCTCATGGACTTCACTGTGTAGAATGGAGATATATATATATATATATATATATTTTTTTTTTTTTTTTTTGGTCTTTTGTCCTTTTAGGGCCGCACTCGCGGCATATAGAGGTTCCCAAGCTAGGAGTGGAATTGGAGCTGTAGCCATCAGCCTACGCCAGAGCCACAGCAACTCCAGATCCGAGCCGAGTCTGCAACCTACACCCCAGCTCACGGCAACGCCAGATCCTTAACCCACTGAGCGAGGCCAGGGATTGAACACGCAACCTCATGGTTCCCAGTTGGATTTGTTTCCACTGCGCCATGATGGGAACTCCTAGAATGGATAGATATTAATAAGCCATCTCCCAAATAGAAAATTGTCCAGAGGAGGTGTGTTTGAGCAGAGATCTGTGTAGGGGTGGATGGTCCAGGTAGAGGGAACACCCAGTACAAAGGCTTCCTCTTAGGGTGGGGCAGAGTGGGAGAGCCTGGGGCTTGTGGGGGTGGACAGGTGTGGGCCCCCATGCTGGGCCCACAGCCACAATAAGGAGCTTGGACTTTGCCCCAAGAGCAATAGGGAACCAGGGAGGGTCTGGACTCCTCCGCAAAAATCAAGGCTCTGTTAGCAATGAAGAAGCGGGGGGAGGGGGAGGGAGAGCCGGGGAATGGTTATTAGGTACACAAGCAATAGTGCTTATGGAAACCCCCCAAACGTTGCCTGTCCGAAAGAGACCCTTCTGCCATCTCCCCCATTCCCGCAAACAGTATGGCTTACTCTTTCTCATCTCAGTGAACAGCCTCACCATTCAGCCAGTAGCTCAGCCAAAACCTAAACTTCATCCATGATACGTGCCTTGTCTTCATCCCCTGACCCTCCCTATCTTATCCCTGGCGGAGTCCCATCCATTCCACCTCTTCAGTATCCAAATTCATTCACTTCTTTGTCTCTACTATCAAATTCACGTGGTTATCTCTCACTGCACTACTGCAGTGATATCCCGAATGCTCTCGTGGCCCTATAATCTGCTCTCCATACAAAGCAGCCTTTGCAAAATATAAATCCAAGCATGTCACTCCTCTGCCCAAAGTTCAGGGATCAGGGTAAATCTTGCTGATCCCTAGCCCGATTGTGGCAGACTCAGTCCACTTGCCCTTGACTGGTTTCGCCTTGGGCAGAGACCCAGTGATTCACTTCTGGTCATTGAAAGGTGAACATTGCTTCTGGTGAGTTTCTGGGAAAGGGTATTTTGTTCTTCAAAAAAGACCCCCAGTGTTCCCGCTGTGGCTCACTGGGTTATGAACCCAACACATCGTCCGTGAAGATGCGGGTTTAATTCCTGGCCCCGCTCAGTTGCTTAAGGATACAGCGTTGCCCCAAGCTGCAGCATAGGTCATAGACATGCTCAGATCTGGCATTGCTGGGGGTGTAGGCCAGCAGCTGCAGCTCTAATTTTATTTTATTTTATTTTTTTGTCTTTTGTCTTTTTGTCTTTCTGTTGTTGTTGTTGTTGTTGTTGCTATTTCTTGGGCCGCTCCCGCGGCATATGGAGGTTCCCAGGCTAGGGGTCCAATCGGAGCTGTAGCCACCGGCCTACGCCAGAGGCACAGCAACGCAGGATCCGAGCCGCGTCTGCAACCTACACCATAGCTCACGGCAACGCCGGATCGTTAACCCACTGAGCAAGGGCAGGGACCGAACCCGCAACCTCATGGTTCCTAGTCGGATTCGTTAACCACTGCGCCACGACGGGAACTCCTGCAGCTCTAATTTTAAAAAGACCCCTGGAAGAAAAGGATCCTTTTTATTTTGCTAGACATTGTCATATCTGAGTGTATCTGGAATGGCAACAGCCATCTTGCTACACCAGCCTGAAAATTCCAGGCACTAGAAGGAAAGCAGTGCCAGAGCCCAGGGTGCTACCACTGTAACCTGCCCTACCACTTGAAGCAAATCCCCTTGCTCTGCAAGCAGGTTTGAGTTGGGTTTTCCAGCACAGGCAGCTGTAAGGATTCTAATAATGTGTCTGAAGGATCCGGTGCTAAATGGGCAGTTTGGTGTAGGCATCTGACACTCAGTGGAGAGGTCTGAGCTGGAAAAATGATGTGAGTCCTTGGCGAAGCTTAGGGAAGGGATGAGATTGCCAAGGAGGAGAGCAGAGGGTGAGATTGGAAAAAAGTTCAGAGGATGATGAGTCTGCCAAGGAGGTTGGGAAGGATTGGGTTAGAGAAGTGCCAAGGGAGACCACCTGTGGCCAGGAGAAAGGATTTCCTGCTTATCTTCCTCTTCATAGTCACTGAGATGAATATTAAGGGCATTAGAGCATTCCTAAGTGTATTCAAACTGGACAAAAGGAAATGGCTCAGGAATGTTTTTCGCTAGAAGAGGAAAGTGGATCTCAGAACCAACCCTTGGGATTAGAGGCGTTTAGCTGCCTGCCATTTCACAAAGAGGTGGTTTTACCAGAATGTTAAAGGCAACCAAAAATTGAACAAGCAACCCGATCAGAGACTATTTGTCCTTTTCTGGGTATAAGACAGAGTTAGGTGGAGACTGGAAGGACATCCCAAGAGACGAGACCATGGTAAGAAAAGGCTTGTAGGTGTGAAAGCCAAGGGCAGCCGTCACAGAATGAGGCTGGAGAGAAACGTGGGAAATGAAATGGGAGTATGGGAACGAGGCCAGCGTGGGGGGTGCCTTGGAAATCAGGCGGGGTGTAGATCTTATTCGTCTGAAATGGCTCCCGTGGAAGGCTTTTGAGCGCCTTTCTAACTTTACAGTTAGCGTGGGTTAGATGTGGTAAAAATATTCCAGATCAAAGAAGGGGTTTGCGAGGTAAAAATAAAAGTTAAAACTCAGAGGACCGGGAGCTATGTTACCACGAGAGAGGGTCTTTAAACTTCAGTGCATACCAGGACCACCAGAGGAGCTTGTGACCAAGGTACTTTGTTGGTACTTCTCCAGATTCGGGTTCTAGAGATTGGGTCCGATATGGACTTTACAAACGCTCTTCTGGCAGTGCTACTGCCAAAGGATGACTTAGTAAGTTTAGCTCCCCATCCTCCGTGTCCCTTCACTCCTCCATTCCTTAGAAACTGGGCGTTTCTCACGGCACACCTGGTGTTCTACCAGGTTCTCCCAACCTGACAGAGACCCCAGCCCCTCCCACTGCAGGACGTCTCAACCCAGGTGGGCAGGACGTGGCGGTCTCCGGCTGCTTGGAGCAGGGGAGCGAACAGGGCGGGCGGCCAGGATGTCGGGAGACTGCCCCGCCCCCAGGCTCCTCTCAGAGGGCTCCTGCCCCGCGCTCCTCCCCGCCCCAGGCTTGGGAAACACCCCGTCACAGCCTTCTTGAAACGCAGTGCGGGCCAAGAACAAACCTTGGGGCTGGTTTCCATGGTGACTGGCGGATGCCGTGACCAATTATGTCCAGGCACTTGTTTCCGCCGCCTCCCTGCCCCCAGGCCGAAACTTCTGTGAGTGAGGGTTCCCTGTTATGTAAGGGGAGGGTCAAGTGCAGCCCCACCCGAGCCGAGCAGATTTGATTGGCAGGCCCTAGTGTCGCCGCCCCAACGCCCCCGGAAGAACGTCCTTGGCGGACAGGTATGGGAGCCACTCGGCGCTGTGAGGCTGGGCGGAAGCTTCCGGGCCCGGGGGTGGTGGGGAGAGAGGGATGAGGGGCGGAGCTCAAGGCCAAGAGCCGGGCGGGGCGGGGAGTAGGCAGGGTCCGGGCTCGCGCTGCGGCCAGAGATGCTGTGGGGCCGCCACGGCGCTCGGCAGCCGGGAACACTGCGTTAAAAGCACCAAGGTGAGGGGCATTGTCAGAACGGTGGTAGGTTCACGAGGGCCGTGGAGCCCTCAAACCCGGGCCACCTGCGTCCCCGGGTCCGGCATTTGCCTACCGTATGGGGGGCTCTCGACTCGCTAGTGACGGAGGCCGAGCTGGGACACGGGGGCGGGGCAGGGCACCTGTCCGCCTTTGCAGATACCTGATGCCCCGGCGGCTGCGGCGACCCGGACTGGCTTTGGGGGCTCTTGGGGAGCTGGGCCGGGCCGGCCTGAGGAGGGCAGGCGGGCCTGACTGGCTCGCCCCGTCCGGGGCCTACCCTCCTCGGGGCCCCGTCCCCACGCCCGGCTCCAACCCGCTCCCAGGTCGGGGGTGGGGGTGGGGTCCGAGTCTCGAGCCCCCAGCTCCCCCGTCCCCGCCAGTGTTTCGCGGGCCTGGGGCCGGCTTCGCCCTATGCTTGCGAGTAGGGCTTTGGCCCCTGCCTTGCATCATCCCGAGACAGGTTTGTCCAGATTCCCTGCATGCGCAGAGATGGGTTTCCGCCCCAGGCGAGGGTTCCCGTCCCGGGTGTCCCAAGGGGCCGGGGTCAAGGCTGTTTTCATCTTTTCCCCGGGTCCTCCTCCTTCGCCCCTTAAGAAAGAATTTAGGGCTGTTCGGGGTCTTGTGCCTGTGTAGGGGTCTATGGTACATAGGAGGAACGCACCGCGCATCCCCTAAGTTTTGGTGCGGATCATTCATGTAGGGCTAGCCAAGATAGGGCTTCTCAGCTTTACGTTGTAAAGAAAGGCGCTCGTGTTGATGTACGACCAAAGCAGCACAAAGTCTAAAATTGTTTCGAATGACTAGGACTTGTCCTGTGTTTTCTTCTATCTATGTTACTCCTTTTAGAAACTGCAATACTGCGCCTGGGTAGGGTAGACATCTATTAAGTGGTGAGTTACTCCTGAAAAATGTTTTAAAATTCTCCAGGTGGTTATGTCTTTGCTGGATACATAGGGAGCAGTAGACAGTACCTCTTTTTTAAAGACAGGAGAAGCTGGAAGTCAGTTTTATTTGCTTCTTAAAGGCAAACTTGTTGAATCATTACGTGTTCGACTTGGAAGGGACCTTACAGGTGACTGATCCACCCCAGTAAATTTACATGGTGGTGCACAGTGTATCCCAGGGGATGGGTTCCCCTGTTAAATCAGGTCTGTCCTAGATGTCAGTTGGGTGCTTCATATATTACTTGGGACCTGAGAACCACTGTTGTTTTCATACTTGCCCAAAAGGATTATCTGTACCCCCACCCAGGTTTTGATGTCCCAAGCGTTTTCACCTGTATCATAGTCACCTTTAAAGGCAGATTTGCAGGGAGCTCTCAGTAGCAAGTTGCTACTTATTGAATATAAGTCATCAGGTAAGTGGAAGAACAAGAATCCTCCTTCCTTTGATTTAATTATTGGGTGGCATTGTATCTTGGAAAGCAAAACAGCTGTAATGGGCACTGGCAGGTTACAGGGCCCACCTATGATGTCAAATGATTGGCCCAAAACAAATTTCTGCTGATTAGGGACATTTGGTACATGTTTCTCTAATTATTTGCTTCTCATGAATTTAGTAAAATGTTGCTTAAATTTTGACTCTTTCATGCTCAGACTTTTGATTGTTGCAAGTAGGAATCTCAAGGAGCTCTGCCTTAAACCTGCTGGAGCCTGGAGGAAGTCACCAGGGCAGACAAGCTGCTGTTCTTACAGCTCCACTTGCTGCTCTTCCTTTGTGTTTTTAGTAAATGACCCACTGACTTTGTGACCTTTGAGACATGCTGTCTTATCCACTTCTTGAAGCTTTGGTGTTTGGAAGACTCGTGTTTGTGAAATCTCTTGTGCCCTCCTGTGTTGCATTTTTACATGTTGTTTGGCAGTACCTTAAGTGCGTAATCATGAGGTTTGCACACTTGAAGCAGTTAAAAAATATCATTTCTTGTGGATGGTCCCAAGAGGACCCAGTTCTCTGTCTCATATGTTCTACCTTTGGCTGCTAGTTTTGCTGAGGGAATCATTCAGTACTTAAGATGGCTCATTTAAGACACCCTTAAATCGGCCCCCTTGGATATTTAATTCCCATAGCCCTGAGAACTGTGCTAGACCCTCTGTGTATGTGGGTACAGTGCATTCTGAGCCTGGCTTTCCCAGTAGTCAAATGCCTAGATATTCTGCTAGTAGCAACTGTTATAAGTCCATATCTTCGGCACTTCTGGCACCAGAGCTGAACTGTGTCACTGAATATTTTGAATCCTGTCCAAGGACTCCATACACAGATTCCTGTAGGCATTTAAAGATGGGGAAGAAATTGGAGTCAGAAGAGGGAGGGGGTATAGAAAGAAACTTTCTAAAGATTCTTTTCCTCTAAAGTTTTTTGTTTGTTTTAGGGCCACACCTGCAGCATATGGAAGTTCCCAGGCTAGGGGTCAGATTGGAGCTCTAGCTGCTGGCCTGCATCGAAGCCACAGCAACTCGGGATCTAAGCAGCATCTGTGACCTAAACCACAGCTCACGGCAAAGCTGGATTGCCAACCCACTGAGCAAGTCCAGGGATCGAACCCGCATCCTCATGGATACTAGTCTGATTTGTTTCTCCTGCACCACAACGGGGACACCCTCCCCTAAGTTTTTATAGCTACATGTTATATAATATTATATTGTATTTCTGTTTAGCGCTTTAAGATTTAGCTCTTAACTATTTCAGAAGTCTTAACACTTGGTGTTGGTATATTTCTCTGTTCTCCCATCTCATTTTAAGGTAAAGTGAATTCTGAGGACCGAAGAGTTTGATGACACAGACCACTCAATTTCTTTGTTTGGAATACACGTTATGAACCCTTTCTGGAGCATGTCTACAAGCTCTGTACGCAAAGTAGGTATAGTTGATAAATTTAGTGAGGAAACCCATTTGTGTCAGAACAGAGGCCTAAATAATCATACCAAGGCTGCTCAAAATCTTAACAAAATTACCTTGTTTTTCTCATTTCGATTTTACTTTTGAGAAGTAATTATTTCATTGATTAAAGTCAGTTTCTGAGACTGAGATCACATCTCAAATAGAAATCATTCTGCTAATCACAGTTCTGTTATTTTGACTTAGGCTATGTTTACACATGATGACATTTGTGACACATTTCATTGTAGTAGTTTGTCTACAGACTGAAGGATTCCATGATTCCATGGTTAGAGAAATGGTCAGGTGAGACCTGAAAGCACTGGTTTAATTTTTCTAAATAAAATACTTGTTTAAATAAAACACGTTTTAGGAGAGCTTAACACACGCAAACAAAAATGTAGTCTCTAATTCTACCTCCAAGAGAACACTATTAAGTCTTTTTTTCTGTACACGATATTTGTATACTTTTTTGTGTGTGTGTCTTTTTTTTGCCTTTTCTAGGGCCACTCCCGTGACATACGGAGGTTCCCAGGCTAGGGGTCTAATCGGAGCTGCAGCCTCCAGCCTACACCACAGCAACGTGGGATCCGAGCCATGTCTGCAACCTACACCACAGCTCACAGCAACGCCAGATCCTTAACCCACGGAGCAAGGCCAGGGATCAAACCCGCAACCTCATGGTTCCTACTTGGATTTGTTAACCACTGCGCCACGACGGGAATTCCTGTATACACTTTTTTTTTTTTTTTGTCTTTTTTTGCTATTTCTTTGGGCCGCTCCCATGGCATATGGAGATTCCCGGGCTAGGGGTCGAATCGGAGCTGTAGCCACTGGCCTATGCCAGAGACACAGCAACGCGGGATCCGAGCCGCGTCTGCAACCTACACCACAGCTCACGGCAACGCCGGATCGTTAACCCACTGAGCAAGGGCAGGGACCGAACCCGCAACCTCATGGTTCCTAGTCAGATTCGTTAACCATTGCGCCACGACGGGAACTCCCCCTGTATACATTTTTAATTACAGCTAATTAACAGCCTTTGACTGTACTTGAGTCAAGGGAGTACCTGTGAGATGGTAATTTAGTCTCTGACTCATGTAGACCTTTGTCTTTGACTAAGGATGACAGTTTACGCTGGTGACAGTCCAAGTGTGAAAACATACCCATTACAGACGAGATCAAAATCAGACCCATGTGACGGAGAGAAGAGCTTCATTCTTAATTTCTTAACTCAAGTGCTGACATCAGGTCATAACTAATTTCAGTCATTTGCACTATTTATTTTGAGATGCTGAGCACCTGACCTAAGTTTCAGGGGGGACTTTTCTTATCTAATTGCATAGTAACCCCCTGGCCTCTTTCTGGGGCCTCCAGGAGAAACCACTTTTCTCTGTTTCATGTAAATCCTGTAAATACTGGCTTTATAAGATGCAGCAAAGGAATGAATGTTCTTATAGGTCAGTTTTGCTTCAGCTTGTTCTGCTCTTTCTAGTATCCTGCCTGCTCAAAGGACTTTCAGGTCATCTTGATCATGGTGCTAGAATGTCCTTGTAAGAGAGTAATTCCAGCTTTTCAGTCAAGGGCTAAGAGTACATCACATGTACTCTTGTGATTTAAGAGTCATCCTGATAAATGTTCTCACCCCTTCATCTTGAACAGCGATCTGATGGTGAAGAGAAGACATTAACAGGGGACGTGAAAAGCAGTCCTCCTCGCACTGCTCCAAAGAAACAGCTGCCCTCTATTCCCAAAAATGCTTTGCCCATAACTAAGCCTACATCTCCTGCCCCAGCAACACAGTCAACAAATGGCACACATGCGTCTTATGGACCTTTCTACCTGGAATACTCTCTTCTTGCAGAATTGTAAGTTCTTAAATTGTCTGGTTAAATTTTGAATGACCCTTGAAAGTGATGAACAGTATTTATTCTGATGGACCCGGTAAACAGCAGCCATTTAATCCTAAAGCTCAGACCTATCCCTCTCCAGTACTGGCCTTAATGTAGAGTGATGGAAGCTGTTGCTGGCAATAATTTTTAATCAAGGCCTAAGTGGTGTTATATAAATATCCTCTTTGAGAAGGAATGATTCTTATTCAGAGCTTGGGTAAATAAGATTTAAAGGCAAATATGTGCTCTAATTGCCATAGTCTGTTTTGGAGAGCAGGAGGAGGAAGAAACTAAGATTTATTAGTAGGTCAGTTACCTCATTTTGATCTACCTTTTATAAGAGGTGAGGAATTCACCTCCTGAAGAGGTTATCGTAGAGGCCGGACAGGGAGGACGGCCTTCTGTTCCTTCCTGGGTCAGACCCAGCTGGATGCTTGGGCCCCAGTCTGGTGATCATTCCTTAAGAGGCATCCAGACAGACTAATGAGGAGATGGTCCCAGCAGGCAGGGGCCAGAAGCAACTTGAAGGAACAGGAACTGCTGACTTGGAGAAAACCTAGAAGGTACTTGATAGACCTGTCTTCATGTATTTGAAGGTCTGTCATTAGAAAGGGAATTTGACTTATTCTTGTGACCCCCAAAGGCAGAATTAGACAATGATAGGGAGGTTATGAGTTGGGCTCCATGTGAGTAAGAACTTGGCTAGTCATAGACGTCAAAAATTGGACTGAAGTTACACATCATCAATAGAGTGTAAGGAGATCGATGCCTCTGCAGAGCCTAGTAGTGAGGACACAGCGCCTGGCCTGTCAAAGGGGCTCAAATAGTGAATGAATGCAGATGGCATTCGATTTGACCGTTTGTTACAAGGGCAGGAAGTCTGAGAATTAACGCTTAACTTCATGGACAAAAGAATTTTTAAATGACTGAAATTATTTTAAAAGCATCCTCCTGCCCTCCCTCACTGTACTGATGTGAGGGTCTGAGGCCCCAGTGTAAAGGGCTGAGTTTGATACCAGCGGTCCCTTGAGCTTTATAGTGGAAGCCGGTATTTGAGGCGAGGCAGTGAGTTGGACAGGCTTCTATTGTGGCATTAAATTTGCTGTCTGTGTTAGGACACAAAATTGCCCTCTGGCAAACCTCATTGTTAGAGATTCATCTGCCAGCCATGCTGCTATTGACATGCTGAATTTTAGTAACTTAAACATGGAATAACTATTTTAAAATGATTAAAAAAAAAAAAGTGTGGTTGCAGATAGGCAATAAATGAAAACAACTAAAGTCTATTAAGCTACTTCTCAGCAGAATTGAGGATTGGCAGGCTAATGTGTTTTAAAGGCCCTTGGGCAACATTATTCAAGGTCTGGACAGCCTTGTTTAGGCTATAGCTCAGCTACAAGAACAGAGCAGAGTGGCTCTCAGGTGACCGGGTCCCAGAAGAGCCATTGCAGCCTCCGAGCCAGTGCCCTTGTCTCCCCTTGTTTGAGTACCCACCACTTCCCACAGCAAGGCACCCAGAGGTCGGGTGTCTGGGAGTAAATTCAGGAGCAGTGGGCAGTGTGAGCACTTCACGCTGCATGCCTTCAACCAAGAACACTGCCACACGGACTGGTTCCACACTTAAAATGACACCCATGGAATTTTAATGTCTTAATTACCTAAAATTGTACTTTAAAATAGTTGCTAAAAATGTGTGAGATCTATTGTCCATGATCATAAAAGCAATAATTTTACAGATAACTCTCACTGACTTAAAATTTAATGTCCAGAATTACCTTCAGGTTGGTTTCCAAGACATTGTTTTGGGGAAGCTGATTTCTGGGAGGAAAACTTAATTGTATGTCCTTGTTAGTTTTTTGGGAGGGTTTTTTGGTTTGTGGGTTTTTTTTCTTTTTTTTTTTTTTTGGTTTTCTTAGGGCCGCACCTGCAGCGTATGGAGGTTCCTAGGCTAGGGGTTGAATCAGAGCTACAGCTGCTGGTCTGTACGACAGCCACAGCAAGACGGGATCCAAGCCAGGTCTGCGACCTACCCACAGCTCAAGGCAATGCTGGATCCTTAACCCACTGAGCAAGGCCAGGAATTGAACCCACAACCTCGTGGTTGCTAGTGGGATTCGATTCGTTTCCACTATGCCATGGCGGGAACTCCCCTTGCTCGATTTTAATTTCTTCATCAGGGGTCTTTTTTGGCTGTGTTTCTCTGTGAGCATGTGTTATGAAGCTGGTAAACGGGCAGCAGTGGGGGCCAGGTGAGAGATTGTGATGTCTCGGTCTGTGTGGTTAGGGTGTGGCTCCCCTTCGAGGGACTGTTCCTTCTCTCAAAAAATGAATGTAGGTGGTTTTGCCTGTGTTACTTAACATCCATACACTCCCTCTTGTGCTGCTCTGTTTTAGCACCTTGGTTGTGAAGCAGAAGTTACCGGGTGTCTATGTGCAGCCGTCTTACCGCTCTGCATTAAGTAAGGAGGATTCACTCTTTATCGCATCGTGTATTTGGTTCCTCTGTCACAAACTTAGCCCTTAACAGTGTTTCTTTTTTCTTACAGTGTGGTTTGGAGTAATATTCATACGGCATGGACTTTATCAAGATGGTGTATTTAAGTTTACAGTTTATATCCCTGATAACTACCCAGATGGTGACTGTCCAGTAAGTTGCAGGCATAGTCAGGTTTCATTTCTTGGTCAGTGAAGACGGCTTAATGGGCTTAAAGATTTCTTGGTTCTTTTCCTGACCTAGTACATTTTATGATTTCAGTTTCCAAAAACATTTTGTCTACTCAGTGGTCTTTCAAGGGGATTTTCGTGCTTTGTCGCATCTTTTGCCATGCTAGCCCCTGCCTTTAGCTTAACTTGTTTCTCTGCTCAGGGTGTGCAAAAGTGAGGCTGGAGGCCAGAGTGCAGCACTTGCTCTGTGAATGGCGACTGCTGTGCTGTGGTAGAGAAGAGCAGCTGTTGCCGTGTCACTGCACAATTTAGTGTCACAGGAACATGGTGAAAGTAGTTCAATGTCCCTCTTGCGGCAGCTCTTTAACTTTAAGCCACATGACTGCCGTGCCCTGAAACTCCTTTTACAGCTGACTGTGTGGGTCTAATGAGCTTCACTGCTTCCATTAAAGGATGTGTCTCTCTTTAAATACAGCGCTTGGTGTTTGATATTCCCGTCTTTCACCCGCTAGTCGATCCCAACTCTGGTGAACTGGATGTAAAGAGAGCATTTGCAAAATGGAGGTGAGTAAATGAGTTGCACAAGGTGACGTAAGCCAGCAAGAGGAAGCCTCAGTAATCCTGCCGTGTTTCCTTTTAGGCGGAACCATAATCACATCTGGCAAGTATTGATGTATGCAAGGAGAGTTTTCTACAAGATTGATACAGCAAACCCCCTAAACCCAGAGGCTGCAGTACTGTATGTTACTTTTGCTTTGTTATTTAAGATAAGCTTGAAAAGATAAAGTAGATTATGTTGGTGGGTGACTTTTTGATTTCAACTTTTAACACAGGTATGAAAAAGATGTTCAGCTTTTTAAAAGTAAAGTGGTTGACAGTGTTAAGGTGTGCACTGCTCGCTTGTTTGACCAACCTAAAATAGAAGACCCCTATGCAATTAGGTAAGTGGTACCTTATCCAGATAAACTGCACTTTGTAGTACTGTGCTTCCATTTTCCAAGTGGTCTCAGAACAGGGATTTAAAAGGAAAGTGTATAATTTGTTAGCCTGCAACCTTGCAAACTTGGTATCAACCTGATTTCTGCTTTACCTGGAACTGGCACATTGTGCCAAGAGCAAGCTATTTAGTGAGTTTGGTCCCCTCAAGATTCCTGTACTGTGTTCACAGCTGTCAGGACTTTTCTTTCTAGCCGGAGCTCCTCTTAAACTCCCAAACCCCATTGATGTGGTGAAAGGAGTGAGTGCTGGGAAAAGTGGGTTCCTCGAGCACTGTGATACTGGGTCTCGGGGAAGAGTGTCTGGGGAGTACTAAGAGCTGAAGAGTTGGTGATTTATTCTTGGGCAGCGCTGCTGTTGCTGGGAGGCAGCATAGTGTAGTGGTCAAGAGTTTGGGCTCTGCGGTTAGACTGGGGGACTTCTGCACTTACTGGCTTTGGTGACCCAGAACAATTGATTTTACTGTAAATTTCTTCATCTTTAATTAATAGGACTTCAGCGTGGTTTTGTGCTCATGCATGTAAAATGCTCTATATGGGATGGTTATGTGAGAAAGTCATTTAGGTAATGTCTAAAACTTACATACTGACAACTGATTAAGGACTATTCCTTGTTAAGTTTTGTGAGGGGATTTAAAAATGTAAAAATGGATGTTAAATTTAGTGAGCTGTTTTTAAAATATTTTTCCTGAAGCTTTTCTCCATGGAATCCTTCTGTACATGATGAAGCCAGAGAGAAGATGCTGACTCAGAAAGTAAGTAGATTACCATTTTGGAAATAGTTAACTCATTGTTTTCTAAAATGTTTTCACTGGAGACGATTGAGTTTATACAAATAACTTTTTGGGAAACAAGTTTGTACAGTGCTGAAATCTCACCAGTCATTTTTTAATGTCTGTTTTTTGTTGTGCCCAGAAGAAGCCTGAAGAACAGCACAATAAAAGTGTTCACGTTGCTGGCTTGTCATGGGTGAAGCCTGGCTCAGTACAACCTTTCAGTAAAGAAGAGAAAACGGTAGCAACTTAAGAGCCAGTGAATCTGGTGCACCATGCACTTTCCTGCTGGACTTGGGCTGGTTACAGCTGACCAGTGGCAGAGGACTGCGTGCAGAGTAAAGCGGTGTGAACGGGGACTGGTGTCAGTGTTGTCCGTGTATGCTTAGGTTCTAACAGCAAGTTTTGGAAACCTCTCTTTACGTAATGCATTACTTCTGTCAGAAGTGTCTTTAAGGTGGTTATCTAGTTCAGTACTCCAAATTATTGGGGACCTTGAGGCTTAAAGTATTTTTCTGAGTATAATGCTAAAGGTAAGTTGCATTCATTTAAACTAATAGAGTAGACAGAGTTCAGCACTATCTAATGATTTTTAAATCAGCGGTTTTAGTTGTACATGGAGAGGAGAGGTAGAGGGGAGCAGTTTCCATAGCTAATAGCACTTTTAAGCGGAAGATCCTTGGAACCTCAGTCTTCAGCCTACTGTGTTACTGATACACAGACACTGTCACTGAGGGACATACTAGGTGAGTGAGAGGAAACCAGAACACTTGTTCATAGCTTTTTTTTTTTTTTTTAAAGCAAATCACTCACTGTATTTTTATGGCTGGAGGGAGAAAAAGTGTTAAAATGGTTTCTAATGAAGTCAGATATTTAAATGATGAATGACTAATGTGTTTTGTAGAGACAATAAACCAATAAATGATTGTTCTTTGTCATTTATCCAGGAAACTGAAACCCTTTTCTCAATATAACTAAACAAAGAGTAATTTATAAACGCTTTATTGAAAAATACACTTATTTTCATATAAAATTACAGTAGCAGTATCTTGAGAGGTTTTTATAAATATTTTTGCAGAACACTATTCTAGGTGAACAGTGTGAGTTCCGTATTTCTTTCAGAGCAATATGAAGTTACCTAGTAACTTTGTTTATACTGATTCAATTTACAATTGAATTTTCTCCCTAATAAGATTATTCAACTTGAAAACTGCTGGAATAATAATGATTAATAAAGGTGTGTGTGTATATATATATGTATATATATATAATTCAATAGCTGTTAAATTAGCATTTTCTAATTTGTAAAAACGGTACTATGTACTAATAAAACCCCAAATTCTCCAACCTATTTTATTTTTTTAACTGCCAGGAACACACCCAAAGATATTTAAAATATTTCACCGTAATAAAGACACGTGTCTTTTGGATAACTACCTCCTAAAGGAAGAGGTCATAATTTTTCATAATCCCTTAATTCAACTTGATTTAAAATCTTTACTTAGCCCGTTGATCCTTATTAACAAAAAACTGGAGAATTTAAAACACATGTCCAAAAGGTAGCTACTGGGGCTTTAACAGTTTTTAAAAAAAGTACAAAAGCATCAAAGAGGACACTGAATTAAGTTCAGCCTAGAAGTTTTGTACTTAATAAAGTTCACATTGTAGAAAGTGCCATTGCAAATATACAGCAAAATCTGGGTTACAAAATCATGCTTCTTACAGCCCTAAAGTGCCACTTCTTATAGGTTCACTCACACATTGCACACAATCAAGCACTTGTCACACTGCACCACACCTAATGGGGAGAGGAAAGAAATTACACAAAGGGAATGGGAGACTTGGACTAATAACCTAGGACCTCCAAATCGGGCACTATCTTGCTACCTTTTAGGAATGCAAAAATCTTTCACTCCTACCAAATTTTTTCGGACAAAATACCTAGTTTTTGTTTGGCTTTTCATGAGGGCTAGAGCTGACCACAAAACAGGTAGGAATGAATTAAAACACAGTTTCTCTGCTGGAACATGTTAACAGAGACCTCTCCCACAGATATCTGAGTACACTCTGTTCTCTGCGATACTTGTAATAGCTTTGCCAAAGAGTTAAAAAAAAAAATCCAAGTTTGGATTCTCAGCAGCCTTAATGGCAAGCACTGAGTGGTAGGAAAAAAGGCAGCTGGGATGAGTAAAAATATCCTAAAGATACTGGAAGGATTAAGGAAAAGAGCCCTACATTCTAGCATGCATTAAATGATGCTGCTAAACAGAGTTTGTGAAAAGACAGGTTCAATACAACAGACTAACCTCAGTGGGAACCTCGGTCATTAGCTACATCTTGGAGACGGCGTAATAAGGCAGAATGATTTTCTGGGCAGATTCTTTTTGCGGGTGATTCACTTCCATCTTCCAAAAGAATCCCTCTCTTTTTGGTTGGAGTTTCTCCTGTCCGTATCATACTGTTAATTTCTCTCAGTCTCTGGGGTGGGGATAGATATAAAAATATTAAAATTCTAATATACATAGTTCAATGTTAAGTCAAAGATCCTCCAATGAGTTAAGCAGTTTACCTTGAGGAGTTTAGACATCTTTATAGAGGAAAGAACTACTAAATTTAATATCCTTCCAATTTCACCTCTCAGCTGGCTGAGATTGATAACTTGGATAGAGGCAGAGTATTCGTTTTTTAAAAAAAGCTCCAGAGGTGATTTTGATATACACTTTACCACAGTGCAAAAGTTGACAAATTTGTGGGGTTTTTTCCCTTTCACAAAAGTTAGAGGATCACACTGCTATGCCATATTTAATCAATTTCATACACCTCCATTTTCATTTCTTTAAAAATAGCATGACTTTATACAGTATTATGCCCACCCAATGTTAACTCATTTTTAAAGCAGCCATGGAACTTCACAAGAGAAGCCTTAACTCAAGTATGTGGGGTTAGTAAAGGCCAAGATTTAGATTAGGCTCACCTTTGAAGGACTGTTGCTGAAGTAGTAGAAAATCTTTTCTCGAGGAGAAAGCATTGCTTCACTTTTATGTGGGGAAATGTAGACAGGATGATTTTGAGACAACTGTATTCGGCGAGGCGAGCCTGATCTTATAAATGGATAGGGAGAGAGTGGAGGAGCATCCATCTGTTAAAAAAAATTGCAATTTTTAAGAAAGGTAAAGTTTCTAACTAGTTTTTTTAAAATGGTTTTTAGTGTAAGTGTGAAAAGGTGTAATAAACCCATAGCTTTATGAATGGTGGATAGTGATGTATTAGCAACATTTAAAGCCCTACCAGTAGCAAACATTTAAGGGCTTACTTTGTGACAATCACTGTTTTAAGCATCTTTAACGCATTCTGTCATTTAATCTCACAACAACCCTATAAGCAAGGAACCTCCATCTGTTCCCATTTTATGTATGAGGAAACGAGAGGCACCAAGAAAGTTAAATAATACACAAGGTCACCAGAGCTGGTAAGTTTTGGATAATTTTCTACTATACTTTGAGAGAAGCCAAATAAACCCTGTTACTCTTATTTATTAATGCTTCACAACAATAGAAATTGTTAGGCAAATAATTTCTGTTAGAGACTTCCTTAGTCTTAACAAAAGAATTATATGTAAAACTAGTTTACAGAGAAGCAGCTCAAACATAAATGATTCCTCAAAAAAAAAAGGTGATTCCTCATAAGTGAAAAAAGTATGAAATAATTCTCAGTATACTTACTACATTTGCCTGTGAGTACTTCAGGGCAAATGTTTTAATTTGTTTTATGTAGATGCTGTTGTAGAACTGAATAAGATCTCCCCTCTCCTCCTCTTCCATGTCACTGTTGGCACCTGTGAGGCGAGTAGGTGTAGGAGGGGCACTGCTGGGCTGTGGAACAGGCAAGGTGCTGCTTGACCTCATGACAGGACTGGAGTCTCTACTGGCTGCAACCGGTAGAACAAAGTGTTGAAGACTGCTAATGCAGACTATTTTTTAAAAAATTCAGTCAGGAGGTCCTGTTTTGGCTCAGGAGAAACGAATCTGACTAGTATCCATGAGGATGTGGGTTTGATCCCTGGCCTTGCTCAATGGGTTAAAGATCCAGCATTGCCATGAGCTGTGGTGTAGGTCACAGACATGGCTCAGATCCCATGTGGCTGTGGCTATAGCAGGCAGCCACAGCTCCCATTCGACCTCTAGCCTGGGAACCTCCATATGCTACAGGTGTGGGCCTAAGAAGCAAAAAAAAAAAAAAAAAAAAAAAATTTCATTTAGATACACTACCTGCTCTACCTGTTTAAATGGCAGCAGGTGGGTGCTCTATTCTACATACCAGGGAGTGAAGCACAGATACTATTAAGTACTAACTTATACTACCATGCTATTACCACAGCAAAGGTTTACTGAGTAGTTTTAACTTGATACCAAGTTTTTTAGGACCTGAGCTTTGCATTGACTGGTGTCAACCAACAATTAAGGATGGTATTTCCATAGCATGGTTTCAGTGGACATGCCACATTTTTCTGGAACTCAGGTCAAAAAAATGCCTCACTTCTCTAATTTCCCAGGAGAAAAATATTATGCACAACGTGTCTCAAAGCCCTGGGATAAAGGATAAACAACTTTGCTACTAAATTTAGAGTTTGGTTTATTGTTCCAACAAATCTTTTGCCAATAAAATACTTTCATGGCTTCCATAACAGTAATTTCATTTAGTAATCCTTAGTCTTCTAGGGCTAAAACAAGAGAAACTCCTAATTTTTTATAAGTTCATAAAGATCCCACTTACTTCTATCTTTGTTCAGTTCTGTTGGAGAATTCTGATGACTTCTACTATCACTGCTGCCAGAATTTCTCCTTTTCCTTTTCCCTTTTATCAAAACGCTTCTATACACCTTTAGAAAGATTATAAGAAAGGAACTGAAATGAGTATTTATCAAGCACATTCTAGACTATTTGATATTAACATGTTATTCAATTCTCACAATTCCATATAGTAATCGTTGTCCTACTCATGGGAGGTTAATAAGTACACTCAAGGTTATATATCTTAGTAAATAACAGATATTGGATTTATACCAGGGTCTATCAGGCAGTACTTCAAGGTACTGCCTACAATACAGTAATAGTATCCAACCATAAAATCAAGTCATTCTAAGTCAAATGCAAAGATCTCACAGTCTTAGGTGTTTATTCTGGAGAAAAGGCCATAGAATCAACTGTAGTTAATTTTTTCATATTCATCAAAGACTTTTATCTTTATTTTCAGCTCTAAAAGAAAGTGTAGTTACCTGGCTTCGGGCTTGTGGCTGAGTCCTATAGCAACGCATAATATTCTGGAAGGACTTGTCTTCTTTTGTGACCTGACAAAGAATAAGAGTATTCTGAGAAATAATTTGATTTTTCGCATAATACTTACTATGAGATGTTCCATGAAATGGGTGAAAATTGTATTTAAAACAACCATTTAAAGTGTCTGGAAGGGTACATATAGGATTTAAGATTTGCAAGATGAAAAAGTCCTGGAGATCTGTTTCACAATAAAGTGAATATACTTAAAAAATAGTGTCTGGAAATGGCCCTGAAGGCATACAACAAATGAGGAAAAAAATATTCAAGAAAATCTACTAAAATCCAGTTAGCAACAGAAGGAATTAACGGTATGTGAACCCAGATCTAGAATAAAAAATTACAGTAACAAAAAATTCACTGGAGGATAAAAGAGATTTGAATTTGCAAAGAAAAAAAAAAAAAGCAAACCTGAAGCTAAAGTTGTGCAATCCAAAAGAACAGAGAAAAAAAGTTAACAGAGCTTCAAAGAAATATGCCATGCCACTAAGCACACCAAGATACACATAATGGGAGTAACATAAGGAAAGAGAAGCAGAAAATAATTATCAAAGGCCAAAACCTTCCCAAACTTATTTTAAAAATAATCTACACATAAGTAGGATAAATGTGAAGAGGTTAATGCCCAGATATAGAGTAAAAAAGCTGAAAGCCAAAGAAAGGGAGAAAAAATCTTGATGGCATCAGGAGAAAAGCAACTTTTTGCTTTCTAGGAAACCCCAGTAAGTAACATCTTTTCATTAAAAACTATGGAGGCTATGATGGAATTCCTGTCATGGTGCAGCAGAAATGAATCCACCCGCAACCACGAGTGGCAGGTTTGATCCCTGGCCTCGCTCAGTGGATTAAGGATCTGGCATTGCTATGAGCTGTGGTGTAGGCTGCAAATGCGGCCTGGATCTGGCATTGCTGTAGCTGTGGTATAGGCCAGCGGCTACATCTCCCAATTTGACCCCTAGCCTGGGATCCTCCATGTGCCGCAGGTGTGGGCCTGAAAAGACAAAAGAAACAATGGAGGCTATGAGGCAACGGACAAGGTAAAACCTAAGAATCTAGCATCCAGCAAAGTTATCTTTCATAACTGAAAGTGAAATCTCAAAGACAGAAAATGTGCTACTGGCACAACCATCTTGCATGAAAATACTGAAAGTTCTTCAAACTAAAAGTGACCCCATACAGTAATTCGAATACACATGAAAAAACAAAGGGCAATGGTAAAGATAACTGTGTAGCTGGAAAGACAGTAGAAAGTACATATTTTCAACTGACATTTTAAAAATTATATACATATAATTCATACATATATGAATGTGATATATATTTGCCAAAAACAGCACAAAGACAATGAAGAGCAAAGCTGTACTGTCCTGAAGGAAATGACTATAGACGACAACTCAAATCCCCATGAGCCAATAAAGAGAATCATAAATGGTAAATAAGGTTAATGTAACAAAAGCTATAAATGAATATTTGTATTCATTTTTTCTCTCAGCTCTTAAAACTTATAAAAAATGTATTTTTAAATTTATAACGTTTATGGATAAATGTGTAGCAGTATTATCACATAAATAACAAAAAGGAAAGTTACATAGGAGGTACAATTCTATGTACCACTGAATTCAGTATACATTTGAAGCTGGATTTCATAAATAAAGATTATATGTGGCAGTTGGAGGAAGTGGGGAGATTGATCAAAGGGGACAAGCTTCCATTTATAAGATGAATAAGTTCTGGGGATCTAATAAGCAGTATGATGACTATAGTTTAACTGTACTGTTTGAGAGTTGATCTTAAATGTTCTTACTACCAAGAAAAAGCTGGGTAATGGATGTTAACTAACCTATAGTGGTAATCATAATGCAACATACATGTGTATCAAATCATCACACTGTACATTTTAACACAACGTGGCAGGTCAATTATATCTCAATAAACCTGGAGCAAAAAGAGCACAAAGGGGAAAAAAAAAAAAACATGCAAAGCCCTAAAGAAACCACTAAGAAAAAAAAATAGTTAAAAAGTCATTACTCGGAGTTCCCGTTGTGTGGCTCAGTGGTTAACAAACCTGACTAGTAACCGTGAGGTTGCAGGTTCGACCCCTGGCCTCACTCAGTGGGTTAATGATCCGGTGTTGCTGTGAGCTATGCTGTAGACTGGCAGCTGTAGCTCTGATTAAACCCCTGCCCTGGGAACTTCCATATGCCACAAGTGTGGCCCTAAAAAGACAAAAGACCAAATAAAAGTCATTACTGAAATTAAAATGCTTCATTATTTACCTGTAGTAAGTGAAAGTAGTAAAGGAGGACTAGAGTATAAGACATAAGACATGCATAAAAAACAAAAAAATGACAGATGTGATAAATCCAGTTAAAACTAATGTTGAATGTGAATGGATTAAACACCACAATCAAAAAGCAGAAATTGTTAGATTGGATTTAAAAAAAGAGATATAACTACACTCTGTCTATAAGAGACACCCTTTAGATTAAGACATACAAAGAGATTTGAAAGAAAAGGATGAAAAGATACATTATGCCCAACAGCAACCTCAAGAAAGGTGGGGTGGCTATTCAACTATCACACTATAAAATAGACTTGAAAACAAAAAAAACTCCGGTTGTGGCTCAGTGTGCTAAGAACCTGACATAGTGTCCTTGAGGACACAGGTTTGATCCCATCCTTGGCCTCTCAGTGGGTTATGGATCCAATGTTAACTCGGCTGTGGTGTAAGCCAGCAGCTGCAGCTCAGGTTCAACCCCTAGCCCGAGAACTTCCATATGCAGCACATGTGGCCACTTAAAAGAATTTACTAGAGATAATGAGAAACATTTCCTAATGATGAAAGTATCAATCTATAAAGAACCTCTAACAATTAAAAACACATACACCTGATAACAGAGCGCCAAAATACATGCGGTAAAAACAGAAATGAAGACAATTCAATAATAGCGTATTCAATACCCCATTTTCAAAATGGAAAGATCAACAAAGAAACAGAAAACACTAGAACACAATTAGACCTTGACATCTGTAGAACAGTGTATACAACAGAATATACATTCTTCTCAAGTGCACACTGAACATTCTCTAGGAGAGACCATATGCTAGGCTATAAAATAAGCTTCAATACATTTAAAAGGACTGAAGTAATACAAAGTGGTTTTTGACCACAATGGATTGAAATTAAAAATTAACAGAAATTTGGGAAGTTGACAAAACATATATAATTCAAAAACACACCTAGAATAATCAATGACTCAAAAGAGAAATGAGAAATACTTTGAGATGAATGAAAATGAGGATACAACACACCATTAACTAATGAGATGCAGCTAAACATGTTTAGAAGAAAATTTATAGCTATTATGCCTAGAGTAAAAAATAAGATTAAATTACCTAACCATTTTATTTATTTTTTTGCCATTTCTTGGGCTGCTCCTATGGCACATGGAGGTTCCCAGACTAGGGGTCGAATCGGAGCTGTAGCCACTGGCCTACACCACAGCCACAGCGACGTGGGATCTGAGCTGTGTCTGCGACCTACACCACAGCTCACGGCAATGCTGGATCCTTAACCCACTGAGCAAGGCCAGGGATCGAACCCGCAACCTCATGGTTCCTAGTCAGATTTGTTAACCACTGAGCCGTGATGGGAACTCCTACCTAACCATTTTAAGGCACTGAAGAAGAGCAAAATTTAAGCCTAAAGCAAGCAGAAAGAAGGAAATAAAGATGGGAGCATGTAATAATACAAAACCCTAAAGCTGGTTCTTTGACAAGATCAACAAAATTGATAAACCTTCAGCTAGACAAAGATTCAAAGATTGTGGGAGTTCCCGTTGTGATTCAGTGCTAAATCTTACTAGCATCCATGAGAACACAGGTTCAATTCCTGGCCCTAATAGGTGGGTTAAGGATCTGGCATTGCTGTGACATGCAGTGTAGGTCACAGACAAGATTCAGATGCATGGTTGTGGCTGTAGCAGAGGCCAGCAGCTGCAGTTCCAATTAGACCCCCAGCCTGGGAACGCCAACATGCTGGAAGTGCAGCCCTAAAAAATATAACAAAAAGGAGTATTATGAACAACTGTGTGCCAACAAATTAGAAAGCCCAGAGGAAAGAGACAAATTCCCAGGAAGACACACTACAAAAACTGATTCTAGAAGAAACAATCTGAATAGACTTACAACAAGAAAAAGAATCATCAATAAACTACCCACAGTGAAAAGCATAGCCCCAAATGGCTTCACTGCTGAATTCTACCAAATATTTAACATTCTACCAAATTCTTCACAAACTCTTAGAAAAAATAGAAGAGGAAGAAATACTTCCTTAAGGCATTAAATGAGTCCAATGTTACCCTGATAATAAAACCAAAGCCATAACAAGAAAACTACAAATTATTCTTATGAATAGGACAAAATTCATCTATAGAATACAAGCAAACTGAACCTACTAACATAGAAAAAGAATTGTATACCACGATCAATTGGGATTTACACCAGGAATGCAAGGTTAGTTTGATGTGTGAAAAATCATCTAATACACTATCAACAATAAAAAACAAAACCCACAACTATCTAAACAGATGCAAAAAGATCATTTCCAATACCCTTTCATAATAAATGCTTAACAAACTAGAAAGAGAACCTTCTCAACCTGATAAAAGTGTCCTTAAAAAAAAAAATAGCTAGTATCATACTTTAATGGTGAAAGTCTATATGCTTTCCTCTTAAGGAACAAGGCAAGAACTTCTGCTCTCAACATTTCTATTCAACTTTACCAGAGATCTAGTCGGAGTAATTAGGAAAGAAAAAAAAAAAAAAAAAAAAGGCATTCAGTATGAACAGGAAGAAGTAAAACTATTTCTATAAGCAGATCACATAATCTTATTACAGGAGTCCATTGTGGCTCAGCAGTCATGAACCTGACTAGTATCCAGTGGGACAAGGTATTGCTGCAAGCTGTGGTGTAGGTCGCAGATGTGGCTCGAATCTGGTGTTGCAGTGGGCGTGGCGTAGGCCGGAAGCTGCAGCTCCGATCTGACCCCTAGCCTCCATATGCTACAAGGTGCAGCCTTTAAAGCAAAAAAAGCAAAAAAAAAAAAAAAAAATCTTGTACACAGAAAATCCTAAGGAATCTACTAACCCAGAACTAAAAGTGAATGCAGCAGGGTTGTGGGATATGAGATGAACATACAAAAATCAATTGTATTTCTATATACTTGCAATGAATACATCAAAAATGAAACTGCATTTATAATAGCATCAAAATAAGAATAAAGTTAACAAAAAAGTATAAAAGTTATACTTGAAAACTGTAAAATATTGCTGAAAGAAATTAAAGAGAACTGGAGTTCCCGTCGTGGTGCAGTGGAAACGAATCCGACTAGGAACCATGAGGTTGTGGTTTCGAACTCTGGCCTTGATCAGTGGGTTAAGGATCTGGCGTTGCCATGAGCTGTGGTGTAGGTCGCAGATGTGGCTTGGATCTGGCGTTGCTGTGGCTCTGGCGTAGGCGGGCAGCAACAGCTCTGATTAGACCCCTAGCCTGGGAACCTCCACATTCCACAGGTGCGGCCCTAAAAAGACAAAAGACAAAAAAAAAAAAATTTTTTTAAGGAGAACCTAAATAAATGGGAAAATATTCTGTGTTCATTGATAAGAAGGTGAAATATGGGTAAGATAGCAATACTCCAAATTGACCTTCAGATTCAACAGAACTCCACCTGATTTCTTTGTGACATGATGTCAGAATCGACAAGACGATTCTACAAGTCAAAGAATTTCAAGGGATTTAGCCTAGCCAAACAAACCTAAAAAAGAAAAGTTACCAGTTTTAAAATTTAAGCTGTTTGTTTTTAAAATGGGGAATGTTATGTGAGTTTCGCCTCAATAAATTATATTAAAAAACAAACTCACATAATAAAATGTATTGGTGAGAATGTGGAGAAATCAGGACCTTCAGACAATTCCAGTGGAAATGTAAAATGGTGCAGTGATTTTGGAAAACAGTCTGGTAGTTCCTCATATAGTTAAACACAATTTACCATATGACCCAGCAATCTGCTCCTAGTTATATACAAAATATAAATGAAGACTTCCATGGAGAAACTTGTACACAGATGTTCATAGCAGCATTATTTATAACAGCCCCAGAGAGGAAATAATCTAAATGTCCATCAACTGATGAATGAATATCATATATTCATATAATGGAGTATTATGTTCTAAAACTGTGGTGACAGTCACACATGTATAAATATACTAAAATCCACTGGACTGTACATTTTAAATGTGTGAATTATATGGTATGTGAATTTTATCTCAATAAAGCTGTTAAGTAGCATATTTCCTTTTTCCTTTCCTAATGGTACTCACTTTTGCCATCACATAAATGGCACACATTAACAACTGGTCCAGATGTCTGTCCATCATAAGTTCAGGACACTGAATTATGGAGAATTCAAAGCAGGTCCAGATTTTTTTCCTCAGTTCATCTGAAATATCCAGTTTAGCACAAAGATCTCGGAGGCGGACACCTGCTAAGTGGTAAACCTAGTAGATAAACAAAAACATCTCAAACTTTATGTAACCCTTATATTTCCCAAGCTCTTATCCTGGTAAGGGTATGTGAAAAATTACCTTTCTAAAGAAAAGCGATAAAGAGCTTGTCTTCCTGGGTCTTACACTGCTGCTGGTTAAAGGCAGGCCTTGTTTCTGCTGTTGTCCACCTGGGGAAATCTGTTGAATGGCCACCTGACCAGGGACTTGCAAGGCTGTTCCTGTCACCTGTTGAGAGCTTAAACTTCCAGCCAGGGCCTGAGCACTGAGGGGCTGGATGGAGCCAGTCACAGCTTGCGCCTGCCCTCCAACATTGACTTGCACTGGAAAGAATGTTATTCCTCCATTTTCATTGGCAATGCCTAAAGTTTGAAAAAAAAAGAAAACACAAAGAAAATTTTTCCCTTCTCAAACCTCTGTTCTCATATTATTCCAACCAAATCTCAGGTAACTTTCTAATAAATGCCACAGAGAAAGAACTCAATATCCAGTATTGACTTCCTTACCTTGTACAGGAATGGTCACTGTTTGTCCATTGTTGGCTGTGACAGTGGCTGTTGCCATGGTGACCAAAGTCTGTCCAGGAACTGGTGTGACAGAAACTGCTTCTCCAGATACATTCTGCACAGGGACAGTATTGACGAGAGGCTGTGGGGGAAGGCGCCCAGGGGTCCCTCCATCAGTGGGGCTATCATTCTCAACAAATAACCGCCTTCTGGTAGAGCTGGCTGTTGGAGAGCTGTACCTATCATATAATGTGGTTGGAGATGTTATGCCTAGGATCAAAAACAGAAAAAAAACTATTTAACTCAAGGAGACAGATCTAACTTCCATCCAAGCTGTTATGTTCAAAAATAGTTAAGTGTTTGAAATACTATAATTCATAAAATTATAGGAGTCACATCATAGCTACATTCAATGAATGAAAATGCAACTAAATACTATTGTGCAAAATTTTATTTTTATTTTATTTTACTTTATTTTTGTACTTTTAGGGCTTCACCCGTGGCATACGGAGGTTCCTAGGCTAGGAGTCAAATTGAAGCTGTAGCCTCTGGCCTACGCTACGGCCACAGCAATGCCAGATCCAAGCCATATCTGTGACCTACACCATAGCTCACGGCAACACCAATAACCCACTAATCGAGGCCAGGGACTGAACCTGTGTCCTCATAGATACTAATCAGATTCGCTTCCACTGAGCCACAACAGGAACTCCCTGGGCAAAATCATAATGAAGAATTTTTCTCTGTCTCACAGTGCTCCTTCTTGACTCCTCCTTCTGCTAAATCTACCTGGACCTTGCTCTCCAATACCACAGGGCCTTGATGATTCAAGGGTAATTTAAATAATTTTCTATTTTCCTATCATATTCAATTTCTACCTAACACTCATGTGAGATGTGATTTCACTGTAAAGCCATACCTGATAAGAAGACTTGATGAACTTGATATTACTAAGGTATCATCTGGAAGCACTTACCCCATTTTATGCATTTTCATCTTTGTCACTTTTCATATATAGAAAATTACTAAAATTCAATAACGTTCTTCAGTAAAAATGGACATAGATGTTTTGGATTCAATTAACGTACTTTTTTAAACAACTTTATTGAGATGAATCACATATTTCACACATTTATACAATTCAATGGTTTGGGGTATATTATACTATTAGCTGGTTTTTTTTGTTGTTGCTTTTTAGTGCTATACCCACAGCATATGGAAGTTGCCAGGGTTGAGGTCGAATTGGAGCTGCAGCTGCCAGCCTACATCACAGCCATAGCAACACGGGATCTTGAGCCGCATCTGTGACCTACAGCACTGGATCCTTAAACCCACTGAGCAAGGCCAGGGATCAAACCTGCATCCTCATGGATTCTAGTTGGGTTTGTTACCACTGAGCCACGACAGGAACTCCCTGGTAGATTTTTAAAATTTTAGTAAAAAAAATATATATATATAAAATTTTATTAAAATTTATATTAAAATTAATATAAATAATAAATTTTATTTATATATATATATCATACAGTTAACCATTTTACCCTTTTTAAGTGTACAATTGAGGTGCATTAGATTCATAATGTTATACAATCTCCATTTATTTCTAAAAGTTTTTCAACATCCCAAACAGAAACTGTTAACCATTATAGCTTAGTCTATTGTACTTAACACCACAGTACACATTCACACCAACGTTAATTGTTAAGAAGCATTCCTTTCCCTCTCCCATGTCTAGCTGTAAAAATTGCACATCAGTGGGTTTTAAATACTAAAATACATAAGGAAGTCCAGAGGATTGATAGGAATAGTTCTGACAGTCTGTGGGCTAACATTTGAATTTCGTGATGATACAAAAGCAAATAAATTTACTAGATTTATATTTGAAACAAAGCTGCAGTTAGAATACATTATGACATTATCTCATAAAATATTAAAAGACTTCATCAAAATGGAGACGTGATAAGTGCAAAAAAATGAAGTTTAAAGTCAAGTCCTAATCCATAGATTAGGGAAGGAAAAACTCTACAGAAATAGAGTTGAGGAAGACCAGTTATCAGATCTATGGGTCTGAGTGGATAAAAAGCAGAAAAGCAGTTGAGCCATTAAGCCACTATGCCTCCTCTTTCAAAAATGAGTAAGTTTTCACATAGATCATCCATATTCTGAGTATGCACTGACACAGAGTGATTCCTAATTTTAAAACTGATCTTGGGGAGTTCCCGTCGTGGCTCAGTGGTTAACGAATCTGACTAGGAACCATGAGGTTGCGGGTTCGATCCCTGGCCTTGCTCAGGGGGTTAAGGATCCAGCGTTGCCGTGAGCTATGGTGTAGGTTGCAGACTCGGCTCAGATCCCGCGTTGCTGTAGCTGTGGTGTAGGCTGGTGGCTACAGCTCTGATTCGACCCCTAGCCTGGGAACCTCCATATGTTGCGAGAGTGGCCCAAGAATATGGCAAAAAGACAAAAAAAACAAAAAACAAAAAAAAAAAAAACAAAACAAAAAAAAACTGATCTTTCTTCTATAGCCAGTGCTTATCAATTTTTTTAAAGTTCATCTGGGAGTTCTCACTGTGGTGCAATGGGATGGGCAGTGTCTCTGCAGCACCACAATGCAGGTTCAATCCCTGGAGCAGCACAGTGGGTTAAAGGATCTGGTGTTGCTGCAGCTGCTACGTAGGCTGCAACTGTGGCTTGGCTCTGCTGCCTGGCCCAGGAACTCCATTAGTTGATCTAGAAACAAGAATTTGCTTCCTTCTAATGGGATCCAAGGATTTAGAACTCTCTGGATTTACAGACATGCAGTTTTTGGGGTTTTTTTTCTTTTTAGGGCTGCACCCAAGGCATATGAAAGTTCCCAGGCTAAGGGTCAAATCAGAGCTGCAGCTGCCAGCCTACACTACAGCCACAGCAATGCCAGATCTGAGCCACATCTGTTTCCTACACCATAGCTCAAAGCAACACCAGATCCTTAACCCACCGAGCAAGGCCAGGAATCAAACCTGCATCCTCATGGATACTAGTCGGGTTCTTTACCACTAAGCCACGAAGGGAACTCCTAGAATTTCTTTTTAAAAGGTAGTTTTATCTTAATTATGTGAACTTAAACCTTGTACCTGGCAGATGTTATAGAGAGCTGCCTAAAATGTACCCAAATGAATAGCAAACTTCCCTTTTCGGTACCACAGGGCCAGTAATGCTGTTATATTAACCAGGTTAGCACAGCTCAACTGACAAGAATCAAAGCTGAACATGCTCAGGCCATTCAGTCCTCTAAACTCACTGGCTCATCTAATTAGATCATACATTCCATCTTTAAAAAGTTTTTCGACCCCCTTGCTGTACAGTGGGAAAATAAAAAAAAATTATTAAAAAAAAAAAAAAAGAAAAGGAAAAGGAAAAAAATTTTTTCTGTTTATTTTGATTTTAAAAGAAATAACAAAAAAATAAAAGTAATACGTGTTCTGAATGCTAGTCAGATTTGTTAACCACTGAGCCACTGAGAACTCAGTAATACATATTGTGAAGTTCCCCTATAGCCTAATGGGTTAAGGAGCTGGCATTGTCACTGCTGTGGCTCAGGTCACTGCTGTGGCATGGGTTTCATCCCTGGCCTTGGAACTTCTGTATGCTGTAGATACAGCCAAAAAAATTAAAAGTGATATATTCCCCCAAAAATTTACAGAAATCACTTGGAATTCTATTCCCAACAATAATCCTTTTTCAAAGCTGCATGTGCAGTATGTCCAGCATGTCCAGCAAGTTCCTGGCTCAGGGATTGAACTCAAGCCACAGTAGTGACAATGCTGAGTCCTTAACCACTAGTCTACCAGGAAATTCCCAACAATAATCAGTCTTACTAGTTTGATTTTTTCCATTTTAGCCCTTTTGTGTGCTTACAGATAAAAATACACTTAAAAAATAGAAACTACGAGTTCCCGTCATAGCACAGTAGAAATGAATCTAACTGGGAACCATGAGGTTGTGAGTTCAATCCCTGGCCTCGCTCAGTGGGTTAAGGATCTGGCATTGCCATGAGCTGTGGTGTAGGTTGCAGACACGGCTGGGATCTGGCATTGCTGTGGCTGTGGTGTAGGCCAGCAGCTACAGCTCCAATTAGACCCCTAGCCAGGGAACCTCCATATGCCCCAGGTTTGGCCCTAAAAAGAAAAAAAAAAAAAAAAAGGAACTGCATTAATATATAGCATTCTATTTTAAAAGACTTATCATACATTTTCCTGTATTCTTTTTTTTTTTTCCTTTCTCCCTGTCTTTTTGCTATTTCTTTGGGCCGCTCCCGTGGCATATGGAGGTTCCCAGCCAGGCTAGGGGTTGAATCAGAGCTGTAGCCACTGGCCTACACCAGAGACACAGCAACTCGGGATCCGAGCCGCGTCTGCAACCTACACCACAGCTCACGGCAACGCCGGATCGTTAACCCACTGAGCAAGGGCAGGGATCGAACCCGCAACCTCATGGTTCCTAGTCGGATTCGTTAACCACTGCGCCACAACGGGAACTTTTTTTTTTTTGTCTTTTCTGTATTCTTTAATATTCTTCAAAAGCATTATTTTTAAGTGATCCATGTGACACTAAAACGGCACAGAATACTTTCTTGTATATATACTAATTTCATTTTGTACTTTTAGATGGAATTTAAATCTCCAGATGCCAGGCCCCAAAACCGTTCCCCTAGCATCTTAAACTTACTTCTTCCAAGTCCTCCAGTATCAGCACGAACTTCACTCACCCTTCTGGGAGTCAAAGGGGAGCCAGCAATACAGATTTCATCTGCTCTTTCCAGGTTCTGAGGTGGCATGACCTAGAAAGAGATGTTTACACAAAATACCATTATTCAAAAAACATCTCAATTAGAAATATAATAATAATCTACGGCAAAAGAAAACTATCCTGGCTTTAGTTATTTCACCTAAATAAACACCTGTTTTTTCCACTTTCATACTGAAGTTATAAAAATTCTGGCAGGATTAAAATAGTCAAACCTAATAACTGGATACTAAATATAAATTGACCTTCATAATTGATTTGGAGAATTAGACAACCAACTATTCTATGGTACAGAAACTTGGCTAGGAAATCAAGACAGAACACTGAATTCTTATTCTGTCACTGAAACTTTGGAGGTGTTACAAATTATTTTTGACTCTTGTTTCCTCTTAGATGTAGGGGTGATTTCACCATGTTAAACCCAGCTGTTAACCCTTCCGTATGCATGAGGAAGACCCTAAGTTTAACTGCAGTCAGTGAAAGAGTATTCTGAATAGACTAGATAATTTATTTTGTCACAGAAAGATGTTAAGAACTTTTCACAAACCTCTTCACATGAAGGAACTCTGTTTTCATTGTCTCTAATTCTGTCCCAGAGTGGAGACTCTGGTTTCCATGCCAAATGATCCAAGATCTGTTCTTCAATCTGATTAAGGTGTTTTACCACCTCTCTACAAAGGCCATCTTCTGCTCTGATGAATACTTCTATCACCTGAAATTTTTTAAAATGTCATGGTTTGTTTAGTAATAATTTTTTTAAGGAAAAAAACTAAGGGAAAAAGCAAAATGGGTAAACTTAAATTTCTTATATAGTTATAGAAACAACAATTCAATTTATAAAAAAATCACAAGAGTTTAAAGACTAGTATTATTTTGAAACAGCTGCTCTTCCTTTCAACTGTCATCATAAATCAACTGCATATATGGAGTTCCTATTGTGGCTTAGTGGTAACAAACCTGACTAGTACCCATGAAGATACAGGTTTGATCCCTGGCCCTGCTCAGTGGCTTAAGGATCCGGCATTGCTGTGGGCTGTGGTATAGGTCTCAGACGCAGGTCGGATTCCGTGTGTTGCTATGGCTGTTGTGTAGGCTGGCAGCTGCAGCTCAGGTTCAACCCCAGCCTGGGAACTTCCACATGCTGCAGGTGTGGCCATAAATAAATAAATAAATAAACTGCATGTATGAATTATATAACATCCTTTGTTTACTGATACATTTCAAAAATCTTCAAATTAAAAAACATGCCTTATCTATAAAGATTGAAAAATATTACTCAGAGTTCCCCGTCGTGGCTTAGTAGTTAATGAATCCGACTAGGAACCATGAGGTTACGGGTTTGATCCCTGGCCTTGCTCAGTGGGTTGGGGATCCAGTGTTGCCGTGAGCTGTGGTATAGGTCGCAGACATGGCTTGGATCCTGCGTTGCTGTGGCTCTGGTGTAGGCTGGCAGCTACAGCTCCAATTTGACCCCTAGCCTGGGTGGGAACCTCCATATGCTGCAGGTGTAGTGCTAGAAAAAGACAAAAAAAGACCCCCCCCAAAAAGAAAAATATTACTCAAGCAGTTTCCACTGTGGCTCAGTGGCTTAAGAACTGTGCATAGTGTCCATGAGGATGAGACTTTGATCCCTGGCCTTGTTCAGTGGGATAAGGATCTGGCATTGCTGTAAGCTCTGGTGTAGGTCATAGATGCAGCTGGGATCTGGCATTGCTGTGGCTGTGGTATAGGCTGGCAGCTGCAGCTCCAACTCAACCCCTAGGCTAAGAACTGCCATATGCCACAGGTGTGGCCTTGAAAGAAAGAAAAAAATAAATAAAAGAAAAACGTTATTCAAAACTTCATATTTAAAAACTCTGTCATTAAAAATATTACTTTTGACTACTGTGTGAAAATTAAATTCATATATTAAGTCAATTATCAAGAAGGAAAAAATTAACAAATCAATGCTGTAACTCTGTGCCTCTATACAACATATAAAAGCAAAGCTGTATTTTTTTGAAAGATACTTTAATTTCCATAAAATAAAAGAAGAAGGTTGCTGTCATGATTAGTTAGTGACATATTTGCTACTTTCCTAAAACTTTCTTATCTCATAAAAATATTCTAAAAGCCTTTATCAGATAAAAACAGGAGTCATGTGAAAGTTTTACACAAAATAGGTTTACATACTACAGTGAAAGAATATATATAGTTCTTAAGACTCTTCTTTTTTTTTTTTTTTTTTTTTCCTTTTTTTGGCCACCTTGCAGCAGCATATGGAGTTCCCAGGCCAGGGATCAGATCTGAGCTGCAGTTGTGACCTAAGCCACAGCTGTGGCAATGCCAGATCCTTAACCGGCTGTGCCAGGCCAGGGATCAAATCTGCATCCCAGTGCTCCAAAGACACCACCAATCCCATTGTGCCACAACAGGAATTCCTCAAGACTCTCCTATTTCTTCTCTGCTCCTTATGTGGAGTGGAAATTATTAAATATTTAATTAGAAATAGAAAAAATATACATTAAAATGAGTTAAGATGGCTAAAATAGGAAGTTTATCTTATCTACAATTTCCTCATCAGTATCAGATTTTTAATAATACCTTGTAAAAATGATAAAGTGGCACATCAAATATTTCAGTAATAAATGGAAAATTCCCAGGAGGCTTATAAGAAAAAGTAACGACCTCCAAGCAGCAGGCCAAGAGCGATCTGTGGAATGCATCTTGTTCCAGAATGCCCTATAAAATAACAAAGTTATTAACCTTTAGAAATAGTTATGTATCTATACCTTTCTATATATGTTTCAAAGTAAAATTTGTCCTAAAACAGCTTTTTTACATTTTCTTACAACCATATGCAGACATATTATTTTTACTGAAGTATAGTTGATTTACAAAATTATATTAGTTTCAGGTATCCAACTCGCGATTCAGTGTTTTTGTGGGTTATAACCCAAACATAAGTTACTGCACGATAATGGCTATAATTCACTATCCTATATATCTTTGTTGCTGATCTATTTTATACATAGTAGTTAGTATCTGTTAATCTGAGACTTCTAATTTGTTCCATGCCACTTCTTCTTTGGTAACCCCAAGCTTATTTTCTATATATGTAAATGTGTTTCTATTTTGCATATTTTTTAGATACCATATGTAAATGATATACAGTATTTGTCTTTCTTTTATTTCACTAAGCATACTATTCTCTAAGTCCATCCATATTGCTGCAAATGGCAAAATTTCATTCTTTTTTATGGCTGAGTAATACTCCATTGTATACACAGCCATATTTTTATACAGAATAAAAGAAGTATAAATAGTTATGAGGAATTAGAATAATTTGCCAATTTTATAGTTTTGTCCAAAATGTCATTTTAAAATTAATTTTTAAAAATTATCTGTATTGATGCCCATTAAAAGTAAATACCACTGCAGCGCAGCAGGTTAGGAATCTGACTAGTATCCATGAGGATGTGGGTTTGATCCTTGGCCTCCCTCAGTGGGTTGAGGATTCGGCATTGCCATGAGCTGTGGGAAGGTTGCAGATGTGGCTTAGATCTGATGTTGCTGTGGCTATGGTGTAGGCCAGCAGCTATAGCTCCGATTCAGCCCCTAGCCTGGGAACTTCCATATGCTGCAGTGGGGCCCTAAAAAGCAAAAAAAAAAAAAAAAAAAAAAAAAAAAGAAAGAAAGAAAGAAGTATCACTAGAATAATCCAGGGAAAACAATTATCTTAGCCAAAGATTAATTGTTGAATATTTATATTAAAGCTCTATATAGTCATTACTCAATTTATTCTCTATAAGGCTTAAATTAAAACTCTATTTTATTTAAAAACCTCAGTCAAGGTTAAGGGCAGAGGTAAGAAGACACAAGACACAAGTTTCCTTCAATGCCAATCTTATTTCTCCAAAGCCATTTTTTTGGTAGGTGGGGCTGAAAATGCTTTTTTTTCAGTTAGGTGGGGCTGAAAGGAAACTACATTTTATTGCGCTATTCAATACACTGGTTATTTACTCACAGATAAATCCATGTCTCCCAGTCTTTTTTGTTCCTGCTCAATAACAGATTCTAATACTTTATAGTAAAGCATCTCTGCAAAACGAAAATGTTTGCTGGCAATTTCTGCATAGATAATAAAAAACACAAAAATCATATGCAAAGAAAGTAAATATATCTTATGAAAAATAAGGGTCCATTCCATCTCCTACCTGCAGAATAAAATTTAAAAACCAACCCAACGCTTCATATAAATGCACTTCTATAGTTGCTTTTCCAATCATCCCTAAGATTCCTTAATTTTTTCTTCAATGGTAACACTAAAATTTTCCTAAAATTGTGAAATGAAATTTGCACATAAAAAATGATGGCATTCTGGAGTTCCCATGGTGGTTCAGTGATAATGAACCTGGCTAGTATCCATGAGGATGAGGGTTCGATCCCTGGCCTCGCTCAGTAGGTTAAGGATCCGGCGTTGCTGTGAGCCACAGATGCAGGTCAGATCCTGCATTGCTGTGGCTGTGGTGTAGGCTGGCAGCTACAGCTCCGATTCAACCCCTAGCCTGGCAACTTCCATATATCACAGTGCAGCCCTAAAAAGACAAATAATAATAATAACAATAATAGCATTCCATCAAGATTTCACACTTTTTTTGAACAGAGCAGCTCTATGCTAATAGGAATAGAACTGGTTTACTGTTCCACTCTTACTTGGCACTTGCACTTCATGACCTCAAACAACTCCAAGAATGGGTCTGGGCATGTAACAGCTTTACCTTCTGTCCTTGTTCGTAATATTTTGAAGAATCCCTACAGTTCAACACTTAATATCAAGTCTACAAATAAAAACTACAGATTCTAAAAGTGCCAAAAGTCCAACATAATAAAGATTATCAGTCTAAAATTTCTCTGAGAATGGTCTGACAGAAAAGCTGGACATCCATATTCTAGCACTCAGTCTAAAGTCACAGATCTTTTCTTCATATTTCTGACTCAGCTTCCTAGAAGGGAATCCATGGAGTTAAGATTTCCAAGATGGGAACAATATAGACAATATTAAGCCTAACCTTTAGCACAATTACTAAACTCCTCATCTGGCTGGGAATGCTGAGAATATATTTCATACATTTCTTTCAATCTGTTGGCAATAGCCTGGGTTGGATCTCTGGAACATGTCCTAAAAAATAAGAAGAAATTATCTGATTTAAAGGTCTTGCCAAGTCACAAAGTGATAACCGTTTACAACTCTGTAATTTCAGTAATCTATAAAATACTGCGAACAGAAAAGATATACTTCCCAATTAATCCAGAAAGATCCCATACTTTCTCATCAAAGTCTCTAGTATTATCATTGAATGAAAACAATATTTATTCATGGAGCTGTACCTTTTACTACAGTAAAGTTTAGCAACTTTGACTGATGCCCATTTTAGGTACAATGACTGACCCCCGCCTACCCAACACAACTTCAGTCCCTGATGACAAGCAAAATTGCCCTCAATTGTTTCCCCAGAAGGCAGTACAACTCTTACTAAGAACTCCTGGAAAAAAACAGAATGAAGGGGTATATGTATATATACAACAAATTCACATAAACCATTACTGGCATTCTACATTTTTTCCTCTAAAATGAAGTTGATTTTGTTGATTTTTTTGTTTTGTTTTATACTCAAAAGGCAGTATCTTTTCTTTTCTTTTTGTTTTCTAGGGCTGCACCTGCGGCATATAGAAGTTCCCAGGCTAGGGGTCAAAATCAGAGCTACAGCCACTGGCCCGCAACACAGCCTCAGCAACTCAGGATCTGAGCCGTGTCTGCAAACTACACCATAGCTCACGGCAACACCGGATCCTTAACCCACTGAATGAGGCCAGGGATTGAACCCATATCCTCATGGATCTTAGTCGAGTTCGTTAACCACTGAACCACTAAGGGAACTCCTTGAAAGGCAATATATTTTCAAAGCAGAAGCCTAATATAAACGATCACCATGTGGGCTTTTGTAACAACTATGTTTTTGTCTTGATCATAAACATACATATTCATTCTAAGAATGGAGAAGTTTAGAAAAATTTAAAGAAAATGAAAATCAATTACAAACCTGGTAGAGGCAGCTAATGAACATCACATGGAAGCAAAATTTTACTTAAGAACACACACACAGACACATTACAAAACAGGCCCTTTCGGTTTTACCTAGTATATAATGGTTATATTTAACCCCAGTAATGGTATTTAAGATTAAAGAAGCTGCTACTTCTAGTTAGAGACTATAAAGAGATCTAGAAGACAAAGAGTTTAAGATAAGCTTCTAAATAGTATTTATAAAATGCTTCTGAATTCTAAGTAAACAAGGTCCATCTGAAAAATATAACTTAGGAAGAAGCCATACAGAAATGTGTTGGCTGTCAGTCACAATCAAGTTTATGAATAAAGTAGCCTTCATGAAAGTGTAAAGGAGAATTAGCCTTCATATTTAATGAGTCTAACTATGAGTGGGAAATTACTGTATGTCTATAAAGGGCTTTCTGACACCATACCACCCAAATTAAAATGGGTTCTTATAGGGTCTGTCATTAAATCATAAACTTTTAGGAATAGGAGCAGTCTCGGAGGTAATTTTGTCTGATAAATCTGCCAAAAATTATGCACAGGTAATGATATTCAGTCTACTTTGTTTTTCATTAAAGTTCACTGATAAACCTACCAGTCTCAGATCAAAGGAACTAAGGGCAGTTAACTTCTTATTCAGGCTAAGAGTGTTTTATAGAAATTATAGAAGTTACAGAAGTTTTACAGTGATCATGAATCTAAGTAGCTAACTACAAATCTGTCCCACCCTTCAGAAATTTGCTCAGGTCCAATCCTCTTCCTGAAGTCCTTTGACAATGCCCATCTTTACTAATCCACCCTCACCCCATTCCTTGAAATCGTTAAGACAGAATAGTTGGTAATAGTTCGGTGCTTTAGTCCACAGTATCTAGTGTCCTTAGTTCCTGTCTCCTATGCCATGTTAAACAAATCTGAGTGCTATGGACTAAACGTTTGTGTTGTCCCCCTCCTGATTCCCTGTCCCAAGCTCATGTTGAAACCTAATCCCCAATGTGATGCTGTATGGAGGTGGGGTATTTAGATGATTAGGTTATGAGAGTATAAATCTTTATGAATGGGATTATAGCCCTTATAAAAAAAGACCCTAGAGAGAGCTCCCTTGCCTCCTTCTGCTCCTTAAGGACACAGCAAAAAAGACACTATCTCTGAACCAGGAAGCAATCCTCATCAGACACAATCTGTCAGCATCTTGATCTTGGACTTTCAGCCTCTAGAACTGTGAGAAATTAATTTCTGTTGTTTACAAGCCACTCAGTCTACGATATTCTGTTATAGTAGCCCAAACAGAGTAGGATACTGAGAAAAAGGATTGTTTTTCTATTCATGCGTTTTATAGTGTTATGTCCTAAGGACTAACAACAGAATGGAACATTCAATTGATATAAAACTGTCAATGGGTGAATTAAGCACTGACGGTAAAAAATTAAAATAGAAAATTGAAAATAGTCAACAATCAAATTTTAAAGGCAAGAAAGGTTCAAACTAACCTTAGAATCTGTTCCAATTTCTCACTTGGTGCATTCCTGAGGCCTGTGAGCATGGTGTGAAGACGACTCAAGCTATGTGTAGCTGTAGAAACTGGAGTCACACAAGGGCTGTTATCCTTAATGTACCTCACACCAGTAAGTGGTGTGGAGATTCTAAGTGCTTTAGACTAAAGTGGAGGGGAAAAGAACATTATTTCAGATCAAAAAGACTTTTAATCACCTCACAAATGGAAATTCAAGCCAATCGGACTCTATCTTTACATTATCAATAAATATTAGTGATTCAAATGTCACCATTCTTGGAATTTAAACATAATACCAGCAAGAGTCACCACTATCCATGTGAAATAGTGTGAAAGAACAATCTGTACTTTAGCCAACTAAGAAATTTGTCTCTTCAAAGTTAAATGTTTAAGATAAGGCATTGTTCCCTATTATTCCTCTGTTAAAACTGAAGCTTGAAAGGCCAAAATAAGCATTAAAATATTAAGGCTACATTTGAGAGAGAATTTCACAACTCTTATCTACTGCTATTTTTGTAATTACTCAAAGATGACAAAAGAAAGCTGTGAATTAAATCTGGCCAAATGAAATCCATGATTTAACAAAAGGTCATCTAAATAATCAAATTGGCTTCAGAGAGTGGATAGAATCAACATTCCTAGATGAAGAGTACAACCTGATGCAGAGCAGCTTATTCAGTCTTCTTGTCCCTCCTTTACCTTTAGTTACTAGACTCTATCACAGTTTCCCCCCCCACCAAAGTAGACAGATCTTCAGAGAAATAAGTCAAATTCTTGACCAAGAATATGAAAAAGACATAATAACTTCATGTCAAAAAGTTTAAGCATGTATACATAGGCTAATAAAATATCCTTCTAATTTGTTCAACAAACTCTGAAAGGCTATGATAGATTAAGAGTGTTTTTAATATTTATAATACACCATATTTCTCCATGTGTTAAATGTGCTTATTCTACAGAGAGTTGTAAAAATTTTCACCTGGCAACAGTATTATTTAAGTTTCATGAGATGCTGAAAAACACAAAAATTCACCAAACAGAAATAAATCTATAATGCTTTCTCTGTGACTTACACAAGAGTAGAGCCAAGACTTTCACTTTGTTTCAAAGAAATTAATTCTATAATTTTTTTAGGCCAATGAGATGATTTAGATAGATTAACTATATTCAGAAGATTTCTTCCTGTACTTGGCAGCTTTTCTTGCAGCCACCTTCTTCCCTGTACATGACCTGGTACCTTGCTGGGAGAAGCAGCAAAAGCAGCGAGCAGCATCTCACCACACTGCCCACAGGCAGCAGTGCTTCCACAAAGGAAATGAGGTGTAACGACCACAAACAACTTCCTGCCCTCAGCCCTCAAGGTCGGCAAGGGCTTCTTTGAACCCTGTTCAAGTCCTTAGCTTAAAGCTTCCTGTGCACTCTGATCAAGAAGAGTATTTCTTTAACTCCTTAGACTTCTTTCACTCTCTAACAACTCATACTACTAGGTAACCTCTCTTCATTCCACGGCTTTAAAAGCCATCTGTTTCATAATGACTCCATAATACATATACACAGCCCTTACCTACTGTGAACTCCAGGCTTGTATCTCTAAACTGCCTACTCAACTTCTCTACAAGAATGTCTAAAAGACATCTCACACTTAACATGCTCATATGCCAACTTGATTTTTCCCCCTAGACTTGTTCCTTCTCAATAAATGTCAACAGTAAATATTTATGGACTGCCTACTATGTGCCAAGCACTGAATACAGCACTGGTCACAGACCTCATGAAGCTTATGTTCTAACGCAAGGAAACAGATAATAAGCAATCTATCTATCCTTCCTTCTTTCTTCCTCCCTCTATCTCCCTCCTTCCTTCCCTATCTATCGATCTATCTCTATTTTCAGACACACAATTCCTTTTTTCTAGCTACCATCAGACAGTCATAAACACTAATGGGCAAACTAATTGCAGAGTAAGGGGGAAAGGAAGTCCTGAGGGTAGGGGAGAATGTTGGTGGTTACTACTTTATATAGTAGTCAAGTTATCAGAGACCTGATGAAGTGAGGAAGTAAATCATTTGAGTATCTTGAAGAAACACGCTCTAGGAAGAGGAAACAGCCAGGGCAAAGGCTTTGAGTTGGGAGTGTGCTTGGCATATGCGAAGAATGAAAAGCAGGTTAATGTGGCATGAGTGTAATACGTGAGGAGAAAAGCAGTAGGAGATTAATTGAGAGAGGTAGCAGGGCTAGATCACTGAAGACCTCGTAGGCATTTGTAAGGACTTTAGCTTTTATACACTTACCCAACTGGAGTCTTCGCTGTGTTCTTTCTTCATACCCTAGATCCAAGTCATCAGTAAACCTTGAGGACGCCATCCCCAAAATACCCAAATATCACCATTTCTCTGATCCAAGCCACCATAAACTATTACTAGCATGACTGAAATAGCCTCTTGATTCCTTACTTCCACCCCTGTCCTCGTGCCACTTCCCACAAGACCTTTAAAAATGAAATCAGGGTATGTCAATCACTGTTCTCTATAATACTTTCCTAATGGCTTTCCTCTCAATCAGGCTGAAAGCAAAAATCTTTTTCTTCCTTCTTTTTAAGGCCACACCTATGGCCACATATGGAAATTTCCAGGCCAGGGGCTGAATTGGAGCTGTAGCTGAGACCAACCACAGAAACAGTGGGTCTGAGCTGCATCTGTGATCTACACTCCAGCTTGCGGTAATGCCAGATCCTTAACCCACTGAGCAAAGCCAGGGATCAAAACTGCATCCTCACAGATCCTGTGTCAGGTTCTTAACTTGCTGAGCCATAAAGGGAACTCTGAAAAAATCTTTACTCTGTCTTCCAAAGCCTATATGGTCTGCCCGTCCCTTGCATCTACCCCCCTACCCCCTGACTTCTTAATCACTATTTCCCTCCCTCATTCAATTCCTACCTCACTGGTATTCTCACTATTCCTCCAAAAAGCCAATCATGTTCCCACCTCATGGCTTTGCACTTGCTGTTGTCCTGGCTTCCTATACATTTCCCAGCCATTCACTCTAACTTGCGTCCCCACTCCCTTCAGGTCTCAGTTAATATCACCTCCTCAGAGACACCTTTCCCAACCACCTCCCTACTCCCAACAGCTCAAGGCCCACCCATTCTCTCTTCTCCCCAGTACTGCCTTCTACTACTCTATTTTTCTTCATATATCATCATCAGATATACTATGTATTTACTTGTATGGTTAATGTCCATCTCCCCACACTAAAATATTAAACAGGGTTTTCATAGCTGTTTTGTTCACTGAGGTAGCCCCAGTGTCCAGGACACAACCTGGCTCATAGAATACCTTGAGAATATTTGCTGAATGAATAAGCAAACCAGTCTTAAGTCTGGTCTTATATGTGAGCTTTGCCCTGGAATTAGCCACAATACCTCTGGAAGGCCTGTCAGAAGTTGCTTATTTTTCTGTGAACACCACACAATAGAAGGGAAACAGTCTCCATCATTTAAGCACCTGCATGAAGTAACTAACACATGATCCTGAAACTCAGTTTAACAGAATTTCCTTAAAGACTACAGATTCTCAGTTTCTCTAGTCTCTTAGATGAAGGTACCAATCCAGATCAATCAACATTTTCTAAAAATCTACTATATTTAGTATGTAAAGGCTGTATATTACTGGCCCATCTTTTGAAAACCAACAATTATCAGCATGATACATTTGTTTACATTTATATTAAATCCTTATCACAGACCTAATCAAAAATTTTGAAAGTTGATGTCAACAAAAATTAAAACAGTAAACACAGAGACAGACTCTCTGACATATCTGCTTCTGTATTTCTACTCTCTGGGATGGCTCAACTTACTTTGTCAAAATGCTGCTGCAAGATGTTTTTCATCTGTACCCTTTCAGCAGTCTCTGTTCCTGAACCACTGTTCAGACACCTTGAGAGAGTCCCAATTTCCTCTTCAGCATCCTCTCCAAGAAAAATCCGTTCATCTAAATTTCCAACAGATAAAACATACTCCTCATAGGCTTTATTGATGGCTTTACTATAGGAAAAAAAAATAGGCAAAATGTACACTCAAAGAACTGCCATTTCCAGTTGTTTTAGGCTACTTAATTGTTTCATTTTTTTTATTTACTAAAAATTCTAATAATTTTGTGAAAGTTAAATTTTAGTGGAATCACTATTAATTATCAAACCTGAGGAGTATAACATGCAAGCCTGCTCCACTATGTGTATCCATTGCACAGTAAGTATATTTTGGTGACAGTTTTTGAGGGTGGGTACCCTGTACCAAGCCGCCCTGTAGGTACAGCTTCTGGTAAGAAGCTTAATTATCTTTCCTAGCTGCTCCAGGCACCTTTGAACTACATCATCATTCTTTACTCATGTAGTTCCAAAAGAAGTCTTTATTTCAAAAATTATAATCCAAAAGCTTAACTATTAAAGCTTTAGAGAACATCCATAAAATTTTCTATATGTTAAAAAAATATGTGCTTAGAGTAAAGTTGACAGGAGTTTTTACAGCATCCCTATATTCCCCCACAAAATAGTCTACATTTCCAGCATACAAACAATAAAAACATGAAACTCTGAGGTCTCCTAAGTACATAATTTAAAATATTAAAATATTTTTATAACAGAAGTACTCACAAACTCTCTCCAAAATTCCCAGGTTCTAAAAAACCAGTAAGATTTTCTTCTTTTCCCTTAAGGAGCTACGACGAAAGAAAAGATCCATAAGACATCATGTTAAATAAAATCTTTGCCAAGAAGATATTTTCAAATTATGTTTTTACTACTTACAAACCTTTTTTTCATAAAGTTTCCTAATATAGGGTTTCCAGAAATGTTCCTTTATTCCCTTTGCTTCCAAAACAAGGCCATCATGAAAGGAACAGAGTTTCTCAATAACACAAGGTGGGTCGGAGGAAGGTTTAAAATCCTTAGCATGAAAGTCTTCGGATAGGCCTATGATGCAATCACAGAACAGAGATAGCACTGAATAAACCAAACTGTAATAAACTAAAATATAAATAATAGAGTCTAATCAACATGTGAGTTAGCATATGAGTATATAACAAATAGTATATAAGGACCTAATTTGACTCTATTTAAATAAACGTCAAGGAGTTCCCACTGTGGCTCAGCAGGCTAAGAACCCAACACTGTCTCTCTGAGGATGACGGTATGATCTCTAGCCTTGCTCAGTGATTTAAGGATCCAATGTTGCCTCACGTTATGGCGTAGGCTGCAGGTGCGGCTTGGACCAGTGTTGCTGGGGCTGTGGCATAAGCCTCAGCTGCAGCTCTGATTCCACCCCTAGCCTAAGAACTTCCATACTCCACAGGTACCGCCATGGAAAGAGAAAAAAATACATATATATATTTGGTATATACACCAAAAATAACAGAGGCAAAACATATCACTACTTAGAAGATTCCAATTATTTAATTATCTACCTGGTAACAGTTAAAAAAGAATTTAGTATATTGCCCTAAGATCTAAAAAACACAAAATTTTGCAAATAAGCCTTACATTCCAATAAAAAACTTTGAAAAAAATTACTATTCAAAGTACTTTTTTATACTTAGATTTAATTATATTAATTCCATATTAGATGTGTTTACTAATTTATAGCCATCCCTGCCCTAGACTCAAAGCAAGAGGATAAAATAAATAATAAATAAAAGAAGAGGGGAAAAAGATGAAAGGAAGCAGCCATACAGAAATATGAAAGGGAGTTAGGAAGAAAATAAAAGGACAGAATATGGAGAACACTAAATTTACCAAACCAGGGAGTTCCTTCGTGGCTCAGTGGGTTAAGAATCTGGTGTTGTCAATGGAATACTACTCAGACATAAAAAAGAATGACATAATGCCATTTGCAGCAACATGGATGGAACTGGAGACTCTCATACTGAGTGAAATGAGCCAGAAAGACAAAGACAAATACCATATGATATCACTTATAACTGGAATCTAATATCCAGCACAAATGAACATCTCCTCAGAAAAGAAAATCATGGACTTGGAGAAGAGACTTGTGGCTGCCTGATGGGAGGGGGAGGGAGTGGGAGGGATCGGGAGCTTGGGCTTATCAGACACATTTAGAATAGATTTACAAGGAGATCCTGCTGAATAGCATTGAGAACTTTGTCTAGATACTCATGATGCAACAGAAGAAAGGGTGGGGGAAAAAATGTAATTGTAATGTATACATGTAAGGATAACCTGACCCCCTTGCTGTACAGTGGGAAAATAAAAATAATTATTAAAAAAAAAAAAAAAAGAATCTGGTGTTGTCACTACTATGGCATGGGAACTTTCACACACCATGGGTACAGCCAAAAAAAAAAAAAAAATTTACAAAACCAGTAACTAATTCCACTAATATTAAACATCTACCTTGAGAGCCAGACAAGCTGAAATTCTAATTGTAACCACTCCAAAACTGACAATCACTCAGAACCCTACCAAGATATTATTCAAATAGCAGCATTATATTCTAACTCAATCAATACTTTTTAATATTAGCTTCGTAAATCATAATCTGGTCTCAGAGTATGTCATTCACAGAAATTACATACCTTAAGGCCTATTAAATGCAATGCCAAAATAATTATCATTTCCACATATCTTTTAGAGTTGAAAATTCATTTTACTCATTTCAGAACCATAACTACTCATATTCTGTAGAAAAGATTTGAAATGGAGATTCTTTCAATAAATCTGTTTTGACCTCGCCGTGTGTGTCAGGCACCAAGCTTGCCAAATACAGAAAAACACCATCAGCTTTAATGTCTCTTTGCTACTCCAGGTTTCTAAATTCCTTCTTCTTGTTGAGTATATATTTCAGAAGCTTCTAAAGTTGTCATCTAAGACTTTAAATTTTGTGATATTTGCAAGTGCTTTTTTTCATAAATATTTTTATGCTCAACTCCTAGTTATAAGTACTCTGAATAACTATGATAATGAATCCTGTGAAAAGCATTTATGTTCCCTAATGCTAGGAAATCTGTACTGTGTATACAACTCCCAAGAGTAAACAGAATGTAGAAATGTGAATTGTCCAACAGTCTTTTTTTTCTTTTCCAATAGTCTCTGATTTACAAACTTACCTTTAAAATTAGGGTTTACCAGTTCTTTACAATTGGAACACTGAAGGGCATTTCCATAAACTAAGTCCAAAGCACACAGCAGAAGATGATAAGAGTTAACCAAATCATCACTAATCATGGGGAAATTACCTACAGGAGTATGAACAATTCTAGAGTTAAATTTGCATCAGCTTTACAATATTTTAAAACTTTCTTCCTTTAATTAAAACATTATGCTACAGTATACAAAGCTGACTCAAGAGCTACAGAAAGTGTTTAGGCAAATTTACATTTTGAAATATTACTCTTATTGTTTAACAAATTTCCAAAAATTTAATAAAACCCAAAACTTTACCAAAAATGCCATTCATTTAATATTCATTAAATAAGCATTTATTAAATGCCTAGTAGCTGACCAAAATTTTATCATCATTGGTTTTCCTTTTGAAAATTCTAAACACAAACATCATAAATTACCTCGAACAATTAAGAAACTGTTTTTTATTAAAGTATTTTTCTGTCAAGAAAGCTGGTAGAAGAATGTATATATCTGTATGACTGGGTCACTTTACTGTATAGCAGGAACTGGCACAACACTGTAAACGACTATACCCTAATAAAAAAATAATAAAGTTTTAAAAAATTAAAAGAAGAAAACTGATAGAAACACTTAGATGGGAAAAGCTGAAAAAGTGATTATTTTTTCATGTAGGTACTTTAAAAAGACCAGAAACTATTGTCAGATTCCTAATAGTAATATTTTAAACAGTTTTCAATATAATACAAGCACATACAAATGAAAGCAACAGGACCACAATTAAAGGTATTTCAGCTCTAGAGTTAATATCCCAGGAATAATTACTAATGCTTGGTAACAGAAGAAAAAATAAACCAAAACTTAAACTTATAGAAACATGCTATTTCTGCAGTGCTGGTTTACTCTAACACTGAAAGCAGTTTTTACAAGCAGTTAAACAGTTTTATTATTCTTAGAAATTGAAATATTTCCAGATTTGTCTTCAAACATATCCCTTTCATTAAACACTGAATATATATGCTTCATATTGATTTTACATTCTTAGCATCAGATGAATTAAATTTAAGTAGCTAACATACATCTGAAGAACTATTTCTAAACTTTAACACTGTCACACTAAATGTGTACCCAAATGCATACAAAATGTGCAGGCGCACACACATACACACACACACACACACACACAGCTTTGTTTCAGGCTTTTTTCCCTCCCTTCCTCTAAAGAAAGTTACCCCTTACCTCAGCATATCAGGATAAATGATTCTTTTTTTTTCATAGATGGAAACATTCAACAAATCAATTTCCACAGATTAAAGAGAAAAAAAATTTTTCTGTTGCCAGAAAGGCAAATAATTAGGTTAAATTTTGCATTGATAAAACCAAACTACCTTGCTTGGTTTCACTATAAAGATGCTTAATATTAAAATAGACTCAATTCCTCAAATGTAAAACAGGAAGTGGTACCTACTGGTTTCAAGCTACAAAGCCCATCACACTGACAAGCCTAAACTTGTCACTGGTGTGTACTTGCCATAGAAGGAAAAAACCAGCAGCGCGGTTACTTGTAACAAAAAGCTGAAATGCCCCTAAAGATGGGAATCCAGTTTAAACGCGAGGACTCTCCCAACGTGACATGCTTTACCTCTCAAATCCTGACTTTAGAAATAAATCTCACTTTGTGAGATATTTTCTTTCAATCAACAAAGATAATCTGTTTAACCTCCAGAATTAACATATTTATCAGGAATGAGAAGACTTGGGATATCAGGTAAAACAGGAAGTGGCACCTAACGGGTCCTCAGGCCACAAGGCCCTTCATGACAACAAGTCCAAACTTGTCACTGGAATGTACTTGCTATAGGAAGTCAACAAAGACAACTGGGAAAAGTTAGCTTATTTATCAGGAATAAGATAATCTGGGGTGCCCATTACTGCAGAGAGAGTCACGAAAAAAGGTGTCTATACAAGAGTACACCTCCTCCCACATAACTAAATCAAGACCTGAATAAAACCAACTAAACTACTGGAAAAGATCCTAGTGAATCATAAGATCATCGTGTTAGACTGTGAGTAGACAAAGGCTCTTCAGATCAAATAATTACAGCCTAAATTAATAACAGTAAGGTGAAACTCAAACACTGAGTTAACTGCAGAGCTAAAAAAATGCCACCCCCATTGACCGAATGAGACCAAAACCTAAGTGAGGACAATACACTTCTTTTTAAATAATTTATATAGTACCAAATACTTACTTCCCAGGTATACATACGCCATAAGACATGAAACAGATAAAAATCCTAGAAGTCAGATATACCTGTCCAAAATCTACTGTCAGGATTAGTATCACACATAAAACGAGCCACGGTAAGTCAAGGAACAGCAAGCATCCCAACCACCATGAAAATAGTTCATATGCTCTTAAATCTTTCTAAAGTTCATGCCACTGATCGCACCACCTTCATCACCACTAAAGAAGCATCCATTTGGGGTTGGAAAATAAAAATAACTAAGAGCTTATTTCCGACAGAAGATTTTTCTTTTCAATCAAATATGTAGCTCTGGGAAGGAGGGATACGTTCTAACTTAACTAGCTAGAAAAGACCAGCTACAATCAGACAAATCAAACTCCGACAGCAATGGAGTGACACATCCCTGCCAGAGCGCCTACACATCCAGAATGAAACCAAGGGCTAGGAGAGCAGGATTCAAATCCTAGCTCTGTTTCCAGCAGCTAGCTCCTGGGTCTCAGTTACTTAATCATTAAAGTAAACAATTGGGCAAGTTTATCTGATAATGAGAATCTCATATTTATGAAACACTTTCCAGCTCTATAACTCTTTGTTCACAACTTTGCATTTTACTGGGCTACCTTAATGGCAGAGGCATTCTACATAGTCTAAAGAAAAAAACCTATGTAACTAAAGTAACTATACTTTCTTTAAATTGCTAGAATAATTTCTGCTTAGAAATACAGTAATAAAAATATATTTCACTGAATGCAGACCTTGGGCAGGTTAAATGAGAAGGTAGAGAAAATGGCATCTAAAAGCATTTGATCGGAGTTCCTGTTGTGGCTCAGTGGTTAACGAATCCGACTAGGAACCATGAGGTTTCAGGTTCGATCCCTGGCCTCACTCAGTGGGATGAGGATCCAGCGTTGCTGTGGCTGTGGTGTAGGCTGGCGGCTACAGCTGCAATTCGACCCCTGGCCTAGGAAACTCCATATGCTGCGGGAGCGGCCCTAGAAAAGACAAATAAATAAATAAATAAATAAATAAATAAATAAATAAAAGCATTTGATCAAGTGTATTTATCTGAACAAGTTGTAAAAAGTAATCTGAACTACTCTGAGAATGATCCATTCCATTCAATTAAATGACATGTCTTGTGAAAAGTACAGCCCAAGGTATAAGCATAGATAACACTAACGTGTTTTTAGTCCATAATTCTGAGCTAATATGTTTTAGAAAAGATGTTATATAAGAACAAAGTTAAAAATTTTTCCATTTAATAAAAGAATTTTGGGATATTGTAAAGAAGTTCAAAATACTCTTTTATGGAGTTCCCGTCATGGCTCAGGGGTAACAGACCTGACTAGTATCCATGAGGACATGGGTTCGATCCCTGGCCTCGTTCAGTGGGTTAATGATCCTGTGATGCTGTGAGCTGTGGTGTAGGTCGCCGATAGGGCTTGGATCTTGGATCGGGCGTTGCTATGGCTATGGCGTGGGTGGGCTGCTGCAGCTCTGATTCGACCCCTAGCCTGGGAACTTCCATACGCCTTGGGCGTGGCCGTAAAAAGGGGAAAAAAAAAACCCTCTTAAGAAAAGGCAATACTTAAAAAGAATCTGAGATTAAAACACTTGAGAAACTTTTCAGTGAGAATCTTTTCCTGATACACATTATAGGTTGACAAAAATAGTAGCTGAACTTTTAAATAAACTAATATTTAAATAAATATTACTCTTTCCTTACCTTTTGCATATATAAAAAGCACCCAACAAAAATGGAAAACTTCAGACACGGTACAGGGTTGTCGCCTTTGGGGAGAAAAAAGTCATGAGATAACAGAAGAATCAGAAAAAGACATGACAAATGACTGTAAACTAGGTTAGAAACAAAACCCACAGTTAGAGGGAGTGACAGCAGATTCATTTCACATGGAAAATGTATAAGTTGTGCTCCAACCAAATACCAGTACGGAAATAGCTAGGAGCAAGGGAAAGCACTTATCTTAGAAGACAATTCTGAAGAACTGTAAAAGCTTTTCCGGGTGAAGATAGGTAAGGTAGAAAATAAAACAAGTAACAATAGTTCTTTTGATGACATCAATAAGCCTAATGCTGCTCTAAAACCCATGTATGCAGTCAGATATTCCTCCAATTTTTCTCCTATCACAGCTGATGAACTGCAAACTCTCTTTCTCTAAAGACATTCCAGATTATATCAAGTCACAAAAGGACATGTTAAATTCTGGGCTTCCTATAAGTCCTTATACTTCTATCATTAAGAGTATCTGTTGCAGGGAGGAGGGGGAAAAAATAAGAGTACCTGTTGTATTCTGCTAAGTCATCTGCTAAAGGGAGTTTCAGACCAATTTTAAGCTTGGTTTTTTTACCAAAACCTCTGCCAATGTTTAGACATCTGTTAGCTCCATATCCCAGTAGGCTTCTTCTAACAAGGTGCTTTGAAGAGAAGAATCTGAATACTGGGGTTTAGTCCAGCATTGTCATTAGCTAAGTACCCTTGCTCTCAATGCGCCTTAGTTTCTTCATCTGCTAAAAGACTATTTACTTGGGTATAATACCGCATTTAATTCACCAATCGATGGCAAGAATTAAATGTCAGTGCTTTGTTTTAAAAAGCAGTCTCTTGGGAGTTCCCATTGTGGCTCAGCAGGTAACGAACCTGACTGGCATCCATGAGAATGCGGGTTCAATCCCTGGCCTTGCTCAGTGGGTTAAGGATCTGGTGTTGCCATGAACTGTGGTGTAGTTCAAAGATGTGGCTCAGATCTGACATTGCTGTGGCTGTGGTGTAGGCTGGCAGCTGCAGCCTTCAATTAGATCCCTAGCCTGGGAACTTCCATATGCCACAGGTGCAGCCCTGAAAAGCAAAAAAAAAAAAAAAAAAAAAAAAAAAAAGCCATCTCTCCACTATAAGCATATGATTAATGATCTAGTTTTGATGCCTCCCAAGATAAAAATCAAACTTTTCAGCTTAAACCTGAAAAGGTTAAGCTGATAAATAAGTACTAGGGATATATGATATATGATATATATGATAAATAAATACTAGGGATATAATGTACAACATGATAGATATAATTAACACTGCTGTATGTTGTGTATGAAAGTTGTAAAGAGAATAAATCTTATGAGGTCTGATCACAAGGAAAATTTCTTTTTCTTTTTTTTTTTTCCAGCCATGCCCACAGCATGCAGAAGTTCTGGGACCAAGGACTGAACCCGCAGCATAACAGCAACCCAAGCCACAGAAGTGACAAGGCCGGGTGCTTTATCCGCTGCACCACAAGAGAACTCTATTTCTTTAATTTTGTATTTCCATATGAGATGACAGATACTCACTAAATTTAATGTGGTAATCATTTCCTTTTGCTGTACATGTTAAACTCACACCATTCTGTATGTCAATTATATCTCTATAAGAATGGAAAAAAAAAACCACTCAAGCAATTCTAAAAACTGGTTCTATAACTTGAGAACTCTGGGAGAAACCTAAGCTACTCAGCCAAATTTCCTTTTGCTTTGGTACCTTCATGCTTCGTCCTCTGCAGAGAAGGCTATCTACATCTCCAAAGTCACCTATCAGAATCCTACCATTCCTTCCAGACCTATTTCCTCTTATTCCATGGAACCTTAACTAACTGGCCCATCCGCAGTGGCTTATTTTTGCCTCAAAAGTTCTACATTCCTATTATCTTTTGTATATACTTGCTGACTATACTAACTGTAAGCTCTCAAAAGACAGTGACTGTGGGTTGTTTTATTATTTTTTTTAATATTTGTGTTCTACAGAATACCCAGCTAAGTAGTTCATACAGTGAGCTCTCAATAAATATTACTCAGTGACAAACTTTCAAAGACTAGTGTGTGAAATCAGTCCTGAGTCGTGGTGAATCACACGGGTTCTGCAAGGCAGACTACTTAAATTTCAGTAAGAGCTTCACACTCACTGTGTGACCTTGGCCAAATTACTTAACTTCTCAAAGGCTTGTTTCCCCTCACCTGTAACAACAGTATCAACTTCATAAAGCTGTGGTAGTTAACACATGTTTAAGTCTTAGAAGAGTCTCTTCCCCATAATAAATGCTCAGTAAATATACAACATTATTACTCTTACTAGCCAGAGTACTAATACTAAGTACGCAGGGTGAGAAACAACACTGTAAACCAATTATATGCTAATAAATTTTTTTAAAGTAAACAGGGTGGTATAAATGTAAAATTTTTAGATAAAGTTCTCTTATAATTTCCTTAATTAGAATTAAGTGGTATATACTTCTTTGTACTGAAATAATTTTCTACAACGCTCCAAAGATATCCTCTATCTTTCTATAAATGATATCAGCCTCACTCAGATTCAGAAACAAGCCTCTATCCAAACTTTAGAATACTTATTTCTAAATGGACAATTCCCCCAAAAACTGCAAGAAAACTAGACCAACTGCTTCCATATCAATGGGGTCAACTACATAAAAACATACAATATTTCTTTTCTTTTCTTTTTTTTTTTTGGTCTTTTTTTTGCCATTTCTTGGGCCGCTCCCTCGGCATATGGAGGTTCTCAGGCTAGGGGTCGAATCGGAGCTGTAGCCGCCAGCCTACACCAGAGCCACAGCAACGCGGGATCCAAGCCGCGTCTACAATCTACACCACAGCTCATGGCAATGCCGGATCGTTAACCCACTGAGCAAGGTCAGGGATCGAACCCACAACCTCATGGATCCTAGCCAGATTCGTTAACCACTGCGCCACGATGGAAACTCCCAATATTTCATTTTTTAAAGCTGTTCACTTACTGTAAACATCCTTCACAATTTGGAAACATTTTTATATTGAAAGAGAAGCAAACATTTTCTTCAATTACAATGACTCCTTTTCCCCTACCTTTTTTTTCTTTTTTGGCCACACCTGTGACATGCAAAAGTTCCCAGGCCAGGGATCAAACCTGAGCCACAAGAGTAACCAGAGCCACAGCAGTGACAATGTCGAGTCCCCAGCCGCCAGGCCACCAGAGAACTCCTCCCCTACCTTTCTTGTCAACATTTTTCTAGTTCTATTTTAAGAATAAATTTCCATTTCTACTTTATGAAAAAACTTTTTTTGATAAAGGTAGAGAATTTGAATCCCATAATTTCCCTTTTCTACCAGAAGAGAGGAAAAACATTGAGCCAGAGTAGTTTACCGCCTTTGCAGACACAGAAGCACAATTTCGTAACAATTTCAGTTCCACTTCTCCCCCAATCCAGTTTCTTAACTTTCACTAGTTGTAAATATCAAAATACAAAGAGATGCCTTTTCAGGGGAACTTTTTTATTACTCAATTTGACATGAAAGTCAAATAAAAAAATAGTTTAGGAGTTCCCGTCGTGGCTGCAATGAGGCTAACAACCACAGAAACGGTCTGGCCAGCATCTACGAGGACATGGGGTTCAATCCCTGGCCTTACTCAGTGGGTTAAGGATCTGGCATTGCCATGGCTGTGGTGTAGATCACAGATGAGGCTCGGATCTGGCGTTGCTGCAGCTGTGGTGTAGGCTGGAGGCTGCAGCTCCAATTCAACCCCTAGCCTGGGAACCTCCATATGCTGTGGGTGTGGCCCCAAAAAGACAAAAAAAAAAAATAGTTTATATGTATTATGTACAAAATAACAGAAATAATCAATATAGTCAATAATAGGAAATTAAGCAGTCAAATTCTATACCCAAGGTGGCTAGTTGGTGAAAGTATCTAAGGTCTGCTTTTGCATTTTTGGTTGTTTAAATGAAAAGGGAAAGTTGATATAAGCAAAGATTCCACACATTTTGAAATATTAAAGAAGCCAAATTCTTCAGAGCTAACATACAATGAGAAGCAAGAAATTTTATTAAAAGAAAGATACTGGAGAAAAAGTTTATTTATGAAATCAATTCTTTCTTCAGACTGGCAGAATAAACTGAGGGATCAAAACTGCAGCAGAGACAGACACATGCGCCTTCCTGCTTAATAAATATAAAAACATACCGCTGTTTTCTTCCTCTTTGTTGACGAGGCTGCTCCTCTTGGGGATATTTAAAAATGTCCTGAAAAATGGGTTCATACTTCTTAAAAATTACAGCAGAAACAGTGAAGTTTCTTTCTAATCTCTCAGTACGTTCTCTGAAATGTGGGGGTAGATTAGCCATGTCTTCCCACTTCTTCATCTTGTTAAAAAATTCAATTAAGCTGTTATTAAAAATAAAAAATGCTATGTTTGTAATTAACACAAAGGTAAAATATACAAATATAGATAATAAAAGCAAATCAAAACTAACTCATTAAATTATATTACTTTTAGAAAGTGATATAGAATCACAGCTCATGCCTCTGACTAGCTTAATCTCACAGGCTGGTTGATTTTTTTTTCTCATCTTCCAAATCTAATTTTCCTAATCTCTTTTGCTCAGTTTACCTGAAAATTTTTTCAAAAATTATTAATTGTATAATACAAAATAAGTAATTAGAGAACATAACCAACATTCAGGTACCAATTGCCAGATTTAACAAATATTAACATATCAAATAAATGTTGACATACTTGCTTTAGATTCTATAGAAACGGCCAGAGTTCCCATTTGTACTTTTCCCCAATTCCATTCCCCACTCTTGTTCCCCAAAGACAACCACCATTCTACAGTCTGAGTCCTCTTTATCCACGTTTTTACACTTACTATGTGATTATATCTCCATCCCCAAACAGTAGTATCTTTTCTAATGTGTGGTTTTAAAATTTTATATAAATGGTACCATACTGTAAGGAGCATTCTACAACTGGCTTTTTCATTCAATGTTTATAAGATTAATGTTGATACACTTAGATCTAATTCATTCATTTTAATTGCTAAAAATATTCCTTCCTATGAACTGCCACTTTTCGTATTCATTCTCCAACTAATGGAAATTGAGGTTTCTGATTTTTCATTTTAATCAAAAATGTGTAATTAACATGCATGCTTGAGTTTCTTTAAGAAATACTCCAAGAGGTAGAATTGCTGAGTCAGAGAATATGCATCTTCAACTTTACTAGCCACTGCCAAATTTCCCACTAAAGTGATTGTGCCAATTTACACTCTCCCCAAGGTACACTAGCAGTACAGAGTCCTTGTCTCTCTACATAGTGACCAAATTTGCTATTATAAGACTTCAAATTTCCCCAATCTGATGAGAATGAAATATTATCTTAAACTTCCTTGGTTATTAGCAAGACTGAACATCTTTGCCTAGATCTATTAGCTAGGTGAATTTAGATCTTTGTGAAATCGTACACCTTTCCCATTTTTTAGCAGCTATTTGTCAATCACTTAACTATTTGTTAGTTCTTAACATAATTCTGGATACTGATCTTTTGTTACATTGTAAATATCTTCCCCCAGTGTGCTCTTTGTTTTTAATCCATTTAGTCCAGCAGAAAAGTAAATAATCTGAACCCATAGGTAAAAATTTTAAAATAAAAACTGAGCTTTTGAAATGGAAATAAAACTGAAGTCTAAGACATTACTTATATTAAAACATTAGATAAGTTTAGTTTACTATAGCTGAAAATGATGATTCCATAATTTGACTTTTGCTTTTAAAGTTTCTTATCTGGAGTTCCCGTCGTGGCGCAGTGGTTGATGAATCTGACTAGGAACCATGAGGTTGTGGGTTCGATCCCTGCCCTTGCTCAGTGGGTTAATGATCCTGCGTTGCTGTGGCTCTGGTGTAGGCTGGCAGCTACAGCTCCGATTCGACCCCTAGCCTGGGAACCTCCATATGCCGAGGGAGCGGCCCAAGAAATGGCAAAATAAATAAATAAATAAATAAAGTTCCTTATCTGTCACTTGACTGGATTACTCTGCCTCTACTTTTCTTTTTCATAATGATTATACTTTTGTACCTTATTAAAGTCCACTTCTGGGAATTCCTGTTGCAGCTCAGTGCGTTAAGAACTCAATGACACTGTCTCTGTGAGGACATGGGTTTGATCTCTGGCCTTGCTCAGGGGATTAAGGATCCCACATTGTTGCAAGCTGCGGTGTAGGTCACAGAATCAGCTTGGATCCACTGTTGCTGTGGCTATGGCACAGGCCTGCAGCTGCAGCTCCCAATCAACCCCTAGCCCTGGAACTTCCATATGCTATATGCTGCAGGTGCAGCCATAAAAAAAGAAAATAAAAGAAAGACCACTTCTCTTTTGCAGGTTTACAGCCCAGGTGTTCAACTCTTTATGTACTCCCTCTTGTTCTTAGGCCTAAATATAACTCAGGATGAAGTTCAAGGTTAATAAATAGACTAGATGAAGTTCCCACTATGGGGCAGTGGGTTAAGAACCCAACTGCAGCAGCTCAGGTTGCTGCAGAGGCACAGATTCAATCCCCAGCCCAGTGCAGTGGGTTAAAGGATCAGCACTGCTGCAGCTGCACAGGTCATAGTTGTGGCTTGAATTCAATCCCTGGCCTGGGAACTTCCATATGCCATGGGTGCAGCCATTAAAAAAAAAAAAAAAAAAAAAAAAAAGGCCACAGCTAAAAGATTATAGTTCTTGTAATTTATTTTACAAATTTATTGTAAAATATTTTAATAGTGATTTTTTTAAGCCATTAGGAAGATAAATTTTGGTATTTCCTCCAAAATGCCAAACATTCTTTTTCCACCAGTCTTTAATTTGAGAAAATTAACTCAAAAGGCATAAATGATAAATGTAATCAATCAACAGAAAAAGCAGTTTCTACCTCCTCTTTAAAACACCATTTGAACTTTTGTATAATTGATTATAACACTGTTGCTTATCCTCCAAAGAGGAAACTAAGTATTTACATGTTCCATATATAAGATACAAGTCTTGTGTACGTAGCTCTAAATTTAACACCATATAATATTTTATTACCTTTTCATTTTAGAATATCCTTATTTAGAATTCTCCCAATATTACATAAGGATGAGTCATAACCTTTAATAGTAAACACTTTATACAAATGCCCAGTACATTAAAATTTAAGGAGTTCCCATTATGGCTCAGCAGTAATGAACCCAACTAGTATCCATGAGGATGTGGGTTTGATCCCTGGCCTTGCTCAGTGGGTTAAGATCTAGGGTTGCTGTGAGCTGTGGTGTAGGTCGCAGATGCAACTCAGATCTGGCATTGCTGTGGCGTAGGCCACAGCTCCTATTTGACCCCTAATCTGGGAACTTCCATATGCCACGGGTGTGGCCCTAAAAAGCAAAATAAAATAAAATAAAATGTAAATACTTTTTGACAAATAAATAACATATAATGGATACTAACTTAGATGTGGTAAAGGAAAACCATGACCTAGCTTCTAAATTTAGCACTCCATAGGTACAAATGCTCAGAAAATAATAAATAAAGAGAATTCTCATGGTCACTGTGATTTATAAGCTTTTATATTAGTCACACTACAAACTCTAATATAGCTGAGTTACCTCTGCTCTGAACATCTCAGGATTCTGGTTAAAGATACATAGTTTCCCTCAACTGTTCCTTTGCTTACAGTTGGCACAGATTTTCTGCAAGCCACGTATAAGGCACATGCTAACCAATGAAGATCATTTCCCTGTAACATAAAAGAAAACTGATTTTAGTTAAATAACACCTCAGTTAGACCTTCCCATTCTGAGCCTATTCGCCTACTTGCCATAAACTATAAAATAACTTAAGAAAATCATATGGCCTCCTGTTTAAATACCACTCAAACAGGCAGTCAAACAGCAGATAAACAATGTAGACTTCCGTGTCACTTCCCATTGGCCCATAAAGGGGAGGTGCCTACAGAGTAGAGCCTCACTGGCTAGAATGGCCATTTTTCTCCTCTGCAAGCCCCGTCCAAAGAAAGAGACAAAACACACCTTGATCACAGCGACTATAAGAGTCCTGTGCAATGTCTGGGGGGACCAAAAGGTCCCCAAGGTCGCCCCATTTCTGACTTCCTAGAGACGTGAGTCTATATCTAGGCAGGCAGAAAGCTCGTTTCTTTTGCTCTACGGAAGATTCGTCTTTGTTTACACATACATAAACACAGCCCGAAACGTTAACAATGTACTCAAACGGATACACTGCCTGAACGAAAGCAATTTGCTACAAGAGGAAAAGAACTGAAGAAGCCTGGAAACGCAGGCGCTAAAATCGGGTTAATCTCGGTGCGAACGTAGGCAAGTCCCTGCACCCCACCCCCACCCCCCCGAGTATGGTCTTGATCTTGACAACTGCACCTGTTCATTCTGCCAACAAGGTGGTTGTGTTTTTGTAATTGGACTCCAGCCCAACCTCAGCCTCGCAGTGCTACTTTAGGGCAAGAGCTGTTCTCCCTTCGGAACCGGAGAGGGAAGAGCAGCGAGTCAGGGTTCACTTTCCGGACCGTCAAGAGTTTTTCAAGAGCCAGGTTTCCAGAACGAAGCTGCGCAGAGAGGTTTCCCTCCCGGCTCAAGGCTGGGGACCCGAAGAGCTGGGGTCGGCCCGGGGGATCCCCCCGCAGGGCGTCCTAGCCGGGGTGAGATGGGGCCCCGTCCCCGGAGGCGAGGCGCGACCACTAGGCCCAGAAAGCCGCTGGTCTCCTCCCCCGGGCTCACCTCCAGCGTGTAGCTCTCGCTCATGCTCCGGTAGCTGTCCCAGGCCTCCGCCCGCGCCGCCTCGTCCATGTTCAGTCGGCTGCACAGCTCTTCAAACCGTTGCTGGGTCTGAGGGGCTGGCGACCGAGAAGGCTGCGCGGCGTCCTCCGCCTCGCCATCGTCTTCCTCCTCCTCGTCCGAGGCCGCCGCCGCCGGAGGGGGAGGAGGGGGCGGCGGCGACTGGTCGCCTCCCGACGGCATAGTGCACACCTGGGCGGCCGGTCCTCAGGTGAGCCGAGGGCCCGGGCCCGCAGCCATTCAAACCGCAAAGCGCCCGCCTGTCCGCCGCCCGCTTCAAGACTGCGCCGCCGCCAACGGCGCTAGACCTCACGTCGGCACCCGTAGTTCCGAGTGAGGCCTGCTGGGAAATGTAGTCCAGCCCACGGGGATCAAAAATCATATTTTAAAAATCATCTCGTGTCGTCTCCCTCCGGGTTAAATAAAAGGGACTTTTGTATATTTCAGGTACCTCCTCATAGAGAGACCATTTTTGCAGGGCTGTATTGAAGAGAAACCATCCAAGAAACATTGACTTGAGAAGGTGTAGTGTCCAAGATGTCCCCAGAATACCCATCACCTGCGCGTCCTTATCTAAAAAATAAATATTATAGTAAGAGTCTGCCTAAATTCAAATTTAGGGGTCTCTTTTAGTTTTTTACTGTTTTTAAATTTCATGTGAGACTTTCAAGTAATTATTGGATTTTTTTTTTAAGTATTAATTCTTTTTTCCCCATAGGGTGAATTTATCTTCACCTACAGGTGACTGTATTTGTACTATTCTTAGTCACTCCGTTGCTTTAAATTCATTCTTTTATTTTCATTTTGCTATCTCTGTTCAAATCTTTATGAATCCCTATATTTCCAATCCTTATGGATTTACAGGGGGTACAGTATAAAACATTTTCATGCACTAGGAGTCTTAAGGCATTGAAGTTTTGTATGGGGTCACTTCTCTCTCTCTTTCCACTGAATCTCTAAACCCAGCCACCATACTGTGAGGAAGCCCAGGTCCCTTGGAGAAGCCTCTTCTCCAAGAGGAAGCTTTCATCAGTGAAAGGGATGAAAATATTTTATTCCATCACTACTGACATTAGGGGGAAGAACTGGGTTCTGTTTTGATTTGTGCAGAGATGATTGAGGTTTTAAAGGAGAGATGAAGGAGAAGAGATGGTGCGAGAGCAGAGCTCAAGAAAAAAAAGTAGGAAGGATTGGTGAGTATGAATGTGATTAGGCCACCAGGTTCTGCTAGTTGTCAGTTTGTTGAAGTTAGAAGACAGCCCTCCCTGGAGTTCCCATTGTGGCACAGTGGGTTAAGGATCCCTGGCCTTGCTCAGTGGGTTAAGGATCTGGCGTTGCCATGAGCTGTGATGTAGGTCGCAGACACGGCTTGGATCCGGAGTTGCTGTGGCTCTGGTGTAGGCCAGCAGCTACAGCTCCAATTAGACCCCTAGCCTGGGAACCTCCATATGCCGAGGGAAGCGGCCCTAGAAAAGGCAAAAAGACAAAAAAAAAAAAAAAAAGAAGAAGAAGAAGACAATCCTCCCACAGAGACTGGGAGATGAGGCCATATCCTTCCTGATGACTACATTTCAAAGGAATATGTACAGGTCATTAAGAAAAACACCCATGATATGTAAAAGATGCAGTGGGCCCTCAGTCTGCAAAGGTTGTGCATCCACAGGTTCAATCATTTGTGGATCAAAAATATATTTTTTATGAGTTCCTGTTGTGGCGCAGCAGAAACGAATACGAGTAGAAATCATGGGGTTGCAGGTTTGATCCCTGGCCTCACTCAGTGGGTTGGGGATCTGGCGTTGCCGTGAAGTGTGGTATAGGTTGAAGACTCGGCTCAGATCTGGCCATTGCTGTGGCTGTGGCTTAGGGCAGCAGTTGTAGCTCTGATTTGACCCCTAGCCTGAGAACTTCCATATGCCGTGGGCGCGGCCCTAAAATATATATATATATTTTTTTTTTTTTTTATTTTCAGAAAGTTCAGGAGTTCCCCTGGGGTATAGTAATTTAAGGATCTGGCATTGTAACTGCAGCAGCTCGGGTGGCTGCTGTGATATAGGTTCAGTCCCTGGGCAGGGAACTTCTGTGTGCCTTAGGCATGCCCATCTTAAAAAAAATTCCAGAAAGTTCTAAATAGCAAAACTTGCATTTGCCACTCATCCTGGCAACTATTAAATAGTATTTACATTATATTTACAACTATTTACATCATATGTACATTGTATTAGGTTTTGTAAGTAATCTAGTGATGATTTAAAGCTTACACAGAAAAGAGTTCCCACTGTGGCACAGGGGTAAATGACCCGGCACTATCCCTTGGCAGCATGGGTTTGATCCTGGCCTGGAAACTTCCATATGCTGCCAGCGCAGCCGTAAACATGCAAACAAACAAATAAGTAAATAAATTCTACGTGAGGATATACATGACTTATATGGAAATACTATCACATTTTATATAAGAGGCTTGAGTCTCAGCATATTTTGGTATTTTTAGGACTCCTGGAACCAGTTCCCACAGATACCAAGGGACAACTGTACATCTCAAAAGGACAAAAGAAAGAATTATAATTGAAAGCCCTTGTTAGTAAATGCTGTAAGAAAGGGAGGTCTGGGGCCTCTCATCAGGCATTGGCAAGAACAACCTTTAAATTCCGGCAGCACTGACCTTTCTCAGGCAGGTCGTTTAATGGGGTCTGGAGTCATTCGAGGACACAGCCTTATGCTGCTAGAAGCCATGCTAGAGTTTGAGCATCTCTGAGTACAAGAGTTTGAAGGAGATTTCTGCTGTTCTCATCAGGCACATAGGACCTCGGGCCCCTGGCTCTCAGCCCTCAACCATGCAGAATGAGCCAGTTTGGAACCAGATCCTCCAGCCTCCAGTCAAGCTGTCCCAGCTTATTCAAGAAGGAGCAGGCATGAACCATCCCACTGATCTCTGCCCAGCTGCTGCAGATCTGTAGGCAAAAGAAATGGTCACAGATGCGGCTCGAATCAGGTGTTGCTGTAGCTGTAGAGTAGGCCAGCAGCTGTAGCTCTGATTCGACTTTTAGCCTGGGAACTTCTATGTGCCATGGGTGTGGCTCTAAAAAAAAAAAAAAAAGAAATGGTTATTATTGTCTCAAGCCACGAAGTTTTAGGATGGCTTGTTATGCAGGAATAATCACGCACCTGTTAAGTGTAAGATGCATCTATCAATTCTCGTGAGAGAAACAAATTGCTTAGTAATTGAAATTTTTTCTTGGTAATATTATATGTCTTCACTAGTCTCCCCAAGAGATTAAAAATTTTAAATTTAAAAAGCTAAAATTACTTCATATTCGATAGGAACATTCCTTTTAAGAAAGAGCTAGAATTTAAGTCACTTTTTTTTTTTTTTTAAGAGCTGCACCTGTCACATATGGAAGTTCCCAGACCATGGGTTGAGCTGGAGCTGCAGGCCTATGCCATAGCCACAGCAACCCCAGGCCTGAGCCACAGCCACAGTAACACTGGGCCTGAGCTGCATCTGTGACCTCTGCTGCAGCTTCCAGATCCTTAACCCACTGCCCAAGGCCTGGGATGGAACCCACATCCTCACGGACATTATGTGGGGTTCTTAACCCGCTGAGCCACAACAGGAACTCTGTGGTCTGAGCCACTTTTGGTGATAGAGATGAACAGATTTGGCCATAGTTTTTGAGCAAGTTGTCAAGAAAAGAGGTGAAATTCGATGTCTAGACTATGCATATCAACCTTGTATTCCCCTTATCTCACCTCCTTCTCCTCCTGGAAGTTGGAGCAGCTGCCTTAAAAACCAGTTCTGCTCACCTCTTTGCCCTGTTGTAATGGTTTCTTGCTGCTTTGAAGTTGAAACCCTCCACAGCCTTCAGCTTTGCTCCCACCTGCCTCTTTATCTTCATTGAGCATCACTCCCCCCACCTCTTCAGTCACTCCTTTCCACCAGTCAAGTACCACCTTCAGTGTCAATTCTCTTTTTTTTTTTTTGTCTTTTTGGGGCCACACCCACAGCATATGGAGGTTCCCAGGCTAGAGGTCAAATTGGAGCTTAGCCGATGGCCTACACCACAGCCACAACCACACCAGATCCTTAACCCACTGAGTGAGGCCCAGGATGGAACCCTCGTCCTCGTGGATATCAGTCAGTTTAACCGCTGGGCCAAGACGGGAACACTTCAATGTCAGTTTCTCAGATTTCCCTATTAAATATTGCAATATCTAAAAATAAATTTACCTTTACATTATTGATATCACCCTAAAAAGTATGACTTAACAGTGAAATTTCACATAAACTTTTTATACAGTGAAACACAGTGGTCTTCACACTTTTTGGTTATGTCCTTCTAAAGGAATTACCTTCTAGGGAGTTCCTGCTGTGCCACAGTGGGTTAAGAATCTGATTGCAGTGGCTCGGGTTGCTATGGAAGTGCCCATTTGATCTCTGGCGCCACACAATGGGTTAAAGGATCTGGCATTGCCACAGCTGCAGCATAGGTCGCAGCTGTGGCTTGGATCCAATCTGTGGCCAGGAACTTCCATATGCTGTGGGTGAGGTGTTAAAAAAAAATACCTTCTAGAATATTTTAAAGTTGGCAGCTAAAATTTTTCAGAGTTCCTTGGTGGACTAGTGGATTAAAGATTGGGCATTGTCACTGCTGTGGCTCACGTTGGATCACTGGCCCAGGAAATTCTACATGACGTGGGAAGGGCCAAAAAATTTTGAAAATTAAAAATTTTAATTTTAATTAAAAGTTTGATCTGGAGCAGAAGATATAATATCCCAAATATAACTATAGATCATTTAAAATAAAACTGTTAGTAAACTTGAAATATATCCAGTGGACACTAAATGTCGTAGCAAATACTATCATTGATATATACAATGGAATACTACTCAGCCATAAAAAAGAATGAGGGAGTTCCCACTATGGCTCAGCAGTTTATGAATCTGACTAGTATCCATGAGGATGTGGGTTTGATCCTTGGCTTCACTCTGGGTTAAAGGATCTGGTGTGGCCATCAGCTGTGGTGTAGGTCACAGATGCAGCTTGGATCTGCTGTTGCTATGGCTGTGGCTAGGCTGGCAGCTGCAGTTCCAATTAGACCCCTAGCCTGGGAACCTCCATATGCTGTGCGTGCGCCCCCCCCCCCGAAAAAGAAAAAAAGACAAAAAGGAATGAAATAATGCCATTTGAAGCAACACGGATGGACCTAGTGATTATCATACTAAATGAAGTCAGCCAAAAAAAGAAAGATAAATATCTTATGATATTATTTGTATGTGGAATCTAAAACATGATACAAATGAACTTATTTACAAAGCAGAAAGAGACTCACAGCCATAGAGCACAAATTTATGGTTATCAAAGGGAAATGGGGGGGAAGGGATAAATTAGGAATTTGGAATTAACAGATAAAACTGCTACACGTGTAAAATAGATAAATAACAAGGCCCTACTGTATAGTACAGGGAACTATATTCAGTATCTTGTAATAAACCATAATGGAAAAGAATATGCATAAAACTGAATCACTTACCAGAAACCAATACAACATTGTAAATCATTGTACATCAACTACACGCCAATAAAATTTTTTTTTTTTTTAAAAAGAAAAGGACCTTTTAAGGGCCTTCAGGATTTACCACATCGGCCCACTTCCTTAAGTACATCCAGGGAGTTCCCGTTATGGCTCAGAGGTAACGAACCCAACTAGTATTTATGAGGATGCGGGTTCCATCCCTGGTCTTGCTCAGTGGGTTAAGGATCTGACGTTGCCATGAGCTGTGATGTAGATCTCAGACACGGCTCAGATCTGGTGTTGCTGTGGCTGTGGTGTAGGCTGGCCTGGGAACTCGACCCCAGGCCTGGGAACTTCCATATGCCGTGGGTGCAACCCTAAAAAAAACAGACAAAAAAAAAAGCTCATCCTCTGTACCCGCCCCCTCCAACTCCCACTTCTGCCTCTTTAGCCTCTCCACATAAAAACACAGTATACATCCATTTGTGATGTGTCTGCATAGAGGTGGTGTTTTAAAAGTCTCACCTTGGTGGTGCCGTCGCCAAGGTGGTGAGTAGGGAAGAGAGGGGAGGAGGATCAGGGTAGACACGGAGGAGTGAGGCTTGATGGTGGAGAACCAAGACAGAGAGGTGTCCTGGCCTCTAAGCGAGGAAAACCCGGCAAAGAGGAGGGAGTGAGCCGCTGCGTCCACTGATAGCGGTGATATAAGATGACTTAACAAATGACTGTTGGATTGGCACAGCCCCAGGCGGCTCTGTATTTCAGATGACCTGGGAAAGCCTGCCGTGCTCCGCCTCGAGGGTAGATGGGTTGCGAAAGACATCAGTTGCCTGACAGCACGCTCTTTCCCTTGCTTCCCATTAACTTGAGTCTACATGCTCCTGCCCCGGAGATCCAGGGACCTCATCTCTAAATCCAGTGGCTCTGTGTCTCTCTTATGCACATTTGTCCTCAGCAGCCACCAACGTGTACGACCACTGTCTCCCACTGTAACGCTTCATTTTTCCTCCAGCTTCTGAAATCCCATCCTCCCGGTTTCCCTCCTGTCTGTCTGATTTCTCCTCTGCTGTCTCCTTTCAGCCTCTGTCAGGCCTCTCCCTGGACCTTTCTTTTTTTTTCGCCTCTACCTTCTCCTGCTAGACAATCTCATCCATTCCCCTGGCTTTGGTCACCGGACTCCATGCAATTCCCAAATTCCTCTGCAGGTCAGACCTATCTTCTTTCTGCATTCCAGCCCCAAAGCCTGCTCAGCATCTTTTCCTGCCTGGCTTGTGGACACTACAAAATAAACATGTCCAGAATACACGCATGATCTCCCTCCCCCAATCTGCTTCACCTCCAGCCTCATTAAATCTCATTACTGGGACCACCACCATCTCACTTAGTTGTTTTGAACTGGAAACCTGGGTGCCGTCCTTGAGCCTTTCATGCATTAAGTCTCCAAGCCATCCAGTGGCTTCACTCTCCAAATACACAGTGTACATACTAGAGTCTGTTCTCTTAACAGTGACAAGAGAAGTTCTTCTTCTTCTTCTTCTTTTTTTTTTTTTTTCTGCTTTTTAGGACCACACCCAGGGAATATGGAAGTTCCCAGGCTAAGGGTCGAATCAGAGCTGTAGCTGCTGGTCTACACCACAGCCACAGCAACATGGGATCGGAGCCGTGTTTGTGAACTACACCACAGCTCATAGCAATGCCAGCTCCTTAACCCACTGAGTGAGGCCAGGAATCGAACCCACAAACTCGTGCTAGTGGATTCATTTCTGCTGCACCACAACATGAACTCTTCTGTTTTTGATTGGATGACCAGAGGAGGAATCGCTGACGAAGTGACATTTGAACTGAGACATGAGTGGACATTTTGAGGATCATTTCATGGAGTTCCCTGGCGGCCGAGTGATTACGGACCCAGCATTGTCACCGCTGTGGGTTGGGTTCGATTCCTGGCCAAGGAACTTCCTCAGGCCTTGGGCATGGGCAAAAACAACAACAAAAAAATCATTTCAGGAAAGGAACTAGTTCATACAAAGGGCTTCAGGTGGAAGGGTGCTTGGTGTGTTTGAGAAATGACAAGGAAGCTGGTGTGTCTTGAGCAGAATGACAAGGGCAAGAGTGGCAAGATCTGACATCAGAGAGGGGGTGTGAGGGCTGGCCTTGTGGATTCTGACAGCCCAGGTGAGGCTGTTGGCTTTTACTCCAATTGCAGTGGGACGCCAAGGGAGGGTTTTGAACAGAGACCTGATGAGGTTCAGCTTATGAATTTAAAAGATCACTTTGGGGAGTTCTCTAGTGGTGCAGCAGGTTAAGGATCCTGTGTGGTCCCTGCAGTGGCTTGTGTCACCGCTGAGGCATAGGTTCAATCCCTGGACCTGGAACGATCACATGGCTAGCGTGTGGCCAGAAAAAAAAAAAAAAAAGGATCACATTGTTGCTGTATATAAAATAGATGGCAGGAGGACTGAGGGTGGAGGTAGCCACATCAGTTAGGAGGTTTTACAATAATTCAAAGAAGAAATAATGGTGGCTGGCACCAGAATGGTGATGGCAGAGGGGTTCATGAAGTACCCAGATTCAAGAAATACACACACACACACATTTTACTGTGAAATAATTTATACCTACAGAGGTATATAAAACAAAGTATTTATAGGGAGTTCCCTGTTGGTCAAGTGGTTAGGAGCCAGTGCTTTCATTGCTGTGGCCCAGGTTCAAGCCCTGGTTTGGGAACTGAGATCCCACATCAAGCCACTGCATGCTGTGACCAAAAACAAACCAAACAATCCAAACTGTATACAAACAAAGACGTTGAAAGAATGATAAATAATAAAACCAATACTCATGTAACCATCACCCACGTTAAGAACTATAAAGCATCTTAGAATCTGATGGGCCATCCATGGTAATATCCCAATTGTCCAAGAGGTAAACACTCCCTGGATTTTCTCTGTAGTTTAATTGACTATGTGTGTATCTATAAACAAGACAGTGCCATGTTTTTAAAAAACTGAGTAGCAAGCACAAACATAGCTGTGTCAGGCAAAGGGAGAATCACTTGCCTTCCTGGATGAAGACTCCTGGGAGCAGGGAAGCTGAACAGGGTGTCAGGGATGTGCTCTGGCTTTACCTTCTCTGGGGGTTTCCAAAAGTCCATCTGGGGTGTCAGGGTGAGTCCTGGAAATTGCAGGTCTTATCACTGCTGGAGGAAGGGCAGGTGTGAGTCAGGGGCTGGATGTCCAGCAGGAGTATGTTCAGAGGAAGTGGACTGCTCTGGATGTTCAGTTGTAGGCATGCCAAAGGCTCTTCCAGCTCTCAGGACCAGGGCCAGGCTAAACACTCTGTGGGATGGAATGAGTGTCCCCAGCTGGTGGAGCCAGCGGGACACAGCATGGAGAGCAGGAACCTGTGGGGTGGGGGTGGGGGTGCAATGAAGATAAGCCAACTGCAAAGAAGAATCTTAGGTACCTTACCAGGTCATCATGTCCCACAGGTAAAAAGGGGGTAAAATAGCTCGGAGAGCTTTGTGATGACACACTGGGTTCTGGAGTCATATTCCTCTGAATCTGTCCCTCCTGCATGTGCTCACCACACCTGGAAATATTCTGCCCAGGGTTCTGAAATTACAAGAGGATGTGTTTTGGTGTAAGTTTATTTTCATTCATTGTGCTAGATCTTCAGAAGTAATTTATGTCAAGTTGGGGCAAGGGGATGGAATAGGACTTAAGGTCACCTTCTCTCATGAAAACGCCACAATTAAAACCAACCACTGAACGGCCATAAATAAAACAGACTGGAAACTACCCAAAAAAGATATCCCATACCCAGAGACAAAGAAGAAGCCACGTCAAGATGGTAGAAGGGGCACATTCATGATATAAGCAATTCCATCCTCGCTGGGTGGGCGACCTGCAGACTGGAAAAATAACCACATCACAGAGGCTCTCCCACAGGAGTGAGAGTTCCGAACCCTTGTAAGGTTTCCTGGAGGAAATGAAAAATACCTAGAAGCAAGTAACAGCAAAGACACAACAATCCAAAAGCTATGGGATGCAGCAAAAGCAATTCTAAGAGAAATTTATAGCAATACAAGCCTACCTCAAGAAACAAGAAAGAACAAAGGGTGGGGGAAAGAAGAAAAAAAAAGAAAAAGAAAAAAAAAGAATAAAAAAAGAGAAAAAGAAAAAAGAAAAAAAATGTATACATGTAAGGATAACTTGATCTCCTTGCTGTACAGTGGGAAAAAAAATTAATTTAAAAAAAGAAAGAAACAAGAAAGAGCTCAAACAATCTAACTTTACATCTAAAGCAACTAGTGAAAGAAGAGCAGACAAAACCCAGAGTTAGCAGAAGGCAATAAATCATAAAGATGAGAGCAGAAATAAATGAAATAGAAACAAAGAAAACAATAGAAAAGATCAATGAAACTAGAAGCTGTTCTTTGAAAAGATCGACAAATTGATAAACCCTTAGCCAGTCTCATCAAGAAAAAAGAGAACTTAAATCAATAAAATTAGAAATGAAAAAGGAGAAGTTACAATGGACATCACAGAAAAACAAAGAATCATAAGAGAGGACTACAAGCAACTATATGCCAATAAATTGGACAGCCTCAAAGAAATGGACTAATTCTTCGAGTTCCTGTCATGCCTCAGTGGTTAACAAACCAGACTAGTATCCATGAAGACCTGGATTCGATCCTTGGCCTCACTTAAGGTGTTGCCATGAGCTGTGGTATAGGTCATAGACGTGGCTTGGATCTGGTGTTGCTGTGGTTGTGATTCAGCCCCTAGCCTGGGAACCTCCATGTGCTGTGGGTGCAGCCCTTAAAAAGAAAGAAAAGAAATGGACTAATTCTTAGAGAGGTACAATCTTCCAAGACTAAACCAAGAAGATATAGAAAAGATGAATGGACCAATCACAAGTACTGACATTGAAACTGTGATTTAAAAACTTCCAAAAACCAAAAGTCCAGGACATGATGGCTTCACAGTTAAGTTCTATCAAAAATTTAGAAAAGAGTTAACACCTATCTTTCTGAAAATATTCCAAAAAATTGCAGAGGAAGGAACACACCAAAACTCATTCTATGGGCCACCATCACCCTGATACCCAAGACAGATAAAGATACCATAAAAAAAAAAGAAAATTACAAGTCAATATCACTGATGAATATAGATGCAAAAATCTTCAACAAAATACAAGTGCAATGAATCCAGCAATACATTTAAAAGATCATACACTGTAATCAAGTGGGATTTATCCCAGGGATGCAAAGATTTTTCAATATCTGCAAATCAATAAACTGAAGAATAAAAACCATATGATCCTCTCAAAAGATACAGAAAAAGCTTTGACAAAATTCAACACCCATCTCTGAAAAAAACCCTCCAGAAAGTGGGCATAGAAGAAACCTGCATCAACATAAGAAAGGTCATATATGACAAATGCACAAGTAACATCATTCTCAACAGTGAAAAGCAGAAAGAATTCCCCTTCAGATCAGGAACAAAACAAGGATGTCCACTTTTGCCACTTCTATTCAACACAGTTTTGGAAGTCCTAGCCCTGGCAATCAGAGAAAAAAAAGAAATAAAAGAAACCCAAATTGGAAAGGAAGAAGTAAAACTATCACTGTTTGTAGGTGACATGATTCTGTACCTAGAAAATCCAAAAGATGCTACCAGAAAACTGTGAGAGCTCATCAGTGAATTTGGTAAAGTTGCAGGATACAAAATTATGTAACAGAAATCAACTGCCCTTCTATATACTAACAATGAAAGATCAGAAAGAAATTAGGGAAACAATCCCATTTACCACTGCATCAAAAAGAATAAAATACTGGAGTTCCCCTCATGGCTCAGTGGAAATGCATCCAACTAGGAACCATGAGGTTTCAGGTTCAATCCCTGACCTCGATCAGTGAGTTAAGGATCGAGCATTGCCATGAGCTGTGGTGTAAGTCAGAGATGCGGCTTGGATCTGGTGTTGCTGTGGCTGTGGCATAGGCCGGCAGCTGTAGCTCCAATCGTACCTCTAGCCTGGGAACCTCCATATGCCACAGGTACAGTCCTAAAAAAAGCAAAAAGAAAGAAAGAAAGAAAGAAAGAATAAAATACCTAGGAATAAACCTACCTAAAGAGACACAAAAATCTATACTCTGAAAATTATAAGATGTTGATGAAGGAAATCAAAGATGACAGAAACAGATAAACCATGTTCTTGGATTGGGAGAATTAATATTGTCAAAATGAGTGCACTGCCCAAGGAAATCTACAGATTCAATGCAATCCCCATCAAATCACCAATGGCATTTTTCACAGAAGTGAATCGAAATTTTTTTTTAATTTGTGTGGAAACACAAAAGACCCCGAATAGCCAAAGCAACCCTGAGAAAGAAAAGTGGAGCTGGAGAAATCATGCTCCCTGACTTCAGACTATACTACAAAGCTACATCAGAACAGTATGGTACTGGCACAAAAACAGAAATATAGATCAATGGAACAGGATAGAAATCCCAGAAATAAAACCAAGTACTTATGGTCAATTAATCTATGACAAAGGAGGCAAAAATATACAATGGAGAAAAGACAAGTCTCTTTAATAAGCAGTGTTGGGAAAACTGGACATGCAAAATAATGAAATTAATTAAAATATTCTCAAACACCATATAGAGAAATAAACTCAAATGGATTAAATACCTCAATTTAAGATTACTTTGCTATAAAACTCTTAGTGGAAAACATAGGCCAAACACTCTCTGACATAACTGAAGAAATATCTTCTCAGATCCACCTCCTAGAATAATGACGATAGAAAAACCAAAATAAACCAATGTGACCTAATTAAACTCAAAAGCCTTTGCACAGCAAAGGAAACCATAAACAAAACAAGACAACCCACAGAATGAGAGAAAATATTTGCAAATGAAGCAACTGACAAAGGGTTAATCTCCAAAATACACAAACACCGCCACAGCTCAATATAAAAATAAAAAATAGGCAGAAGATCTAAATAGACATTTCTCCAAAGAAAAAATATGGATAGCATGGAGTTCCTGTCGTGGCACAGTGGGAACGGATCCAACTAGGAACCATGAGGTTGCAGGATTGATCCCTGGCCTCACTCAGTGGGTTTAGGATTCAGCGTTGCTGTGAGCTGTGGTGTAGGTCGCAGACTCAGCTCGGATCTGGTGTTGCTGAGGCTGTGGCATAGGCCAGTGGCAACAGCTCAGATTAGATCCTTAGCCTGGGAACCTCCATATGAGTCAGGTGCGGCCCTAAAAAGACAAAAAAATATATGGATGGCCAAAAATACATGAAAAGATTCTCAACATCAGTAATTATTAGAGAAATTTAAATCAAAACTACTATGAGGTACAAACTTATACCAGCCAGAATGGCCATCATCAAAAAGTCCACAAATAAATGTTGGAGAGGGTGTGGAGAAAAGGGAACCCTCTTACATGGCTGGGGTAGGAATGCACATTGGTGCAACCACTATGGAAAACAGTATGGAGCTTCCTTAAAAAACTAAATATAGACTACTTTAAGATCCAGCAATCCCACTCCTGGGCATCTATCCAGAGAAAACCATTATTATAAAAGATACATACACACCAGTGTTGCATTCATTGCAACACTATTTACAATAGCCAAGACATGGAACCATCCTAAATATCCATCAACAGAGGAATGGATAAATAAGAAGTGGTACGTATGTACAATGGAATATTACTCGGCCATAAAAAAGAATGAAATAATGCCATTAGCAGGAACATGGATGGACCTAGAAACTATCATACTGAGGTAAGTCAGACAGTGAAAGACAAACATCATATGATACCGCCTATATGTGGAATCTAAAAAAAAAAGTATGCAGGAGTTCCCGTCGTGGCGCAGTGGTTAACGAATCCGACTAGGAACCATGAGGTTGCGGGTTCGGTCCCTGCCCTTGCTCAGTGGGTTAACGATCCGGCGTTGCCGTGAGCTGTGGTGTAGGTTGCAGACGTGGCTCGGATCCCGCGTTGCTGTGGCTCTGGCGTAGGCCGGTGGCTACAGCTCCAATTCAACCCCTAGCCTGGGAACCTCCATATGCCGCAGGAGCGGCCCAAGAGATGGCAACAACAACAACAACAACAAAAAAAAAGACAAAAAAAAAAGTATGCAAATGAATTTTTTGCAGAACAGAAACAGACTCACAAACTTTGAAAAACTTATGGTTACCAAAGGGGACAGGTGGAGGGATGGGAGAGATGGACTGGGGATTTGGGATTGGCATATGCATACTGAAGTATATGGAATGATTAAGCAGTTCTGTTGTGGCTCAGCGGTAACAAACCCAACTAGCGTCTCTGAGGATGTGTGTTCAATCCCCGGCCTCACTCAGTGGGTTAAGGATCTGGCATTGCTGTGAGCTGTGGTGTAGGTCGCAGATGTGTCTCGTATCTGGCTTTGGTACGGCTGTGGCGTGGATCGACTGCTGCAGCTCTGATTCTACCCCTAGTCTGGGAACTTCCATATGATGCAGGTTTGGCCCTCAAAAGTCAAGAAAAAAAATTTGAGTTTCCACTGTGGCACAATGGGATCAGTAGTGTCTTGGGAGTGCTGGAGCACATGCTGGATCCTTGGCCCAGCAGAGTGGGTTAAAGTTAAGTTGTGGCATAGGTCAAAACTGTGGCTTGGATCTGATCCCTGGCACAGGAATTCCATATGCTGCTGGGCGGTCAAAAAAGGAAAAAAAAAAAAAAAAAAGGAATGATTGGCCAGTGGGAATCTGCTGTAGAGCACAGAGAACTCTACCCAGTAGTCTGTGATAATCTATGTGGGAAAAGATTTTTGAGAGAAATGGATATGTGTGTATATATATATATATATATATATATATATATATGTCTGGGTATTTGTTGTAAAGCAGAAATGATCACAACCTTGTAAATTAACTACACTTCACTAAAACTTTAAAAAAATAAAAATGCCCATATCTAATTAAAAAAAAAAAAGTAACTCATGTCAGAGTTTCCTGGTGGCTCAGTGTGTTAAGAACGAGCATTGCTACTGCAGCAGTGCAGGTCACTGCTGTGGTGCAGGTTCAGTCCTTGACCTGGGAACTCCCACACGCTGTGGGTGAGGCCTAAAAAAAAAAAAAATGAAAAAAACCAGTGACTCATTTCTGCAATTCAGAGAAACTGTCTTGATTATTTAGTTCATGGATATTCTTTTTTCATTTTCTCTATTGTCTCTTCCTGGGATGCCAGTTATCTGAATATTGGACCTTCTAAATTGCTCTTACAGTTTTTTCCCTTTTTCTTCTTTTTGCCTTCTTTCTGAAACATTTTCAAAATAATCCTATTTAACATTTCTACTGAGTTTCCATGTTGGCGGTAATGTTTTACTTTCTGACCCTTTGTTTTCTGAATTATATTTGTGTATATTCTATTGTTATCCATATATATATATGCTAGTCAATACTTTTCCTCTTCTTTTTTCTTCTTATGGATGCAATGTGTTCTCATCTCTTTGAAGACTTTTGGAAAAATTTCTTCTCTCTGCTAAAGTTTTGTTTTTGTTCCTTTTCATTTGCCTGTTTAGATTTCTATTTTCCATGTTAAAAGCTTTCCTCTGATGTCTGGTAGATCTTAGCAATCTGTTTATAATTAAAAATTGGGCAGTAAAAAGCTGACAGATGTAAAAGGACACAAGGTTTCTTTTTAGGGTAACATAAATGTTCTAAAATTGGATTGTGGGAGTGCCCGTTGTGGCTCAGTGATTAACAAAGCAGACTAGTATCCATGAGGACCTGGGTTCGATCCCTGGCCTCGCTCAGTGGGTTAAGGATCTGGCGTTGCCATGAGCTGTGGTGTAGGTCGCAGACACAGCTCAGATCCTGCTTTGCTGTGGCTGTAGCATAGGCTGGCGGCTAGAGCTCTGATTTGACCCCTAGCCTGGGAACCTCCATATGCCATGGGTGCGGCCCTAAAAAGACCAAAGAAAAAAAAAACCCACAAATAAAATTAGATTGTGGTAATGATTATACAACTCTGTAATATACTGGAACCATTGATTTCTACATGTATAATGAATGGATTTGTGGTATATATATATCATACATCATAAATCTGTTTTAAAAAAAAAAGCTAATAAGAAACTGAGTCGGACTTGATGACTGTAGGGCAAGGTTTTTCAGCCTCGGGACTATGACATTTTGTACCCGATAATTCCGTAATATGGGGTGGGAGATAGGGACCGTGGATTGTAAGATATTTAGCAGCATCATAGGTTATCTACCCAGCAGATGCCAGCGGAACACCCTCCCCCCAAGTTGTGACAACACAAATGTCTCCAGACATCACCCAGTGTCCCCTGGGGGAGAACACTACCTCCCACTGAGAACCATTGCTGTACAGTCATCAGAATGTGTTATTTGTTTGGAAACCATGAAAATAGCTCAAAGTATTTTCTCAGGAGAAAATTAGTCAGGCTCCCCACGGAAGTGTCTTTTAGTTTCCATCTGCAAAACAGGAGTTTGGATGCCAGCATTCTGGGAGTAAGTAGGAGAGAAATCGTTCAATATCTGCATTAAGCTTTTAGTTTCAATTACTTCTCTTTTCAAATGATACCCATGTCCTCGACTGTGCCAGGAGTCTCCCAATCCCTTTAACTAATGATGGACCAGTAGACCTCTGCGAATATGAAAGGGGAGAGTCAGTGCAGTGAGTGGTGAAGGGCTCCTGAGATTTCCACGTTTTCTGTAAACAGCCACCCTTTTGTCCTCACTTGTAGATGAATTTAGTTTGTTTATTCTTAGAGCTTTTCAGAATACAGAGAGGTAACTTGGACTAGTTTACAGAGTTTCTTTCTTTCTTTTTCTTCTATCCCCCCCTCTCTCCCTCCTTCCCTCCCTTCTTTCCTTCCTTCCTTTTGTCTTTTGAGGGCCGCACCTGCAGCATAAGGAGGTTCCCAGGCTAGGGGCAAATCAGAGCTGCCGTGAATCAACTGACAAGGGATTAAACTCCAAAATTTATAAACACCTTCTGCAGCTCCATACCATAAAAACAAATAACCCATCACAAACTGGGCAGAAGAACTAAACAGACAGTTCTCTAAGAAGACATACGGATGGCCAAAAAACACATGAAAAGATGTTCAACATCACTCATCATTAGAGAAATGCAAATCAAAACCACTCTGAGGTACCACCTTACACCAGCCAGAATGGCCATCGTCAAAAAATCTACAAACAGTAAGTGCTGGAGAGGGTGTGGACAAAAAGGAACCCTATGACACTGTTGGTGGGATTGTAAATTGGTGCAACCACTGTGGAAAAGAGGGTGGAGATGCCTCAGAAAACTAAACCTAGAACTACCATTTGATCCAGCAATCCCACTCCTGGGCATCAATCCAGAGAAAACCACAACTCACAAAGACTCGCAAGAACACATGTCCTCCGATGTTCACTGCAGCACTATTTGCAATAGCTAAGACATGGAAACAACCTAAATGTCCATCGACAGAGGAGTGGATCAAGAAGATGTGGTACATATACACAATGGAATATTACTCAGCCATTAAAAGGAATGAAATACCAGCATTTTTAGCAACATGGATGGACCTAGAAATTATCACGCTAAGTGAGGTCAGCCATACAATGAGACACCAACATCAAATGCTTTCACTGACATGTCGAACCTGAAAAAAGGACAGACTGAACTTCCTTGCAGAACAGATGCTGACTCACAGACATTGAAAAACTTATGGTCTCCGGAGGAGAGTTTGAGGGGTGGGGGGATGTGCTTGGGCTGTGGGATGGAAATCCTGTGAAATTGGATTGTGATGATCATTATACAACTACAGATGTGATAAATTCATTTGAGTAATAAAAAAATTAAAAAATAGATAAATAAAAGTCCATGCTTAATAAGGAAAAAAAAAAAAAATCAGAGCTGCAGCTGCCGGCCTACACCACAACCACAGCAACACCAGATCTGAGCCTTGTCTGTGACCTAGATCACAGCTCATGGCAATGCTTAACCCACTGAGCGAGCCAGGGATTGAACCCACATCCTCAGGGATACTAGTCAGGTTTGTTGCTGCTAAGCCACGAAGGGAACTCCAGTTTACAGCTTTTCTTACTGACGATTTGGGACTCAGCTTTTAGGAATCATTTATCAATTTTCACTAGTCTGTTTTCTTTTCACTTCCAGAGATTCTGCAATTGTTATGTATTTATTTACTTATTTATGTTTCCTATTCTCCCTGTACTATGGGTTTGTACAGGGAGAACAGGAAGTATTTTAAAAAGTCCCTTTATGGAGTTTCCGTTGTGGTTCATTGGGTTAAGAACCCAACTAGCCACCATGAGGATGCCAGTTTGATCCCTGGCCTTGCTGAACACGTTAAGGCTTTGCTGCAAGTTGTGGCATAGGCCACAGATGTGGCTCAGATCCAGGGTTGCTGTGGCTGTGGCATAGGCCGGCAGCTGCAGCTCTGATTTAACCCCTGGCCTTGACCCTTCCATATGCTGCAGGTGCAACTCTAAAAAGAAAAAAAAAATCCCTTTACTACAATTTTGTGGAATATGGGGAATGCAGAATGATGTGCATATGTTCGATCCACCATTCATCCAGAAAGTGGGGATAGAGAATAACCAGGATTTGGAAGGACAAGAGAGGAGAAAGGTGCTAGGTCTGAACAAGTAAAAGTATGGAGGGGAATAAATGACAGCCTGGTTTTAAACAGATTACATTTGGACTATCTCTTGGATATCCAAGTCTAGAAGGCATATAGTCAATTCGATAGTAGGTTAGAGTCTAGGTGGAGGTCCGGGATGAGATATAAATTTCAGAGTCTCATCATCCAGATGAATTTCACGTCAAAGACTGGATGAGATCACCTTGGGAGTGAATGCACAGAGGAGGAAAAGAAGTTCCAGAAGTTCCTTTTGCTTTTGGACCGCAGGGACTGCTCTTAGTCGTAAGAGCTGCTAACTAGTTTGAGCCTCATGGATCAGCAAAAGGGGTAGGTGGAGGGGGCAGAGGTTTCCACGTCGAAGTAGGAGCTCCAGTAGAGGGACAAAGCAGGTATTTATACAGGTTAACAATCTGAATATTTTACATTCACTTTGTACATTTTACTTCCAGTCCGTTTGTAAAGAAAACTTCATTGTGATATAAGCCATATACCATACAATTCACCCACTTAAAGTATACAGTTCATTTTATTTGAGTGTATTCCCAGTTGCGCAATGAACCCAAATCTGTTTAGAACATTTTCCTTATCTCATAATTAAACCTCATACCATGAGCAGTTCAATGCCCCAGGCCAGGCAACCACTAATTTACTTTCTATCTCTATAGATTTGCCTGTTCTAGACACTTCATATAAATAGAATCATACGATATGTGGTCTTTGTGACTAGTTTCTTTCCCTCAGCATAATGTTTTCAAGGTTTATCCACGTGTGGGATTACCAGTACTTCATGCTTTATTAATGCTGAATAATATTCTGTTATGTGGATATATGACATTTTATTTAGCCATTCATCATTTGAGGGGCTGTTTATACTTTGGGGCTATTATGAATAATACTAATATGAATATGTGAATACAGGCTTTTGTGTGGACGTATGTTTCCATTTCTTTGGGTATATAACTAGGAACAGAATTGCTGTCATAAGGCAATACCTCAGGAATTGCAAAACTGTGTTCCAAAGAGGCTGCACCATTGTGCACTCCTTTCAGCCTGTATGACAGTTCTAATTTCTCTACACCTTTGCTAACACTTGTTATTGTCTGTTTTTTTTTTTTTCTTTTTAGGGCTGCACCCCCTGCATGTGGAGGTTCCCAGGCTAGGGGTCTAATTGGAGCTACAGCTGCCAGCCTACACCACAGCCACAGCAATGCCAGATCTGAGGCGTGTCTGTGACCCACACCACAGCTCACAGCAACACTGGATCCTTAACCCATTGAGCAAGGCCAGGGATAGAACCCACAACCTCATTTCCATTCCTAGTTGGATTCATTTCCATTGCACCATGATGGGAACTCCACTGTCTGTCTTTTTGACTCTGGCCATTTTGAGAAGTATGAAGTTGTGTCAACTCTGGGTTTAGATTTGCATTTTTCTAGTGGCTAATAATGTTGAGCATCTTTTCATGTGCTTATTGGCCATTTGTATATCTTCTTTGGAGAAACGTCTGTTCAGATCTTCTGCGCATTTCACAATTGAGTTTTTGTCTCTACCACTGCTTTGTAACAGTTCTTTATATATTCTCATAGAAGTGCTTTATCGGATACATGATTTGCAAATACTTCCCCCAGGTGTGTGGGTTGTCTTTTCACTTTTTTGATTTAGCCTTTGAAAAACTAAAGACTTTAATTTTGATAAAGTCCAAATTATTTTTTCTTTTGGTGCCTATGCTTTTGGTGTTGTGTCTGAAAAGATTTTGTCTGAATTAAGTTCACAAAGATTTATTCCTATGTTTACTTCTATAAGTTTTATAGTTTTATCTCTTACATTTAGATCTGTGCTCTGAGTTAGTTTTTGTATATAATACACAGAAAGAATTTAAAACCTCACTCTTTTGTATATGGATATTCATTTGTTATGAATACATTTCCCCACACTGAATCTTCCTGGCACCCGTTTCAAAAATCAACTGGCGTTCCCGCCGTGGTTCAGCAGAAACAAATCTGATTAGTATCCATGAGGACGCAGGTTCGATCCCAGGCCTCAGTCATTGGGTTAAGGATCTGGCATTGCCATGAGCTGTGGTGTAGTTCGCAGACTTGGCTCAGATCTGGCATTGCTGTGGCTGTGGCATAAGCTGGTGGCTACAGCTCCGATTCCATCCCTAGCCTAGGAACCTCCATATGCCATGGTTGTGGCCCTAAAAAAGACCAAAAGATAAAAATAAAAAAAAAATTAAAAATTAAACCGACCTTAAGTTTAAGGGTTTATTTCTTCTCTTTTTTGACTGCCCCATGGCATATGGAGTTCCTGAGGGTGAGGTCAGATGTGAGTCACAGTTGCAACATTCACGCTGGATCCTTTAACCACTACGAGGGACCGGGGAGCAAACCTGCATCCTGGCTCTGCAGAGACACCACTGATCCTGTTGTGCCACGGCAGGACATCCTAAGGGTTTATTTCTGAAGTCTCATTTTTGTTCCATTGATCCGTATGTCTACTCTAACTGCTATACCTCACTGTCTTTATTATTGCAGCGTTTTGCTAAGTTTTGAATTCAGGAAATGTGAGTCCTCTTAGTTCTTCTTTTAAAAAAATTCTTTTGGTATTCTGAGTCCTTGCATTTCTCTATAAATTTTAGGATTCAATTGAAAATTTTCAGCAAAAAAAGCCAGCTGAGATTTTGATAGGAATTGCGTTGAATCTGTAGATTAATTTATGGAGTGTTGCCATTTATGTGCATCTTTAATTTCTTTCAACAATGTTTTGTAGTTTTCAGTGTATGTTTTACAATTGCATATGTTTTGTATGTTTTTTATTAAATTTATTCCTATGTATTTTATTCTTTATGATACTGTTATGAATAGGATTGTTTTCTTAATTTCAATTACTGATTTTTCTTGCTTGTGGATAGAAATACAATTGAGTTTTCTATATTGGTCTTCTGTTGTGCACCCTTGCTGAACTTGTTTATTTGTCCTAAGTTTTTTTTTTAGGCTGCTCCCATGGCATATGGAGTTCCCAGGCCAGGGCTCAGATCCAAGCTGCATTTGCTACCTATGCCACAGTTTCGGCAACACTGGATCCTTTAATCCACTGTGCCGGGCCAGGGACTGAACGTGCATTCTGGTGCTGTAGAGATACCGCTGATCCCACAGTAGAAACTCCCCCAATCCTTTGTTGTTGTTTTTCTTGTCTTGTTACTCTGGATAGAATCTGCAGAATACTGTTGAATAAAAGTGGTAAGAGCAGACATCCTTAGGAGAACACATTGTCTTTAAACACTGTGTTTGATATTAGTTGTAGGTTTTTCATAGATGACCTTTAGCAAGTTGAGGAAAGTGTGTTCTATCTCTGTTTTTTTAATTATGAAATGTTGGGTTTTTTGAAATGTCTTTTCTGCGTTCACTGAGATACTCTGAGATACGGCCCCCCTTCCATTAATAGTACATTGTTTTGTATATGTTGAACCAATCTTGCATTCTTGAGATTAAAAACTAACTTGGTAATTGAATATAATAATTTTCATATGCTGCTGGATTCAGTTTGCCAGCAATTTGTTGAGAATTTTTTGCATCTATAATCCTAAGAGATATTGGTTGGCAGTTTTCTAATGATGTTTTTGTCTAGTTTTGGTATTGGGGTAATATTGGCCTCATAAAATAGGTGGGGCATATTTCCTTTTCCATTTTTGGAAGAGTATGTGATGAATAGGTGTTCTTTCTCTCTTTTACCCTTAGCGAAGCTGCCTGATCTGGGGATTATGTTATAGTTTTTTTAAATTTAGTAATTCAATATTTTTATTAAACTTTGGTTTATTATCGTTTCTATTTCTTCTTGATTGTTTCACTAGTTTGTATCTTTATTGAAATTGCTCCACTACATCTAGGTTATCTGATTTATTGGCATATAATTTTTGATAATATTTCCTTATAATCATTTTTATTTCTGTAATGTTGGTAGGAATGATGTTCCCTCGTATTTATTTGGATTTTTGGGGCTCCACTTGTGGCATGTGGAAATTCTTGGGCCAGGGATCAAACCTGTGCCACAGCAGTGACCCAAGCCACTGCAACGACAATGCTGGGTCCTTATCCCATTGCACCACAAGGGAACTGCCTCTTTTATTTTTTTAAAAGGTTTTATTGACGTATAGTTGATTACAATGTTGTGATAATTTCTGCTGTACAACAAAGTGATTCAGTTATACATATACACACCTCTATTATCTTCAGATTCTTTTCCATATAGATTAATCACAGACTATGATTCCCTGTGCCATACAGCAGTTCCCTGCTGGCCAATCATTCCTTATAACCCAGCGTGCATATGCCAATCCCAAACCCCCAATCCATCCCTCCTGCAACCTATCCCCATCTCTCTACTTTTAATTCTAGTAAAATGTCTTTTTTTTTCATTGTTTATCAGTCTACCTAAAGGTTTGTCAAATTTGTTGATCCTTTTAAAGAACTTCCTTTTGGTTTTATTAATTTTCTCTATTTTCTATTTTTAGCAATTATGCTATAATCTTCATTTCCTTCTTTGGGTTTAGTTTGATCTTTTAGTATTCTTCAAGTTAGGTTGATTTGTGGGTTTTTTTTCATAATATAGACATTTACAGCTATATATTTCACTTTATGCACTGCTTTAGTTAAACCACATATGTTTTGTTTAATTCTGTGTTCATTTTCGCTCCAGTTCATTTCCAAGATCTTGAATCGTCTTTACTATCATTAGTCTAAAGGAAGTTGGTAATTTCCAAATCACTTAGCTGTTTTTCTTTCTTTCTTGTTCCCTTATCTGAGTCATAATTCTCTGCCTTTTCATTTTATATAATTTTTTTTTGTGGTCTCCTTTTTTGCAGGCAATAGGGTGGTAGCCTCTCTTGCTTATGGTGTCTGCCCCTTGTGGCTGAAGTTGGTACAGGGGCTTGATGCAGGCTTCCTGATGGGAGGGACTGGTGCCTGCTCACTGGTAGGTAGAGTTGATTCTTATCCTTCTGGTGGGTGGGGCTTTGTCTCTGGGTGAGCTTAGAGTGCCCTGTGCCTGGGAGTCTTTAGGCAGGCTGTTTGCTGATGGGTGGTGCCAGATTTTTTTTCAAAATGGCCATATCCAGGGAAGTTCACACTGATGGTTATTCCTGAGACCTTTGCCTCCAATGTTCTTCCCCTACTACAAGCCACAGTTGCCCCAGGTTTCCTAAGAGATCCTCCAACATCCACAGGCAGGTTTGACCCAGATTCCTATGGAGTCTCTACTTTGCCCTCGGACCCAGTGCTCACGAAATCCTATGTGCACCTTTCAAGAATGGAGTCTATGTTTCCCCCAGTGCTGTGGGGCTCTTGTGCACCAGCCCTGCCTGCCCTCAAAGCCGAATGCTCAGTGGGTTCCTTCCAATGCCAGACCCCCCCAGTTGTGGGAACCTGACATGGGACTCAGAATTCTCACTCCCATCGGTAAGCCTCTGTGATATAGTTACTTTCCAGTCTGTGGGCCACCCATCTGGCAGGTATGGAGTTGCTTATATTGCATAACTGCCCTTCCTATGTTCTAAGTGTGGCCTCCTCTTAGTTTTTTGGTGTAGGGTATCTTTTTTGGTAGTTTCCAGTCTATTTTGTTGGTGGTTGTTCAGCAGTTGATTGTAAATTTGTTTTTTTCATGAGAGAAAGTGAGTTCCAGTCCTGCTCTGCCATCTTAATCCTGTCTGTTACTGATCTCTAATTTCATTCCATCATGGTTGGAGAACATACTTTGTATAATTCAATCTTTTTTTTTTTTTTTTGGCCACGCCCATGGCCTGTGGAAGTTCCTGGGCCAGGGATCAAACCTGTGCCACAGCAGTGACCCAATCTGCTGTAGTGACAATACTGGATCCTTAACCTTCTGTGCCATAAGTGAACTCCTCAATCTTTTAAAATTTGAGACTTGTTTTGTGATCCATGCCATGTGTTCCATCCAGGAGAATGGTCCTTGTGTGTATTCTGCTATTGTTGGGTGATGTCCAATTTCTTATGTCTAGTTGATTTATAGTGTCATTCAAATCTGTTTTCCTACTGCCCCTTCGCTTGCTTGCTCTATCCATTAATGCAAATGATCTACTACTCTCCAAATACTATTATTGTGTATTTTTTCCTTTCAATTTTGTTAGTTTTTGCTTTATATGTTTCGTGGGCCTGTTGTTAGGTGCACAAATGCTGGTAATTGTTATATTTTACTGATTGATGCTTTTTTTTTTTTTTTTTTGTCTTTTTGTCTTTTCTAGGGCCACACCTGCAGCATATGGAGGTTCCCAGGCTAGGGGTCCAATCAGAGCCATAGCCACTGGCCTATGCCAGAGCCACAGCAACACTGGATCTGAGCTGCATCTGCAATCTACACCACAGCTCACAGCAACACCAGATCCTTAACCCACTGAGTGAGGCCAGGGATCAAACCCACAACCTCATGGTTCCTAGTCGGATTCATTAACCACTGGGTGATGATGGGAACTCCTACTGATTGATCCTTTAATCATTATAAATGTTCTTTATTTCTAGTAACATTTTTTTGGCTTGTTTTAAAGTCTTTTATACTTTTAAAATTCATTACTTAGTATTTATTATTTATTCTTATTTATTATTGCTAATATTATTTATTACTCATTTATCACTTTTATTAGTATAGCTACTTCAGCTTTCTTTTTTTTGCCTTTTCTAGGGCCGCACCCGCGGCATGTGGAGGTTCCCAGGCTAGGGGTCTAATGGGAGCTGTAGCCACTGGCCGATGCCACAGCCACAGCAACACACGATCTGAGCCGCATCTGTGACCTACACCACAGCTCACGGCAACGTCGGATCCTTAACCCACTGAGCGAGACCAGGGATCGAACCCACGACCTCATGGTTCCTAGTCAGATTCGTTAACCACTGAGCCACGATGGGAACTCCAAACTTCAGCTTTCTTATGACTACTCCTTACATGACATATCTATGATAGATATGATCTAAATAATCATACATACCTAAATAATTCACATATACATATACATGTATGAATTATTTAGATTATGATCAATGCAGGCATGTCAAATTAGTGGAGAGATTATATATTACATGATGCTGGGACATTGCATAACTCTTTGTAAAAATTCAAACTAGGATTCCTGTCTTATATGTTACCAAAATAAGCTAAAACAAGAGTCTACTTTTTTATCAATCAAATTGACAAAGAGTTTTAAAAAGTTATTTTGCCCAATATTGTTAAGGAGACACAGGGAAGGAAGTAGTTTTATATTCTGCTGTTGGAGTATAAAATAATACAATCCAACTGGTCTTAAAATTTGCACATAATTATTTCATGCCTAGGTATTTATTCTAAAGAAAAAAATCATAGGTATATGCAAAGATTTAACTATAAACACATTATTGTTTAAATAGTCCCAAACTGAAAAATACCTAAACGCCCAATAATTGGGTATTAAATTATAATGCATATACATATGTATCATATAAATATATACATAGAATGAGAAAGCCCTCAAAAATGTTGTGAAATATTCTTTAATGACATAGAAAGATTATTATGATATAGTAAATAAAAGCTTACAAAATTGTATATACATTTTAACTTCACTCATTGAAATAATACATAATATGTATATGCAAAAAAAAAAAAAACAAAAAAAAACCCAAACCCTAAGGTTAACAATTATGTTTCAGTGTTCAACATTATGGGCTTTTTGTTTACTTTCTTTTTTACTAAGCAAAGTAAGAACAGTTAAAAATTCATTAAGATGTTAAGATTATATACACACACACATACACACAATGTCATATTACTCAGCATAAAAAAGAATGAAATTTTGCCATTTGCAGCAAGATGGATGGACTTGGAAGATATTATGCTAAGTGAAATATGTCAGACAAAGACAAATACCGCATGATATCACTTACATGTGGAATCTAAAAAATACAACAAACTAACAACAAACAAAGAAGCAGGCTCATAGAGAACCAACTAGTGGTTGTCAAAATGGGAAGAAGGAAGAGGGGAGGAGCAACATATGGGTAGGGGGCTAAGAAGTACAAACTATTATGTATAAAATATGCTACAAGGTTATATTGTACAACATGGGGAATATACCCAATATTTTATAATAACTATAAATGGAGTATAACCTGTAAAATTAAAAGTCACTATATTGTACACGTGTAATTTACATACTATTTTACATCAACTATATGTCAATTAAAAAAAAAAAGGTGTCATTTTTGCCTGTTAGTAGAGGCAGATTACTTCAAATGCAATACACAGTATTGGTAAGAATTTGGTGTAAATGAGCATGCACAAAATGTATGCGGCTAATGGTAGTATGGATTGCTACTAACGGCATCATTGTCAACTTGGTAATGCAAACCAAAAGCCTTAAAGACAGAAGTAGAGTTCCCTGGTGGCTCAATGGGTTAAGGATCCTGTGTTGTCACTGTTATGGCATGGGTTCGATCCCTAGCCCAGGGAACTTGTGCATACCATGGGAGTGACCAAAAAACAAGCAAAAAAAATTATTTCCTCTTCTAGGGACTAAGGAAATCATTAGAGACGGATGCAAAAATGCACATGAGAACTCAAATGTCCATTTTTAGGTTGTTAAATAAATTACATCTGTATGAGCCAATATATGTATGAAAAATTACATTGCAAGATACTAGGCCAGTATATTAAAGGCAAAACAGCAAGTATTATGTCTCCTATAATACTGACTTAATATGAAAAATATTTTAGTTTCCCTAAAGTTACCACAACAAATTACCACAAATTGGGTGGTTTAAAACAACAGAAATTCATCCTACCACAATCGAGGCCAGATGTCCAGAATCAGGGTGTTGGCAAGGTAGGTTCCTTCTGCGGACTTTGGAGCATCTGCTTCATGCTTCGCTCCTAGATCCTGGTGGCTACCAGTATTCCTCGGTGTTCCTTGGCTTGAAGCTGCATCACACCAGTCTCTGCATATTGCCTCATGACCCTCCTCCCTCTGTTTCTTATGTCCTCTCCTCTTCTAAGGACACCAGTCAGTGGACTTAGGGCCCACCCTAATCTAGTAAGACTGCATCTAATTTTACCTGCCAAGATCCTATCTCTAAATAAGGTCACCTTCAGAGGTGTTGGGTTGACTTGAACTTTGTAGGACACTATTCAACCGACTATATGTATATAACATACAGATAATAAGACTGGACAGCTATATGAACAGTTATCTCAGGGCGGGTTTATGGATGACTTAAATCTTTTTTTTCTGCTTTTTAAAGTAAATAGCTTATGTACTGGAGTTGCATTTATGTAGAGATTGAGTTCTGAATTTATTGTATGAGGTGAACATTACTTGTAGTCAAAAATCACTCTTTTCCTTCCTACAGCTCAAAATATACAGAATACATCATTTTAGACAAAGTGATCTTCTTTCAAACACGTCCAGCACGGGCAATTCTCTCTCCAGTGCTGGAACATATTATTCACCCTCTGGGTGAGTGCCAGATGAAGCAGTTGGCTTGTGTTTACTATATTTTATAAAAAAGAAAAAAGTCTTCTAAGCTTGACAGTGTAGTTGAACGAGTTCAAGTTAAATGAGTGTGTGATGAGACTCCACTGTGCTACTTTTGTAGTCTGAGGAAAAACAAAGTTCTTTCACATTTACAAAAAACACTACAAACAATAGTGATGATTTAGGAAAGACTAATAAGGCCAAGGGAAAAAAATACTGATTTCCAAAATGGAATTTGTTAAGAGGTTAGGCATATCTCTAAATCTTTCTGGATTTTTTTACAGGTCCAGAGAAAGAAAACTTAAGGCAATGATAATATTGTGGATATAATTATAGCCAACTTCTGTCTTTTGAATTTTTTTCCAAGGTATCCTTCCCTTTTAAAGATTAATGACTATGGTTTCTTTCACAACTGGAATAAGATAAATTACATATAAAAATAAAAAAGTATTGTCATGTACAGAGGCTGACATCATGGGTAGTCAAAGAATATGTTTAATAAAAAATAATTAAACTTCCATTTGCTCTATAGAACATCATAGAAAGTAATTTAATAAATTACAAATGACTTTTTAAGACGTTTGCTCAACTACAGAAAGCAAATTCAGACTACACAAAACACAACTGGTAAATATTGCAAGTGTCCAAAAGAAAAATTGGACTAAGACTTGAATCATGAAACCTGAAACAAGGGCTATAAATACAAGGCAATAACAGCTATAATTCTTTTAGTAACTACCAACACGTACTTGGATATCCTTTCGACTGTAACTTTAGTATTATGTAATTCTACTGATTTCTTTTTTTCTTATAACCCTTAACTTTACATAACCATGTCTGCAAGTTTTTTCTTTTTAAGATGACAGCTGGACAACTTTTCCCAAATCAGTACTAGATAGACGTGTCCTGAAACCCAAGAGAATGTTTAAAGTTAATATTAGCCTTAATGCTTTGAAAACTGCAATTGCCTTATTACATAGAAAGAGAATCACTAAGATGTTAACCAAATTCATTGATCATAATTAGGAAAATACTTTATCTCATAAATTTGCTATAAATTTGATTTTAGTGACAAGATCTAGGGCTTTTTTTTCTCTTTTTATTTTAAATTGGAGACAGAAAGGAATGAAGATCATGTGGGTAGAACTAGAGGGAGAGAAGGGAAATATGTGTGGTGCTGAAATACTCCAACGGCAAACTAAGTTAACTGTGTTTGAAAAACTTTGGCTATCTCATAGGTGTATTCTAGTTAAACAAAAGTGCAATACTGCAAAGGGAAGATACTAAATACGTAATAGATCATTTCCATGATGAAGAATTACTACCCACTTCTCCTGGATGGGCGTTATAGTGACTATTGCTAAGACATTGCATAAAGGACTATCAATTCAAAGTACTATTTGGGGAGAATACAAAAATCAATACAATCCCAATGGAACTTAGATAATTTTGCAAATACATATAACACTGTTTCTCTAATAAGGGGTTAGTTATTTTACATACAGAAACATAATTTACTGGTCAAGATCTTGCAAAATCCAATATAATTGCTTAATTCATGACAAAGCAACAGAGTTCTATCAAAACATACTGAAAGTTATTTTTCCTGTGGGAGAGAAGTGGCGTAATTTTCTCCCCTAAATTTATTCCCTCAGAAACTTTATCACTGACTTATATAAGTACCAGAAAAAATGCTAATGCTTATCTCTCCTTAGGATGTAAATGATATTTTATATCCAATTCAGTTCTAATTATTTTAACTGTATATGAAGGTGAACCCGGACCTCTACCTTGTCAGAATAATAGCAGCTTTAGCAGGAGAAATTGTATCACAAATCAAATATGAGACACATTTTACATGGTAAAGGGTTCTAAGATATTGATCAGAAGCCTTGGGCTTCATTTTTGTGGTTTACAGGAATAATGTGTATTTTTTGAGATTATTCAAAGTGCATTTTCAAAATGGGCAACTCAGTATATTTAATATAAACTGATAACCCAACACTGATTCTGGGCAACATTTAGTCTGCTTATAACCTAGAAACTCAAAATGAATTTAGACTATCTGCATATTACTTTACCCTACTATCTGTTAATTTTGGAATATTTTTCAGACATAAAACACAAATAGAAACCTACACAAATAAAGCAAACAAACAATTTCTTTTACATGAAGTATGCTGTGTTGAAAGTTCTTTTCAGTGGCATTTCATGAGTTTGCCTTTTCTGAACCCTGGAAACAGACATTACTCATCTGAGACATAATTATTTCTAATAGGAGGCCAAACTTCAAAGAGTTAAAACTAAGTATGTCAAGAGGGTGCCAAAGTCACATGACACAGGATTATTTTATGACTTATTTTTTTACTGACTTTGGAGTTAAGCTCAGCAAAAAGCAAGTCATATTTCTTGCCAGATTAACATGATATATAGGATGTGTTTAAAAAACCCCTGAAAACAAGTATAGAATTAGAAACGAATGTAAACTTCCTAAACTAACTCAGCTGAGGTAACAGGTAGCCAGTTAAATTGGCTGATTGGGAAACTTATTTCTTCTTTAAAACACACTTGTACCTGAATTGGAAATATCAGCAGTGCATCACAACACTAGAGCATTTTCATGTAATTAAAGCAATGGATGGTGATGTAGATTCTACAGCTTTCATGACATTCATTAGCTGCCCAAATTATTGCTGAGTTTTGATCTGTAAATTATAGGTGTCAAGGAGGCTGTAAAACTATATTCAAATTAAATCAGTAATATGCATAAAGTATTCTGTGTTCACTGCAAATATATTAAATATACAACTCTTATTGAGCATAATTTTCATAAAATTAACCCCCAACAAAATTATAATGCCTTTTGTTGTAATTTTACACCTTTATGTATTTGATAGTACATACGAGTTCGGAAACTTATGAATCTTAAGAAATATTACATGCAAAACGTCTCTGAAAGCAGTTTGCACTTCTAAACAAATAACTGAAATGTTCGGTCAGTAAGTTATTGATGCACTCAACACTGGGGTATTTACAATTAATAATTAAAGAAAAAAAATCCAAAATCAGTTCATAATTTAAGTGCGGTCTGGGAATCAGTCTTCATTACTAGACTCTGAATCCTCGGATGATGATGATGTACTATCAGATCCAGAGGAAGCATCGGCTTTCTCTGAACCCTCATCTGTGCTGTTTTCATTGAGAGGACTCGGTTCAGTTCCTCCTTTGTCTTCCTGATCTCTAGCTCTGGAATCTTCTTCCTTTACTTCTACAGACTTAGACGAGCCTAAGTCATTGTTTTTGTTTTTCTGTACATCAAAAGTATTGGACTGGGACAAAGTTGGAATATGAAGATTAAGGCCTGGAGTGAGAAGCATCCCTGGATAAAGTATATTAGATAGTAAGAGTGGGTTAAGAGCTAAGGGGTTGGCAGCTGCAGCTGTATTTAATGCAGCAGTAGAGGATGTTGAAGGAGAACTTGACACAGAGTTTTCTCCACCATTCTCTGAAGTTTGGCTCTCTGTCCTTTCTTTTTTTCCTTCTAGCTCCTTAGAGTCATTTCCCTTTTTTTCTTCTGTTCCAGATTCTGTAGGCTTTGTCAGGACTCCTCCCATGCCCAACAGATTTGGCAATCCAGTCATTCCTGACAGCAGCATGGGGAACATGGCGGCCACGTTTTTAGCTTCTCCTCCAGAAGAAAGGCCAGCAGGCATTCCCATCAGCCCTGCAGTCACCTGCAGTGACTGCAAGTTTTGTAGGTTTTGTTGTAAGGCCTGAAGTGTTGTGAGATCCACACCTGGAAGTAATCCATTGGCTAACAAAGGATTGCCTGAAATACTGGTGGCAGATGCAGCCGCTGCTGCCGCTGTGGCCTTCGCAATTCCACTTTTAGGCCGTCTCCCTCGCCTGCTTACTTCCTCTCTCACAACAGGACCAGTGAGAATACGTTCATACATACTTTCTGGAAGAAATCCCTAGGGAAAAAAAAAAAAATCCATAATAGCTCTATTAAAATAAAACCAATACCTATTAGCTTGTGATATAAATAAGCTATTAAAATAGTTTATAATTCATTAACTTATTCTATATTGATATAACATAACCAATTCCTCCATTTCATCTATTTTTAAGCAGTGGCTTCAAACAGCTTTTCCATGTCTCACTTTATCATAGGAGAGCATAAAGAGGCTTCTGACCCTCTTTTATACTGTGAGGCATAAGTTTGTACAATAGTTCTGAAAAACAGAAGGTCAAAGAAATTTTTTCATGAGGGTCATTACTGCCATGCCCTTACATTTTTTCACATCACCAACTGCTCTAGGAGACTAAAGAAGCACCCCTCTTCAATCTGGAAGAAGAATAAGGAAAGGACGGAAGAAGTAAGTAAAGATTAAAATGAAATGCTTCACATGACTCTTGTGACGATCGCCTTGGGAATAAAGGAGATGGAGCCAAGCTGAAAAAATATGCTCAACAGGGGGAAAAATCAGTTGGCTCAGAAGAGCAGTGGCACTTGCAGACCGAGAAGCTTGTGATATAAATAAGCTATTAAAATACGTTATAATTCATTAACTTATTCTATATTGCTATAACATAACCAATTGCTACTTTCTTGTAATTGTCCTATGATTTATTTTGGCGGCGGGGCGGGGGGACGACTCAAAACTTCTAGAAGAAAAAAAAAAAAGCCCCAACTCCAAAAAGTTTTAGTTTAGTTTAGAATCGCTAGACCATCCCTGTCCAAAATAATGTAAGCCACATATGTCATTTAAAATTTTCTAGGGAGTTCCCGTTGTGGCGCAGTGGTTAACGAATCTGACTAGGAACCATGAGGTTGCGGGTTCGATCCCTGGCCTTGCTCAGTGGGTTAAGGATCCAGCGTTGCTGTGGGCTGTGGTGAAGGTTGCAGACGCAGCTTGGATCCTGCGTTGCTATGGCTCTGGCATAGGCCGGTGGCTCCAGCTCCGATACAACCCCTAGCCTGGGAACTTCCATATGCCGCTGGAGCGGCCCAAGAAATAGCAAAAAAAGACAAAAAAAAAAAAATAAATAAAATAAAATAAAATAAAATTTTCTAGTAGCTACAACACAAAAGGTAAAATATGTAATATGAATTTCAGCAACACAGTCTATTCAACATTAACAAAACCATGATAATTTCTGGAGTTCCTGTAGTGGCACAGTGGAAACCAAACCAACCAGGAACCATGAGGTTGTGGCTTCGATCTCTGGCCTCACTCAGTGGGTTAAGGATCCAGCGTTGCCGTGAGCTGTGGTGTAGGTCGCAGATGCGGTTCGGATCTGGCATGGCTGTGGCTCTGGCGTAGGCCGGCAGCAATAGCTCCAATTAGACACCTAGCTTGGGAACCTCCATATGCCAAGGGTGAAGCCCTAAAAACACAAAAGACAAAAGTGTAACTTCAATATGTATTCTGTGAATATTATTGAGATATTTTATATATTTTTTCCAAACCAAGTCTCAAAATCCAAAACCAGTGTTTCACACTTAGAACACATCCTACTCCAGGCCAGCCACATTGCATAATTTTCCAATGTATTGATGGATCCTTAGTATACTCCCAATTTCGTTATTACTACATTATGATGAATGACCTGATATATACATCTTTCCCCATATCTTTGGTTATTTGTTGTAGCATTACTCAAATAGTATCTTAGAGGTTAAAACAAACACAGGTCAGTATATATTGCTTCTGCACTCTAACTCAACAAGCATCTCAGAAATTTATAATATATTCTGCAAAATAAAAATTGGGAACTAAAAAAACACTATTACATATTCATGCAGTATTTTATTAATTCTTAACCTAAAATTTAATCTAAGATATCATCACACGGCATCTAATTTTTTAAATGATGTCTGAATTGGTATTTATGAAATACTCACAGACTGCTTAACTACATCTCCCCATTCAGGAGCTACTCCATATTCTGCATTTTCTTTTAGGAATCGACACAAATCTTTCAAAGGGGGAGCAAATGCACCTCCAACCTATAAATGAAAAACAGATTGTTAAGACACTTAAAGGCACTATTAAATATGAAGAGACATTGCTTGCTTTTATACTGTGATGTAGAGTTTACTCCTTTAAAACACATGCATTTTTTGGCCCACCTCTGACAATCTTTATAATATTAAAAAAAGACTACCACAACCCATAGGAACTATTAATATATAAACATGTGCTAATATAAATTTTAAATGGTTTTAAGTAGAGTTACTGGAACAGTAAAATAAATAACTACCATTTACTGTGAAATACTTATGCTGGATAGGCAGCATAGCCTAGTTAAAAGTATATACTTGGGAGTCAGACTTACCAACTATATGTACTTGGGCAAATCTGTAAATCTCTTTGCGCCTCAGTTTTCTGATCTGCAAATGGGGATAATAACAATACTTCCCTCACAGGACTTTATGAAGATAAAATGAGATAACTCAAGTACCTTAGAATAGAGACTAGCACATAATAAATGCCTTATTATTATAATTATATGCCAAGTCTTGTGGTAAGGACTTTAAGTATGTAATTTATTTTAGTACTCGCTACATCCATTTGAAATAGTATTATTTCTATTTTTCAAAAGAAGGAACTAAGGCTCAAAGAAGTTATATAAGTTGCCTAAAGCTAGTCGGTGTTAGGATCAGCTTTCAAACTCAGGTCTCGAAAACTCATGTGTTTTATCTGCTATGTAAATAGAAGCCCTAAAAGTATAAAAAAAAATATATCCTTCAAAATGACTTAGTTTTAAATGATTTGGACCTACCGGTTTAATGTTCCTTTGGAATTTAAAGGTATTTCTTGTATAATTCCTTTCTACACCTTTTTGTATGAATACATACTATACCTTGTTAGGACACAGACAGGGTTTAGTATGTCCAGTTATAAGACCTATAGTTATTTTTATCTATTTGCTATAGTCTTTAGTCTCTCAGGTTTCTATTGCCATTTCCTTATTATCCCCTTCATTAAGCTCCAGTTTAAACTGGAGGCCCTCTGTGGAGTTCATAGGGATTTAGCAGGTAGATTCTCTTCCTGAGTAACCCATCAACCCGTAAGTTGGTACTCTAGAAACTCTGAACATTAAAGAACTCTACAAACTAAGGGTAATGAGCAATTAAAAAAAATTGTTGCCTTTTCTTAAAACTGGCTAAGACAAATTTATTCATACCTAGAAATGCTAATTTTTGTTATAAGATGAAGGGCAAAGATTTGGAACACAATCTATGCAAGCAAAAAATTAAGTAAAATGCAACTAAAATGTCATCTTGTTCTTTCTCTGCTGTATCTATGATACTACTTTAAAGTGCTAACAAAAGCTGAATAGCTGTCTCTACAAAATTGGGAAAAAAATCAGTATTAATTTTAATAAACTAGTGCATACAATAATATTAAGATAATATTCAGATATTAAGATATTAAGATAATTTTTAAAATAGTTATCTTCCAATTTCAGTATTTCTTCTGAGAAATTCAAGTGATTTCATATATTTTTATACTAGCAGTGAGGTCATTTAACAGAGCAAAACAGAACTAGGAAATTAACATGACCTATGTGGGGTAATTTAATTTGTGACAGAACGAACTCAATGAGAAATTTGCTATTCTTATTCTAAGGCCATTTCTTACTCTCTTACGTATTTTGTGGCTTGCTCATCAGAATGAAAAACTATAAAAATAGCAAAGCTTATAAACTTAGTAAAGTGTGCCACAAGTGTTTTATCATTTACTTTGAGAGTTAAAAGAGACATATACCACTCTAAACATAAACAGAAAAAAACTGGAGGAAACAGACGTTGAGCCACATTCAGTTCAGAAATAAACTCTGGAAAAACCTGACTCTTATCATTCATCAACCAGTAAAGCAAGATGATAAGTGCAGGGGTACCAGTAGTCTATAAGCTACCTCTGTTTAGAACATTTTGTTTATATCTATCAGAAAATTATGAAACATGCTCATTTTGATAGAACAAGACACTTCACGGCCAAATGATGAAAAATTACATGATAAACAAATCTATGATGCCTGTGATGAGAATAGGGTCCCCTTTCAACAGTTTCGCAACCTTTGCACTACAGATAGTTCGATTGGTGCTGTGGGGATTGTGCTATAGGAGGTTTAGCAGCATTCCTGGCCTCTACCCACTAGGTGCCAAGAGCATCCACCCCCTGCTTACGACCTCCCCGTTCCAGGATTGTGACTACCAAAAAAGTCCCCAGCCATTGCCAGATGTCCCCTGGAGGACAAGGTTGCCCTCTCTTGAGAGCCACTGCCTTAGATAGTGCCACTGCTGAGACACAGATATGTGAAGTAACTTGCTTATTTCATTCAACAGCTGAGGCAAAAATGTGGAATTGGAAATCAGATTTTATAAAATTGTAGCCATGCCTTTTCTCACAGATCTGCTAGCTTTAACCCATTTCTAGATCTGTTCTAAAACACTGCATAATGAAATAGTGTTCCAGAGATCTCTTAAACAATGACTCAATATGAAAAATTAATTTAAAAATATCAAATACCTTTCTGGCATTTCTTCTGTTAATTAGCTGAACACGTTCTTCTCCAGTGAGACTATTAACATCTAATTTATTGGGGTTTCTGCAACGATGCCTTTTTTGTTTGGGTCTCCCCTCATGGAGCTGCACTCTCTGAAATATATAAAGAAACAGCTTTAAAAGCTTTAACTTTGCAAACGTTACAAATAAGCTGATCCAAGTAATTTAGTCCTATGAAATTGAAGCTATATGTTACATATAAGATAAATACATAAATAAATTACATACAGTTGACTCATTTGAACAATACGGGTCTGAACTGTGCAAGTCCACTTAGATGTAGTTTTTTTTCAATACATACATACTATAGCAATACATAATCTGTAGCTGGTTGAATCTGAGGGTGTGGAACTAAGGAAACAGGTCCAATTGTAAAGTTCTACTCGAATTTTCAGCTGTGGGGGGGTGGTATACGCCAGTACCCCTAACCCTTGCATTGTTTAAGGGTCAACGGTTTATTATATATTGAGGATTTCTATTATATCATATATCTTCAATATATGACATATATAATATTGAAAACTCTACCCATTAGTTATACCTTCAAAATATTTAAAATATGGGAATTCCTGTCATGGGGCAGCAGAATTGAATCCGACAGGAACCATGAGGTTGTGGGTTTGATCCCTGGCCTTGCTCAGTGGATTAAGGATCTGGTGTTGTCATGAGCTGTGGTATAGGCTGGCAGCTGTAGCTCCAATTAGACCCCTAGCTTGGGAACTTCCAATATGTCGTGAGTGCGGCCCTAAAAAAGCAAAAAAAAATTTAAAGTATAAATTTTTTTATATTTTATTTTTTGGCTGTGCCCACGGCATGTGCAATTCTTGGGCCAGGGATTGAACCAGTTCCACAGCAGCGAACTGAGCTGCTGCAATGACATCTGATCCTTAACCTGCTGTAGCACAAGAGAACTCCTAAAGTTTAAATATTTTTATTTTTAATAATAATAATAATGTTGTAGTTTCCACTGTGGTGCAGCAGGTTAAGGATCCAGCATTATCTCTGCGGTGGCTCAGGTAGTTGCTGAGGCATGGGTTGATCCTTGGCCTGGTGCAGTGGGTTAAGGATCTGGCATTTCTGCAGCTGTGGTGTAGGTTGCAGCTGTAGCTCAGATTTGATCCCTGGCTCAGGAACTTCCACATGCCGTGCACATGGCCAACCCCCCACCCCCACCCCAATTATTACCAATAATGCTGGAGCAGCTTCATCAGCTTTTCTCCTGATGAATTTCACCGGAAATATCAGATTTTCTCGGTGCTCTGACAAGTTATATTTATACTGGTGGCTTTCATTTCTCTTCATATCACCAACAGACTTTTTTTTATCTCTCTCATATAATTGTCACAATACTCAAAGATCTTATTCTTACTTTACAAATGGGAATCAAGGCCCAGATAGGTTATCTTACTCAAGGTCATGTAGCTAGCAACTGGCAATATGTGACAATAAAAACTCTTTCCATTAAACCATGCTGCTCACCTCTGTTAAAAACTGTTAACAAAGTAGGGCTTGATGTTTGTAGTCATTTCTAGCCAAGGAAAAATTCCAAGAGACTAAAAACTTACTCTTTTATCATCCACCAGTCCTATGTCAGCTCTATTGTCTAGCTTTTCCCAAATACTTTACTCTGCCTAGGTGGAGTAATTATTCTTTTATTGTGGCATTCTATACTCACCACTGATAGAGTATATACATTATGTTATAATCACTTTATTGTGGAGATACTACAGTAGAGTGTGAGATTCAAAAAACCATCAATGTAAAGTGCCCTTGGGAAATCCTACCAATCATCATCTTGTATTCTTTATTCCAACAAATGCTGTTTATAAAAATGTTTTAAAATCTTAATAATAAAGTTATATAGAAGATTTTGATAAAAGATTTGCAGTGAAAATGATGAATGGCTGTAAATTTAAAAAATTAATAAAGATCTGGGAATTCCTGTCAGTGGCTCAGAGGTAATGAACCCAACTAGCATCCATGATGATGTGGGTTTGATCCCTGGTCTTGCTCAGTGGGTTAAGAATCCAGCGTTGCTGTGAGCTGTGGCATAGACTGGCAGCTGCAGCTCTGGTTCGATCCCTAGCCTAGGAACTTCCATATGCCATGGGTGTGGCCCTTAAAAGACAAAAAAAAAAAAAAAAAAAAGAAATTAATAAAGAATCCTTTGCAGAGGCAAGAGAAAGGTATAAAATCTTCAGAGATAAGTCCCTGAAGCTTACATTGTTCATTGTTTTATCCTAAATCCCCTAAAATTGTAACTAACAGAGTAGGTGCTAAATAAAAATTTATTGACTGAATAAATGGTTTGTTTTTTTTTTTCCTAACATGTTAAGCAGTTATAAGGTTAAAGTAACAATCTTATTATTTTTAGAATTGTAATATTTATTGGGAGTTCCCATCGTGGCTCAGTGGGTTATGGATACGGCGTTGCCATGAAATGTGGTGTAGGTCACAGGTGCAGCTCGGATCCCAAGTTGCTGTGGCTGTGGTGTAGGCCAGCAGCTGTAGCTCTGATTCAGCCCCTAGCCTGGGAACCTCCATATGCCATGGGTGCGGCACTAAAAAGCAAAAAGCAAAAAAGAATTGTAATACTCATTCTATGATTGCTCATCTTACTGAAAACCCCTCCCCTCATCATTATAAGAGATTTTTTTTTGGCTTTTTAGGGCAGCAGGTGCGTCATATGGAAGTTCCCAGGCTAGGGGCAGAATCAGAGCTGTAGCTGCTGGCCTACACTATAGCCACAGCAACTTCGGATCTGAGCCAGATCTTCAACCTATACTGCAGTTCATGGAAATGATGGATCCTTAACCCATTGAGCAAGGCCAGGGATGGAACCTGTACCTTCATGGATCTTAGTCAGGTTCGTAACCCGCTCAGCCACAGTTGGAATTCCAATCTGGCTTTTTTTTTTTTTTTTTTTAAATGGCAATAATAAGCAAAGCATATTGAGAATTTTTGACATCTTTTGAAAAAACTAGGGATATGAAAGGCATTCAAAAGCCCAAACTGAGCCACTCTGTTTTAGACTACCAGGTTATCTCTTGGTGACAACTATAGCAATGTAAAATACTAAATATATAGTACATATATGAGTGTGTGTGTGTGTGTGTGTGTATATATAAAATAGTCATTTTCTTGGGACTGGAGCTTTTGTGGTTCTTTTGCATGAAAAAAAGGTAATTATCTTTTTTCTATTATATAACAACCACTTTATCTTTATACAGCACTTTTTAGTATTTGAAAGATTTTCTTTCTTTTTCTTTTTTTGGCTGGACCTGCAGCATGTGGAAGGTCCCATGCCAGAGACTGAACCCATACCATAGCAGTAACCTGAGCCACAGCAGTGACAACACTGGATCCTTAACCCACTGAGCTACCAGTGAACTGATTTTAATTTTTTAATCACTGACTCAATAAATATTTTTAAGGAGCAAGATACCATTCTCTGAACCAGGAATTATGTTCTAAGTCCTGGGGATACAAAGTGAATAGGACATAGTCCTTAAGAAGCTCATGGGGTAATGGAGAATTTCACTGGTTTTCCAATTAATCTTCGTAACAGAGGCAATCAGAACAGGTCTGCTAACGTCACTGTACTAAGGACATGCCATTACTCATTTACCTTATAAAATGTACAGAAATATTAAGGGAGATGGGCACAAAATTTGGTACATCAGCATCTGAGAGTAAAGTATTACCAAATGAAATGACAGATTTCTATGGGTAAGAAAGCCATATGCCCAGTAAATAGAAAGTACTTCAGAGGATAAGGAAAATGCAAACAAATATAACTGTTCTCATCTTTGATTAATACAAACCATGCGTCTGGAGAGAAACAGAAGCTATATTTTTATAACTTGAATAAAATCATAAGAGTGATCATTTGGACACTGGATTTAAAGCTTATTAGCTGTGTGGCCTTGCACTATTTAAAGTTCCAGTTCTTTCTTAACAATGCCATTCTGATAAAAATTGGGGGGTGCTAGATGAGATAATGCATGCTAAGTGCTAAGTACAAAGCCAGGCACACAGCTAAGTCTCAACAAATGTGCATTATGATTGTTTTTTATTAATTTAAAATAAACTCCTTGAGGGAAGGGATTGGAAGTTTTATACCTTTATCTTCATGGGGTCTATCATAGTACCCTATATGTGAGAAGTGATTTTTATTACTTTTAACACTTTTTGAATGCAGATGGGAAAATGGAAAATGACACTGCATTGTATCATGGGAAAGATGGTCATTATTTGGTTTCTGCTAATTTTCCTAAATCTTGGGCAGAACACATATTTAACATAATGAGAGAATATACGCTTCATCATTATAGGTGTGACAAATCATAGAAATAAATCACCAAGATTTGTAAGGTATCACCTACAGGAATAAAAGCTCCTAAATCTTCCACATAACCTGGGTGCTCCTTAAGCCATTTTTCCAAATCCTTTCTCTTCGGTGCATCATCGCCTGCAAGTCTTGTCCCATCCTTAAGATTAATAACTGGAACTGGACTTTCTGTATCAGGAATTCCTTGAGATTGTGTATAGGACAGTGCTGGATTTATCCCTGTAGAAATCTGTGAGGTGGTTAAGCCTAAAGCAACCTGTAGAAAAACACCAAATGAAAAAATTTTATTTCCATGCTTTACCTTCTTGATTTTGGTCCAATGAAGCAATTCTTTTTGAACAGGAAAAAGAAAAGGCTGTTTAAAATTCTGCTAAATCTTTCAAATTGAAAATTTCCATGAGTCTTGGCCCCTGTTGGATTCTACTGAGATAGAATCTAAAACTCCTAATTCCTAGTTATCTTTATTATTTCACAAAACAGCAATATGTAATATTAGGCAAGATTGAATTTTAGACATGGTTTTTAAGCATTCCTTTACTTACATGATTAGGTGGTTTATTTCTGTTAAAAAAGAGGATGTCAACACCTTCCACATTCTTCCTCCGTCCTCGCCTTTTTTTGACTACAGGCTGGTTGTCTAATATAACTCCATTGGCACCAAGGGTTGACTGAATAGGAGTACCTAACACAAAACACAAAAGAGTGATGAAAATCTAGTTCTTAAAGTAAAAGTAATCACTTTTCTAAACATATAGATGTTCTTACTTTAGATATCCTAAATCAAGTAATTCTTGAAGTAAAAATATCATCCCATTTCCATTTAAAACCTAGGAGATGGAGTTCCCGTTGTGGCTCAGTGGTTAACGAATCTGACTAGGAATCATGAAGTTGCGGGTTCGATCTCTGGCCTTGCTCCGTGGGTTAAGGATCCGGCGTTGCCCTGAGCTATTGTGTAGGTTGCAGATGAGGCTCGGATCCTGCATTGCTTGGCTCTGGCGTAGGCCAGTGGCTACAGCTCCAATTAGACCACTAGCCTGGGAACCTCCAGATGCCGTGGTAGTGGCCCTAGAAAATGCAAAAAGACAAAAAACAAAAACAAACAAACAAAAAACCCTAGGAGAATTGTAATCTAGGCCTCTTTCAACTTTTGACTTGTCTCCTCAGTCTCCCCCCTCCCCCCAATATTCACACATCTTTTGTTCCTTCCACTTTTAGAGGAAGAACCATGCCTTCACCCCCTTTGAACCCATTAACTCCTGATTTTTCTAAAAGTTTGTTTTATCATTTATCTTTGCTTCTTTTGTGCCAAAATATCTTATTCTACATTAGATGCTTATCAACACGACCCAACTCAAACAAAAAATAAACTTCTTTCAGTTTTTTCATAACCTCTGACCTTTCTCACTCATTTCAGTAGGTACTCAATAATAAAAAATGTCTTTAAGTTCCATGCATTTTTTTCCACTAAACACATATTTATCGAACAACTATGTACAAAGAATCACTGTGATAGTTTGGATAAGTAAGACAGTTCCTGTCCCTGAAAGAGTACATAATCTACAACCCTCTCAGAAAATATTATTAAAAGTGAGATGTTTGCTTAAAAAATGCTTCACAATTTGCAGTGAGAAATTATTTTCAATCATTCAAGGAGAAAACTGCATATCCCTAAAGACATTTCCCTTCGGCTGGCTGTGGAACCTAGTAAAAATCATTCTCACGTTTCAGTTTCAAAAAGTACCTTAATTCATATGGAAAGGAATGACTAATTAAAAATCATCCTGGCATTTGAAAGCACTTAGGAATGAGATGTAACATTATAAGAAAAAACAAAAGCTTATTATTTCATTATAATCAGGTTAATTATGAAACTATTTGAAAATACTTTCACAATATTTCCTAAAGAACTTCTCGTGGCTTCCTATTCCAGTATGGATGAAATGACTTACATCAACCCTCAATCCTGAACGACCGCCAACCCCAATCCCTGTCCCAGTTCAATTTTTTTTGGGGGGGGAGGGTCTTTTTAGGGCCACACTTGACACATATGCAAGTTTCCAGGCTACGGGTCAAATTGGAGCTGTAGCCACTGGCCTATGCCGCGGCAATGCCAGATCCAAACCGTGTCTGCGACCTACACCGCAGCTGACGGCAATGCCAGATCCTTAACCCACTGAGCAAGGCCAGGATTCGAATGTGTGTCCTCATGGATGCTAGTCAGGTTTGTTTCTGCTGAGCCACAATGGGAATTCCCAAGTTCACTTTTTGATGCTGCCCGTTATTTAGATTCACCTTTCCTAAGCAGGCTGTGATCTTATACAAATCTCTCTCCAGTAAGAATTCACACAGTACCTGGGTTAGTCTTATCCCAAAGCCACACTATTTTTCTGACATCAACTCTCTGGTTCATGCTTCCCCTTGACTTTCTCTCGATGTCATTTTCCAGAAAGACCACTATCTAATATGACTTACAAATTCTGTTCAACTCTGCCTCTTCCACCAGACTCTGCCCCGTTTCTAGACAAAAGTGACTTCGCTTTCCTCCAATACTTATTAACTATAATGCTCTGTGGAGGAAAACATATTATTTTGCTTTTAACGTAGCATCTAATATTTAACACACAGATCTAGTCTACCAAGCAGCCGAAAGGCAGAAACCATCTTGTTTCTTTTCCTTTCCCTTGATTGCTGTTACAGTGCTACATAAAAAAGAAAAGTACTTAATTAGAAATGACATTTTCCTTATTAATAAGAAATGTTCTTTTTTTTTTAAATGAAAGTGTTTGATGACTCTTAAAGGTTAGATGAATATCTTCAGGCGATCCCAGGAGGCCCTCATGAAATCGCTTCCATACAAAGAAGGCACACTCAAGAGTGCTGAGAATCACTAATCATACCCTTCCATCCCTTGCCCTAATTAACCATGGCCATGTGGCTCTAGCTCTTCTGCTCACTGTTTTCCTCCGTCTATCTCCCATCACGGGGGTTACAGGGAAAAGGTGGAATCCTTCGAAGGCCCATCAGCCTCCAAGAGCTATCAGAGTTTCACTGAACTTAAACTCACTGCACGTAGTCATCAAGAAAGCTGACCTCTGTGGAAGCTACAGACGACCTACTGACAATGTGACAATTGTGGAAGACCATCGTCGATGCTTCCTCATGTTTAATCCACTCCACACAGAAGCCAAGGGAGACTTTAAGCTGACAGATGAGTGCAAATCTGATCTGGCCAGCTTCTTATAATGACTTATCATCACCCTTAAGACCCAATTCCAGATCCCTCTAGTGACTACAAAGCCAAGACTCTGGAAGAGTTTCCCAGCTCAAACTGAGGCCATCAACGCACCCCTCAGGTTTAGGCTTTTCTTCAATCCACGGAACTCTCCAAGGACCTTTCTCCCTCAGCCTTTTGCAAGTGCCTTGGCTTCTACCAGGAACAGTTTTTCTCCCTCTCTTCACCAATCTAACTCGCCAGTGCTGGCTACCAGGGGTTCTTAAAACACAGTATGATCAGACTTTGTAGATCATTATTAGTCTGATGGAAGGAAACCCGTATCTCAATGATTTTACTATTTTAATATACTTTTCTATTATCACGCATGAAATTGAGTATCTTTTGTACTCCCACTCCTCTGAACTGCATATTCACAGCTTTTGCCAATTGTTTTTCCTGTTTTTATTGATTCATTATATTGATATGAGGGACTTTTTGCGCTTTAAGTAACTAAAAGTTGCTAAAAAGTTAAAAGTAAAAAAAGTTTAAAAAACTAAAAAAAGTTAAAACTAAAAGTTAAAACTAAAGTACTTTGTTTACCTCAAGTAACTAAACTTTTGTTTTAGAAATAGTGTTCCCAGAATACTCTTTGTTTTTGACTTTTTGTGCTTTTTCCACTGCATATAGTTTCTATAGTTTTGGATTTTAAAAAATTAAGAAAAAAATAGTTTCTATAGTTTCGGATTTTAAAAAATTAAGAAAAAAATAGTTCCTGGATTCTGTACCATTCAAAAAAGGTTCCATGTCTGTGAAATTTTAATAAATAAAAGTTTTCCATGTTTAATTGCAAAAAGAAAGTACTTAATATAATTATCTATGTAAAAACATTTGTATATACACCAAAGTATACACTTTTGAACAAGTCCTATTTGGCCATTTACAAATATACCCTATTTGGCCAATTACATACTACAGTGGCCTTTTTCTTTCTTTTGGGCTGCACCCACGGATATGGAAATTCCCCGGCCATGGATCAAATCCAAGCCACAGCTGAGACCCACACCACAGCTGCAGCAACATCTGATCCTTAACCCAATGCACCAGACTGGGATTGAACCCATTCTGTTGCAGAGACAACATCAGATCCTCAACCCACTGTCCTATAGCAGGAACTTCTTTCCTTAAAAAAATGAAACAAAAAAGCCCCCAGCTACCTTGACCTGTTTCTGAGAGTAATTTTTATAAATATTACTGATTTATTTTAAGCTACAATCTAAACTGGAAAATTTAATCTGTTCTAATCTATAAAGTCTATGTTGTCTTTATCGTAGATGTAATTATAACAATATTAAAAATAGCTTCTTTCTTTTGAATGCCTACTAGGTGCTCTACATTGAACTAAGTTTTTAAAATATTGTCTTCGATTACCAAAAACAGAGCAAACAAAACACAGAGGTATCAAGCCCATTTTATAAATGTGATCAGAAACATTAGGTCACTGGGCCAATGTCACAACAGCTGGTAAATGGCAGAATTCAACCCCCGGCTGTTAGGCTCCACCGTCTTTTGTTTACTATTCCAGGTGGTTTCTGGAATAGGTTTCCTCCTTTCCTCCTTCCTTCTTTTTTCTTTATTTTGCTTTTTACGTCTGGAATAGGTTTCCCTCCTTCCTTCCTTCTTTCTTTTGCTTTTTAGGGCTGTACCCGCAGCATATGGAAGTTCCCAGGTTAGGGACTGAATTGGAGCTATAGTGGCTGGCCTACCCCATGGCCATAGCAATGCTAGATCTGAGCCAAGTCTGCAACCTACACCACAGCTCACGGCAATGCCAGATCCCTGACCCAATGAGTAAGGTCAGGGATCAAATCGGCATTCTCATGGATACTAGGTGGATTTTGTTTCTACTGTGCCACAACAGGAACTTCTGGAAAACGTTCTTTAGTTTTGTCCTCTTTTTGTGATTTATACTATTTTACTGTCCTTTACCAATTAATTTACATTAGATCATGTCTCTTAAAGCTTTTAGATAAAGTGCATGGGGTACCAACAAAAACATAAGGGCTTAGGCTTTGGAATATGAAGAATTATAACAGCATCTAATTCTAAAACCTAATTTTAACATCTGTTTAGCATCCAATTACATGCCAAGTTCCGTACCAGCCACTTTACATACATTATTTTATTCATCTAACAATGCTACTTCTCCTCCATTCCTCACTTCACAAACATGAAAAGTAAGGCTTAAGAGTGGTAACAGATTTCCTACAAGTAACATAGGAAGACAGACCTAGATTTCACATCTACAATTAAGATGGATGAGATGTAATGCTTAGGTAGTATCTAGTTTTAATGTTTGAGGCTTTTTATTATTTTGCACAGCTGCGAATTAGTGTTGCTGATACTATTAAAACATTATTATTTACCAAAGAATTACTTATAAGCAAAAGCTGCACAATCTTCAGCTGCAATAGCAATAAAATGTGCAGATGATAGAAGTATCAATCCCATTTTATAGTGGAGTTATCAAAGTATAAGCAGCAGTATTATTAAACCTCAGTGTGGTTGGGGAAAAAAGCCCACAGCTTGTCTTCCTCATCTGTTCCCGTTTTCTCATGAAAAGAAAAAAAAAAAGGCTCCTTTATAACAACACTGCCACTGTAAAGCACAACAGCATAATCTGGGGGATTTATACTTTAGTAAGAGAAGCATGGCTCATTCATACACATCTGAAAGTACAATAATTGGAGAATTGCACTGAATGGTTAATGAATCCATAAGAAACCAAAATAAGGCTGAGGACTCTAATTTATAATTTAATTATAATTTATAATGAAAAAAGTGGTAATAGCAGCAAATGGAAACAGCAATCAATCTAACACCTATAATAAAGCAGTTCTCAGATTTCAGGAATTCTAAACACTGTGTACATACGCAGGAGTTTTGAAATGTTTCCAAGTACTGTATGGCAATGAGACTTAGGAAAATACTGAAATAGAGCCCTTAGCTTTATGTGTATTAAACATTTTGAGAGGGACACAGACAAATTAAAGTACAGCTAGATCAACATAAACAAAACAAAACAACTTCTTTTGAGAGATGTCTCTATCAAGTGCCTATAGAGAACACAACACACGGCACCAATTCGGTATTTAATAAATAATTGTTGATTCAAATTGTCGAAGGGGAGATATGATGATTATCTTCAAAATGTTAAAATCATCAGGCAGACACAGGAATAAGTTAATTCTGTGATGCCTTTAAAGACAGAACTTCAATCATTAAGAAGAACCAATTGCAGGCAAAATTTGCTTCCAAATAAGAAGGAACTTTGTGATAATTAGACCAACCCAATAATAAGAGAGATGTTTAAAGCAGTAACAGGAGTTCCTGCAGTGGTTCGGTGGTAACAACCCAACTACTATCCCATGAGGATGCGGGTTTGATCTCTGGCCTTGCTCAATGGGTTAAGGATCCCGCACTGCTGTGAGCTATGGTGCAGGTCGTAGACTTAGCTCCGATCTTGTGTTGCTGTGGCTGTGGCAGAGGCCGGCAGCTGCAGCTTCGATTTGACCCCTAGCCTGGGGAACCTCCATATGCCAGAGATGAAGCCCTAAAAAAAAAAAAAAAAAAAGCAGTAGCAATTGTTTTGCAAATGTTCTATAAATAAGTAAAAGAGGATTTGGAAATGACAGACTATTTCATGCTGAGGCAATGATTACTAGCATATTCACCTGATACTGGCATGGATTTTGGAAAGCTGGCGAGGCTGGTCTCTGACGCACCTTGAAGCTCCCGGAGCCGGGTGAGGTACTGCTGCTGCCCTAGGGTGCCGTCTTCGCTGTCCAGCGGCCTTCTTTGAGCAAGCCCTTGCTTCTGAAATGTCAACTTCAACCCTCCTTCCTGTTAAACAAACACCATTATTAAGGAAGAAATGATTAACAACTTCATTGCAGTATATTGAGAAATTTTTTACTCAGAATAAGTGAGGTTAAAAATCCTGAAACATTAATAATCAAGTTCTCTTGTTCATAAATCAACTGGAAAAAAAACCATTTAATCAATTTCTATAATGAATCTTTTTTTTTTTTTTTGTCTTTTTGCCATTTCTTGGGCCGCTCCCGTGGCATATGGAGGTTCCCGGGCTGGGGGTCAAATCGGAGCTGTAGCCACCGGCCTACGCCAGAGCCACAGCAACGCGGGATCCGACCCGCATCTGTGACCTACACCCCAGCCCATGGCAGCGCTGGATCCGTAACCCACTGAGCAAGGCCAGTGACTGAACCTGCAACCTCATCGTTCCTAGTCGGATTCGTTAACCACTGCACCACGACAGGAACTCCTTTTTTTTTTTTTTTTTTTGTCTTCTATAATGAATCTTAACATTTCTCTCTTAAATGAAAAGTGTACTCTCTCTCTCCATATATATATATAATCCTCTACACCTCTGAGCAAAGCAAAGCTTTCACATGATTAGTACATCATAACCTTTTCAGCTTTTGACATATGTCTCTGTGTATATTATTCATATGATGTTTTACAGGATAGTACCCATTTTTTAGACACCAAGTAATCAATTTAGCTTCAAAAAATCATACTGAAAAATGAAATGTTACTGACATCTAGGCATGCTAAATGTTTAAAACAGAAAGTGCACTGACATACCATTTGAATACTATATAAAAGAACCAAACAATATGAAATTGTCAGGCTGCTTAAGAAAGCATCTTGATCAGCAGAAGGACTACTGTCAGAAGTATAGGTAGAGAAGCATTATTTAATGGTGATCCCTTTAGTAGAACATTCAAGTTTAATGACCTGGATATCAAAAAGAAAACCATCCAAACACCAGAAAACAAGGATGTGAAGGAAGTAAGAGTCAGAGCAGGCAGCCATGTGCAGGAAAAGCATGCTGCACACCGCAATCGCAATCAGGTCCTAGGGCAATAAAAATAAACATACGTCTTTGATTTTCACTGTAAACTCCTTTTCTCGTACATGCTTCTTCACCTTTGACATCTGTGTTGACTGATCGTGTTCTTCTTTAACCCCGGCACCTGGAGGGGTGGGCACGCTGGGCTCGCTGTACTCTGTGGCTGTGCCAGAGCTGTCCAGCAGCTTTGTGGTATAGAAAGAAGCCACTGTGTTGGCATCGTAACTTCTTCTAGCTGAAGGCCACTTCCCTTTCAGAACTGTTTGACAAATACTGTCCAACCGGTTGATCATCACACGATCCTGGAAAAGCATGAACATCAAAGAGTAAGTTTAACACCTGAGTCAGAACATTGGGGATCACAGCCTTGATGGATTTTAACCCCGGTACCACATATGCGTATTCCATATGCATATGCATCCTCACATACTTATTACAATTCTGTGCAAACTCCCATTTCACCAATATATATATACCAAAAATATTATATTTTTCTGTTCTTTTGTTTTTGTAATTACAAGGATTAATATAGGTTCTTTGTAAAAAATTCAAACAACTCAGAAGTATACAAAGAGTAGAGAGAGAGTTCTCTTTGCCATTTCCCAACCTTACTTCCAGAGATAAGTACTTTTTTACTAATCTGGTCACGTCCTGGAAGAACTGTCTTAAGCCAATCTGAACTTCTACCACTAAATGTACATGTACTTAAACTTTTTTTCTAGGTCACAATTGGCTCAGTAAATTTCTTCAAGGCGACTCATTTAACACTTTACCCCCCCCCACACCATCAGCATATGGAAGTTTCCGGGCCAGGGATAGAATCTAAGCCTCTGTGCAACCTATGCCAAAGCTGTGGCAATGTTGGATCCTTAACCCACTGTGCCGGGCCGGGAATTGAAGCCACAGCTCTGCAGCAGAGACTTGAGATGTTGCAGAGACATCACTGGATCCTTAATCCACTGTGCAACAGTGGGAGCTCCTAGTAGACCCACTTAAAAACACTGATTTCATAAAGAAACTCTTAAATATTAACTTGTATATTTACATAAGCATTCATTATCTTCTAAATAGTCCAAGGTTATGCTGAGAAACAAATGCATTTAAGTAGACATAATTTACTTGGTAGTACTATTAGATACTTTCACTGATAACATCAACATGTCATCCTAAGAGTTCCCATTGTGGCTCAGTGGTAACGGACTTGACTAGTATCTGATGACGCAGGTTTGATCTCCGGCCTCGCTCAGTGGGTTAAGGATCTGGCGTTACTGTGGCTGTGACATAGGGTGGCAGCTGCAGCTCCAATATGACCGCTAGCCTGGGAGCTTCATACACAGAGGATGTAGCCATACCCCCTCCCAAAAAAAAGAAAAGTCATCCTATATTTAACAGTGACCTTTTTTCTCCCACATGATAAGAATATATAATCATTAAAGAAATACAGAACATTCCAAAAATGACCTATTCCAGTAAGAAATCACTTATTTACCTTTGGCCAATATGAAGCTGCCAGCATGTAGCCACCTTGCAGGATGTAGGCAGACTCAGGAGTCCCATTGTTCATCTGGAAACTATCCTGGGTCTCATCCTGGGTAGTGCTCAGTGATGCAACGCTTTCCTCATCATAAGCTTTCATGTGAGAGGTGCCTTCTGCTAAGAACAATTATAACCAGATACAGCTTTTAAAAAGATTGCATAACACAATTTTACATATACTTTTCAAATTTTTTTTCCAACTCTTATATAATCATTCAAATATATTTGAAAATGAAAACTTGAAAGTTAAAAAAAAAATTCACCTAGAATAGTCATTATTTTTAAAACTAAAAGCAAAATAAGTGGCATTAAGGAGTTTAAAGGAAAAGGGTTAACAAAACATCCCTTTTTACATGAAAACTTGACTCTGGACCAGGAGGACACAGACACCTGATGGGCATGCTATAATTCCCGAAGGAGGGGACTCCCATAATCGGGCATGTCCCCTGTGGTAACCCTGAAAGTGATGCCTATGGAGTTGTTACAAGAGAGTCTAGCTCCTGTGGTTATCAGAATGGCTCCTATGTCTACTTGATGTTGATTCGCTTCCTTGCACTTGAACTGTCAGACTGCCATAAGAACACCTGCAGAACAAGCTGAAGTTCCTATCTCAGACCTTTGAGTAGGAACAAGAAGGGCCTGTGATGCTCTTACAAGTCTAAGGGGTAGCTGCTACAGAATACTATCTTTATTTGTTCACAGATCACCTTGTTTCAGGAAAAATATAATACTAAATTTAAGGCCATCACAAAATCTTCTAATCCTGTTTGACTAACTCATTTTGCAATGTGACTACCAAACGCAGAGTGTGAGCCAGTAATCTAGCTGCCTTTTCAATGAACATTCTCTAAGAAAATCTGTAGACATAAAATCTAAACTAACAATTTTAAACATGCTTAAGTGATCTGAATCAATTCTTTTAATTTTCACTTGAAATTCTGTCTTAATATAAAAGCACTTGGTGCATATACCTCGCTTTTGGACTTCCTCCTCTTCACTGTCGCTTTCTTCTGATGAAGACGAAGAGGAGGACGAGGAAGAGGAGGACGAGGATGAGGATGAAGATGACGCTGAAGAACAAGAGGAGGAGGACGAAGAACTGGAGCCTGATCTCGAGTGGGAACAAGAAGAGGAGGAAGACGAGGAAGAAGATGATCTGGAAGAACAGGATGACCTCTCAGAATCAGAGTCAGAATCAGAACTAGACTCTGATCCTCTTTTGTGGACTCTCCGCTTCTTAGAAGCTGGGTTTGGAGTTAGAGGCTCTGTTCTGGCTGCAACCATGCGTCTGTCTGTTTCACCTTTTCCACCAGATTTCTGGTCTCCAGTAGCCTGCGGTAAAACACCATTCTTTGGACTTACGGGCTCAGACTTTATTAGTGTCCTGGTTTCCTCAGAAGACATAGATTCTTCTTCAGAAGACTGAGGCTCCTCTTTCAGGTTTTCACTTTTAACTTTCACATCCTCTAGAATAATACCTTTAGGATCTAGGAGCCTAGGCAGAGAGGTAAGAGGAGAAGCAGAAAGTGCTACTTGATATTGCTGTAAAAGGGGGGTAGAAGTCCTTGAATGAGCCATCTTACTTTGACTGTAGTTCCTCTGAGCTGCCATAAATGAGAGTTCAGGATCACGGAGAATGTGATAGTCTGTTCGGCTCACCCCATGTTTAGCAGCTCCAATGAGCAAGTCCCTATCATGAGGGCCACATTCCCACCAGACTGGTAAGTCTGGATTTGGATGACAAAGCTTCAAGCGTTCAAACAACTGCGGATGTCGGAGAGCCTGTTCCCTTACTTTCCTTAGAAGCTCAATGCGGTACAGAGTCCTAGAAGCACGCTCTTCTGTGATTGGCTGGATAAAAATACTTGGATCCACCAATTCTACAGCGAAATAAGAACAGACATAATTCCCTCAAAAACATTTCATTATAGATTTAAAATAAAACAAAGCAAATTCTAAAATGTACTTCTACTCAGTATCATTATATAGTTACAGAATTTCTTTCCTTTTTTCTTTTCAGAGCCACATCTGTGGCATAAGGAAGTTCCCAGGCTAGGGGTCGAATTGGAGCTGCAGCTGCCGACCTAAGGCACAGCCACAGAAACACAAGATCTGAGCTGCATCTGTAACCTACACCACAGCTTGTGGCAATGCCGGATCCTTAACCCACTAAGTGAGGCCAGGGATCGAACATGCTTTCTCATGGATACTAGTTGGGTTTGTTACAGCTGAGCCACAACAGGAACTCCCAGAATTTCTTTTTAACATTTTTAAATGAGGAGAAATAAGTTTTAGAAATAAGTACTAAAAATCATGTAACATTAAATATACAATGTTGGATCTACAGAAGGTTAAGTAAAAGATTAAATTCTGTAAGTACAGTAATATAACTACGAAGTTGCTTTTAAGAAATTCCCTTATGAGCTATGTCATACTATTCTATGTTTTAATCAAAGAGAAAAACAATCAAACTCACTCATAAGTACAAACTAAAACTATTAAATAACACCCTATAAGCCAACCTAAGTCCACATATCCTTAACTCATATCCTTAACTCATTGCAGTGAATTCACAGGGACATCAAAGGCTTTCTTAAAATTTGAGAGAAACCCAGGAACAACTGTCACACACTCTAAGAGGCAGTTCAGTTCCAACATCAGACCATACTCTATTCTTTTAGAGGTAGTCGTATCTTTGTGAGCAGAGATACCTACAGTTGGAAAGTACTCAAAAAAAGACAGAGACTTGTTGACATAATGTAGAGACCACTGAAGGAGTTCCTAATGGCTAAATCTGGAATAATATGAACATCAAAATGAATACTGATAGTACTGGATAATAACCTACAGGAAAAAAAAATACCCATAAAAAAAAAATACTAAGATGAATAAATAAATAAGTAGACTAGGGAGAAGGAACAGCTCTTTCTTGCAGGAGAATTCCAGGGTAAAAATTGTGGCAGATAGGAGTTCCCGTCGTGGTGCAGTGGTTAACGAATCTGACTAGGAACCATGAGGTTGAGGGTTCGATCCCTGGCCTCGCTCAGTGGGTTAAAGATCCAGCGTTGCCGTGAGCTGTGGTGTAGGTCGCAGACGCGGCTCGGATCCTGCGTTGTTGTGGCTCTGGTGTAGGCTGGCAGCTATAGCTCCGATTTGACCCCTAGCCTGGGAACCTCCATATGCCGCAGGAGCGGCCCAAGAAATGGCAAAAAGACAAAAAAAAAAAAAAAAAAAAAATTGTGGCAGATAAGATCTACTGATGGTTACTGAAATCACTGGGTAAAAGTCAGAGAAGAAACAGGATTTGTGTAGTCTCAAAGTATCGTCTCAAGATATCTGTTAACTACAGGGGAAAAGATAACAATTTTACACTGGAGAAATGCAGCATAAACTACTGAAACCAAACAATCACCGAACAATCAAAGGGCCACATCACCAGTAATACGACATACTGACATCATGAACCCCGCGATACTATGTTTCTGAGAAGGACACATCATTTCTGAAGTACTCTTGCCAAAAAGGCATAACCTCAATCTAATCATGTGAAAACACAAGACAAATTCAAATTAAGGAGTTAATGGCAAAACTGACCAAAGGCATTGAAGTCATTAAAGATACCTCCCCCCACTCCCTGGAGGAACTGTTACAGACTGCAGAAGGCTAAAAAGAAATAATAATCAAATACAATGTGGGGGGGGCCTGGAACGACAAAGGACATCAATGGGAAACCTGGTAAGATTTGAATAGCTATTCAGTTTAGTTAGTGGTGTTGTACTAATGGTAATTTCCTGAGCTGATAATTATACTATAATTAGTCATATAAGATTTTAACATTAGGGGAGGAAGAGTGAGGGATGGATTGAAACTCCCTGCATGGGCTTCAAAAATAATGAAATTCAACCCAGGACAGTTCCTTAGCTGAGCATTAGCAGCTCTGATTAGTTGTTTCTGCTTTGTTTTGTTTGGGTGTTTCTCTCCCCCCCCACCCACCCGGCCACTAAAACACTTTAAAATGTCTTTTGAGTGGAAGCCTCATTCCTTGCAAAAATATTTGTAAAAATAGGTCCTCTAGGGAGTTCTCTGGTGGCCTGGTGGTTAAAGATCTGATGTTGTCACTGTTGTGGCTCAGATTTGATCCCTGGCCAGGGAATTTCCACATGCTGGGGGCATGGCCAAAAAAACAATAAATAACTAAAGAAGCCCTGTAGCACAGTTCCTATAAGATGGACTAAAAACATAAGTTAGTTCTGCTTACCGAAAGCTATCCTTTATCTTCCACCTCCCACAACCATAAGTCTAATTCTATTTTTTTTTTTCTTTTTTGTTTTTCAGGGTTGCACCTTCAGCCTATGGAAACTCCCAGGCTAGGGATCCAATTGGAGCTACAGCTGCCAGCCTATGCCACAGCTACGCTGGATCCAAGCCGTGTCTGCAACCTACACCACAGCTCACTGCAACACTGGATCCTTAACCCACTGGGCAAGGCCAGGGATCAAACCCACAACCTCATGGTCCCTAGTCAGATTCGTTTACATTGCGCCATGACGGGAACTCCATAAGTCTAATTCTAAATAAAAACATACTACTTTCTCAAAATTCAATGTGAACCTTTCTTCTCTTAAGATCATATTTCAACAGTAGAATTAAAAACTAGGGGATCTTTAAGCAGAGTTTATTTACAATTCAGAAAAATGGTGATATACTGAATAAATATTGAAATAGAGTTAGACATTTCTAAATTTCACTAATTTTGCTTCTTTGACTGAAACAAGGAAAACAAAGAAATTTTATACATACCTTCTTTGGAAGGAAGACGACAAACCCTCCGACACATAGACATGAATGCATACAAATATTTCTCCAAACTATCATCAGTTTTCTTATGTAGCCTAGCCATAGCTCTAAATTTTGTCCAATCAAATTGGCCTCTGTCAGGATCAAATACCACTCCAAATGTAGATACAACTCTATAAAAGTCAGCTTCTTCTCTTCTCGTCCATCTATTTTGAATCAGATTAAAGAAAAAGCCACATTTGTCACAGAAATAAATATTTATTAATGCTGAATATAATGACTGTAAAATTTTAAAACTTTTCAAGTACTTAACACTTGAAAGGCATCACAGAGTAAGTGGTATTTAAAATGGAACAAGGTTAAGATAAGGGAGGGAACTAGAAACACAGCAGAGAATATGCAAAGTAGGAAGTAACCTACATTTTAGGAGGATGATGACTATTCCAGATTGAAAAGGAGGTGGTTCATAATGGGGGCAGATTATAAAACGCTCTAAACGTCTGGCTACACATAGTCTCTATTCAGGAGTTCCCGTTGTGGCTCAGTGGTAACAAACCCAACTAGGATCCATGAAGATGGGGGTTTGATCCCCGGCCTTGCTCAGTGGGTTAAGGATCTGGGATTGCTTTGAGCTGTGATGTAGGTCGCAGATGTGGCTCGGATCCCACGTTGCTGTGGCTGTGGTGTAGGCCAGCAGCTACAGCTCTGATTTGACCCCTAGCCTGGGAACTTCCATATGTCATGGCTACGGCCCCTAAAAGCATTAAAAAAAAAAAAAAAAAGTCTCTATTCAGTTGAAAGCTTCTGTTGATACTTTAAGAGGGTAATCTCACACACCATAGCTAAAACACTATTTTTAGAATCTTTCCCCTGGTTAAAATATAAGCCTATGAAAAAGAACTTTGAAAAACATTAACAGGCCATTTTTATTAAAACATTAAGAAGATTAATGATGATGCAAAAATAGGGAAACTGATCAAGTGATATGAACTTTGTACCAGGGTGATAAAGGTAGAAATGGAAAAAAAAAGGATAAATTCCAAGATTACATAGGACCGGGGGAAAAAAAAAAAAGACACCTACTTCCAAAGAATTTACAGCTTAGGTAAGATATGGAAAAGAAAAGATGAATGTCAGTATCATATCTTTTATTATTTTGAAAATGAGTAGTTTTATTTAGATAAGTGCAGAGAACAGAAAGAATATTGAGCAACTCCGGTTGAGAAAAAAATCTAATTGAGGGGATAGGACAGGTGTTGAACTCCAGAGGAGTGGTAGGGCTAAGTGTGGACTAAAGAGCAGAAAGAAGCGTGAGAGGAACAACTTAAGTAAGGCACCGAGTCAAGACCAAGTGGGACATTCAGGCTGAGGGAACAGTAGTGAGTAAAACTAGAAACATGTGCTGAAGCCTAAACTAAAGAGACTCGAATTGAAGCTCAAGAAGTTAGACTCTATACCCTTCTATGAAATGAGGAGGCATTGCCTATCATGATCAGACTAGTATTTTAGGAGGATTATCCAGATCTGCCAGACTGAGAGAAAATGTACGTGGTAGATAAAAGATGGCCACTAATTCTTGACGTCTTCTCTTTGAAAGATTCCCTGTGATTTTTTTTTTTTTTAAACAGTAGGTGGCAGAAATGACACTTTGTAACTGCTGAGGCTGAGCCTTAAGAAATCTGCAGCTTCTACCTTTGCCACTTGGAATGCTCCCAAGATCCCAGCAGGCAGTCAGCAACAACTGCCAGCCATGTGAGTGAGGCCACTCTGAACCTTCCCGCCATCCCTGCACTGCAGCCAAGACCATGGGAAGCAAAAGAACCTAGTCAACCCAAGGAATTGTGACAAACCAAAAACTGATGATTTATGTTATTGTTTTGGGGTGGGTTGTTATGCAACACTACTGAAAGTATATTTAGTAATATTTGAAGATTTCATTTAGGATAGCTAAAATCTTCAGTGTCAGGCTAACTGACAATGAATTGCTGCAAATGAAATAAAAGCACAATTTATCTTTTAGAAAATAGCCAAAGACCTAGGTTTGACGGGAAGCCAGGAGTTCCCATTGTGGTGCAGTGGAAACGAACCTGACTAGTATACATGAGGATGTGGGTTTGATCCCTGCTCTTGCTCAGTGGGTCAGGGATCTGGCATTGCCGTGAGCTGTGGTGTAGGTCACAAACATGACTCGGATCCTGAGTTGCTGTGGCTGTGGGGCAGGCTGGCTGCTGTAGCTCTGATTTGACTCCTAGCCTGGGAACGTCCATATGCTGCAGGTGCAGCCCTAAAAAGCAAAAAATAAAAATAAAGTTAGAAGAGAAAATAAATCTAAACAAAACAAAAACAGGGAAGCTAGGTTATTGCTAAACGTTCTTATTTTGGGGGAAGTTCCCAGGTCTAGGGATTGAACCCACACCAGAGCAGCAGCCCAAGCTGTTGCAGTGACAATAGCGGATTCTTACCCCTCTGTGCCACAAGAGAGCCCCTAAACTTTATTTTTTCCATGTATTTTATCCTTTCTAAGAAGTTAAGTTTCTAAGAAGCTTCTGGGATCAGAGAAGTTGGCCAGTCTTCCTAACAAGGGTCTCTTGCAGGAAGTTCCACTACTATTTGTTCACCTTTAACATCACTAGTTTTAAGCGTTCGTCCTCTGTAGAAAGTACAGATGAACGGCCCTTCCACATACCTTCTTATATCTCATTAATGTCATAATGTAAAATAAGATAGAATGGAATCTCTTTCATATAATTCGGATGTATGTTTCACTAATAATTTAATTCCTGAGTTTGTAGCTTCATTTCCCCCCAGACTTTGCTGTTTATAAACGTGCCAAAAGAATGGTTAAATATAAAAAAAACTAGTAACTATGAAATGCAGTAATCTGTATTAGTTTAACCATATTTACGCGAGTATATATTAATGTATAAGCATTTTGCTTTGACCGATTCTGTATGTTTTTCACAGAGGAAGATAATCATACTATAACAGACCTCAGAATGAACACTATTTAGATACTATATATTAAAAATTTAGTGCTATTGTCTTACCTCTGCTGTCTTTCTATTTTGGCTGCCATTTTAGGATTAAGAGTGGCTTCTTCATAAAGAGGCTGCATTACACTGGCAGGCACTGAGAAAGTAGGTTGTATCTGCTGGATTTGTCTATTTTTGTTAGTACGCTGATACGCAGTGATGAGACGCCTCAAACGTGTGGTTAAAGCTGACTGAGTAGGCCAATAAATTTTATCACCCTCCATCAGTTGACCATCTACATTTAAAGAAACTCATGTCAATGAAAAAAACCAACCAAACTAAAATCAAAACCAAAAAACTGAAGATACTGTCACGAAGCTCACAAAAATCAGTAAAATCTCTCTACTTAAAATTTTTTTCTTTCAATCTGATTATGTGAAAACCAAAAACAAATCTTTTATCATAAAAAAGTTTTAACTATAGCTCTAAAAACATTATATCACACTTTAAGAACAAGCTCAAAGTAGGTCACAGTGGAATGAAGAACCACAATGCAGTATATTTAAAAAGAACTTCACTTGCACAGAAAACACGACTCTTGCATTTCCAGGTCTAATACATCTTACTGGCAGGCAAATACTCAGTGCCTTGAATAACGTAAATTCTTCTAATTGAAGCCTTCTGTATTAAATTTATCCCAATTTAATTAGAATGAAGAAAAGTCATTAGGGAGGAACATATATTTAAAAAAAATTCAGTATGACAATGCTGTAACTTTTAAGCTTTCACTCACCTAATAAAGTGCAAGATCTATTTCCAGGGTGTAATAGTAATAATCACATATATCAAAATCAAGTGGTAATCAATGCTAAGAAAAGCTACTCCTTTATTCCTAGTTGAACTACAGGAAGGTGAGTCACGCTAGGTGTCAGCTGGGAGTGAATATTCTCTAGGAAGAGTATGTTTCTATCCTGATATCAGATGGAAGCAGAAGTAAGACCCTGTACAAAAAAGCTTCATTAGAAACCAAGGGATAAAAGAATGGTTTCCAATGTGCATATGAACAAATAGGAGGTCAAAAGGAGTATTAAATTAATACTAATGATGTGTTTAATGGTGAAATCTCATATACTGTTGTAATAATCAAGCCACAAAATCATCAAAGCTTGTTCTACAAAAAATCAGTGAGTCATTGAATAAATTTTTACAACTAAGAATATTTTTATATTTCCAATAAACTAGTATCTTCTATAATGATTGCAAATGTCTTCAATAAATTTCACGTTCATTTGAAACATTATAGAAATATATTTATTGATCTCATGCTATCTTGCAAATGTAATTTACAATAATACTAAATAAAGAAAGAAATGCTATTTACCTCCATCTGCTATAACAAGATCTCCTGGTGAGGAAACATCATCCTTTTAAAAGAAGAAAGAAATTTGTCACAGGATAATTGGGTCAAGAATCGATCTTCTTTACAATAGAGTACCTTCTTTTCCAAAACGATTCTAAAAATTTTAATTTATTTAAACTAAAACAAAACAAAACCAAAAACAGTGTTCACCCATTTCTCCCACTTCCTCAACTCCTGCCTCTGGCAACCACAGTCTGTTCTCTTATCTGTCGACTTAGTTAAAAGATTTTTTTGTTTGTTTTTTAGATTCCACATACGTGAGAGAGAGAAAGAGGGCAATATCACAAAGCATTTCCTTTTCTCTGTCTTATTTCACTAAGCATAATCTTCTCACAAGGCCTATCCATGTTGTTGCAAATGCTAAGATTTCATTCTTTTTAAAGGCTGAATGACATTCCATTGTATGGGATACACACACACACACACACACACACACACGAATATATAATATGTGTGTGTGAGTGTATCACAATCTCTTTAACCATTTACCATGAATGGACACTTAGGTTGTTTCCACATCTTGACTATTGTAAATAATGCTTCAAACAACATGTGAGGGGGGTACATATATCTTTTCACTCAATCTTAGCCAAAAGGCCGAGAAGCGATGCATATATCTTTTCGAATTATCATTTTCTTTGGATAAATACCCATAAATGTGAATATTGGATCATTTGGCAGTTCTCTAATTTTTTGAGGAACCTCCATACTATTTTCCATAGGGGCTGCACCAATTTACATGCTCATCAACAATGCACAAGGGTTCACTTTTCTCCACATCCTAACCAATACATGTTAATTCTAGTCTTTTCGATAACAGCCATTGGAACAGATGTGAGGTGATATTTCACTGCATTTTGATTGAAATTTTCCTGATGACTAATAATGTAGAAAATCTTTTCATGTACCTGTTGGCCATCTACATGTCTTCTCTTAAGAAGTGTCTCTATTCTCATCTTCTGCCCATATTTTAATCAGATATTTTTTTTGCTATTGAGCTGTATGAATTCTTTATGCATTTTGGTATTAGTTCTTTATCAGATACATGATCTGCAAATATTTTTTTCCTGTTCAGCAGGTTGTCTTTTTATTCTGTTGATGGTTTCCTTCGGCATGCAGAAGCTTTTCAGTGTGATGAAGTCCCACTTGTTTATTTTCGCTTTTGCTGCTTTTGCTTTTGGCGTCAGATTCAAAACATCATTGCCAACACATGTCAAGGAGCTTACCACCTATATTTTTTCTAGGAGTTCTGTGGTTTCAGGCCTTATGTTCAAGTCTTTAAACCATTTGAGTTGATTTTTGTGTATGCTATAAGATAGAGGTCTGGTTCCATTCTTTTGCATGTGGCTGTTCAATTTTCCCAACACCATTTATTAAAGAGACTCCTTCCTCACGGTATCTTCTTGGCTCCTTTGTAGTACCTGACCAAATGTGTGTGGGTTTAATTCCAGGCTCTCTATTCTGTTCCCTTGATCTAGGTATCTGTTCTTATACCAATACCATACTATAGGTATTACTGTTTTAATTACTATAGATGTGCAATATAGTTTGAAATAGGGAGTGTAAGGCCTCCACCTTTGTTCTCTTTTAAGATTACTTTGGTCTTTTATGGTTCCATACACATTTTAGGATTTGGAGGTTTTATTTCTGTGCAAAGTTCCATTGGAATTTTGAGAGACTGCACTGAATCTGTAGAATGCTATTGGTAGTATGGTCATTTTAACAATATTAATTTTTCCAATCGATGTGCATGGAATATTTTCCCATTTATTTGCGGCTTTTTTCATTAATGTCTTAGAGTTTTTAATATACAGGGTTTCACTTCTTTGGTTACGTTTATTTCTAGGTATTTTATTCTTTTTTAATGTAATTATAAGTGAAACTGTTTTCTTAATAGCTCTTAAATGTATAATTATTAATTTGGTAAAAATAAAAATTTTAGCTTTTTATCAATTCTTACCCTTTCACACTTGTTTACTGCCACTGACATTTCAGACCAGTCATTATTTACTAAAATTATTTCCTTTTCTATGATTAGTTTTAGGTCACTTTTTCACCATCCTTCCCCTAACTGTAAATACGCCTCAGGTTTTATTTACAACTTGTTTTTTGTTTGTTTACATATACAAACTCAGGTTATTTACTTCGTTCTCATATTTGGTTATTAGACAACCTGCAAATCTTTTCTTTTTCTACCTTGAACAGTTTGCTTGCACTGTATGTGTAGTTTTTATCAGTCAACAGAGCACCTTCAATTAGGTATCCCAACATTACTGTAAATGACACAGTCATAACTTTGGTGATTTTATTATAATGACTACTAGTTTCTACTGTTTTAGAAAAGCCCAGAGTTAGAATTATCATTATTCTTTTGTAGGTTTATCTTTTTTCACAGACTGTTTTCAAAAATCTTCTCTTAGTTTGGTGTATCTGTACATGCACCAGGATATTTCCTGGAGTAGATTTAGCTCCCTTTATCCTGCCAAGATTTACTTTACTTCTTAAATCTGAGGATTCATGTATTTCATCAAGTCCAGGAACATTCAGCTGGTAACTTCTAAAATAGGGCTCCTCCTGGAATTCCTGCTGTGGTGCAGGAGAAACGAATCCGAATGGCATCCATAAGGATGCGGGCTCAATCCCTGGCCTTGCTCAGTGGGTCGGCGATTTGGTGTTGCTGTGAGCTGTGGTATAGGTCACAGACAGACCTCAGATCTTTTGTGGCTGTGGTGTACGCTGGAAGCTGTAGCTTTGATTTGACCCCTGGCCTGGGAATTTCCATATGCTGCAAGTGTGGCACACACAAAAAAGGGGGGGGGGGCTCCTTCCTTAGGCTCTCTAGTCTTTCCTTCTGGAACACCTATTAGATATATGGCAAACATTATCATGCTATACTCTTTGTAGTAAAAAAAAATTTTTTTTAAATGTATTCTGTTATATTGGATTTTGAGTTGTTGCCTCTCAGTTCTTTTTTTTTTTTTTTTTTTTTTTTTTTTGTCTTTTTGTCTTTTTGGTTTTTTAGGGCTGCACCCACAGCATATGGAAGTTCCCAAGCTAGGGGTCCAACCAGAGCTGTAACTGCCAGCCTGTGCCACAGCCACAGCAACTCGGGATCAGAGCCGTGCCTGTGACCTATACCACAGCTCAGGGCAATGCAAGATCCTTATTAACCCACTGAGCGAGGCCAAGGATCAAACCTGAGTCCTCATGGATGCTAGTTGGGTTTGCTAACTGCTGAACCACAATGGGAACTCCAATGCCTCTCAGTTCTAAATTTATGGCCTCTCATACCTTTTGCCAACTCTAAGAAAACAGCAGATCTAGACTCTTATTTTCCTTAGCCAGTGTGATGTTAAGCTTTGTGAGCAGTGGAAGCCAGAGAAGGGGTTTTATTTCCAGGTGTCTGTGAACTCACCCACTGCTCATCTCCTATGGCACATGCCTCAATGTCTAACTCCTGCAGTTCAGGCAGTTTCATTAGCACCTCTCGGCTTGCAGCTTCCCCTGAGCAACACCCCCTGCCCCTATCCCGGGGGAGGGGGCGGGTTGTGGTGGAATGCATCTAGTGTGACACTGCCCAGGAAAAACCTCCTTAGCAACCCTAGAAGTTGCTCAAGTGTGGCAGTGTAGCAACTTTTCTACAAACCCTCCCCAAAAGGTCAGGATTTTAGCCCTGGTAAGGACAGGACCCTTCTTTGGGTGCCACATTTCAGCTTTAGGAGTAGTGGCTATTCTTATATTCTTTAGAGTTCTCTTTACTTCTTTCTAATCAACAATTTCATTATTTTAAAACCCTATTACAGTCAATAATTTTTTACATTAAATTTTCCCTGTTCAAATTTCTATGTGGTTTCTCTCCCCTGATTGGCTGAAACTGATTCATCAGGCTACATCATGCATAATTTCCTCTATTTTATAAATAATTTTTCTCATTAACTGTCTAATCTGCTACTCCAAAATAATGTTTAACTTATTTGTTGAGTTTTAAATTTCACTGACAATATTTTTCACTTCTAAAGTTACATATAATTCTTTTTCATATGCTCCTAGTCTTTTAAAACTCTATCTGGTGTTTCTCTTGTTCCTGCTTCTTTAATGTCTTTAATCTTTAAAAATACATTTATTTTCTATTTCAACAGATCTATTATCAGAAGTTCCTAGAGATCTAATCTTGTTCTTTGTTGTATTTGCTAACATTCACTCATGGTAAACTGTTCCTCATAAATTAAAAATGTTTTGGATTTTGACCTCATTTTATGGAAGGCTTTATCTTCAGGACTCAAGTGTAATCTGGAAGGAAGTTATTTCTTCTAACAGTTCTTTTGCTTTGTTTGTTTTTACCAGGTACCTCAAGGTTATTACCAGCTTGGGACCTCTTCTTATTGAGGATTCCTGGACCATGCAGATTCAGTAAAAGAAATCAAACTATAAACTCAAGAGAAGGCAGGCCTACAACTACGAATCCTCAAGGGAAACATTTTTCTCCCTACCCATGCTGAGATAAATTTCCTTGTTGTTTCTCTACGCATTTTGGCAGAAAGTACTACCTTTTAAGGGTTCTGACTTACTGGATTTCATTCTCAGTGCCACACACTGGCCTAAGCCTCATCTTTCTTCCTCATAAGGCATAAATATCCAGGTCCCTTGGCAACCAAGACCAGCAAACCCTCCCTGACAGTCACAGCAGGGTCTAGTCTTTACCATTCTCTCACAGTTAACTATAGAAATGCCTCACCTCTTCTTTTTGACCTATAAATAGAACATTTAGAACTATGCTTTAGCAGCTCGGAATTCTTCTAGGCTCCGTTTTCTATTTCAAACTGCTTTATGGAGGTGGTTTCTATCTGTTCCCATGTACTTTTAGCATCCAGCTCTCACTCTGCTTTGGGATTTTGTCCCTGACCACTGTTGCCTTGGTTCCTAGTGGTGTAGCATGGTGGCAACCCCCATTTCATGCAGATGTCCAAACTAGCCTCCAGCTTGTCGAGAAGGTGAGATCAAGCAAATGCTGTCATGTCGGTCAACCCAAGTTGGCCACTAATTTAGCTCATTTGAGGAATTATCCATAATGAAAACATATAAAGGAAAGACATATACCCCCATTCCAAAAAGCAAACAAAAGGAAACATGGGTAACTAGACTCGAGGGTTTAAAACTATGATCCAAAGCATACCTCTATGTCATCTTTAAAGATCGCTGGGGCAGGTCTGTATTCTGGATCTTCCACATCCCTGTTAAATACCAATAAACGCTATGATTATTGTACTGATCTTAAAATTCCTCTTGGCAGGACAAACAGATAGAGTATTGTTGGAAGGACTTTTTAGTGTATTTTAAAGGGAGGTCAGACTTAAGTCTCTGTTCTTTAGCCAAAGGAGCCCAAACCTATGGGCATGAAGGCTATTACATTGCAAGTCAGAGAAAACTAGTTCTAACTTACTCTTACTCCTAAGTTCACTCATAATATGGTACTATTAACCTCAACGTGAACTCTTACTTTTCTCTTTTGGTAAGCAAAGAAAGATATTCATAAAAGCCTTATAATAGGTATAATGAACATTATATTTCTCTTCAACCATAATATGCTTAGCTTTCTTTCTTCTTCCCTTTTATGCCCCTAAAATTTTATGGTCTTAACTGCCATGACCATTAAAAATGTAAAAATGGGGAGTTTCTTTGTGTCTCAGTGGGTTAAGAATTCAGTGTTGTCAATGCAGTAGCTCTGGTTACTACAGTAGTGTGGGTTCGATCTTTGGCTCAGGAACTTCCAGATGCCGTGGGTCTGGACAAAATATACATATATAATAATGTGAATAACATCAAAAAGAATGGGTGTGTGGAAAACCCAGTCTCTCCCTTTATCACACTCTGTTGGACAAATGAATTAGAGTGTCATTGGCTCTTTTGGATTGTAAACTCCAATTCTTTTGCTACTACATTATTGAAAGAAAAACATACTGACATAGGATATGTTGATGTTGATAGAGATATAGCAAGAATTCATGACTCTGAAATGCACGTACCCATCCATATAATCATTAGCTCTCTGTTCTGCAGCAACTGCTTTCTCATCAGGTTTCCCCACTCTTTCCAAGAAGCACAATGCTGGGTCTGCTCGGATAGTGTTATATTTTTCATAACCTGAAGGGATCACCAATTATGAAAGTCAAAAGGATAGAAAGAATTAAAATGTACAAATATAAGCAGTCCTCGTATTTGTGATGGATGATATTCCTAGACTAAAGGGACCATGTATTAAAGTGACATAGGTTACACACCTGTTTTCCAGAAATTATTACAAATATCACATGGTCAGACAATATGTGTATTTAAAAATCTAGATTAAATTTACCAGTTAAAATGAAAAAAAGGAAAAAGTGATCACACCAGCATATCTTATATAAAAACCCTTCCCAAGAGAGGACATTAATATGAGACTTGGGTCCAGGAGGGGCAGGTCACATATGCCACCCATTCATGAGGAAATTTAGTGACTGAAACAGTTTGAGAGTGTATGCCTCATATATAATGTATATAACAATACAGGTGTCATTGGAATAAAGCTATAAGTGGAAATCAATACATTGAAAAGGAGCTGAATTGTATTATATGTAGAAAGACTCTACCTACCTTACTTCTCACTTACCATGTTTAAAAACTCCAATAAGGAGTGACTTATCGGCATCAAAATCCCACCATTCAGCAGGAACTTCTGAGTGGTCTGGTTCTGGGACCCAAACATCAATGTCACTTAAAAAATAGAAAATTACGATATGATTTTATGAGTTACTATAAATAAATCCAAGAGAAGGCAAAATTTTACATAGCTTCTAAAAAGTCTTCTGGTATTCAAGAAAAATAGGATAACATTTTATTTCATTTAAAAAAAATTTTCCACAATTACCACCAATTATAATTACAAAATTGCACAGTAACAACGAAAACCATAAAATGAATTACTATTGTTATTATTATTTATTTTACAGCCACACCTCCAGCAAATGGAAGTTCCTGGACTAGGGGTCATATTGGACCTTTAGTTTCTGACCTACAACACAGCCACAGCAATGCCGGAGCCAAGCCACATCTGTGACCTACACCACGGTTGGTGGCAATGCTGGATCTTAACCCACTAGAGAGAGGCCAGAGATCGAACCTGCCTCCTACCAGAGACAAGGTCAGGTTCTTAGCCCGCTGAGCCACAACAGGAACTCATAAGAATTTTTTTTTTTTGTCTTTTTGCTATTTCTTTGGGCCGCTCCTGCAGCATATGGAGATTCCCAAGCTAGGGGTCGAATAGGAGCTGTAGCCACCGGCCTATGCCAGAGATTCTTAAGCACAACAGGAGAGCTAAGATGCAAAAGGTTTACTTTACTCTTAAGGAATGATACAGTCTTCACTGATTTCCTTCAGATATAGACAAAAGGTTCTATCAGAAATTTGTCTCATGTCAGCAAACAACTTGGCATGAATCATCTGGTTCAAATATTTCGTTTTGTGTACGAGGAGACCAAGGCCCTAAAAAAGTAAATGAACTACTCCAGGCTATAAAACAAGTCATGTCTCGTTTAGACCCCCATTGCTAGGAAAATCACACTGAAAATTAAGCATTGCTCACAGGTAAAGGAAAATGCAAGTTTCTGACTTGTAATTTGATGAAAATGCTCCACGTGCTATTTTTTGCTGTATATAATACCATGACACAAAATGATAATGTAATAAGGTATTAAAAATTAGAATGCTAAATCCATGATGCTTTGGTAATTTGGCTGCTTTCATTAGTATAAAAGAACATAGCACTTATAATTTTATACACACAATTTTCTTTTACTTTGCTTCTCACTTGAAATTCTTGTTTTCCCAGAAACATTCTGCAAGTAACACATATAACACCTCTAACAAGGAAAAGATGTCATGTACAGAAGGACTGAAATGTTCATTTCTTTACCAGTGATTCAAGCCATTGTCTCCTTTAGTTTAGCATAGAGCTAATAATGTTTGATAAGGATTAAAAAATAGGGATCATTAATTTTTATATAAATTCATATCATTCTTATATTGTATTCAACAGTCAAAGGAGAGGTAGAGATTCGATTGGGTAAATTACCTCAGGGAATCAAATATTCTACCTGAGAATTTCCCCATATCGTTCATGAATTATGGATTTTCAAAGACTCGGAGATTTAATTTTAAAAATTATATACATTACATCAAATGAAATTTCACTCCTTCACCTTGACACCATAAATTTCATAAATTAATTAACAAAGGCCTACAGATGTGAAGAAATGGGGAGTTTCCTACTTACAACTAATTTGTGTGGCAAAAGTTCATTTGTAAGTTGGTTGTCTTTGGGAATGCAAAATAAATTTTCATACAGATATAAACTGATAAATGGTCCTAGGCTAGTCCACAAACCCAGTACCTGCCCACTAATATAGTTACAATAAAAGACATCACAACAAAAATAGACTTAGATGTTTTATAAGTAAAATATAAAAAAATGGAAAAAAATTTATTTTTCATAATGTTCTGTCAGGAGACAAAAAGAAAATTTTCAGTACTTTAATTGTACACTTCACTATATTTTTAAAACAGAAGAGTCATAATCATATTTTTGCTTAGTGCAGCAAAAGAAAAGAGGAAGAGTGATTTTCCTGTGATATGGCAAAAGTTAAAAAATATATAAGGAAAAATATAGTTAAAAGATATTTATTTTTGACTGCATTCCTGGCTAGCACTAAACAAAGGAGAAACAGAGAAAGATAAAGGAAAGAGGAAAGAACACTAGAGATGGGCTCCCCAAGGAAGGGAAATAAAGAGGGTCAGATACTGTACTTCTGTTTTCCACCATCAGGTGGCACTCTAAGCACAAACCATAGCGACATCTGAGGTGGAAGGCTTTCTGGCTCCTAGAGAGTAAAAGGCTCAGTACATACCGCTTGGTTTAAATGTAAGCCCCATACTCAGTTAAGTGTCTGTTGACTGCTAAGGAAAAGGAAAGGAATACAATAAGGCGCAAATTTCTGTTGGTGATTTCTGTTTTTAGAGATTCAATTTATGTGTTATCTCTTACTTAAAGTCTTCTTTAAATTCCCCAGGCTGGATGACCCATTCAAAACAGATTTAAAATTATTCAGTAATTGCTAATAATGGCAATAGTAAGACAGACATACCCGTGCCCTTCTAAAGAGGCACTGGCAGTACTGTGTGATGAGTGCTGTGACAGGGTACTCTGAGTCTAACCCAGACTTGAGAGGACAGGGAGGCTGAGTTGATGTCAGCTAAGCAGTAAGAGAGGGAGAATGGTGGACATGGGGAAACACAATGTTCCAGCAAGAATGCAAAGGCCTAGAGACATTAAAGAAATGCACATCTTAAGTTTAGAAGAGAGATGTGGGCCAGAGACAGATGTGGAAATCATCAGTACAGAAATAAAAATCGACACTGCAGAAGTGAGAACACCCAAGAAGAGTTAAGTGACAAGAAATGAGGGCCTATGTGGAGACACTTAGGAGACAAGTACAAGAGAAGCCTGAAAATGAAAGGCAGCAAGCAGAAAGTGAAAAGGAAGATCTACAGGAGAATGGTGTTACAGCAGCATTCTAAGAAGAAGGAAGTAGTCAAGAAAGGTAAATAAGACAAACATGATATATCCATCAAATTTAGCAGGAAGGATGTGAGTGAAGAACTTCTTAAAGTAGGTGGTGGAGTGAGGGGGAAGGTGGGTAAAAGCTGGATGGCAGTGGAATGTATAGTGCATGTGAGAGGAGAAAAAGGAGATAGCAAAGACAGTTCTTTAAAAGTCTGGCTGTGGGGAGTTCCCGTCGTGGCGCAGTGGTTAATGAATCCGACTAGGAACCATGAGGTTGCGGGTTCGGTCCCTGCCCTTGCTCAGTGGGTTAACAATCCGGCATTGCCGTGAGCTGTGGTGTAGGTTGCAGACGAGGCTCGGATCCCGCGTTGTTGTGGCTCTGGCATAGGCCGGTGGCTACAGCTCCGATTCAACCCCTAGCCTGGGAACCTCCATATGCCGCGGGAGCGGCCCAAGAAATAGCAACAACAACAACAACAACAACAACAAAAAAAGACAAAAAAAAAAAAAAAAAAAAAAAAAAGTCTGGCTGTGAAATCAAGGACAATAATAACATGGTAGGTCCAAAAGTGGTGTGTGTGTGTGTGTGTGTGTGTGTGTGTGTGTGTGTGTGTGTGTGTGTGTGTTGAGGGAGATGTAAACATGTTAAAATCCAAATGAGAAGCCAGAGAGGAACAGGTTAATAAAAGAGGATAATCCCCAGATCACAGTTCCTGGGAAATCACAGGGGGATCAAATGCAGTCAGACCAAGGAAAAAGAACCAATTAGTCAACAAATACTACTCTGTGGTGTTACGACGTCTCAGATTCTAGGGGTTAGGAACACAGTATTCAATAAAACAGCACACGTCACCTTCGATCAGCTTAAATTGTAATGAGAGGAGAAAGACAATTTAAAAATAAATATAATTTTCAAAACTCACAAGGCATCATTAATGAGATAAAATACGGCTAAATAATAGTGAATGACTGGTGGGCTGCTTTAGCCAGGTGGCAGAGAAGGCCTATCTGAGGATGGAACGTAAGGCGAGATCCGTGAGATCTGAAGGGACAGTTCTGTGAAAGATCTGGGGGAAGAGCACAGAATGAGCCTGACCTGCTGGAGAAGCAGAAACGCCATGTAACTGGAGCATTGCGGGTGAGGGGCAAAGTGGAGGAAGAGGTCACAGGGCTATGCAGGACTGGACTTTATTCTAAGAGAAATGAATGAGGTGAGTCATTCAGCAGGGTTTGCTTGATTTTCTCTGGCAATGTTCGACTGCTTAAGCATAGGCAAGAAGTAAGGGGATATGTGAGTTTACAACAAATGGGGGTTGTGTCAGTATGTAAACACATGGAAAAGCAGGCAAAGAATTTTAGTGAGTTCAGGGCTAGTCTACAGAATGCAGGTTTATAATGAGGAAAGTGGGGCATGAAAGTGGTGATGGATGGTGAGTACATGGCAAGACCGGAGACACTGTGATAAAGGTAGAGAATCAGAGTGAAAGGCACCCAAGTTAAGTTGAGGAAGTAAGTGATGGTCAAAATCCAGATTGAAGAGATAATGCTGTTATTGGTGATGTAAAGATTAAGTATACGAATGTGTGGCTGTGGTGGAGAGAAAAAAAAGATAACTGAAGATAACAAAGAACTGAAACACCAGGGTGTTAGACAGATCACATGTGGACGGTCAGTCACTATACACATAAAACCTTTTACACTGCGGTAAGAGGGAGGAAGGTTAAGTTTTAGATTTGTTAATAGGAAGCTGATGTTATTATTCTTACTATTCTTATTACGTTGTCATTTTTTGGTCTTTTTTTTAGGGTCACATCCTAAGTATTTAGATGTTTCCAGGCTAGGGGTCAAATTGGAGCTGAAGCTGCTGGCCTACACCACAGGCACAGCAGTGCCAGATTGGAACCGTGTCTTCAGTTCACAGCAAATCTGGATCCTTAACCCACTGAGCGAGGCCAGGGATAGAACCCGCATCCTCACAGATACTACTTGGCTTCTTAACCTGCTAAGCCATGATGGGAATGCCGTATGTTATCACTTTTAATTATAGGGCCAAAGGTGATTAACAGAGGAAAGGCAATCAATTGGCAAGGGTTACACTAAGTTTGGTATATTTTTCTTCCTATGAATTTCACTGCATAAGAAACCACTTAATATGTAAGTTTGGTATATTTTTCTTCCTATGAATTTCACTGAATAAGAAACCACTTAATATATAATTTTCTGATCATTTAGCTTTAACCTCATTATATTGCTGAAAAATAAATATAAACATGTTATTTAATTTACCTTGCATCAACTCCATCAAATACTTTCTGACACTCACTTCCAATGACTTCTTGCTTTAGATAATACAGCATTCTTACACGAAGCAAAACTCTGAATATGAGGGGGAAGAAAAATCATTAAACTCATCCATGAGACTAAAATTAGGAAAGACATTTTTTTGTTTGTTTGTTTGTTTGTTTGCCTCTTCTAGGGCCGCTCCTGTGCATATGGAAGTTCCCAGGCTAGGGGTTCAATTGGACCTGTAGCCGCCGGCCTACGCCACAGCCACAGCAACGCAGGATCCAAGCCGTGTCTGCGACCTGCACCACAGCTCATAGCAACCTGGATCCTTAACTCACTGAGCAAGGCCAGGGATGGAACCCGCAACCTCGTGGTTCCTAGTCAGATTCATTAACCACTGAGCCATGATGGGAACTCCAGGAAAGAAATTGTATACAGAATTTTCATAATGAAATAATTACTTTGGACTAAACAGATCTCATATATAGAATGGGTTTCTCTAAAATCTTCACAAATATCATTATTTAATATCCAAGTATAATATAAGATCATTTGGAGGTCAGTTTTATTTCTCTCTGTTGATGAAAACAGTGGCACAAGAGCTACCATGATTTGCTGAAGGATATCCTGTAAGATTAAGATTAGGACTGCTCCTAGACCACACTGCCTCTGTACTCAAAATCGGCATGCTTTAAGGTTGTTAATAAATTCAGAAAAGAACTTTTAATGAGTTGTGTTAAAAATACCCTAGTACCTACTTATTGCAGTGGTGTTTTATATGCTTTTTGTAGCCTTCATCTTGAAGGAGCTGCTCAGGATTGTATTTTCGAAGCCATTCTGCTTTTTGTATATCAAATGAGCTTGTCTGAGTCTTTACTTTCTTCCCTTTTCGACCTCTGGGTACAGGGGCTGACAGACCTATTAAAAGGAGAAGGACACGTGAAATCAGGGATAATTTGTATAAATATCTTCAATTTGAAATGTTTTTTCAATATAAGAAATTCCTGGAGACTTTCAGAAACCTGTGCAGGCTATGCAGAGATCTTTAAAATACTAATGGTAACAATATTAACCCAGTCACAAGATAAATCAACATAACTATACATGTATTAACACAATTTCCCTGAAACACCCAACAATTCCATATCTCTAATTAATCATTCTGATTACCTTTGTGTTCCAATACACTTTTTCCCAAGTTTAAAAACCAAAAGATCAAACCTTTCCCTTTGCTTTACTTTTTGCTTCCTTAGCTACAAAAACCTAAGTTGTGATCTTTTGATTTTCTAAGCTGATTGCTACTAATAACATGGATTAGGTTTTGTGGGTTCCTGTTTAAGAGAGCTAAATTCATTTTATTTCTTTGATATTTTTGTTGTGAAGTATGTCAAAAATAAGAAATGTATTCCCACTCTCTCTCTTTTTTTTTAAGGGCCACACCTGCAGCATATGGAGGTTGAAATTAGGGGTCAAATTAGAGCTACAGCCTCTGGCCTACACCACTGCCAGAGCTTTAACCCATTGAGTAAGGCCAGGGATCAAACCTGCGACCTCATGGATACTAGTCAGATTCATTTCCACTGAGCCACAACGGGAACTCCAGTATTCCCACTCTTAATCTTAACATATTCAATATTTGGTCAATTTTTTTTAATTAAAGGAAATAATACAACAATTAAACTCCATTTCACACCTTCCTTCCCAGAGATACTCACTACCCTGAATTTGATTTTTACTTCACACGTTTATACTTGTGTTGGAGAAATATTTAGTATTTCAGTTTTTAGGCATTATATTATACCTATAATTCTGCAATTTATTATTCTTGATTTTTTTTCTGAGATGTACAAATGCTGATTCATGGAAGCTCTAATTAATTCATTTTAGCTGCTATGTAAAAATCTAGTCTATATCATCTCTTGCTTATTCATCTTTAGTGATATGTGAGTTGTTTCACTTACAATTTCTCACAATTATGAATAACGCAGTTGTCATTCTTCCTTTCAAGTCTCACCTTGTGTATCTTCTCCCTTCACCATATTCTACCAGCTAGGAGTTTCAACACAATGATAAACAGAAGCATTATGTAGATTTGTCCTATTTTTCCTTAAGATTTTGGTGGTTTTGCCTTTATATTTTGAGACTATTTTGTTCAGCACATACAAGCTCATATTTGTTATATCTTCTTTTATGGATTGGTCTTTTTTATTAGTAAGTAGTGTCCTTTTTAAAATCCCAATTAACAGCTCCATTTTAAATTGCATTTTGTTCTGTTAACAACGTTCAGTCTTCTAGTCCTCCTCACCCTTGTTGGTGTGGAAACTAAACAGTACTTTTTTTTTTTTTTTTTTTTTTTTTTTGTCTTTTTGCTATTTTTTGGGGCCACTCCCATGGCATATGGAGGTTGTCCAAACGGAGCTGTAGCCACCAGCCTAAGCCAGAGCCACAGCAACTTGGGATCCGAGCCTCGTCTGCAACCTACACCACAGCTCACGGCAACGCCAGATCGTTAACCCACTGAGCAAGAGCAGGGATCGAATCCGCAACCTCATGGTTCCTAGTCGGATTCGTTAACCACTGCGCCACGACGGGAACTCCTAAACAGTACATATTTTAAAGCATACACATTGATGGAGTTCCCGTTGTGGCTCAGTGGTTAACGAACCCGACTAGCATCCATGAAAACATAGGTTTGATGAAAAAAGAATGTTCTCTTAGCAAGGTTATGGAGAAAAAACTATGTGCACACATCTCTGAGAGGACTGAAAATTGGAACAGCCACATTTGACAGCAAATTAAAATACTTACAAAAATTTTAAATGCATATCACTATTTTCCAAATTTTAATATACACACAAATTGCTGAGGAACTTGTTAAAATGTAGACTGATTCAGTAAGTCTGTGGCCTATAATCCAGCACTTCCAAGAAGCTCCTTGGAGATTCTGATGCTGTTAATACACAGACCACATTTTTAAGTGCTAATAAAAGAATGTTCTTACCTAGGTGATTCTGTAGTTCTCGGGTCTGCCCATCTTCAGTGGGAGTAATAAGATCCCATATAAAACCTTTAATTTTCTCATCTCCTCGGTAGTGAACAAGGCAATATGCTAAGAGGGCTCGGCAAATTATTTCTACATCATGCTCATTTAGCTGCCTTTTAAAACGGCCATGAGATAGAATCTCTCTCCATCGGCCCCATCTAGTTAAAAAAAGATATATTTACATTAATATTGGGTGAAATTCTAGAGAAAAACATAACTCATGGATAAAAATTTCAAAAAAACCCCATATTTTGTCATGAATAGCATGGAACTAATAAAGTTTTTTCTATGAATAAAATGCAGAGCTATAATACAGTAATTTCTAGTATATTTTATTCAATAATGGATAACATTACCATTTTATTACTGAATACGCAAATCTGAGAAAAAGGCATTTGACATTAGCCATACATTTATAATTTAAAAATTTAAGGATATCTCATCATTCTGCTGTTAAACATATTAAATATATAAATGCAGGGAACTTTAAAAATAGATTTTATTGATGTTAACAAAATATAAGTAAACTAGCTAGACTATAGTATATGTTTTCTGTAAATTTACATATGAGACTACAAAGAGTAAACATTAAAAATATTTTACCCATAAACGAGCAGATTTTTCTCTACTCTAAAGCATTCAGTTCTTCCATAGCCATTTGAACGCTCACAAGGTCTCCGGAGTTTGGGCTTTTCTTCTCCTTCACTTTCAGGTTCAGATAATTCAGCTAATTCATCTTTTGTCGCACTAAAGGGTCTTGTTTGCTTCCTGATTCTTGGAGTGTCAATAACCAAGCTGTTCTGTAAAATTTAACAGCTATTATTTGAAGGTCCGTTTCCTATTTTGCTTTTAACAGTATTCAACCTTTTTACTTTTCAAATTGTACAAATAATAAAATAACTATATAAAGCCCCAAAAAAGAAACCACTAACAATTCCACTGACCAACCAAATCGACTTAAAAATTTTTATATTCCTTTAATGTCCTTATTACTTTTTTTATATATACCTATTGATGTAATCTTATGACATTATAGTCATAGGACAAAAAGAATTTAGTATTTGGCTTTACTACTAATATGAAAGTTATTGTGTTGTGCTTCTATAACAATCATATTTTTAAACAATTTATGCATCATAATTTAATCTGCCTAATTCATAATTTAATTTGGATTGTTTCCAATTTTTAATATATATAATGCTAACATAAAGTTTTGTGAGGTAAATTTATCCTAAAGATAAATCCAAAAGAAGTGAAATATCCAGAAATGAAAATAATGGTCAAAGGATAAAATTATTTCATGGATCTAAAATCATGTTTCACTGCTTTCCGAAAGAGTTATATACAACAACCAAGGTAATAAGTGTATTAACCTCACTATGATCTATGCAGTTGAATTTAATCAAAACAACTTAAGTTGACACACTTTTACCTTTATTGGGCAATTTCTCTAAGTTAGGCACTATATGATGGGCCTAACTTTGAGAAATTCAGTCTTGAGGATCAGATTAATTTGTAAACAAATAAGTGCTATTCAGGATGCAATATTTTATGATACAAGATGGGTGCAAAGAAAGTGAGAAAGATGAACAAAGTACTGCTAACTAGGAAGAGGTCTTTGAGGAGTTCCCGTCATGGCGCAGTGGTTAACGAATCCGACTAGGAACCATGAGGTTGTGGGTTCGGTCCCTGCCCTTGCTCAGTGGGTTAACGATCCGGCGTTGCCGTGATCTGTGGTGTAGGTTTCAGACTCGGCTCGGATCCTGTGTTGCTGTGGCTCCGGATCCTGTGTTGCTGTGGCTCTGGCTTAGGCTGGCGGCTACAGCTCCGATTGGACCCCTAGCCTGGGAACCTCCATGTGCCGCGGGAGCGGCCCAAGAAATGGCAAAAAGACAAAAAAAAAAAAAGAGGTCTTTGAGAACAGACGTAGTTTGCTAGGCATCCAAGGAGGAGATGGCATTATTAATAACAAAAAGAGCAACGGACCTGAAAAGATGTTGAGTTCAAGTCCCAGAGAAGGAGAGGGTAAATGGTAGGAGAGGAAGAGCAGGGAGCAGATCTTGTAGGTTCTGCTATCCCACAGAATGTACACCGTGTACTGAATTTAATGGGGTACATAATGTTAATATATTACTGGTGATGTTAACCTTCTCCATTGAGCTTCTCCACTGTAAAGCTATTAATTTTCCTTTTGTGATTTTTGGAAGATATACTTTGAACATATATAAGAATTCTGTTTCTCCTTAAATTTTACCCACTAATTTCAGAATTCAGATCTGGCATTGCTGTGGCTATGGTGTAGGCTGGCAGCTTCAGCTCCGTTTCAACCCTTAGCCTGGGAAATTACATACACCAGGGGTGCAGCTTAAAAAAAAAGAAAAAAGTTCCCCCAATATTATGTCAACTTGATATATGCTTACTCAATATTCTTTATTTATTGATTGATTTTTTCGGTCTTTTTGCCATTTCTTGGGCCACTCTCACGGCATATGAAGGTTCCCAGGCTAGGGGTCGAATCGGAGCTGCAGCCAACAGCCTACGCAAGAGCCACAGCAACAAGGGATCCAAGCCAAGTCTGCGACCTACACCACAGCTCACAGCAACGCCAGATCATTACCCCACTGAGCAAGGGCAGGGATCGAACCCGCAACCTCATGGTTCCTAGTCGGATTCATTAACCACTGCACCACGACGGAACTCCTACTCAATATTCTAATCATGATTAACAATTCCTTTTTCTCTAATACTATTTCTTGTTTTTTTATATTGCTATTTCTTTATCTACATTTTTTTTTTTTCTTTTTGCAGTTGCACTTGTGGCATATGAAAATTACCAGGCCAGGGGCTGAATCAGAGCTGTAGCTGCTGGCTACACCACAGCCGCATCAATGAGGGATCCAGCTGAATCTGTGACCTATGCTGAAGCCTATGGTGATGCTGGATCATTAACTCACTGAGTGAGGCCAGGAATTGAACCAGCATCCCCATGTACACCATACTGGATTCTTAACCTGATGAACCACTATGGGAACTCCTATTTACAACTTATAATTTGATCTTTTTCTGTTTTTATTCTATTCTTTGCTCTTTATATACTTTCTCAGTATCACACTATTTAATTTATGGTTCCTTTATAATGTGTTAATGTTTTTATATTTTAACATATAGTAAGTAACGCTAGTCTATCCTTATCGTACTATTTGTCAGAAAATTAAAAAATTTTTAAAGTATAAATTAGAAAACAGAATTGCACAAGTACTAAATGACTATTTTTATAGAAATCTACATGATTAATTTTACTTACTGCATTAGATAGTACAGATGTAGGAATGAGTTTCTATTTTTTTTCTAAAACGAAAAATGTGGGAATAAACATCACTGTACTACATTATCATTGTACATGTGCGATTGTAGCTGTAAGACAGATTCCTAAAGAGTTGATTTAATATTCTTCACCATTCTTCCAGGGGAATTTTAGATCTTGTCTGGTTATATAAATTAAACTGCTAGCATTTTGATTTGGTTGCATTTCTAGGTTTATAAACTTAACTCTTTAAATGTTTAAAATACATAGTTCTTTCCAACTGACAAATCTCCCAATTAAGTTTGGTAATTCACTTTACTAAAATTATCTACTAGGTATGCCCCAAAGTGTTCTAAATCTTCTTTTCTACTATGAAGTAGATTTCTTCTTCCATTCTATTTTTCTACTTTGATTAGTACTGATATTTAAGAAGGCTAATGGCATATCTATCCTCTCTCCAATTAATTCACTAAACTCATCGATTAAATTTATAGTGGTTTACAAATTCCATTGCCTTTTTAGGTATATAAACATGCCACATACAAATAATAATATTTTATAAATATCTTTTCTAATTTACTGATTTCATATAGAATTATAAATATTTCCAAAACATATTAAATAATTATTTGGCAGTGGCATTATTCCTCATTGTAAAGCTTTATATCTTAAAAGGTTCTCTAATAAAATAGATTCCATTCGACAATGCCTACTTAATATAAAATTCTTCTATTTATTTTGCTTTTTAGGGCTGCATCTGCGGGATATGGAAGTTCCCAGGCTAGTGGCTAAATAAGAGCTGCAGCTGCCAGCCTACACACACTACAGCCACAGCAACTCAGTATCCGAGTTAGGTCTGCGACCTACACCACAGCTCATGGCAATGCTGGATCCTTAACCCACTGAGTGAAGCCAAGGATCAAACCCGAATCCTTATGGATGGATACTAGCTGGATTCGTTACCACTGAGCCACAATGGGAACTCTGATATAAAATTCTTTTAATCATTTAGCAGTTCGGTTTTTTTTTGGGGGGGGGTCTTTTTGCCATTTCTTGGGCCACTCCCGCAACCTACACCACAGCTCACGGCAATGCAGGATCCCTAACCCACTGAGCAAGGCCAGGGATCGAACCCACAACCTCACGGTTCCTAGTCGGAATTGTTAACCACTGAGCCACGACGGGAACTCCATTTAGCAGTTATTTCGAGAGTAGGTAAGACTCACAAATATTGATTCCTATAAATTATTAGACATATGTTTTAAAAAGTGAACAGTTATGTTCTTATCAGTTCCATGAACTCTGTTAGCTTTCTGGCCCTTTCTTCCTTAGCTCCAGGGGATGTTATAAAAGAAATAGTTTTAAAATGCTACTTTTTAATTTGTTTTTAAGGCCACATCCATGGCATATGGAAGTTCCCAGGCCAAGAACTGAATGTGAGCCACAGCGGTGACCTTATGCTGTAGCTGAGGCAACGTCCTATCTTTTAACCCACTGTGCTGCACCAGGCATCCAACATGCACCTCTGCAGTGACCTGAGCTGCTACAGTCAGATTCTTAACCCACTGGACCACAGCAGGAACTCCAAAAATGCCACTTTCTTGATTGCTAGTTTTCTCATTTTATACTTGACTAGATCATTGATAGGATCCAACACAAAAAAATACAAAAACAAAACAAGATTAAAGAGCAAAATAAAAGCAATCCATTATTCGAAGACTTCTTAAAAATTAAAAACATTATAATTCTAAGAACATATATAATATCCAAAGTTAAACTTTCTCTGTAATGCAATTGTCACTGTGGCTCAGAAGGTTAAGGATCCGACATTGGACTCTGTGAGGATGCAGATTTGATCTCTGGTCTTGCTCAGTGGGTTAAGGATCTAGCATTGCCACAAGCTATGGCACAGGTTGCAGATGTGATTCAGATCCAGTGTTGCTGTGTGCATAGGCCTCAGCTGCAGCTCCAACTTGATCCCTAGCCCAGGAACTTCCATATTCCACAGGTAGGGCCATAAAAAGAAAACAAAAAACCAAAAACCAAACTTTCCTTGTATTATAAGCTATCATGAAAGATATCAGAATAATTAAATTGAAGCAGTAGGGAGTTCCCATTGTGGCTCAGTGGGTTAAAAACCTGACTAGTATCAAAGACAATGTGGGTTTGATCCCCGGCAAACAATGCTCAGTGGGTTAAGGATCTGATGCTGCTGCAAGCTGTGTTGTAGGCTCCAGATATAGCTCAGATTTGGCGTTGCTGTAGCTGTGGTGTAGGCCAGCAGTGGAAGCTCTGATTTGACCCCTGGCCTGGGAACTTCCATATGCTTCAGGTTCGACCCTGAAAATAGTGAAAAAAAAATTGAAGCAATACCTTATTCAATATATGATAATTCTACCACCCCGTATCAATTTACTTATGCAGATAAATTTCAGTAATGACAAAGCTGAATACATTAAAATATTTTAATATTACCAAAATATTCCAAAAGGTAATTTTTTTAAAAAAAGGGAAAGAAATACTTACTCTACCACTGATGGCATCTATGTCTATTTCTGCCTTTTTTGCCCATTTTTGCCAGAAGTTGGGATCATCTAAGGAAATATCTGTTCGGTTTCCAGATGCAACAAAACTTGCCTGAAATACATATGGGAATTTTTAAAAATGTTTTGAAGCTTAGAGGAAAGCATATGTAAACCCTTATCTCCTCACATTTACTCCGGATAGAATCTGAGTTTAGCATATACACACACACTCAAAAGATCTTTCAAAGGCCATGGTCTGAAACACAAAGGCAGAAGTCTTGATAACAACATAGGTTGGAGTTTTAGGAACACAGTTAAAATAAGTTATTACTATTAATTCAAACTTTTGAAAATCAGAGATCAAATCTTTTTGGTCAAATAACCACACAGGATACAGATATGCTTTTTAGAAATACTATCAAATGTTAAGAAATTGGGTTATAATAATAATTTCAAACCTATTTACCCTATACAGTTCATTTTCTGGCATTATCCTACCTTATTTCTATCACATTTTTACATGGATGCCTTCCAAAGAAAATGCAATACAAGCTATGAGAAATAAAGTAAAAATGAATATCCATCTTTCATTTAAGAACTTTTCCTGACGAGAAAAAAAAAGTATAATTGCTGTAAAAATTTACAAAATTATATCGGAATAAAAGAAGAAAATATAAATGATTTATCTTTTAAATATTGTAGAAATTATTAAATCTTTTAGTTGGTTCAACACCGTAATTCATAAACTAATTACCATTATTTGCAACTTAAATTCCTAAAAATAGATACGCTGCTTCAAATAAAAGTCATCAAAGCGCTTTATAAAAATATACTATGTAAAGAAGATACATAATGCTTTAAGAAAAGGGTCTAAATATGAATGCTTAACTCTTATAAGAATAAATGGGGTAGTTTCTGTTGTGGCGCAGTGGAAACGAGTCTGACTGGCATCCATGAGGATGTGGGTTCAATCCTGGCCTCGCTCAGTGGCTCAGTGATCTGGCATTGCCATGAGCTGTTGTATAGGTTGCAGACATGGCTTGGAACCTGCACTGCTGTGGCTGTGGCATAGGCCGGCAGCTGTAGCTCTGACTCGACTGCTAGCCTGGGAACTTCCATATGCCGCAAGTGCGGCCCTAAAAAGGAAAAAAAAAAAAAAAAAAAAAAAAAAACAGAATAAACGGACGGAAGAAAGTAATCACATAAAATGATCTTCAAAGGAGAACATAATTGGTAAATGGCTTCAGGACAAGGCCTAATTATCTGGGATGTAATCGAATGATAGAAATCATCATTAAAGAGCCCATTTTGATGGAATTACAAAATGCAGAAAATTATACATGAAAAAGACAATAAGCAAACAAACTATTTATGACATTCAAGATAACTGGAAGTTTGGGAGTTCCTGTTGTGCCTCAGTGGTAACAACCCAACTAGTAATCCATGAGGACATGGGTTTGATCCCTGGCCTTGCTCAGTGGGTTACGGATGAGCCATGGTATAAGCTGCAGATGTGGCTCAGATCCCTGCATTGCTGTGGCTGTGGTGTAGGCCATCAACTACAGCTTCGATTCGACCCCTAGCCTGGGAATTTCCATATGATATAATGTCCCAGGTTTGCTTTAAAATATAAGAGTTCCCATTGCGGCTCAGGGGGTTAAGGATCTGGTGTTGCTCTGGCTGTGGTATAGGTCTGCAGCTGCAGCTCCAAGGGTCTGAATTGGAGCTGCAGCTGTCGGTCACAGCAGCACTGGATCTGAGTACCATAGATTACAGCAACGCTGGTTCCTTAACCCACTGGGTGAGGCAAGGGATCCCTACATTCTCATGGACACAATATCAGGTTCTTAACCCACTGAGCCACAATGGAAACTCCTCGAATCTTCATTAATATAAACTCATAAATGTTCATGAACAATGAAAAATTCACTGAAGTTCATAGAGTTTTATTTTGTCCTATAATCTTCATGATACAAAAGCCTCTTCAGTAGTCATTAAATATGAAACGCGATTAAATATTAAAAGTCACTAAAAGGAAACAATTAGATTTTTGAAACATAATTTATTGTTGCTTACCTAAAAAAAAATTCTATGTCACAGTAGATAATCACTTTTATTCTACTACTAGATAATTGTTGATAATTAAAATAATTTGCCCATGAGAAACTGTATTTCAAAATTAAATGGCTTTAAAATATATGCATCATAAATAAAAACTCCCATATATATATATGGAGTTCCCTGGTGGACTACCAGTTGAGGATTTGGCATTGTCTCTGCTATGGCTTAGGTTTGGTCCCTGGCCCAGGAACTTCCACATGCCACAGGTGGGGTCAAGTCTATCAAAAAAAAAAAAAAAAAAAAAAAAATCTTTGGCAGGAAAATGAAAAACTCATTTTTCAAATAAAAACATTTTAAACATTCATAAATAACTCCAAATTTTCTTATTAACTGATCTATAAGCCACTTTCAAAATGACTTACAAAATTCCCAAGATTTCTAATATTGGATTAATACCTCAGAAATGAAATGCCTGCTGTGGAAGATGCCATCAAGTACAGGGTTACCAACTATTTTCAAATGTTAAATCTTAATATCCTAGTTCCCCTCCAAATATTTTTCTTAAAATGCATCCTTTCCATCATTAAATTCCTTTATTACTTGTAAGGGAAAACTTTTAAATGGTGAAGCCTATCTTCCTACTTAAGAAAGTAGCAGAAAGATCTTAGGTGCCAGAGAAGGGCTCCTACGAAAAAGCAATTCAAAGTCTTTTGTCTTATACCAAATTTAAAATCAGACCAGAAACTTTTCTCTTTCTAGGATCCACTTAATGGCTCTTGGGAAAAATCTCTCAAAACAAGGTTCAGGTGATATAACCATTTATAAATGAATTTACCAACAATGACTTTAATTGACGGATACATGTACCAAATCTAATTGGTCTTATTATGCACCCTGCTCCATATGTGTACCTTATATTACATAGGTAACTATATACAGATGAAATTCCAGTGAAAAGTATAAAATAGTATCAACTTTATTCCTTTGGTGCCATATTCCACTATGCCAAATGTCCACTATATAGTGGCCTTCCCACACAATTATGGAAATAAGAAAATTATAAGACAAGTACAGGCAAACTCTCTGGACTCTGCTCAGCTACTGTGGTACCTTTTCAGCAAGCTCTCTTTTCAAATGCAACAATTATGCCCTGGTCTGAGGGTTTAAAATAGATATTTAAGAGCTTAAGTATTTCATATTCTTAGAGTACGGCTAGTTACAGTTAGCGCATACTTGAGCAAAGCGAGAGAGGTCAAGCATGATCATTACACTTTCCTCTTTCAGGACCAGAAAGACTCATAAAGGTTAAATCAACTGTCCAGGGTCACTAAGCATACGAGTCAGAATTCAAACCCTGGTGTGCTGACTTTCCATGATTATTATCATTAACACTGTAAATGAGAAAGCATATGCCTCTATTAAGAAAAAAAAAAGAACTTGAAGGAGAATATCTCTATGCTGAGCCTAGCCAACAAAGGTGATAGCTATGACAAATACCTTTTGGTTAAATTAACCACATTTCAGATAGTTTCAGGCACTGAGGGAGAAAATACCGTATATAGTGCCTTGACAACTTGAGTAAGATCAAGAAATCTGAGGGAAACAAGACTTCTCAGGAAAGAAGCTAGAGCCAGGGTATATCTACCAAGTCCTGACTAGTTTTAGGTCTCATCCTTATAATGTACTTCTGCAGATTCCTTTTCTTTCCACAATACTACTTTCTTCTGCTTTTTTCTCTGTTAACTCCCAAATCTGTATCTGCGCCCGAGGCAATTTTCCTGGAAATTTTCACTTGAAGGGCTTGTAAATGTCACAAATATAACAGATCCAATATTTTATTTTCTCCATAAGAATTTCCTTCTCCTGCATTCCCTGTCTTACTAAATGACACCATGACCCTCCTAGCGACTTGGGCCAGAAATCTATCTTCAAGTCATTTTGGACTCCTCCTTCCACAAATTTCTAACTGGTCATTAATTTCTGTCCTTTCAAGTGGATCTCTACTACCGGAGTTCACCCATCGCCACAGCCTATCTTTCTCATTTCAACCTCATTCTCTGCACTGATGCTGGAGTTAAACTTCTAAACCAGATTGTATTATGTCCATTTTCTGCTTGAAGGGATTTAAAAGCTTTTTAACCTTTTTTTTTTTAATGAAATTGTTTGAGCCCTTCACAATTTGGGTCCAACCTCCCTAACCTTCATTTTCATCTCCATTTAATTTACACTGTGCACCATAAACACTTAGGCCAGATTTCCTGAAACCTTCCTTGAAGTTTAGTAACGTATGGTTCATTTATGTGGCATTTCACTTTTTGGAACACAACAAAATTCAAACCTCCTTCACCTCAGCTCAACTGTTATTTTCTCTGCAAGGGTTTTCCTGATTCTCTGTTCTCCCATATTATGCTGAATTAATCATTTTCTCCTTCACTTTTTGCAGGGACCACAGTCATTTCATTTTGGTGTTTTCAGCACTTAGTAAAGTAGTTGACACAAGATTTGCTATACGCATGCAAGAGAAAAATTTTCACATGAATAAATATCATTACTTTTGGTACAGTGTCTGGACTACCTATTATAATACCGTGTTCACCATAAAGATGAACAAAGACTTTTGGGTTGGAGGTGGAGAGAGGATGAAGGAAGAAAATGCAGAATGGAAGTAGAGCGGAATGTAGAAAACCTGCATGAATCAGTGCTGGGGGGACAGAATACTGCGATTAAAAAAATGCCTAGATGAATGCAAGACACAAGTTTACCATGTCTCCTTTGGGAGGAAAAAACATAAGGACACATATAGACAGTAAACTTTAAAAATTTTCCCCCAATAGGGCTGATAGACAGTTATTAATATTTCAAGATGAATGTGAGTTCAAGATACAAACTTGATTTAAATGTTTTAAATGAAATTAGAAATCTCTTCTGTCCTTTAAGTACTTTAAATTATTATAAGTTAACGTAAAATGATTTATATTCCCACACTATATTACTTATATTTTGCTCTTTGTCATATATGTTCTTTAATTTCTAAATGTGACTTCAAATGTTCTATTCTGATTAATATTTCAAACTATTTCTAGTTATTACCCTTACTACATTTTCAACTAAAATCAGAAAAGTACACATGATATGAGAGATCAGAAATAAAATGAAGAGTATATATTACCTACGTCTTTCAATTAATTCAGTTTATTTAAACACTACGTAGATGCTCTGCAAATAATCAGTAAAGTAAGACAATTAAACTTTTTTTTGAAGGACAGAATATTACAGGTAAATTTACGAAGCAGCACTCAGTGTTACCTTCGCAAATGTTGACCCACGACCTTCTGACTCAATTGTAATGGTTTTTGTACGGCGTAGTAAAATCTGATCGATATCTTCTTCACAGAATTTAGAGCCTTCATCTTCTTCTTCCATAATGGCACCATAAGCACCTCTTCGAAGCAGATCTTCTATTTCCTTTTTGGAAAGCTGCTGAATCTACAAAGAAAAAATTTTGGTAGTGATAAACTTTTTTTTAAGTTCATAAAATGAAAAAGTATCCCTAAAGAATGTTAAAGAACACAGAAGTCACATTTAAACTGCATCTGGGGCTTGGGATATACCTGAGAGTTCTCTGAAAGTATACAGTAAAGTCATTGATTCTTTATCATCTTTAAAGTAAGATTTGCCATTTGCCTAAAATAATAAAACAAAGCCTTTGGAGCAGTAATCTCTAAAGGTTCTTTTTAGTACTAGGATTTGACAGTTGTTACAAGCACAAGATTTTAAGACTTCAATTTGGAGAAAGTGCCAAAAAACATTATTTATAACAAGACAAAGCCAATGCTAGTAGTTTGGCCCTAAACAATTTGAAGAACTATTTATAGAAAAGTAAAATGCAGAAAAATTCACAAATTCTATTTTGCTGTGGCACAGTACAAATGTCCTAAAAGAATTTCTACTTGAAAACACATTCTTAGAATTCACCACACTGAAGCTATATAGAAAGAACAGCATTCAAAAGTATTAAGTGAATAAAGCTCTATTCTAAAATTCTTTCTTACATAAAAGTATCTAAGTAATGTTCAGTCAGTATGGATCAAAATTAAATGATATGCTGTCTGGGGTTAAAATTAAATGCAAACAAAGACAGAAAAACTCCAAGCAAAGAGGAAAGTAAGAAAATATACATACACCGCCAACATTACTTTCTCGTCCACTCATGCTCTGTAACACAGCCTTATCTAGACCCAGTTTCAGACTGGCTCGGTCAAACATCTCTCTCTCATATGAATTACGAGTTACTAGTCGGTAGACTTTAACTGCTTTATTCTGACCAATTCTGTGGCAACGAGCTTGGGCCTATAAGGAAAGAAAAGTATATAGATTCAATTTATTTTATAAAATATCACAAAAGGCATTAGGCATTAAACTATCTTGACAGAATGTAAAAGTATGTGTAAGAACTTTTAGACAATCTTGCTACTGAATTACATAACTTTTCTCTAGAAATGAAGGTAAAGCTTATGAAAATGGGAAATGATTCCAGTTTTTGTTTGTTTGTTTTTTGTTTTTTTAGTTGCTGGCTTTAAACTTAAAATCTAATCCTAAATGTCTAATTTTTTTTCTACTATGTTATCAATAATTTTTCCAGTATAGTTAAGCTGGGTAATTCTGTTAGGGGGAGCAGGGTAAAAACCTAAGGTGAACAACCCAGAGACCAAAATTTTATTTAAACATAGAAAGAACTAATTTTCTAATATGAAGATGTATTGGAAGTAGACCCATGAGATTACATAAGAGCTTCATATTTTATCTTAAGTTCCTACTAAAAATTCGATAAATTTTGAACTAGGTTATACAAATGAGAGGTTAAAACATTACCTTTCGTTAAGCAAGGTATATTCTCAAGAATATCAACTGCAATACAACTAAGACTACTATGAACAGTAAAAGAATTTCTCTCATACTGTTCTTTTCTTCTATTTTTCCTAGATATACATCTTCTGCAAACTTTGACTTACTCTGAGCACTGATACCTCAATTCTATGCACAGTATGTTACATAATAATTGAAAAGATGACAGCAGGATAAGAAAGCACTTCTTTTAAGTCAGTAAAATAAGTTATTCTTAAGGCTTAGGTCTTCCTCAAATTTGTATGATATATTTTAAACAATTAAATACTGTAATCAAGTAGGTAAAGCTTTTGTAGAAGATATATAATCTAAATAAGCATATTTTATTATATTCCACTGTTATTAAATTAAAAATAATTTCACTATCTTATCTGACATAGGTATTTCTGAAGGAAACGTATATCTTGTTTTGTCTATACAAAAAATAAAACAGGTGGATTATCAAAAATACCTATGGGAATTAAAAATATTTTTTTTTCCTTAGCCATAGAATTTGTTTACCTGAAGGTCATTTTGAGGATTCCAATCAGAATCAAAAATTATACACGTATCAGCTGCAGTTAAGTTGATGCCCAACCCACCAGCTCGGGTACACAGAAGAAAGACAAATCGATCTGAATCAGGTTTACTAAATCGATCTATAGCAGCTTGTCGAAGGTTTCCTCTGACTCTTCCATCAATTCGCTCATATAAATATCTATCAAATTAATGAAATAAATTTAGATAGATGACTATGATGAAAATGAAGGTATCTGAGCAAATGTTATAGAGACATATCTATCAGATTTCCTGCAACATGATGTTAACTATAAAATTAAGAAGTGATATTACCCCAACTAGTTTCTATGGTTTTATACTTCTCAGTGCTTGTGCTAAATAGGAAACACAAAATAATATAAAGTTACAAAATCTCTGCATTTCTGGACGTATAGGTAAACGTTATAATGAATATACTTCCAGTTCTCATTATAATAAACGATATATATACATATACAGTTTTGGCAAGAAGCAATGACTTCCTCAGTATAAGAAGCCTGCAAATATTTCTATCTCAATAATGTTATTTACACTCAACTGAAACACTTGCTTGTAAACTATAATTTCTTAAACACAAATGATATTGCTAATTCTTTATAGTCATTACCAAGCAGTTAATTTTGAATTTATTTTATTCTTCATCATTTTACATAAAACTCAGAAATTACTAGACATGGATAAAAATAAAAGTACATAAAATTTTTTAGGAACTAGAGGAGGAATACCATGGTATTTACCACACTTCTAGTTCAAGACACTTCTTCCACCTATTTATTTAAATATTGATTAGACATTACTTATAAGACCATCTTACTGTCGTGCACCAAAAAACAAAACTAAAAACCCACATTAAACAAATCAGAAAAGATTAAACTTGAGTAAATATTATACAGTGCAAGATAAGATCAAAGTGCAGCAAGTTCAGGTTCTAATTAAAACAATGGAAAAGACCTGAAAAGGATCTTAAATCATTTTCTTTAATTTTGAAGGTGTTTATAAATCTATTTAAAATGTCAGTACTACAGGGTTTACAAATAAAGTAAAATGTATAAATGTAATACGAATGGGTATTATTAACCCATTTGTAGGTGAACAAATCCTGTTCATTTGCAAAGTTTTCTGTTTCCTTAGCCCTGACTACTATGGCAACATATGTAGGTTTTTCCTAAACAATCTTTATGCACAGATTTAAATGGATTCTTATCTATATAAAGAGGAATATGTGAGTGAAGTTGGATTACAGTAGAGTGCTGCAAAAACCTTAATAACATATACCTGGTATAATTTATAGTATCATTCAGTGGTGAATTATGCCTTACCTTTTATGTATAAGATAGTCTTCCAGGATATCAAGGCAGCGTACCATCTGAGAGAAGATGAGCACTTTGTGACCTCCTGCTTTCATTTTGGGAAGCAATTTATCAATAAGGACCAATTTACCAGCAGACTGGATCATTGCTTGAAGATGAAAATCAGATGCAGTTGGATTATATGTGTCTCTAAATTCTCCAAGTATTTTCTCCTCAGCACCTGTCAAAGAAATGAGAGACAGCATCGGTGCACAAATGCAGGTAACTCCTAACTGCTTTCTTTTTAAAACAGTACTCCTCTGTGTTTCTGTAACACATCAAAATTTTCTGATGGTAGGTATATTCCTTTCTTTTAGAATTATTTATGTGTGTGGCTAAATCGCAACCAGCACCAGCCTGTAATGCCACTGAGGAGATGGACAGTGTCTTAAGCATTTTTTTAATTCTCCTAAGACACCTGGCATAATGTCTTACATAAATTTATGTTCGCTAAATGTTTTAACGCATGCTATTAGGAGAAGAACTAATGAACATGTGGTTCTAACCTAGGTGATTAAACACATTTTTAAACAAACATCTAGATTTTAAACACCAATAGAACAGTGATTGTTACTAAAAGGTGGTCATAATTAACCTGGATGAGTCTAAGGGCATACTGCTGGCCATCAAAACAAACAAACGAGAAAAATTAAAAGGGATGTCGAATTATAGGTCTTTGATGATACGTCTTCCAGACAGTCTACATTAGCATTAACGGCTCTCTGCCTTCCCTCAGCCTGTCTGATAAAAGAGTACCAGGACTGCAAGTGAGTTAGGTACTGGGGTAAGAAATGACTTGTCTTTGATAAATTAAGAGTATAAGCTCAAGAATAAGTGAAAAGACCCAAATGTTGTACAGAGAGACTGCTAATACAGAACCTGACAAGGCTTTAAAAAGTCATGTTATTAGAACACAAAAATTGAGAGACACTGACTAGGGCACGTGGACAGAGAAGAAATCAGAAAGAAAAATATAAATTTGGAGGCTGAAAGATGAGCTTTTCCATCTTTGTTCATAAGGGGGATTAAACTGGAGGAGGTATTAAGAGTACAAATTAGACTGAAGTAAACTCCTGATTTTGTAACCTGGTCATGCTAACATAGGACCCTGCAACGAAGTGGTTCACAATGATCCTGACTCTGAAACACTTGTAATCCTTTAGAATACCAGGGAGGAGAGTTATAGAATTGCTGCCTTTCCATGTAACAGCCACTATTCCTATAGCGGTATTATTTTGTTCACGAGTATTTGTAGAAAGAAAAGGATTTGTTTGCAATCCTTCTCAGCTACCTTTGATAAGATATGGGTGATTACAGCACTTCCTGAGCTCCATCATGGTATTAACCAAGTTGGGTACATTAGTTTGCCCTGCTCCTTTGGATAAAAATGAAAAGTTCTTCTCCAGAATAGCCCGGTAGTATTTCTTTTGAATGTTAGTAAGTTCTACTTCAATGATGGTTTCTTCCTTAGGTGCCAACTTCTTTTCCACGTCTTCTTTCAATCGTCTCAACATCATTGGTTTCAGGATAGCCTGAAGTTTTTGCACCTGCATAGAAAATGATGACCATTTGTAGCATATATTCACATAATTACAATGAGAAGAGATTTCATGTACTTATTTACAAAGACCATCAGGATACCTGTTCCTCTGTTTTCAGATCCCCAAATTCTTGCATAAATGTTGATTCAGAAGGAAACCTTAAGGGTTCCAGAAAGTGAAGAAGACTGAACAGTTCTTCAACTGTATTTTGGAGAGGTGTGCCCGTCAAAAGCACCTTGTGTTCCTACATGAAGCAAGGATAACTTGTCAATAACATGTTCTGTGATGTTCATATCAAACATCACGGGACTAAAATGATAGGAAAACTGATATAGGTTATCACATGTTTCAGGGTTTGAAAAGCAAATATTTTTCTGACTATGATTTTCAATAGTCAACTCAAAATACATCTTTAGGCATATATCTTCATGAACTGACTTTCTCGATCACTTTTTTTAAAAAAAACCTCTATCATCATTCTCATAATGCTTCACTTTGCCTGATATTAATTTTTATATATTGCTTTTAGAAGAAAAATTATAAATAATTAAGAAGCTTATTTTAGGTCTCCTCAAAGAAACAGACATCTTAAATAACAAAGGGGTATTTTGGGGGGGTACTCAGCTCTTCTTGGTATGGTAATTTGTGCATAAAACAGTGTTCATTCTTTATAATTTGGCAGATCATCACTGGACTTTTCACACAAAAATAAATTCTCAAATCATTAAAGCTACAATCCAACAATGTGAAGGGCTGATTGGAATATACTTTTTTTTTTTTTTTTCCAGCCTGAGGCGTATGGAAGTTCCGAGGTTAGGGGTGGAATTGGAGCTGCAGCTGAGGCTTCTACCTCGGGATCCAAGCTATGTCTGTGACTTACACAACAGCTTACAGCAATGCCGGATCCTTAATCCACTGAGCAAGGCCAGGGATAGAATCCTCAATGAGCCACAATGGAAACTCCTGGAATACTTCTAAACTGGAATTGCATTATGAATTAAACATAGTAACAGAAGGAAATTAAAATATTCTTAATAATAATAGCACAGAGTATAAGTTAAAATTTGACAGAATACCTCTAAATTCCTAATCTAAATATATATATATTCATATGTCTGCATATGTATTTAATATTAATATATCATCTAGACAGATACATGACAATCGTAAATACTGGGGTACGGAGTGGGAGAGTAGGGGTGGGTTTGAATGAAGAGTAAAAAGGAGCATTTCAGTATTTTACCAGATGTAATTCTATATTTTTGAATCATTTGTTCCAGCGTTCACATAGTAATTATGTATGTTAATTAAACATGTTAAAAAATACAAAACATGGGCATTCCCACTGTGGCTCAGTGGCTAACGAATCCGACTATGAACCATGAGGTTTCGGGTTCTATCCCTGGACTTGCTCATTGGGTTAAGGATCCGGCGTTGCTGTGAGCTTTGGTGTAGGTTGCAGATGCGGCTCGGATCCCGCGTTGCTGTGGCTGTGGCATAGGCTGGCGGCTACAGCTCCGATTAGACTCACTAGCCTGGAAACCTCCATATGCCGTGGGTGCGGTCCAAGAAAAGGCAAAAACACACAAAAAAAAAAACAAAAACAAAAACAAAACAAAACACAGAGTTCCCACTGTGGTGGAGCAGAAATGAATCTGACTAGGAACCATGAGGTTGTGGGTTCGATCCCTGGCCTCGCTCAGTGGGTTAAGGATCCAGTGTTGCTGTGAACTGTGGTGTAGGTCACAGATGTGGCATTGGTGTGGCTGTGGTGTAGGCTGGTGGCTACAGCACAGATTTGACCTGTGAACCTCCATATTGCCACAGGTGTGGCCCTAAAAAAAAACACTTTTATTTGAAAGCGAACACATTAATAAGATTTAAAAAATCCCATTAATTATAACAAATATCTGCTAAGCACAAAGAATTATGTAGAAACTTTATCCCTCTATCATAAATGATCTGAACGATACTTTAACTTTGGTGAAAGTGAGGAATTTATGGCTTAAAACTTGTGGTTTTGTTTTCTATTCAACAGGATATACTACAGAGGTTTCTTTTTTAATTACAGAAGTTAATTAAATACTAAAGCTTTTTGGAGGAAAGAACTAAAAAAATTCAAGCCTTAATAATAAACAAATCAGATTTTTTTTTCTCCCTAGTTAATTAAAGCAAAACAATCTTAATTATCACAGGTAGCAATCAGGAATAAAATAAAAGAAGGAATAAGTTTTCAGCATTAGTTCTCTGACTGACCTTTTACTCTGTAGTTAAGAAAGTGAATTAAGTCATAAAAAGGACATTAAGTTACTTACCAGATTCATGAGTTTCAGACCTTCTAGAAGTTTACAATTTTTATTTTTTAACCTATGTGCTTCATCAATAATCACACATCGCCACTCAATTGCATTAAGTTCTCCACAGCCTCCAAGAATCATTTCAAAAGTGGTGATGATGGCTTGGAATCTATAAGCTCCTCGAATGATACGCCCCTAGAAATTTATCATCAAATACAGTAATTTGCCAGAATAATTTCTAATTCCTGTCAAGTAGCATAAAAATCATTTAATAACATTTGGTAAGACATTTTCCACTGAAATTTTTAGATATGCATAGACACCCTCTTAAGTATGAAGAATTTTAGCATTAAAACTGTTGAATGCTGTGTTTCCAAGAATGTTGTTAAAAATTACGCCAACACAATTACACAATTTATAATTATATTCAAATAAGTATTCCTTGATAAAACATTTTTTAAGAGTTATAATAACAATGTTAAGTCAAAAAAGAAATGGCCATTATAAAATCTAGGCAATGAAATTTCAGTATTAATGTTTATTACTTATATCCATGACTACATATAAGGCAAATACATAAATAATATAAAAATCACTTGTCACTTGTGTCATATAGTGAGCAAATATTTATTCAGAGCCTATGTGCCAGACTCTGTTCTAGTTGCTGGAGATATAGAAGTAAATAAGACAGACAAAATAATTATCCAGATGGAACTTACATTCCAATGACTCAAATATATGACATAGCCAATAAAGCAAAACAAAACAAAACAAAAAAACTAAGGAAGTAATAAAAGTCATAGACTAAAATAAACAGGGATGTGGAGAGTATGGGGTTAGAGGTGACCATTCCAATTTTGTTTAGAGTGGCTAGGAGGCCATTACTAAAAAGTGACATTTGAGCAAAGTCCTGAAGATGAGGGAGGAAGCCATGCTAATATCTAAAAATCTGGATAAGAACATGTTCTTGGCAGAAGCAGAGTGTGAAGGCCGTAATGTGGGAGTATCTTAGGCAATATTCAAATACTAGCAAGAAAGCCAGAGTGACTGACATCCAGTGAAAGTGGAGGGGATGAGGCTATAGGGTCTTGAAAGCTGTTGTAAGGACTGGCTCTTACTGTGAGCAAGAAGCTGTAGGAGGGTTTTGGAACAAGAAGTGTTATGATTTGACATATATTTTAAAAGAGTCCCTTTGGCTCTTGTAGTAAAAATAGTCTAAAAAAGGCCAAGGGCAGGATCGTAGAAACAAGAGGCTGTTGTAGTAATCCAAGCAAGAGATCATCTATGGAGGTCATGAGAAATGCTCAGTTCTGGATTTAATGTGAAGGTAAACCTGTAAGATTTACTAATGGATAGGAGAGGAGTAAGAGAAAGAGATGACTCACATTTGACTAAACTTTTCGGCTCTAACAACTAAAAGTTGGTGTTGCTATTTACTACAATGAGAAAACGCTGGATTTTGGTTTTAGATATGTAATGTTTGAGACAGACACTCAAGTGGAAGAGTTGAATGGGGATTTGTATGTGACTTTAGAATTTAGGAAAGAGGTTAGAGTTCGTGACATAGATTTGGGAGTTTCCAGCAGTACAGATGATACTTCAGTTGTGTGACTGAATGATATCTCTGATGGAATGAGTGTGGATATTAAAAAGTCTGAAGACTGAGCTCTGGGTCACTCTCAAGTTTAAATATGGCAAGATAAGAAGAAATCAGTTAAAGTGGGCTTTCAGAAGGAACAGGTGATTATGTAGGACAGTATAAAGTCCTGGAATCCAGCAATGAGGATGTTTAAATGGGACTGAAAATTATAAACTATTAGGGATTAAGAGAAATGAAGGGTTAAGAGAGATCATGTGATTTGGTTTAAATTTTCATTCTTATTAATTTAATTACACTAATTTTAGAATAATCCATATTGATTGCATACATTGGCCATTAACAGCTCCAGTCCAACATAATTAAAATAAGTATAAAGTATAAGTCTATGTTATTTATACAGCTTTAAAAAACTGTGATATGATGCATTCAATGAGAGTGATGGCAGTGTATAAAGGCTCTTGAGTTTAACTGACCTGGGTTTATTAATCCTGATTTTGCTCTCTGATTGTGGGGGAAACTAGATAACTTCTTTTCATCTATGTTTCCTCATGTGTAAATGAGGGTGATATTATTACTTATTTATACGGTTAATATTACAAAGATTAAGTGAAATACTACAGGTTAACTGTTGCGCATAATGCCTGGCACACAGTAAGTTCTCAATAAATGTATGTGGATATCTCTGTTACTTTTCCAGGGCAATTCAGAAAATTACAACATAACTTCGCTACCACTGTAATTTCAAGCTATTTAATGACTTGGAAAAAGCAGATGTTAAATATTAATTTAATTTATAGTAAAATATATTTGAAAGTTAATTCTGGAAGTTATTTCTATATTTAAAGTATGGATCTATTTATCGCATTACAAGAGACATCTTTATCTCTTGAAAATTTAAACCAGAGTTCTCATCATAACTCAGTGGTTAACAAATCTGACTGGGAACCATGAGGTTGTGGGTTCGATCCCTGGCCTTGCTCAGTGGGTTAAGGATCCGGCGTTGCCGTGAGCTGTGGTGTAGGTTGCAGATGCGGGTCGGATCCCACGTTGCTGTGGCTGTGGCTGTGGCAAAGGTGGGTGGCTACATCTCTGATTGGACTCCTAGCCTGGGAACCTCCATATGCTGCGGGAGCGGCCCAAGAAATGGCAAAAAGACGGGGGGGAAAAAAAAGAAAATTTAAACCCTTCACATAATATTATTCTAGAATGTATAACATTTACCATAAAAATATAATTAAATATATAATATTCAGTTTACAACACATCAAGAATCTTTCAGCTTTATGGCTATCACATTTACACCAAACTCAATGATACATATATTTAAAATTTAAAATTTAACCCTTTTAAAAATCTCTTACACTTCCATTATTTTAATGGTACCTTTAAAAAAATGAGATTGAACTAAATAGTTTTAATGATACCATACAGCTTTAAAATTCTGCAATGTGTAATTAGGAATAATAAAACACTACAGAAGGAAATTAAACTACAACCTAAGATGCTATAGGCTCCAAAGGTGCAAAGGTGATAATTTTCAACAGAACTGAGGAATAATTCAAGGATTGCAGAGATGCTTAATTTCATAGAAAGCTGTTTCAACCATGCAAGTAGAAGGGAAATGGGGTTAAAGAATCAAAATAAATAAATATTAATGAAAAATCAGTTATAATTGGGAGGCAAAAGTAGAGGTCTACGTACGTTATCTTACTTAACCTATGTCACATCCCATGACCTGGCCATATGTTATTAGTGATCCTTATAAAACAGAAGAATCAGTGAAAGCAAATAAAATATCAAGGTGCTATACTGAGGCAGAGTGCCATAAACTTTTCCAGTGAAAAAGTACAATTTTGTGCGAATGGTGTTTTAATTGATTTTGTTGATTTCTTAATAAAACTTTTTACCTAAGAAGAGTCAAACTACCACTCAAAACTGCAATTTGGCACTTCATGTTTTCTAGTCTTCTGCTGGGAAAGTTTTTTCTTATAACGTCATCTCAATTTTATGATCTATGTATTTAGTAGAAAAGTAGGTAATTCCCTCCTAAGGAGTTAAGTGGCCAAAGTGAAATAGAAATTGTGTCTCTAGGACATAGGGGAGAAGACAATCATCAGAGCACCAGAGTAATGAAAGAAACCCAAAGGGGAGAAAGATACAGAGGTACGCCTGCATCATTATGCAAAACAAACAAAAAAAAATTTTTTTTAAGTCTAAAATCAAAATTCATTCAACACACAAGAGAACCTATGGTTTCATCTCAACGGGCATTCAAACCCATGGTGGTCACTGAAGATGTAAATTTTTAAAATGAAGGAAAATAACTAGAGGATGATCAAAAAGACAGTTATTATTTTTCAAATGAATTTAATGTATATTTGAACACAATCTGTAAAACAATTATTCTATTTGAAAAATTAAGTATATAATAAAATTTATACATTTGTATGTCAGCATACTTGCTTCCAGAGAACTACAGCATGAATTTGGCTACTTTCGTCATTTTTCTCTTTAGCTACTAAAGTTTATTATAAAATAAATATGATGAATAAAGAGATCAAACTAAGCTCTAAGTAGGCAGTTAAAAACTATTATCAATTTGAACATAATTAATATATAATGGTTATCTCTTTCAAACCTGACTTTTTAAACAACAAACAAAATCACCAACAACACACCTGTGAGTCCCTGAAGTACATCTCATATTGCTGTATCATCTGTCTGCTAATCAGGCTCCCATGATAAACCACAACATTAATATCAGTCCACGTACGAAATTCTCTCTCCCAGTTTGCAATAGTAGAAAGTGGAGCAATAATCAGGAAAGGTCCTCTTATACCAGTCAGAAGGATTTCGTAGAGGAATGTAATTGACTGAATGGTTTTGCCAAGACCCATTTCATCTGCTAAAATGCAGTTTCGTCTGAAATACACAAATATATTATCCATGTATATTTTGGGTTTTTCTGTATACTACAACAGTTTAAAAGATAAATATACAAAAATAATCAGAGGTCAAGTAAAAATACTTGCATTTATAGAAACATAAAAGCTGCTGAAGTGCAGATTTGGCTAAAGATTTTAATTTTATTATAAAACTGCAAAGGGAAAAATTGAGTTTTTTTTTTTTAATAGCTCCAAAATAAAGGCACCACCTGTTAGATTATCTAACTTTTTAAAAGAACGAAATGGCAAGAGCAAAGCAAATTAAATATATTATTTATTCAGGAAGCATTCATTAAATGCCTTCTATCTCTTAGGGACAGTATGAGAAGACGGGATACAAAAGAAATAGAATATGTTCTCTGTCTTCCAGGGGCTTGTGACTATTAGAAAAGCAGTTGTACAAATAAATAAAAAGTCAGGCAATGTGCTTTCACAGAAGCACAAATAAAGAAGCGGTTTTCAACTGTGGCTATGCACGGGAACAAATACCCACGGCATTCCCCTTTACCTTCTGATTCAACTTAAACGGAGTAGAATAAAAGCAACTGTCATTTTTACAATAATCTCCACGGGTGATTATGACATATGGCTAGTTAAGAATCATCAGTATTAAATTTATTATGGAAGTTTAGAGGAGTAAGCATCTAACTCTGGTCAGAAGAGATGAGAGAAGACTGCCTTCAGAGAGGAGGTCAGTAATGAGTATGATTTTGCCAGAGGGCAGAGCAAAGGAAGAGCAGTATAAAGAAGACAACCAATTGGTAGGGCATAAGTTGTTTAATATGGTTTTGAGGGGATGATAAAGAGAAGGCATATTAGTAAGACAGGCAAGTGTCATAATTAAAAGTTAGACATTATTCCATTATGCAATGGGAGGCATTGAACATTTTTAAAGAAACCTGATGAGATTAGGTTTGTACTTGAAGTTTACTCTGGTGCTACTGTGACTATGAGAGGGTGAGGTGACTTGAACTTGGGACAGTAATTGGGAAAGTACTGGAACAATGCAGGAAAGAACAGGTGGATATTCAGACCAAGGTAGGAGGATCAAAAGGAGAAAAGTAATTCCAAAGTTAGTTGAATGATTCTGGAATTGGGGACCAAACAGATATATGCAGTACAAGATGACAGTTAGATTGCAGTCAGGGTGACTAAATAAGTCATGTTAATCTTTTTTTTTTTTTTTTTCCTCGCTTTTTAGGGCCGCACCTGTGGCATATGGAAGTTCCCAGGATAGGGGTCAAATGGGAGCTGTAACTGCCAGCCTATGCCACAGCCACAGCAACGCTGGATCCAAGCCGAATCTGTGACCTACTCCATAGCTCTCAGCAATGCCAGATCCCTAATACACTGAGCGAGGCCAGAGATGGAACTCGCATTCTCATAGATAATAGTCGGGTTCGTTAACCGCTGAGCCACAACAGGAACTCCAAGTCATGTTATTCTTAACCAACATGTAAAATATGCAAGAAGAATTAAGTTTTGTATAGAGGAAACAGGAAATGATAAAGTTAATTTTGAATTTGCTATGTTTAAAGAATCATTGCGCTAAGACATTGAGGTAGCAAGAAGCAATCAAACATGGGCTTGAAATTCAAGGCCTTAGTTAAGGATGTTAATGGTAAATGAAGACATGGTGGGAGTGGTATAAGTTTGGCATCAGGAGAATAAACATGTAATGTGAGAAGAAAGTGAAAAACAGAACTTTGGGGAAAACAAACAAAAAGAACACTAAAAGGTAAGCAGAGGAAGAAGAACCAGAAAGACTATTGAAATGAGTTTACAGAGGTACTGGACAGCTGGGAGACGCACACTGTGGAAGCTGCTGGGGGTCAGAATGGGGGAAAATTTTAACGAAGGAAGAAGTAGCAACTACTATACCATGTGGCAGAGACAGCAAATCAGGGCCGAAAAGTATCTTGTGGATTGGAAAGTTTCCGAGATGATACAGAATCAAAATCCAAACACAAGATTAAAGAGAACTAGAGATGAGAAAATGGGAAGAGTTCATGAAGCCTACTCTTCCTAAACATTTGTCTAGAAAGTTACAAAGAGGGATCAAGGTAGCTAGAAGGAAAAACAGAGCTAAGAAAAGGTTTATCTTTTTCTTTATTATTATAGATAGGTTAAACCCAAATTTGTTCATAGACTGAAGGGATGGTACCAGTCTTAAGAGACAATTTGAAGATATAACAAAAGGATGATAATTGATTGCACTGAGGTTCTGAAAAGACCAGATGATATGCCTGTCAAGAACTGAGGTGATAGCATTATTCTTGGTCCTGGGGAGGGACCATACAACATCTGATACAAGGACAGAGGGAAGAATGGCTAAGATACATTTGGAGGCTTGGGTGTGAAGGCAGGCCAGAATCTGAATGATATCACCTATTAGCCCTTGGCTTCCCAATGAAGCCGTCTATATATGACTCTATATATGAGAATGAAGTGGGTAGGGTTGTGATAAAGTGCTAGAGGAAAGCGGTATAAGTTTAAAACAAGCAACGGGAGAGGGTACTAATAAGAGAAGACAAAATAAAATTTTGTTAACTATTTTCCTAAGAAAATTCTCTTGGGAAAATGATTAACATTTAGAAAATATAAACCAGGGGAAAGAGCACTGTGTGGGATAACAGGTTCCCATAACTCCAACTGACTGAGTCTCATGACTCACTATTACTAAGTGTAACAATTCAGAAGAATCACATGAGACGTAAAAATACAGGAAAATGACTGTCATAAAATTTTGCTATTATTACCAATAATAGTGTCTTCGTTTGCTTTTTTATATACAGTCTCAGACTTTTTTCTCAATCAAGATAGCACTTTTTACTTCTTTTGCAATTAATTTCTTATCTCATGAAAAAAAGTATATTCCAAAAAGCACTCTGAACAACTTGGAAATTTAATAATAAAAATGGGTAATTCATTACTAGGTTTATATTTTATTCCTTATCAACTGCTGACAATCTGTGCCTTTAAGACTTAACATTACAGACCTATCTAATTCTTTATTTTTTACCATGCCCACTGCATGTGGAAGTTCCCAGACAAAAGGTGGAACCCACATCACAGCTGTGACAACTCTAGATCCTTGACCCCCTGTCCTCCAGTGGGTTAAGGGTCCATCTACTTAACTCCTAATAGATGTAACTGCTCATACCTTACTAATTAGATTCAAGTATTGGCAGACAGTACTGTAAGTTGAAAAATAGTCTATAACATAGCTGATGTTTGATGATGTTAAGACAGGTATTTCCAATCTCATTAATCAGCTTTCTTCTATTCTGACTGGTATATATTTAAAGGAAGCAACAGTTCCTACTGTGGTTCAGTGGCAACGAACCCAACCAGTGTCTGTGAGGACTGTGGGTTTGATCTCTGGCCTCACTCAGTGGGTTGAGGATCCAGCATTGCTGTGAGCTGGGGTGTAGGTTTCAGATGTGGCTCGGATCTGGCATTGCCATGGCTGTGGCATGAGTCTGCAGCTGTAGCTCTGATTCAACCCCTGGCCTGGGAACTTCCATATGCCGCGCACACGTGCAGCCCTAAAAATAAATAAAGAAAGCAATTGTAATCAAAATCCTAAATTACACTTTACATCGTAACCAAAATTTCACTTTCAATAAAGATTCCATGACAATAATAATGTAGCAACAGCAGTACCAATTATATGTAATGTATTTTGGAACATTAAAAAAACACTAAATTTTTTTCTTTTAATATATACTACATACCTATTGTACCAATTGAACAAGAGCCAGTTGAGTCCTTCCAGTTGATATTCCCTGAGTTGATTGCCATTTTTATAATCCCTGGATTGATCTATTTTTTTCCAAATATTAGAAGGAGGACGATCCTTTGTGGAAAAACAAAGAATGAATGATTTATTTCAGATTTTTTTTATCTTTCGTACACCTCCTACAAGGTAAAAGCATTGCTTTAAAAATAATCATAGAAGAATGACATTATATGGTATTATGATAAAATTTATGAACATTTTAAAACCAAATAAGTTCTACACAAACTTCCAGAAAACTGAAGAGGAAGGCATATATCCCAACTCATTCTATGAAATCCTGATTCCAAAATCAGACAAAGACATTACAAGAAAACTACACACCAATATTCCTCATCAACAGAGATGAAAAACTCATAACAAAATTTTAGAAAATGAAATCCAACAATATATAAAAAGGGTAATAAAGCATGACCAAATGAAGTTTTTCCCCAAGTATGGAAATTAGATTAAATATGAAAATTAATCAATTTGATCAAAAGACTAAAAAACAAAAATACGATAATTTAAATAGATACAGAAAAAGGATTTGAAAAATTCAAGATCTATTCCTAATAAACACTCTTATTAAATTTTGAATAGAGGGAAGCTTTCTTAACTTGATGATAAGGTGCATCTATCAAAAAGTCAAAGCTAACATATTTTATGGTTAAAAACAGAATTCTTCCTCCCTAAGATTGGAAAAAGACAAGGATGTCTACTGTCATCACTTCTATTCAGCATGTACTGCAGGTTCTAACAGAAGCAAGCAAGAAAGAGAAATAAAAGTCATAAAAATTGGAAAGGAAGAAGGAAAACTTTCCTAACTCATAGAAGTCATGATTTGTCTACATGGAAAATCCTATGGAATATAGAAAAAAGAAAAACTAAGAAATGATTTTATCAATGCTGCATGATAGAAGATCAATATACAGAAAATTGTATTCTATCTTGTAGAAACAATTAAAAACAAAATTTAGAAATACTATCTTATAATAGCATCCAAATATGAGATATTTTGAGTTCCCATTGTGGCTCAGTAGTATTGAGCCTGTCTAGTATTCATGAGGATTTGGGTTTGATCCCTGACTCTGCTCAGTGGGTAAAGGATCCAGCACTGTCATGAGCTGCAGTGTAGGTCGCAGATGCAACTTGGATCTGGCATTGCTGTGGCTGTGGTGTAGGCCGGCAGCTACAGCTCTGATTTGACCCTTAGCCTGGGAACTTGGGAACTTCCATATGCCTTGGGTACAGACCTAAAAAACACAAAAGGAAAAAAAAAAAAAAACAAAAAAAACCCATAATATTTCTGTAATTACTACTTATAATAATCCACATTAAATAATATTCTCCATGATTTTCTTTTCAGCAATCCAATCACTATTAACACTTCCTTAGTTTAGGCCATTAAGCCCAGAAGATACTTCATTTCCAGAATCTCTAAAAAAACAAAAAACACTTATCTCCTACACTATTTTTTTTTTTTTTTTTTCTATTTCTTTGGGCCGCTCCCGCGGCATATGGAGGTTCCCAGGCTAGGGGTTGAATCGGAGCTGTAGCCACTGGCCTATGCCAGAGCCACAGCAACGCAGGATCCGAGCCGCGTCTGCAACCTACACCACAGCTCACGGCAACGCCGGATCGTTAACCCACTGAGCAAGGCCAGGGATCGAACCCGCAACCTCATGGTTTCTAGTCGGATTCGTTAACCACTGCGCCACGACGGGAACTCCTCCTACACTATTTGTCTTTGATAAGCTAGCATTGTTGTCAAATTGATTTTACATTAACTGAGGGGGTTAATTCTATTGGCTGAACCCCTTTACTAAGGACTACATTATATATCTAGGGCAGTGGCTCTTCCCAGTCATGTGCATCAAAATAGCCTTTTTAAAAACCCATAAGCCTGGGAGTTCCCATCATGGTGCAGCAGAAACAAATCTGACTAGTATCCATGAGGATGTGGGTTCAATCCCTGGTCTGCTTCAGTGGGTGGGGTCTGGTATTGTGGTGAACTGTGGTGTAGGTCACAGATGCAGCTCGGATCCTGTGTTGCTGTGGCTGCAGTGTACGCTGGCAGCTCCAGCTCTGAACTGACCCTTACCCTGGGAACTTCCATATGCCACAGGTTCGGCCATAGAAAGCAAAAAAAAAAAAAAAAAAAAAAAAATTTAATTAAATTAAAAAAACAAAAACAAAAACACATAAGCCTGGGATCCACTCTCAGATATTCTGGTTCTGGAGCCAGGCATAGAGATCAGGCATCTCTAATTTTTGAAAAGTTCCTAAAGCGACTGAGTGATTCTCAGTCAAGCATCTCTGACTGAGAAACACTGATCTAAAGCAAAAGCTTACTTAATGAGTGAGGCTAAAGATTAGGTTACCACTGAAGCATGGTCCCCACCCTCAAACGAAAATCTTTCCTTTTCATGATATTCCTTGGACTCCTCCTCCCTAAATTAGTGAATTGACATTTTTGTTTCCTGGTTCAAGGAAAGGCACTCTGAAGTCAAAAGGAATGGAGGTGAGCTGCTATTCTCTTGGTAATAGGCTAAGGGTATTGCTGGGAGATAAATTAAAGAGACCAGAAAATAAAAAGACAACCAGAAAAAAAATTGATGATAAAAACAATACTGAGCAGGGCCCTGTGGGACTCCTGAGCACAAAAGCCTTTCGGTGTTCCCCATTTCTTATTTTTAGGAAATGGGCCTCTTTCAGCCTCCATGATCTTCCCTGAGTTTCAAGGGGCAGGTTCAGACAGCTGCTGATTAGGGAAGGAAGGGGATGCAGAGACCAGGGAGGAACAGTCAAGCAACAACCGTACAGCCTCACAGCCTCGGGGTGGGATCCTGGTTCCCTCTCAAGGGTTACACATAATAATATAAGCATCTTACATAACTAGGAGAAAAGTTATATTCCTTAGACTTCTTTTAGATACGAAATTTAAAATGAACAGCTTGGAGCCCTTCCTTGTGCTTCTCCCTTGTTAGATTGCACCCTAAACACACAATCACCCGAAAGCTAAATATTAGGCACCAGAGCACAATTGCCTGTGGGTTAAAGATTATTAGCATATGATGTTTTTCAGGAGCTTTCCTAGTTTGTTCTCATCTCTAATCAATATGCCCCTTTCATAAGTACTGTTATTCTAGGCAATAACCCAGAAGACCATCACCAGGATCACGCCTCGATCTCCTGACGCCAGGTTCAACGACTAAGATTCTCCCAAAGAAAGAAAAGTGCATGTCTGCCGCAAACCTGATTCTTATCTGAAGCACTATTTTTGCTCTTTTAGACTATATAACTCCCTGCAATTCTTCCCAAAGGAAGGGCACAGTCTTTAAGGTATCAGCTTGTTGTGGTCTCCTTTGTCTGGCAAAGCAATAAAAGGTATTTTTTTTATTCTCCTCCACCCAAAACTCTGTCTCCAAGTCTCTATTCAGCACCAGTACAGAGGCTGAGTTTCACTAACAGTATGATCTCTTCCGTGCAACAATGAACTAATTTCGTTTTCTTACATCACATCTCCACATTTTTAATGGCAGCCCTCCTTACACTGGTGCTAATTGAAAAGGGATATCTGTTACTGACTTTTCATGTATGAACTCCCTCTTCAGCGAAGTAAGAAATTTCTATGACCAAATTATATTTGAAAGAAAACTGGCCAAAATATTTAACAAAACTTGATGTGAATTTCTTTTGGTTGGCTCCAAAATTTGATTCACAAGACAATTCTGTGCTTTAAAGAAATGCAAGTAAAAATTAACATAACTGTTAAAATGTAATATCTTGCCATAACCTAGAAATCTAGTCTTCTTACTAGAAAAATCAGTAACTGACTCAAGGGTTTTGTTTATTTTTTTTTTCCTATGTAGGGAAGCGACAGATATATGAATAAGAAATCAGTGTACTTAGTTTATGTATGCCTTTAACAGTATTCTATATAAAAAAGGCTTTTCTAAAATTAAATAGGAGTTCACATCGTGGCTCAATGGTAAAAATTTGACTAGTATCCATGAGGATGCAGGCTGGATCCCTGATCTTGCTCAGTGGGTTAAGGATCCAGTGCTGCTGTGAGCTGTGGTGTAGGTCGCAGACATGGCCTGGATCCCGTGTTGCTGTGGCTGTGGTGTAGGCCAGCAGCTATAGCTTCAATTCAACCCCTAGCCTGGGAACTCCCATATGCCTCAGGGGTGGCCCTAAAAAAAAAATAATAATAAAATAAATAAATAAAAATAAATAGAAGAATATTTAGTTATGAAGAAACACCTGGTTTACAGAATACAAGGGAAAAGTGGGTATAAGGATTCTTCTTTGATAGAGAATTAATAACTGTTTAGAACTGAAACACATTCTTGACATTTTTATAAATGACAGGAGAGAAAAAGCAGTGGGAAACTACTTGAGTTAGAAGTATTTGCAACTTTTCTGAAGGGAAATTTTGAAGGAAATACTTACTGAAATTTTAAATGCACATATGTTCTGACCAAATAATTATAGTTCTGATTTATCTTACAGAAACTTGTAGAAGGACTCAATGTTCAATGTAGCATTGTTTATAATAGCAAGAAACTGGAGTTTCCACTAATGGAGGAATAATTACATTAACACTCACATGATACTATGTAGTAATTTTAAAAATACAGTATTAATTGCATACGAAAGAATAAAAAGTCAAAAATTACGTTAAACCTGTGGAATAAGGAAGTGTTAAGATTTTATGATGCGAAGACATGTTCTTACCAAATGTCTTGTGTCAGGCCGCAAAGCTTGCAATTGTTCAAACTCTTCTATTTTTGCAAGATCTACATCTTCTTTTAGTTCCCAAGTACTATCTTCATATGGTAATGAGCACCACTTTACTAAGTAGTAAATAACAGGCTGTAAAAAATTTTTTTCATTTTACCACTTTGTAAAAGAACAGTAAGAAAGAGTTTCCATTGAGAATCCCCAGAAATAGTTTAAATATATTAACCTACAACAATAAAAACTTATGAAACTTTTTTTTAATGTTTTTAGGCCATTAGCTTTAAAAAAGTATTATTTTATTTGGAAGGTTTGAGGGTTTTTTTGAGTTACTTAAGTATTTCTACCAAATATTTACCTCACCAGTATCTTTGTCTTCACAAAAAGAGACTTCTAACACTCTGTCTACTTCAACGTAGTCAGGGTTAAACGGTTCTTCTTCCATCTAAAATTAAAAAGTCACTTAATTGATATTTGACAAAGAAGTGGAAAGATGAAAGTGAAATTAAGATAAACTTCCTAGCTATTTACTACAGAACAAAAACATAAGCCTAATTTTAATTAATTTTCCAAGAAATGGAGTACTTCCATTTTAATCTCCAAAAGGTATGTAGGATATTTGTGTATATTATGAATCACCAAATTATATATAATAAAATTAACTAAGAAATACCAAAACCATACGGTACTCTAGACAAGTAAGTTACTCTAGAAGGTAGCTCTTGGATTTCCCATCATGGCTCAGCAGAAACGAATCTGACTAGTATCCAAGAGGATGCAAGTTCAATCCCTGGTCTCGCTCAGTGGGTTAAGGATCTGGGGTTGCCATGAGCTGTAGTGCAGGTTGGAAACGTGGCTTGGATGCTGTGTTACTGTGGCTGTGGCGTAGGCTGGCAGCTACAGCTGCCATTTGACCCAAGTCTAGAAAACTCCATATACCACAGATGTGGCCCTAAAAGAAAAAAAAACAAAGACCTGTTCCTTAAAAATTTCCTAAAGGGAGCCTCTGTACCTTTCTTTCACTACCATCCTCAGGTCACCAAACCTATAGGCTCCTCTCTCACTTGTATGGAACACACTTTATCTGCTGATGGTTCTTGTGCTTAAGACCTACTTACTTAACTAAATGCAAACTCTCAGAGCTACCTCAGGCTCTACTGGACTCATTTACCCTTCAACCTATACGTCTTCCTACAGTTTCTAATTGGATTAATGGTAACGGCAGCACCTCCATGCCCTACTCCCAGTTACACAAGTCAGAAATGGAGAAGTCATCTTAGATTCCTCTTTTTGTATCCCCCATAGCTCTTAAGTCATCAATTCATACAGATTCTATTTTTATCTGTAACAAACTGGTTCCTCCCTCCTGATTCTCACTGCTTCATCACTTCTTTTTGGACCTTTACAAATACCTTCCTAACCAGTCACTGACTCTATTCAAGTCCACATTACTTTTTGTAGAGTTAACAGGCTCATACCTTTTCCTCCAGCCTCATCTCCTATTGCTTGACAGAGCTGTACCCTGGATTTCATGCTCCAGAAGTACAAAAACAAATGCTTTTCAAACTCCATGTTCTGTCACACCTTCATGTTTGTTTTTTAATTTTTAATTTTTTAAATTTTTTGGCCATGGCATACAGCAGCTTGAAGTGGAATCTCAGTTCCTAGACCAGGGATCAAACCTGGGCTGCAGTGGCGCAAGTGCTGAATCCTAATCACTAAGACCACCAAGAAATTCCCCTATGCCTTCATGTTTTTATACTTATTTTTCTCTCTTCTGAATAGGTTGCTTCTTGTCTGTCTTCTTCTCTTCTGTCTGCTTCCAAAAGCCCATCTCAGCTCTCTGATGCCTCTCTCCTCTGTTTAATCTCCAAATGTTGTAGTACTCCATGTCTCTGCCTTTAGTTCTCCTCACTATCTCAAACCTTTCCTGAGCTATATTACCATCTCCACATACAGGACACACTTGGTAACAAAGAGCACTGCCAACACTGGACTAGTAATAAGGTACTCTTAAGAAAATCTGCACAGTTCCAATTTATGTTGTTCCTGAGTCGTAAGAGAAAAATTAATCTTCATGAAAAATTAAAAGATTATTAGTTAAGTACTTCTAAAATCTTCAGCTCATTAGAAACTTTTACATCAGAGTGAAGAAATGAAAAATTTTTGCGGACCTCCCAGCATCCATAAACTACTAGGTCATTACAATTGTCAAAGTTTTGAAAGAAATAATAGTAGCTTCATGGTGGAAAATAAATCTGCCTGATACCCATAACCTAGAGATTAAAGTTAATACCACCAATAATGGGACAAATAGGTATTATGTACATCCTGATATGATTCACTGAGAAAGATACCACAGCATTTCTGAGGTGTTCTTTTAAAAAAATGCATACCGTGAAACTGAAGAAACATCAGATTTAACCACACATTGAGGGACATGCTACAAAAATAAACCACCTAAACTCTTTGAAAAATGTCCAAGGAATGAAAAAAAAGAAATGTTGATTAAAGGAGACAGGACAACTAAATGCATTATGTGCTACAGGATTGGATTCTGGACCAGAATAACTTCATGCAGGTGTGTGTGTGCACGTTATCTTTCTCAGTGAATCGTATCAGGATGAACATAATACATACATTACTATTTCCGTTACTTGAATAACTTTGCTCATAAAACATTTTAAGATATTAACACACTCAAATTCAACTCTAAAAAGTACTGAAACACATGCTAATTTAAAAATACAAGAGTCATCTACCATTCTGCACTACTAGTATTACTGCTTTAGCTATTTTCCAAGCTAAATTGGGGGGAAGAAAAAACATACAGACAGACTTTGTATACAATTCTCAAAAGTAGAAGCCTAAGAATTAAAATGAATACTTAAATTTTTGATACATAATACTACATGTGTTCAGAGTTCAACACATAACAGTCTTTTTTTCTTTCTTACATCTGCAAAAAAATGTGCTCTTTGTGCTTGTCTCAATTTGAATCGTTTGATTTTCTGCTGGATCCTTTTATCTTTCAGAAGCTGCTGCTCTGTTGCCCACTCACAGTGAAGATAGGAGCTACAATTTTTATAAAAGCATATTATTAAGATGATATACAAAACAAAGTTTTAGATTTTTAATCAGAGCATCTAAAACAAAATATTATCTTCAATTTTACAAATAGGTAGTTCATCATTTCATTTAATGTCAAGACACTTCAGATAATCTCTAAAATAAAGCTATTGTGATCACTATACACTAAGAAGATTGTAGTGGAAAGGTCTGCAATTTGCCATACAGAAAAATGGTAAACTGAATCACAAGAGGAACAAGATGTGACTTAGCATTTATTTCTTCATTGTAATAGTTTTTTCATGATGAGAAAGCTAACCTGTTCTGAAACCAATGTAATTTTATTTAAAACACTTTCACCTAAGTGTAAGAAAAATTGAATAAAATCCAAAAAGTTCAACAATATAAATACAACAAATGTGTATCTTTGTAAAAGCATAATTTATAAATATTCCTGCATTTTAATGTTAATAATTAATGTTTCCTGGGGGGAAAACATTCAAGTTAAACATGCAAGATTTTCAAACCGTCTTTGTTTTTTAATGACTTTAAAGTTCATGAAATAATAAATAATAAAAAAGGAGTTCCCATCACTGTGGCTCAACAGAAACGAATCTGACTAGGAACCATGAGGTTGCAGGTTCGCTCCCTGGCCTTGCTCAGTGGGTTAGGGATCTGGCATTGCCGTGATTCATGGTGTAGGTTGCAGACACGTCTCGGATCTGGCGTTGCTGTGGCTGTGGCATAGGCCGGCAGCTCTACCTCCAATTAGACCCCCAGCCTGGGAACCTCCATATGCCACAGGTGTGGCCCTAAAAAAAAATAAAATAAAATAAAATAAAATAAATAAAATGAAATAAAAATAAATAAATAATATTTTAAAATGCAGATAAAATAAAAACCATAATGTAACTTAATATGTTTAAACAGATTAATGAATATTTAAATTATATCTATTATTTTTCTAACTCAAATACTTACTAATTCTTGTATTTTACAAAAAATTCTTCTGTATCAATCATCACTCCAGGCGATACCTAAGAAAATGAGTTCAATAATTATGACTTTTATAATCAGGACACTGCAGATAAGGTATCAGGTGTAATGTATCATTACTTACTTCCTTTTTTATAATTCTAGAAGATAGTATTTTGTCCACAATTGCAGCATCTTCCTCACTTGGATTCTCCTATGTGAAGGAGGAAAAAAATATGACAACACATTCTGAAAACTCTTTTAGTTGCCACTATGTTTATGAATACACGAAAATTTAACATTTATTTAAACCCATGTGCCAGGGACCAGGTTAAATGTTAGGAACACAAAAATGAAAAGAAAAAAAAAAACAAACTATTGTTACTGTCCTTGTCATCACTGGCAGCATCAACATAGTAAATACATTGTGCTTTTTAATTTGTCAGGCATTATTCTAAACACTTTACATATATATTAACTAATTTAATCCTTGCAGCTACACTGTAAAGGAGGTACTAATATCATTTCCATTTTGCAGATCAGTAAGTTCAGGCATACAGGAGTATTTGTTCAAAGTGTCGGATCACTCAGCTAGGAGGTGAGTGGCTGGTTTACAATCCAGATATGGAAGACTAACAGAATTGTACAAAGGGGAAAATACATATGCAAAGACACAAATGTGTCAAAACATGCCACTTAGGCAACTATGTTCATGAAACTAGAGGATTGAGGGTTTGGAGAGAAGTGGAAGGACATAAGACCAGAAAATACAAAGTACTAAAAAGATATCCTTGTTTTCTAAGACTCAGGACACCACAGCAGGAGTTTTCATTAGAAAAAAGTGATTAGGCTACTAATTTAGAAATAAGATAGATTTTGGATGGGTTTCAGGAACATATCTATCTAGGAGGTAAAAATGTGGTAAAAAATTGAATGAAGAAGCAAAGACTTAAAAAAAAAAAGGAAACAAGTTGTTTTCTGGTAGCACAGTGGGTTAAGGATCCAGCATTGTCAATGATGTGGTTTGGGTTCATTCGCTGGCCTAGGGAACTCCCTCATGCCACAGGCATGGCCAAAAAGAAAAAAAAAAAAAAAAAGAGGAGCGAGAGAACAAATCTGAATAACTAATGGTTTCTGATTTGAATAACTAATGGTTCTATTAACTATAATATGGAATCTAGGAAAAAAGTTGGAGCAGGTCTTAGAGGAAAGGAAGATGAAAATATTTTAAAGAACTGACATTGGTTGAAAACATTTTATGAATGGTTTAAAATCTGTCTTATGGAGTTTCCCTTGTGGCTCAGTGGTAACAAACTTGACTAGTATCCATAAAGTTGTGGGTTTGATCCCAGGCCTTACCCGGTGGGTGAAGGATCTGGTGGTGTTGTGAGCTGTGGTGTAGTCGCAAACGTGGCTTACATTTGGCCTCGCCATGGCTATGGCTGTGGTGTAGGTCGGCAGCTACAGCTCTGATTTGACCTTTAGTCTGGGAATTTCCATGTGTCGTGGCTGCCACCCTAAAAAGACAAAAAATAAAATAAAATCTGTCTTACCACAAATAATTGCAAAGGCTGTTCACCAGGTAAAGGAGCTGAATTCTTTTTGATTTTCATAGAGCCTTTAACATCTTCTTCTGATTGTTTCCCTTCTGTATCTTCTGCATATTTTTTTCGTTTAATTTGTCGATTTGATCTTCTTTTCTGTAATGAACCATAAGGATCATATTTATATGATTTAAAGGAAAAATAAATACTTAAAGTGTGACAATTCTGTAACTTTTCAGAAGTGTATTCAATAGACATCTTTTCTCATTCTTCCTTTTAACTAAAGGACTACAAATTTACCCTTTGCCAAAGGTTTACAAACTTTAGTTGTTACTTCCTAAAGTTTCAAATAACAATTATTAATAATACCTTTACTACTTTTCCTGAGAAACTACTAAGAATAAAAAGATTTCTTTTTATTTAACTATTTCATAGCTTGGGAAACACATTTTAAATTATTAATACTTTAATAGTTTTTGCCCCAAACCTAAAAAGTACATTGGATGAATATTGGTAAATAATTATTCAGGGATGTAAAACTCAAAGCACAAATTAAAAAATACTTGACATAAAATGAACTTGTGTTGAAAAACAGAAAAAAAATCCAAAGTAATATAAAATGTTTCAAGGGAGATACACAAAATAACAAGGTCCTAAATCTACCAAATAATTAAATGTGAATGGAGGAGGAAGCATGTTTTACTACCTTCCCTTAAAAATAAAGACCACCACTATCATAAAACAAGTGAGCTTTTAAAAAAGGATTATGTGTAGTAACATAATTTTAAAATAATCTAAGTAATGTAAAATCAGGTATCAAATGTACATGGCTTTACTTACCTCCCTAAACATCTAATATTTGATGTTCCCACTATAAAAACGAATCTCATAATGGCTTGAAAATCCCCAAGGACGTCTATTTGCTTTTGCTCACCTTCCTAAAATCTCATGTACAGAGGCATCTCAGCCAACTGTTGCTCTACTGCTCCACATTCTTCTTCCTTTTACTATTCTTCTGTGTATTAAGAAACTCCCATGACATTCCCACAATATGCAACCAACAGAATAACCCAAGTGTTCTCCTTTTGGTTTCTGCCAATGTCTTCAATTTGGTAGGTCTTTTGGACTTTCATAGCCATGACAAAAATAGTGAATAGTGTCGCAGTGTGGGGACAAACTGCTACTTGTATCCAGGAAGGCAGCAGTGACCTTTAGTCTGTCTCTTTCTCTTTCTCTTTAGAGTGGTGAAATATTGAAAGAAAGGCACTATTGTGGTGACATGGCTCAGCAAAAAAAGTAGTGTTAAACTCCATGCCTCATTTAGGATGGGTCACCGTCTCTTAGCCATGAAGACATTTACATTTTCAAAACTCAAGGTAACACTTTTGTCATTATGGGAAACAGGAAAGTGGCATATAAACACTATTAAAAAGGAGTTCCAGAAATCCAAATTTTCCACGTTCTGTTCTAGACAAGATATAAAATATTTATTATTCCCTGGGAGGGAATATTCAATGCATCTCTAATACTTGGCTAAAGGAATGTTTGGAGTTAAAGGCATTATATAGCTCTTAATTCTCAAGAAAACTTTAAAATTAATAACCATTCATGACATTTATTATTCTAACAATAACAACGTATTACCAATGTTATGTCTCACTAGGCACAAATCTCCTAGATAATGAAATGTAGGAATAATTCAGTACACTTTTAAAAGATTTTGTAGGTTTTTCAGCACTGAAATTTCCTTTTGGTGACTCAGGCATCTACTGGCACTTGGCAATGCCTCACTTACTCCTTGGTAAGTAGTGAATGAATGGCCTGAAAGAATCCTTTCAACTCACAAAAATGCATATGCAGGTAATTCTTTACAAGATAGAATGAGAAGCCACTTACAGTAAGTGCTCCTTCATCCTATGAAGACTTTATCAGGCTCTGAGTAATTTAAAAAACTCCATGAGTTAGCTGATTATAGCTGATTTCATCAGATTGTATTCCACTAGAGCATATATACTTACATAGTAGGCAAAGCTAAGTAAGGTGCCACTCTCACCAATTATCTTTCTCTGTCATACAACAGTTCTAGCACTTTAAAAAATACAAAAACAATTTCGAAGGTCCATGTTTTAAAATAATGTGATTCTTTTCAGGCTTTCTTTCTCCCTGTTTTTCAAAGCACAACTTAAAATAGTGACAAATACTTTCTTCAAATTTCTTTTTTCTAGCTTTTTTCTTATGTCTTAAAGGCTTTAACTGATCAGTCAGCAGCACTTTACATAAGAGGTCAGAAACATGCTTTTAAACGACTAAATACTTCATTATGATAACATATCACTTGTTTCCTATAATACTCAAAAACTGCAGGGGGTTTAAGAAAATGACAAGTCTCTAAATATAGTTAGACTACTGAAGTATTCTCTAGTAGGTAAAAAACTAAATATCACAATCACATTTTTAGATTTCCACCTGACTCTAAACCGTAAATTACTTTCATCTTTTTTTTTTTTTTTTTTTTTTTTTAGGGCCACACCAGTGGCACATGGAAGTTCCCAGGCTAGGGATTGAACTGGAGCTGCAGCTGCTGGCCTACACCACAGCCACAGCAATGCAGGATCCGAGCTACGACTGTGACCTATACCACAGGTCACAGCAACACTGGATCCTTAACCCACTGAGTGAGGCCAGGGATTGAACCCATGTCCTTGTGGATACTAGTCCAGTTCTATACCACCGAGCCATGACAGGAGCTCCCCTTAAGTTACTTTTCGAGCCTTCAAATTTGACAACTCATTTCGGTTGAAAGTTACTTTTATATATTTATATAATAATATATTTTAAAATGAGTCAATAATAGAGATTTACAATTGTTTACTAGAAAATATTTCTTTCCTTCCCCATTAAATTTTTTTGTGTTAAAGCAGCACATCTGTCAAAGCAACCTAATTAAGTACAGTCAAAAGTACAGAAGAAATGTGCATGTTAACCTATTCTATCATTTCACTGCTAGGTAGTTACATAATGGAAAAATGGCCAGCACTATTTGAGTAAAAATTTAAATTTTCTCATATTGAATAAATTAATTGTAAGTCTGCCTAAGTTAAAGATAACATATGAAGAAAAAGCCAGGCCATATAATATTAGGAGCTTCAGTCACTGCCCTTACCTCAACTCTTGCAGCAGCCCAGGAGCCTTGAGCCACTACTCTCCCATTGGATAAGAAGCTGCATAAGGAAGAAGAAAGGCCATTCAGGGGCTTTCTGGCCCCATAATGCAACAAATGCCACCACCCCTATGGCCTAGAGTCGTACTTTAATTATTAGAGAGCAGAGGGTGGCCTGAATTACTATGACCTTCACTATATATATATATTTTTTTTTTAACTTCGCAAGGTTATTTTGAATATCCACCTATTCAAAAAAAAAAAAAAAGGCAAAATGCACAGTATTTTTGTCTGCATTAGGGGATTTTTAATAAATTGTTTATCTAGTCTTCAATAGAAGCGGAACAAAGGAATTATCTATGAATGATTCAACCCATTTACTTTATTATTCGTACGTGACATTAAAAGTTAACATCTCCATCAAGTTAATTCACAAGTACTCTATAAGTAAAGGATAATATCACCAGATACTTCTCCGAGTCAAAAGCCATTAGGGACTTTGGATTGTTACTTAAACTCTCTGGGCTTCAGTTTCATCATCTGAAAACTGAGGGGTTTGGAGAGGATGTGTATGTCTCCTCCCAGGTCTAACATTTTACAGTAATATTATTAGGACCATATTGTAATAACGCTGTCATATAAGTTCTACCATACAATAAAATATTTTTACCACTAAACTATAGTTTAAATATCCATAAAGCAATATTATGCTATCTAAATAATTCTGTCAGTGCTCAATTTCTCAGAAAAACTTTTAACACTCACTTGAGAGTCTTCCTCTTTGAATGTATGCTGTGGCATCTGTTCCGCATCAGATATTTCATCTGAAGACTCATTCTTTCTTTTTTGTTTCTTACCCAATGTAATAATGAGTTTGCTGTTTCAAGAGGAAAAGAATAAACAGTAAGATCTCTTGTGTTTTCCCCATGTTTGCTCAAACTGAGATTGCCATGATAAACTTTCTTCCATTTTATATATCACTTGAATCTCCAACCAAAGATGATATTTATCATGAAATCCATAATGACATTTTCAAATAAAAAACTCTTTATTCCTACGGAACAAGTATAAATCAATACTACAGTTAACATATTTCTAAGCACAGAAAGGCAGTCAAGTTCTATCTTTTGTTTCTTAGGCTCAGGATTACTTTTCATGAGAAAAATGTCAGGTAATATAGCTAACAATTAAAGGGGTTTTTTGTCTTTTTAGGGCCAAACCTGTGGCATATGGTGGTTTCCTGGTTAGGGGTGGGACTGGAGCTACAGCTGCCAGCCTACACTACAGCCATGGCAACGCCAGATCCAAGCCACGTCTGCAACCTACACCACAGCTCATGGCAACATCAGATCCTTAACCCACGGAGCGAGGTCAGGGATCGAACCTACGTCCTCATGGATGCTAGTCAGATTCGTTTCTGTTGAGCCACGATGGGAACTCCAAGTCTCGAAGTCTCTACATCTCTCTACCCTAGAGTAAATTTTCCCTTAAAAACTTTAACAATTAATTATTCTTTATTTCACTTAGGTTAAAGTTTTTTTGGCTGTACTTGATGTTCCTAAAGAGTAAGAACTTCCTTTTTTTAATATATTTCTACAGTATTTATGTTAAAACACGGTAAATAAGAGTTCCTACTGTGGTGAAACGGGATTGGCAGTGTTTCCAGAGCACTGGGACAAAGGTTTGATCCCCGGCCCGGCACAGTGAGTTAGGCATCTGGCACTGCCACAGCTGTGATGTACATTGAAACTGCAGCTTGGCTCTGGTCCCTGGCTTGGGATCTCCATATGCTGTGGGGTGGCCAAAAAAGAAGGAATAAAAAAATTAAATGTAAATATCTAAAATTAAAATATGTTAAATGCTTTTTCCTTTTTTTTTTTTTTTTTTTTTTTTAAGCTGCGACCATGGCATGCAGAAGTTCCCAGGCCCAGGATTGAAACTCACCACAGAGCAACCTGAGCAACAGCAGTGACAACAGAGTCCTTAATGGCTAGGTCACCAGGGAACTCCATGTTTTTTCCTGATTAAAGACAGAAGCACTGAGCTCCCGCATTTCTTTATCCGGTTCAACAGCTGGGAGGGCATGATCTTCAAGTACTATACTAGTCTCAAACCAAGTTAATTGCTAACCAGTAAAATCTTACTTTAGATATCTGTACTCCAAACATAGGAAACTTCCAAAATACGTTCAGGTGTGACATATCAGAAATATCTCAAAATTTTCTTCAACAATTATTATTTACTAATGTGGGAGAAGTCGGGGGTTAAGAGGATGCACTTTGAAATCATAGTGTCAAAGATTTAAAAACTGATATCACCATTTACCTATGAAACACTGAGCAAATTACTTGATAGTTTCCTTGTCTGGAAAATAGGGATATTACAAGAGCTACTTCTATTGTTGTTGAGAATTAAATGAGATAATATGTTAGCTCTCAGCGATCTTTATCACATAGTAATTTCTCAACTACATCTAACTATGATATGCCAGGCACTTGCGTAAGTTCAAGGATTTGAAGATCAAGTAGACATGGTTCCTAACCTTAACAGTTCATTGTTGAAACATGACCTCAGCTAAAATTCTAAAGGGGAAGTTAGTCTAAGAGGTAATGTGAACACAAAGGAAGAAATACTCATGTTTACTGAAGAGTGGAAGAGGTTTCACAGAGAAGGTAAAGTTTGAGATAGGGAAGTGAACAATGAAAGGGGGTCCAACAGGTAGTGAAAGGAAAAGTAGCGTACATTCCAGGCGGGGGGATACCACAGAAGAATGAGACTCTGCGGTGATAAGAGTGTGTTGGGAATGCACAAAGTACTACAGGAGGAGGAAGCAGAGAGATGGTCCTCTGGATGGGTCAACATCACAGAAGGCCTTTGTATTTCATGCAAGGAGTTAAGGTTTTAATTTAAAGCTAGTTAAAGCTAGCAGGTATTTAAAAAGAAATCTGTCTTGTTTACCACTGACAACAAATGGCACTGAAATGTTTTAGAATGAATGAAAAAAGAATAAAGCAATAGAAAGATGTAAGGTTTTGCTGTTGTTGCTTTTTAGGGCTACGGCATATGAAAGTTCCTAGGCTGGGGTCAAATCATAGCTACAGCTGCAGGCCTATGCTACAGCCACAGCAACTCAGGATCCAAGCTGCGTCTGCAAACTACATCACAGTCCACAGCAATGCTGGATCCCCGACCCACTAAGTGAGGCCAGGGGTCGGACTCCCATCCTCATGGATACAAGTTGGATTCGTTTCCACTGAGCCACGATGGGAACTCCCGATGCAGAATTTTAAACACATATAATGTACAGCATCGTGACTACAGGTAATAATAATGAATCATATATTTGAAAGTTGCTGAGAGAGTGGATCTTAAAATTTTTCATCATAAGAAAAATATATATAACTTTGTAAAGTGACAGAGGTTAAGTAAGCTTATTGTGGTAATAGTTTGACAATATATACACATATCAAATCACTATGTTGTCCACCTTAAACGAATATATTGTGATACGTCAAATACATCTCAATAAAATTGATGGAAAAGAGAATTTTAAAGAGAGCAATGCACCTGGAAGGAAGTGAAATGCAAGTCAGGGAAAACAGTGATAAGATTGGCAGTTCAGCTGAGAGATGAAGAATGAAACTCAGAGCCTTAGTAGTATGGATGAAGAGGGAAGAAAGATACAATTTTTCACTACAAAAGAAGAAACAACAGGATGAGGTATTGATGTGAGGTGAGAAAAAAAAATTCCAAAATGATTTATTCCCAGGCTATCCTTATATTGGTATGATTACCACCTTCAACAGGATAATGGTAATTCTTACTTGGTATCTCACTTGCACTCTTTCACAATAAATGAGAATAAAAACATAGCCTATATTGGAACAAGAAACCAGAAGCGCAAAAGGAAACACTGAAACAACATTAAGGAACCAACCATGATTATAACCTATTCCTTCTCCCTTTTTTCATTGATCACTTCCTTCCTCTTCTGGCCCTTCTTCCTGACTCTGATTTCCCTCCTAAAATAAAAATCTAGCTTGAGGTCGTATTTACTATTAGATATCATGTGATTTTGCTCTTCCTCCTTATCCATGGTTCTCAAAAGTCATCTGTACTGGCTGTGCCTTTCATTCCTCAACCTACTATAATCTGAACTCTTAAACTACTTTTCATACTCACAGCTTCCATTTTATTCAGTGGTTACTGAGTCAGCCTCTGCCAACTTTATATACATTTTCTCACTTGGTGTTGATACAACTCTGAGAAGCAAATACTGTTATTTTAATAAGAAGAGGAAACTGAGGCTTAGAGAAGTTAGATTTCTTGTTTAAAGTCACACCAGGGAGTTTCCGTCGTAGCTCAGCAGAAACAAATCTGACTAGCATCCATAAGGACGCAGGTTCGATCCCTGGCCTCACTCAGTGGGTTAAGGACCCAGCATTACCATGAGCTGTGATGTAGGTTGCAAACTCGGCTGGGATCCTGTGTTGTGCCGACAGCTACAGTTCCGATTCCACCCCTATTCTGGGAACCTCCATATGTCGCAGGTGCAGCCCTAAAAAAATAAAGTCACACCAATAGTAAGAATTGAGATAGAAATTAAACACATCTCACTCTAAAGTGTGAATTCCTAATGTCTAAGGCCATAAATGACCTTTGTAATGCTGAATCCAATGGAAATGTAATTACAGTTTTTATCTACCAACACATAACTAATCACTTTTTCCTTATCTGTACTCTTGAATTCATGACACATTCTTCTGGTTCTACTAAACTTCCTCAGCGCTTCTTCTCTTAGTATGTTGCTTTTCAGAAGAATTCAGTCTTTTCCACCCGTCCCTTAAAACCTTGGTATTTCTCAAAGTTCTGTCTTCAGCTTTCTCCCCTCTCTATATACTATTCCTGGGAATTTAATTTTATCTACTCTTTTTGTTCCTGACCATGCCCATAGCATGTGGAAGTTCACAGGCCAGGAATGGAACCCATACCACAGCAGCAACCTGGGCTGCTGCAGTGACAACACCTATCCTGAACCACTGTGCCACAAGGGAACTCCTAATTTAATCTATTCTTAACTTACCATTTAGAAACTGAAGATTCTCAAATCTCTTATCTCTAGTCTTGACCTTTACTCAAACTTCGGATTCACATAACCAATATAGACACATCCATACGGATATCATATAGACATTAAAACCTCAAAATGCCCCCAAAGGCAATCCTTCACTTTCCCTAAAACTAAGAATACTAACATCAAAGAATAATGTAGATTCAGAAAAGTGCACACCTCAAGAGTGTAGCTCAGTGAATTTTCTCAAACTGAACATAAACAAGTAACAGCTTCTAGATCAAGAAATAAGACATCATCAGTTTCCCAGAAGTCTCCTGCCATGCTTTCTCTTCAGGTAACAACCTCCTCCTACAGGCAGCCACTATGCTACTTATGGTTATTTAATACCATCTAAGGCAAGGTAAGGGATAACCTCAAGTAAACCAGATTGGCAGAAACAGTTTTCACACACCGCCCCCTTGCTATCCATAGCCAAACCTATACGCATATTTTAGACTAGTTTGTAGATGAGGACAACACTGGTGAAAGGAAAGTAGTTATTTAAAACAACTTCCTATGAAAATGGAGATCAAGGCCTGTTAATACCCTTCCACATACTGTTTTAAAAGGTGTTTTCTCAGTGTTTGGTAGGCTAAGTAAATTCTGCATGTGAAATACATATTCTGATATGGTATCTATGTGGCTGCTTAAAGACTCAAATCCCACTGAATAAAAATTTCAATGAAATCAGAAGCAAGGATATTTACATTTTTTTGTATTTATGAATGCCTATGAAGAGATTCTATTTTTCCTTTCTTGTGGTATAAAATAATGAAATGAAAACTCACTAAGTACAGTGTACTAAGATGCCTTAACATTATTTTTATAAATAAATATTGCCTAAATATTACTAAGTGCTACCAAATTAATATTAAACACCACACCTTTTGGTGGAGGGGGCGTAGGTTAGATAACCTTAGATAAACCTTTATTTTATTATTTGAAAAAATGTACTAAAAACAAAGAAAATCTCTCAAATTTTATTTTTCATATATTCTATATTTTCTTCCAATATTTTCTTTTTCTTTTCTTTTTTTTTGTCTTTTTGGGGCCACACCCACAACACATGGAGATTCCCAGGCTAGGCAGATGTCAAATCAGAGCTGTAGCTGCCAGCCTATGCCACTGTCACAGCAACAGCAACATGGGATCTGAGCCATGTCTGTGACTCACACCACAGCTCACGGCAACACTGGATCCTTAACCCACTGAGCGAGGCCAGCAAATGAACCCATGTCCTCATGGATACTAGCTGGGTTCGTTAACTGCTGAGCCACAACAGGAATTCCATCCTTCCAATATTTTCTATAGGCCTGGAATAGCAACCTATTTCATAAACTCATTAACTATTTGTAACTCATGCAAAAATATTTTTCAAATTCTAACTTTGTAAGAGATATTTCAAATATGTTTACAAAATGTTTACACATGCCCATTCTGTTAAAAAAGGGGGGGGGTACATTTCCATGGTAGGAAAAAAGTAGATTCTAAAACTTTAAGCCATTCTTAACTGACATAATTATGAGTTAAAATACACACACACACACTATGGTTACTTACACGGAGTGCTAATTTATAGAAATAATGAAGTCATATCAGTGTATTATAAGTTCTAAAATGGTATAAAAGTGATACTACAAGGGGGAACAAACATTTAGTTGGTATTGATCAGTAATTCCTAAATGTGTGAGGCAGGCTTCATAAGGAACTTATTTGTAAAAAATACAAATTCCTGATGAGAAAAATAAGACAAACCGAATTGAGAGTCATTCTACAAAATAATTAGCCAATATGCTTCGAAATTGAAAATGTCATTAAAGACAAAGACTGATGAATTATTTCAATGTGGAGGCATGTAAATAAACATGATAACAAAATGAAATGTGGGATCCTGAACAGGATCCTGGCCAAAAAAATGGAACAATTGACACAATTTGCATGAGGTCTGTAAATAAGCTAGGATTACGTTAAGTGTTTACTTCCTGGATTTGATCATTGTGCCCGGGTTACATAAGATGCTAACATTTGAGGAAACTGGGTAACAAGCCTAAGAGAACTCTTACCTATTTTTGCAAGTGTGAGATTAGCTCAAACTAAAATCTAACAAAACAAAACCCCAGATTTGTAGGTTCCAAGTCCAGAATTCTCATCTAGTAAGTGGGACCCCAATCATACTTTAAAGAAATCCCCACCAGATTTGGGAATCAACGGCTCAAAATAATTAGTGAAGAAAACTCTTGGAACAAATATTCAAGATAATAAAACTATTTTATACTTATAGAACACTTAAAATTGCAAAGTGCATTTGTCTGCAATTTCTCAGTTGATCTGAGAAAAACTCATAGGTAGGCAAGGTAGGCATCAGTCCCACTAAACTAATAGGGAAAATTCAGCACACACACACAAAAAAAGGCCAAAAATCCTAAGTCTGGTGGAGGACAATAAAGGCCTCTTTATTCCTACTCTACTATATCCAACACACCTTACTGATTTTATTTTTTTGCCTCTTTTTTAAGGGCCACACCTGTGGCATAAGGAAGTTCCCAGACTAGGGGTAGAATCAGAGCTACAGCTACAGCTTACACCACAGTCTCAGCAACACGGAATCCCAAGCCTTGACTGCAATCTACACCACAGCTCACAGCAATGCAGGATCCTTAACCCACTGATCGAGGCTGAAGAGGCCAGGGATCAAACCCATATCCTCATAGATACCAGCAGGATTCATTTCTGCTGCGTCACAATGGGAACTCCCCTTACTGATTTTAAAATATAATGATACTATACTTCAACCCATCAATCGATATTTAATATCAATAAATATACTTTAATGAACAGAGAATGAAACTACATTATCTTTTAGAAAATTAGGGTTGAAGTTTATTGACATTCAAATGACCAGAAATTTCTACTGCCTGTACAATGACAACTGATAGCCAAAATGTCGTCTGAAGGAAATCAGATGATCCAAAAGTAGAATGATATAAAATCAGTTAAGTAAAATACCCAATTACCAAAGAACATTCCATTCTTCCATCCTGAATTACAAAGAATTCACTATATTAATTCTAAAATAAAATTTCACTTTAGATACAATCTTCAAATAGATAGTCTGCTATTTGAAACATCACCAAAGTACAGCAACAAAATAACACAGAATATATTAACCATAAAGGTTTTATACAAATTTTGTTTTTTAAAATCTTGAAGGGATCTGATATCAATTTTAGCAAAATGCAGCAACAAGTATTCAGGCACGAAGATGAACTTAAATATCAAAACATAGCTTGTTTCATGACTTCCCATGGTGGCTCAGGGGGTAACCGACTAATATCCATGAGGACATGGGTTCTACCCCTGGCACCTTGCTCAACAGGTTAAATGATCTGGCACTGCCAAGAGCTGTGGTGTAGGTCAGCAGATTCGGCTCTGATCTGGCATTACTATGGCTGTGGTGTTGGCCACCAGCTGCAGCTCAAATTCAACCCCTAGCCTGGGAACTTCCATAAGCTGCGGGTACAGCCCTAAAAAAGACCAAAAAAAAAAAAAAAAAAAAAAAAACCTTGTTTCAGGAGGGTAACTTCAAACTAAGTATAAATTTGAAATGTTAATTCGTTTGTAGAATACAAGCCCTAGAAAACCTCAGTGTTTCTACCTGAAGTTTATATTTGATTTTCAGATGTAACTCATGCACTTAACTAAATACTGCCCACAGGTTTTTAGCAGAGGCTGTGTAACAAGCTGCATTCTACACAGTGTCAATCTGTAATTGCCCCCTGTTGTTTCTCTCATTGCAATAATTGGGCAAACAATGATTACTTTTTTTTTTTTAATCTCCCCCCCACAGCATAGGGATCAAGTTACTCTTACATGTATACATTTTTCCCCCACCCTTTGTTCTGTTGCAATATGAGTATCTAGACATACTTCTCAATGCTACTCAGCAGGATCTCCTTGTAAATCTATTCTAAATTGTATCTGATAACCCCAAGCTCCCAATCCCTCCCACTTCCTCCCTCTCCCAGTAGGGCAGCCACAGGTCTATTCTCCAAGTCCATGATTTTCTTTTCTGTGGAGATGTTCATTTGTGTTGTATATTGGATTCCAGTTATAAGTGATATCATATAGTATTTGTCTTTGTCTTTCTGACTTATTTCACTCAGTATGAGAGTCTCCAGTTCCATCCATGTTGCTGCAAATGGCATTATGTCATTCTTTTTTATGGCTGAGTAGTATTCCATTGTATATATATACACCATATCTTCCTAATCCAATCATCTGTTGATGGACATTTGGGATGTTTCCATGTCCTGGCTATTGTCAATAGTGCTGCAATGAACATGCGGGTGCATGTGTCTCTTTTAAGTAGTTTCAAACATTGAGTCTTAATCCATTTATTCTATTTGCTGGAATCAACACATCCAATTTATAACTAAAGGAAACAAGCACATGTATTATTTCTCACTATAAATTTTTTTTGCATGCCCAGTGGAAGGCACTAGAGATATTTTTAAAGTCGTTAAACATGTATAATGTAACTTTTTTTTTTTTTTCTTAGAAGAAACACATTTAACTTGATGAAATTACTTCAGCTTAAAATTCAACCCAAGACTTGCTTAAACTCATCTGGAAAAAAAAGTCAAGTTTTTTTTGGATTTTATTTTATTTTATTTTTTCCACAGCCACATCTGCAGCATATGGAAGTTCACTGGCTAGTGGTCAAATCACAGCTGCAGCCAGGGCCTACGCCACAGCTATGGCAACACCAGACTGAGCTCCATCTGCTACCTATGATGCAGCTTACGGCAATACCTATCCTTAACCCACTGAGCGAGGACAGGGATCAAACCTGCATCCTCACAAAGGTAACATCGAGTCCTTAACCTGAGCCACAATGGGAACTAACAATCAAGTTTTAAAGGGATTCTTTATTTTGGTTAATCCTTATATTTATGAAAGTAAAATTATATTGTAAGCTTTTGGTAACTGGGACTATAAATCACTTCCTGTTTAAAGGTTAACTTCATTTTTTTCAAAAAGTTGAATTCACTGAGTTGTTTCATATTCACAGTCATTAATGGCCAAATATTAGCTAGGTATTAATCATAGTAAATATATTTACCAGCATAATTTAGTTCTTACTCTTTAAAAAATTCATTTTTTTTAAAGAAACTGATGTTTATGCTTAAAAATACTGACAAAATAGTAATTTAAAATCAATATCTTACTTCAGGGTCTCTAAGATACTGTTAACATCTATGAAATCAAGAAATAATCAAAGATATGCCATAGTTTTAACTGGCATTTTCTTAAATGTAAATCTTTTTTTAATTTTTGCTTTTTAGGGCCACCCTGCAGCTTAAACGGAAGTTCCCAGGCTATGGGTCGAATTGCAGCTTACACCAGAGTCCCAGCAATGCGGGATCCAAGCTGCATCTGCGACGTATACCACAGCTCATGGCAATGCTGGACCCTTAACCCAACTAAGGAGGCCAGGGATTCAACCCACATCCTCATGAATACTAGTTGGGCTCATTACCACAGAGCCACAAGGGGAAGCCCGTAAATGTAAATCTTAACTAAATTCATAATGTATACAGCAATTCTTTCAGAGGAGTATGGTTCAGATTTTCAGTGAATTTAAGTTTATACATAAGGAGTGATATAAATAAAACATTTTACTTCCTTGACATTTAAAAATTTATAGAACTTACATAGAGACTACTAATGGCATGATTAATGATTAAAAATATATAATAAATTTATATCATACATTTTCAAAATGCTTTTTTATCACATGCCAAGAAAAAATTAATTAATATTTTATATTTTATCTAAGCAGATACTAAATTCCTATTATCTTGAATACTTACAATCAGGGTCTAATTTGTTACTTTATTAACATAGACTATAAAGTGCTAATTCCCAATTTCTGATGATTTATCTTATTTTTCCCTCAAATTTTATTGATATTATTACCCTTATATTTTACTATTTAGATGAAAATATCTCTCTCTACATATATGTAGACATATTTACATGATAGTTTTATTTAAAAATACACACATAAATACCTACATATATACATGGTGGTAGGTAATCAACAAATGTTATTTTGCTTCTTTCTTCTTGGGGGTTCAGAACAACAATAGCAGAAAAGGATACAATATAACTTCCAGATCTTAATGTTTTATTGTTTTCTTTATAACATGACATTCTTAATTTTTACTTGAGTGGATAAATATTTCCTGATTTAGATATTTTCTGCCTTAATTAATGAGAAAAGCTACTTTTAGTACCTGGTAACTAACTGACACTCTCCTAATAAACAGAAAGAATAATTATGAATACAAAAAATGTTTAACTTTTAATCATGAAGTACTTTTACTGATTATATTTATAGGGTCACAAGAGCATTTTTAAGTGTCGCAGGCATTCTACTTGTCAGTCTGATAATTTAATGCTAAGAAGTAAATTATAACTGACAGTGTGAAAACATAATTTAAATGTCAAAGTTATAAAACAAGTCTAAAAATTCTTCAGTCAAATCATGTGACGTTTTATTGTACAATCTAAAACCAAATAGCCATAAGAAAATTCTACCAGAAGTCTTAGAATTTATTTTGGAATTTAACTTTATTATTACTAAACCATAAGCTTTGTCCTTGTGATTTCCTGAAAGATTTAGCTTGCCATTTCTTTTCTTTTCTTTTTTTTAGGGCTGTGCTTATGGCATATGGAAGTTCCCAAGCTAGGGGTCAAATCAGAGTTGCAACTGCAGGCCTGTATTGCAGACATAGCAATGCTAGATCTGAACTGTATCTGCCACCTACACCACAGCTTACAGTAACACCGCGGACCTTAACTCACTGAGCAAGGCCAGGGATCAAACCCACATCCTCATGGATACTAGTCATGTTCCTAATCTGCTGAGCCACAATGTGAACTCCTGCCATTTCTGGTTTTTGATTAAGCAAATCAAATGCAACCATTTGGTGTCATTTAATATTTAATCTTCCATTCATTAAATTCATTCTATTCCATTCATGGAGCATCTAGTACGTGCTGACTACTTCTAAAGAAATACCTGTTCTTCTACTTGAAAGGCAGCTCCTTAGAACCTGACTGCCAAGATCCTGAAAAAAGTCAAGGTAGAAAAAGTTTGTTTCCAGTCCTACCTCCCACTTCATTTTATACCTCCCAGTTCCGTTTTAACTCACATCTTTCCACATATCCATGTAATTCCTTTCAAATTCCAGGTATATTTCAAACAAAATCTACCTATCCTAAATGCTGCTTTTAGCTAATCTGATAAACATACCTACCCATACGAAAGAAAAAATATTAATGAATTAACCCATTATCCTTCTTACCAGGTAGCAACTGTTTCTATTTTCATTTGTCTGCTTGATTTTTAAAATCGATCTTATTTAAGAACAGAGCCATAGTAGAAAGAGAACCAAGGCAGATCCATGAGAGTTTAGCTATGAAGGCTGGCCTAGGCTTTTTCCTTCAAAAGTTGTATGCTATTTATGTTTGCAGAAAATAAAGACTAACAGGTATTGTTCTATATGCTTTAAATATTATTAAATCACTTGATCCTCAAAATAACACTATAAGGTAAGCTCTATCATTATCCTCATTTTATGTATGAAGGAACTAAAACTTAAAGACATTAAGTATTTGTCTGGGGTCACACTGCTAATGAGTGACAATGGGGGAATCTGAGTAAGTGCAACTGGCTCCAAAGTCAAAAGAACTTAACCATGAAGTCTCTGAAAAGGATACTCTATTTCTTGTATTAAAATAATTTATGAAACTGACAGAAACAATTAAAAGGTTGCAAGCATACAAGCAAGCTGAGGTTTGGTTTTCTTCAAATTAGTCTTCCTAGATTACCATCATCACATATGTGGGTTAAAATAAACACCAACTCTGACTATACAACAACCATAACTTGTTTTTTACAAATTTAGTTACTTTTGAAATTTATATTCCTTTCTTTTTTTAAAGGCCACACCTGCAGCATATGGAAGTTCCCAGACTAGGGTTTGAATCAGAACTGTAGCTGCTGGCCTATATCACAGCCAAAGCAATGCCAGATCTTTTAACCCACTGAGCAAAGCTAGGGGTCCAACCACATTCTCATGGATACTAGACTGGTTGCTTAACCTGCTGAGCCACAATCAGAACTCCTGAAATTCATATTTCATATTGCTTATGGTTAAGTTCTAGCACACACTCCCTTTAATTTTATCTTAAATCAATCAGCTGATATTAGCAAAAGTCCAATCTTCTAAACCTAATAGAAAAATAAAATCTCTATAAGAAAAAGTTTAATACATCATGAAATACTATTTATTAAAATATGAAAATAAACTTAACTCTTTAAGTAATGGTTCTTAACAGAAAAATTAAAAACTTGGCAAATTCAAAACTATAAAATGTGGAGTTCCCGTCATGGCTCAGCAGTTAGTGAACCCTACTAGCATCCATGAGGACACGGGTTTGATCCCTGGCCTCACTCAGTGGGTTAAGGATCTGGCATTGCCATAAGCTTTACTGCAGGTGGCAGACATAGCTGTGGCATAGGCCGGCGGCTACAGGTCCAACTGGACCTCTGGCCTGGGAACCTCCATAAGCTGCGGGTACAGCCCTAAAAAGACAAAAAGACCAAAAAAAAAAAATATATATATATATATACACATATATATGTATATAAAATGTAGTGGCTTATTGGAAAACACAGTAATGAAATATTTCAAGTGACCAATATGGAACTCTAGATTATAGATTAATATCATTTCTAATTATGATTTTTTTCTCCAATGTGGTAGGAATCTTAGGTTGTCTGATAAAGATGATCAAGAAATTGTTTCACTCCAACAGTTTAATAATATATATGCAAGCTTCACTTTTACTTGCCTACAACTTATAAATCCTTTATCAAAAAGCTATAACTCTCAGTAAGTTTTTTTTTCTATCAATTACTCAATATCTTGCCATGTAAATATCTTTCCAATACAATTCTCACCTATTTTCTCAAGGATGCTATCTCTAAAAGCAAATATTAAATTGATCATGCTCTGCAATATTAAAATAATTTATTGTTAATAATCTACCTACTTCTGATGAAAATACAAATATCACAGAATCAGTCAGATACTCCCTCTACTGTAATATATTACTATTTCCTACCATATTAATTTGCACTTTTTAAAAATCCATGTTTTTTCTATTATAATAATTTCTAATTTTTCCCTTATATACTGTTTTTTCTTAACCAGGTTCACTTGTTATCTTTTGCCTCTAGATAGTCCCTCAAAATTTAAATTTTCTATAATTTTTGAGGTTTCTCTACCTATTTCCTCTATATTTTATGTATTATTTTAAAATACCCTTCTTCTAACAGTACCACTACTTTGACCATATCTCTATACAAGCTAAAACTGAAAAACTTTAATTACAGTCACTTTTTACACATTAAAGGATTAAATAAATATGGGGTTTCCTAAATTAAAACTAGGAAAAATATTGAAATAACAAGATACTTCCATACCAAAACCTTTAAATATAAAAGGAGTAGAAATCCAACTTTCAAATTTCATTTTATCTATATGCAAATAAAACGCAAAATCAGTAATATTAATTATTACTCTATAACAACAAGAGAGTCCATGTTATTTAATGGTTTGGAGTCAAGCCATCAGGAATGATATATCTCAGTTTGGTGGCTGCATTTAAAATGCGAAGTTAATTATTTACAAAATTGTATTAGTTTTAAATATCTATATAATGTACCAATAATTTCTTGAGCAAATGAAGATTTTTATAAGGGTATTTTCCCTTTATTGTGTACTTTTTTTGTGTGGGAAAAAGAAAACAGATTAGAAATGTTATCTAAAATTTCACATAAAGCCTTCAAAAATAACCAAATATTCCTGCAAACACAAGCTTAAACTATTCTGGCCTTAGATTATTTTTACCCCTTACATGTAAAACATACATGTAAAACAAATAATAACACTGTTTCTGATTTTTTGAAAATGTATTAGGTAAGTAGTCAAATAAAAATACCTAGGACTAATGTACCCTCCTAAAGCAATTCTTTGTCTTTATAATTCTCTTGCAGCATTAATCCTTACCTGGCCTCTTTATTACATAAAGTAAATCAGAGAGACTGTAAGGGAGGAAGTCTGTAAGAGCCAAGAGCTGCTTATTGTTAATTTAAATCATCTTAGCTTTTATGTGTTCCATTTAGTCCAAAGTTGTGGGTTTACGAGTAAATACTACGTTTTCAAACTATAAGGTGCCCAATGAAGTACAACTAAGAGGTAAAGACTGAAAGAATTTCAAGTTCTTTTTTATAAAGAAAGTGAACATAGAACTGGCACAGCAATATAGGTTTTGTTTTGATTTTCCTTTTTCTGTTTTATATATAAAATATTTTCCTATTTTAAATTGCTTTTACTAACATTAATACACAAAACGGTATGGTCACAGACTAGCAAAATTTAGTAAATTCTGGATTAACCTAATTCGTTCAAAAAGATAGTGAGGTATCTAACAACTTAAAACTCCAAAGTGGGAGTAAACATATCACATGCAAATCAAAAGTAAAAGATTAGACAGACTGCACACTTACAAAATATTCAAAGGAATGAGATTTAATTCTTAAACAACTTACCCAATTTTCGTCTTCTCTTTTAACTTAGAACAAGGTTTTGGTTTTTTGCTCTCTTTGTCTTTTGGCTTGGATTTCATCCTTCTACCTTTCTTTTCCTCTTTTCCTTCAACTGAAGCACTAGGAAAGTTTTCAGGGCTCATTACTCGTGGAATATTGCGTTCCCCACGCTCCTTTGCTTTTGCTATGGCTTCTGATATTATACGATTAGCCTTTTCTTGCTTGCTTTCTGATTCCACCTTTTTTCTCTGCTTCTTCTCGGACATGATCCTCACCTGGGAATTCTGCAACTTAGTATATGTCCCAGAACCATCACTCTTCTTGGAAGATGGAGGCTAGAGAAATCAAAACAATTTTTACATAATATACCAAGGTACATTTAAACACAATTAACAGAAATAACGAAAAAATCAGAATTAAGCTTAAAGAAGTAAAATATGAGTGTTACAGAATTAAAATTAAACATTTTGCTGATCTAGAAATTAGTGTAGGTATAAAATAAAAAGCTCAACTACTGCTTTTAAAAATGAAGGTTAAAAGAAAGATAATATGGATTCACTGATATTTTCATAGCATTCTTAATTAGCTGATTCAAATTTTGTCCTATAAATAGAGCTAATTCAAATGTAATCATGTAAATATTCTGGGCTTTTGGAATAAATAAAAGTCTTTTCTTTCCTCTTCACTCCGGAACTCTGAAAATTATTAATAATTTTTAAATAGTAATTGTAACTCAGAATGACTACTCCCTACAGTTTGTTATGATTTTTAGAAAAACAAAGCCTCTCTGCTTTGTAAGAAACTGGAACTAGAACCTGAAATCATTCAAATCATTGCAATGTGCAATCTATGCGGCAACACAGCTAGTTAGTAAACACATTCCCATACTTAAAATTAGAGAAAGTTTTAGTTTTTCTGTGAAAGAGTTAAATGAGAATTTTTTCCTCTTTCTGTATTACAATATTTTGCTCAAGCAATTCTGAGAAAAAAAACCCACCAAGTTTATAGTTTTCACATTAAAATTATTAATATTTTAGCAATATCACAGAAAGCATACCAACAGCATTTTTAAAAGAATAACCTCTTAAAACACGCATTCATCAACATATTCTTAGATCACAGTTTTGTTATGCTCTTACCCGTAAACATGCCTCTGACTACAGCAAGGGAAAAAAACACCAGGAATTTCCAAACACATTTTCATGCTGATTCCAGTGTGCTTCACTGGATATCTTTTCTATACCTGCCTCATCAAAGGTTTCATAGCAGTGCTGCAGCACTGGGAAAGGAAGGAGGGTTTAGAATCGCTCACTAAAATGCCACCTTAAGGCCTACAGGCTATAACAAATAACCAAGACGCGAGAAAACAGCAACAAGCTCAAGATGGCGATGCAGTACGACTCCCGCAGCAGCAGCCAGTAATAAGGAAGGTTATTCAATCCCATTAGCCTTTTAGCCCAAAGAACCCCTCCTCCTCCCACTCATTCAGGCTTTCACTTACCCTTCCTCTTGGCCTCTTCACTGAAGACATTTTTGGCGTCAGACAAAGGCTTGCCCTCTGCTTTTTCACCACCCCAGGCAGTGCTCAAGAAAAAAGCATTGAAAGAAGATTCCTAAATGGCCTATTTAGCAAGCTGCAACCAAGAGATGCACAACCCTCCACAAATACACATTGTGATTTATCAACACATTTCTGCCTTGGCAAGTTTATATCCACTGTTCATCCTATTTAGATATGAAAAAGGCCATAAACCCCTCCTAAAAAGCTGAGTTTCCTCAATAGCTGTAAGCAGATAGCCAGATTCCAACAAAGCACAGAAAGAAATGAATGCACAAAGCATCAAAATGCATCAGCATGAATATTAGAGATGTCGTTAAAAATACTGACTCCTTCTGCGGAAGTAGGCCAGCAGATGGTGCTACCAGTTATTATTCCATTAGACTCTGCAATTTAACCCCCAATGGACTGTTCTTCCCTCCGTGTAACAAATTAACTCTCACTCTACCATTTCCTGTAGTAAAGTTTAAAAAATATACGTAAAAACCTGATTTAAACAAAAAATCATCCGAAAATGAAAACTGCAGTGAAACAGCTTTATGTAGCTATTAAAAAGACAAAATCAAATGCAATTTTTACCAGAGAAAAACACTTTCCTCCATGCCACTCTAACATACTTAAAGTAGAAATACAGCTCAAGACCAACAAAGGGTTAAAGAGGAGGTCATGCAAATGAACACATAACAAGTGACTTCTCTTTAAGAAATTAGATAAGGTCTCATTATTGCAACAAAAAGCTAACAACGTTATTTTTTTAAAAAAGAAATGAAGGTATTTTCGTTTAAATTCTAAAAAGCAGCTTAGGACTTTGACATGAACACATGAGACCTGTCTATGAAGAGTAACAAACTATACTTAATTTTTTTTCTTTATTTAAATCTGGATAAATACACTTGTTTTCCTAAGAAAATTCATTTAAAAAATTCCTGATGTTTACTCTTCACATTCTAATTCAATTGAATTAAGTTTTTCAGATAAAGTTTTAGTTTTAGTCCCTTGTTAAAAATAAATAAGTAGCAAGTCCTCTTGAATTTGATCATTAATATCACTTTTCATATACAAAATACTGAGACTGTTTAAGCATGAGATGACCTTAAATACCTAAAAATTTTCACTGCTTCAAAATTCAAGTTTATTGCTTTCATTAATATCATTTTTTTCAATTGGTCTTGGCAAGTCATCTGATATCTCTGTTAAACTTTTTCAGTTCTGTTTTCTTTTAGGCATCAGAGACCTCAAAATGGAGCAGCATTATATGAACAGTCTTAGAAAGACCAATCTACATAGCAGGAGAGGAAATTAAAGGTGTAGGACCACTAATGCAAGCAAAGTTTCTTACTGACCTGAGAGCTCATCTATGTAAAAGTCACAATAACCACTAATAAGGGCTAGCACTTACCAAGTGCTTATTAGGTGACAGCACTATTCTGAGCATTTTAAATGCAGTAACTAATTTAGTCCTGAATAATAATAGGGTAACAGTGACAATGGAGAGGAGTAGCAAATAGGAGAAATATTCTTACAAAAGTATTACAAATGGATAGAATAGACCTAAGAGAGCAAACAATTAAAAAAAATCATAATTATAAAAATAAGAGCTAACACTTACTTAGTCCTCACTATGTTCTAGACACTATTCCTAAAATACACATACATGAACAACATGGATTTAAACTCTTTGAGTCCACTTATATGCAGACTTTTTTTCAATAATAAATACTACAGTGCTACATAATCCTCAGTTGGTTTCATCCAAGGATGTAGAACCACAGATACAAAGGAATCAGGAACTGCAAATATAGAGGAATCACATATACAGAGGACTGACTATAAATTATACTCGGATCTTTCAATGAGTCTCTAACCCTGTATTGTTCAGGGGTCAAGGGTATATTAACTCAATTAATCTTCAAAACAATCTTGTGAGATCTGTGCTATTGTTACCTTCATTTTACAGCCAAGGACACTGAGGCGTGGAGAAATAACTTGCCCAAGATCACATGGATACAGAATGATGAGCACAATTAAGAGGCAGAGAACCTAATTATGGAAACCATATTTTTAACTACTATATTATACCATATTTGGCTCAAATGCCATAACTTACAGAGATTAATCTGAACACAAAAGAAAGTAAATGAAAGTAAAATTGCAGAGATAATAATGAAGAATAAAACTCAGTTTTTTTCTAGTGCCCTTTCCAAGATGTAAAAATCAACTAGATACAGCTAGGGTATGGCTGAAGCTCAGGAAGAGTTTTCTAGACCAAATACTAGTGCAGAAGAAGGTAAAAGAAACAGGAAATTGAATTAAGAAAGGGTGTGTATATGTTCATGGTTAAGTTTAATTCTTTTCACATTGTTTGAAATGACAGCTTTGGCCATTTGGGGCTGGATCCTCACAGAAGGCAGGGCTGGATATAAGTTGTGGATTCTTTGGCTGTTTTCCTTCAATCCCATTATCTCACTGACACTATCCACAGAACCTAGGATGATTTAAAAAATATCTCATGCTGGAAGATAATATGAGAAAAAGAATGTGTATATATATATGTACGACTGGGTCACAGCAGAAACTGACACAACATTGTATATCAACTCTACTTTAATAAATTTTGGGGTTTTTTTTTTGTCTTTTTGCCTTTTCTAGGGCTGTTCCCAAGGCACATGGAGGTTCCCAGGCTAGGGGTCTAATCAGAGCTATAGCCGCCGGCCTAGACCACAGCCACAGCAACACAGGATCCAAGCCCTGTCTGCAACCTATACCACAGCTTACAGCAACGCCAGATCCTTAGCCCAGTGAGCAAGGCCAGGGATTGAACCCGCAACCTCATGGTTCCTAGTCGGATTCATTAACCACTAAGCCACGAAGGGAACTCCTAATAAAATTTTTTTGAATAAAAAATTTTTTAAAATCTCACTTCTGCTATAAAGCTTTTCAATAGATTCCGTTATTTGACTCAAAATCCCAATTACTTAACAATAAATCTTAACAGTAGGCAACAATAGAGAATCTGTGATTAAATATTACTTCGCCTATTAGAACACAACATTTTAAAACTGTATTCCCACAGAACATTGACACTGAGGTGTTAGGTAACTAAACATTTTTTCTTTTGGCTGCACCCATGGCAGGCAGAAGTTCCTGTGCCAGGGATCAGACTTAAGCTACAGCAGTAAAAATGCCAAATCCTTAACCACAAGACCACCAGAGAACTCCATAACTAAACATTTTTAATACAGGTATATTTCCCACTTCACACGTAGACACAAGCCATATATTAGGGGAATTAATACTAACTTTTCTCAATGTTACAATTATTCTCTTTTCACCTACATAAGCGGTCAACAAATTCTGTCAAATCTACTTGTTTTATTTTCCTCCTCTCAGTCCCAACCGTTCCTGCTGTTGGGTAACTGTTAATTACCCATTCTTTATAGTTACATTACAGTTATGCAGGAAAAATATCCTTCCTTTTCTGTAGGAAATATATCAAGTCTCTAGGGGTGATGAAACATTAGGCTTGCAATCTACTCTCCAAAAATTTCTTTTTATTTCATGGTGATTTCTCTGTAAGTTTGTCAGTTTCAAAACACAAGTTGTTTAAACTTTTAAAACATAGGCAGGAGTTCCCATTGTGGCTCAGGGGTTAAGAACCTGTCATAGTGTCCCTGAGGATGTGGCTTCAATTCCTGGCCTTGCTCAGCAGGTTAAGGATCTGGTGTCGCCACAAGCTGCGGCATAGGTCTCAGCTGCAGCTCAGATCCCACGCTGCTGTGGCTGTGACATGGGCCTGCAGTTGCAGCTCCAATTCAATCCCTAGCCCAAGAACGTCCATATTCAGCAGGTGTGGCCCTAAAAAAAATAATAATAATAAAATAAGAGCAAAGGTCTTGCTCTCCAAGAAGCAGTATGCTAAATGAGAAAAAATATACATAAAAGAAAAATAAGTCTAGGAGTTTTCGTTGTGGCATAGTGGTTAATGAATCTGACTAGGAACCATGAGGTTGCGGGTTCGATCCCTGACCTTGCTCGGTGGTTTAAGGATCCAGCGTTGCCGAGAGCTGTGGTGTAGGTCGCAGACGCAGCTCGGATCCCACGTTTCTGTGGCTCTGGCGTAGGCCGGTGGCTACAGCTCCGATTCGACCCCTAACCTGGGAACCTCCATATGCCGTAGGAGCGGCCCAAGAAATGGCAAAAAGACCAAAAAAAAAAAAAAGAAAAAGAAAAAGAAGTCTAGCAAGACATAAAGATGATTTCATATGTGATATACTAATTATTTTGAAAGCAAGTGGAGGAATAAGTGGAAGACCTGGACATCATATTTCAATATTGGAGAAACTCAGGGATTTATGGTCTGGGTGGTTTTCAAACCATAGATCATGACCTAATAGCAAGTTATGATATAAATTTAATGGGTCCAGACTAGCACTAAAAAAATGAAATTTAGAACAGAATGAAAAAGTGGTAACTAACCTTTATGAATGATACTTCTTAAAAGTTAGAAAGTGTTAATACCACCAGTTACTCCTCTTTTCCCTCATGAGAGAAAGCAGCTAAGAGATTTGGGCAAGAAGTTACAGGTATTAAAATCTGTGTGGGGACTCAGTTCTTTCTCATCTTGGTGAAATAATTTTCCCACATATGTATCCATTCACAATGGGGAATTCAGCCATCTCAAATATTTTAGTTGCATACAAATAATTAATTTTTTTTAATCACCAGTGTGTAGAAATGAGCAGAAATTACAAATTTTCAAAAAAGAAGGGGTAAATGATCACATGGCTACCATATGCCTACTACAGAGCACAGGTTCCTCTACTGGGGGAAAAATATATATATGCAAAGTTCTACTTCACACATTTTTAAAGCAATTGAAGGAATAAAAGGGCTCGAATAATAAAATGTATATAAAACAAAGAATAATGAACTTCCAACAACATAGTTAAACTTTTTTATAGCTAAAAATCTTTCGACCTGTCTCGGGAGACTCTCAGGCTTCAGAGCTGGGGAGCTAGGTGAATGCAGCTTCCAATGTAAGAGAATATAAAACTGAATAGTGAAAGCAAGCCTCAAGCAAGAATGAGTTTTGCTGCCCAGAGAGACACTGCATCGTAACAGAAGAGAACCAAGAGTGAAAACGCAGAACACCAAGTTTTAAAAGCTAGCAGATGAAAAGTTATCAAAGAAGGAAAACAAAAAGAAACTACAAGAATAGTAAGATGAGTATCACGAAAGATTGGAGTCATGGAAGCCAAAAGGAAAGAGTTAAAAGCCAAGCTGTCCAAAGGAAAGTAGATATCTGAGAGTAATTTGATGCTATAAAGCTAACTTGGAAAGCATTTTAGTTGTTAAATTGTTTATAGTACTTCAGTGCGCTAGTTTTTAATATTTTTATTTTAGGAAGAGTCATATAATTATTTACTTAAATATTCATATTAAACCAATCTCTAAAAACAATAAATTTGTACCTAATTTTAGTATGTATCGAACATTAGTGTGGTGACTTCATTCGCATTTACTGCATGTAACATTTTTTCCACAAAATACCAATAAAGACTTGCTTTTAAAGATTAAAGAAGGGGGTGTTCCCATCTTGTGGCGCAGTGGTTAACGAACCCAACAAGGAACCATGAGGTTGAGGGTTCGATCCCTGGCCTCACTCAGTGGGTTAAGGATCCAGAGTTACTGAGAACTGCCAGTCGCAGATGCGGCTCAGATCCCGCATTTCTGTGGCTCTGGCTGGAGGCCAGTGGCTACAGCTCTGATTCGAAGCCTAGCCTGGGAACCTCCATATGCCAAGGGTGTGGCCCTAGAAAAGACCAAAAAAAAAAAAAGATTAAAGAAGGGGGACGATTGATCCAAGAGCAGTTATTACCTATCAAAGTCTTCTCACTTTTATCCTCAGGTTTGTTTTCAGAGTTTTGGATGGATGTGAAGCAATCTTTTTACACTTTCCTCACATCTGTGAATTCCCATGTTCACAAATTAAAAGGCTGATTTTCATCTTGTGACCTGTATTAGTACCTTGGTTTCCACTTTTACTAATAACCATGACATTCCTTTTTAGTGCCATAAAACTTGAATTTTACACTGATTAGACGATACTACTAAAAGTATTCCCTTTATTCAATGACCCACATAGCAGTTGAAACAAATAGGAGATATTCATCAAAGTAGTTTTTTGAAAAATAAGAATTTATTATACGACTTATAGGAAATAGACTTAGAGGATACCATGGGGATGTAATCAGCAAAATCAACAATGTGAGAAGCTCTAAAGGCAAATGACTCTGTTTCCTCAGCAAAGAAATTATGAGAAGCAAAATGAAGAGGAACCACAGATCAAAACAGACTTTAGACAAAAGGGAGTGCCAAAATTTAAAAGAAATAGAAAAAAGAAAAGAAAAACACTTAAAATTCATATCAACTGATGGAGTTCCCACTGTAGTGCACTGGGATCTGTGGTATCTCCAGAGCACTAAGACATAGACATAGGTTCAATCCCCACGACCCAGCACAGTGGGTTAAGGATCCAAGTGTTGCCACAGCCGCAACATATGTCGCAACTGCAGTTCGAAACTGATCCCTGGCCAGAACTCGGTATGCTACAGGGCAGCTAAAAAAAAAACAAAAAAAAAAAACAACAGAAAAAAAGAAATTCATATGAACAGAATGCAGTGTGTGGACCTTGTTTAAAGACATGAACATGTCTACTGTAAAACTACATTTATTATGCTACTGGGGGATTTTAACTTTGATTATTTGATTATGAAAGAATTAGTTATTTTTTAGGTGTGAAACTGATTTTGCAGTTGTTGTAAAAATCTTTCTCATTTAGATATGTGAACTGAAGTTTGGCACTTGCCATCAGGCTCTACACGGAGTAAAACATGAGCCGCTGCAGCTGCAAACCGGCAGCACCCCATGAGTGGAGCTCAGGGTGGAAACCAAGAGTGAGACACTCTCTGCCCTGGGAAAACTGGAAGAACAGGCCTTCAGATAGTCAGATACTTTTAGAAGACGATCTTATGAGCCCAATTCTTGCATCTCGTCATGTCTAGAAAAATACTAAAATCCTTCATGGTGATGTCTGCTCCTTGTGATTAGCAGTAACCTTCAGATCAGCAACAAACTTTTGTAAAATGTGTGTATGCTGCATGCACCTCCCCCTCACCTTTATCATATCCTGATATTCCCCCTTGCCCTCGTTGGGTGGTATTTCAGAGCTGTCTGTAGTTAAGAATAAAAGAATACCACAGTCATCTCTGAATGCAGTCACCTCCAAGAGTGAGAGCCAGTGAATCCAGCAGGCTGTGAAAATTCAGGATACCAGCCCTGAGAGCAGAGGAACATATCAAAGGAATGATTTCCGTGAGCCCAGACCTCTTTTGTTCCTGCTTCCTGTCCTTTGTTGCAGACTCCTATATATCCTAGCTCTTCCCTCACCACATCTGAGCAGTTTCTTGGGGCTACCTGAGATGCTGTCTCCCGGGCTTAGGCTTAAGTCCTAATTTCACCCCAAATAAAACTTAACGCTTTCAGGTTGTGTATTTTTTAAGTCGACACATATATAAATTGAAATGCTTACAGATGAACTGATAGGATGGAGACGTGTCTCAAAATAATCCCTGGAGTGGGTAAGTGTGATAGGTTGTACGTATGGAACACTGCCTATAAACTGGTGTTTGCCATATCTGGATGATGGATACTCTATTTCTGTGTCCACCTGAAATGCTATATAATAAAGAAATTTAGGGAGTTCCCGCTGTGGCTTAGCAGGTTACGAACCTGACTAGTATCCATGAGGAGGATGCAGGTTTGATCCCTGGCCTCGCTCAGTGGGTTAAGGATCTGGTGTTGCTGTGAGCTACGGTGCAGGCTGCAGACACAGCTAGGATCCCTGTTGCTGTGGCTATGGCGTAGGCCTGTGGCTGCAGCTCCAATTCGACCCCTAGCCTGGAAACTTCCATATGCCTAAAAAAGCAAAAAGAAAAAAAAAGGTAAATTTAAACAGTTATACTCTGGGAATAACAAGTTGTTTGGTATGACAAGAAAACTAGATGCATGCGAATGAATTATAAGCAATAAGGAATGAAAGGTAATGGGTTTACCAAAAGTGTTATAAAATGTGCTAAAATATCTGGACTTTATGCTGAAATGAATTAGGGAATACAGTACATAATTACATACAGAGAAGTAACAGGATCTGATTTTTAGATGTAGAGCTAAGTGGGTTCAATAAAAACACTTGAATGTGTGATAAAAAATTTTTACTTAAAAAAAGGCCACTCATGATATGAAACCAAGTAATATACGTAACCTGTTTTATATTTGTTTGTGTTGCTTTTTCAATGCCGTACTGTTCAAAAGTTCATCTTCTGCTACCAGACAAATCAAAAGTATATTTTAAAAACATTAAACCACAAAATCTCACAAAGTTACTTATTTACTAACAACATTAAATATATTGAATTCTTCAGTCCATAATTACCAATGACACCAACAGCTATTCTCAACATTATGTTGGGATTAGGGGAAAGGGCTTTGGACTCAGCCAGCCCTGTGTTCCAGTTCCATCATTTACTTGGGCTTCAGCTTTCTTATTTGTAAAATGTAGGTAATAATAGTGTCTATCCTCTCAGGCTGCTTTGATACCTAACAGTGCTTGGTATGGTGTCTGGCACACAAACACTCAGAAATGTTAGGTATTATTATTATTGCTGCAAGGTTATTCCACTGTGCCCACCCCAGTGCATCATCATATCAGGGGTACAATGATGTCAGTATGTGTCTTATAACTGGTGACATTAACTTTGAGTTCATGGGTAAAGTCTGCCATGACTCTCTACCATAAATTTCTCCCTTTATAATTAATAAGTGTCTTACCAAACTATGGAAATATCTTGTTTCTGATATATATTTGCATAGTGATTTTAACATGCATTGATGGTTCCTGCCTATAACAACTGTCCTTTTTTTTTTTGGCTGTGCCCTTGGCATGTGGAAATTACCAGGCTAGGGATTCAACCTATGCCATACCAGTAACCACAGCACCAGATCCTTAACCTGCTGTGTCACAAGGGAACTGCACGCCTGTAACAATTGTTATTGTGGTTATTTGCCTAATGGAAATTTTTTACTTCTGTCATACCTTCCTCGTTTTCAATTGGAATTCTACTACAAAAAAAGGCTGAGTCTTCTCATTTACTTATTCATTCATTCAACTATTTATATCCATGTATAGACTCATGGATATTTTATTCTATGGGTTATGATCTGATACTATGATTGTTTTTCAAATTGTCCCAGCTTTGACCAATTACAGCCGCTTCAAGTTGGTTTCTAAGTCCTATTTACTACTATCATTTTTTTTTTTTTTTTTGTCTTTTTGCCATTTCTTGGGCCGCTCCCGCGGCATATGGAGGTTCCCAGGCTAGGGGTCCAATCGGAGCTGTAGCCACCGGCCTACGCCAGAGCCACAGAAACGCGGGATCCGAGCCGCGTCTGCGACCTACACCACAGCTCACGGCAACGTTGGATCGTTAACCCACTGAGCAAGGGCAGGGACCGAACCTGCAACCTCATGGTTCCTAGTCGGATTCGCTAACCACTGCGCCATGACGGGAACTCCGACTACTATCATATGTTGAACACTTCCTTACTTTTGGCACTAAGACATTCCAGGTTCATGATAAGAACAGTTTAATGAAGTGGTTGAAGTAGAAGCCATACTACAGTAGGTTAAGAAGTAAATGGGAGAAAGGAAGTAGATAATAAATGAAGAGAAAATGACAGGTTATGGTGGAATTTCAAACTGTTTATTGGCTATAGAAAAGCAGCCAGTAGACTGAACATGAGACAGAAAGAAAGAAAATCTGAAGAGTGAGTTTTGTTTTGTCCTTTTTAGGGTTGCACCCGGGGCATATGAAGATTCCCAGGCTAGGGGTCCAGTCGGAGCTAATGCTGCCAGCCTATGCCAGAGCCACAGCAATATCAGAACCAAGCCGCATCTGCAACCTACACCACAGCTCATAGCAATGCCGGATCCTTAAACCCACTGAGCGAGGCCAGGGATCAAACCCGCAACCTCATGGTTCCTAGTCAGATTCTTCTCCACTGCGCCACAACGGAAACTCCTAGAAAGTTTTATCACCAGTAGAAAATTTAAAGCACTTTCCATACAACCATTCAAAATTATCACACCAATAAAAAATAAAATATATATAAATATCACTTTGGTAAAATGATATGAACTTTATATAGTATCTTTACTAAAATGCTTTTTAGGGAAATTAAAAAAAAACTTTCTTCAATATGTTAATTCACAAACCATTTTCCCTTTCCAAAGGTTTTCATGATTTTTGGTGTATTTTTTAATTTGACTTCACAATATCCCTATGTGGTTAATAAAATCAAATATTAATTACTCCTAACTGCAGATGAAATTTATGGCAGGAATCAAAAGCTTTTCTAAAGTAGTATCTCAAGTCAGTTTTATCCATTTTTCCCCAGATTAAGAGAGAAGTTGGTGTGTGGCAGTGGCAGTTTGACAAAACTCATAGGTCAAACACATTTACGGCCTTTAGAGGACTTGATAAAATGGAAGGGCATGAGTGTGAGCAAATTAACCAATGGTTGCATAACTGGCTGGACAACACTAACCATCATATTCTAAATTCTTTTGCCAATGTTTTCAAAGGTATTAATAAAATAAATATAAAAGGGAAAAAAACTCTTTTGAAGGGGAGATTGAGAATTGGTTCTGTTGAAAGACCGTTGTTTATTATATATAATATACTATGAAAAATAAATTTTAATTTTCATAATTCTGAGATAATTTCTAAAAAACTATTTTAACACTCAGGTAATTATTAACCAAAATAAAAATGATGTTAAGAAGAGGCTATTATAAATACATTTGCAATAAGAAAAAATTTTTAGGAGTTCCCATCGTGGCGCAGCAGAAACAAATCTGTCTAGGAACCATGAGGTTGTGGGTTCAATCCTTGGCCTTGCTCAGTGGGTTGAGGATCTGGCGTTGCCATGAGCTGTGGTATAGATCACAGACATGGCTCAGATCTGGCGTTGCTGTGGCTGTGGTGTAGGCCGGCAGCTACAGTTCCGACTGGACCCCTAGCCTGGGAACCTCCATATGCCTCGGGTGTGGCCCTAGAAAGACAAAAAGACAAAAAAAAAAAAAAAAAAAAAAATTTTACATAAGGCATTTGAACCCGATTTACTGTGTTGGGCAAAAGAAAATCAAATGCTGAAAAGAAGCTATATATAAAAAGTGAAAAGCATTTTAGAAATCACAGGGTATACTTTTATCATATTAAAATGTCATCTTGCAGAATGTAAAGGAAGTAATGAGGGAAACTGTATCTCTGGATGTAATTCTGACCACAAGAAAATAAACTATTTGTGGGAGTTCCCGTCGTGGTGCAGTGGTTAACGAATCCGACTAGGAACCATGAGGTTGCAGGTTCGGTCCCTGCCCTTGCTCAGTGGGTTAACGATCCAACGTTGCCGTGAGCTGTGGTGTAGGTTGCAGACGCGGCTCGGATCCCGCGTTGCTGTGGCTCTGGCGTAGGCCGGCAGCTGCAGCTATGATTCGACCCCTAGCCTGGGAATCTCCATATGCCGCGGGAGCGGCCCAAAGAAATAGCAAAAAAAGACAAAAAAAAGAAAAAGAAAGAAAGAAAGAAAGAAAAAAAACTATTTGTGGAAGTAGAAATGATGAGAATCATATGAAAAAACTAAATATGGACTTTTGGTGTGCATAACATGTTTGGGCATAATAGCTGTATGTCATAAATGCAGGCTTTTTGAAGTTAAAGAATAAAAAAGTATCATTATATGACCTGAAACTTTCAAAAGGATAGACAGATCAATAAAGGCAGGAAATGTAGTTCAACAAGTCAGGACTCAAAAATAAAATTCCAACAATTCAGTAAGAAATGATTCTAAGAACAAATACAGTGTATCTAAAATTACTGGTTGCAGCCTTGCAGATTTCAAAAAGTAGAACACAAAAGACAGAATTAAGAAGAATATGAAAGGCAATGATCTGTAAGAATAGTGCTGGGAAGTCCACAATGACTTAAGGTTTGATAAATGATAAAGGGAAATTAAAAATGCTCCACTCGATGTTTTGAACAAGAGGGTTAGGATCTTGAGGGCACAGTGTGTGAGGGTAGGATGGCAAGGAAAAGGAAAAGTAGGAAGGAGGAGGGGATAGAGGAGAGAGAACATAATTCTTCAAGTATTATTATACTTATTTCCAGACTAAATTCCAAGAATAATATTTAGATAGGAAAAGGTGTAACTCCAACCTGGGGGGAAGTTAGCTACATTTGTTTTAAGAATAGGAATAGGCAAACCTATGCATGTCAGTTGAGCTCTTCCAAAATGTGTCCAACAGAATCTACCTCATCAACTTACATTAAACCCCTCCAAATGAATATTTTAACTTGTGAACTGGTGCCATCTGGTCAATCTTCTGGGTTCCTACTGGCCTTTCACTTCAGCTTAAAATCTCTTCAGCAACCCTCCAATAGTTCTTAAATTAGCCTCCCCTTCAATTATGCTAAACGTTGATTAAAAAAACTTACGAGGCAGGAGTTATCGGCGTGGTACAGCAGAAACGAATCTGACTAGGAACCATGAGGTTGTGGGTTCAATCCCTGGCTTCACTCAGTGAGTTAAGGATCTGGTGTTGCCCTGAGCTGTGGTGTACGTCGCAGATATGGCTCGGATCTGAAGTTGCTGTGGCTGTGGTGTAGGCTGGCAGCTGTAGCTCTGATTCGAACCCTAGCCTAGGAACCTCCATATATCACAGGTATGGCCCTAAACAGCAAAAAAACAAAAAACAAAAAACAAAAAACTCATGAGGCTGAATCTATAAATGGGCATTGCGCGCACACACACACACACACACACACTCCTTAGGTAAAAAACACCAAAAAAAAAAAGTACATGTCTTAATAGCAGCTCATGTGAAAAATGCCAGGCAATTTTAGCTCACTATAAACTAAATGAGTGTATGTTGTAATGAGCTTGCCAAAAAAGCAAATGCAATCTTACATCGCACAAACAGAAATGTGGTATAATGAACAAGGGAGGTGATAATTATACTCTAGTTTCACGAAGAGAAATGTATTCTGTTTTGGGTTTAAGAGGAACACAAACGAGATCACTCATTTAAGACATATTATTTGAGTACATACTACTTGCCAGACATTGTTTTAACCAGGATAAAACAGTAAACAAGAAAAAGTTCCTGCTCTAATGGAGTTAACATTTTAGAGGAGAGAAGCAAATAGGAAAAAAAAATTAGGTAAGGGTAATGGCTATGCAAAGAATAAAAACAGGATAATGTGATTAAAAGTGATAGGGTGACTTTAAGAATGGACTCAATTCAAGTTAAGAAGCCATATATACTGCAATCTAAATGAAAGAACTAGCAATGTAAAGATGTGAGAGGGCAGTCTTGGGACTGCGTTAACTTTGCAGTATGACTCTTAGTAATACTCTTTAATGAAAAAAAAATGTGATGAGAGAACAAAGAGAGCTAGATCTGATAACTATCTTTAAATGTTAGCCAACTGGGATAATTTCCAAGTTTTTATAAGATGTATAAAACTAAGACTGGCAATGATTCCATTCTACTAAGGTCTATCTATAGGATATCTGAACTGAGAAAACTATTTCCTTAAATATTCCAATGTAAAATCTTTTTTTAAAAAAACCTATATATAGGAAAACATCCATATGACAAGAAACTGGGTGAGGAATACACTAGCTCTAGCTACACTATTTTTTATAATTGCATACATATCTGCTATTATCTCAAAATAAAAAGATAAACTGGAAAAAAAGAAAAAAAAGGAGTTACCATCATGGCTCAGTGGAAATGAATCTGACTAGTATCCATGAGGTCACAGGTTAGATCCCCGGCCTCGCTCAATGGGTTAAGGATCCAGTGTTGCTATGAGCTGTGGTGTAGGTTGCAGAAGTGGCTTGGATCCTGCATTGCTGTGGCTGTGGCATAGGTCAGCAGCTGCAGCTCCAATTCGACCCCTAGCCTGGGAACCTCCATATGCCATGGGTGCGGCCCTAAAAAGACAGAAAGACCAAAAAAAAAAAAAAAAAAAAAAAAAAAAAGAGAGAGAGATCTTAGGTCTTTCCTAAGCTGAGAGACACTCTCCTTCTGGCCCTGAAGAAGCAAGCTGCTATGAGTCCTATAGCTGCAAGGAAGTGAATTCTGTTAACAACCCCATGAGACTAGATAAAACCACAGTCCCAATGGACTCATCAGTTACAGTCTTGTGAGACCCAGAAAAGAGAACCCAACTAAGCTGTGCCCAGACACTTGATCCAAGGAAACTATGAGGTAATAAATGGATGCTGTTTAAGCTACTAAATATGTGATTAATTTGTCACTACATTCACATACCCTACAACTGAACAATTTTACTCCTGGGTACATCAACATAAATACATATAAAGTTCAATAACAGGCAAAACTAATCTCTAGGGTTACATGTAGAAATGGTGATTTCCCTTAGAGTAAGGGCAATCAGGGACTAATAGGAGGCCCGAGGAAACTTCTAGGACTCTGATAACATTCTATTTCCTGATCTGGATATTGGCTAAGTAAATGATGTTTATTCTCTGAAAATTTATCAAAAGGTTCATTTATAATTTGTGTACTTTTCTGTATGTATATGTCAACAAAACTTACATTAAAAGATTATAGCTCTCAGAGTTCCCGTCGTGGCGCAGTGGTTAACGAATCCGACTAGGAACCATGAGGTTGCGGGTTCGGTCCCTGCCCCTGCCCAGTGGGTTAACGATCCGACGTTGCCGTGAGCTGTGGTGTAGGTTGCAGACGCAGCTCGGATCCCGAGTTGCTGTGGCTCCGGCGTAGGCTGGTGGCTACAGCTCCGATTCGACCCCTAGCCTGGGAACCTCCATATGCTGCGGGAGCAGCCCAAAGAAATAGCAAAAAGACAAAAAAAGAAAAAAAAAAAAAGATTATAACTTTCACACTGAAAACTATTTGACTTATTATCATTAACCTGAGTAAACAACAATTCATTACATCCAGATATTTAAGAAAAGACCATCTGTTCTAATGCAACGATGACATGACACTAAAGACAAATTATTTTATTACTTTGGCATGGTATTTTATGTTTTTCATCCAGACAGAAAACAATAAAAGGGAAATATTATGTATTTCCTCCAATACCAGAAGAAATCTACAAAATTCTGAAAGACGTCTGAGTTACTGCAATCAATGTTATCAAGGTTGGTGGAAGGTAGGAGCTGGAAGATAGTTAGTTTTTTAAAACTACAATCGAGGAGTTCCCGTTATGGCACAGTGGTTAACAAATCCGACTAGGAACCATGAGGTTGCAGGTTCGGTCCCTGCCCTTGCTCAGTGGGTTAACGATCCGGCGTTGCCGTGAGCTGTGGTGTAGGTTGCAGACGCGGCTCAGATCCCGTGTTGCTGTGGCTCTGGTGTCGGCCAGTGACTACAGCTCCGATTCGACCCGTAGCCTGGGAACCTCCATATGCCTCGGGAGCAGCCCAAGAAATAGCAAAAAGACAAAATAAATAAATAAAAAATAAAACCCACAATCCGTATGTGAAGGACAGAAAACTGAAACAGAATGGTTTTAAGTCTTTACTCATTTCAGGTTGTTATGCTTCTCAATAACACCATCATCTTCTCTCTTTCCAGTCAATGAGCAATACTGAACTACTTGCAGTTTTTTTTTTAATTATACCAATAACTTTGAAATTACTGTTCTAGTTGTTTAGTGTTCTTTCTCCAAAAAGGTAGCCTAGCAAATATCTATTCAAAACTCAGTATAGATATCACTTCCTTTTTACAATATGTAATTTTACTGCTATATTTGCCATAGCATAGTTATTTATAAGTCAAGGTCATATTCGATTTGTATCTCTAAAACCTAGCCAGTGTTTAATACAGTTGAATCATCTATACAACAAGGACAATCATAACAGGACTAGATTAGTCCTATTAGATTAATAGGACTGCTGTGAATTTAAATGAGACAATTCAAATAAAGGATCACAAAATAGTATTTGGAATATAATAAGCACTCAGTAAACATTAGTATTAATTATTAGGATAAAGATTAACATTCCTTATATAAAGAAGTCTTAAAACTCCATAATATGAAAACAAATGCTCCAATTTTTAAAATGGGCAAAATTTTTGTCTGACACTTTGCCAAAGATGATAAATGGATGGCCAATAAACATAAGAAAAGATGTGCACATTATGAGACATAAAGGAAATGTAAATTCAAACCATATGATATAACACTACACAACTATTTGGTTAAAAAAAACCAACTAACAATACTAAGCAGTAAAGATGAAGAGAGGATATGGAGCAAGGGAAACTCACACACTACAAGTAAAAATACAAAATGGTATTGTCATTTCAGAAAACAAGTAGTAGTTTTTTATAAAGTTAAACATACATTTAATGTATAATCCTTGGCTATCTCACTCTGATTTATCTACCCAAGAGAAGTGAAAACATATGGTAGCACCAAAATCTGTACACAAATGTTTACAAAAGCTTTCTGCATAAATACCAAAAACGACCCAAATGTCTTTAACTGATAAATACACAATCTTTGGTTCACTCCTATGTTAGAACACTACTTAGTAACATGAAGGCACATACTATTGCTACATATAAAAAAATGTGTTATGCAGAGTTCCTAATCCCCGGCCTTGCTGCAGTGGATTAAAAGGATCTGGCATTGCCAGAGCTGTGGCTCAGATTCAATCCCTGGCCTGGGAATTTCCATTTGCCACAAATATGGCCACAAAAAAAACACCAAAACAAAAAACGCATTATGCTAAGTGGAAGAAGCCAGACTAACAAGGCAACGTGATGTATGATTCCACTTGCATAACATTCTCAAAAATGTAAAACGCTAAGGAAAGCAATTAATCACTGGTTACCAAGATCTGGGGTTGAGAGAAAGACTGACCACAAAGAAGCATCACAGAATGTTTTGGGGTGACAGCAAAATTCCTTATATTGATTCTGGTATGGTTGCACAATATGCATGTTTGGAAAAACCCATAGAACTGTTCACTAAAAACGGTGAATTTTAGTAGGTAAATTCTATCTCAATATACCTGTTTAAAAAAAAAAAAAAGAGGAGTTCCCGTCGTGGCGCAGTGGTTAACAAATCCGACTAGGAACCATGAGGTTGCGGGTTCGGTCCCTGCCCTTGCTCAGTGGGTTAACGATCTAGCGTCGCCTTGAGCTGTGGTGTAGGTTGCAGATGCGGCTCGGATCCCGCGTTGCTGTGGCTCTGGCGTAGGCCGGTGGCTACAGCTCCGATTCAACCCCTGGCCTGGGAACCTCCATATGCCACGGGAGCGGCCCAAGAAATAGCAACAACAACAACAACAAAAGACAAAAAAAAAAAAAAAAAAAAAAAATTAATGTTCTTTAGGCCTCAATTCCCATATTAAGAAGCTAATACCACTAGTCTCAAAATATAGGTTAACGTCTTGATATTCCTTTTCCTTAATCCCAGTAGTTGTCCTTGAAGACTTATCCTATGACTGCTACCTAAATCTTTAAATAGCGCCTATTTCTAGATTTCTAGATGCTCTTTTCTCATACATCTGCTTTCAGGAGTCTGGATTATGTGACTAGAACTCCTTAATGCCACAAACTTGTCTAATTAGACTTCTTTCTATAAATGACTGGATCTTACAACTCCTACCTCACCTTTCTTCCCCTTCAAATATAACACTATATAAACACGCACACGCACACACGCACACCCTCTTGACCAGGTCTTAGCCACATTAGACATTGATCTCTTCTAGGTCTGGCTGTGCAAAAGACTTCAACACACTCTTCACATAAGAAGAGGTGCATTTTCCCCATGAAAAGATGCACAGTACATTATCCATCAGGAAAATACAAATTAAAACTATCATGAGATGCAATATGCACACAAGCAAGTGGCTAAAATTAAAAAGACTGACAATACCAAAGAATGAAGAGGAAGGAACACCTGGACTTCTCATGCAATGCTGATGGGACTGTAAAATGGTGCAACCCCACTTCTGAAAACAGCTGGGCAATTTTTTATGAAGTGAGACATATATTCAACGTATGACCCAGCAACCTCATTACCTTTGTATTTATCCAAAAGAAATGAAAACATATGCACACAAAAAATGAATTCAAATGCTCACAGAATCTGTATATATAATACCCAAAAATGAGAAACAACCCAAATGTCTACCAATAGGGAAATGGACAAACTGTGGTATATTCATCAAGTGGAATGCTAGTTAGCCATAAAAAGGAGCAACATCACTGAATCACATGTCTTCTACTGACTGAAAAAGCCAGACTCAAAAGCCATACTCAGACTATCTACTGTATGATTTTATTTATACAACATTCTCAAAAAAGCAAAAAAATATACATAAGGGCAAAAATCAGTGAGTGCCAGCAGCTGGTGACTGGGGTAAGGGTTCCTGCAAAAAAAAATGAATTTTGAATATGGAATCATGTGGCATCTTGATTAGTGGTGGTACTTCACATATTTTTGTCAGAACTGTGCACTAAAAACAGTGCTTTTTTAAAAACTAAATTATATTTAAAAAAACATAACCACTGATACATGGAATAACATGGATAAATCCCCAAAACATTATGCAGAGTGGAAAAAGCCTGACACAAAAAAGTACATACTGTATGATTCCATCAATATGTAATCTAAAACAAGCAAAACTAATCTGTAGTGACAGAAAGTATACCAGTGAGTGCCTGGGGCCAGGGATGAGAAGCTAACTGCCTGCATGGGAGAAAAAGGAAACTTTTAGGTGTTATGGAACTGTTCTATACCTTGACCGTGGTAATGATGATATAATCAAAAATCATCAAATTACTTTCAAAATGGGTACATTTTATCATATGAAAAATATGCATGAACAAGATCAATTTTAAAATGTACTTACAAAGTGAAAATAAATGTAAAAGGATTAATTTTACCCTGACTTTATCTATTTAATAATTCCTCTTATTAGTTTTAATGACTTTACTACAAACTACAATAAGATTGTATTATCTTTATTTCCATAATTTATGCTAGTTTATTGGCTGGTAGTACATAACCAATTTAGGAAATATTTGCTAAGAACATATTATATGCAGGTAATATGTTCAATAACAGACTCTTTGGAGAACATATAAGAAATATGAGATTAAATGCTGTCTAGAAAAAAAGTTGATATGCTTATTGCAGAGATTACAAAGCTATATACCTATGTCACATTTCACATATGACAAAAAGAAGCAAACAATAATTAGTCAGATGTTTGAGGGAACAGTTAAATCACTATGGACCATAAAGGAAAAGTAGACTTGATCTGTGTTGCCTAAGAATGAGTTAATTTTTATAATGAAAAGACGATGAGAAGATATTCAAAGGAGTAAGGTAAACATGAGTAAAAGTATGACAACTGAGGTAAGATTTGCACAGACCAGTATTTCACAAGCTATATTCTAAGAAACTGTGAAATATTAAAACACTCAAATTCATAGAAGATTCTGAGAGATTGCCTTGGGTGTTTGTTTCTGTCTTTTTGGGGCCGCACCTGCGGCATATGGAAGTTCCCAGGCAAAGGGTTGAATCAGCTGCAGCTGCTGGCCTACGGCACGGCAACAGCAACCCCATCTACAACCTACACTGCATCTCATGGCATCACTGGATCCTTAACCCACTAAGGGAGGCCAGGGATCAAAGCCGCATCCTCACAGACACTACGTCAGGTCCTTAACCTGCTGGGCCACAACAGGAACTCCTGAGATACTGTCTTGTATTTATGCTAGTTAGCCATAAAAAGGAGCAACATCACTGAATCACAGTACTTCTTGGAGTACTATAATAAAGTGTTACTTACTAAAAGCTCACACCGAGAAGTCCACAGAGAACTAATAGTAAATGACTGAATAGTATGAATAGGGCAAAATTAAGAAAAGTCCGTGAGTAAACAACATAATTCTTTTGTATCTTCTAAAAGCCATTATTGCTAAAGCACAAAATGTTCTTAAAAGCTGAGAAAGAAATTAGGTTTGTCCCTGTCCCTACTAATTTTCACTTAAAACCCCCTTTGGACTGAATATATTATAAGCTCTGTGGCTCAGCGGGTTATGGACCAGGTGCTGTCATTGCTGCAGCTCTGGTTACTGCTGTGGCCTGAGTTTGATCCTTTGCAAGGAAGCCTTAAGAAAGAGTTTGAGGAACAATGTGTACCAGAAGTGTGTTGGTTCTATTCTAACTGTGTTTGTGTGTGTATGCACGCATGCACATGTAGCGAAGAGGGAATATAAACCATGGTCCAATATGGAACTTTAGGAATAGGCAAGAGTATTTTAAATAAAAGGATAAGGGAATGAAAAAATTTAATATTAACATACACCCCAATAATACAAATAAAAAAATAAAAATACTCAGAAGATCTAAACAGACATTTCTCCAAAGACATACAGATGGCCTATAGGCACATGAAAAGATGCTGAACACTGCTAATAATTAGAGAAATACAAATCAAAACTACAAGTAGGTATCAGCTGACACCAGTCAGGGTAGCCATCATCAAAAAGTCTACAAATAACAAATGCTAAATAGAGTGTGGGAAAAAAAGAAACCCTCCTACACTGTTGGTGGAAATGTAAATTGATACAGCTACTATGGAGAACAGTCTGGAGGTTCCTTAAAAAACTAAAACTGGAGTTATCATATGATCCAGCGATTCCACTACTGGGCATCTGGAGAAAACTCTAGCTTGAAAAGATATATGTACTCCAAGGTTCACAACAGCAAGATGAATGAAGAAGATGCAGTACATATACACAATGGAATATTAGCTATAAAAAGTAATGCCATCTGCAGCAACATGGTTAGACCTAGAGATTATCATACTAAATGAAATCACACAGAGAAAGACAAATATCATAGAGTATTGCTCATATATGGACTCTAAAAAAATGATAAAAATGAACTTATTTCCAAAACAGAAATAGACTCACACACATATAAAACAAATTTATGGTTATCAAAGGGGAAAGTGGGGTGAAGGATAAATTAGGAGTTTGGGATAAAGACATACACATTACCATATATAAAAGAGATAAACAACAAGGACCTACTTTATAGCACAGGGAACTATACTCAAAACCTTGTAATAACCTATAATGAAAAAGAATCTGACAAAAGAATATATGTGTGTATGTGTGTACAAAAACATGTAACTGAATCACTCTGCTACTTTACTGTACACCTGAACTTATACAACATTGTAAATCAACTGTATGTCAATAAAAAAATTGTAAAGAAAACTGAAAATGAATAAAAATACTAAACTGAATATACACCACAGCACAATATATTATCAGCATTAATTTAATCTTTTTTCTTTTTTAGCCACCCCCAAGGCATATGGATGTTCCTGGGCCAGGGATCAAATCCGAGCCAGAGCTGCGACCTACATCAAAGTTGCAGCAACACCAGATCCTTAACCCACTGCACTGGGCTGGGGATAGAACAGAGATAAACTGGATCACTAACCCACTGCGTCACAGTGGGAACTCCAATTTTTAATCTACTTAATTGATCCTAAGTATCTAAAGAAAAATGAATTTATCTTCATTGATACCTCTTCTATCACCTGTAAGACATAGACTATGAATTACAGTGACTACAAATGCACTATATTCTGACAGAACCTGTACAAATGTTTTGCCAATTGTTCACTTTAATGCAATTACCCAAGATAACCTACTGAAACCAAAATACAAGCCAAAAAAGCAAACACTGGTGTAAATAAGGAATTAAACTAGAGACCAATATCCCTTATCAATACAAACAAAAATATCCTCAACAAAATGATAGGTAAAAATATAAACATCATTTATCCTACCAATCAAGGTTAATATCTGAAAATCAATTAATGTAACATATCACTAGAATAATGAATTAAAACCATATGATCATGTTACACGACACAGAAAAAGCATCTGGCAAAAGCCAACATCTCTTCAGAATAAAATCACTCAAAGAACTGGAAATCAAACAGAATGTCCTAATTTGATAATGGACATCTACCAAAAAATCCACAGCCAATATCATACTTAATGGTAAAAGGCACTTCTAATCAACATTATACTAGAAATTCTAGGCAGGGCAATTTGGAAAGAAAAATAAATTGAAGATTTATATATTTTGGACAGCAAGAAGCAAAACTATATTTATTTACAGAATGCATATATATGACAAGATAAAATTTTTTTAATCCTAAGAAAATATCTGTAAATGGTATCTGATGAAGGATTTACATCTACAATAGATAAAGAATTCCTACAACTCAATAATAAAATGACTAAATAACCCAATTTAAAAATTGGCGAAAGGTCTGGAGTTCCCGTCGTGGCGCAGTGGTTAACAAATCCGACTAGGAATCATGAGGTTGCGGGTTCGATCCCTGGCCTTGCTCAGTGGGTTAAGGATCTGGTGTTGCCGTGAGCTGTGGTGTAGGTCACAGATTTGGCTTGGATCTGGTGTTGCTGTGGCTCTGGCATAGGCCGGCGGCTACAGTTCTAATTGGACCCCTAGCCTGGGAACCTCCATATGCTGCAGGTGTGGCCCTAGAAAAGACAAAAAAAAAATAAAAATAAAAAATTGGCAAAAGGTCTGAATAAGCTTTTTCCCTAAGAAGATAAATAAATGGCCAATAAACCCATGATGATATTCAACATCTTTACTATCAGGAAATACTAACCACAACCACAATAAGGTATCGCTTCACATCCACTAAGATGACTATAATTAAAGATAGATAATAACAAGTGTTGGCAAAGATAGAGAAATGTGAACTCTTATAATAGGTTCCACAATTCTGTGAATTTACTAAAAATTATTGACTTGATTCCCTTAAAGAGGGTTGGCTGTTCAATATGTAATTACATCTCAATAGAGCTATTATTTTTTAAAAATAATGAAATTTGTAGAAGTAAAATTATTCTCATTGCTTTCTTGAGGATTATAAAGTTTCACTGAGTATACATTGTTACTCTTATAAAAGACTGTTATGGTCACTTTAATAATCATTTTTCTTTTCTATAATTTATCACTTAAATGCCAAGCAATTTCCCAGTAATTAAAAGATAATGATTCATACACAGAGCCTTTCCACCTAAATTTTATCTCAAATTAAAAGCTGTAACTTAATATATGGTGAGATTTGGTAGACTGCATAAAACATAGACATTAATTTCTATATAAACAGGGAGTTCCTGTTGTGGATCAGCAGGCTACGAACCCGACTAATATCCGTGAGGATGAGGGTTCAATCCCTGGCCTCACTCAGTAGGTTAAGGATCCAGCAATGCAGGGAGCTGTGGGTCATAGATGTGTCTTGGATCCCACACTGCTGTGGTTGTGGCATAGGCTGGCAGCTGCAGCTCCAATTCAACCCCTAGCCTCAGAACTTCCGTATGCTGTTGGTGCAGCCTTAAAAAAAAAGACAAAAAAAATTTTTTCTGTGTAAATATATCACTATGTTTGTTTTCCAAGTTGGTCAAAATAGTAATCAGAAGCATACAATGCTGATTTAGTAAACTACGTATCATATTCCTGAACGTTTATGATACACATATGAAGATTTAAAATACTCATTTCTACTTTCCTCAACTTTTCAACCTTCAAAAATACTTCTTAACTTTTCCTCTCAGACCCAGACATCTAAAGATGAACATTGTGATATTTATGTATAATGATATGGTTACTGAAACATGGTTATCTCTAATGAGTAAAAGAGCAAAAATTTCTCAAGCTTATTATTTTAGAATTTTAATTTTTTGCTGAAAGAGGAAATAAACTGTACTTACCATGCAAAATTTTTTTAGTAACTGTAATTATTCTCATGCAATAATTCATATGACATAATAAGCAAAAATTGGGATGATTTATGAAAGAGTTACAGGAATGAGCAGACCAATATTAATACTAGAAAAGATTAAAACTAAAAGAATACCCGGAATTCCTGATGTGGCACAGTGGGTTAAAAATCCAATAGCAATGAAGTTAGACAGTGAGATAACAAACATCACATGTTATCACTTATGTGTGGAATCTATAAAAGGATACAATGAACTTCTCTGCAGAACAGAAACTGACTTACAGACTTTGAAAAAACTTAGGGTTACCAGACTGGACAGGTTTGAGGGGAGAAGGGCTGGGAGTTTGGGATAGAAATGTTGTAAATTGGGTTGTGATGATGATTGTACAGCTATAAAGTTAATAATAATAAAAAAAAAAATCCAACTGCAGCGGCTTGGTATGCTGCAGAGGTGTGGGTTTGACCCCCAGTCCAGTGTAGTGAGTTAAAAGGATCTAGAGGTGCTGCGGCTGTGGCTCAGATTCAATCACTGGCCTAGGAACTTTCATATGCCACATGGGTGTGGCCATAAAAAAGCAAACAAACAGAAAAACTAAAAGCATACCTATATTTTTTACTTATTTACTATGTAAACTAAAATTTTTATAGTTGCTCAGATGTACTTTTGAGTTGAGTGTTACACTGGGTTTAATGTCAGCAAGACAAAATGTTTCTTTAAAATTTTTTCCTGTCTGTAAAAGAAGCTTAATGTCTCAGCATGACACTGGATGAGTTAACATCTCAAGCATTATTTAATTTCTTTAATTGACAGTAATAATCCTGAAAAAGTTGTTGAGGACTGGTATCTCCAACTAAAAGTAGTACAAGAAATTTTACTATGCATGATTAATTAAGCATGTACACTCTCATTACAATATGCTATGTTAATTTAGTTATAACAGGATATTTGCTTTTACTGCACAAAAAAAAAAAAAAAAAAAAAAAAAAGATGAATTTAAAAGGCTTCAGCAGTTCCTTTGTAGCACATTAGATTAAGGATCCAGCAATATAACTGTAGCAGCTCAAGCTTGATCCCTGGCTGGGGAACTTACACATGCCACAGGAATTCCTTGTATGGCAAGGAACACAAATTGCCAGCATGTGCATAGTTAAGCCAAAGAGATGGGGAGAGGGAGATGGAGCCTGGATATGCAGGCTGAGAAGTCCACCTGTGTTCATGAGGCCCCTCAAGTACAGGATGGAATCAGGGATGGAAGAGAAGTAGAATGACCTACCTCTACCATATTCTCTGGACCTCAAGAGAGCCCACAAATTCTAAAATCAAACCAGAGCTTCTATTTGTCAAGGAAGAAAGACAGAATATACTTAGCTTATTGGCTTTATTTACAACTTTTAAATTTTTTGAACAAAAAAATTTTTTTTTGCTTTTTTGCTTTTTAGGTCCACTCCCACAGAACATGGAAGTTCCCAGGTGGATCGGAGCTGCAGCTGCCAGCCTACACACCACAACAATGCAGGATCCAAGCTGCACCTGCGACCTATACCACAGCTCACGGCAATGCCAGATCCTTAACCTACTAAACAAGGCCAGGGATCGAACCACATCCTCATGGATCCTACTCGGGTTTGTTACTGCTGAGCCACGATGGGAACTCCTGACACACAATTTAAGAGCTTCCACTTGTACTTCTTCCCTGGGATCCACAAATATTAGGGGTAAGCCTATATAAAAATGGTTTAAACAGTTATGTAGGAAAAAGAACATTAAAAAGGAAATAGAATCAAGGAGTATCTTTTAGATTATGCAACTATATAGATTATATCTGGGCCTCAGTTTCTACAACTATAAAATTTTTAAAAGCTGACTATTAATTAAAGCTTTTCCTAGTTCTAAAAATTTTTTAAAAATCCTTAAAGCACGGAATCATTAAGCAAGTTGATTTTACAATTGATAAGGCACTTTCAAATTTACTGTCACACTTATTAGACAGAAATGATAACTATAGATACACACACACACTACAGACGAGAAAACTTCTCTAAGACTGCAATGATAGTAGACATCAAGGCTAGGACCACAGATTAGTTCTCCTCACTATAAATTCAGTGCTTTTCCCATTTTATCAAAGAAACTTAGGTTTAAAATTCATATGCAAAAGATTTATATTCCAACACTGGAACTGTGAAACAAACGACAGATGCCAAGAACAGAAATGAAAACTATCTAATGCCTCTTCTTCATAAACAGCTCATTTGTCTGATGACAAAAATTCATCAATTCAACTTTCTGGTAATTATTGCTCAATTCAATAAGAGATACAACTACATGAGTAACATTAAGAAAGTGCTGAAAGCACATGACATAAAGGAACAAAGAGCATTTTTACAAAATAAAACACAGCGACACTTTGGAAATCAGATTTCTTAATGAAACAAACAAACAGGACTAATCCCTGAAGGACTACAATATCTAAGATGTTTATGAATTTAACTTGAAATTATATAAAAATGCAAACAATTATTAAAACAATTCAGCAAAATATTGGATTATGTATAACAAAATCATGAATGATTTGTCTTTTCTCAGTATCTAGGTTTCCCAAATCTGTGTTCAAGTCTTAGGTGTTTGACTTATAAACTATGGTACCTTGAGTTTGTTTTTATTCATTTATAAATTAAGATGCCGTGATTAACATCATAAGATTACTATGGGGATAAAAATGTGATGACATAAAAACTACCCAACACAATGCCTGTTTCAGAGCAAGGGCTTACTAAATAATTGCTGAATGAATTTTTTTTTCAAAAACTGTTGAGTTTATTTAAATCACTTAAATATGCATTACTGAGGATTCTAAAACTATTTAGCCCAATTCTAAATCATCACAGTCTAGACCGACCACTAGATGATTCCTGGTTTGAGAAGCAGAGAAAAGAGACTAAGCATAAAAATAAGAAGGATACGACACTCAAATAGGTTTTTTCATAACATGAGCTCATAAAGCAATAGAATAGGCTGCTGTCAGGAATACCTTCTAAGTGGTCCCATGGCTTATGGTCAGCAGAATAATGGCCCCCAAAGATATCAACATTCTAACCCCCCCAAATCTGTGAATATGTTAAATAACATGATAAATAGGAATTCAGATTGCAAATGGAATTGAGATTTTCCACTAGCTGACTCTAAAATAGGGGGAGATGGAGTTCCCATGTGGTTCAGTGGGTTAAGAATCCAGTGTTGTCACTGCAGTGGCTTGGACTCCTGCTGTGGCACAGGTTCAGTCCCTGGCCTGGAAACTTCTGCATGCTGTGGGTGCAGCCCCCCAAATAAGGGAGAAGATTTTTCTAGACTGTCCATAGCACAACATAATCACAAGGTTTCTTATAAGTGGAAGAAAGCAGCAGCAGAGAGTCATGCAATGAATGACCTGAACTGGCCATTGATGTAAATGATGAAGAAAAAAAGGGGCTGCAAGCCACAGAATGCGGAAGTTCCCATAAACTGGTAAGGTCAAGAAAATGTATTTTCCCTTAGAATCTCTAGAAAGGACTGCAGCCCTGCCAACACCCTAATTTTAGCCAAGTAAGATCCATTTTGAACTTCTGACTTTCAGGACTATAAGATAATAAATTTATGTCATTTAAAGATAACAAATCTGTGATAATTTATTACAGCAGCAAAAAGAAACACTTCTTGTTTCAATATTCCTATATTCTATGGCAACAGAGCATAGTGTGGGCTTCAGAGACTAACTGCCTATGTTTGAATCCTTGCTCTGACATTTACAAACTGTATGACCCTGAGCAAGCTCTCTATCCTACACTTCAAGCCTGTGTCTGTAAAAAGAGTAGATGATATCTACTTCATAAGAGTTGTTCTGCAGATTAAATGAAAAAAAAAATGTGAAGTCATGTATGTAAGTATAACTGCTGAATATTTATTGGCTATTTGTATTTTTATTATTACCATAATTAGACAACTCTTCAAAGGAAAGTTTGCACATTTGCCTTAATTTTCTAGGAATCTGTCAAATCACAGGTACACACAGTAACTTACCTACATAGATACTCATTATATTATCCAAGAAAAATAAACTGATTAAATAAATTGCAGTATTTCTGTGTTATAAATTATTATACAGTCATTAAATGGTGTTATAAGTCATCCAGTTAAGGCCAAGATGGAGTAAAAGGAACTGTTATTTACCATCATGTTTAAACCAATTGAAAAGCCAGGCATAATACATAAAACAATAGTTTTTAGACATTGGACATCAGGCCACCCATGACAGTAATCGCTCAGAGAATAGAAACAATTGAGCTAAGGCCATTACCTTACTCCAAGGAGAATGAGTTCAAGCTGCAGAACAGGGAAAGCAGGAAGTCAGGTGGAATCTTACAACCTGAGTTGAGAAGACAGAGCTGGAAGTCCAGAGGAGGCAAAGCAACTAGTCTTTAGAGGAAAGTTCTAAAGAAGCGAGAGCTTCAAAGGGAGAGACCTCCAGACATCTTCAGAAAGTCTTCTCTCAAGGCTTTAGACTACTGGTTTTTGAAGGAACTGCCCAAGGCCCAGAACAAACCATCTGAAAGCAACTGTAATCCCACACTGAGGCCAGGAATAGCCCATCTTCCCATCAGCCAGTCTGGAAAATCTTATCCTTCACAAGGCACTGGACAGAGAACTCACAAGGCTACTGTATCAGTAGTGGGGGAAAATTAGCCCTAAAGATTGCTCTACTCCATCCAAAGCTTAAAAACAGATCTTCTAAAGAAAAACCAATTTCCAAGTAATGTAACCGTATCCCAGGACAAAACTCAAGAATACTTACAGAAATGCAAAACCTTCCATCACTCAACAGAGTAAAATTCACAATGTCTGGCATCCACTCAAAAATTACCAGGCATGCAAAGAAGCAGGAAAATAGAACCTACATTAAGGAGAGAAATCAATCAATAGAAGCAGGCTCAGACATAACACAGATGACAGATTTAGTAGACAAAGATAGTAACATAGCTATTATATTCCAAATGTTCATTAAATTAGAGGAAAGACTAAGCATGTTAAGTAGAGATACAGAAGGCATAAAATGAATGAAAACAAGAGTTAAAACATACACTGGCTATGCCATTCCCATCATGGCTTAGTGGTAACAAACCCGACTAGTAACATGAGAATGCGTTTTTGATCCCTGGTCTTGCTCTGTGGGTTTAGAAGCCTGCATCACTGTGAGCTGTGGTATAAGCAGCAGACATGGCTGGGATCCTGCATTGCTGTGGCTGTGGTGCAGGCCAGCAGCGTAGCTCTAATTTGACCCCTAGCCTGGGAACTTCCATATGTCATGGGTGTGGCCCTAAAAAAAAAAAAAAAAATACACTGGTTAGAATCAATAGATTACACAACAGAAGAAAAGAATAGTGAATACATATTAATAAAAACTATCTAAATATATAACAACAAAATCCAAAATCAAAGACAGTAAAAAAAAAAAAAAAAAAAAAAAAAAAAAAAAAGGCTAAAAAAGAAAAAACACAGAGTATGAGTGAGCTGTGGAACAACTTCAAAGAGCCTAACATATCTGTAAGGGAGAATAGGAAAATATATATTTCAAGGAAAAATTTCCATGTTTGACAAAAACTTTAAGCACAGATCCAAAAACTCATGCACAAGAAACATGCAGGAAATTACACCAAATTGTTTAAAACCAGTAAAAGAAAGAAAAATCATAAAAATTACCAGAGAACAAGTATACATTACATACTGAAGACCAAAGATAAGAATTATAGAAGTCTTCACATCAGAAACAAGGCAAAAGAGAAGACAGCAGAGTAACTTTTAAAAATAAAAACCACTGTCAAGCTAGAATTCTATATTTGGCAAAAATATCTATCAAAAATACAGGGGAGCTGTATAGCAGAAATTGATACAACACTGTAAATCACTATAATTTAAAAAAGGGGGGAAATAAAAAGCTTTTAAACATTCAAAAGTTGAAAGAATTCATGATCATCAGACCTGCACTACAAGAAATGTTAAAGGAAGTCTTTCAAGCAGAGAAAATGATATTAGATAGAAACTGGCTTTTACATGAAGAAGTGAAGAATAATGGAAATGGTATACATGTGGCTAAATATAAAATATATTTTTTCTTTTTCTTAAAATCTTATTCAAAGATAACTGAAGGCTTACAGGAAAAATGATACTAATTTAGGGAAGAGTTCATAATTTATATAGAAGTACAATATACAACAACAAAGGCACAAAGGCCAGGAAGGGGGAATGGAAGTATACTGTGATATCACTATGTAATATATGTAAAAAGGTATATTACGATCGAAGGTAAACTGTGATTTTTTTTTTTTTTTTTTTTTTTTTTGTCTTTTTGTATTTTCTAGGGCTGTACCTGCAGCACATGGAGGTTCCTAGGCTAGGGGTCTAATTGGAGCTGTAGCTGCCGGCCTATACCACAGTGACAGCAACTTGGGACCCCATCTGTGCCTGCAACCTACACCACAGCTCACAGCAATGCTGGATCCTTAACCCACTGAGCGAGGCCAGGGATCAAACCTGCAACCTCATGGTTCCTACTCGGATTTGTTAACCACTGAACCACAACGGGAACTCCCGGTAAACTGTGATTAAGTTAAAGATGTATACTGTTAATCTTAAAGCAACCCCTACAATAACACAACAAAGAGTACTAAATAGTAACTCAACAAGGGCTGACTTTATAAGCCAGTTGTCAACTTATCACCTCTCAGGTCTAAATCCATACTTCATTGCCTACTCTGCAACAATGGAGTTGAAACCTGCATGCATTTTTCCTCTGCCAGTAGCACAATGTTAAAACTTTGTTAGCAGGGGTACTGGAAGATTACTGGAAGATGAAGGGGCTTCAATTCCTGGTTCCAGTGTGTTCTCTGCTCATATTACTCTATAGTTTCTGTTTCCTCACTGGACTGTGATTAATACAAATAGAATCATAAAAATTATTCTGAAAATCCAAAAACAGGCAGACAATAAAGGAAAGAGGAACAAATAATAGATGGGACAATATAATTAATAGTAAGATGGTAGGTTTAGACATATCAATATAATTAATCACATTAAACATAAATGGTTTAATCACCTCAACCATAAAACAGATTGTTAAATCAGATAAAAAAGAGAAGAATCAACTGTACACTGTCAACAAGAAGGCCACATTAAATATAAAAACAAATAGGTTAAAAGGATGGAAAAGATATACCATGCTAACACAAACATAAGCGACTATATTAATATCAAACAAAGCAGCTATCAGAGCAAAGAATATATTAAAGGCATCAACATAAGCTGTAGGGCAAATCTAAATAAACGTAAACAAATTCAAAACATGAAAATGTTTTCTCATCACGATGGAGTTAAATTAGAAATCATTACCAGAAAAGTATCTGAAAAAATAATCATATATTTATAAATTAAATGAATACATTTCTAAATAATGCTCAGGTCAAATAAGAAGTCAAAGGAATTCAACAGTTTTTGAAACTGAGTAAAAATAAAATACAGCTAAAACACGTAATGGGAAATGTACAATATCAATCAAACATCTGTATCAGAAAAGAAGAGCTCAAACAATGACTTCAATTTTTGCCTTAAAAAAAAAGAGTAAAACCCAAAGTAAGCAAAAGAAAATAAATAATAAATAGCAGAAATCAGTGAAATACGATTTCCTTCCTAAAGCAGGAAAACAAGAGAAAATCAATAAAACTCCATAAAATTGATAAACCTCTAGCTACACTGGTCAGGAAAAAAAAAAAAAAGATATTAATTACCAACATCAGAAATGTACCCTACAAACTATATAGACACTGAAAGGATAATAAAAAACGTTATGCCAATAAATCTGACAACTTTGATGAAACAGAAAAGCATCGTGAAAGCAACAAACTACCAAAAGCCCACTTATACAAAGATACCCTAAACACAGAACTTCTACATGAAAACTTAAGAAAAAAACTTAACTGTCAGGCCTTAGGCACAGATTTCTTAAATAAGTACAGTCTATAAAAGAAAGAAGTAATGTGTGAGACTTTTTTAAAATTAAAAGCTTTTGCTATTCAAAATACACTATTAAGGAGTTCTGGTTGTGGCACAGCAGAAACGAATCCTACTAGTAACCACGAAGATGTGGGTTCAATCTTCAGCCTTGCTCAGTGGGTCAGGGATCTGGTGCTGCCATGAGCTGTGGTGTGGACTAACAGTTGTAGCTCTGATTCCACCCCCCTAGCCTGGAAATATCCATATGCATTACAGGTGCGTCCATAAAAAGCAAAAATAAATAAATAATTTTTTAAAAAAAGCTATTTGCACTGTGTCTTTAAAAAAGAAACAAACAAAATACACTATTAAGAAAAGACCTGGAGTTCCCGTCGTGGCTCAGCAGTTAACAAACCCGACTAGCATCCATGAGGATGCAGGTTTGATCCCTGGCCTTGCCCAGTGGGTTAAGGATCCAGCACTGCTGTGAGCTGTGGTGTAAGTTGCAGACGTGACTCAGATCCCGTGTTGCTGTGGCTGTGGTGGCAGCTACAGCTATCTAACCCTTAGCCTGGGAACCTCCTCTTTTTTTAGTTGTGGCCCTTAAAAAAAAAAAAAAAAAAACAACAACACTACTCGGATCCTGTGTCATTACATAGGATAAATAAAACTAATGAGCTCCTTGAAGAAATAGCCAATTTTAAGCTTGAGGCAGGGAAATTAAATACATCTTCTCATACCAGAAAGTAGAAGTACTTCAAGACTAATGAGGACATATTAAAAAGGTACAGAGTTGGTTTGCAAAGATTCCCACCAGTAAAATATTCAAAAAGAGTAATAATGGCAACAGATTACAACGTATTCAATGTTTTGCTTTTGTTAAAAAAAAAAAAAAAAAAAATCTATGGGTCCAACTCCCTACAGAAAAGTCCCAACTATAGGGAGTTCCCATTGTGGCACAGGGGGAAGGAATCCAACTAGTAACCATGAGGATGCATGTTTGATCCCTGGCCTTGCTCAATGGAATGGGTATCCTGTGTTGCCGTGAGTTGTGGGGTAGGTTGCAGACACAGCTCGGATCTCACATGGCTGTGGTGTAGGCCAGCAGCTACAGCTCCAATTCAACCCCTAGCCTGGGAACTTCCATGTGTAGCAGGTGCAGCCCTAGAAAGAAAAAAAAAAAGTCCCACCTATAAATTAAAAAGAGGTAAAAATACTTTTACTAAGTGATAAAACTTAGTATAAGCAATAATGGGACAAACTAAAATCATGTCTCCTAATGGGATACTGAAGTGTACAAAATCATCTATGTAGCACTCTTACCAAGAAATGATTAACCTGAATTATGAAGAAAGAATCAAACAGATACAGACAACTAGTCCGGACTATTTAAAAATGTCGATGTCAGGAAAGAACATCAAAAAGGCACAAAACACCGGTATTAACTTAAGATTAAAAAGAACAACTAAATCCAAGACATGACCTTTGATTCAATCCTAGATTTTAAAACAAAAGAACATTTATAAAAATTACTACGATAATCTTTTTTCCAAATATGTAATGATTTTTATTTTTTTCCATCATAGCTGGTTTACAGTTACCAGGATAATTTAAGAAACATGAATTTTGATTATATGATATCTTATTACACATCATGCTGTTTTGTAACTTAGTAAAAGTAACTTTTACTTAAAATAAAAATAATAAGAAAGCAAATGTGACAAAAATTAACAATTACTGACTCTATTTGAATGGTTTATGGATGTCCAGTATTATCATTCTTTCAACTTTTCTGTAAGTTTTGACTTTTTCAAAATAAAATGTTAGGAAAAGTAAATGATACTTTCAATATTAACAGTTTGAAGAAAATCATAATTCTGATATTCCTCACATTGCTTAAGTTGACGTGAAACCATCTTTTTTCTTGTAAAATAATAAAAATATAGATTTGCAGGCCTATCCTTAGCAGTCTCTTTGTATTTGTAGTGTCAATATCTAGCGCAGTAGCTGATATATAGGCCGCAGGTGCTCAATGAATGTTGTTTACGCTGCTAGGAGTTGGTATAGTAGAAAACACAATAAATTTCTGCTAAATAATTAGTAGCTGTCCAGTTTTAGACAGGTCACTTTCCTTCAGTAAAGTTTGAGAAACAGTATCAACTTATGTATATCCCAAATTACTACTAAAAGATTTAATAATTTAAGTAAAACCACTTTTCAAAATACCATGCAAATGTTTTACTATTTCTATCTCCAATTACATTCTCAATATTTACCATATTAATTTTTAAAAATTACTTCTGGAGTTCCCGTCGTGGCGCAGTGGTTAACGAATCCGACTAGGAACCATGAGGTTGCGGGTTCGATCCCTGCCCTTGCTCAGTGGGTTAACGATCCGGCGTTGCCGTGAGCTGTGGTGTAGGTTGCAGACGCGGCTCAGATCCCGCGTTGCTGTGGCTCTGGCGTAGGCCGGCGGCTACAGCTCCGATTGGACCCCTAGCCTGGGAACCTCCATATGCCGCGGGAGCAGCCCAAGAAATAGCAACAAGACAAAAAATAAAAATAAAAAAATAAATAAATAAATAAAAATTACTTCTGTAAGTCTTACTTTCATTTGAGGTATTTAGGGGGAAAATCTTAGGAAATTTATCTAACAATATAATCTTTTAAGTATAATATATCTCTCAGAAACTGGCTATTTCTCTTTTGACAAAAAAAAATGTTCAAAGTTGGACCACATAGCACAGTTTTTAAACAGTTTTATAATAGTTTGTAATAAATTTAAGATTAGAAGCTCAACAACAACAACAAAGAGCCTGCTTTCTTAACTCTGGCATTTATAAGAGCCATTGGATCTTAGCTGTATATTTCATGTACATATATTACAGTATGTGTATAAAATATATATGAAGAATCAAGTAATTACAGATTGCTAAAACATCATGAAACAAAAAGCTAATCTAGAAACTTGGAGCAACAGCTTCTTTAAACTGGGTAGATCAATAAAATTGTACTTATCATTCATTCCAAACCATTTAGTTGGAGAGCCAAAATAAAGCGCTAGAAACCTCTGTCAATTGAAACAGAATTGGAAATGAAATGAGAACGGCTCTGAAATTATAAATAAAAAAGTATGGGTTAATTTTTAATTTGAGTTCTTCAGGCCAAGGCCAGTATCTGGCTCATTTGGGCAACCTCAGTGCCCAGCCAGCATAATCTCTTACACCTGGGAGATATCTAGGAAATACTAAACAAATAAAAGCAGCAAAAATGCAACATTTCCAAAACACAGTTGTTATATAAAATTCAGTCATTCACATGCACACAATTTATATCTACATCATGCATACACTGTAAGATTGCATTTTTTCACACTAAAAATATAGTTAAAAACTTAAGGTACATTGAAAGGTACACAAGCAAAAAATCCCACAAAAATCCAAAAACCTAGCAACTTAAAAACTATTTCTCATTTTAGAGACAACCACTTTTAACTGTACTTTACAATACATTAATTGTAAGTGTCTGGTCATAGTGTGGTATCAGTCTCATTTCTGACCTCGATTAAACACTACAGAATTTAAAATATAAAATGGAATTTGTCAACCAGTTATGTAAACGGTTATATTTACCAGTTAAGTAAAATGACCAAGCACAGTTTTCGCTTTTTGTATAAGGATAGAGCAAAAATCTTACCCAGCTCTAAAATTCTATGGTTTCGCAAAACGTTCAATCTAAACTGTTTTCAGGTGCACAAACATATACTTAAGTAGGGAAAAAAACCTCACTTATAGATTGCCCTTAGCCAATGATTATCATGTAATAACATTCAAGGAATATAATCCATAAAAATACTCAATAGCTATGCTGTATACCTGAAACTAACAATATTATAACTCAAGCAACTTCAGTATTAAAAAAATTGCCGGAGTTCCCGTCGTGGCGCAGTGGTTAACGAATCCGACTAGGAACCATGAGGTTGCAGGTTCGGTCCCTGCCCTTGCTCAGTGGGTTAACGATCCGGCGTTGCCGTGAGCTGTGGTGTAGGTTGCAGACGCGGCTCAGATCCCGCGTTGCTGTGGCTCTGGCGTAGGCTGGTGGCTACAGCTCCGATTCAACCCCTAGCCTGGGAACCTCCATATGCCGCGGGAGCGGCCCAAAAAATAGCAACAACAACAACAAAAAAAGACAAAAAAAAAAAAATTAAAAAAAAAAAATTGCCCTCCTTTCATAATTTGTAAGGTATTACTTACATAACATCTGCAGGGTTGACCATAGTAACCACCACACTTTAACTGAAAACTGCAGTTCAAGCTTCCTATGTGCTTACTCTTTCCACATATTACCTACAACATACTGAGTTAAAATATTTCCTTAATTGAAAATCATTTCCATCCAATTACCTAAATAAAGAAACCTGACCTTCCATATTTGTATTCCAAAACTATGTGTTATAGTATCATGATAAGAGTAAAGTTTGATGGCTCAGTAGCACCTGACACATTTTTTTTTCCAATTTTAGACATTAATTATGATAAGGAAATGCCTGAGTAGTCCTAAGGTATTTCAGAATGCACCTCATCAATAAAATTAAATGCAACATACACCTGTAACTTATACAATATTGAATACCAACTACACTTTAATTTTTTAAAAAGCCAGCAAGAGTAAAAAAAACAAAAATAAAAAAATTAAATACAATTAAAAAAACTGTTAGACCTACTTTGAAGTAATTGAATCTCATGCTCAACACACACCTGCACTAATCCACAAATTTCTCACCAACTGCTGCCTCTTTCCCACCCCTGGAATTCACTTCCTGTTCACCTCTCACCTTTAAGTATGCATGTCAGAAGTCAATAGCCTTAAAGCTACTGTTAACAATTAGAGTTTCTGTCACTCAGTGCAGAGCTCAATCCTTCTACAATACAGTACACAGTTTAATCATTAAGATCACATTTTAGAATTAGCTAATATTCCACAAATTACTCAGTCCGAATAAAACATTTTAATCTGGGAGATTTGACAGAAATGTCAAAACCAAAAACCAGTCCAAATTTAACCGGAAAAAAAACAAAAACACAAAAACTAAAAGGAACATACTTATACAGAATTCCTATCTTGTGTTTTGACTAAGACAACTAAAAATTTTGAAACTTCTTATAAGCAGTACCATGCCAAATGCATAAATATTTCAACAAATTTTGATAAAGAGAGGGATGGTACTTTGTAAGAATTTAAATTACTCAATGAATCGATTTAAATATTACTTAGTTTTTTCTCTTCTTTTTGTCTAAGGCATAGTGACAGGATTTTTAATTATTCATTATCTGTTGGTTTTTCTGACTCAGGAAAAGTTAATACTATTAAAACAAACAAACAAACAAACAAACAAAAAAAAACCCCAAAACTCCAAAACAAAAAAACTAGCAAAGAGCTTGGGATCCTCTGAATTCAAAGGGTTTGAGTAAAGTATAGCGAATCCCTGCTTTAGTTTTACATTTAGATGTAGAGGTTTTCCTCTTCTTTTTAACAGTAATTTCACTTACATACAAAATTAGCCATGCTTCTGCACAAGATAAGTTTCAAATATCTAATATATACCAATAAATTCTTACTTAAGTGAGTGTGACCCTGGGAGATATAACAATAACCATTACAAATTTGACCATACAAGACCTCCCCTTTTCATCTTTTCCTAACTGAGCATTCTATCAACATCACCTTCTAAGGGGGAGAAAAAAAAAGAGCCATTTAATTAAAACTTTTAATGTTCAATAGAATACATTTCAACTATCTGGAAAATTTACTCATCTGTAATAAAAAATTCCTTGACATTGCTGTATAGCAGAGAACTTGTCACATTTCTTTACCTTTCTTCATTATTTGTAATTGCCACTTGGGAGCTAAATAGGCAATATGAGTGATGTATCTTACAATGAAACCCAAAATTACAACCACAGAATCTTAAAGAGTTGAAGAGTATATTAATTTAGTCCATTTTCTACCCACTATAGGAATTCCTTCTGTGACACGCCTGAGCCATTCCATCTCCCTGCTTTCAGCAGAAAAGCTTTATTTCAAACTTCCTTACACTACACTAATCTCCTTTTATGTGACTTCCACTTAGTAGGCCTAATTCTGACCTCTAACAAATCCGACTAGGAACCATGAGGTTGCGGGTTCGATCCCTGGCCTTGCTCAGCGGGTTAAGGATCCGGCGTTGCCGTGAGCTGTGGTGGAGGTTGCAGACACGTCTCGGATCCCCCGTTGCTGTGGCTGTGGTGTAGGCCCTCAGCTACAACTAGGATTAGACCCCTAGCCTGAGAACCTACATATGCCGTGGGTGTGGCCCTGGAAAAGACAAAAGAAAAAAAAAGGAAAGAAAAGGAACCTAAATTGGAAAGGAAAAAGTGGAACTCTCACTGTTTGCAGATGACATGATACTATAAATAGAAAACCCTAAAGACACTACCAGAAAACTGTTAGAGCTCAATCAATGAATTTAGTAAAGTTGTAGGATACAAAATTAGTACACAGAAAATCGACTGGATTTCTATATATTTTTTTCTTTTTTTTTTCCCTGTGCTATCCAGCAGGCCTTCACTGCTTATCCATTTTATTTTATTTTATTTTATTTTACTTTAGTCTTTCTGCTATTTCTTTTTTTTTTTTTTTTTTTTTTTTTTTTTTGTCTTTTTGCTATTTCTTTGGGCCGCTCCCGCAGCATATGGAGGTTCCCAGGCTAGGGGTCGAATCGGAGCTGTAGCCACTGGCCTACGCCAGAGCCACAGCAACTCGGGATCCGAGCCGCGTCTGCAACCTACACCACAGCTCACGGCAACGCCAGATCGTTAACCCACTGAGCAGGGGCAGGGACCGAACCTGCAACCTCATGGTTCCTAGTCGGATTCGTTAACCATTGCGCCACGACGGGAATTCCTGGATGTCTATATATTAACAATAAAAGATCAGAAAGAGAAATCAGGGAAAGCAATCCATTTACCATTGCATCAAAAAGAATAAAATGCCTAGAAATTTTATTTCTACCTACCTAAAGAAACTAAAGACCTATACTCTGAAAACTATAAGACAATGATGAAAGAGGTCAAAGATGACACAGAGGAAAGATATATCTAACAATTATCTAATATCTAACAATTCATATTACTGCACAGTTAGAGCCAGTGTAATAAGCGTTCATTTCCTAATAGCTTAGTGGTCATTTTTAAAAATACGTTTAAATTGAAGGAAAATCGAAAAGACAACCCACAGAATGGGAGATGTATTTGCAAATGAAGTGAATGACAAGAGATTAATCTCCAAAATATATACAAACCTCCTTAGCTCAATACCAAAAACAAACAAACAAACAAAAAATCGGCATAATATCTAAACACAATTCTCCAAAGAAGACACATGGACGCCCAAAACACATAGTGTTCAACATCACTAGTTGTTAGAGAAATGCAAATCAAAACTACAGTGAGGTACCACCTTACACCAGCCAGAATGGTCATCATCAAAAAGTCTACAAACATAAATGCTGGAGTGGGTGTGGAGAAAAGGGAACCCTCTTACATTGTTGGTAGGAATGTAAATTGGTGCAGCCACTATGGAAAACAGAATGGAGAGTCCTCAAAAAACTAAAAATAGAATTACCATATGATCCAGCAATCCCACTCCTGGGCATCTATCCAGAGAAAAACATGACTCGAAAAGATACATGTACCCCAATGTTCATTACTGCAGCCAAGACATGGAAGCAACCTAAATGTCCATCAACAGAGAAGTGGACAAAGAAGATGTGGTACATATACACAATGGAATATTACTCAGCCATAAAAAGAAGTGAAATAATGGCATGTGCAGCAACATGGATGGTCCTAGAAATTATTATACTAAGTTAGACAGTGAGACACAAACATCACATGCTATCACTTATATGTAGAATCTAAAAAGGGGATAAAATGAACTTATTTGCAGAACAGAAACTTTGAAAAACTCATGGTTATCAAAGGAGACAGGTTGGGGTCGGGAGGGATGGGTGGGGGGTTTGGGATGGAAATGTTCTAAAATTTGGTTGTGATGATGGTTGTACAACTGTAAACATAATAAAATTCAGTGAATTAAAAAAAACACATATATACTTTAAAGAAAGGTAAAAGTAGTTAAGACCATATGTAATAGAGTTAAATCAGATTTGAATCCAGTCTGGCCACTGCCTATCTCTATACTGGCTGTGTGATTTGAGATATACCACCTAACTTCTCTGTACCTCAGTGTCCTCAACGAAAACTGAAGTAAATAACTGAATCTAAATAAAAAGACTGCTGTGAAGGCTCAATCTGTTAATAATATGTTAAGTATTTACAATAGTATTTGGTGCAAACACAGTGTTCTATCGTAGTGCCAGTTATTCCAGTTTTTGCTTATTACTATGCACTTCTTTGAATTATCATGCTAACATACACAACAAAAATATAAAGATATTTTAATTATTTTGATTCAAATTTTTCCAGATCTCAATAATAACTTTATATGGTATTTTAGCAACTTTACAATGGCTATGATTAAAAATCATTTTCAGAAAAATACTAAATGACATGAAAAATCTCTGCAACATATTAACTAGAATGTTAAAAAAGCAATTTGCCAAACAGCAGAAACTATATGATCTCAGCTCTGTTTCTTAAAAATGCAATAATACATAGATGGAAGGCTGGAGAGTCAGACAACAGGTCTCACCGGAAACTTGGACAGCAAAATGTCAACAACAGTATCTTTTGCTAGTGATATTACAAGTAAATTATTTATCATCTGTTTTCTATATGGTCTAATTTTTTAATTACTATATATTAAAATTTTTCATCAGAAAAATTTAAATATATAGAAATATTTTAAAATATGTCTTACATAGGCTGTTGTCTTTCTCTAATTTTTTTAAAATGATCTTTATTTTTTCCATTATAGCTGGTTTACAGTGTTGTCAATTTTCTACTGTAGAGCAAAGTGACCCAGTCACACACACATACATACATTCTTTTTCTCACATTATCCGCTCCACCATGAGTGACTAGATAGAGTTCCCAGTGCCATACAGCAGGATCTCATTGCTTATCCATTCCAAAGGCAATAAATTGCATCTATTAACCCCTAATTCCCAGTCCATCCTACTCCCTCCCCCTCGGCAACCACAAGTCTGTTTTAAGTTTTTTTTTTTTAAGCTTATAAATAATGTAAGTTTCCCTACCTTCAGGGAAAAAAAAAAAAAAAGAAATTCAAGATGGCAAATAAAGCAGTAAGTTCATCAGAATACAAAAGCCAACAAGGAATTACAGACATCCCAAAATTCTATTTCCTGGGGTTTTTTTTTGGGGGGGGGGCTTTTTAGGGCCACACCTGCAGAATATGGAGGTTCCCAGGCTAATCAGAGCCACAGCAGCCAGCCTAAGCTACAGCCACAGCAACGTGGGATCCAAGTCAGTCTGCAACCTGTATTTACTGCAGCTCACAGCAACATGGCAATGCCAGAAGATCAGGCCGGGGATTAAAACTGCATCCTCATGGATATCAGTTGGCTTCATTACCACTGAGCCACAACGGGAACTCCTTTTTTCTGTGTTGAGTGTAATTTTAGCTGTCCCACATACTTTCACTGCTATAGAACTTTTACGTTAAATTTAATATATAAGCATTGAGAGATCACGCAGTGTTCCGTGATTATTTCCACTTTAGAAATAAGACAAAAATGAAAGATTTTGTGTTACAAAATAGCAGTTAATATCTGTCACAAGAGAGCAATGAAAATTAATACTGTAATTTTCTCAAAGTTCCTTTGCTCAGAGTTTTGTTGTGGCACAGCAGAAACAAACCTGACTACTATCCATGAGCATGCAGGTTCGATCCCTGGCCTCACTCAGTGGATTAAGGATCCTGCATTGCAGCAAGCTGCGTATAAACCACAGACACGGCTCAGATCTGGCATTGCCATGGCTGTGGCATAGGCCAGCAGCTGCAGCTCCAATTCGACCCCTAGCCCAGGAACTCCCCTTGGGTTGTAGGTGCAGCCCTGAAAGAAAGAAAGAAAGAAGGAAGGAAGGAAGGAAGGAAGGAAGGAAGGAAGGAAAGAAAGAAAGAAAGAAAGAAAGAAAGAAATTCCTCTGCTCTAAAAATTAGAGATGAAAATAAGCTAGTATTTTCTCTATTATATTTTTTAAGTGCTTATGTTTTTTAAAACTCTTTTTAAATGGTAAAATTCCGGAGTCAATTATATAAGAACTGTTCTCAGCAATATTCACAGTTTTTAATGACTGACACAGACTCTAAGACATCTGAAATTATACACACAAACACCCGACCTCAGTTGGAGAAGAAGAAAAAGCTTGCTTAGAAATATTCTTTACATATTCAATATTCTCAATGAAGCTTTCTAGAATTCTAAATAGAGTGCCACCCATGAGTTTTCAAACAATAGATTAATGAATATCTTGTTCTGGATATTGTCCAATGTGTCCTTTTTTATTTTGATAAAGCAAAAATTATGCCACTTTATCATTTTTTAATCTGTTGACTTCTATGCATATATTTCACAATGCTAATTTAGTCTAAAATTAAACTACAGCATTTAAAAGGGTTTTTAAAAATAAGAAAAAATTTATTTTCATAGAACCTGGGGAAAACTCTAATAATATAAGAACTTCTTATTAATATAACATTTTGGCCATATAGTAACCATAATCATTCAGAACATGCCAAAAATTACATAGATAAAAAACTTATATGCACTGTCCAAATCTGTCATTTATCATACATACTAAATAATTTCAAACTTCACATATTTAGGATATCTGATTTATAATTCTGTACAAATAAAACCTATAAGCAATCCACAGTAATCATAATCATAATATTCTTCCTTCTCTACCAATCCATCTCTCCTCTTCACCTCCACAATCAGAAACTCCCAACTCTCTCTTAACACCACGATATCATAGGAAACTTAAGAAGAGACTTTCAATAAATCAAGTATTCCAAACCAACTGTCCTTTACCAATTTTTAAACATGTAGCAAAAAGAAGTTAGCAAAACAAAACAAACTCTGAAAAAAAAAAAAGGTGAGTAGATTTAAATAAAGCCTTATCAGTATAGATAAGATGATTTATTAAAGGCTGCTGCTGATGGGTATGAAAAGACTTTCTATCAGATAGTACTATCTATATATTATTGGGACTACTTTATTTACAATTATCTTCCATTAATTCCAAATCTATAAAAGTGAGTCTTTATTTAAAGCCAGTAAAACACGTTTAGAAAAACATGAATTTAAAAAAAAAGTTTTTTAAAAAGATGACAAGTCCTGAGAAAAATAAAATTAAGAAATAAAGTTAATAAATTTCAGAGTTCATCATTTCAGTTATATGCTAGACAAAGTCATAAGTCAAACTGATCAGAAATCTACGTAAAAGTAGAGAGATGATCTGAATTTCAATCAGTAGGAGTTTTTCCCAGGGCCCTTCTAATTAAGTTGCTTGATCCTCTTCCAGTAGAGGGAGCAAAATCATAATATTCTGTTTGGGCCACAAAAAAGAAGGGGAGGAAGACAGTCTTTTAAATATCTTAAATCTTTCTAGACTATTCAAAAGTTCTGAAAACACCCAAAGGAAAAGATACAGATTTTATCATTTGCAAACACTTCAAGCCTTTGAAATTAAAAAAAAGTCCATTAATATTAATTTCTTTACCTGCTAAAACTCTCTCAATCCTTACCAAAACCCTATTATTATTCCGTACTTAAATATGAAACAAATGAGACGCACAGAAATTATTTAATTAGCTAAAAGACATGCAGCTAATAAATAACATGAGTGAAGATCTAAGCCTGGTAGTCTAGTATCAGACAGAGCCTATGCTCTTAGCCACTTTATTGTGATCTTAATTTTGAATTATGCTTTCCCCCATCATTAACATATTCTTAGTGTTAGTCCTCAAAGCCTTCTTAATGCCCATAAGAATCCATCGCATATGGATATGCTAACAAACTGCCGTTTCCAGTTTTCCCTTATAGATACAGCAAGATAAATATCTTTGGGTACATTACTTACGCCATGTTTGGGTTATTGTAATAAAGCATTTTTATACTCAAACATGCCACCAAATTGCTTTCTAAAATATTTGTATCAACTATAAACTATGTAAGTTCCATATATTTCTCAGCATTAACATTAAAAAATTTTATCTAATTATCAACTGAGATCTTATCAAATTATATGAGCTTCTTAATGGAATATTAACTCTATGTCCATTATATTTGCAATAAAAAGTTCCCAATCTATTGTTTTCCTTTTAACTATGGCTACTAAAGTTTTTTTTTTTTTTTTGAAAATAAATCTTTCCATTAAAAGCAATCATAGTTGAAAGTTACAGAAGATGTCTTAATACTTTATAATTTTCTAAATATAGGACGAAGTCTATTGTTTTGTGCATATCAATGAATCGCTTTCAAAAACAAGAATAGTGAAGCAAGAGAAACCTACATCAAATATGCACAAACTCAGACTTACTGAGTTTGAGAAATCTTGAATACGTCTCACAAAATTAACGCAATGAGTAAAAGCCCACCATACCCCTTTCCACCAAAATAAGAGCTACATACCTGTCGCTGTAAACACAGGCGATTTCTGTCATGTAGATGCTGATGATTAGAGAGTGGTGAATGCCAACTCCGAGCCTGACTATGCAACTGAGTTGGAGCCATATCAGAAGGCCGTGTTATAAGATGTGAAGTAAATTGCCGATCAAGGTCATGATCTAAAACATGACTTGGATTATCTTGTCCAAATGCTGACTCATCAAATTGGGGAAGGAGACCCTCCTGAAGGAGGTCTTCTGGGTCAAGTCCTGTGAATGGCTCAGTTTGAGACTCCACTTGATGAAGTAAATTCTCTTCTAAAGACGAAAAGCCATTAGTTTCTACATGATCACTGAAATGGCCCATTTGATTTCCTGAGTCAACAGGATCTGGGAAGTTCATGTGCACAGGAGATAATTTTGAATTGCTATAATTACCCTGAGGATGTGATGAATGCAACATTTGGAAATTATTCGAATTCAGTGATGTATTAGGATTTAGCATATGCTGAGTAGATTCTTGCTTGATTCCCCTATGAGGTGAAAAGGAATTACTTCCAGTAAAATCAGATAACGTCTGATTTGTATGATTAGGTGCAAGAACTGCAGAGGACTGAAGAAGACCATTTGGTGATACGTGATTACTGGAAAAGGAATAATGTGAAGAAAACTGCTGTGAATTACTGACAGAACAAGAAGTCATATTTGGAGAAGGTCCATTAAAATTTCCTTCTTGATGATTGCTACACTTTAGGAAGTGTACTGAAGGATTTGACGTTTGAGAAAACTGCTGCATTGAAAGGGATTGTTGTGAAGTAGATGCATTATTAATCTGTGATGGGTGGTTAACACTGACTCTGTGTGGACCAGAAACATTAACATCCATAAAATTTTTAGACTGGCTAAGAGAGTTTTGCCCTGGGTTAAGATTATTTCTGTTTTGTTGTGAGCGTAGCGAAGTACACTGTGTTTGTTGTTCATTGGCCTGAAATAAGGCAAAGTCATGGTGTGCCACAAAGCTTTTAGTTTGATGCATAGAGTGAGAATGTCCTTGATGAAAAGGAGACCCATTTTGATTTGAAATGCTAGTAGCTGTCTGATGGCCCCACATTGGACTGCCATCTGCTACATCTGGAAACAAACCATTCGGTTGGTTCTGCGGATGGATCGGAGAACAATTAAACTGAGAGTGTGGAGATAACACATGTTCAGCTGGGCTACCAAAAGACTGATTAACTTGATGAAATTTCATTGAGTCAAACTGATTTAATTGTTCATAATCAGTCATCTTCTGATGTGTTGGAGTACCTTGAACATGATTCAGTGAGTCTATGTGCAAAGGTTCAAATTCTGCACCCAAGTTCAGTTCATCAACTAGTGAAACAGGTCCTGGTTGTACAAATGCATCATCTGACAAACCTTCTAAGGTCTCACCGAAAAGATTGGCATCATCAAAAAAGTCCATCATTGGATCTGTCATCTTGAAAAATTCAGTAACAAGCTGGGCTGTTCACTCCAAACGAAGTATATTCAGCTTCTCTGCAGTAGATGTTAATGGATCATTTCCAAAGAGCATCAACTAATCCGAAACAGGTCAATGTTCATTATTGCTCTAGACAATGACATGTCATGAAGTGTCAGAATCCTAGGAAAATAAGAACAAAAACAACGTTTAATAATGAACATTCATTAAAGTTTTACAGTTAATATGTGACGTAAAAAACATAAAATCTCAGGGTACAGCATGTTTTGGTGAAATAATTCATTATAAAAATCTCATTAATATTCCCTACAAGGAAAAAAATGCTGACACGACTATATGCATTTAAAAGTATTTTGAGGAGTTCCTGTCGTGGCGCAGTGGTTAACGAATCTGACTAGGAACCATGAGGTTGCGGGTTCAGTCCCTGGCCTTGCTCAGTGGGTTAGGCTCTGGCGTTGCCGTGAGCTGTGGTGTAGGTCGCAGACAGGGCTCGGATTCCACGTTGCTGTGGCTCTGGCGTAGGCCGGTGACTACAGCTCTGATTTGACCCCTAGCCTGGGAACCTCCATACGCCATGGGAGCGGCCCTAGAAAAGGGCAAAAGACAAAAAAAAAAAAAAAAAAAAACAGTATTTTGAGGTCCACATATTATAATGCCAGAACATAAACTTGAGAATGGAATGTTAGACTCTCTCCTGAACCATGAAACAGCCATCACTGCCAGCAGCTCTAGCATATGCAAAGTACAGAGGTATCACACTTTAAAGTTATGTACTGTTAAGATAACTGACATCAGATCCTCTTGGATTAGCAAGTATGATGTGACCTTTTACTCTAGACGTCTTGAGCAGATAAATCTACTACTTCACAAGGTATATATGGAACTACATCAGGAAGAGTAGTTGAGGAAGTTCCCATTGTGGCTCAGTAAGTTATGAACCCGACTAGTATCCATGAGGATGTGCGTTCAATCCCTGGCCTCGCTCAGTGGGTTAAGGATCCAATGTTGCCGTGAGCTATGGCATAGATCGCAGGTGCGGCTCGGATCCCATGTTGCTATGACTGTAGGGTAGGCCGGCCACTGCAGCTCTGATTCAATCCCATCCTGGGAACTTCCATATGCCCCAGGTGAGGCCCTAAAAAGGAAAAAAAAAAGTCATTGGGAGTTCCCGTCATGGCTCAATGGTTAACAAATCCAACTAGGAACCTTAAGGTTGCGGGTTCAATCCCTGGCCTCACTCAGTGGGTTAAGGATCCAGCGCTGCCGTGAGCAATGGTGTAGGTTACGGACATGGCTTGGATCTGGCATTGCTGTGGCTGTGGCATAGGCTGGCAGCACAGCTCCGAGGACCCCCTAGCCTGGGAGCCTCCATGTGCCACGGGTCGGCTCTAGAAATATGCAAAAAGACCAAAAAAAAAAAAAAAAAAAGTTGTTGAACGAGGTCAGGATAAGCTGACCCTAAATGAGATCAAAGTTAGCCATCTGGTCAACTGACAGACATGTAATATGTTAAGAATTTGCAACATATTGCTATCGTGGTCCTCTTGCTCATCTACCATGGAAGCTCAGCCTCCTGAGAGTCAAATTATTTAGATAGCCATGTAGCAAAACTAAGCACCTTTTTTAATAGTTAGAGTCCTTACTCTATCCATAAGTACCCTCCTCACCATTGGATAATTTGTATTTATACATGTTGCTTGTTATATTTACCAAACTGTGCAAATAAATATGTACTGACAATCAAGCTAAGGCAAAAAAAAATCCAGTAGCTTAAGCTAAGCAACAAATTATCTTATGATAATCTCAAGAGAAAAAAATAACATTTGTTGGGCAGGGAGACACACATCTGCAGCATGGGGAAGTTCAGGGCCAGGGATCAAACCCACACTGCAGCAGTGACCTGAGCCACAGCAGTGACAATACAGAATTCTTAATCACCATGCCACCTGGGAACACCTCAAAAAAAATTTGGGAGGGGGGGAGGAAATAACATTTATACACACAAATATCACATATATATACATACAGCTGATAGGTAAAAAGGATATAATAGGTTACTTGCTAATAGGAAATGGTTGGCCAATTTTGCTCCAGGCTTGCACCATTCCAAACATTTTTAACAAAGGTAATTTGTGGTTTTGCCCCTATTGTCTTGCAAAAGAAAACCACAACGTTTGCTCCTCTACATATCACTTTGAACTTTTTCAGGAGGTCCATATCAAGAAATATAAATTTCCTAAACAAAAATGTCTGCTTATTATTGAAATGTAGAAACTTCTGAAAAATTCTGAGAAGTGAAACTACCTAAATCAATAATAATTTTACCTAGAAATGGACTTATCAATCACAATGGTATACAAGCGCTTTAACAAATATATGACCTGAGAAAATAAGTACAGAAAAAGAAATTATTTTTCCAGATTTTATAATTATGAGACTGAGCAAAGTATTATATGTCCTGAATACAGCATTAGCCAGAAAAAAAAAAAAAAAAAAAAAAAGAGTGGGTTAAATCACTTCTATGGAACATATCTTATTTTAGCCATAGACGCTAGACTAGGGTATGTATACTTAATCCATTTTCCACAAAAAAAAAGGCAATGTCCACTGTTTGTAATGGGTATATGATTATTTACCAAGACGAAGAAAGAAGAAATATAATGTAAGTTACTGAATCTAGTCTGTTATCAAATATAAGGTACATACATCATTAGTTGATGTAACACGAAGAAACTATGAAACTATATCACTTTGGGTTTTTATTTTATAATCTGTGAAATAACTTTAAAAAATATTTTCAGGCTTAGATTTATTCCAAAGGATCTGATCATTTCTTCTCCCATGAACTATTCCTTTTCATCTGTAAAACACCTGATTGCTGCTTTGTAAGAAAATGTAGAATTGCTGTCATTTACTCAACAACAAATATGTTTCAGTAATATTAAATTTATGCTGTGTTACTCTGTCCCTGTGCCTCTCTGCAAAATCAATAATTTTTTGGTTAAATGCTGAATGAAAGTCTATCTTTTTAGAGACACTTTAAATAATTAAACACACGTATTACTGATGTACGTAGCCCAGCTGAAGTAATGGCAATGTAACCCACTGAGCGAGGCCAGGGATTAAACCCACATCCTTATGGCTACTAGTCAGGTTCTTAACTCACTGAGCCACACAACAGGAACTCCCAGTTAAAGATTTTTTAAAACGCTGCTCTGAAAATTAGTTTATGATGTTATCAGAGCAGTAATATTCCATTCAGGAAAGAAATGGTGTGGTATCTGAATTTTTGTACATTATGGTAGTTTGTGCTAAAGCAAAATGTTTTTCTACACTTAGGTAACCTGAAGCTTACTGAAAATAAGGGAAGAGGTGGAAATTTTAATCAAGAAAACAATGTGCTATTTGCTCTACCAACAAATATTTATTGGTAAACAACTTCTAGGCACTAGGATGATGAATAATAGCTGACTTCTGAAGGGAAATACAGCCAAGTAAATAGACCATTACCAATACAATACAATACAATATCTGTGCTTTGATAAAAGTACATACAGAGGAAGAACATCTAATGAAGAAAATGAATATAGGGAGTTCTCATTGTGGCTCAGTGGTAATGAATCCGACTAGCATCCATGAGGATGTGGGTTTGATCCCTGGCCTCTTTCAGAGGGTGAAGGATCCGGCACTGTGGTGAGCTGTGGTATAGGTCATAGACGCGGCTTGGATCTGGCGTTGCTGTGGCTGTGGTTTATGCCTGCAGCTGCAGCTTGGATTTGACTCCTAGTCTGGGAATTTCCATATGCCAAGGAAGGGTACGGCCCTAAAAACACACACACACAAAAAGAAACAAAGAAAGAAAATGAATATAGACACCATACTATCTAAGAAGCTATAAATTCATATGAGACAAGATACATGTAAGCAGTCAACCTTAGTTATAAAAAGAGAAACTAAATTTGAACTATGAAAAAATGCCCATAAAATCTAAAATCTTCTGATTTGAAGTTTATTCTACATTTGCCACAAATTTTAAGTTCCTCTTTAAGATCTATCATCTTATTTCTTTCCAATAAATGTATCATTTCCCAACTATATAAAGACATCACATCAGTCTAATTTTAACTTTCTATTTAGTTAAGCAAATATTTATGGACTGTCCATTACATCCAAAGCGACTCTGTAGAAACTACACATAAAACCCTTGCTCTTGGAAAGTTCAGAATCTAAATGGGGGAGGTAGGGAGTAATGGCACAAGAACAGCACATCATATATTCAATAAAATATGACACACGTGGCCTAAGAGAGGCACAAGTCTATCTAGAAAGTGATTCATAAAGAGAAGAAAGAGTACACTTGGCAAGTTTTTCAGAAAAAGCTTCTTTCAGAACAATCGGCATTTGAAGGGATCTTATAAATGGGGTTGGAAAGAAAGGCCAGGCAAAGAATTTAGGAATAAAGAAGTGGCAGGAAGGAAGTAAATATTTAGGGGCTAGTATGACCACTGCAGAGTATACAAAGGAAAAAAATGGAAAATAAAGGCAGAAATACGAGTTGAGGTACTGCTGGAAGGGGCTGTATAAATTAAATACATTAAAGTAACACATTCCAGGGACAGAATTCTTTTTTTTTTTTTTTTTTTTTTTTGTCTTTTTGCCTTTTCTAGGGCCGCTCCCACGCAGCATATGGAGGTTCCCAGGCTAGGGGTCTAATCAGAGCTGTAGTCACCAGCCTCTGCCAGAGTCACAGCAATGAGGGATCTGAGCCGTGTCTGTAACCTACACTACAGCTCACGGCAACGCCGGATCTTTAACCCACTGAGAAAGGCCGGGGATGGAACCCGCAACCTCGTGGTTCCTAGTCGGATTTGTTAACTGCTGCATCACAACGAGAACTCCCTCCCAGAATTCTTCTAAAGTTAAGTATTTATATAATCAAAATCAAATTACTTATCTTCATTTTTCTATTTATCTGATGTCAAATATGATGATCATACAAAACGGATTCAAATATCAATAGGACAGAATCCCTGCCTTCAAAAAATTCATAATCTAGAGGGGAAGAAAACACACAAATAATACGGTATATATCTCAGCAGAGATGTATACAAAGCACTATATTATGGTAGCATAGATTAAATAGCAGTTAATTACATCTAGAAAAGATCAGGAGAGGCATGGTGAAGAGGTTACATTTGAATGGGGCCATAACAGTAAAAATAAGGTCTCTAAATATGTGCTCTTTAACAGAATTTATATACATAAATTTACTTCAGTGGTAATATTACTTTCCTCAGTGTCTAATAGTTGCCTTTCCCCCAAGACATTTCCATATTCTCCATATAAGTCCCTCAATATATTTCAACTAAACGAACTGGTCTTCCCAGTAAATTCTATACGTTAATAGCTTTGTCCAATTTAATTTACCCATTGAGCCCTACCAAAGTATTCAATCCCCTGGTACAGTCATCACCACAGCATTTCTATACAGTACTAAACTTGTGCTACATTAATTTTTATTTTATGAGCTTCCTATAGCTATTTCATATTCATCCCTGGAGAAAATTCAGCCTAGGATTCACCTCCTTTAGAAGGCCTCTCCCTACTCAACCCTGTCTAATAACCTGTGCATATCGTAAGTAATACTGCACTGTGATAATATATTACCCTTTCTTTACAGTAGACTCTACACCCTTGGAAAAAAGGAAAACTTTCATAATCTTTGTATCCTTAATACGTTGCCTAGCATAGTAGACATGCAAAATATTTTTGCTAAATCAGAAAATGATTACATAGGAATCAGAAAGGACATGGGGGGGGGGTGAAGAAAAGAACACGACACTTAAAGACAAAAACTAGAACCAAGTCCTGGCTCTTCCACTTTCTAGCTCTATGACCTTGAGAAGATCACATACTTTCTGTTTTCACAATACCCTCAATCTCATACATTGTATGTAAAACTAGCAAGAACACAGAGGGTACACTAAATAAATGCCCAGAGGTAAGGCAGGACATGGCATTTCAGGAACCACTTGACAGCATAATGTGGCCAGAACATGCTACTAGCCAAATAGAGTTGCCGACAGGCAAGCAAAGGTCAAATATCCAGGCCTCTTATTAGCCATGTTAAGAAATCTGGACTTTATCCTAGCGGCAATGGGGAGTTATTTCATAGATTAAAAATTCTTCTCTGGCATAACACCTAACTAACATTATTACAGTGGCTATTAACATTTATTTTTAGATAGCAAATAGTAACTCTTCTAATGACAGTGACCAAAACACTTAAATTTGGACCCAGAAACATTAGAGAGAAGAAAAATATATACACTGAGGGGGATACTGGTGACTTTAAAGAATATCCTGGGAACTCCTCTCTACTTGTGAAATGGGATGCTGTCCAATTCATGAATCATTTGATAAAGCCAATTAGGTCAAGATTAAAAAAAAAAAAAAGAATATTCTTACTAGACACGAAAAAAAGCTGGGAAACCTGAGTTCATCATTTTTTTGTTTTACAAAAAAAGGTCTATAGACTTCTAGAAACAATTCTTGCTAAGGCATTCAAATGATGCTTGAATACCTGTTAAAAAGTTCTTCACATCAAGTCAAATTTACTCCTGTCTTCCTAAGTATTTACTTTGAGACCGTTTAAAGTAAACCTAATTGTGGCGTTCCTGCTGTGGTTCAAAGGGTTAAGAACCCCACATAGTGTTTGTGAGGATGCCGTTTCCATTCCTGGTCTTGCTTGGTGAGTTAAGGATCCGGCGTTGCCACAAGCTGCAGCGTAGATTGCAGATACAGCTCAGATCTGGCAATGCTGTGGCTGTGTCAGAGACCTGCAGCTGCAGCTCTGATTCAACCCTAGCCCAGGAACTTCCATATGCTGCAGGTACAGACATGAAAAGAAAAGAGAAGAAATAAAACCTAACTGTGATTCAAATTCCTGAAGACCTGTCCCCCTTAAAGCTTCTCTTTTCAAAGACATGGGTAAAATACACCCAGTTTATTGAAATGTGAAAAATTCTATCCATAATGGTTAAAATAAAAGGTTTAATGTTAAAGGGATAAAACTTCAACTATCAGTTCCATATTACTAACTTTTAGGGTTCCCTCAGGGCTTCTAAGTATTTGACTAGTGGATAGTACAGAATCTGACAAGGATTACTAGCTTAATGCTAGTAAATTATGTGAGAACATACTAATAACTAGGTGAATAACCACATTCAAATAGTATTAATTAATTTTCCAATAGTGCACCAGAGAATTTCTATCATTAGTTTATTTGGCTCAGCTTAAACGAAGGTAACAAGGTGATTTTAAGTTGAAAGATAGAACTAATTATGACAATAAACAGAACCAAGATATAAAAGAATCTCAAGAGAATGGAGCAATGGATCAAATCAAGTAATTTTTAACTATGGGTCCTGATTTCAGTGCCGACCAACTCTACTATAAGTACATTCAGGCTGCAAATATCACAGAGGCCAAGCAGGTGACATAAATGAGTGAAAGTGGCCAGAAGAGAACTATGGTTAGCTAAAAAGTACAAAGGGGCAGCTACCAGTCAACCTCAGTTAATTGTCATTACTATAAAACTTATAGCAGGAGTTCCCGTCATAGCACAGTGGTTAACAAATCCTACTAGGAACCACGAGGTTGCGGGTTTGGTCCCCGGCCTTGCTCAGTGGGTTAACATCCAGCGCTGCCGTGAGCTGTGGTGTAGATTGCAGACGCAGCTCGGATCCCGTGTTGCTGAGGCTCTGGCATAGGCCAGCGGCTACAGCTCTGATTAGACCGCCTGGAACCTCCATATGCCACGGGAGCGGCCCTAGAAAAGGCAAAAAGACAAAACAAACAAACAAACAAACAAACAAACTTATAGCAAAACTTAGAGGAGTTGGAAATTCATCCAGACTTCTTTGGGAAAATCCTTGATTTTTCAAATGTTGATAACTAATTCAAACTCTTTATGTAAAATGCTTTTAGACAGAAAACTCAATATTATAAACATATGAACTCTTCATATACTATTAGAAATATATGAACTCTCTGTATATCAATGTCTGAAATTAATGTGGTCTCAATAAAAATGCCAACAGGTTTTTTCAGAGGCAGACAAGGTATTCCTAAATAGACAAAACGGTGGAGACGGTGTAGAGAAAAGAGGATGCTCCTATACTACTGGTGAAGATGTAAACTGGTATAACCATTATGGAGAACAGTACAGAGGTTCCTAAATACACAACTACCATACAGTCGAGCAATCGCACTCTTGGGCATACAACTGGAAAAAACTATAATTCAAAAAGGTACATGCACCCCAATGTTCACTGCAGCATTACTTACAACAGTCAAGACATCAAAGCAACCTAAATGGCTATCAACAGAGGAGTGGATAAAGAAGATGTGGTACAGACATACAATGGAATATTACTCGCCGTAAAAAAAAGAACAAAATAATGCCATTTGCATCAACAAGGATGGACCTAGAGATTGTCATACTAAGTGAAGTCAGACAAAGAAGGACAAATATCATGTGACAGCACTTATATGTGGAATCTATGTTTTAACAGGATACAAAAAATTTTATTTACAAAACAGAAACAAATTCATAGATTTTGAGGTCAAACTTATGGTTACATGGGAGGGAAGGATAAACTATAAGGATGGGAATAACAGATATACACTACTGTACATAAAATAGATACCTAACAAGGACCTACTCTATAGCACAGGGAAATCTACTCAATATTCTATAATAACCTGTATGGGAAAAAGAATGGATATATGTTTAACTGATTCAATTTGCTATACACCTGAAACTAATACAACACTGTAAGTCAACTATACTCCAATAAAATTTTTAAAATAAAGTAAAATAAATAGACTAGAGTTCCCATTGTGGCTTAGCAGTAATGAACCTGACTAGTATATATGAGGATCTGGGTTTGATTCCTGACCCTAGTCAGTGGGTTAAGGATCTGGCATCACCGTGAACTGTGTTGTAGGTCACAGAGGTGGCCCGGATCCCATGTTGCTGTGGCTGTGGCACAGGCTGGCAGCTACAGCTCCAATTCGACCCCTAGCCTGGGAACTTCCATATGCTGCAGATGCAGCCCTAAAAAGCAAAATAATAACAATAATAATAGACAAAGAGCAAAGCCAAGAAAGGATGTGAGAAAGAAGAACAACCAGGAAGAACTAATCTACCAAATATTAGAGCATTATAAAATTTCATTTTCAAAACATTGTGATATCAACACATGAGAAGCCATACAGATATAATATTCAGTAATTTAGTTATCTCAAACTGGGGGGAAGATGAATTACAAAAAAACAGGACAATTGAATGGCCACCTGAAAAAAGCAGAGATTGATACTTAGCTCTCAAACTGAAATTAATTATAAATAGATCGAAGATACTAATGTTAGAAATGAAAAACCATGAAAATACTAGAAGAAAATATGGATGGAACACACTGATTTCTAATTAAGGAACAAAATCTAGATATCATTAAAGGTTTATTAATTAGATTATATACTTTTCTGAAAAGATTAACAAATTAGACTACAAAAGAAAATATAAAAAACAAATATCTGCAACTAATTTACTGATGAAGTGTTTGTTTTTTAATACATAAAAATTTTCTATAAAATACTAATAGCCTAATAGAAAAACGGGCAAAGCATACCAACAGTCAGTTCATGTTCTCATCCAAAATAAGAGAATGTCAATGAGAATGACACTGAGGTACCATCTTTCACCTATCAGACTGACAGTGATTGCAAAGTTTAATAACACGTTAGAGAAGCTGTTGATAAAAAATACTCTCATATACAACTGCTGTTAAGTCTAAAATGATAAAACCGGGAGTTCCTATTGTGACTCAGTGGTTAACGAATCCAACTAGGAACCATGAGGTTGCAGGTTCAATCCCTGGCCTCTCTCAGCGGGTTGAGGATCCAGTGTTTCCATGAGCTGTGGTGTAGGCCACAGATATGGTTCGGATCCCGTGTTGGTGTAGGCCAAGCAGCTACAGCTCTGATTTGACCCCTAGCCTGGGAACCGCCATATACCATGGGTGCGGCCTTAAAAAGGCAAAAATAAATAAAAAATAAATTAAATAAAAAAATAAATAAAAAGACAAGAAATGGTATTTCTAAGAAGCGGTATTTGTCAATACCCATAAATATTTCAGCTGCACACAACCAGTGACTGAGCAAATTCCCTTCTAACAATTTATTCTATAAATATGTTCATACATGAGTGAAATGGCAGATGCAGATATTTATTGCAGCATTATTTGCTCCATAAAAAGACTGAATATAGCCTAGATGTCCATCATCAACAGGATGTTGGTTAAATTAAATATTCAGTTATACTAGTGGCACCAAATAATGAGTATAACTTTCAAGCCTATATGTCTAATTTAAAGACTATAGATATGGAGTTCCCGTCGTGGCACAGTGGTTAACGAATCCGACTAGAAACCATGAGGTTGCGGGTTCCATCCCTGGCCTTGCTCAGTGGGTTAAGGATCGGGCGTTGCCATGAGCTGTAGTGTAGTTCACAGACATTCGGATCCTGCATTGCTGTGGCTCTGGTGTAGGCTGGCAGCTACAGCTCCAATACGACCCCTGGCCTGGGAAACTCCATATGCCGAAGGAGCGGCCCAAGAAATGGCAAAAAAGACCAAAAAAAAAAAAAAAAAGAAAAAGAAAAAAAGAACATGGATAAAATGGGACATATTCAGAGGACACCAACTAAACTGAAGTTACTTGAAACCATGTTTTGCAAAGTTTCTCTCCTCAGGAGTTCCCGTCGTGGTGCAGTGGTTAACCAATCTGACTAGGAACCATGAGGTTGCGGGTTCGATCCCTGGCCTCACTCAGTGGGTTAAGGATCCGGTGTTGCCCTGAGCTGTGGTGTAAGTTGAAGATGTGGCTCAGATCCCGAGTTGCTGTGGCTCTGGTGTAGGCCTGTGGCTACAGCTGATTAGACCCCTAGCCTGGGAACCTCCATATGCCATGAGAAGCAGCCCTAGAAAAGGCAAAAAGACCAAAAAAAAAAAAAAAAAAAAAAAAGATTCTCTCAATCCTCACCTCGTTCTACATAGTCTCCCTGGGTTAGCCCATCCTCTATCATCTATATACTGACAACTTTAAAATTTTCACGTCTACTACCATCTTTCCAGCTGCCTCTTGGACTTCTCCACAAGTATAAACTCAACAGGTCCAATACCAATCCTTCTTCTAAAATCTTTCTCCTACATGCTTTATTTGGAGTCCATGGCATTGTAAAACCCACCTTTCTGCCCAAAGAATCTATTATGCACATTATGACTAGAGTAAGTTTCATTAAAAAGAGATTTGATCATGTAACTTGCCAATGGAAACCCATTGTTCCCTAATGCTGATCATGTGCCCTTCAAACTTTTTCTCATCTACAGTCACCAATCCACCAAGTTTCCATGTCCTCTAAAATCTAATCACACCAAACTACTTGTTACCTAACATGTCTTATTTCATTTCCCATGCTATTATTCATACTATCTGTAGGACCCCATATGATAGGTCTAGAGTGATAGGTACCAGAAAACTATAAAGGAAATTATGTTTGCTCAGTATAAGAAAGGAATTTGAAATAGGACTATCTAAAAACAAAAACAATGACTGGGTCACTTTGCTGTACAACAGAACCTGATGAAACATTGTAGATCAACTATAATAAATTTTAAAATATAAAAAATTTTAAAAAATTGAGTATAGAGCTGATAACAGATATGAAACAGAAGTAAAGAGATTTAACAAATGCAAAAAAATAAAAAATAAAAACAAAGATGAGTTTTTTATTACCAAAGTTACATATTCAAATTTTTTTTTTTTTTTTGTCTTTTTGTCTTTGTTGTTGTTGTTGTTGTTGTTGTTGCTATTTCTTGGGCCGCTCCCGCGGCATATGGAGGTTCCCAGGCTAGGGGTTGAATCGGAGCTGTAGCCACCGGCCTACGCCAGAGCCACAGCAACGCGGGATCCGAGCCGCGTCTGCAACCTACACCACAGCTCACGGCAACGCCGGATCGTTAACCCACTGAGCAAGGGCAGGGACCGAACCCGCAACCTCATGGTTCCTAGTCGGATTGGTTAACCACTGCGCCACGACGGGAACTCCTACATATTCAAATTTTAAACAAACTAACCAAACCTCAATAGAGACACTATAAAGAGGAGTCCAGTAGCATAGCAGTGACTACTAAATAAGCATTAAAATTCCTTCTGTTCTTGATATTTTATGAATTTTTGAGAATTCTTGGTTTGTTTGTTTTTTTATTTATTTATTTTTTTCCCACTGTACAGCAAGGGGATCAAGTTATCCTTACATGTATACATTTTTCCCCCACTCTTTGTTCTGTTGCAATAAGAATTCTTGGTTTTAATGTAGAACCCCAATGTTATGTATCAGTGGGTTTCAACAAAGTTAATAGGTATATAGATCAATCTATACTACATCTTTAATTGATCTAAGAATTCTACAGTAAGTTCTTCAAATCTGAAGATGATATGAAATTACAAAAAATTAGGAATTTAAATATATTTCAAAATAATCCTAATAAATCATGGGGAGGACCATCCTATTTTTCAAATGCAATACTAGGAAGGTGAAATTCAAATTGATGTAACCTAGGAACTAAAACTGTCACTTCAACTATAGAATGGAAAATTATTTACAAAGCACAAATTAAACAGAGGGGGAAAATGTAATGGCTAACTATAGTCTAAATAGCATTCACAACATTGCTTTAGGAAAGCAAACATAATAAAGCTATTAGAAAGAATATACTACCTTATAACTACAGGATGACACTGTGTTATGTAATATGCACCAGAAAGTACTCTTGCTATGCTAGCTAAATGGTTACCATAGTTTTTATTTAAGAAAAATGAAAAAAACTGAAAGAAAAATGAGCAACATCATCAAAATTCAGCAAAATTAAAAATTTCTGTACTTCAAAGGACATAATCAGAAAGCAAAAAGACAAACAGCAGAATGAGATATATAAGGTAACAAGGGGAGAAAAATTTTGCAAATCATGTACCTGATAAGACTTAACCTAGAATATATAAAAAAATTCCTACAACTTAATAGAAGACAAATAACCCAATTAAAAAGTGGGCAAATGATCTGAATAAACATTTCTCAGAGTTTCCTTGTAACACAGTGGGCTAAGGATCAGGAATTTTCATTGTAGTGGCTGGGGTTGCTGATGTAGCACAGGTTCGATTCCTGGCCTGGAAGCATCTACTTGCTGCAGGTGCGGCCAAAAAAAAAAATTCTCTAAATAAGATATACAGATGTCCAATAAGCACATGAGAAGACACTAAACATCATTAATCAACAGGGAAATGCACTATCAAAACCATAGTGATGTAACACTTCATACCCTCTAGGATAGGACAAAAATAACACAAAATAATGTGTTAGGATGTCAAGAAGCTGGAATTCTCATATCCTGCTGTGAAGAACGCAGCCACTCTGAAAAATAGTCTGGCAATTCCTCAAATAGTATATCGGCAGAGGAATTGAAAGCAAGGACTCAAATAGATACACAACGTTCATTGTAGCATTATCCATAAAAAGAGGAAACACCCCAAATGCCCACCAACTGATGAATGCGAAATTAAAATGTGGTATAACAACATAATGGAATATTATGACAAAAAAAGGAAGTACTAAAACATGAATAAACTTTGAGAACATGTTAAATCAAAGAAGCCAGTCACAAAGGGCTACATATGATTCTATTTACATGAAATGTCAAGACTTTTTTTTTCTTTTTTGGCCGACCCAAGGTATATGGAGTTCCCAGGCTAGGGATCAGATCCAAGCCAAAGTTGTGACCTAAGCCACAGATGCAGCAATGCCAGATCCTTAACCCACTAATCCGGTCTGGGGATCAAACCTGCATTCCAGTGCTCCCAAGATGCCGCCGATCTCGTTGCACCACAGCAGGAACTCCTACATGAAATGTCAAGAACAGACAAATACAGAGAGATAGAAGGGAGATCAGCAGTTGTCCAGGAGTGGACTTAGAGGGATGGGGTTCTTTGGGGAATAGTGAAAATGTTCTAAAATTACTTGTGGTGATAGATACACAACTCTATGAATATAATGAAAGTAACTGAATTAGACACTTAGGGTGAATTATTTAGTATCTGAAGTATATCTCAATAAAGTTATTTTATAAAGAAAAATTATGTGAGCAAAGTTATTTTGAGCCTTCTAATTTTGTGTTATTATCTCTTAAATAAAGATGAAAGTTATAGTAGTCAATTAAAAATTTATTTTCTTCAACCTAATTATCAACTAATTCTACTTTGGCAAGTATTTGTAAGGCAGATTTGATTATACACTACACAAGTGTTATAGTGCATATTAAAATAACTTCCATATAAATGCAACATGTTTTTGTTTTTTTGGGGTTTTTTTTGTCTTTTTGCTATTTTTTTGGGCCGCTCCCACGGCATATGGAGGTTCCCAGGCTAGGGGTCGAATCGGAGCTGTAGCCACCGGCCTACGCCAGAGCCACAGCAACGCGGGATCCGAGCCGCGTCTGCAACCTACACCACAGCTCACGGCAACGCCGGATCCTTAACCCAATGATCAGGGGCAGGGACCGAACCCGCAACCTCATGGTTCCTAGTCGGATTCGTTAACCACTGCACCACGATGGGAACTCCGCAACATGTTTTTATTATCACTGATAACTCTAAACGATGTTAGAACTGAGGAAGAGTTTGCTTTAGAATGTCACATGACAATTAGAAAATATTAGTGGAATATTAATGACAATCAAAACTTAAAATTCAGTTTATCTAGAATTTTTAGTCTTAGTTTTTAAAAAGTAGGAAGACTTCAATAAATATTAATAGAAAAGGTGTGAATATTAAATCAGTAAGGAATAAATATTGCCCTTCAATTATTTAGAGCTGATCATTTTTTCATTTTAGGGCCGCACATACAGCCCATGGAAGTGCCTGGTCTAGAGATCAAATCACAAATATATGGAAACTAAACAAAACACTCTTAAACAACCAACGCATCAAAGAAAAATAATGAGGGAAATTAGAAGATGCTTTCAGATGAATGAAAATGAAAACACAGCAATAGCAAAACTTATGCTATGCAGCAAACAATCAAAACTTATATCTGTAAACAACTACAATAAAATAGAAAGCTCTTAAATCAACAACCTACCAGTATACCTTAAGGAAATAAAAAAGAAGAGCAAACAAACCCAAAGTCAGCAGAAGGAAAAAAATAATAAAGATTAGAGGAGAGATAAATCAGAGAAGAGAAAAGCAACAGAGGGCAAAAAAGAAAATCAATGAAACTGATAAAACCTTTAGCCAGACTGGCTTAGAAAAAAGAGAGAAGATCCAAATTACTTAAAACAGGAAAACAAGAGAGGAAGTTAGTAAGACTTTACATAAATTATGATTATAAAAGGATAGTATGAACAACTGTATACCAACAAATTGGATAACCTAGATGAAATGGACAAGCTACCACACAAACTACCAAAACTCACACAAAAAGAAACAGAAAATGTAGGGACTTCCCTGGTGGCTCAGCAGGTTAAGGATCCAGCATTGTCACTGCTGTGGCTAGGGTCACCACTGTGGCAGGGTTCAATCCCTGGCCAAAAGAAAAGAAAGAAAAAAAGAAATAGAACATCTAAATAGATCTGTAACAACTAAGGAGATTGAATCGGTAATCCAAAACTTTCCAACAAATGAATTGAGCAAGATAGTTTTAATGGTGAATTTTACCAAAATATTTAAAGAATTGAAACCAACCTTACTCAAACTCTTCCACAAAGTAAAAAGGTGGTAACACTTTCTAACTCATTCTGAGATAACATTACCCTGACAGTGGAGCCAAAGACACTATTAAAACAAACAAACAAAAAAAACTACAGTTCTCTTGTGGTGCAGGAGGTAAAAGGATCTGGCAGTGTCACTGCAATGGCTTGGGAAAACAAAACAAAACAAACAAAAACCTACCAAAAAAAAGAAGACTAATAACTCTCATGAATATAAAGAAATCATCAACTGTTGGAGCAGGAGGGAGTGGGATGGACTGGACTGGGAATGTGGGGTTAATAGATGCAAGCTATTTCCTTTGGAAAGGATAAGCAATGAGATCCTGCTGTAGAGCACTGGGAACTCTATCTAGTCACTTATGATGAAGCATGATAATGTAAGAAAAAAGAATGTATATATGTATATGTGACTGGGTCACTTTGCTGTACAGCAGAAAATTGACAGAACACTATAAATCAGCTGTAACAGAAAAAATTAAAATCGCTTAAAAAAAAGAAATCATCAACAAAATATTAGTACACCAAATCCAGCATATTACTCACACTCACATACACATATACAACATACACACACAAGTGGGACTTATCCTAGGTATATAAAGGTAATTAACACAAAAAATAAGTCAATATCATAAATCATATTAATAAAATGAAGGAAACACACATCATTATCTCAACTGATGCAGAAAAAGCATTTGACAAAATCTAACAACTTTCCTGATAAAAACACTCAGTAAAATAGAAGTAGAAAGGAACTTCCCCAATTTGATAACAGCCATATATGAACAACTTACAGCTACATCATATTCAATGGAAAAAGAACAAAACCTTTTGTCCCAATATTTGCAATAAGACCAGAATGCCCACTTTCACCACTTCTACTCAACATAGCACTGGAAAATCCAGCCAGATAAAACAGGCAAAAAAGTAAAATAAAAGGCATCTAAAGTGGAAAGAAAGAAGCACAACTATCTCTATTCACAGATACCATGATCATATAGAAAACTGTAAATACACACACACACAGAGCTACTAAATGTTTTTAAATTGAGGAATACAATCTATGCAAAAAACAATCAGATGTATTTCTATGAGATAGCAATCACCATTTCCAAAAAGGAAATAAAGGAAACAATTTCATTTACAATAGCATTTTTAAAAATACTTAGGAATAAATTTAATGAAGGCCACATAAGATTTGGATACTGAAGACTACAAAACATTGTCAAAAGGAATTAAAGTACATCTAAATAAATGGATATTGAAATCTAAATAAATCAGGAGTTCCTGTTGCAGCACAGCAGAAACGAATCTGACTAGGAACCATGAGGTTGCGGGTTAGATCCCCGGCCTCAATCGGTGGGTTAAGGATCCAGGTGTTTCCGTGAGCTGTGGTATAGGTTGCAGATGTGGCTCAGATCTGATGTTTCTGTGGCTGTGGCATAGGCCAGGAGCTGTAGCTCTAATTCAACCCGTAGCCTGGGAACCTCCATATGTAGCAGGTGCGGTCCTAAGAAGCAAAAAAAGAAAAGAAAACAAATCTAAATAAAATCAAAGACATAAATTGAAACACTTAATATTGTTGGGATGACAATACTACTCAAAGTGACCTACAGATTCAATGCAATTCTTATCAAAATCCCTACAGTTTTTGCAGAAATTTATATGGAATTTCAAGGGACCCAGAATAGTCAAAACAATCTTGAAAAATAAGACAAAGTTGGAAGACTCACATTTCTCAATTTCCAAACTTACTACAAAACTACAATTATGAAAACAGTGTGGTATTGACAAGTATAGACATTAGGGACCAAAGGAATGTAACTGAAAGCCCAGGAAAAATATCCTCACACCTATGGTCAATTGATTTTTGACAAGGGTGCCAAGACCATGTGATGTGGAAAAACGATCTCTTCCACAAGAGATGCTGGGAAAACTGAAAACCCATCTGCAAGAGAATGAAAATGAACCTGTACCTTACACCATATAAAAAAAATTAATTCAAACAGACCAAAGACCTAAATTTTATTTTATTTTTATTTTTTGTCTTTTTGCCATTTCTTGGGCCGCTCTCATGGCACATGGAGGTTCCCAAGCTAGGGGTCCAATTGGAGCTGTATCCACCAGCCTATATCAGAGCCACAGCAACGCGGGATCCAAGCCATGTCTGCGACCTACACCGCAGCTCATGGCAACACGGGATCTTTAACCCAAGACCTAAATTTTAAAAGGTAAACATTCCTGCTGTAGCTCAACAGGTTAAGAATATGACTAGCATCCATGAGGATGTGGATTCAATCCCTGGCCTTGCTCAGTGGCTTAAGGATCGGGCATTGCCGCAAGCTGTGGTGTAGGTTGCAGACACGGCTCTGATCTGGCATGGCTGTAGTTATGATGAAGTCTGGAAGCTGCAGCTCCAATTCGACCCCTAACTTGGGAACTTCCATATGCCACAGGTGCAGCCCTAGGAAATAAAAATAATACATTAAATTTAAAAGGCTAAAACTATAAAACCCTGGAGTTTCCCAGATTTAATGCAATCCCTATGAAATTACCCATGACATTTTCACAGAACTAGAACAAACAATCCAAAAATTTATATGGAACCATAAAAGACCCATAATTGCCAAAGCAATCCTGAGGGGATGGGAGGGAAAGCAGGAGGACTAGTTCTCCCAGATTTCAGACAATATTAAAAAGCTACAGTAATCAAGACAGTGTGGTACTGGTACCAAAACAGATATAAGAACCCAGGGAACAGAATAGAGCCCAGAAATAAACCCAGACACCTACTGTCAATTAATCTTCAACAAAGGAGGGACGAATATAAATTGGGAAAAGTCTCTCCTGCAAGTGGTGCTAGGAAAACTGGACAGCTGCATGTAAATCAATGAAACTAGAACACACCTTCATACCATGCACAAAAATACACTCACAATGGCTTAAAGACTTAAACATAAGGTAAGACACCATAAAACACCCAGAAGAGAACATAGGCAAAACATTCTCTGACATCAACCATACAAATGCTTTCGTAGGTCAGCCTCCCAAGGCAATAGAAATAAAAATAAAAATAAACCAATGGAACCTAATCAAACTTACAAGCTTTTGCACAACAAAGGAAACCATTAAAAAAGAAGAAGAAAAAGAAAAAAGAAAGAAAGAAAGAAAAGACAAGCTATGGAATGGGAGAAAATACTTGCAAATGATGCAACTGACAAGGGCTGAAATCTCCAAAATATACAAACTCATACAACTCAACAGCAAAGACACCAAACAACCCAGTCAAAAAATGGGCAGAAGACCTAAGCAGACATTTCCCCAAAGACAACATATGGATGGCCAACAGGCACAAAAAAAAAGGCTCAACATCACTAATTATTAGAGAAATGCAAATAAAAAGTACAATGAGGTACCACCTCACACCAGTCCTAACTGCTATCATTAATAAGTCTACAAATAACAAATGCTGGAGAGAGTGTGGAGAAAAGGGAACCCTCCTACACTGTTGGTGGGAATGTAAATTGCTACAGCCACTATAGAACACAGCATGGAGGTTCCTCAGAAAACTAAATATAAAACTACCATGTGATCCAGCAATTCTACTCTTGGGCACATATTCAGACAAAACTTTCATTCAAAAAGATACATGCATCTCAATGTTCATTGCAGCCAGCACTATTCACAATAGGCAAGACATAAAAGCAATCTAAATGTTCACTGACAAATCAATGGATTAAGAAGATGTGGTACCTACACACAATGAAATACTATTCAGCCATAAAAAAGAACAAAAGAGGAGTTCCAATTGTGGCTTAGCAGTAACAAACCCATCTGGTATCAACAAGGACATGGGTTTGATCCCTGGCCTCACTCAGTGGGTTAAGGATCCATTGTTGCTGTGAGCTATGGTGTAGGTCACAGATGTGGCTCGGATCTGATGTTGCTGTGGCTGGCACTGCAGGCTGGCACTGAAGCTCTGATTCCACCTCTAGCCTGGGAACTTCCATATGCCGTGGGTACAGCCCTAAAAAGACCACCAAAAAAATAGAATAATGCCATTTGCAGCAACATGGATGCAACTAGAGATTCTCATACTAAGTAAGTCAGAAAGAGAAGGACAAATGCAACATGATTATTACTTTATTTATCCACGTATTTTAGATATGGAACCTAAAATATGGCACAGAAGAACCTATCTATAGAACAGAAACAGATGCACAAACATGGAGAACAGACTCGTGGTTCCCCAGATGGATGCAGAGGGAGCAGGATGGGCTGGGAATTTGGGGTTGGGAGATACAAACTATTATATTTACAATGGATAAGCAATGAGTTTCTGCTGTATAGCACAGGGAACTCTATCCAACCACTTGTGACAGAACATGATAGAAGATAGTATGAGAAAAAGAATGTATACATATGTAAGACTGTTCAGCAGAAATTGACAGAACATTGTAAATCAACTCTAATAAATTTTTTTAATAAAATAAAAAGCTAAAGCTATAAAACTCTGGAGTTCCCTGGTGGCTCAGGGGCTTAAGGATCTGCTATTGTCACTTCTCTGGCTAGGGTTGCTGCTGTGTTGGGGGAATTTCCAAATGCCACAGGTGCGGGAGAGGGGGGAATAAAACCAAAAACCATAAAACTATTAGAATAAAACACAGAGCACATCTTCAGGACTGGATTTTTTTGCCTTAGTATTAGCTAACATTCTACATATTCTACATATTTATCTTGTTTAAAGCCTATGTTCCTCAGAAAACGTAAGTTCTAGGGAGTTCTTGTTGTGGCCCAGTGGTTAACGAATCCTACTAGGAACTATGAGGTTGGGGGTTCGATCCCTGGCCTCGCTCAGTGGGTTAAGGATCTGGAGTTGCCATGAGCTGTGATGTAGGTCACAGACTCGGCTTTGATCCCGCGTTGCTGTGGCTGTGGGGTAGGCTGGCGGCTACAGCTCCCATTAGACCCCTAGCCTGGGAACCTCCATATGCTGCAGAAGCAGCCCTAGAAAAGGCAAAAAAAAAAAAAAAAGAAAAGAAAGAAAGAAAGAAAAAAGAAAACCTAAGTTCTAGGAGGTCAGAAATTTGTATCTGATGTATCCTTATGGTATAGTAAGCAGTCAGTAAATACTTTCTCATGGAATATACACACAAAACTTGCTTTTTGGGTTCAGGAGAAGGAATGCTATAAGGCAGAAACTGTTCTTTAAAAAAATCTTAGGCGAAACTTTCTAAAAAATGGCATTACTGGTTATCTGGACATTAAGCTTACGACCCATCTGAAAAAATACTTTTAACTTTTTCCGATTTTACTGAGATATACCTGACATACAGTTTAAAGTTTATAGCATAAGTTTAAGGTTTACAGCATAATGATTTGGCTTACAAATATTACTAAATGGTTATCGCAGTAAGTTTAGAGATCATTCATCATCTCATATATAGATACAAAATTGAATAGAAAACCTTTATAGTGACGATAACTCTTAGGATTTACTTTTTAACAACTTTCATATATAACATAGAGAAGTGCTGATCATATCTATTATGCTGTACATTATATCACTAGTGCTTATTTATCTTATAACTAGCAGTCTGTACCTTTCAACCACCTTTATCCAAACCCCCCTTCCCCCTGGCCCCAATCCCTGCCTCTGGTAACTGCAAATCTGAACCCTGTTTCTATTTTATTTCATTTTATTTATTTATGTATTATTTATTTACTTATTTATTTGTCTTTTTGCTATTTCTTGGGCTGCTCCCGCAGCATATAGAGGTTCCCAGGCTAGGGGTCGAATCAGAGCTGTAGCCACCAGCCTACGCCAGAGTTCACGGCATTCGAGCCGCGTCTGCAACCTACACCACAGCTCACGGCAACACCGGATCCTTAACCCACTGAGCGAGGCCAGGGACCGAACCCGCAACCTCATGGTTCCTAGTCGGATTCGTTAACCACTGTGCCACAACGGGAACTCCTGAACCCTGTTTCTATGAGTTTTTTGGATGTTTATTTTTGAAGTATAACTGACCTACAACACTGTATTAGTTCCTGTTATATAACAGTGATTTTTTTCCATTCACCTCAAAATGACCACCGTTAAGTCTAGTTATGATGTCATCATACAAAGATATTACTTATTAACTATATTCCCACACTGTATGTTTCTTACCAGTGACATTTATTTTGCAACTGGAAGTCTGTATGTCTTAGTCTCCCTCACCTCCTCTTTCCTCTGGCAACCACCTGTTTTTTCTCTGTATCTATAACTCTTTTTCTGTTTTAGCTGTTTTTTAGACTCCACATAAGTAAAATAATACAGTATTTGTCTTTTTCTGACTTATTTCACTTAGCATAATACCTTCTAGGTCCATTTACATTTTTGCAGAAGGCAAGATGGTACTCTTTTTTACGGCTAATAATACCACATCTTCTTTATCCATTCACCTATTTGGTTGACTATGTCCATGGTACACAGAAGTTCCAGGGCCAAGGACTGAACCAGAGCCAAGAAAATGCCACATAGTTATGCTACAGATCACCAGGGAAGTCCGATCCATTCATCTCTTGATGCCTACCTGGGCTGCTTCCATATCTTGGCTACTGTAAGTAATGCTACAATGAACATAGTGCATATTTTTCTAATTCTCAGTCTGTTCCCTCACCAGGCCATCACATTGCAAGGTTGTTGCAGCATTCAGAAGAATATATTCGAAGCCTAAAACATAGTGTTAAGTACTCAATAAATATGAATTTCCTTCTCAATGATCTGAAGAATCAGGAACTTAGATCAAGATTCTACAAATGTCCATTGTGGTTCAGCAGTTTAAGAACCCAACATAGTGTCCTTGAGCATGTGGATTCTATCCCTGGCCTCGCTCAGTGGGTTAAGGATCTGGCTTTGTCGCAAGCCGCCAGTGTAGGTCTAACATGCGGCTCAAATCCAGAATGGCTGTGGCTGTGGCATAGGCCTCAGCCATAGCTCCTTATTAGACCCCTAGCCTGGCAAAAAAGATTCTATGCTGACTTGCTGAAAAATTACTAAAAGCCTGTTACATCTGATTATACTTAGTTTCCAATTCATTAAAAAAAAATTTGTACTAACCAACAGTATCATCAATACACCTAAACTTCTCTTTGCCCTCCCCAGCATATATGCTTTTATTTTCTTGAAAAAGATATCAATGCCTCTCGGCTCTCATTTGCTTTCATCCCCCATAGGTAATCCATGCTTAAACCACCCTGAAATGTTGCTTGAATTCATCAAATTTTTTCACATCTCTATTAATAAATACAGAAAGTTCCCTTAGCCTGCAAGATTACTTCCCACCACCCTCATTCTATCACTTGATAATGCTTCTGATATTAAAGTTCTACCATCTCTAGGAAGCTAGTACATGTATGTACACACACACACGCTCCTCTCAAGCATTCATTTTTTTTGTATTCAACACCTTAAACACTGTATAATCATCCTTGATCTACTTGTCTCTTTCCCCTACTAAATGAGACGAGTGCTTAAAACAGTTCTTTTTCATCTTTACCTACTAGTTTAACTCCCAACACGTAGTAAACTTAAACGTTTTCAAGAATTCAAGGTCATAGTATAAAACAAAACAAAACCTCTTGAACCTAAGAGCTACCCCCAAAATCGAGATTCAAAAGCATTCTTTTAAGCAACAATGTATCGCTTTTATGCCTCCATTGAACTGTACACTTAAAAATGGTTAAAATAGTAAATTTTATGTAATATATATTTACCCACCATACACACACAAGAATGCCTCAGAGATCCAATCTGAAGCTTAATTTCCAGTTACCCCTCAAAGAATCCTACTTTCACTGATAAGTCATTCCACTAGGGCCCTACAGCATAGTGCTTAAAAGCAATGGTTCTGCAGTTTTCCTGTGGCACAGTGAATCAAGGATCTGGCATTGTCACTGTAGTGGTTCAGGTCACTGCTGTGGCACAGATTTGAAACCAGGCCCAGGAACTTCCACATGCCATGCGTGTGGCAAAAAAAAAGGGGGGGGCAAGTCATTTAATCATTTTGAGACTCAGTTTCTTCCTCCGTAAAGTAGGGATAGTAATAGTACTGATCTTACAGAACTGTAGTAAAATTATCCAAATAAACCACTGTGTAAACTGTGCCCCCTAGATTACTGGGTAATCCTTAGCCAGTGAAAGGAAAAAAGGGCTTTAGACTTCCCCCTCCCACATTTCCTCCTCTACAAAAGATTTTACTCTGAATATTCTTGTCTTTATTTTACAGATTGAGCTTTCAAGATGGATTTTTTAAAAACAAAGGATTTCCTGGTTTAAAAGAACTAAAACCAATAATATAACTAGCACTCAACTAAGGCTTATATTAACATCTCACTCAGCCTGCAGATCATCATTTACTACTACTTATTTTGTTGGCATTCATACATAATTTAGTGTTGCTCTGCATCTCACAGAAAGGGAAATCTTTAAAATATAATCTCACCTCCACTCTTGGCAAAAGCTGACTGGGAATAACTAATTTGGGGCTGATACTGAAAATAGATTGCAAGTTTCCTATTTGCTACTGAAGTCAGGTCAAGTTGCTTAATTGAAATTGTCCTGAATATCAATCATACTCATAACCAAATTAAGTATGTATACATACATATATTCTATTAATGTTAAAAACACAAAATTGATTTAAATGTAGAATTTTCCAAAGTTTGAAATATACAAAAATCTGAGACCCAGATCAACTACCACTATTTTGCAGGTTTGTTGCAGGGTTTAGAAATACATTCAAAGTTCCTAAAATATAGTAAGTGCCTAATAAATGTAGCTTTTCCTCTCATACCTGTCATCTCTTTTCTGAGTTTCCAAGAACCTACAGTCACTCAAACCTTCCCATGGCTGTTATGCTTCTCTAGATTTCCTCAGCTTCTTTCACGAATCATCTCCAATGCTGTTCTCTCATCACGTTCAATACCCTTGTGTCCTTTTTCGCTCACTCAACCCATAATACTGTATTAACATCACCACTGTAATTTTTATCTTCTTGCCTCAGTCCAATTCGATTAACATTTTAAATATTTGTAATATTTATAATATTTATTATATGCCTAGCACCTAACCATTACCTTCAATGCAGTCTCTGCTTTTGTTTAATGTTTAAAATAATTTTCTTACACTTCCAGGCTATCTCTTTGCAGTTATTTTGTGTTTTCTCTCCTCAAACCTTCAATCCTAACTTGCCCACTCTCACCCAAGAACCATTCTGCCTCTTAGTTTTCTGAAGTTTTCCAGTTACATTCACCAAACATCTTTTCAGAAGCATGTATCTGTCTTTGCTTCTATTCCCCCCCCCACTTTTTTTTTTTTTTTTTTTTTTTTTTGTCGTTTTGCTATTTCTTTGGGCCGCTCCTGCGGCATATGGAGGTTCCCAGGCTAGGGGTCTAATCGGAGCTGTAGCCACTGGCCTACGCCAGAGCCACAGCAACGCAGGATCTGAGCCACATCTGCGACCTACACCACAGCTCACGGCAACGCCAGATCGTTAACCCACTGAGCAAGTGCAGGGACCGAACCCGCATCCTCATGGTTCCTAGTCGGATTCGTTAACCACTGCGCCACGACGGGACCTCCCTATCCCTTTTTTTTATTACTATTTTCAGAAAAGGAAGTATGACTCTTCTCCAAAGATAAATCTTTCACATCTTACTACCTACCATTCCATCCAGCCATTCAAAGGGGCTTATACCCACACACATTCCACCTCCTGGAGGACTTTTCATCAACCCCTGCAACTGCCTGTTTCCTTTCTAACTTTAGGCATCAGCAGATCTCTCCTACTTTAACAAAAATGCACAAATAAAATCACCTTCTTTCTATTCTTCCATTCAAAGACATATTCCAAAAATAAACTATCTATTACCTCCATTTTTCAAATACCCAACTTGCTTGTAACTTCTTATACTTTAGTTTCTACTCCCATAAAATTACTGCGACTATACTTTCAAAAATGTCTAACCTCCTAAACAAATCCAAGTATTCTCATTCCCTGTCCCTGACCATTAGGAAAACAAGGGCCAGGCGTTCCCGTCGTGGCTCAGTGGTTAACAAATCCGACTAGGAACCATGAGGTTTCGGGTTCCATCCCTGGCCTCACTCAGTGGGTTAAGGATCCAGCGTTGCCATGAGCTGTGGTGTAGGTTGCAGACGCGGCTCAGATCTGGCATTTCTGTGGCTGTGGTGTAGGCTGACGGCTAGAGCTCCGATTAAACCCCTAGCCTGGGAATCTCCAGGTGCCACGAGTGTGGCCCTAAAGAGACAAAAAAAAAAAAAAAAAAAAAAAAAAAAGAAAAGAGAAGAAAGAAAACAAGGGCCATTACTAAACAGAATGACAGCAAAAGCAAAACTCAAATGAAATCTTCCGTGTGAAGCCTCCAATCATCAACACATCCCCATCTATAATAAACTATTTAGGCTTTCCATGTTTAAAGAAAAATGCCTATGAGTTATTCATCTCAGATGCCAGAAGCCATTCTGCCTGACCCATAATTAAAACTGTTTAAAAGTTTTCTGAGGGAGCTCCTGCGTTGGCACAGTGGGTTAAGAATCCGACTGCAGCAACTTGGGTCACAGTGGAGGTGGGGGTTAGATCCCTGCCACAATGGGTTAAAGGATCTGGTGTTGCTGCAGCTAGAATTCAATTCCTGGCAGGGAACTTCCATATGCCATGGGAGTGGCTATATATATACGATTTATACTTTCCTGAATGGCCATCATAATCTAATTTTTTTAAAAACCTAACTGGAGCAAGATAAGCATAAATAAATAAATACTTATAAATCACCATTTAGAGAAAATGTCATACAAAAAAATGCTGGTAGATATAGGATGGTCTCTGAAAGGACTTAAGTAAACTCCATATACTACTGATTTCAACATACATTCACCAAAGTAGAGTAAATATATTCTTACATTTGGATATGCAGTGAACTCACTAAGTTAGGCAACCTTCTTCAGCTATAAAAGAGACTAAATAAGGGCACCAGATCTATGACCTTAAATTCTTAGATTTGTTTTATGTAAAGCTGCTGATCCTGGGATAGAAGAAAAAAATTCAATAAATAGATATTTAGTTGCCTTTTAAAGATAAACATGACAAAGATAACACAACTGAGAAAATATACAGAGAAATATACTGAATTTGAGTTGGCTAATTTCTTTTCTTTTTCTTTTTTTTTTTTTTTTTTTTTTTTTTTGTCTTTTGTCTTTTGTTTTTTGAGGGCCGCAACCATAGCATATGGAGGTTCCCAGGCTAGGGGTCTAATCAGAGCTGTAGCCACTGGCCTATGACACAGCCATAGCAATGCCAGACCCGAGCCGCATCTGCAACCTACACCACAGCTCATGGCAATGCCAGATCCTTAACCCACTGAGCAAGGCCAGGGATCGAACCCAACCTCGTGGTTCCTAGTCAGATTCATTTCCACTGTGCCACGATGGGATCTCCTGAATTGGCTAATTTCATGAAAAAAATTAACTTCTTAAAACTGTAATAAAGAACAAAATTTTAAGATAAAACAAATTTTATGCAATACATATGAAACCTAACTATTATCCTAACCATTTGTCCTTCTTCTTATAAAAGAAGCAACAAGGGAGTTCCTCCTCTGGCACAGTGGGTTAAGAATCCAGCAAAACTGCAGCTCTAGCTTGAATCTGATTCCTAGCCTGGGAACTTCTCTATGCAGGTATGGCAAAATAAATAAATAAATAAATAAATAAAAAGAATTAACAAGATATATTGCAGTTATTTTTCAGAAGAATAGCCATTGATTTCCAATAGAATAAAATTTAGTACACTTTACATGGTTGCTGCCATAAATTGAAATAACCACTGGACAAGAAAAAAAAAAAAAAACCCCGCAATTCAAACCATGTCCCTTCATAGCAATAACAAAGTTTAAAATTACTGGTTAAAAATGTTTTAAAATATAACAACAACAACAAAACCTTTAAATATTCACTTAATTTGACTTAATTATCCTAAATTACAGCTATTTAGAGTTCCTGTTGGCGCAGCGGAAACAAATACGACTAGGAACCATGAGGTTGTGGGTTTGATCCCTGGCCTCACTCAGTGGGTTAAGGATCTGGCATTGCTGAGTTATGGTGTAGGTTGCAGACACAGGTCGGATCTGGCCTTGCTGTGGCTGTGGTGTAAGCCGGCGGCAACAGCTCCAATTACACCCCTAGTCTGGCAACCTCCATATTCAGAGAATGTGGCCCTAAAAAAAACAAAACCAAAATACAAAAAAACCCCAAAACTACAGCTATTTGATAAATAATTGCTACTAATGATCTAAGCTATAATTTTTACCCATAAACACCAGAGGTTTTATTAAAAATAAATTTAATATCAAGCTGCCTACAAACTAACAATTTTAAACATTGCTAATTTTCTAAGAATATCAAGACTACAACTTTTTTTTTTAGGGACTCACTCATAGCATATGGAGGTTCCCAGGCTAGGGGTCAAATCAGAGCTACAGCTGCTGGCCTACACCACAGCCACAGCAATACCAGATCTGAGCCGCATCTGTGACCTACACCACAGCTCACGGCAATGCCAGATCCTTAACCCACTGAGTGAGGCCAGGGATGGAACCTGCGTCCTCATGGGTGCTAGTCAGATTCGTTTCCACTGAGCCACAAATGGAATTCCTAGACTACAAAACTTTTATATACTGTACCATCATTCAAGTAATACATAAACCTATCTATTATTACATTCAAGTTAATTTTTTCTCAAACCTCTATATCTAATATAATGTATATTAAGACACTACTCACAAATAGACTTTCGAAAACTGAAGTACACTGTTAAAAAGATCATTTCAGTTACCAATCTTTCTAACATAAATATGAAAACTATTCCTTCCTTTCAAAACATGTGCAGTGAACATGTCATAGTGTGGTGTCACACACATAGCTAATGCTATCCTGACGGAGGCACCTATCACTTAGATAAAAGGAGTCCCCACCTTCTGAAGCACTTGTCTATGGATGGTATTCAAAATTTGACTTCTCACCCAAACTCCCCCCCAACCCCATCTTCTTCATCTCAGTACATGTCACCACCACCTATCTGGTTCCTCAACCCAGGATGTCATTTTTGACACCTTCCATTTACATCCAGTTCATCATGAAGTTGTTTCCCCACCATTCCCATCTTTTGCCTCTATCAGATCAAATTTTATCTGTACAGGAGTTCCTGTTGTGGCACAACAGAAACAAATCCAACTAGTATCCATGAGGATGCAGGTTTGATCCCCCTGGCCTTGCTCAGGGGGTTAAGGATCCATTGTTGCCATGAGCTGTGGTATAGGTCACAGATACGGCTCCAATCCTGTGTTGCTATGGCTGGGCATAGACCAGCGGCTGTAGCTCCGATTTGACCCCTAGCCTGGGAACTTCCACATGCCACAGATGTGGCCCTAAAAGCAAAAAAGAAAAAAAAGAAACAAGAAATTTACATATACCCATATATCTCCTTTTCTATTCCCTCAACTCACCAGCTATCCTAGTTCCAGTTACCACCATGTCTTTTTTTTTTTTACCACCATGTCTTAAGTCAACTGTAATAGGATGCCTTTGCTTTCAAACCTCCTTTCTCCAATCCATTCTCAAGCAAAGAGATATTTTTAAATTTTTAAGTATATTACTCCTCTGCCTCATAATCTTCAATAACTGCAATGTCCTTAGTAAAACCCAAAAGCCTTTAATATGCTCTGTATGATCTGCTCTCTGCCTCTCATTTCAGCTTGCATGGTTTCCCTCTATAATGCTCCTGCCATCCTAAATTTATTTCTTCCAACACATTAACTTCTTTCTTGCCTTCAGAAGTATTTTTCTCCATTCTAAGAAATGCTTTTCCTATGTGGTTTCTTATTCTTTATGTCCTGACTTAAATATCATCACCTGAAAGACCAGTGACCAAACTGAAATCCTTCCCCTTTTTTCTCTCACAGTACTGATCTTGTCCCTTACTGAATTCGTCCCAAGTTGTAATTTTACATTTGATTATTTGCTTGCTCACTGTTTCCACTATTAAACTGTAGATTCTACAAAGGCAGGAACATTATATTACATATAATACATTAATAAACAGATTAAGGGGTCACTTAATAAATCACTCCAATGAATGAATTCATGGATATGCATGACCTAGAGTCCAGAAAACAAATTATAGCTCAAAGTGGCTTCCCCTTCTCTAGGTTTCCCATTGTCACTTCAGCTTTCCAATTGTTTCCGAAAGAGAGGAGCAAAAAGTGTTCCCACAATACAACAGAAGGAATGTCAGGAAATTGTATAGGATTTCAAATAATAATGCTATGATTTCACAGGAAGGAAAAATCCTCAAAGATTTTAATGACAAGAGATGATTTTATTCACAAGGTAGAACTTGATCTGAGTATTCACAAACCAATAAAATTTAGAAGTGGATTGTATGGGAGTGAAGCCCAAATAAGAAGTAGAGATACAAAGTGTTAGAAGATAGCTATAAAACTGGAATGTGGCAACTTATATTTACAAAGTAGCTAGGTATAAAAAAGGCTGTCTCCCATTTGCATCCTGTTAAAACATGTTAATCATGGTAAGACCACAATATCTACAAAACATTTGAAAGGTTACAATAAAGTCTCCTCAGTGTCCATAATCCCTTCCAATTCCAATAAATGTCTTAAAGTTCTGCAAATATTTATGACAACATGCTCCCATAGTTTTCACAAATCATTTTCACTCAGATCAACTACCTCAATTTTCCATATTCTTTTTTTTTTTTTTTTTTTTTTTTTTTGGTCTTTTTGCCTTTGCTAGGGCTGCTCCCACAGCATATGGAGGTTCCCAGGCTAGGGGTCTAATCAGAGCTGTAGCCGACAGCCTACACCAGAGCCACACCCATACCACAGCTCAGGCAACGTGGATCCTTAACCCGCTGAGTGAGGCCAGGGATTGAACCCACAACCTCATGGTTCCTAGTCGGATTCGTTAACCACTGAGCCACGATGGGGACTCCAATTTTCCATATTCTTACCTACATTCTTTATTCATTATACAGATACCCAATGAAATTTCCCCAGTAGATCTGTTATTTCAATTATAATTATTTTTCCTTTATAAACTTGGACTTCTCTAGGACTTCATTTTTTTTCTTCTGTTAAAGTATTGACTTCTTTTCTTCCACTATATTTATATCAATGATTTAAACTCTTCAGAAAATCCAAAATGTTCACATGTACCAAGAAAAAAAAATATATATATATTTTTTTACTATTGGTAAAATGTCAATAGTTTTACTTCTACATCTGTAATGCCATTTCAGTTTCTGCCTCTTAAATTTATATAAGAAGCCACTCCTTCAATTCTACCTTGTCTACATAGGTAAATTGACAAGGTCTAGTTTAATGCCTTATGGAAGGCATTCAGTGATATCAGATAAGGGGCTTGGAGTTAAAACTGTCTAAAAATACTTCCAAGTTGAAAGTGCTATGACTTCAATAATCTTATATTGTCATGGGCTTTTCCCATTGACCACACTGCTTTCTTATCTTTATTCACGCCCACTTGAGTTTATTCTAAAAGTTTTCAGGTTAAGGCCAACTTACCTGAAATACCAATATACCATTATTTTTTTCAAAATCCCTGCCTTTTGTTACACTTAAATCCAAGTATAATTTTTGCATTTCAGAGGAAGCTCTCATGGGATACTTAGAATCACAGAATTGCAGAACCAGAGAAAACTAAGGTTCACAGTATTTAAGAAACCAGAAGCAAACCTGGGAGGCAACTACTTTTTGTTTTTTCCCAGATCATTTTATGTTTGTATTATATGATCTACACTCTACAGGAAACTCCCCAAGGACTGAGACCTGCCAATACTTTGTTGCATACTGTAACTATTTATTTTTTCGTTTTAGGGCTGCTGCACCTGCAGCATATGGAAGTTCCTGAGCTAGGGGTTGAATAAGAGCTGCAGCTGCTGGCCTACTCCACAGCCAGAGTGACGCCAGATCTGAGCTACATCTGCGACCTACCACAGCAGCTTGTGGAAAGGCCAGATCCTTAATCCCCTGAGCAAGGCCAGGGATTGAACTCATATCCTCACGGATACCAGACAGGTTGTAACCCACTGAGCCACAATGGGAACTCAGACTGTAAATACTTAACATGAAGCGTTAAGGCAACAGAAGCATAGCAAGAAAAATCTTGGAAGATACATGGTTTTACTTGCTTGGGGCAACAGACATTTTCCATTTAGCAAATATTTATCAAATACCAATCATGTGGAAGGCTGTGCAACTTGCTATTAGCAAAAAGTCACATTCAAGTTCTATAAATCCAACAGAAAAATGTTCATCCTTTTGCACTGCAAAAACAAAACCCAACAAAAACACACACAACACTCCCTTTGCAATGTGGACTCCTCCCTTGAGTTCACCTTCTGTACATTCAAGTGTTTGTAGACCCAAAGGTTTTAAGTACTTTAACAATTATGCAGAGTTTAGGTAGAGTAACATTACAAAGACAAACCCTCTATTCTGTTCACGATCCTGTTGCTACTTAAAGTAGAAATGGAGAGTGTGAAATCAGAGAAAAGGAAAGGATGAAAAAGTAGAATGCAAAACTGAGAAAGTAAATTGTGATGGTGACTGTATTAATGAAGACAAACTTTATTCAATGGGGGGGACTCTGAAGTAGTTATGAGTATTTCATATAAATGGATACAATTCACAAGTGTCAAATATCAGTCTTGCAAGAAAGTAACCGTGTAACACTGTTAATATCACAATTTTAAAAATTCTTGTCTACTTTGTTCTGAAGTTTTATTTTCTTTTTAAAAGGGGGGGCAAAAAAAAAGAAAAACAAAAAAACAAAAAAAAGGAACAAACAGAAACCACCCAGAGCTGGCGACTGCGACAAGCCAATCAGACACCCAGGCTTTCAGGGTCATGCCTGGCTTTGGGATGGATGTCGGCAAAGTGAGTCCTGGAACCACCCATCACGTCCCACACCCAGATCCCAAGAAAGCAGCAGTCGCGGCAGAGGCCAGATACGCACAGGGGCTGGGAGGGTCCGGGCCGCTTCAGACGTGGAGGGGCCCTCGGGGCTGCCCCTCGGGGCGGAGGTTCACGCAGAGGTAGTGCGGTCGTGATCCCGGCGGCCAGGCCTGGGAAAGCGCCGGGGGCGTCCCGGGCTCGAGGACACCTAGCGCTCGCGCGGGACGCCTTGTCATGAGTCACGGAGGCGAGAAAGCTGGAGGGCGGGGGAAGAGGCTGCAGGATGGAGGGAAGCGAACAGACCAGGAGGCCCTGACCTCACGCGGGGCTGGAAAGGGGGGGGGGCTACCCACCCACGCCCTGCCCTCACCTCCAAGCGACGCAACAGGCGCGGCAGCCGGGTCCCGACCCCGGGGTCTGCGGGCTGGAGGGGCGGGGGCAGCTGCCCGCAGCCATGACAGGCGCGGGGCGGGCCGCGAGCAGGCAGGGCCGCACGTGCGGGCAGCGCCCCCTCCCCGGGCTCCCCGCGCGCGTACGCACGCCAGCCCCCGGGGGCCGGCCCCTCACCTCCTCGGCGGCGGCGGCGCGACCGGGCCTGCCCCGACCCCCCTACCCCGGCCGAGCGGCGGCGGCGGTGGCGGCGGCACGTACTCACCGCCGCTCGCGGGCTCTCGGGCTTCGCCATGACTGAGGCGCCCCCGCCGCCCCCCGCTTCGACCGAGACTGACACGCGCGGCTGGCCGGGCGGGGACGGCCTCAAGCGACCACCCGGCTGACAGAACCCGCCCCCGCCTCTCCCCACCAGTTGAGCAGCGGCCGCTGCCCCGCGGCGCCCTCGGGCTTCCTCCCGACGCCTGGGGCGGCGGGTGGCAGCAACGGGCGGCGGCGACACTTACCGGCGGCGCGGCCAGGCCCCCCTGTCAGCGCGGGGCCGGGAGGGAGACGAGGGAGGAGTGAAGGGGCACCGCCTCCCCCGCGCCGCCACGCACCCGCCTGATTGGCCCAGTTCACTCCCCCAGCGCGACCCCACCAGCCCCTGCGAGCGGCACTCCGGCAGCACCGGTGCGCCATTTGCATATTTGTGCCCGCACCGCTGATTGGCCCGGCCTCCGAGGGGCCGCTGACACTGCCGCGGCTGCCGCCGCCGCTCCTGCGGCGTCAGGCGACCCAAGAGGGAGGGTCCCCTCCGCTGCTCCCCTGCCCGCAAGGTCCGGCCAGACCTGGGACGAAGGGCGGCGGGAGGCGGGGTCGCCGCCTGGCTCCAACATGGCCCCTCCGCGCCGCCGACCCAATCGCCGGTGCGGTTACTCCCGGAGCCCTGGGCGGCCTCGGGGCGGGGAAGTGTTGGGGCCGGGCGCCCTCTGGCCGGAGCGCGGGGCAGTGCAGTGGCCCGGGCTCTCCTCGCCTCCCCGCCGCGGCCGCCACGTCAGGCCGCACCCTCGCGGCGGCCTCTCCCCTCCCCGCGGCCCCGCCGCCACGTCAGGCCCGGCAGGCACGCCCTGGCCGCGAGCTGACCGGTGGCGGGGTCGGCGCCGAGGTCATTCACACGCTGGGCATCTCCCCGCCAGCGTGGGCAGCCGAGGAACCGCGAGGGTTTCCAGAGCCTCCCTCTTGACACCGCCGTGGCTTTGGACCCGTGTTCTCTTTTCGTGGGACACGCCTGTGCTGCAAAATCGGGAGCAAGGAGATTGTCTCCAGAGATGATGCCGCGATTCAGTCCAGGTGCTTAAGCACCTGCCGCTGTAAAAGGGGCCAGGCTAAGGATAGACCCAGCCTGAGTCCTGATCTAGAGAGAGTGTGCACCTCAAGTGGTGGAGGGCTGGGGTTGACACCTAGTCTTCCGATGCTCAAAGCCGTGTTCTAAATTGTACAGCTGTGGTAGGAAATAAAGAACACATTCTCCTCTCCAAAAAAAAATTTAAAAAGGAAGGGGAGAGAGGTGGTGACCCTGGTCCAGGAGTAGGGAGCGTACCAGAAACCACTGGCCTGCGAAGGTGTGGGCATACCTGGGTTCCCTGTCGGTCTGTCACTAATTAACTGAGTGACCTACATTAAATCATAACATATCCCAGGGCCTCCGTTTTCCCTTCTGTAAAATGAAGAGGCTGGACACATTTTCTAAAAGCCTTCTGGCTCTAAAATTCTACCATCTCTCTCTTTCAGGCCCTGAGCTGGCTTTATGCCTGATTAAAACGTTCCAATGACAGAATACAAAATAATGGAATGTTAAATCTTCAGTCGGCCTACCTTATGATTGCTAGAAACTGTTTACCGTTTCAAATCCTTGAACGGTGATATTTAACATTCACCTTACAGTTGACAGAAATCTTCAGTCTCCACGAAGAAACGAGAGCACTATCACTGTGCTTGTTTGTGCCTGACCAGAGTGGACTGGCGGTGGTACACAGAGTGCTAGTTGCCAAGTAATTTCATTCTTTAAAGTCCCCCAGGAAGCTCCCCTGAGTAGATCAACACAACTCTGTTTAACTGAGGTACTGAAGGGGCTGGGAGAAAACCCTGAGAGAGAAGTTACAATTACAGTTTCGATTCCACTAAAGGATACTTACTAACAACCACATACTAGGATAAATGCACAGAAACAGTTCATTTCCCAGATCCTTACACTACTTATTTGAATACCACCTTAGTTTGCAAATTCAACCTGTTGAGTCAAATCCAGGGCCAGTAATACCTTATTTATCTGGCATCATAGGAAAATAAGATATTCCATTGAAATGGGAACTTTACCTATTTATACTACTTTTCTCCCCAAGAAAACTCACGATTTCTTGAATATAGCTCTTTGAAAAACACTTCCACTTGGTGATTAAGGAGCATCATTATCAGAGTTCCCCTCGTGGCTCAGTGGTTAACCAATCTGACTAGGAACCATGTGGTTGAGGAGTTCGATCCCTGGCCTCACTCAGTGGGTTAAGGATCTGGCGTTGCCATGAGCTGTGGTGTAGGTCGCAGACAGGGCTCGGATCCCATGTTGCTGTGGCTGTGGTGTAGGCTGGTGGCTATAGCTCTGATTAGACCCCTAGCCTGGGAACCTCCATATGCCTCAGGTGAGGCCCTAAAAAGACAAAAAAAAAAAAAAAAAAAAAAAAAAAAAAAGAAGAAGAAAGAAAGAAGCATCATTATCATTACCAACATTACTGCATTCTAAAATTATGCAGATCTACTTGTCCCTACAATAAGTGACCTGTAAAATGCTGTTTTATGATTAAATTTAAATCTGTTTTTGGTTTTGTTTTCTTTTGTTTGGTGTGTCTCCGTTCTCACTACTGGGCTGACAATTCTCCATTCTTCTACCTAACAATCTTCTTCCCTGTTTTGTTTTGTTTTGTTTCATGATGCTAGTCTACTGTGCATCTACTTAGACACAGATAAACTCTACCAGTTTAGACTCTCAAGTTTTGAGTAAAGATTTGCTGTATGGCTCTCCTGTGAGTTAAGCACATGAGTTTTGTGACCTCTATTTTGTCTGCTCAGTGACTGGTTTTCACTTATTTCTTAAACCTTAGTAGTATTCTTTGTAACTAAGCTTTGTGGATATGTGCACTCTGGAAAAGCCAATTAGAGGAGTTCCCATCGTGGCGGGAACCATGAGGTTTCGGGTTCGATCCCTGCCCTTGCTCAGTGGGTTAACGATCCCGGCGTTGCCCTGAGTTGTGGTGTAGGTCACAGACGCGGCTCAGATCCAGCGTTGCTGTGGCTCTGGTGTAGGCCGGTGGCTACAGCTCCGATTCGACCCCTAGCCTGGGAACGTCCATATGCCTCGGGAGCGGCCTGAGAAATGGCAAAAAAGACAAAAAAAAAAAAAAAAAAAAAAAAAAAAAAAGGCCAATTAGACCAAAACATGGCTCTAAATCCTTCGCAATTAAAATTAGCAAAAATCAGTATCATCAACAACATTAAAATCCATCAACGCCGGCCTACTAGTTGCATCAGGCAATGGAAAGTCCACAGACAGGTGGTAGCACTAGCAGATCCTTCTATCCTACTCCAGAGTAAAAATGGCTACATTCCTACCCAATTTCTTTGCCTTTCAAAGAAAAAGACCCCATATCTGCAGATACAATGTTTCAGGTCACTAGAAAGCCCATGCTATGTCAGACAGCAGTTCTTTACACTGTGAATGAAGCAGTCTACAAGTATATCCAAATAGGTACTTTTTACTGAAATCTAACTAGCATTGTGTAACGGTTGATAAGGGCTTAGTTAAGAAAGCCAGAAATTTTCACCTTTTTTATGGTATTAGATATTTGCTTGTTTCTGTTTGCAAACAAACAAACAAAAATGTTTGTTTTTTCTTGTACCCAAGGCATTTGAAAGCTCCCAGGCTAAGGGATCGAACTGCATCCCAGTAGTGATGCCAGATCTTTTAACCACTAGGCCACCAGGGAACTCCAACATATTTGTTATTTCATTCTACTTTCACAATGACTCTGTGAGAAGGGGATTATTTTCCCCATTTTACAGATTGAGAGGGTTCAAAAATTTTGCCCTGGTTACACGATCACTGAGTGGCAGAGATAGGATTCAAATTTAGAATTGATTGGTCCTGGAGTTCCCTTTATGGTTTAGTGGGTTAAGAACCCAACTAGCATCCATGAGGATGTGGGTTTGATCCCTGGCCTCAACTCAGTGGGTTAAGGATCCGGTGTTGCCACAAGCTGCAGCATAGGCTGCAGATGCGCCTTGGATGTGACATAGCTGTAGCTGTGACATAAGCCAGCAGCTGCAGCTCTGAATTGACCCCTAGCCTATGAACTTCCATGTGCTACAGGTACAGCCCTAAAAAGAAAAAAGAAAAGAAGAAGAAGAAGAAGAAGAAGAATTCATTGGTCCAAAAGTCTGTAGCTCATAACCATTACACTATATCCTTTCCTCAGCCTTAGTTTCCAATTCCATATTTATAGTGTTCGAATCAGAGCTGTAGCCACCGGCCTACTCCACAGTCACAGCAACACAGGATCCAAGTCAAGTCTTTGACCTACACCGCAGCTCACAGCAACACCATATCCTTAACCCACTGAGCAGGGCCAGAGATGGAAACCACATCATCATGGATACTAGTCTGGTTTGTTAACCTCTGAGCCACAATGGGAACTCCCAAGCAAACTTTCATTAACTAATTGGGCGCCTTGTAAGGAGAATTCCCTGTGTAGGCATTTTGATTGAGGTTACCAAAAAAGAAACATCTCAAGATGTATATGGTATAAACTTGGTGTTTTCTTGCAAGTTTAAGGTATAGGAACCAATGCTCTGGTACTATTTACTTTTGGGGAAAACTGATACAATCGAGATAATAAAACTGAAAAATGAAGGATTAAACCTTCAGTGAGACCTGCAGAAGTGATGACTGCAGAAGAGTTGAAACCACCTTGAAAAAGAAGAAAGTTGGAGGACTCACACTTCGTGCTTTCAAAACTTACTACACCGCTATAGTAATTGGACAGTGTGGTACTGGTATAAAAAGAGACATATAATTCAATGGAATAGTATTGAGATTCCAGAAATAAACCTTTGCATTTATGGTCCATTGATTTACCATAAGAGTTTAAATTGAGAACGATATTTAAATTGAGAAGGACCACTGTATATTCAAATGCTAGAGAACGAAATTGGTTCCTTACCTCACATCACATACAAAAAGTAAAAGAAAAAGGATCGTAGACCTAAATGTAAGAGGTAAAACTAGAAAATCCTAAGAAGAAAACATAAAAGTAAATCTTCAGGAAGTTGGGTTAGGCAATGGTTTCTATTACATGATATCAAAAGCATAAGCAACAAAGGAAAATATAAATTGGATTTCATTAAAAACTTTTGCACAAGCAACCAAAGAAAAAAATAGAGAAACTAAATATCAAAATAAAAAACAGTTGTGTTTCAAAGGCCACCATTAATAAGTACAAAAAAAGACACCTGCAAAATGACAGAAAATATTTGCAGATCATACATCTGATAAGGGTATAATATCCAGAATGTTTAAAGAGCTCTTACAACTCAGCAATTAAAAAAAAAGTCCGATTATATAATGGACCAAATATTTTTGAACAGACATTCCTCCAATGTATATATACAATGGCCAATATGTACATAAAAAATGCACTGTAATAATTATTAGTTATTAAAGAAATGCAAATCAAAACCGCAACGAGATATCACTTCATATCCATTAGGATGGCTATAATGAAAAAGAGAGGCAATAATAAGTGGCTTTTTTTTTCCTTTTTAGGTCTGCACCCATGGCATATGGAGATTCCCAGGCTAGAGGTCTAATTGGAGCTGTAGCTGCAGGCCTTCACCACAGCCACAGCAACGCCAGATCCTATCCGTGTCTGCGACCTACACCTCAGCTCACAGCAATGCTGGATCCTTAACCCACTGAGCGAGGCCAGGGGTCGAACCTGAAACCTCTTGGTTCCTAGTAGGACTCATTTCCGCGGCACCAGGATGGGAACTCCCAACTTCATATTCTTATCAACCACACTTGTTGGAGTTCCCATTGTGGCGCAGCGGAAATGAATCCGACTAGGAATCATGAGGTTGTGGGTTCAATCCCTGGCCTCGCTCAGTTGGTTAAGGATCCGGCATTGCTATGAGCTGTGGTGTAGGTCACAGATATGGTTTGGATCTGGCCTTGCCGTGGCTGTGGCATTCACTGGCAGCTTTAGCTCCCATTAGACCCTTAGCCTGGGAACCTCCACATGCCAGGGGTGTGGCCCTAAAAAAAAAAAAAAAAAAAAAAAAGTATGTGAAGTTGGAACCTACATACATTGCTGATGGGAATGGAAAACGGTGCAGCCTCTTTGGTGAACAATTCTTCAAAAAGTTAAACATAGTTATTATATGACCCAGAAACCCCTACAAAATGAAAACATATGTCCACACCATAACTAACACACAAATGTTCATAGCAGTATTATTCATAACAGCCCCAAGTGGAAACAACCCTAATATCTATCAGCTGATGAATGGATGAATAAAAAAGGCATATCCATACAATAGAGAATTATGCAGCCATAAAAAGAATTGATTAGTATTACATGCTAAACATGGATGAACCCTGAAAACCACTGGGCAGAATGATAAAAGCCAGATACAATAGGCCTCATATATGATTCCGTTTATCCAGAGTAAGCAAATCTAGAGAGACAGAAAGTGGATTAGTGGTTGCCTAAGGCTGGGCTGGAGGGGAAGGGATGAAGACTGGAGAGTGATTGCTAAAAGATACTTTTGGGGTGATGAAAATGTTCTAAAATTAGATTGTGGTGGTGTTTATACAACTCTGTGGATGTACTAAATACCACTGATGGGTAAATTTTATGGTAAGTAAATATTTTTTCAATAAAGTTGTTTTTTTTAAAAAGTAATGCCTTGGAGTTCCCGTTGTGGCTCAGTGGGTAAGGAATCTGACTAGGAACCACGAGGTTGCGGGTTCGGTCCCTGCCCTTGCTCAGTGGGTTAAGGATCTGGCGTTGCCGTGAGCTGTGGTGTAGGTCGAAGACGAGACTCGGATCCTGCATTGCTGTGGCTCTGGGGTAGGCCAGTGGCTACAGCTCCAATTAGACCCCTAGCCTGGGAACCTCCATATGCCGCGGGAGTGACCCTAGAAAAAGCAGAAAGACAAAAAAAAATTTTAAATAAATAAATAAATAATAAATAAAAAGTAATGCCTAGCCAGCAACTTCCAACTTTGTTATAGTATTACATTCATTAAATACATATATTCATTATTATATGTATGTACATATACATACACACATGTATATATGAACACATGTTGAGACAAGGAACAGACATATTTTAATCATATTTATCAAATTAATTAAGCAGCTAATAATTTTTTAAATCTGGAGATTGTTGGCGTGGCACTGTTTTTTCTCTATTGGGCTCACCAGTTTTGTGACTTTGGTATAACTTACATGCATTTAAATATCCTTACCATATGTGTATGCCAGGCTGGGAGCTGTGTTGGCTAGGGAAGAAGGGATTATTACTCTTATGTAGATAATAATAAATACTGGAAAAATATGTGTGGATAAAATACCCTCTCACTCATCTTTATGGACATTCATTCACAGGTCGAGGCAGGAAAGAAGATGTTCTTCCACAGACCAATAAGTACTTATAAACATTAAGGTATGCTTTTTTAATCTTTTAGACATTTTATGTAGATTCATAATTTAAATGTTTTATGCCCCATTATATTATGGAATATAACATGATTTCCATCTTTCCGCAATAATGAATAGAAGCTTGAAGAGGTCAGATACTTTTCCATTCTAGGAAAAGGATCTGAAAGGAACTTTAGTTGGTTCAGTAGTGAGTGAAAACTAACTTCACATTAGCCCCACGAGTTGTGCAATTTCCTTAACTCAGTGGAGAACATACGTTCTTTTTATTTTTTATTTATTTATTTTGCTTTTTGGGGCCGCACCTGCAGCATGTGGAGGTTCCCAGGCTAGGGGTCTAATCGGAGCTACAGCTGCCAGCCTACACCACATTACAGCAGCCAGATCCGAGCTGCGTCTGCGACCTACACCACAGTTCACAGCAATGCCGGATCTTTAACCCACTGAGCGAGGCCAGGGATCGAATCTGCAACCTCATGGTTCCTAGTCAGATTCGTTTCTGCTGAGCCACGATGGGAACTCCCATACGTTCTTTTTAGAACAAGGGTAAAGGATATCACTAGAAAGTTCTTTAGCCTTCCTTTTCAGGCTCTTATTCAAGCAAACAGAAAAGAGGGCAAGACAGGCCTTCAGTTGTAGCTTAGAGTGCCTCAAAGATCAATGAAATGCATTTTCAGCACTGTTTTCAAATCTAGAGGCTGCTGATGCTTACGTCCAAAGGATGTGTTCAGCCAGGCAACCAATTCTTCAGACTCTTACTTTTAGGCCTACTTAGTCAGGGATGTATTGCGGAGTTGCTAAGTTGTATCTATTTTATCCCCAACTTTTAGCTAGGAATATACTTCAAAGCTTGATCCTCCTTGACAGTTCAAATCTTCCATTGTTTTGCTTTTAGCTATAATTGTTTTATAAACAATTGCTTGTCTAATCTTAAAAGGTCTTCAGGAAAAAAGAAGTTTTACTGTTTTCCTTGCTAAGACAACCCTGAGTATCTCATTCCCTCTCTGCCCATCTGACTTCTCTTTGGGTAACAAAAGTGCTCCTGGAGAAGTTACATCTAAATCAAGTTGGGTGGTGCTGGTGATGAAATGAATAACATGCAGCTGCTATTTAAGAAATTCATTCATTCAACAAATTTAAAGAATATCTGTGTCAAGTACAGTGCTGGGTGCTGGGAATACAACCATGAAAAGGACAGGCCTGGGAAGTTCCCATTGTGGCACAGTGGAAACGAACCTCACTAGTCTGCTTGAGGATGGGGGTTCAATCCCCTGCGCAGTGGGTAGGGGATCTGGCATTGCCATGAGCTGTGGTGCAGGCCACATATGTGGCTTGGATCCTGCTTTGTTGTGGCTGTAGGGTAGGCCGGCAGCTGTAGCTCTGATTCGAACCCTAGTCTGGGAACCTCCATATGCTGCAGGTGCGGCTCCAAAAAGCAAAAAAAAAAAAAAGATAGTCCTGGTCCTTTTGCCTCATGGCAGATTTGGGGAAGTAAATAAACACCCACTAATTAGTTATTTTATTCATTTATTAATACTTAACTTTCATTTACAGGTACTGTAATTGGTGTACTTAAAAAAACCAAAAATGCGCATATGCTCCACAGCACAGAGCCTAAAGACAAATGGAACCCATGGACATGTATTTTTCTAATCAACTGATTTGTTTTATAGGTGTTACGGAAATCTTATTTCAAGAAGAAACCCATCCTGGTGCAATTTAAATCCATCTTGTCTTGTTTAAGCTTCAAAAAAAGAAAATTGTACAGGTTTTCTCCAAATATTTCTTGACTTGTTTTTCCCCATTAGGTATAGCCACGCCTATAATTTGGTCACCATTTTCCATAATCCCATCGGCCAGGTTTCACACTCCTTTTTCTGTCTTAAAAAGAGCTTATATTAAGCTCATATATTACTGTTAGGAATAAAATAAGTCCTTTAACAATTACCATAGTCCTTTTATTTTTAATAACTGAGTGAGTTTTTTCTTGCCTCATATAGATTTCTTAAGAAGAGCTACCATTCTTATTAAGATCAGCGTTTAAAGCACTCTTATTTTATAAGGGCGTCATACCATCTCTTATGTAAAAGCACGTGGGAATTATTGGAATTCTTGTTGAGGATGCGTATTAGCTATAATTGTTTTCTTTGCACTGAACCCATGGTCTGTTTTATAGAGGATGAGCAACAACATGCCAACTAGGAAAATTAATTCCAGGTTATATCATTGAAAAAAAATTTTTTTTAATCCAAGAGCAAAGAATATATATGATATGAAGCACTCTGCTCTATATCTGAAACACAACATTGTAAATCCACCATATTTTAGTAAAATTTTTTTTTTTCTTTTTAGGGTCTCACGGGAGGCGTATGGAAGTTTCTGGACTAGGGGCTGAATTGGAACTGAAGCTGCTGGCCTGCACCACAGCCACAGCAATGCACGATCCCAGCTGCATCCACAATGTACGCTGCAGCTTGCAGCAATGCCAGATCCTTAACCCACTGAGCGAGGCCAGGGAGAACCTGCATCCACAGGGATACTATTTGGGTTCTTAACCCACTGAGCCACACTGGGAACTCCTTTTATTTTTTTCAATAATTATTACTTTTTTAAATCTAAGAGCAGAAAGGCCTTAGAAAGATTTGCTGAAAATAAATCAGTGTAGCTTTTTTCTCTGGTTACCATTAGATGTTAAGCAGTTAGTGACCCTACACAATTGAAGTCTTGGTGTGAAAATAAGGAGCTGAGTTGACATTTCTTAAAACAAGAAATTCATAGAAATTAGGTCTCCTTACAGGCACGTATTTGATTTCTCCAACATTGTAGATATTTTACAAACATGCCACCTTCCAGAAAGTTTGGTTGGGCAGAGACCTCAACAGCAATATGTCATAGAACTGAATGTCTTCCAAAACGAGGAAGCCTGCCATGCTGATAGGGTGTATTTGAGTGATGGTTGGCAACAAGATAAAAGACTAAAGAATTAGGCCAAATCCTCTGGATAGCAAATATATAATTGAATTTTCCCTTTTTCATGTTTTATCTCCGTGTCATGGAGGACTGCCTACCTTTTTCTCATGGGCAGCAGTTCTTGGCTAATCCCATGGAGCCCTCTCTGTCCAGCACACAGCACCCTGGCTCCAACACTTCTCTTTGTGTTTTTTTGTTCCCTTTGCAGTGTGTGTAGGATCTGGCAAGGACACACTGAGTGATTTGCAGAAACTCTAAGAAGTGTCAGGCTGGAGCTTGCTCACTCTCTGCCACTCCTCTTTCTAGATAAACGACAATCACTGTGGTCTCTTCTGTTCCTCAACCAGACGACTCAGGACCTTTTCACCCACTATTCCCTCTGCCTTCCTGTGGGCTCCAGGTACAGCTGCTCCTTCAGGGGTCTTGCCAAAACGGCTCCTCACACAGGCCTTCCTTGACCCCTCGTTACTCAGTTTGTTTTCTTCTCAACACCATAGTCCTGTTTGTATATTTATGTGTCTCCACCCGCTAGAAAGCAAGCATCTGGAGGCCGAGGCAGGCTCAGTCTTGTTCCTGAAAGTACTCCCAGCACCTAGAACACAGATGCTCAAGAAACGTGTATTGAACACGGAATGAATGAACTCTCCGCCCACCATACTGTAATGTTCTGGCAGAAAGAACATTTGAGGTTATCCCTCCGGGTTTTGAACAAGATACTGGAAGCCTCAACGAGAGAAGCTCCAACCTTACTGCATATCAGAATCACCTGGCAAACAGAAACATTACCTTCGCTTAGACCCTGCCCTAGGGGTGATGGGTCTTAGGCATCAGTATGGGATTGTTTTGTTTTGCTTTTTTGGGCCACACCCACAGCATATGGGAAGGTCCCAGGTGAGGTGGCGAATTGGAGCTATAGCTGCCAGCCAACACCACAGCCACAGCAACACAGGATCCGAGCCGCATCTGCAACCTACACTGCAGCTCATGGCAATGCTGGATCCTTAACCCACTGAGCAAGGCCAGGGATCAAACCCAATCCTCATGGAAACTGGTCAGATTTGTTTCTGCTGTGCCACAACGGGAACTCCCATCAGGCATCAGTATGTTGTAAAAGCTCTTTGTGTAACTGCTTGTGCAGCCAAGGTAGAAAGTACTGCTCTCAGTGACACAGAACGGAATAATCCCTGACTCCCTGATGTTCTTATCCTCTAGGTGATTCTTTACTGTGCCACTTTTTTTTTTTTTTTTTTTTTGTCTTTTTGTCTTTTTGCCTTTTTTAGGGCTGCTCCCTCGGCATATGGAGGTTCCCAGGCTAGGGGTCCAACCAGAGCTGTAGCCGCTGGCCTACACCAGAGCCACAGTAACTCAAGATCCAAGCCGTGTCTGCGACCTATACCACAGCTCACGGCAACGCCGGATCCTTAACCCACTGAGCAAGGCCAGGGATCAAATCCGAAACCTCATGGTTCCCAGTCGGATTCATTAACCACTGAGCCACGACAGGAACTCCAGTGTGTCATTTCTGTCTACGGCAATCCAAAGTGTTGTTCAGATTATTCCAGTGGCATCTGAACACCTGCCTTGTTATCACAAAGGGGCGGAATTAGGCACAAACCAGATGAAAAATTAACCACTCCGGAAAGAAAAAAGGCATCCTAGGAACTGAGGTTCGTCCATTAGTACCTGCTCTGAAAACCTCAAACTAAAGGGGGAAAGTTCCAGCACGTTTCCCTCTTCCTTTGTAAAGGAAAGTCATCAACAAAGCCTTTCATGTGGCTGCAGGAGTCAGAGGCAATCCATCGATCAATCAGTGCAAACAGTAAACAATTGCCCCCGGAAGAAGGATGTGTTCAAATCCCACCCTCTTTCTTGCAGGAAACAGAGACCAAGTAGTGGTGGACTCAGAAACACTTGTCCATGTTTTTGGTTATGGCCACCTCTAAACTTAAGGCCTCATGCATAACTGGGACCTCTACTTTTTTTTTTCTTAAAGGGAAACAATGGTTATTGCTGTTTTTTTCTCAAGCTGTGCAATTAATAAACTGGTTCTTATCTTTCTTTTTCAAACTCACCATCAGAGTTGCAAACAAAAACTAGATTCATGCTGAAAGTCAACTGGTTTCCCCTCCAGTTACAAAAGCCAAATGACTGTAGTGAAATGGAACGAACCCAGGAGCAGAGGTAGAAACATCTGTATTACGGTCCAGGCTCTCCCATTTGCCAACTGAATGAATGATCAGCAGTTTTTCTGGCCTGTGAAATGAGTATCAAACATTGCTGCTGTCTGCCTCACATTTTGGTTATTTCTTATTGATAATGTTCACAAACATTCTCTGAAAATGTTGCAGTATGCAAATGAGAAGTACTGGTCTTCTGTCTTAGAGATGAACTTTTTTTTTTTCCGTCTCTTTAGGGCTGCACCTGCAGCATATGGAGGTTCCCAGGCTCGGAGTTGAACTGGAGCTGTAGCTGCTGGCCTACGCCACAGCCACAGCAACACAGGATCCAACCCACATCTGCAACTTACACCACAGCTCATGGCAATACCACCAGATCCTTAACCCACTGAGCAGGGCCAGGGATTAAATTAGCGTCCTCATGGATACTAGTCAGGTTCATTACCACTGAGCCACACTGGGAACTCCTTAAAGGTGAACTTTTAAGAAAAAAAATTCCGGTGACTACAGTTGTTAGAAATATTTACCTAGGACATACTATGTGCTCAGCAGCAACAATAACAACAAACTGTCCACTAGGTAAACTGAATCCATCAGATCAGAACAGCAGGTAGGTCACCCCAACAGGGAAAGTCATTTCCTTTGCTACAGGAAAAACCCACCTGAGCCACATACAGAAATAACATGAAAAGTCCACTTATTCATCCCCAAAAGTCTGTTCCCACCCCCCAGATCTGAAGTTCTTTCATCTCCTGCTGAAGACATCCAGGTCATGAAGGGGACTATTTAAACGAGACCCTCTTACTTTATTATTATTTATTATTACTATTTTATTGCCCCTTACAAAATCAGGACAATAACCTTGCATAGCTAGGAGTTAACAAAACCTCCGTTCAGGAGTTTCAGGGGATAAGAGGATCTGCAAAGTTGAAAGCTGAAAGCAGTTTTGCAGTGATCCTAGGACAGCTTAGCACAAAAGAACTCCCGACTCCTAATTCTCAAGGTTAGAAGCCACATTAGAGGCTGTCTGGTTGCGAAGATGCTGGGACAGGTGTGGGTGAGGATCCTCTGTGATCCACGGAAGTCTTTAACCTCACCCAGATCGAGTTTCTTTCTTTATTAGTCAAAAAGAGATTAAAACAGAGGTTTACCCTTTGCAGTGTAAATAATCTAAAGCTTAGAGGGGATATACATAAAATCAGCACATACTAGGTTATCAATGAATTACAGCTAATTTTTTTTTGGAGGGGGAGGGTGGGCAGTGCCTGTGGTGTATGGAAGTTCCCAAGCCAGGGATCGAACCTGCACCACAGCAGTGACCTGAGCCACAGCGGTGACAATGCCAGATCCTTTACCTGCTAAGCCACTGGTGAACTCCAATTATAACTAATTTAAAAAAGCCAGTTGAGTGATTTTCAGATTTGTTCCAGTGGCAGAGCCCCAGGAAGCTGCAGATTACTGTGAAACGTTGATAGAATGTATGAAATCATATGACCCAGGACAAGCTTATTTAGTAGCAAATCGATTGTCTATGAGCAATATGGTATCACAACAAGAACCTATCTGTTCACCAAAACAAAGATTTTCTTAAATCCCGCCAAATAAGCTATGGAACTGGCGATGTGTCAGATTGTCCCCAACTATTTGTTGACTTGATTTCTTTATGCCGGAGATGGTTGCTGCCACCAAGTATAACCAGATAAGCACTGGTAGGCGAATGGAGAAAAGCTCTATCATTCCGATGAGCTGCAGGTCCTGTAGAGTTGGCAAACCTCACCTAATAACATCTTAGCGATACCGATAAGCTAATTGAAGGATTTTGAAACTCTTTTGAAGGTGGGGGAACTCTTTCTTTATAAAAAGTTTTTTTGTTTTTTTTTTTTTCCAGAAGCTCAAGATCTAAAACACAGAAAAGCAGAAGTTTCCGAGGGAAAAACAGAACAAAGGCTGAGTAGCCTTTTGTGAACTTTGGGATCCCCTGCCCTTCCCCACCCCTCAGAGCCATCTCTGAAGACTTTCTGGGCTTGGAAGGGGACATTCTGAAAATCAAAGAAGTCCAGCTCCTTATCCTACAGAAACGGATGTTAAACCACAAGGGGCTGAAGGGATCCACCCAAGGTGACGCGGTGAGTTTGTGAAAGAAGCAACACTAGGATCCAGGCCCAGGACATCTCTGTTCAGCATTTTCTCCCGCCCACGCCACCAGGATGACCAGAGGTTACCAGTTTTTCCAGGATAACTGGTTAACTACATGAGGCAGAATCTTGGCAAAGGGGTCAGCTCTCTAAAAGTGTGACCTTCTCAAACTGGCAGGTCGATCAGCTGTCCCTCCCCTGCCTACCTTTGCTATCGTGTTCCACAATGGACAAAAATTCTGTTTATATCAGAGCTCATAAACCAGCCTGCACAGTAGATTAACTATCTTGAATTGAGGGCCAGTGTTTAAAAATCAGAAGGTTTGGCCTAAAAATTTGGATTTCCACCTTCTGTTGAAAGATCAGAAATTCGGAGTTCCCGCTGTGGTGCAGCAGGTTAAGGATCCATTGTCTTGGCAGCTGTGGCATAGGTCAAAGCTGTGGCTCCGATTGAATCCCTGACCCAGGAACTTACATATGCTGTGGATGCAGCCAAAAAATGAAAAAAATTTAAAAAAAGAAAATAGGGAAATACTAGCAACATTGAACTCTTGTTCCGAACTGGTAACACTCCCTGGAGGTAAGAGGCAGGGACTCTCCAGTGCTTCTCAGTCCCCACCAGTCCCTACCTGCTAGTGTCAGTTCCCTGTAGACATCTGAGTATGATGCATGGTCTCAAGCTCCTGTCTACAGAAACATTTTGTGTGTGTGTGAATAATTGTACTTTTTAAAATTTTTTTAAATTGTTATTTCCCCAATACAATTTTTTTTTCTACTGTACAGCACGGTGACCCAGTTACACATACCTGTACACATTCTATTTTTGCACATTATCATGCTCCATTGTAAGTGACTAGACATAGTTCCCGGTGCTACAGAAGCAGAATCTCATTGTGAATCCATTCCAAAGGCAATAGTTTGCATCTATCAACCCCAAGCTCCCAAACCACCCCACTCTCTCCCTGTCCCCCTTGGCAACCACAAGTCTATTCTCCAAGTTCATGATTTTCTTTTCTGTGGAAAGGTTCATTTGTGCCTTATATTAGATTCCAGATATAAGTGATATCATATGGTATTTGTCTTTCTCTTCTTTTTTTTTTTTTTTGTTGTCTTTTTTTTGGCATTTCTTGGGCCGCTCCCTCAGCATATGGAGGTTCCCAGGCTAGGGATCCAATTGGAGCTGTAGCCGCCGGCCTACACCAGAGCCACAGCAATGCGAGATCCGAGCCGCGTCTGCAACCTACACCACAGCTCATGGCAACGCTGGATCCTTAATCCACTGAGCAAGGGCAGGGACCGAACCTGCAACCTCATGGTTCCTAGTGGGATTCGTTAACCACTGCGCCACAACGGGAACTCTGGTATTTGCCTTTCTCTTTCCGACTTGCTTCACTCAGTATGAGAGTCTCTAGTCCATCCATGTTGCTGCAAATGGCATTATTTCAGTCTTTTTATGGCTGAGTAGTCAGAAATATTTTTTGACAATTAAAATAATAGGACTAAAGGTACACCTAAGATACAGACGCAGGGGATAATCTCATTTCAAAAGATGAGGCGAATGTCATCATAAATGATGCTGCTTTCCTGCACTGATTAAGGAGGAGACTTTCAGAGTTTCCTGGCTCGTTTATTTATTTATTTATTTATTTTTATTTATTTATTTTTTTTTTTTGAGAGCTGTTAAATTAACAATAGACTAATAGGGCTGCAAGTCTCAGACTTGCTTTCCTGTGCATCCCCTTTTATATGACTACCTGCAGCACAACTCCAAACACTCCGAGCCTTTTGGGAGAGACCTTATTAAACCACATATCAGCCTGCTTCCTGCATTCCTAGGGAGCCTGCTTTAATGCTATGGTTGAGAGGAATTGGCTGAGAGCCCCAGGATCATTCCCAGGACTGGGCAACACAGGCGTGGGCAGAGCTGGCAAAATGAGAGCACTTCCCAAGGAACATTCAATGCTGCTCCCAGCAGTGACAATCCTGGCCTTCATGTCAAGTTCACGCTCCCTGCGCTTCCCGAAACTGTTACCGTCATGCATACCTCCCCTTGTTCGATCACCTCACTCTCCACCCTTGCTAAAACCTACAAAATATCAGAAGAACAAATTCATCCAAAGGTTTTAATACTTTTCAGCTGTCTAGTTTTCATTTTAGCATTTGAACCTACGTGTGTATTACTAATAACAGCATTTTAGGGATCATGATTCGAACATGTGGAGATAAAAAGGGCTTACCCTGAAATTATGCCACAAAGGGGGGGCTTTATTTACTTTGTACCTAAAGGGCCACCATGCCACCATTGTATCACCTCCCCTCCTCCATGACTTTCTTCAAATGCTACTCTCTCAGTGAGGTCTTTTTTCCTTTTTTTTTTATTTTTTTGGATCTGATGCCTGGCCACATGGAGTTCCCAGGCTAGGGATCAGATTTGAGCTGAAGCTATAACCTAAGCTGCAGCTGCAGCAATGCTGGATCTTTAACCCACTGTGCCAGGGCACAGATTAAACCTGCACCCGGCCCTGCAGAGACACCACTGGTCCTGCTGCAACACAGCAGGAACTCCAAAAGCATGACTATGTACTTTAAAGCTGGAAGGAGGCTCAGAAGTTTTGATGTCATCTTTTCCATGTACCTTGTGGAGCAAATGTACACATTTCCTTTCCTAAATATTTTCAAGTATGAGATAGTCTTCTTTTCAAAAAAAAAAAAAAAAAAATCTAGACTAGACGGAGGCTAGCCCATCTGGGAAGCAGGATGCTGAATGAGATGACTTCTTTCCAAAATGCTGCAGTGTGAACACACCATATTAAGGTGGGGTGTGGTGGTGTGGTGGTGGTGGTGGTGGTGGTGGTGTGTGTGTGTTTGGTGTGGCAATTGCATTTTTTTTTCTTTTTCGTCTTTTCTAGGAGCATACCCACGGCACATGGAGGTTCCCAGGCTAGGGGTTGAATCGGAGCTGTAGCTTCCAGCCCACGCCAGGGCCACAGCATCCAGGGATCTGAGCCGCGTCTGTGGCCTAACACTGCAGCTCATGGCAACGCCGGATCCTTAACCCACTGAGCAAGACCAGGGATCGAACCCGCAACCTTATGGTTCCTAGTCGGATTCGTTAACCACTGTGCCACAATGGGAACTCTGGAAATTGCATCTTTAACTAGATTATGAACCTTTCTTCTTTTCCTCTGAGCTAATAATGATGGAGTCCAGTTCTTTATCTGATATGTGTCCTAGTAAATACATGTAATAAGACCTAGTTTGAAAAAGAATCAGAGGATGTTCCTGGCTACTTAACTTTGCAGCACTGCTTTCCAGCTGTCCTTTGGGAAATCACTGGTTATCTTTTTGCTGTCGTTGTTGGTATTTATACCTTTTTACCATGCTTCTTCAAATTCTGCAAACAGCACCCTGGGGAAGCTTTGATTTATTTCCAAAATACAAACAACATGAAGCCTGATTTTCTGGTTCAAGTGTTCTGACCTGGCACCAAGGTCAGCACACAAATTGTCTGATGGGGCCCAGACCAGTTTAGCTTCGTGGTGGCAACACAAGTACTATTTGTATTGAACTATCTGGCCACTGTACTGAGCAGAGGTGGGCACAGGAGAACAGTGAGAAACAGACCATTTCAGCACAAGAATGTAACTTCTTCAGGAAAGTTTTTTATCACTGTTGTGACCAGTGAAAATTTTAAGACCTAGAGCATGTAAGGTTAGGTTACTAACCGCAGATCAGCCTGTAGAGCAGAGACAAGGAATGACCTGGACTCTTAAGTACCTGAATTTATGAAACCTCCCAGGCATAATCTCATAGGAGAACCTCAATTCTTGTCTCTATTACAATCTACCCTGAGGAATAACATATGTACAAGGTTCTTCACCGCAGTTCCGTCAGCAACAGCAGAAGTTTGGAAACAATGTTAAGTAATCATCTTAGAGGCCTAATTAACCAAATTATGGAACACCCATAAAATGGAACACAGTAAAATCATTTTTCAAAAAACGAGAATAGAGTTTCCGCTGTGGCAAAGTGAGTTAATGATTTGGCTTGTTGCTGTGATGTTGCCCATTCGATCCCTAGTCCTGCGCAGTGGGTTAAGGATCCCGCATTGCCGCAATTGTGGCATAGGTTGTAGATGCAGCTCAGATTCGATCCCTGTCCTGGGAACTTCCATAGGCTGAGGGTATGGCCAAAAAAGGAAAAAAAAAATGAGAATACTCTTTATGAATGGAATGAGAACAATTTCAAATAAGAAAACCAAGGTGTGGAATAATAGAGTATACCATCGTGGAGAAAAAAGGCAAAACAAGAGTAGAAATATACAAAAAAGGGGGGGAGTTTCCTGGTGGCTGAGCGGTTAAGGTTTCAGCATTGTCATTACCACTGCTATGGTTTGGGTTCCCTGGCCCAGGAATTTCTGCATGCAAAGAGCATGGCAAAAACAAACAAACAAACAAACATACATGCATATATGTATATATATAAAATATATATAAATATACAATTATATTTTCTTGTATACATATGAAATATCTCTGGAAGGGTACAAAATAAACTGAACCACTGGCTTCTTCTAGAAAAGGACATTGGGTAATGCAGAAGGTTTCAGAGCAGACTTTTCACTGTATATCCTGTTAAATTCTGAACCAGGAGTTCCTGTCATGGCTCAGTGGTTAACAAATCTGATTAGCATCCATGAGGACACAGGTTCGATCCCTTGCCTTGCTTAGTAGGTTAAGGATCCAGCGTTGCCATGAGCTGTGGCATAGGTTGCAGACACGGCTTGGATCCTGTGTTGCTGTGGCTGTGGCGTAGGCTGGCAGCTGTAGCTCCGATTCAACCCCTAGCCTGGGAACCTCCACATGCCGTGGGTATGGCCCTAAAAAGACAAAAATTAAAAATTAAAAAAAAAAATTTGAACCAAATATAACCCTTACTCAAAATAAATAAAGTTATTATTTTTTTTTTTTTTAATTTTTACAGCTGCACCTTCCTGGGCTGGGAGTCAAATCGCCACAGCCATGGCAATGCTGTGGATCCTTAACCTACTGAGCCCACATCCTCACAGACACTATGTGGGGTTCTGAACCCACTGAGCCACCAAGGGAACTCCTAAAATTAATATTTTAAAATGAAACAGAATTACATTAAGTAAGATTTTAAAAGTTAATTAAGCTCTTCTTGTAGGGGTGGGGGAGTGGGAGGTAAAAATGACAGGGTTTAAGACGGGCTCAAGGATGTCTTGTGCAACACAGGGAATATAGCCAATATTTTGTAACAACTGTAAATGAAGGATAACCTTTAAAATTGTATAAAAAATAGGGGGAAAAAACTGTAACTGCAATGTATACATCTAAGGATGACCTGACCCCCTTGCTGTACAGTGGGAAAATAATAAAAAAAAAAAAATTGTATAAAAAATAAAATAATTGAAATAAAAGAGTTCATTAAGCCCTTAAGCTAGGTGTTCATTGTATCATTCTTGCATCATTTCTGTAGGCTTGAAATTTTTTCAAAATGAGATCAAGTTAAAAAAAAAGAAAAAAGAGAAGATGCTCTGGGGTAATAAGTTGGGTGCCTCTAGCTCAAGGCTATCAAGGAAGGGGAAGAGCCAAAGATAATTTGCTTGCTTCAGGGGGATACTTATATTGGCCTGAGAGCGGAGGGCAGAGTGGAAATCCCTTTTTTTGTGGCCATCACGAAATGGGTTTCCAACATGGGCAGTGCAATTTCCGACTATGCCATTAGAAGCAGCACAATCTTCTTTAACTGAAAATGGCCCCCTTGGGTTAGCTAAGCAGAAAGGGAAAAAAAGCAAATGTCATGGTTAACCCTTTTCCTCCATGCTTAGGCAACTGAAGCAGATAAAATGCCAAACATGTAGAAAGGGACTTTGATGAAGTCAAAGCTTACATCTTGGTTTTGGGGTTTTTTTGCTGGTTTTTTTTGTTTGTTTGTTTGTTTGTTTTTTGGTTACCTCTGCGAGTGCAGAAGTCCTTTGGACCAGGGATCAAACCTGTGCCACAGCAGTGATGATGCCGGGTCCTTAACCACCAGGCTATCAGGGAACTCCTCAAAGCTTAGAAAAAGCTTTGGAGAAATGCTCTTGGCCAACCCCAGGGAAGAGGGGTGGCCCCTTGGGGACTCATAACAGACAAGGTGTTTCCTCTGTGTGGGCTCAGCAAGAGTCAACAAGCAAGAAGGTGGTTTATAATGGAGGGAGCCTGAATGAAAAGGGAGGAGAGCCAACAAATACATCTCTCAGTCCTGATTCTACCTCAACACTTACCAAAGCGTCTTAATTTTTTGTTTTCTTTTTACAGCCGCTCTTGCAGCATCTGGAAATTCCTGGAACAGAGGTCGAATTGGAGCTACAGCTGCCAGCCTACACCACAGCCACAGCAACACCGGATCCGAGCCGCATCTGCGACCTAGGCCACAGCTTGCGGCAACACCGAATCCTTAACCGCTGAGCCAGGCCAAGGATCGAACCCACAGCTTCATGGACACGATGTCAGGTTCTTAACCCACTGAGCCACAACAAGAACTGCGGGTCTTAATTTTTAAAGCCTGAGTAGCCTCTTCTATAAAATGGAATCATAATCACTGCCTCACCCACCTTCCTAGACTAAATGATAAAAAAGGATACAATGCATCTTTGAAACTTGAAAGCACTAGAGGTGTATATTGTGTTAACAAACATGACAAAATACCTTTTGATGATAATTATGAAGTTTTCAGAGAGGCAACATTCATCCTTAGGATCAGACACATCATAATTTTCTATGATATGTCTAATGTTCTAGTCATAACCTTTTATCTGCTGTGTGACCTAGGACAAGTCCCCTAGCCTCTCTGAGCCTTAGTGTCCTCACTGCAAAATGCTGTTAAACAGATTGACTTAACAAGGCAGCCAGCTATGAGAATGAAGTAGAGTAATGCATTCAAAATGGAGAACTCACCAATTCCTTTCCCATGTACCTGGGGTCATGGCTCAGCCGAAAAGTATCTGACCAGCATCCATGAGGATGCAGGTCCGATCCCTGGCCTCACTCAGTGGGTTAAGAATCTAGCATTGCCATGAGCTGTGGCATAGGTTGCAGTCACAGCTCAAATCGGGCACTGCTGTGGCTGTGGTGTTGGCTGGCAGCTGCAGCTCTGATTCAACCCCTAGCCTGGAAACTTCTATACACTGCAGGTGCGGCCCTAGAGAGAAAAAAAAAAAAAAATTAGGTACTGGGCCTTAACTTCCTGGTAAATCCAGCCATGCTCCTACAGTTACTCATTTCCTTCTTCCCTCCATCCCTTCCCTCCGCTTCCCCTTCCATCCATCTCTCCTTCTGTCCATGTCGCTTGCCCCTACCCGGCCCTCTAGCACCCACTGGGCACCAGGCAGTAACTTCCTAAATATACATGCGGATTAAAACCATGGACATTGCTCCAATCTGCAGATTCTTATCCAAATCATGATCCACACACAGCTTTTCTTGATACAAAATAAAAATCACAAACAGTTAACCTGTGGGTGGAGTGTAATCACACTATGTGGGGCTGCGCCTCAGACGTGATAGACCGCAAGGTTGCCGGAAGCTAAGGTTTTCTGTTTACATTTGTGAACACACCCAGAGGCAGGCTCTGGGGCATTCAGCAAATAAAACGATCCTCTCAGAAGAGAGTGGGGAATGATACAACAATCTAGAGGAGAGAGCATCATATGGTTATGCATAATGATACATGATTTTAAAAAGGGGGGGAATTCCTGTTGTGGCTCAGTGGTAATGAACCCGACTAGTACTTATGAGGATGCGGGTTCAATTCCTGGCCCCACTCTGTGGGTTAAGGATCTGGCATTGCTGTGAGCTGTGGTGTAGGCCGCAGATGAGGCTTGAATCCCATGTTGCTATGGTTGTGGCTGTGGCATAGGCCGGCAGCTATAGCTCTGATTGGACCCCTAGCCTGGGAACTTCCATCTGCCTTACGTGTGGCCCTAAAATGACTATATATATATAAAAAATTAGACATGATTAATAGACTATTTTTACACACATCTGATCTAATGCTCACATCATCTGATAGATGAGGTATGGTCTTATTAAACCTCTGTCCCCAGTGAGAGATTGGAGACTGAGGCCTATAATGAAGAAAGTTTGATTCTGAACCCTTCTCCATTAATTCCCCTTCACACAGCATCCCCGTTACCCTCACACCCAGGGGACACAAAGACTGCACAGGCCACAACTGCACAAAGAACCTACAAACACAATAAGTCAGGTCATTTTGCCATTTTTGGATAACTAGGGGACGAGAACTTGCTCCTTGGGAGTGGGGGGAAGACGGGTGCGAGTGGGGGTTGTTTTCTCAGTTGGGATTATCTCGAGGAGTCATCTAGGTTTATCCCAGGATTTGCATGGTTCTCCACCTTTCCCCTCCTGGTGGGCAGCAATTTCACCCAAGCCAGGAGCGCCGGGAGCCAGGATGGCATTGGTCCTCCACTTCTCGGCTTGTCCCCAGCATCCTGCTCAGTCAGGGCCTGGCACGGAGCCACCGGCCCAGAGCTGGAGGGGAGGAAGCGTGTGTCTCCTGGTGGCAGTCAGCTTTCCCAGCTGACTCAACTCGACACCCTTCCTCCCCCTCCGCCAGGCACACAGCCTCCTAACTTTCCATTTTTCAAGCCTGTCTGGTGGTTCTCCTTCCTCGGGGATGGGCGGGGGACACCCCTTCCTACTGCCTCAGAGCTCCTGGTCTGCAGCCTGGGGCTGCCAGCAGAGGCACCCGGGCACCCTGCCCGCTGGCCAGGCGGGCCCTTGCTCAGGACAATCAGAAGTTGGGAATATAGGTCAAGGTGCTCTCCGAAGGGCCCAGGGGAGGATCACCTGACCGGGAGGTGGGTGACTCAGCGGGAAAGGAAGGGGCGGGGGCTGGAACAGGGCCGGGAGGAGGAGGTCAAGTTGTCTGTCTGGCTGCTGGTCAGGGCAGGAGGAAGCAGCTGCTGGAGACTGAAGGGGGAGTAAAATGACCCGCCGTGACCTGAGGGTGGAATCCAAATCCTCCCCAGGGCAGGCTGTCACCCTGGAGCCGAAGCCACGCCCAGGCTTCGAACCGGCCACCCTGGCTGTAAAGACCTCATTAGCCGCCTCCCCCGCCAAAGTGGGCAACCCGAAGACCTGCGCGCTCCTCACTGCAGACCGCGCCGACCCAGGCCCCTAGGAGAAACCCAAGCCGCCGACTGGTCGAGCATACACAGGCGCAGCCCTGCCTCGTGGAGGCAGTTCGGTTTCTCCCCCAGTTAATTCTGAATATGAAAATCACTAACCCATTTTATTGTACATCTCCACGCGGCAGGGGCCTCCTTTCAAGGGCGCGGCCGCGGCTGCAGTTTGCTGGAACAGCAGCTGCTCTGTCTGAGCCTCACTTCCTCTGGCTCCAGCTGTAGGTTCCTCCCGGGCCAAGCAGGGAGTTTCCTCATTCTCGAGGCTTTAGGCTTTGCGAGCTGGCCACCCTCACCTCCCACCCCCCAGCTGCTCGCCACCCTCTGTGGGGAGAGTGTTTGGGACTCCCTGGTTCCATGAGTCAGAGCCAGGCTGGAGACAGACAGCAGGCTTCCTTTATTAAATCAGCCTCCTGCCCTGCACACCACAGAGGGAAGCTATAATTACTCGTTGGGCCTGGCTCTGAGAACCGAGCCCCAGATGCTTGCTGAGGAGGGATGGTTCCTGATTCCTGCATTTATGGAGTGCCCCCCACTTTGCAAATAACAGCCAGGGGTTTGGGCCTGTTACATGCATGTCAGTGTTTTGCATATATCAGGGTGCACTGGACCTGGACGCTGATGTAGATCGCTAGAAAAATTACCATATTAGAGCTGCCAGGAGTTTTTGGTTTGGTTGTGTTGTTTTAATGACTCCTGCCTTGTTGCTATTCTCATTGGAGGCTGGCTGCTCATTGCTGATGTTGTTGGTTTTCAAGAGAGAAAGGAAAAGGCAGCAAGACATTGTTTTGGGTCCTCAGGACTGTTTTATCCATTAGACACAGAGTTATAAAATCTCTGGCCTCCCAGGCCTACTGAAATGTTTGAAACCTGAAACCCGGAAAAAAAAAAAAAAAAGAGTTGGCTCTAAAAAGAGAGATAAAACTACCAAGTCAAAATAATATAGGCAATCTTCATTAACAGTTCAATTTAGGATTCATTGGCTGATTCACTCACGCCCGCATTCATTCATTCCTGGGAGCGCACATTTCTGGCATTCACTTATCAAATATCTGCTGAGATCCTTCTTTGGCCAGGCACAGTTTTAGGTACGAGGGCCACATAAGTGCTAAACCCAATGAGACACAGAGATAAGCAGACAAATATTCCTGCCCTTGTGGGTTAAAAACAGACACAATAATAAGGAAATTGTATGGTATGTTAGAGATAATAAGTGTGATTGATAAGAGGAGAAAATAGAGCAGAGTTAGGGGAATTATTGGTAAAGGAGAAATTCATAAACATCTCATGACATTTAAGAACAATTTGTAGGTTAGAGCTCTCACAGTGAGAGTTCTCAAGCCTGCATAATGATTGCTGAGAAATTATAACCAATCGTAAACTAAATGAGTTGCATCTGACTATAGCAAAATTATAAAACTCCTCTAAGCTTTGTTTATAAGCAAAATGTGGGTACCTGTTAAATATTTTTAATAGGAGATAAAAAGTAAAAGTGGGATTTCCCGTCGTGGCTCAGCAGTTAACGAATCCGACTAGGAACCATGAGGTTGTGGGTTCAGTCCCTGCCCTTGCTCAGTGGGTTAAGGAGCCGGCGTTGCCGTGAGCTGTGGTGTAGGTCGCAGATTTGGCTTACGATTCCGCATTGCTGTGGCTGTGGTGTAGGCTGGTGGCTACAACTCTGATTCCACCCCTTGCCTGGGAACCTCAATATGCCATGGGTGCAGCCCTAGAAAAACAAAACAAAACAAAACAAAACAAAAAAGTAAAAGTGCCATGGCATCCAACCCTACTGCTGGTCACCAGGACTTCAATCAAATATTACTGGGCACCTGTAACATAGTGGTTAAAGGGTTCGGTGTCAGTTGCCAGAGTTCAGGTTCAGGAAATGGCTCCACCATTTACTACTTTCGTGATTCTGGGAAAGATAATTAATTTCAGTTCCCCTTCTTTTATATGGGCGTATTATATCACTTACCTCATAGGGTTTCTCAAATGCTTAAATGACGTAATGAAAGTAAAGGTGTTAGCATAACACCTGGCACGTGGTAAGTGCTTACTATATGTTAATCTATTATTGTTGTTGTTATGATGATGACAGCGATGATACAATGAGGTACCAGGCACCACGTTGAGCACTGGGGACCCAAAGTCCAACAAGACAATGACATGGTCCAACTGGGAGAGGCTTGGCAAGCATCCAGTGTGCTCCATTAAATCTCATGGCCTCAGAGTTCCCATCATGGCTCAGTGGTTAACGAACCCAACTAGGATCCATGAGGATGCGGATTTGATCCCTGGCCTTGCTCAGCAGGTTAAGGATCTGGCGTTACCGTGAGCTGTGGCGTAGGTCACAGATGCAGCTCGGATCCTGCATTGCTGTGGCTGTGGTGTAGGCCGGCAGCTGTAGCTCAGATGGGACTCCTAGCCTGGGAACCTCCATATGCTACAAGTGCAACCTAAAAAAAAAAAAAAAATCTCCTGGCCTCCTGGCAGGGGCATTCCCACTGCACCACTGACCATGGGAAACCAGACTTGGATGCGTAATAAAAATGAACAGACCACAATGAGACACCATTTGGTAACCTTTCCGTTGGAAAAAATTTCGAAGACTGATAACGCCAGTGCTGGAGAGCTTGTGGATCTATACAACCTTGACATGTTCACTGTTGGTGAGACTGGAAATAGGTACAATCATGTTGTTTTCCAGGAGACATGGGCAAGAATGTTCAGCTCAGCATGCTCAGAGTAGTGGAAAACTGGTACCAACTCAAATGTTCATTGACAGGAGAATAAATATATACTTAGAGGACATAACATAGAGGACTGTAATAGTGAAAACAAAGCGACTACAGCTACAGGATGGATGAATTTTAGCAAAATAATATTTTGAGAAAAAAGCATATCCCAGAAGGCTACATACAGCAGGATATTCTCTTAAGCAAGGTTAAACACAACAAAATCTAACTAATGCAACTTTGGAGTTCCCACTGTGGCGCCATGGGACCGGTGGTATCTCTGCTGTGCCAGGACGCAGGTTCAATCCCTGGCCTGGCGCAGTGGGTGAAAGGATCTGGTGTCACTGCAGCTGCAACTAGGTCGCTCAGATCTGATCCCTGGCCCTGGGAACTCCTTTGGGCCGCCAAAAAGGAAAAATAAAAAGACATAAATTAATTAAATAAGCAAAAAACAATGCAACTTTTAGAAAAATATATTAAATAAAATTTTTATTTTAAAAATTTTTATTATTTATTCATTTATTTATTTTTTTGTCTTTTGAGGGCCACACCTGAGGCGTATGGAGGTTCCCAGGCTAGGGGTCGAATCGGAGCTGTAGCTGCCGGCCTGCACCACAGCCACAGCAATGCCAGATCCAAGAATCAGGACAGGTGAGGAAGGCAAGGTGATAGGAAGGGCAGAAACACACAGGAGGAGCTGCCTGGTGGGTTCACAGGTGTTTACTATAAATAAATAAATAATCAATAACCAGACACACGTTGTGCAAGGTTCCAAATGAAGATGAAAGAATGCTGTGAATCAAAGATTATGAATAACCCTGGTGTGCTTGGATTCAATAAAAGAGAAAATGAAACTCTACTCTGGGGATGGAGGTAGGAAGCACACCTTGGAAGAGGGTGGACGTGTCAAGAAAGATCAAATAAAGAACCCAGAAGAGGGGCAGGGGTGTGTGAGTTTCCGTGAAGATTGGGGAGTACTGACCTTGGAGGCTGGGGACCTTTTATCAGTCACGTGCTGCTGTGCAGGTTCAGAATTGTCACCTGCGGTCGGACGGTAGGTGTGACCACAGGGTGGTCACTGTGATGGGGTCAGTAAGATGCTCCTGGCAGATCTCTGTTTGGGTCCTGGGTCTCTGCCTGGTGAGGGCCCCTCACCCTCACTGCCTTCTCCCTGGGGTCTTTGCCAGGCCTGCCCTAGACTGACTTTCAGTTCCTGTGTGTGTTGTTCTCAGACAGGACCAGCCCTGCCCAGCTGGGGAGATGCTGCATGAGTGCAGAGAAACTTGTTCCAGCTGGGAGCTCAGCACCTCCCCAACAAGATGCCGTTTGGTCACGGAGCCCGCAGTCCTAGCCCTTCTCTCTCTTGCTCGGTGGGGAATCCAGGGGGGAGTGCTCTCAGACAGCTGAGCTGCCTGCTGTCATAACCAGACCCAACGGGTCACAGGCTGGAGCAACTGCTTTTCCATTGATAAAATCTGCTCAAGGCCCCAGAGGTCAGCACCAGGCAGAGAATGCTTGTTGGGCCCAGTTGATTGACTTCATGGACAGAACTAACTGGGACTCTCAAAGGCACACAGAGGGTGGTCCTGTCTCTCTTTTGTGCAACTGCTGGTGCCTTCAGGGCCTAGGAGTTGCTTAAAAGCCCCATACCCATCCCTACACCCCAGAACAATCACTGGTGCCTCGAGAAACTGGAATCAGAAAGACCCCAGATAGGGTTGTAGCTGGGCAGTTTCTAGCTGTCCTATTAGCTTAATTATCTAAACCTATAGCAAGGGGACAATCACATCATCTTTCTCTGACTAACTGGAATCCGTGAGGACCACATGGCATAACTGGGAACAAAGCGCTTATCAACGAGAAAGGTCCAATACATTTATGTTAGAATACATGTCTGTCGAGGGTGGGAACCATGTCTGACTTCTTCTCTGCTGGACTCCCAGGATCAAGGACAGTGCCCAGCACATAGTAGGTGCTCAAGAAAAATACTTCTGGAATGAGTGAGTTGGAGTATGACAGACCAGAGTAAAAATAACAATGATGATAATTACTATGTAATGATAACTAATTGCTTTGTGACTATGGACCAGGCAAAAATGCTAAAAGATAATTCCATTCAAGCTTCCTAACAACCCAGTGAAGGAAGAGGTGCTAGTATTACTCCCATTCTGCATGTGAGTTAATGTGATTCAGGGAGGTTAGCGATTTTCCAAGGCTACACCCTGGCAGAATAGGCTGTTACCCAAGTGATATAATTTAGGGGGTTCGGAGAGGCTCTGGAAGTGGAACGCAGGCGGCCTTAGTGCCTCAGAGGCCACCATGGTGATCATTGGATTCTGACACCTTTTTCATTCTTCAAGATGCCAGTAAAAGTGCAGATGCCTCTGGCAAAGTTACACCTCAATTCCTAATAGGGAATGATCCGGTTTGTCTGTTTGCTTGCTAAGCGTCGATGGTGAGGCTCTTCTGCAGGGGTCGGATTCAGGTTGGTGCCTGAGTGAGTGGGAGGGCTGCTAGGAAGGGGGCTGGGAAAGGGTCCAAGATGCAAGCTGGCTCTTCTGCGAACTGGCCGAGGACTTCAAGAGGGCAAAGGGGTGTTCGGGTCCCCTCATGACCTTTAGGGGGCGCCTTCACAGAGCAGCTGAAGGATACTGGAAGGTTATCTTGGAGAAGGGTTGCAGCATTGGCGTGTTATCACAGGGGCCTTGCTTTTATGTTTGAAAGGCCCTGTTTATAAGAAGAATATCTTCACATACTACTTGTGTGGTGAAAAACAGATTTAAATAAATGAAAAACTCAGCAGAGTGAGGGTGAGGTAAGGTTGAGAAAAGGTCACGGGTTGGACTCTCTGAAGGAACACAGCTTCCAAGACTGCACAGCCCGCGCCAGGCTGCAAGCTCTCCAGAGCCTGGCTGATTTACTGGAGATGAACGGCAGCCCCCAGCCCTCCCAGGGCACGACGGCCAATGAGCCTGATCCACAGCTTGGGGGGCAGGGGGGAGTATTTGCTTTTGCAGTTGGCAGCATCTCTGAGCCCTCCTCATGAGAGACTCATTATGCAGTTTGGTCACATGCCCTATGCATTTTAATGAATGAGTCAGGGGACAGACTCAATTTGAAAGAGGAATCGCGGCTCTCTCGGCTGGGTGAAGGGCTCTCGAGGGAGGCTCTCACAGCCTGGATGACAAGAAAGGGAAGGAGGGAAGCTATTTCCCTTTAGCAAAAGGAAAGGGAGGTCAAAAGGAAGGCAGGGGAGAAGGCAGGAGGGAGGGAAGGATGGGAGGAAGGAAGAAGAGAAAGAGGCAGAAAGCACAACTGAGAGTTCAGAAAAACCGTCCGCAAACCACGGCTGCCCACCAGACACTCCCTCGCTCCTGTACCCCCTGCTTATTTACTCAAAACATTTTGTGCTTTTTATGCGCCAGCTGCCACACTAGGCAAGGGAGTTACAGGAAAAATGAGATCGTCTGCAAAAAACCAAACAAGACCGGTCAAGTCAGAGCAACCTACACAGGGGTCTAACTTGGGAGGTGGGGTGGGCAAAAGAAGGTGGCATTCGCTCCCGCCCTGAGCAGGGAGGTGCCCTGCTGCTGCTCCAAGGCTACCGTCTCTTCAGCGCCTCCCCCTTGCCAGACGGGGTGAGAGCTCCACGGTTAGCATCTCACTAAATCCTGCCAATAACCCCATGAGGCAGATCCTGTTACTGTCACATTTTTCACAGAATAGGAAACCGAAGCAGGGAGAGCAGCCTGCCCAAGGTCACCCAGGGATTTGAACCCAGGTCTGTCTGACTCCAGAACTCTTGGCAGCTCGGGTCTCCGCTGTCAGCCAAGCCCTGGATGGGGAATGCTGGGGAAGGCCTTTCCCTTCCCAGGCTTCCTTCCAAGAACACTCTGAACCCCCGGGAGGAAGAGGTTGGTGTGAATCCAGATGCAGTCAGCGCCAGGCAGCCTGGGAGCGGATCTGAAACCTCGCCCGAGCGAGCGAGGCTGTGTGTGACACTCGGAGCCCAAGGGCAGCGGGGAGAGGAAGGAAGCGCCGCCTCACCGCGGTCAGTTGGGGCGGCGTGCCCGTTCCCAGCCTCCACACCGCAAAACACAGGGCAGCAGATGCTCGGCAAATGGGCGTGTGGGAGTAGAGCCTTAGCCTTAGATGGCGGGTGGGCAGGCAGTGTCACCGAATTACTCAACAAAGCCACCTCGGCTTTGAACTTTGCGCCAGGCTTGGCTGGAACAGGGCATGGGGGGAGGAAGGGGGGCTCTCACCACTGTGAAGAGGATGTCTGCCGTCCTCCTGGCCCCCAAGTGGGAAAACACGGCCTGGGAAGGCGCCAAGAACTGAAAAGCCACTGACTGCACACCCACATTCTCATGAATTTTTACAGCTGGAGAGAGAGCCATACACAAACACAGCGGGACGCGGGGGCCCTGGGCTTCGTGCTGGAGGGAAAGGCAAGGCCGTCTGCCATGAACCTGGACTGTACACAGAGACAGTCAGCTTTTACTGAGCGATTACTACAGGCCCAGGCTGTCAGACACATTATCCCCCTGAATCCTCCCCGCCTCCTCGAGAGGGACGCGCTGTTATTTTCCACTGGACCCAGGAAGGGACCGATGCCCAGAGAGATGAATAACTTGCCGCGGTCACGTGTTTTCCCCACTTTGGGGTTTCCATGAAGTGGGATTTTCCCTAAACACATTTTGGGTCTTGACTCTCACTGCCCATGCCTGGGAATGACATCTGATTGGAAAGCGTGGGGAGGCTATTATCTGCCACGATCAGCTCTGCTCCCTCCTCCTTCCAGGCTGTTAGGAAGCCAGTTTTGGTCTCACAAGAAGCTACGTCCCCCATGCTAGCTTTTGTGATAATGAAGGTGGTACCCTGGCTCTCTGCCATTCCTTTGTCTGTTTATTCACTGTGTTCAGAACCTGGATGCTGAAGAGGGGTGCTGTTTTCTGGGAGGCTCTTTGGAGATGCCAGTGACACTTAGGAGGATGCTGAGAGACCCGGCCAAATCACCCCCACTGGACCAGGGAATTCTGCTCTCTTTCCACATCTTGGTAAAGGACACTCTTGGCTCTGGGACCAGTTTCCCCTGGGAGAAGTCAGCCCGGCAACCAAGGCGGCCTTAGATCCCTCCCTGCCTTTTTTTGGACTGGCATTTCTTTCTGGGATGAGGAAAACTTCAGTCCTGTACCCATTTTTGTGTTGTAAAGGGAATCCGGTCATGAGGGGGTGTCCCCAGGGGGGCAGTGTCTTGGGCTGTGCGCCAGCTCTCTCCCTTGCCACCTGCCAGGGCATCAATGGTGGGTACTTGACCCACCCAGACTGCTGCCAGTCTAGACTGCTTACTCTGGAAAAAACCCAGCAGCTGATCCAAACCCCCTGTCAGGCCCTGATTGGCCCCTACACTGTGTATTCCAGTTTCGAGTTCCAGTGGATCTGCCAGGGAGTTCAGAACCAGTTATGTTATGTGGGACTATCAGCCAAGCCCACACGGCCTTAGCTGTGTGACTGTGGGCAAAGTCTTTCCCTGCTCTGCGCTCTGATTTCCTGATCTGTAAAAGGGGACAGCACCTGTTCCCCTGTCTGTCTCTCAGGATAAGAGATGAATTATGAGATCAAATAAGTAGCACATATTTGAAAACGAAGATGAGCTAGTCATGAGATATATAGCCATATCCATGAGACAGAAAGGAATTATTTTTTACACTAAACATTTAAAATTTCTTTCTTTTTTTAAATTTTTGCATTTATTTTTTGCTTTTTCAGGGCCTCATCTGCGGCATATGGAGGGTCTTAGGCTAGGGGTCTAATTGGAGCTATAGCTGCCAGCCTACGCCAGAGTCACAGCAACACTGGATCCGAGCCATGTCTTTGAACTACACCACAGCTCATGGCAACACCGGATCTTTAACCCACTGAGCGAGGCCAGGGATCGAACCCACAACGTCATGGTTCCTAGTCAGATTCCTTTCCTCTGTGCGATGATGGGAACTCCTAAAAGTTCTTTTCCATTATAGGTTATTACAAGTTATTGAACTATTGAGTATAGTTCTATGTGCTGTAGAGTAGGTCCTTGTTGGGGAACTGTCATTTTTATGAGCTTTGATAATGTGCCCAAAGACTTATGAAGCATCTGCAGTGAGCATCTTCAGTTTTGTCACCAGAGCTGAGCCACCTTCGCTTTGGTAACCACGCCCAACTCTCTCTGCAATTTCCTTCCCAGAATCATGGTCCACCTCCCCACCCCACCCCTGTCTCCTCAGTCATGCAGATCCAGAGACTCTGCCTATGCAAATGAGTGCATCTCCTTACCCTGGACCACAGTGACTGCTTCACAGATGTCACATGACCCAATCAGGATCAGTGAGACTCTTCCTAGGACTCATTTTTTTTTTAACACTTGAACCCCCAACTCAAGTTGAAACATAAAAGATGGAGCCAGGAAGTAGAGAGAAACCAAGTCCTGAGTAACCTTTCAACACTGAACCCAGCCAGGCTCATCAGTGATAATGTGATTTATAATTGGAAATAAATATCTGGTCTTTCTCCATAGGCCCTGGCACAGAGGTTCTAAAACTCTTGGAACTGCCCAAGTGAACAGGGCAATAAAGGTGTCTTTTGTTAGGTTAGTGATGTGGCTTTTGGAAGGCACCTGAGAATGGAGGCTAGTTTCCAGGAGAATCAAAGATCAGAGAATTGGAACTTGCAGTCCAACCTCCCATGACTTCCCTGGAGGGGAAAGGGGTTGGAGATGGAGTTCCATCTCCAATAGGCAATGATTTAATCCATCATGCCTATGTTCTGAAGCCTCTATAAAAACCCCTAAAGATTACATTCAGAGAGCTTCTGGGTTGATAAACATGTGAGCTGGGGAGAGTAGTGGGCTGGGAGGCGCCACCCCCTTTCCCCATGCCTTGCTCTGTGTGTCTCTTCCATTTGGCTGCTCCTGAGTTATAACCTTTTACAATAAAATGGTGATCTAGGAAGTAAACGGTTTCTCCACGTTCTGTGAGCTGCTCTAGCAAATTAATCAAACCCGAGGAAAAGGTTAAGTGGATCTGATTGATAGCTCATTGGTTAGTAGTTCACAGGTAATGACTTGGATTTGTAATTGCTGTCTGAGGTGGAGTGAAGGGCAGTTTTGTAGGACTGAGCCCTTAACCTGTGGGATCAGGTACCATCATTAGGTAGAACTGGATTATAGAGCACCCAGCTGGAACCTTGGAGAATTTCCTTGGCGGTATAGAGAACACTCTCCTCAACCCCCACCCGCAAACGCACATTGGACTAATTAGGTACCGAACCCTTTCACCATCCCCGGACTTCTCAACTTAAGATAAGCTCCCCCAATTCCTTTACTCCCAAAGGCATCTTGGGTTGGATTTTCTGTCCCAAGAGAATCCTAATGGATACAGCATTATCTTACTTAATCTAGTCACCAAGAAGCCCTACTTTACGGATGAGGAAGAGAAACCGAGAGAGAAGAGCCCTGATTCTACTGCAGCCAGTGTTTGCGGGAAGACCTAGTTCACTCGGTGTCCTCTGCCCCCTTGTGCCCTCTTCCTGGAAGAAAAACACCGAGAGGAGGAACTTAGTCAATTTCTGCAGGGCTTAAGGTTGATGTCAAGAGCCTAGAGGGATCCAAATGGTGCAATATCTTCTTCCAAGGACTGATGCTTCGGTGTCCACATTTTATTTAGAGTTCTACTCTTTTCTCTGAAGACACATCTGGTAAAATGCAAATATATCTCAGGCCTCCGGAGCTTACAACCTGAGCTGCTATCAGGGGTAATGGTTTTGTAGGAAAAATGGCTTTGAGAGGGGTTTAGGGTACCGGGGGCATGGGGGGGCTGGCAATGGTGGCTGGCACTCTGGAAGAGGAAGAGGGTAAAGAAAGGGATATCCGAGAATTGGGTACATTTCAATTGGTTGAGGGAACAAGTAAGCCAAGTAAGTTTGATAACAGAAACATAATACAATGTCTGGGATTTGCTGCCAAGCAGCAGGAAGATGGGGAAAGTAGGTGGAAATATAGGTGAAATAAAATTAGCCGTTTGTTGATCATTGTTGTTGTTGTTGTTTTTCTTTTTATTTTTATGGCTGCACTTGGGACATGTGGAAGTTCCCGGGCAAGCGGTCGAATCAGAGCTGCCAGTGTATACCATATTACAGCTGCACCAGATCTAAGCAGCATCTGTGACCTATGAAGGAGCTTGTAGCAATGCCGGATCCTTAACCCACTGAGTGAGGCCAGGGATTGAACCTGCATCCTCATGGATACTAGTCAGATTCTTAACCCACTGAGCCACAATGGGAACTCCACGTTGATCATTGTTGAAGCTTGGCTGCGGGTGTGTGAGGGTGTATTCATGAGCATATGTTTGAAATTTTCCATAGTAATATTTTAACATGTAATGAATATTGTAAAAAAAGTTTCATGCTTCATTCTTTGCAGAGCCCTTGATGCACCTCACAAATGATTCCCCCCCCCATTTTAAAGATGATGAAAGGCAGGCTCAGACGGCCATCATCAAAAAGTCTACAAACAATAATCACTGGAGTGGGTGCGGAGAAAAGGGAGTGCCCTTACGCTGCTGGGGGAAATGTAAATCAGTGCAACCACTATGGAAAACAGTATGGAGATTCCTCAAAAAACTAAAAATAGAATTACCATTTGATCCAGCAATCCCACTCCTGGGCATCTATCCAGAGAAAAACATGACTCGAAAAGATTCATGCATCCCAATGTTCACTGCAGCACTATATGCAGTAGCCAAGACACAGAAGCAAGCTAAAGGTCCACTGACAGAGGAGTGGACAAAGAAGATGTGGTATAGGGAGTTCCCACTGTGGCTCATCAGAAACAAATCTAATATCCCTGAGGACGCAGGTTTGATCCCTGGCCTTGCTAAGTGGGTTAAGGATCTGGCATTGCCATGAGCTGTGGCATAGGCTGCAAATACAGCTTAGCTCTGGCGTTGCTGTGGCTGTGGTGTTGGCCAGTGGCTACAGCTCTGATTCAACCCCTAACCTGGGAACCTCCCTATGCCTTGCGGGGTGGGCCTAAAAAGACCCCCCCCCCAAAAAAAAGGAGAATAAGATGTACATATTACACAATGGAATATTACTCAGCCATAAAAAGGAATGAAATCATGGTATTTGCAGCAATATGGATGGATCTAGAAATTATCATGCTACATGAAGATAGACAGTGAGAAACCAACGTCATAGGCTATAACTTATATGTGGCATCTAAAAAAGGGATACAATGAACTTCTCACTGACTCACAGACTGAAGAACTTGTGGTTACCAAAGGAGACAGGCTGGGTGGGGGGAAGGATGAGGAGGGGGTTTGGGATGGAAACGTTGTAAAATTGGGTTGTGATGATAGTTGTAAGACTATAAAAATAATAAAATTCATTGGGTTAAAAAAATGGAGGCTAAGTCACTTATGCAAAGTGGAACTGAGAGCTGAACCTGGGCCTTCCAACTCCTGGATTCCAAGGTTGGTCTGGGGCAGAGGGCAGCACAGGCAGGCTGGCAGCTGCTGCTTGACGGGGGCTGACAGGCAAGGAGGGGAACAAGGTGAGCCAGTCTCGTTCACGTCCAAGTCTTGCCTGGAGGCAGCCTGGCCTGTGTGTAATCGGTGTGGCACAGACCCCGGCAGGGCCTTAGGGCATCACTGAGCACCCGGTGGAAAGCGCCCAGCCACCCATTATTTCACGTGCTCCTTGGTAGTTAAGAAAACACACAGTCGAGCACAGCAGACTCTGGCTCTGGGCCCTTTCGTGGGCATCCTAAGGACTGCTGCCCGAACATCTGGCTCTGATAAAGCCCACGTGGGCTTCCCTGCCGCCCTTGCCATAACGATTTCCGCACGTACCCTTGAAGCTCTGTGCGTGTGGCTGGTCTTTTCTTTCCTTTCCTCCCAAACATATGGATTCCCAGCTCCTATTTCAAACTCAAATACTCCTCTGCTATAAACTCCCCAAAGCTCTCAATTTCCTTTTTCCATTGCTCATTCTTTCCTGAAATGCATGAAAAAGCCTCTCTTAGCTCGGTTCCAATTTCCTTGTTTATGAAAGAAGGGCAAGGAGAACAGTGATTTCCATGATCAAAGTTAGGCACGGCCTGATCCCTTCCTTCGGAGAACACACCTCCATGACCCCAGAGCTCCCAATTTACCAGGTAGGAGAACAAATCACAGGAACGCCCTGGCCCATCCCCCCAGCCCCCGCCCAGAGCACTCGCTCCGCAGGAGGCCTGATACAGCGCCATCTGCTTCCTTTATCTGCCTGAAACGTTCCTCTTCGAAAGTCACTAATGGAACAGAAAGAAGAAAAGTCACGGGCAGGATTCCCAGAAGGTTACCGCTGAAATGGGAGTGTGTTGTCTGGGGAGGGGAAAAGAAGGTCCATGCCTGCACCTTAGCCGGTGGCCTTGTAGTTCTTAGTGGTAACGGTGGCTTACCCCTTCAAGGCAGAAAGAGCCCAGCCCTCAGCCCTGACATCCTGGACAAATCAGCATCACCAAGGTTAGGGAGGAAAAGGGACTCAGTGCATCATCAAGAGCCTGACTGGGGGTGGGGGGTCCGCTGCTGTGGCGACCAGTGGTGACTTGGGAGCACTGGACGTGGGTTCGATCCCTGCCCCGGCACAGTAGGTTGAGGATTTGGCATTGCTGCAGCCGTGGCTTGGGTCACAACTGAGGCTTGGATCTGATCCCTGGGCCCGGGACTCCATGTGCTGCAAGGAGCCAAAAAAAAAAAAACATCTAGGGGACAGAAGGTCCCCACCCAGGGAGAGACCCTCAGGTGCCTCTAGGGGCTCAGCAGGTAATATAAACGACCTGAGGATAAAATGATAAAAGGCAGCAGACACTGGTTTCAGCTGGAGGAGCCATGGGGAAGAGCCGTAGGGTCTGGAGGTAGCAAATCCTCTTCAGGTCTTCAGGGGGTGGGGGCGGGGCAGCAGCCCCGGCTGGTTTTTTTTTTTTTTTTTTTTTTTGGCTGCCCCATGGCATAGGGATCAGTTCCCAGCCACAGTTGTGACCTAAGCCACAGCTGCAGCAATGCCAGATCCTTAATGCGCTGTCCCCAGCCAGGGATTGAACCTGCATACCAGCACTCCCAAGATGCCTCAAATCCTATTGGGCCAAAGGGGGAAATCCTCTGGCTGGCTATTCTTGTGAAAGAATGTGAGCCTGATGTTGCCAGATTTTCCATTTTTCCAAAGACATGGAGGTCTGGATTTCCCATGAAGTCTCCTCATTTGGAAACTGATTTTGATGAAAAATATTGCAAGGGCTGACATGATGAGCTAAATAAGATCTGTCTGGTGCTTCCCCTGAGCAGCCCCAGTTTGCAGCCCTGACCTAGGAACCAGGTCCTCTACACCTGGAGCGTGGTAGGCAGCTCTGGGAGAAGAAGGCAGGAGGAGAGCAGGTGAAGCCATGGGGCAAATGGCTTCACTGGGCACAGGAAGAAGGAGCGCTGACTGCTGTTCCTGGGCTCATAAAACACCTGGAGGAGTTCCCATTATGGCTCAATGGAAGTGAATCTGACTAGCATCCTTGAGGATGCAGGTTCAACCCCTGGCCTCACTCAGTGGGTTAAGGATGTTGTGAGCTGTGGTGTAGGTTGCAGATGCGGCTTGGAACTGATGTTGCTGTGGCTGTGGTGTAGGCCAGCGGCTACAGCTCCAATTAGACCCCTAGCCTGGGAACCTCCATGTGCTTCGGGTTAAAAAACAACAACAACAAAAGAAAAACACTTGGAGGCTTCTGTCATTTTATCACACTGAATCTGCTGCCAGTGGAGTTCTTACCAACAACCCTCCTACCCCCTTCAGAAGTTCTGCTCCTCTCCATGGTAGCTCAGAACTGGAGGCAACGAGGCAAGCAGATACTTCAGTCTCTGACCACATTCAAGTCAATCTTCAGGACAACTTAGAATTCATCTGCCCACGGAAGATACAGGTGACACCTTCCTTTCTCTCCGGCTCAACAAAACCATGACCAGTGACTGCGTGTATTAAAGGAGCTCTCCTCCACGCCCCCGCCCCCCCCCCAAAATCCCATTGCATTTCGAGGACAGCTTCTGCTTCTCATCTCTGTGAGAGAGAAGAAGCACAGAGTTGGGAGCTATTTGCCCAAAGACACACTTGGGAGGACTCTGAATAGTTGGCAGAACCATGCACGAAGCTTTGTTTTGTTTTGTTTTGTTTTTTAAGTTCAGGTTTCTTCCTGATTTGTAAGGTAAGCAGCATCTCCTCGCAATGGGATGATGCCTTCCCTGGAAGGCAGAGAGAGACCTGAAAAGGTTTCAGGCAAAGAGGTGAGCATGGACTTCTCTCCCTGGCATTGCCTTTAACTCTGCTAGTTAGATTCTTTTACTCTTGCAATTCCCTACACACAGGGAATGAGAAAGATGAGTGGGAGGAGATGAGAAGAGGAGAGGTTTCAGAGCAAGGGAAAGTACAGTGCACAAGCAATTGCCTGCAGCAGGGTGTGTGCATGAACCACTGAGTGTGTGTGTGTGTGTGTGTGTGTGTGTGTGTGTGTATCTGCATGCTCAGTTTGTATGCAAGCCATTTTGTTAGAAGTGTTGTTCCCATACTTCAGTAAATACAATACCCTCCGAAGAGAACCGTCAGGACTCCCGGCTCCAACCATCATGACTCCTGGCTCGCGCTCTTTCTCATCTCGCCAGTACACTGTTGCTAGTCATACTGAGAATATACATTTATTGAGCACCTTCTCAGTGTCTGTTGCTGTCATATGCACTGCGATTACACTGATGAACAAGAAAGACACATCCCTGGTCCTCAGGGGGCCCCCAGTTTAAGAGGGAGGCAGACAAGGGAATGGAAAGCTGTCATTTAGTGGGGCGGGCCCTCAGATAGGGGAAGTGGACATGGAGAGGGCAGGCAGGAGGAAGCGTGACCTGAGAGGCAGAGGGGAGGAGCAGGGTACGTTTTCTAGAAGAAGTGAGGTCTAGGCTGAGATCTGAAGGAGGAGTCGCAACTAGACAAGGAAAAGGGGAGGTGAGGGTTGGAGGCAGAGATGTGAGATCGGATTCCCCTAGCTTGATATGAACATGTGCTGTTTGAGCAAAGGCGAGTTCCATCCCAGGGAAGGGTTCAGGGGAGTTCTGAAGCCAAGCAGGGGACCAGTGTGGCCCTAGCCATAAGCCACCCTTAGAAATCTTTGTTCTCAGATTTAAACTGCTGAGTTAAAGGCACCAAAAATGCTCTCCAGTCCTTAGGGTGCTCGGAATATAGGGCAGAGAACTAAGTGTTCAGGGGACACTTGAATATACTCCCCTCTTGTGAAGAAGGACACAAACACTAAGGGTAAAGCCACAGCAGTAACCTGAGCCAGAACAGTGACAATACCGGATCCTTAACCCAATGAGCCACCATGGAACTCCCCAAATGGACTTTTAAACTCCAATTTACAACAGAGGCAGAGAATCTTCATACTTTTGTCCTCTCTCTCTCTCTCTCTCTCTCTCTCTCACACACACACACACACACACACACACACACACACACACACACATTCACCTGGCAAGCTAGGCAGAGTGTCGCCTTTTTTTTTTTTTTCTTTTTAGGGTCGCACCTGCGACACACGGACGTTCCCAGGCTAGGGGTCCTACAGCTGCCGGCCTACACCACAGCCACAGCAGCGCGGGATCTGAGCCTCAATTGTGACCTACACTGCAGCTCAGGGCAACCCCAGGTCCTTAACCCCCTGAGCGAGGCCAGGCCAGGGATCAAACTCCCAACCTCATGGATCCTAGTCGGATTCATTACTGCTGAGCCACAACGGGAACTTCCCAAAGTGACTGCTTTTAAACCCTCACCTATTGCAAGCCTTCCCTCTAAACACTGTCTCATGGAAGCAGGGGTGGGATAAAAGTTCTTTCAAAGCAAAATGGGGGAAGGTGGAGGAGGGCAGAGAAAGCAGGGAGTGAGCAGGGGAAAAGGAGACACCAGCCCCACCCTCCTTCCCTGCACAATTCTGCTGTGAGCCAAACTCAGCCCAGGTCGGAGATGACTGGCAAGACGCAACCAGACAGACATCTCTCAAAGATGCCTGGGAGAGGCTGGTGTATCTCCCCAGAGCCTGGGCAATGTTATTTCCTGGGGCAAAGCAAGTCACAAAGGATGAAAGCTGATGACTGAATGTCTGGGCCAGGGTGGGAGGCCTTGCCAGGAGGTGGGGGTGGAGCGGTGGAAAGGGAGGAGGGGTGGAGACTTGGCTGGTTTCACACAGACACATCTCTTCATTTTTCCAGACTGGAAAAAGCTGTTGGGGCTGTGTGCATTTGCAGAGAGTCACGGTATTTACTACGCTTCCTGGCGCGACAGATTTCTTTCTGTCGTTCAGTCAAACGCAGCTTGTATTTTTCAGAGCCGGGGCTGAACAGACCGTGGAGGCTCTTCCCCCACGTTGCGTTCAAAAACACATCACGAGGGACTCAAAAAGCCCGGCTCAGACGGGTGGCGGGAGCAGGTGGGGGGAGCATGTTGGAGGGATAAAGACCCATGTTTAGACAAACAGTGTCTTCCCCTTGCAGGGGTTGAACCGCACTCTATTTTCCCAGCACACATTGCTTTTTGGAGCAGCTGGACTAGAAACTGATTCCTGCACTTTGCATGTGACTCTCGGTTATCTAAATCGATGGTGGCGGGTGGTTCAGGGAAATGGCAATTTTTTAAAAAGTGGCTAATAATTATAATAATATTAAAAAATCCCTTCTGGCCAAAATATGCCTATCCAGAGACAGTTGTCTGTTGAACCACTGTATGCTAAGACCCAACAGACAGTAGTTAAGCATGTATCATGTGCATGGCACTGTGCTGGGGGTGGAAGTGTCCAGGCTGACCACAGTTTAACATGCTCGTTACCTCTTTGGTGAGAAACAGCGTGTGAGCCCGCCCAATGGCTTCACAGTCAATGCTGGCATTTCAGGCACTTAGGGATGGGCCAGGTCAGCAAGGAAAGTCTTTTGGAGGTGGGGGAGGGGAGATCTTTCCCAAATCCCTTCATATCACACTCCCAGGTTCCTGTATGTGTATTGCCAGCCAAGCCACAGCACTGGGAGAGTCGTCATCAAATCTTGCTCAAAACCCCAGGGTCATGCTGCCCGAGAGTCGGAATTTCATCTTCCGAGATGACATATTCAGGCAACCTCTGACCTCTCCAGCCAGGGGGCAGGGTAAATAAACAGACAGCCCGGATGACGCAGGTTAGCGTCACCTGATGCAATGGGATTGAACCTCTAACCTCGTCCGCTTCTCGGATTGGCAAAGCACAGAGTGATCGCGCATTAATTTAAAGAGAGAAGGGACTCACACAGACTTCTCAAGCCTGCTTTTGAGCCAGGAGCCATGGGGGATTAGAGGGGTGGAGGCAAGTGGAGGAAAGTAGGGGAGGGTCTTTAGGGGACCGAGGGAGTCGGGGAGGCTAGGAATTCTGCACAGTCCAAGGTGACTATGCCAGATGCAGCGCAGTTTTTTTTTTTTTTTTTTTCCTTTCAAAAGACTATTAAGGGGTTCCTTTCCAAAGTGGAAATGCAGGGATGGAAAAATGAGTTTCAGTTGCTATGGAAATAGGAGTTGGCTGGGGCAGCAGCTGGAATGGAGTGAGTGGCCAGGAACCTGGCCCTGTGACAGATGAGGCTTCCGGCTGGGGATAAGACAACAACAGGCTTTAGCAGGAAGGAGAAGGAGGAAAGAAGCTAGAAAAGGAGACAGAGACCATGTCTCCAGACACTGGAGCCTATGAATTCTGCAGACACTTGGAGTGATACAGACAGGGGTGTGTGTGCGTGAGTGTGTGGTTGTGTGGTATGTGCATCCCCAAAGGCCAAAAAAAACCCCCAAAAAGCAAACGAGAAGCAAAATACATCCAATGCCTGAAAAAGAAGGGAGTTTCACCAGAGACCCCGAGGTCAAGAAAGCCCCTAGATAGTTGAAGGACTAAAGAGGAGAGGCTTGCCTTTTGGAAGCCTTCCAGGAGGTTGGGGGAAATGCCTGAATGGGGACTTGCCCCCCCACCACACTCTCATCACCTTTTGTCTTCACATAACCCTTCAAACTGAAACTGGGGTGGGCCAGATACACAGCTGGCAAAATCCCCATGGGGTTAGCAAGACTATGGGTGTGGGTAAGGTGGTTGTTCTATTTCATCTGTACCTCTGGGTGACTGCTTTTTTTCCAAGTAGAAAGAATCCATGACCCTGGGACTCTGGGGTCTTCTAGCCTGAGGCTTTGAAGGAGTCTGGATGTTCTTAGCATCACATTCTAGGAAGATGCTTTGATTAGGTCTATGATGACGTAAGGCCCTTGGCTGGATCCCTCAGCAGGACCCTCCTGAGGGAATATTATGGCATCCCCACTTCTAACTCAGAAAGAACCACCACCCAGGCTCTTTCCTCCCATCGAAGGGGGGGCGGTGAGTAGACAGGGAGACCTCACATTCATGAAGGGACTCAGGCTTTTGACATTATATAATTCTATCACTCTCTGTATATATGCTGTCCTTGAGAAACACTGAGAGGATCATACAGTTTATTTATTTATTATTATTTTTTGGCCATGCCTGTGGCATGCAGAAGTTCCTGAGCCAGAGATTAAGCCTGTGCCACAGCAGTAACCAGAGCCATAGCAGTGACAACGCCAAATCCTTATCCCTCTGAGCCACCAGAGAACTCCTATACAGTTTAATTTGACCACCATTCTGGTATCCTGTTTTGTATTTCTTTGTTTTTAAATATGTCAGGAGCCCCAAAAAGTGGAAGTGAGCACAGAAAAGAAGAAAATACTTTGGATGAAACTTAACCAAGGAGGTGAAAGACTTATGTGCCGAAAACTGCAAAACATTGCTGAAAGCAATTAAAGAAGATACAAATAAATGGAAAGACATCCCATGTTCATGGATTGGAAGACTTAATTTTAAGATGACAACACTACTCAAAGTGACCTACAGATTCAATTCAATCTCTATCAAAATCCCAATGACATCTTTTGTAGAAATAGAAATACACATACTAAAATTCATAAGGAATCTCCAAGAGCCCCAAATTGCCAATCTTGGAAAAGTAGAACAAAGTTGGTGAATTCAAATTTTATGATTTTGAAACTTACTACAAAGGTACAGTAATCAAAACAGTTTGGTACTGGTATACAGACAGACATGTAGACCAGTGGAATAGAGTGCTTAGAAATAAGCCCTCACAGATATGGTCAAATGAGTTTCAACAGGGTGCCAAAATCATTTAATGGGGAAAGGATAGTCTTTTCAACAAGTGGTGTTAGGAAAACTGGACATCCACGTGGAGAAGAATGAAGCTGAACCTTTACTTTGTGCCATATACAAAAATTACCTAAAATGGAACAAAGACCTAAACATAGGATCGAAAACTATAAACTCTTATGAAAAAACATAAAGGAAATGGCTCATGACATTAGAGTTGGCAATGATTTCTTGGTTATGACAGCAAAAGCCCAGGCAAGAACAACAAAAAAATAAGTAAACAGAACTTCATCAAAAATGAAAGCTTCTGTGTATCAAAGGATACCACAGAGTGAAAGGGCAGAATGGGAGAAAATATTTGCAAATCATATACCTGATAAAGGATTAATATCTAGAATATACACAGAACTCCTACAACTCAACAACAACAAAGCAAACAACTCAACGTGATTCAAAAAAGGCTCAGTGGGTTAGGAATTTGAACGCAGGGGCTCCGGTCACTGTGGAGGTGCAGGTTCCATCCCCAGCCCAGTAGAGTGGGTTAAAGGATCCAGTGTTGCCACAGCTGCAGTGTAGGTCACCACTGTGGCTTGGATTCAATCCCTGGCCTGGGAACTTCCATATTCTGCAGCTGCACCATAAAATTAAAACAAAACAAAGGCAAAAGACTTGAACAGACATTTTCCCAAAGATATTCAAATGACCACTCAGTACCTGAAAAGATGTCCAACACCTCTAATCATTAGGAAAATGCAAATCAAATCTACAATGAGATCCTATTAGAATGGCTGTTACTGGAGTTTCCACTGTCCTCAATGGGTTAAGAATCTGACATGAGGATATTGGCCTGATCCCTGGCCTCAGTGGGTTAAGAATCTGGTGTTGCTGAAAGCTGCGGCATAGGTCTCAAATGTGGCTTGGATCCAGTGTTGCCTGGCTGTAGCAGAGGCCAGGAGCTGCAGCTCCGAGTCAACCCCTAGCCCAGGAACTTCAATATGCTACAGGCACAGCAATAAAAAGGGGGAACCCCCCCCCCGTAGAATAGCTATTATTGAAAAAAACAAAACAGAAAATAAAAAATAACAACTGTTGGCAAGGATGGAGGGAAATAGGAACCACTGAGCATTGCTGGTAGGAATGTTACATAGTGCAGTCACTATAGAAAATACTAGGCAATTCTTCAAAAAATAAAATGCCAGTTACTTTCTGATCTGTTCCGGATAGGTACCCAAAAGAATTAAAAGCAGGGATATTTGTACACCCATGTCCATAGCAGTATTGCTCATAATAACCAAAAGGTGGAAGCAGCCCAAGCAGATAAGTGGATAAACCAAACGCTGTACATGGATGCAATAGAATATTATTCAGCCTTCAAAAGGAAGGAAATCCTGACATATGCTACAACATGAATGAACCTTTAAGACATTATACTAAATGAAATAAACCAGTCACAGAAAGGACAGATATTGAGTGACTCCACCAAAATCCCAGAGACAGAAAGTGGAATGGTAGTTGTCAGAGGCTGAAGGAAGGATAAATGGGGAGGAAATGAAAATTAATTAAATAATTAAACTCATAGCTTAATAAGTATAGAGTTTCCATTTAGGGAGATGAAAAAATTCTGGGTCCATGTGGAGATGGATCGTAGTGCTGGCTGGTTGTACAATGTAAATGTAAATTAATGCCACTGAACTGTACATTTATTTTTTAATTTTTTTTTTTCTCTTTTTGTCTTTTCCAGGGCCGCACCTGTGGCATATGGAAGTTCCCAGGCTAGGGGTTGAATTGGAGCTGTGGCCACCGGCCTACACCACAGCCACAGCAACTCAGGATCCAAGCCGCATCTGTAACCTATACTACAGCTCATGGCAACGCTGGATCCTTAACCCACTGAGCGAGGCCAGGGATCGAACCTGCAACCTCATGGTTCCCAGTAGGATTCATTAACCACTGAGCCACAATTTTTTAAAAATTAAAAAAAAATTTTTGGATGCAACTGTGGCATGCCAGGCCAGGGGTCGAATCTGCGCCATAGCAGTGATTCGAGGAGTGATCCAAGCCATAGCAGTGACAAGGCCAGATCTTGAACTTGCTGAGCCATGAGAGAACTCCTGAAACTCCCTCCTGAAGGAGTTAAATGAACTCCTGTACATTTAAAAATGGTTAAAATGGGTAGACCCTCTTTGCCTGCCCGCTTGCACCTCTCACAAGCATCCTATCCTAATAGATCTATTTCTTGCTTATCCAAAAAAAATAAATAAATAAATAAAATAAAAATAAAAATGGTTAAAATGGCAGGAGTTCCCCTTGTGGCTCAGCAGGTTACGAACCCAACTAGTATCCATGAGGACGCAGGTTCGATCCCTGACTGCACTCAGTCGGTTAAGGATCCAGCATTGCCATGAGCTGTGGTGTAGGTTGAAGATTTGGCTTGGATCCCACATTGCTGTGGCTGTGGTGTAGGCCCGCAGCTGCAGCTCCGATCTGACCCCCTCGCCAGGGAACTCCCATATGCTGCAAGTGCCGCCCTTTAAAAAAAAAAAAAAAAAGGTTAAAATGGTAAATTTTATGTGCTGTATATTTTACCATAATTAAAAAAAATTATATATACAAAGTGGAAGTGACCTGGGATCAGCATCTTGACCTCTGAGCCGTCCAGTCAGGCCCAGTAAGCACTGAGGAAACGCCTTTCCTCAACTTCCTTTTGTCTTGTCAAAACTTACCACAGGTGCAAACGAGACCACAGGCTGGTGTGGAGGGCCCAGCATGTGCAGGCGGGATAGAAAGATGAACAAAGAACTGCTGAGGGAGGAGGCAGGGTCTAGAGTGATAAGGGCTGGCAGGAGGAGGAGGAGGAGTGGGGACTTGGTGCTTGGCTGCTGGGCGGCATCACAGAGGAAGTGGTGTTTAAGTGGGGGTTTGAGGGAACGGGGATGTGCAGACGTGTGAACTGGCGGAGGGCACCCTAGGTAGGTGGTTTGCGGTGTGACGGAGAGGCAGAAGTTGGGAGAGAGTGCTGGGTGGGCAGGACAGCAGGTGACTTGGGAGCGGGGGTCCCCGGGAGGGATGTTCTTCCACACCGGCCTGTCGTCTTGGAAGGGAAGTGTTGTCAAGGCCTACTTGGCCTTGATTTGGAACATTCTGGAGCCAGAGGTGTGTGGAATGTGAATGCCGAACTGAGAGGAATAACGTCTACTGGCAGAAGACTTACTACCTGCACCTCACTCAGGAACCCTAAGTGGAGGGAGCCATCTCAGCTCCATTTGCAGTTGGGAAAACTAAGGTCCGTGTGTTGAGGCAACCTGCCAAGAGCACACACGTAGCCAGTAAGTGATGGGGCTGGCGTGTGAACCCAGGCCGACATGGGTCCCGGACTCAAATACACATAAAGAAGGCTTTAGGAGCTAGTTTGGAAACACAGATCCCAGAAGTTCCCATTGTGGCTCAGCAAGTTAAGAACCCGACGTTATCTCCCTGAGGATGCGGGTTGGATCTGCCCTGCTCAGCGGGTTAAGGATCCAGCGTTGCCACAAGCTGCAGTGTAGATAGCAGATGTGGCTTGCATCTGCTGTGGCTGTGGCTGTGGCACAGGCCTCAGTGGTAGCTCTGGTGCAACCCCTAGTCCAGGAACTTCCATATGCTGCAAGAACGGCTATAAAGAAGACACACACATAAAAAAACAAAAACAAAAACAAAAACAAAAAACAACAAAAAAAACCCCTCTCCCCAAATTCCATTTCCAAAACTGGCATTATCTGAGCAACAAAACAAAGTACCATTGGATTAGAGCCCAGGGTGTGAAATAAAATCCATAGCTCCATACTATTACAAATAAAAAGAAAAATTAATCAACAGGAGAGAAGAGCCCAACCTCCCTTGGAGAATTCTCAATAAATTATGCAGACACATGCCCTTAAAGGAGAGGGGTTAGAACTGCCTACTCCCCTAAGCAACAGGCTGCAAACAGTGACTCCCTTCCAAGAATACAGCAAGGAATGAGGGAAACAGCAACAATACAGTAGAGAAACCCAACAAATACTCCCTCAGTCAGAGGACGCAGGGCAGCGTCAACACTGCTAGGTCATGGTGATGTTACAGGTACTTCATGTGAAATGACGAAAACGGCACTTTATTTCACTGGTCTTCTTCTCCCAAAAACATGTAACCCTAGTCCAGCCAGGGGAAAAATATCACACCAATTTCAATACAGGGGTATGCTACAGTATGCCTGACTGGGACCCCTCAAAACTGGCAAGGTCATCCAAAATAAGGGAATCCTCAAACACTGACAACAGCCAAAAGGAGCCTAAGGAGACGTAACAACTGGAGTTCCCATCGTGGCGCAGTGGAAACAAATCTGACTAGGAACCAGAAGGTTGCGGGTTCGATCCCTGGCCTTGGTAAGTGGGTTAAGGATCTAGCGTTACCATGATCTGTGGTACAGGTTGCAGACGTGGCTCGGATCTGGTGTGGCTATGGCTGTGGTGTAGGTCGGGAGCTGTAGCTCTGCTTAGACCCCTAGCCTGGGAACCTCCATATGCCGCGAGTGCAGCCCTAAAAAGCAAAAAAAAAAAAAAAAGAGAGAGATAACAACTAAATGTAGTGAAGGACACTGGATGAGATCCTGGAATAGGAAAAAGGCATTTGGAAAACACTAAGAACATTTGAAATAAACTATGGACTTTGGTTTTCATCATGCAGCAGTATCGGTTCATTAATTTTTTTTTCATCTTTTTTTAGGGCTGCACCCACGGCATACAGAGGTTCCCAGGCTAAGGGTCAAATTGGAGCTATAGTTGCTGGCCTACACCACAGCCAGAGCAATGCGGGATCCGAGACGCATCTGTGTCCTACACCACAGCTCATGGCATTCCAGATCCTTAACCCACTGAGGGAGGACAGGGATCGAACCCAAGGCCTCGTGGATACTAGTTGGGTTTGTTAACTGCTAAGTCACAACAGGAACTCCAAATTCATTAATTATAACAAATGTACTATAGGTTAACAAATGGTTAATAGCAGGGGACCTGGGTGTGGGGTACACGAGAACTCTCTGTACTATCGTCTCAATTTCTCTGTAAATCTAAACGGGTCTAAAAAGAAAAAATAAAGTCTATTAAAAACAAACAAATTCCTGGGTTGACCCTCAGAACCTCTGGCCTTCTGGTGTGCCTGTGCGCAGATGCAGCTGAGTCGTGAATGAAGCCAGACCCACCACCTGCCTGTTGACAGACCGAGGAGAGGCAGCTGACCCAGCAGTATCTGCAGGGAGGGCAACAGTTCGCTCCAAGGACACTGCCTGCCTCCCGCCTCTCCTCCATCGGATGCCCTGAGGTTAGGGACTGTGCGTCTCTCATTAGACTGGCAGCCTTCCTGATGTGAGAAGTGGATCTCCTCTGTCAGGCTGGGTGGCCCCTGAGGGCAGGGCTCACTTTTCCTCATGAGGAGCTGGGTGCCAAGCCCTGGGTGCCACAAATTCTCTGTATGCATTTATCTTCCTTTGGGATAAGTCAAGGTGGGAAAAGAGGTTATGTATACAACGTACATTTTTAATTTTTATTTTTTTGCCTTTTTTTTTTGTGGGGGGAGGTGCACCATGGCATATGGAGGTTCCCAGGCTAGGGGTCAAATCGCAGCTGTAGCTACCAGCCTACACCACAGCCACAACAAAGCCAGACCCAAGCTCCATCTGTGACCTACACCATAGCTCACAGCAACACTGGATTCTTAACCCACTAAGGGAGACCAGAGATCAAACCCGAGTCCTCATGGATACTAGTTGGGTTCATTACCTCTGAGCAACCACGGGAACTCCGAAAATGTACATTTTTTTTTTTTTGTCTTTTGTCTTTTTGTTGTTGTTGTTGTTGCTATTTCTTGGGCCGCACCCGCGGCATATGGAGGTTCCCAGGCTAGGGGTTGAATCGGAGCTGTAGCCACCGGCCTACGCCAGAGCCACAGCCACTCAGGATCCGAGCCGCGTCTGCAACCTACACCACAGCTCAGGGCAACGCCGGATCGTTAACCCGCTGAGCAAGGGCAGGGACCGAACCTGCAACCTCGGTTCCTAGTCGGATTCGTTAACCACTGCGCCACGACGGGAACTCCCGAAAATGTACATTTTGATTGTTTTTTGTGCTTTTTTTTTTTTTGGCCACATCCTTGGCCAGGGGTCCAATTGGGGCTACAGATGCCAGCCTACACCACAGCCACAGCAACACGGGATCCAAGCTGAGTCTTCAACCTACACCACAGCTCCTGGTGGGTCCTTAACCCACTAAGCGAGGCCAGGGATCAAACCTAAGTCCTCATGGATACTAATCAGATTCATTACCTCTGAGCCACCATGGGAACTCCTAAACTGTATATATATATATATTTTTTTTTCTTGTTATGTGTTTGTCTAGTTTTTTTTTTTTTTTTTTTTTTTTTAATTTTCCCACTGTACAGCAAGGGGGTCAGGTTATCCTTAGATGTATACACTGCAATTACAGTTTTTTCCCCCACCCTTTCTTCTGTTTAAACCGTATATTTTTTAATTGAAGTATAGCTATTTTACAAAGTTGTTATTTCAGGTATACAGCTAAAGGATACATACATACATACATATATAACACATATATATTCTCTTTCAGGTTCTTTTCCATTATGGGTTATTCAAGATACTGAGTGTAAGTTCCCTGTGCTATATAGTAGGTCCTTGTTATTTAATGAAACGTACTTTTTTAAAGGCTGGCCAAAGGTCTGCTTGCTCCAAAATAACAGGACTGCTAACTCTTTGGATAAGCCTAACCAAGGCTCATGAGCAGAGCAGCAAATTCAGTCATTCGTTGGATTTAGTGCCTTAAGCCTCCTCTCCTGCCCCATCCCTCTCCAGCGTTCCTTGCACCCCAGTCCCCAGACACGGACAAATGATAACCGTAGGAACAGCTGAAAATTGTGATGCCGACGAATCTATATTGGAACAAAATTCAGCATCCCACAAAACTGCTTTTTGGTTGCAGGAGGCTGTTCTTGGGAGGTACACAGCAAGTCATCCCGAAATGTGGGGACAGTGAATCAGTGGTAGGTACATAAGATGTCTGTGATTACTGATCTGCTAAAGTTCTTAAGGATAGGACAGGATGTGCCTCTGGACAAAGCAGGAAGAGCAAGGCCTGGAAATCAAATCAAGGCTTGACAATGGAAAAAAAAAAAAGCCAACTGTATTAACATTAGCTGAAGCAATATTACATAGAGAGAAATGGTGAGATGTGAGGAGCTGAGGAAAAGCAGTAAGAAGGAGCACATCTTTGGGAGTTTACCTTGCCTCCCACCAGAGTAATGGGAGCTCTGGAAACCCTTGAGCATTACAGGCAGCTCAGAGCTTCCCCGAATCCTCTCTTGATAAGGATCTTAAGGTTGGTCCAGGGAGCAATGGGAAGGCAAAGATTTGGTAATTGATTAGTCATGTCTATCGTGAGCACAGGGGTGGGCGATTAGACCAGCCCCCCTGCCATTCTGGACCCTTGCGCGCCCCTCAGAGGATGGAAATATCTTAAGTCATCCTGGCTATTAAAATCATTCATCTTGCTCACCTTGTTTTGATTCCGTGAATACCAACCTCCTAACTAGATTTTGGCAACCCATGTGACTTTCCTACAGGGGAAAGAATGTGCTGACAGGCTGACATAAAGTTCTCAGGCTGCTTCTCAGTGCTTGTCCCACTGTGATTTAATATATTTGTGGTCTGGCTTCCTCACCAGGCTGCTGTGAATTTGGTTAGCCTGTCCCTTTCAGCCTGATTAGCTCCACGTGCACAAAAGGAGCTCCATCTCTGACCTGCAGATGAGCCTTGCCAGCCTCCAGCTCCCCTGCCATGCTGGCCCTGAGGGGTTCTTCTCTTGACATTGCTAGCCGGCTACTCGGTCATGTCAATCACCCCAACCACAGCCATCTACCCAGAGCCCAGAATGAGCTGTGGGAGGCCTGTGAAAAGAGTGCTACAGCCACCAAAATAACCTTATATGTTCTGCTGAATAAAAAAGAATAAGGAAGAGAGATTGGGGGGAGATGCCAAGAATACGCAATAGAAAACAAGCAGAAGGAGTTGGCAGTGTTTAATCTAGAGCCAGGAAGATCTGGGAGGCCCAACTGCTTCCCTGTCATCAAATATCTGAAGGCCTGCAGTGATGAAAAGGGGATGGATTTGTTCCCTGGGGCTCCAGAAGAAAGTATGAGAACCAAGGGGTGACAGACACAGGGAGATAGATTTCAGCTAGATAAAAAAGAGGAACTTTTAAAGGCAGTTTTCCTCTAATAGCAATAATTCACTTGTCATCTTCACTTTTTTCCTTTCTTCTTTCTTTGATCAAATTTGCGAGAAACGGGAGTTCCCGTCGTGGCCAGCGGAAACAAATCGGACTAGGAGCCACGAAGTTGTGGGTTCAAGCCCTGGCCTCACTCAGTGGGTTAAAGATCCGGTGTTGCTGTGAGCTGTGGTGTAGGTCTCAGACAAAGCTAGGGTCCCACGTTGTTATGGCTGTGGCATAGGCCAGCAGCTGTAGCTCCAACTCGACTCCTAGCCTAGGAACCTCCATATGCCGCATGACTGGGTCACCATGCTGTACAGTAGAAAATTGGCAGAAAGCTGTAAACCAACTATAACAGAAAAAAAAAAATCATTGTATTAAAAAAAAAAAAGAAAAAAATTTGAGAGAAGCAGTGTAATCTTTCCATGAGGAACACAAATTGGAGTGGGAATGCCTGGTTCATTTTCTAGTTCTATCACCTACTAGCTACATTAACTTTGGCAAGTTACCTTACTTTCCTATGTCTATTTCCTCTGCTAATATTAGTACCTACGTACTTAACCCATGTGATTATGGTGAGGAATAACTAAATTATACTTGTAAAGTGTTTAGAAGAGCACCCAGCAATAAGTGGTAGCAACTATTATTTTAAATTACAATTTCATACCACCTATACTATTATTTAATATTTTTCTTTAAATAGACATTATTTATATAAATTTATTTATTTTAATTTTTTTTGGTCTTTTTAGGGCCGCACCTGCAGCATATGGAGGTTCCCAGGCTAGGGGTCTAATTGGAGCTGTAGCTGACGGCCTAAACCAGAGCCACAGCAATGGTGGATCCAAGCCACATCTGCAACCTACACCACAACTCATGGCAACGCCAGATCCTTAACCCACTGAGCAAGGCCAGGGATTGAACCTGCAACCTCATGATTCCTAGTCAGATTCATTAACCACTGAGCCATGAGGGGAACTCCTTTATAAATCTATTTTAAAGGAAACTTTCTATTACTTTTGTAAATGCAAAGCCAGAAACACTTGCCCTGTATAGATAGAAACTGTACAACCAAACATAAAACAATGTTATTAAATTTTAGCTAGCTACTGTTGCCTGTTCCACGCCCTAATTTTGAGGACGGCTCTCTTTTCCATAAGGAGACAAGCAAGTTACAAAAAACGGTCTGGTACTTCACTGAGACTTTTTTGGTTGACTGTAGTCAGAAGGAAGAGTCTGGCAAGTTCAAGGAAGTGAAACACCAGTGCAGCTGCAACTCCTGCTCTGGGGAGAGAGAGCAGGGAGGGCTGGGGAGGGAGACAGGGCAAGATCAAAGGGATGGTTTAAAAAGGAAATACCTCTCCTAGAATGTGACTTTGTGATCTTTTGCACCATGGAACCATCTCACAGGGCACCCAGGGGGTAGGATTAGCACACTTTCGAAAGCAAGGTCAGAGATACTTTGTAGCCCACAGTACTCATCAGCGCCCCCTGGAGGATGCCCACAGACAGTCCCCCAGACACACCAGCTGCCTCTCACTTCCTACTTGAAGGTATGTTCTGGCTGCAGGGTGTATGCTCCAGGCTGCATGCAGAAGTAGAGGGATGCTGGGGTGCACCATCTCTCCAAGCATCCCCAGAGAGATTAAGCTCTTTGCTCCATGGTAACTCATTCATCAACACATCCTTTACTTGGCCCTCCTCCCCTCCCCGGTCCACTTCACTGTCACCAGGCCCTCTGGGATTACCTCCCAAAGAAATTCCTGGCACTCTAACCCTTGTCTTATGATCTGCTTTGGGGAAATCCCAACTATGGCACAGTTTAAACTTCTGACAGCGGAATGAGTTGCCCAGTGAGTAAGTTCCATTTTATTGGAGCACTCAAGATTTAGCTGAGAATGTTCCATGAAGATTCATGGATCAGGTAAGAATTCAACTGGAAGGACATTTAGTATCCTTCTGACACTTAGGTCTCATGATTCTAGATCAAGAGTTGGCAAACTACAGCCCACAGCCACTCCACTGCCTGTTTTGATACAGCCCGTGAACTAAGAAAATATATTTTTTAAATATACATATATACACACACACACACACACACACACACACATATATAAAGGAAATACCTAATATATATATTAGCTTTTTAGGGCCGCACCCGTGGCATATGGAGGTTCCCAGGCTCAGGGCTGAATCAGAGCTGTAGCCGCCAGCCTACACACCACAGCCATAGCAATGCCAGATCTGAGCTGTGTCTGCAAACTACAGCACAGCTCATGGCAACGCCGGATCCTTAACCCACTGAGTGAGGCCAGGGATCGAATCTGCAACCTCATGGTTCCTAGTCAGATTCATTTCTGCTGAGCCAAGAGGGAACTCCTACAATTTTAAATGGTTGGAAAAAAAATCAAAACAAGATTTATGTGGCCCTCAGATTTCAGTGTCCATCAATAAAGCTTTTTTTATTGATAAAGTTTTATTGGAACATGGCTATACTCACTCATTCCCAAATCATCAGTAATAATTTTATTTTTAAAACAACAGAGCATGAGAGTCTACTGTACAGAACAGGGAACTATCCAAGCTCTTGGGATAGAACATGATGGAAGATAGTATGAGAAAAAGAATGTGTATAGATGTATAAATGGGTTACTTTGCTGTACAGTAGGAATTGGCACATTATAAATCAACTATACTTTAATAAAAAGAAAATAAGCTAAAAGGGCATGAGACCTTTTCTTGCCCACCCTCTGACCACTGTCTGAAATGTTCTCATCCATGCTTGATGGCTTCATTCAGGATGGATTCATTCCTCCTCAAACTAAAACAAATATCCAGCCCAGGACCATGTCCTGAGTGAGATCTTAGATCAAAACTCAAATGTCTGTTCAACATTGGATTAAGAGGAGGGTGAGGAGGTGGGTGTTGCTGCTTACTGGTGGTGTGACTTGGAACAGGGCATTTAACCGCATGGGGTATCAATTTCATCACCTGTCAAAGGCGGAAATGATGCTGCCCAGCCTGCCAGGATTACTGGACAAGAGAGCTGCCCACAAAAAAAAAAACACAGTGCCACCTGGCCCAGCCTCTCTCTCCAGCGTTATCATATGACTGGACCTCTGCTTCCTCTGACCACCACACTCCCTGCACACTGGCTCTCCTTGAGCTCCTTGACTTTGCCAAGCTCTTGGCTACCTCTGGGCCTTTGCACATGCTGCCTTTTTTTTTTTGCCTGAAACACCTTTTTTCTCATCCCCCCTCTCCACTGCCCCTTGGCTTGGCTGCTTCTCAGCCTTTCTGACCCCCAATCCAAGACAGGCCCCTTCTGGATGCTGCTCCATCTTTATGCTTGATTTTCTCATCCCACGTGTAGCAATGTCTAATTATAGTCAATTAAAAATATTTTTTATTATTATCATTTTTTGCTTTTCAGGGCCACACCAGCAGCACATGGAGGCTTCCAGGGTGGGGGTCAAGTCGGAGCTGAAGCTGCCAGCCTACACCACAGCCACAACAATGTGGGATCCGAGCTGCATCTGTGACCTATACACCACAGCCCATGGCAAAGCTGGATCTCCAACCCACCGAGCAAGGCCAGGGATCGAACCCACAGCCCCATGGTAGTCAGATTCTTTTCTGCTTCGCCACAACAGGAACTCCCAATTATAGTTAATTCTCATCTTCGTAGTGGTTATGTTCTATAAAGTTGCCATGAACACGGAATTAGCAAATACGGAACCTTTGCTCCTAAGGGAAAAACCTAAGGTTAGGTTTCTGTAAGCCTCTGGTCCCATTTTCATCAACAGATTGATATGTAACCTTGTTTTATGTGTGTTTCTGTTTCAAGACCCCTTATTTAAATATGTACTGTTGAGTAAATCAACTATAATTAAAAAACTTTTGTAAAATAAATATATGCCATTGATT